>NC_090448.1:1084022915-1085427082 GCF_031143425.1 Pleurodeles waltl | reverse complement strand
ATCTCTCATATTTCAAACATGTTAATTGTCATCTTTTGACACCAGCGCTCATGAGCAAAAGCAAAAGAAAACATGAGATGAAACTGAGAAAAGACGACTTGGCAAAATAAAATAAAGTTAGCCTTAAAAAATAAAAACTTTGTAATTTTGTGTCTGCTTGGCACGTTTTTGCCAGTCACAAGCCTTCTGTTTGCAGGGCACTGGAATTTAAAAAGAACACAATAGTACCTTGATCACGCTGGGAGCAGCGGAAGGGCACTAATTAAGTTGCATCAATTAGTGACTTATCCCTGCTCCACACAGCGGAACGGAAATGATGCCAGAGATGCCTTGACGAATTACAAGGCTGTAAAGACGAGTGCCATGCAAACCAACAAATAGTGAGCGACAGACGGGCTCCAAGCCCTTTACTGAACATGGCAGCGTCTCGGATACGAGATGCAGGCGCTAGCGCATGCACGACCCTAAAAAGAGGAAGGCAGTCCACACAAGCTTACATTTAAAGAGCAAGCCAATGAGGAGTGTTCTCCTATGCTTGTGTATTGCTTTAAGATTCAGACTTTAAATGTAGATCTTTTGTGATTGTTGTGCATTTAACACATACCAAGGTGCAGAAGTCTACTAGCTATATTTGCTGTCTCCCGCTTGTCTGTTTGCGCACTTCATTTTGTGATTTGACATGTAATGTGCTTATGAACTGCGAACAGGGCATTATATACTTACTGTAAGTGGCATTGGTTCGTCCTTCTTCAACCACTGGATTTTTTTGTTCAGCAATCTTGAATCATTGGCTTAAGATACTGTCAATCACATCATGGATCAACAGACAGGAACATTTTAATCTCACCATTTTTCTGTTGGTAGTTTGGATATATTCTTAAGCCTCAACTGGAATGCAAGAGGGACTACTATATATCTGAAATCTACATACTGTCATCACACATTTAATGCTTTATCTCATCCTTGTAATGTATACGCAAAGCAATGCCCTTTAGGTCTTGCCTGCAAACAACTTTAGCTGGCAGGTGAGAGCTATTGTTATCACAAACACAAAACACAACAGCTGGTCATACACATAGGTATACAGAAAAGGGCTTTTAGACAACCTTTTTCAGCCATTAGCTATTCTATTTCAGCAAGATTTAGCATTTGGCTAACAAGGTTGATCATCTTGTTTGGCATCAGCCCATGACAGTTAACTGATGTAAACATGCTAAAACAATAGTTTCACACACATATGCTGGCCCTGTCTGCCTCCCCTACCGAGGGCACCCATGTTTTATCTGCTGACTCTACCTTACCTTGTCTGTTGCTTCCCACTCAACGCCCTACTCCAATTTATTTTATGTATCATTTTTATGGTCTGGCCACTGCAAAGTGCTGCCATGCATTATTTTATTCTTACTTTACGGTTCAAAGATGACAATTGACCATATTGGAATTGGAGAGTAAAATAGCCAAAATGGCCACTAGTGCAGCACGACGTATGCATGTGCGCTATGCACCACAAAACATGCATGTATATGGAGCCCACCTTGGACTAGCTACAAAACCATTCCACAATGGCTGCCATGTGCATGCATGCGTCCAGAGGATGTCCACTCAGGCACTGTAATACACTGGAGGGCATTTTAGCTCAAAGGTACAGCAAGGGTGACCGCCATTTCAGAATGTAAGCTAGAAATAAATAAGGTTGATAAAAAATAATATGATTTTGAGGTAGTTTTCCTCAGTGTAGCCATTGGTGACGTAAACCTTCAACTGGGATGAAGCACTAACATCGGTAAAGTGTTTATTTTTCTTAATTTGTTTTGAAAAGTGATCATTAGCTTTTAATAATGATGATATGGGACTTTAGCACTGTATATTTCCATATTACTAATTCCTTTTTGATATGTTAAGTAAGCTCAATTATCTTGCAGTTTGTAATAGTTTATTTTATAAGGGATTTGTCATGTAATCACTCCAATCTTAGGGATTCTTCTGTGATATGCATTGATGGAAATACACAAGTTTTAGTCGTAAAAAGCCTTGAAAGGTTAGGAAAAATCTATGGGCCTGATTACGATCTTGGTGGAAATGTGACGGATATCCAGTCTGTCGCATTACACCTTCTATTATATCCTATGGAACTTGTAAAATGGGGGGTGGGGGAACCGTCACGTTTGTGATGGAGTATCCCATCCGCCAAGGTCGTAATCAGGCCCTATATGTCTTTTGATAACAATACGCACACATCTAAAAAAAAAATAGGTATGTCACTTATAAAAAAAAAAAAAAAAAAAAAAATCTGTTTCAAAATTATTGTTGGTTGAATGTATAGAAAATATGTCTACTTGCTCCCAACAATAAAGAGATGTTTAAATTTGTATAAGGAAATCTTTTTAGTTTTTGAAGTTAATAATGTCTATGTATGTTTTTACTCTTTATTCAGTCTTGAAAGAGAGACAGAGCAACACCAAACATGTTGCTGAAGTTACTACTTATATTCAACACAGTAGCGACTCATGGGCCACGGAAGGGGTGGGGAAGGGAGGCGCGTGAGGGGGGGACAAGGGAGGGAATAAACAGTCAATTTAATTTAAAAAAATAAAATAAAAAAACACTTACCTCCTCCGCCGCTCCTTGTCCCTCGATGCTCCTATGCCTCTGCAGGCACAGGTTTCCATCCTGCCCAGCGCCAATCCTGACGTTGCTCAGAGCAGCATCAGGAGTGGCTGGGAGCACCCAGCCAGGGCGCTTCCAGGCAGACTGGGAGCCTGTGCAGGCTCTCTTAAGCCCAGCAACTGTGTTCCTGGGCTGGAGAAAGCCTACAGCGCATGTGTGTTTGGCCGGCCCGAGACGGCTTACCAAAGACACATGCGCTGTGAAGGAGGAGTTCTGAGCACTCCCCCTCAGTGCACGTCACCCCCCTGGCCCCACCCCTTTCAAAGAAACCATAACAAACAGTTTGGTATCGTTTTCTTTAAAAGGTTTTGCAGCAGCCGCTGCAGGCGGGGATGCGACGCTCCTCCGCCACACGGAGGAGCCGGCACTGATTCAACATTATCAATCTAGTTTAGTTGTGCGTCAGCAAAATGTTCCTTCCCAGGTCGCCATATATTGTAAAGTGAGATTTACTGATGGTGAGGCCTGTTGAGGCTTCACACTTGTAGTTCTACAGACTCTAAATAAAGTGAAGGAATTGTGAGTTTGTAATGGGCATTGCCAAATTACGGTGATGCTCCTGTCCAGCTAGCTTTGAGGAAAGCCCTTCGTATTTCGTCCTAAGTGGCCTTGTGCTGCAGAACCTCAGTCTTTCTTTTGTCTTTCTCCTGCTGCTGGTCTAGAATATCCCTGTGCCAGCAGAGTACTTGTTTGCAGGGTGTAGCCTTCTCTTGACAGCTCTTCTGCGGTTAGTCTCCAGTTCAGCATTGATATTTGTTGTTGTTTATGGTCTCTATGTGGCATTTCTGTATTTTCATGGTGCCTTGCTAGCGCTGATAAGTTATTTATTCTGGTGTGGTTCTTGGGCACAGTTCTGAATTAGTCCACTAGTGTTGCTTATGCTGTGTACCCACTAGAGTACCACTCCTGGTGTGCCCTCTCCGACAGTTTCTACTTGGTCCATTGGAGTATTACCGGTCTCAGGAGACCATTAACACATTTTAATACTTGAATTACTGAAATCATAACGTGTTATCAAGTATGCTTGCTTATTTTTTTCGCTCCCCTCATTTTTAACTTAGACCTGGTTGCACCCCTTCCGTTCCTATGATTATAGGTTTTCCCCTTTAGTAAACATGATATGCATCTTATACGACTCTTGTGTTGCTATTGTCAGAATCCTCGGTACTTGCCTGCCTGACAAGAGGTACCTCACAACAACACATGAAAAGGACTCAAACAAGCATCACCCTTCTGGAATCCTCATGACAAATGATCTCCCTGCGGACTGATTCCTGCCCTCGAGGAATGAATCTGCCTCACTGAGATCCTTGCGCATTCAGAAATAGGTATCAACACTCAAGGGAACCAATTTGCAGAAGTAGCTGTGTAAGTTCAATGCTTAATAAAAATTCCAAGCAAGTGACCCAAATTGCCTGACCCTCTCAACCTAACCAACCTGCCTTAGTTGTTCCTATTCCCAAACCTGCTTCTCAAGACAAAAATAGAATTAACAAGACAAGAAAACTTGAGCCAAAATGACAGCTGATACTAATATTTGTGGAAGCAAGAAATATGTTGGTGAAGCTAGCTTCTGAACTCGGTGCTGGAAGGCTGAAACGGTCATGACCACGGAAATAACACTCAAAATAACTGATATCTGGATTTGCCCTAATCTGACTGATAACATACTAGGTCTGGGTAAAACTTCTGTTGCGCAGGTGTGATTTCTGTCATTTCTTCTTACGCTTATTAGGCAAAATTATGCTTTTACGCCATGTTGTGTAATTACCTGTCATTCTTGGCATGAACTTAGTACGAGAGCACAGGAACAACGTAAAGAACAAGAATGTAAGCGGCTGCTGTTTGCGACGCTTATGTTTTTTGCATTCGCAAATCTAAAATGGACTAAAATATAGCACCAAATACAGATTTTGCGTTTTGAGCAATTTTGTGCTTTAACACATAATTTTCCAGAAACTTTGTAAAAGTATGAAAAAGTAAATTATGCAAAATTCCCACACCCCTGTACATAACCATCTCTTATTAATAACAATAAAAATACCAGTGGTTTAATGGCTTGACGTCTGGTTATGGTTTAACATAGTTGTTTATAACTGTTGGGCATGAGCACACAGCATGGTATAAACTATACATTCAGATCCGAGGAGCGCAATATGCTATTTATTAACATTGTTAAGGGAGGAGAAGGGCATCATGAACCATTCAAGGATTAGCCTTTTGTGAGTCATGATCCCTTTTCACAATCACCAATACTAACAAACAGCACATTACACTCTGTATATCTGCAAATGTACTATGTATTGTCTTACACATGTTTTTGTTACAATTTTATTTCAACCACTTAGAATTATATTCGTATTTCATTCGGGTGTTTGGTATAGAGTGGGTCTATCTCCAGGTGTCAAAAGAGTCCTTTAAAAGAGTACACGGTTCATCCCAATAGCACCCCCAATCAGGAATGCTTCACAAACAGAGGGCCTCATTACGAGTTTGGCAGAAGGGATTACTCAGTCCCAAAAGTGACGGATATCCCATCTGCCGTTTTACAAGTTCCATAGGATATAATGGAACTTGTAATACGGCTGGTGGTATATCCATCACTTTACCCTCACTTTTGGGACGGATTAACACCTCCTCCAAAGTTGTAATAACCCCCGAAGTAATCCCCCTCCGCCAAACTCGTAATGAGGCCCAGAGTGTGTGTGTGCACGTGGTCTATTTGAGAGCAATGACAAAAGCCGGGCTGCAAATGGAGGGACCGGACATGTACATAAGTCAGTTGGTATACATTACAAATTTGTACTTTTTGTTATACATTGTCAGTTACCCATACTTACAACTTTAGACCTGATCAAATTAAATGGCTTGTTTGCAATAATATGATTTTTCGGTTCTGTGACCAGGCCGGGATTTGAACCCAAGTCTCCGGATTCCACGGTCGCCACTAGATCAAAACTCCTTTCCCTCTCTTTGAAGTATGTGGCAATATTACACACTTTTTAAAAGTTTATTCTGTGTATGTATATCTTATTTCGCATTTAAAAAACTGAGAAAAAAAATAACTAATTTGCGGGAATCATTGTTTCCCATACTCTTACTCACATTTGTGTTCCATACTGGAATCTGAAATTACTCTGAGGAGGAAACTGTGTTTACTTTTCAACAAAGTCTTAGGATACTAGCATGGCCCAGGGGACTATTCAATTCTTCAAATGCATATAAGTTCTCTCTAATTTTCTGATGTCTAAAGTAAGAGTTGAACTGTGGTAATTTACAGAACAAAAAGCATATATCAGTATTCATAAGGGTAATTTTGCAAGTCAAAACAGCCTACTACGACTGACGTTAAAACACCATTACGGCCAGACCTAAGAAGCTGGCTGAAGTTGGGACCAGGGCCAGGCCAGCGTTAAGGTAAGGAGCGGTAACAAGAGTTATCAGTCTCTGCATTGGGATGGAGCTTATAGAGAGGCTCAGAGTTATTGTTCGCGTAATGGTTTGGGTTTGCACTGTCCGGGGTCTTTCTTTGCACTTCACTAATGATCATCAGTGTTTTAGATCTTCCAACAGAAGATTTTGTATGTAAAGAATAAGACCAAAATATTTGTATTCAAAAGTTTTTTTTATCAGTTACAAGTTGGAATATCAGCGAGGTGGTGAGTTAATATCAATCAGTCCCTGTACAATGTCCACTGGAACAGGCAGAACCATTGCTTATCTTGAAGGTCGTTAAGGCAGAATTAGAACATACAAGCTCACAAAACAGAGATGTCAAAATTATTGCAGCAAATATAATTGGCTATTATTGATTAAAGAGGCTTAATTACATCCATTTAGAATTAAATTCCAGTAAAAGCACATCTTCATAAACAAGTGTTCTAAATAGTAACAGACAGAACCTTCAGCCCTCACTACTTCATATACAACCAAGTCGTACCATACTTAAATTCTTACAGACCATACTCTTGGCTGAAAAGGTGGACTACTGCGTATGTGTAGAGACGTAGACCTTACCATCAGTGGGTCTATCCTGCCCATCATTCGAGTGTTATCTTTCTCACAAGTAAGTATTGTATGGGAGTCAGTGGGACATCACTGGGTGTCTACATACATTACTGTCAGCTTTCCAACCTGCAACCCTCGTCAGCTGCAGCGATGTCAGCCTCGCGTTGAAGAATCCCGCCGACCAGAGAATTTCAGGCTCTGTGGTTTTTGATCCTGACACTGTAGCAAAGGTATTTATAGTTTGCAGAATTACAGATAAAAAGACCTGCAGGTGGGTGTTTGAAAGAAAACCGCCTACATAATGGAAATGAGCACGTTAACACCTACCACCTCTGCACCGCACAGAGATCAAGTTTTTGCCTAATCGTGCGCGCCAGCGGATCTATGCTGAGTGAGCACAATGGAGGATATCAGTGGATTAGTGCAGAACAGCGGTACCTGATACAGCCTTAGAGAACAGGACTTTTTACACAAAGGCCTCAAATGAAATCCCAGCATCCTGTGCTCTGACAGCAGAGGGTGAGCTGTGTCCGTGAGACAATGGAGTCTACTGAGGCTATGTTTTGTATTCCCGCCCCTAACAAAGCCAGGCTATTTTGGGAAGCATGAGTGGTCTGGTCTCACAGCCAATGCCTTGCAAGGATCTTGACACTGTTGTTCAAATTGTTGACATGAGCCATACATTAACTCCTTCGCTGCCAGGCCTTTTCCCCCTCAGGTGCCAGGCCTTTTTTTTGGCTATGTGGGGCAGTTCGTGCTTAGGCCCTCATAACTTTTTGTCCACATAAGCTACCCACGCCAAATTTTCGGCTATTTTTTCCCAACATCCTATGGATTCTAGAGGTACCCAGAGTTTGTGTGTTCCCCTGGAGGACACCAAGACATTAGTCAATATACAGCAACATTTTTGTTTTTTATTTAAAACAAATGGGGAAAAAAAGGTCTGCAGAAGAAGGCTTGTGGGTTTTTTCAGTGAAAACGGCTTCAACAAAGGGTTTACGGTGCTAAAAATCACAATTTTCCCAGCTTTCAGGAACAGGCAGACTTGACTCAGAAAACTATATTTTTCAACACAATTTTGGCATTTTACTGGGACATATCCCATTTTTACTATTTTTTGTGCTTTTAGATTCCTTCCAGTCAGTGACAGAAATGGGTGTGAAACCAGTGATGGATCCTGGACAGCTAAACATTTCTATAAAGAAGACAACATTCTGAATTCAGCACAGGGTCATTTGTGTAGATCCGCCAAGGTTTTCCTACAGAAAATAACAGCTGAAATAAAATTAAATATTGAAATTGAGGTGAAAAAAAACTGCTATTTTCTCCACGTTTTTCTCTGTAACTTTTTTCTGCGAAGTCAGATTTTCGAAAGCAATGTACCGTTACATCTGCTGGACTCTTCTGGTTGCGGGGATATAGAAGGCTTCTAGGTTTATCAAAAACTCTAGGTACTCAGAGCCAATAAAGGTGCTGCGACTTGTAATGGGTTTTCATTGTATGGGTTTTCATTGTATTCCAGGTATCCAGCAATTAATTTGGTGAAATATAAAGAGTGAAAAATAGGTTCAAGGAAACATTTGTATTTCCAAAATAGGCACAAGACAAGGTGTTGAGAAGTAGTGGTTATTTGCACATCTCTGAATTCTGGGGCGCGCATACTAGCATGTGAAATACAGGGCATTTCTCAAATAGATGTCTTTTTTACCCACTGTCTTACATTTGGAAGGAAAAAATGTAGAGCAAGACAAGGGGCAATAAAACTTGTTCTGCTATTCTGTGTTCCCCCAAGTCTCCCAATAAACATGGTACCTCACTTGAGTGGGTAGGCCTAATGCCCGTGCCGGAAACACAACATGGACACATCACATTTTTACATTTAAATCTGACATGTTTCTTGGAAACTGCCTAGCTGTGATTTTTGGCCTCTAGCTCTGCCGGCACCTTTGGAAACCTACCAAACCTGTGCATTTCTGAAAACTAGACACCTAGGGGAACCCAGGATGTGGTAACTTGTGGTGCTCTCACCAGGTTCTCTTACCCAGAATCCTTAGCAAACCTCAACATTTGGCCAAAAAAGCACCTTTTTCTCACATTTCAGTGCTGCAAAGTTCTGGAATCTGAGGGGAGCCACAAACTTCCATCTACCCAGCATTCCCCCAGGTCTCCTGATACAAATGGTACCTCACTTGTGTGGGTAGGCCTAGTGCCTGCAAATGGAAATGCCCCAAAATGCTATGTGGACACATCAAATTTATTAAATACAAAACTACCTGTATTTGCGGGGCGGGGGAGGGGTTTTTGGTCCTGGGCTCAGCAGTCATCTAGGGAAACCTACCAAACCCAAACATTTCTGAAAACTAGACACCCGAGGGAGTCCAGGGAAGTGTAACTTGCAAGGATCCCCCAGTGTTTTCTTACCCAGAGTGATCAGCAAACCTCAAATTTAGCTAAAAAAAAAAAAAAATCCTACCACACAATGTTCCCCTCAGTCTCTCTGTAAAAATGATACCTCACTTGTGTAGGTGGGCCAAGTGCCTGTGACAGGGAAGAGCCAAAAACATGTTGAAAATGAGGGGGAACCAAAGTGGGTCCAAAAGGGCAGTTTGAAAAAAAAAAGTGTTTACGCTGACAAGTGGGGCAGAATTTTTATCGGTATAGATGCAACAATGCTGTGTGGTCCGAATTTTGTGGATTCCTGCAGATTCCTGAAGGTTCCATCACAAAAATGTGAGGAAAAATGTGTGATTTTAGGCAAAGTTGGAGGTTTGCACTGCATTGTGGGTAAGAAAATGGTGCGGAGTGCATGTGAAACACACCAACCTGGACTCACCCAGATGTTTAATTTTCAGATGTATCTAGATATCGTAGATTTTTCTACATGGCAGCTTCCCAAAGTCCAAAAAGTGCAGCCCTCACCATTCCAAGTGGGACAATTTTGAGAGTTAAACAAGCTCTCGTGGCCCAAATGTAAAACCAAAACCCAAAATAATCAAATGTCCTCTTGTTTGCCGTGGTATAAGCTGTTTTAGTGTATAGGGGGGGAGAGCTGAAAGACTGTTACCCACTTTAGTTGGGGTGGGGCATAACCATGCCCATACTGGTTGGTAGCCACCGCCCCACCTAAAGACAATTTGCCCCGCCCCGGGGAGCGACCCTTGCCTAAGGGATCGTTCCCCACATGTAAAAAAAATAAAAAAGTAAACAAACAAACAAAAAAAAAGATCCCTTTATCCCTAGCATCTAGAGGTTTTTGCCCCCTCTGGGGGCAGGTCAGCCTAATAACAATAGGCCGATCTGCCTCTAGGGGGAGAAAAGGCCTTAAAAAAACATGCCCCCCCAGGGGAGCGACCCTGGCCAAAGGGGTCGCTCCCTTGTATTGTTATAATAATAAAAAATAAAAAAACATCCTTGGTGTCTAGTAGGTATTTCTGCAGCCTGATCGCTTCATGATTGGGCTGCAGAAATGCTCAGAGACACATCAAAGGAAAGGAAAAGCCTTTCCTTTTCTTTGATGCCTCTCCTGTCCCCAGCCTGTGATTGGAAGAGAAATGTTTTTGCATTTCACTTCCGATCCGCATGTATGGGCGGTCTCTGATGAGGTCAGCATGCAATCGCGCACTGACGTCAACAGACATCACTGGGAGGGGGATTCAGGGGTGGAGGGGGAAGCGATTCCCCTTCCATCCCTGCCCATGGGAGTTCCATCCCTGCCCATGGGAGGGGGGTGCAAGGCCCTCGGGGAGCGCTAGCGCTTCCCCCAAGGGCCTATATGTGGACGAGGTGGTTATGTCCCTGGCGCCTGAGCGCCACGGCACTGGACGTAACCAACTCGTCCCGGGCACCCGAGGGGTTAAGCATTAATAAAACTTTAGGCATGTTGCACTTGTAGGGCATCCCACATAGGATATGGAAGGTATTGCTTATTGGTAGTGTTGTAACACTGACGTTTCCAGGCCTGAAAATGATGTCAACAGATGACAAACCTTGCTACACTGCCTGCATCAGTGGAAAATTTGCATGTCACAGTGCTGACAACAAGAAAATTGGTATACACATATATAGACTCCACAGTACTGTCTACCTCCTTAACATCAAAGTAAACGTACATAAGGCACTTGAGATTTTCTGTTCTTAACCCCACACCTACTTAACATGATATGTTGTTAGTCAATAAGTGCATGGTGGGAAATTGACCATGTCTCCCAAGTTTCAAGGGCCACCTAATAAAATGACTGGGACAAACGGAAATCTCGCCTTAAGAATTACCAGAATCAAAAAAGGTTGTTTATTAATTTGACAGCTCGGCACTCACACTTCACAGAGGCTTAGTGTGTATGGTTGGCCTGCCTACCTTAGCCCTCTCTCTCTCAGACTGACGAAAGTTAAATTGTAAAATATTCTTTCTGTTTTCTCTCTCTCCCCTAATCCATCCCACCTCGTCTAAATCACCCCTCTATTCTACGTTTCTATGCAAGTAGCCCTTGTCCCATTCTCGACCTCAGCTTTCTGATCACCATTTATGTCCACCTTACCTCTCTCTCAACAACCTTTTCACTGCCCCACCTCTCTCTCAACTCCTTTCACTCCCTGTGCCTACCTAAACAACTGTATGTCTCGATCTCCCAACCTCATTCCTCAACTTTTCCTCATCACTCTCACTGCCTTGTTTTTTAACCCCCCCCCCATTTCTCTTCTGTCTACTTCACCTGCCTGAACCTTATCTCTCTTTACCTCGACTCTCCATCAATCAATCAATCAGATATTTGTATAGCGCGGCTTATCATACGGGGGTGTCTCAAGGCGCTGGTGGGGGGACACGGATCAGTCAAAGAGCCAAGTCGTGCGGTCCTTCCTGAACTGAGCCAGAGAGGGGGCTGCCTGAGGGGAAGCGGCAGAGTGTTCCAGGTCTGTACGGCGAGATAGAAGGATCTTACTCAAGCCATGTTCACCTCTCCCTTGACCTCTCACTACCTCATCTTTCTCTAGCCCAATCGAACCTCTCACTAGCTAAACCATCAACTTACCTCTCCATCTGTGTGCTACATCACCTCCCCCATCCTTCCTCCTCCTCTCAACCTGTTTCCTCTGCCTCACCTGCCTCACTGCCGTACACATTTTTTACGACATTTTTTCGACCACTATATTTTTCTGTATTATCTACTGTCTGTCTTTCATTTTTGTCTGCACTTCCTTCTCTAGTGACTCACCCTTTCCATCTCGCTTATCTATTCCTCGTTTAAAACTTGTCTGCTTCACCGCTCTCTACCAATCTCTGTACCTCTCTATTCTTGTCATCCCCATGTCTTTTACTACCTCTTCTCGTTTTAGCCCTCTACTTTACCACTTACTCCTTCGCTTGCATCTCTATAGGCTTCTCTCACCTCTCTGCCTCTCCACTAACCTACCTCCACCTCTCTGCCTCCACCTCTCAACTCCTTTCTGCCTCCTGCATCACTCTACCACACTCAGTGTCCATCCTCTGCCTGTCTCTACCTTTCCTTGCCTCACTAAAATGTACCGTCACCTACCTCTTTCTGCGTATCTGTATCTTACTTTCTGACTACCTCGCCCGCTTTTTTTGCCTCATATCTCACCCTACCTCACCAATTCTTCTTCCTCTTTTCCATCTCCACCTCCCTCCTCTCTCTAAATCCTCTAACTGTAATGTGCATCTCTTCATCTCCTGGCTCCCCCTTCTACCCTTCCTAGGTAGAACCGGAGAAGAGAACATTTGAAAAGAGGGAAGGGGGACCAGGCGGGGAAGGGGGGACCAGGCAGGGAAGGGGGGGACAAGGCAGGAGAATCAGGACATTATGATCACATTTCACCGACTGGCAAACATCCTGCGAGCAGTGCTTTGATTTTCATTGTCACAGTGAGACTGCTACTTGTGAAAGGGAATGTACTTGTGATTATGAATATTCCATCTGGCATTAAATCCACAATCTCAAGTGCAATATGCCAAAGACTTATTTTTAATTCTGACTGTGGCAGTCATAGCGGGAGGAGAAGACCGGTGACACACTAAATGCCACGAAAAATGTTGTTGCAAGACACAAAATAAAATATACATGCAAGCACCAACAGGCCTGGTACTGGCTGGAGGATGACTGGCTTTGAAAATCGTTTGTATGTTTATGTAAAGTTTTTGTAATAAAAAATGCGCATGCATGGGGACGCAAAGGCAGATGTCTCTAAATGGCTCTGTACTATTTTTTTTTTTAAAGTTTGCAAAGTGGGTAGCGATTTTGGAATGGGTCAAAAGTTATTTTCAAAGATGGCTGCCCATTAGTGCACATAAAGGTGTGAGGGTGCCCATTTTGGAATGGGTTAAAAGTCCATTTTAAAACATGGAGGCCGCAAGCAGTGTACTTGCAGCAACCGAATCACTGCAGGTGACTGCCCAGTAGCAGTGTCAGTGGTACCGATGCGATCTGGCAAAATGGACAATAATTAAAAACAATTAAAAAATATATATTAAAAAAAAACACACAATGGCCTGCAAGTCCCTGGCACTGAAAGGGACTACTTTCTGTCTTGGTGAGACATTGCACTTCTGCAGGAAGCCATCACTCACAGAGAAAGAAACCAGGGGTGCAAGTGGGTTGACCCATTGTCTATGCTGAAGGCTCTGGTGGGAGGAAGCAAATGTGAATCTGCAGTTGAACAGACCAATAAATAAAAAGGGCTGCCCACAAGCCCCTATACACAGCTTCATTAAATACATATGTTTTACTTAACATTTGGGGCTAGCCCTGGACCTAAAAAAGAATGAATTCTTGTGGAAGCTTTCTTTTGGTACTACTTGGCAGACAGACACTGGTGCAGCTTGAAGCTTTCCCCCTATTGGCTGGCCTTCAGAAAGTTTTGAATTAGCTATAAATCAGTAATAAATTCAAAGTTGCTCTAAACAGTGAGGTTGACCTCAAAATATGTCTTGTTGAGGCCTTATAAATGCTTAATAGCACTAGTGTGGTAGACGACCTGTAATGTCCACTGCGCTATACTTCACAGTTTGGTTGACATCAACGGATCATCTACCATAGAGGAAAATAAATTGTTTATGGTGAAAACACCGGAAACATATTTTCCAAAATCAAAGTCCAGTTGCAGGGGAAAGGTTCCCTTGCATTCTGAGTCCGATTACTTTTGTTCTGCTGTGGCATGCAATTTGCTGTGCAAGTTAACATCAAAGCAAAACAGAATGAAGGCAACTCTGCTCCCGAGTACTGATCATGCTGGAGATGTAGTGCCTCAAGGCTCTACAAGGGTCAATGTCCATTTCTCAGTGAGGTCTCTTTCTAGTGGATCCCGGTTTGGGGATCACCTCCCAGGGCGATCCTGAAGCAGGGACCAAACCCCCAGATCAACATGCAAACTCAATATGATCTTTGCATGGTCCTTGATTTGATCCATTCCTATTGGCACTAGGCCCAGCCATACAACTGCAGTAGCGTTTTTATCGGAAGTAGTGTGGGAAAACTAGGTGTTAGGAGTTTTAAGGATCCCTGCATATTTTAGAACTCTCCCCCACCACCTCTCTCCCCCAGAAATATTGGGAAATGCAAAGTTTTAGGCAAAGTTTGAGGCTTGCTAAGTATTGTGGGTATGAAAATGCAGTGGGATCCACACAAGGTACACCTCCCTGACTCTCCCGGGGTTCTAAATTTAATGAATGTCTGGACTTGGTAGGTTTGCTTGGGTGACAACCGAGCCCAGTTTCCAAATTCTGCAGCTACCCACATTGCCAAAGAGTTACATATTAAGTGGAAAATTTAATGTGTCCTCTTCGCAGTTTGGAGGATTTCCTCTGGAGGTGCTAGGCCCAACCACAGAACTGGGGTACTGTTTTTTTGGGAGAAATGTGGGACTACTGCGTGGCAGTAATTGTTTGGAACCCTGAAGTTTCTGGAACTTTCTCTCAGAAATGTGAGGATTTTTACCTATGTTTGAGGTTTGCAGAGGATTCGGGTGATACAAGGTGGTGTGATCCATGCAAGTCACACCTCCTTGGACTCCCCTGCAAGTCTAGTTTTCAGAAATGTCTTGTTTTGATGTTTCTCTTAGTGGCGGCCAAGCTTGGGCTCAAATTCTGCAGCTACCCACATCACCAAAAGGAGTTGTTTTTCATGCTAACAACCTGATGTCTCTAAGTCACAGTTTGGAGTCTTTCCTCTGGCGGACAACAAGCCACCTACACAAGCAGAGTATCATTTTTATCAAGATAACTGTAGGAACACAGAATAGTAGACTATTTTTTATTATCAACTGGAAATCTCTTTTTTGGGATTCCAAAGGTAAGCCAGCCAGCAAAAAGGAAGACATTTTGTAAAATGTCCTCCGGATCACACCAGAGTATGGATAAACCCAAATTTAGAGGTGTACAATCACTGCTGTTCAGTATCTTGTGAACATTTCTAAACTTCATAGGTTTTTTCCCTACCCAATTTGCATTCATGGGACTATCATATAAATTGCTGCTCAGATGTTGACTTTGGGTACCAAGTTTTTTTTAGGGAAACATTATATGTCCTGTGACCCAAAGGGATGTATAATGTTTGTAGCCAATGATCAGATTCTTTAGAAAAAACATGCACAATCTACACAAATGCCCAGTGCCAAATGTTTTTCTAATTTTCGAAAATGCATAGTTTTCCGGGTTTATCCATGTGTTTCCCACTTGTTTCCAACCCAAATTTTAAGTTGACACCACAAAAAATAGGAAACAGGTTAGCAGTTACAAAACGCAAAAACTGTGATAGAAAAAAATTGTTTCCCTTTACAACTTCGAATGTTTGGAAAATTGAGAAGAGGGTGATCTTGGTACAACAAACCTTTCGCTGTTGCCATTTTTAGCAAAAAAAAGCACGCTTTCTTGCACAACAATTTCTTCCCATTTTTCCAACAGAACTATATTTTGGGGTATTTTTCAGTTCCCTGCAGGGAAATCCACATACCCTGGATCCCTTTACAATCCCAAAAATGTGTGTGTGTGTGTTGGGGGGCGGGGGAGGTAGCGAAGCAAATTTGGCCTGAATACATTTTGCGAGAAAGCAAATTATGAGGGCTTGAGGGTGAAGTGCGCCAAACAAACAAGCATTTGCAATGCACTAGGGTCTCGCATTTGGCCGAGTTACAGCTATTACCAGTTGTAAACTCCCAACCAGATTTTTCTTGCCACATTGAAAGAAAAAAACAGCGCAATCGTGCTGCTACAGTTCACTCGTAATGTAACCTATCGGCAAAAGTGCAATTATGTACGTAACCGGCAAAAGCGCAATTAACTATGTAACAAGGTCGATATTATGCAAAGCGCTCGACTTCTGCCAAGTGAGATCACGCTGCGAAAATAGAGAAAAAGCAGTCCACAAACCTGATGGGAAACAGTGAGCCTCGCATGTTTTCAGTACTTGGTCGCTGCGCTCGAGGAGGGCTAACCACCGGAAAAGGCATGACCTATGCATGCCTTCCACTAATGAAAGCAAGCAGATTTTAACAGGCAAGCCCACGAACCAATGGAAGACACTGACGTGACGTGGACGGGGCTCCGAGCCCTTTTCTAACTCCTAAAGCGTCTCACAAGCAATACGCATGCGCAAGCGCATGCGACGCAGGCTCGACCCTAAAAAGGCTTCACCACTGGGGTGTGAGAAGCCCTATCTGCTAAGGAGTAAATTCGATACTGCATGAATATTAAAACCAATCCCTCTCCACTCTTTGCAGGGTATCTGAAAGCAACACCCTGGGGATGGGGAGGATTCCGCATACAATGTTAAAAGTATATATATATATTTATAAATAAATAAATAAAACAACATTACACATATGTTCCAAATATATTATTTGGAAACTATTCAGGGGCATCATCTGAGGGCTTTGGATCTAGGCATAGCCAAAGATAAAGCAGTCTCCCCTCCTGTTCTTACATTAGGCAGTGGTTTTGTAATTGTAAGCATAGCCCAAAAGCTGGGTGGGTTTTCTGTCTGGATTAGATAAATCAGCATTAGAGGAATGGCATCTGACGAAGCGTGTCTCAGGCTGTCACACTGCCACTTACCAACAGACATCTTTATTTACACAAGGGTTCAGTAATTAAGAAATATGACAAAGGGAAATGCGCATGCCTCGGTTCTTAAGGTTAAAGTTGGCCAAATAAAAATAAAGGCTTGGCAAACACAATAGGTGGGCGATTAATGTGCTAATGTGTGCAGCGTTAGCACTTTGGAGCAAGAAAAGGGGGAGAGAGCCGGAGAGGGCTATAGTTGTAAAGTAGTCCCTCTTGCAGTTAAATGCAAGCACTCAAGTGGAGGTGGAAGGATATGCTCAAACTTCCAATAGCATTAGGTGAGAGTTAAATTCTAAACTGGGCTGAGCACAGACATGCTAGACAAAATGTCAAGCAAATGTCTGAAAGAGGCTGGAGGAATAAAGCCAATGGTTGAAAGGGGTGGTTCCAAAGCCCACTCTACATATATTATAATTAGTAGGTTTGTCTGGCAGCTGAGCTTTCAAAATAGAGACCTAACAACTATAATGGATAGATTGCGGCATTTCTTCCACTGGAGGGCAGCTGGTGATCAAATAATATGCGGAGATCTTAATAAGGCTTGTTTTTCTAACTCCTTACTGACTCCCCAGAGCCATCATATTTCTTTACAGGCATATATGTTACCTGTTCACCCTCACAAGTACAGTTGGGGCTGGTGTGCTGAGAACCGCGCTTTCTGCAATTGCCCCAGCTTTCTCCGAAGCCTTGACACAATGTTTTCACATACTGGGATTTTACCTCTAACCGCAGACAGGAACAACTCCGTTTGAGGGTGTGTCTGTAATGCAACTTTTCTTCCGCAAACTCAGTTCTCGGAGGGAGATCTGAAACACGTCAGCACTGAGCAGTCTACAGTTAGAATCTAAGACCTTCCATTGGCCGTCTGTGAGAATCTCTTTCGTTGTCTTTCATCGACAGACCAGTCACTTTAAGAAACTATAGTATGTGGAATCGACCTCCTTAAAAGCAGACCCCTGAAAGTATAAAGATTCTACTACTCAGGTGGACTTGGCTTCTAACGTAGAGCTGGATTGTAGCAGTTGCCAACAAAAGGCAGGCGGGCCGGGGAGCAAACACCACAGCAGTGGCCCACAGTCAGTGCTTAATTTGTGCCGGTGTTTTGCAGTGGTGGGCAGGGACACTTATTTTTGCGGACCAAGAATTATCTTTAATCATCATATTTTGACCCCGACCATGAAAGAGGAAAACAGAAAAGGGCTGAAGGAGAAGGATAAAAAGATTTTTTTTTTTTAAAAGGCGCGGGCGGGAAAGAACCAGCAAGGGGGAGACAAGGAAACAGGAGTGTAGGGTGTGGAAGAAAGAGCAAAACTAGACGGCCTTGTTATTCAGCGACCTCCGGCACTTGGCGGCGTGGAACCACTGCACACACTAATGATCGCGCTATCGGCATTCTTTCGACATATCTTTCTTCCTCGCTGCAGGGTGAACTGCAGCAAGTATTCCCTGAAGGAACAAACATTGACAAAGGCAATAGGTCTGAATTTAATGTGATAACGCGAGAAAAACGTCTTCCCACGCCACTCAACAGGGCTCCCAGTGAACTGAAGACAGTGCTTAATTTGAGCCGGGGGGTTCCGGTGCGGGGCACAGACACTTATTTTTGAGGGATGGTCTCAAGCATTTACTGCGAGCAAAAGGCACGTATGGGAAAAACGGATAAAGAGAAAAACGAAAAAGCTTCACAAAGGGAGCAAACAGAAAGCTGCGAGATTCAGCTGAAGGGGCAGGGAGTGGCTGTAAATGGATTGGAGATGCCCGAGATGGCTTCAGGATTGCTTCGTCAGTGTTCTCTGCTCGCACATTTAATAGCAGCAGCGCCGCGACTTCCAGAAGAGAGCTTTGGGTACCAGCATGTTTTTATTTACAAGCAGTGACTGAAGAGGTCACAGCTCACACTTAAAGGGGCCTTTCCATACGGAACGAAAACAGCCGCGGTCACTTTCAGCCCCACTGCCAGCTCTCCAATAAGGCTGGGTGGGGGTTAGTGCATCGGAGAAGGAAGTGTGTGCTTGTCTAACCTACATAACCTAGGCCACAGACATCATGCATACTTCGTAGGGTGAAAAACGAATGCCACTGAGTTGCTATCTTAATTTGCTTTTATTACAGCGCCTAGAGATCCGTCTTCAGCGTTATGTGAAACAATTAGTTCAAAGAGTGGCCGCACATCAATATGGGCTGAACGTATGAAAAAAAAATCTAACTGCACTTATTTAGGGGAACAACCAGCAGACCAGTTCGGTGAGTAAAACGGCTGCTGACAGGGCCAACTTATTGTTCCATCCTCACAAGGTGTAAGGTCGTATCTGAATTTAACGTAATGGAGCAAGAAAAACTGGGTTAGCACATAAGAGACAAAGGCATTTAACGCGAACAGCGGTCTGTATTGGAGCCTCTTCCTTCGTTACAATCCTCTTTTTAGGTCGATCATAGCAGCACATATGTGCTGCTTTTCTGACGTGTTTGTATATATGTGGGCTTTTACCCACGCCCACTGCACTCCCATCACGATCACTCGTTCGTGGGCTCGCCTTTCAAAAATCCTTTGTTTCCATTGGTAAATGCTTTACGTTTGTCCCTCCTTGGGGTGGTTATTTTACTGCCTTGGACACCGACCCTGTTACATGGATATATGTTTGATGCGAGCAAACTTATTTTTCCTTTTGTGTCTCTCCTTCACACTCATAGCAGCAGTGGTGCTTTGAATCTGCTCTTATTTCAACTGTTTAACTTTTCATTTTCAATTTATGTGGCAAGAAAAGTCCAATTAGGAACTTACAACGCTAATAGCTCTAACTCGAGCAAACACAAGACCCACTGCATTGCAAATGCTTGTTGTTACAATATTAACATAGCCTTCTTTAAAGTCCTTCTATCATTTCTATGATGTACAAAAGATCAAAGAACTACAGTGAAGGTTCTCTTGTCACCAGAGCCTCACTTCACATAGAAACAAAGAGAAGACTGCAAGGAAGGCTCGGGGCCTTCAATATGGAGCCACCTTTTGTTTCCATGAGAAGCGCTGGCTGAACGAGAGGCCCACAGCAGCTCTGAGCACACAGCTGTGGGGATGGGAGTTCAGGCAGCGTGTGGCTGGACAGAGTGAGCAGGGAAGAGGAGGCAGTGATGTGCATTGGTTGGAGTGTGGCGGAAGTGATGGCAGAAAACAGAATGATCGGGAGAAGTAAGCGATGGTGAGGGAAAGAACAGGAGGGAAAGAAGGAGAGAGGAATATCACATGGGAGGAAAGGGCGGAAGAATGTGGAGCAACACACAGAAGGGATGCGGAGTACAACACGCAGGGATGATGGATTAGGCGTGTGGGGGTTAAAGTAGAGTGACCAGATTTTGAAAGCCAAAACCCGTGACATTTCGCAAAAACAGAAGAAGGACTCAATTCAACATCACGCGAGGGGCACAGAATGACAGCGCACATCATATGCAAAAAAAAAAAAAAAACAGAAGCGACACTAAAGATATATATTAAAAAAATCTGTTTTTAAAACCAGTATAACACAAGTTATTTAAATCGTTTTCTAAACAGAGCTGCCATGTGGTACTGCTTTGTAACACATAAAAACCTGCCTCCACTGTTTTGAGTGGACTCTCACTGAAAACCGTAACCTCAGCCAAAATTGCTGCAATCTGCTGGGAGAAAGCTGATGAAAAATCCTGGCAAACATGGGAGGCCTGGTCACCCTAGGCAAAAGGGACAAATAGCAACACACCGGAAAAGGTGGGAAGGAAGACGCAGAGTAGACACGGGAACGGGCACTAAGGAGCCGACAGGGAGGAATGTAGTGGTGAAGGTAAGCAATCCATTAGAGGCGAAACAAACCATCCAAACAGGCATTAGTGTTAGATTGAAGAGCAATGAAGCTGCGGGGCCCAGCCAAGACATGATTGTCAAACTCCTAAACCAATGGCTGAAAAAAGGCTGGGGAGAAAAATTCAATATACAAGAGGCAATACATCTGTTTGATCTTGCTTTGGCATGCCAGTGAGTGCTGCAGCATTTAAAACAGAGTAACATGTGTTCGAGTTCTCACAGCAAACAAGGGAGTAACACCGGTTAGAAGACACATCATCAGAATATGTAGGCCTTTAACACCTTCTGAAAGGTGCAAGACAAGGTTTTCTACAACACGGCATGGTGGCAAATGTGTTAACGCATTTTTTTCATCCTTTGCAGGATTTGAAAACGCTTCATCGAGGTCGATGGGATCTACGACCCCAGTGTGGAGTGTGGTTAACCATAAACAATCAATTTCAACCCAACAACAAATTTAAACACCATGCCCCATGTGGCCACAGAAGAAAACTCTAATCAATAAAAGTTTCAAAGTTTTATTTTGGAACCACAGAGCCAAAGTCACATAAATAGTGCGTAAAATCAGACTGTAAGGGTAAATAAAAATCATTGGTTGACCAAATCTATGAAACAAGTTTAATACACCCAACATCAATACCATTAGACATACAAGAAGAATAATGCATATCGAGAAGCAAAAACACTTTTTAAATCAGACTAGGAATACATTAGTCAACCTAGATTACAAAGATTTAGAAATCAGGATTTAGAAATGTTATCCTTACTTCTAGCCAAATAGGACAAGCATGTGTGGGAACAGGCTAGCACATGCGGGCAAAAGTCAAAAAGGAAGACAAAAATAATTTGAAGAAACCAACGTTAATCTAACTAGAAAAATAAAATAGGTAGGTGTCAGCATGTTAACTTCTACTAAAGAAATGCAGGCAAGGGGAAAATAACATTTTCAAAATAATATACCCCTCCTAGGGTCAGGATTCAACTCAAATTCGTCAGCAAAGCACGAAGATCATCAGCAAAGTCTGTTAGAAGCACCATCAAGGGAAAAGTGCAGAAGGGTGGCTGCACAGCGAAATCAGGAAACATCCAAGGGGCAAGTAAAAAGAATAAGATTCTGAAGGGGACTGACTGAAACTTACAAAGTCCTTCCCTAATTAAAAATACTCCAACCAGTTTGGTCAGTTCGATGAGTCCACACCACGCCAAAGGGACTATGTCCAATTAGAATTTGAGCAAAAATTGAGTTTGCAAAATGACAGAAAATTCTCAGGTTTGGTACGAAGTCAGCTCTTCTTTCTGTATGAATCCGGTAGACTATAACAATTTAGTACATCACTTGTTGCAATCCGCATTTTCTCATGGAGTAAGACAATTTCAATAGTTCTCAAGAGAAAGAACCAGTTCAACAGTATCCACTACTTTAGCTTTCAATCTCCAGGTGTGAAAGTTCTGGAATGAGACCGAAGTACACAGATGCAGCGTCAGGCGGCCAGCGTAAACCGGCTCTGCCACAAGTGACATGCCCGTTGCCTTTAGCTTGTAAACCACTGGGGCAGCACGGTGCTGCGTCCGCTGCACGCAAGCCATGGCCAACACCGGTGCACTGCATTCATGAGATTACAATATAATCTTGTAAAGCAAGACAGACCGGTTTTAGCAGCTTAGCAACGAAATTATGTTTTAGCCACCTAAAGACAATAGGTATAGGATTTCCAGTCCTCCACTGCAAAGATCTACTGTTCTCCTGGAGTCGCAATTTTGCGTAAATGTTTTAGGATTGGTGCCAACAGACACAAATTCACCTTGATTTTCCAAATGAGGGACAGCACTGCCACTTATCAGCAGGGCTGTGAGCCCCTTAACAGGACAGTGCCAGGCTTTTTCTCTAACACCGAAGACAGTTCAATATGGGGGCACCAGCTCATGCTTCTGAGAGGACGAGTTGGCTGCTGGGGTTCGAAAGGTCTGCAACAACACGTCTTCCTGCGCCTCTCAACCAGGCAGCAGTGAAACAAAGAGGTCACATCTCGATCTCCCAGTGGCAGCTCCATAGGAAGCAACCATGACCGTACTGGCCAGATCTCCAATAAGGCGCCATGTGCGCAGGGTGGGTGAATATACATACTGCATAGAGGGGTGGGTGTCCTTGTCCAACCTATACAACGTACATGTCATAGACATCCATCTCAATAGATACACGCATACTTCTGAGGATGAAAAACGAGTGTCACCGAGTGTCTCTGAGCTGCTTTTTAGGGGCAAGCGCAAAACGCTCCGTCCCGTGTTGTAATCTCTCTTTGGGCTTCAAACCACGCCCATATCACGTCAGTTTCTTTCATTGGTTTGTGAGCTTGCCTTTTAAAATCTGCTTGCTTTCATTAGTGAAAGGCATGCATAAGTCATGCCTTTTCCGGTGGTTAGCCCTCTCGAGCGCAGCGACCAAGACCTGAAAACATACGAGGCTCCACGTTTTCTGTTCAGTTTCTGGACTCCTTTTTCTCTTTTTTCACAGTGCGATCTCGCTTGGCAGAAGTCGAGCGCTTTGCATGACATCGACCCTGTTACATAGTTAATTGCACTTTTGCCGGTTATGCAGATAATTGCACTTTTGCCGATAGATTTCAGTACGAGTGAACTTTTATTTCCCTTTGTGTGTCTGCTTTGCGCACTCATGGCAGCAGTCGGCTCGCTTTTGTGAAACTTTTACTTTTCAGTTTATATGGCAAGAAAAGTCCAGTTAGTTATGTGAAACTGTTTTATTTTCATTTTCAATTTATGTGGCAAGAAAAGTCCGGTTAGGAGCTTACAATGCTAATTGCTCTAGCTCAAGCAAACGCGAGACCCGTTGTATTGCAAATGCTTGTTTAAAGTGCTTTTACTAAAACGCTTAGAAGACCGTCTTCTTCCCACATATAACGTTATGTGAAACTATAATTTCTCTACTGGATTGAATAATTAAAAGGTAGAAGAGATCCAACGACTGAAAGTCAGCCTCCCCTTCTTGACCACTAAGTTATCCTGGTCAAATCACTCTTCCTTGAGCCTCAACTTCCTGATCCGTCCAAAATAGGGGTGTTAAAGTCGATGATGGTCATAGTTGAGCAGAATATGAGAAAATGAGTTCAAGGCTGTCTGGAAAGTATTAAGAAGCTGGCTGCACTTCTGTGGGGGAAAGCCGGCTGCTGGCAAGGCCAACTCTTTGTTCCATCCTTACAAAGTGGGTAAGTTGTGATATAGCTGCACCTGTGAAGTAGAATGTATTGTACAGGTAACCAACAGCACATCCTCCGACTGGTGGAATGTATTGAACAGGTATAAAAAAAAATATCTCTCTCTCTCTCTCTCTCTCTCTCTTCTCTCTCTCTCTCTCTCTCCTCTCTCTCTCTCTCTCTCTCTCTCTCTCTCTCTCTCTCTCTCTCTCTCTCTCTCTCTCTCTCTCTCTCTCTCTCTCTCTCTCTCTCTCTCTCTCTCTCCCCCCCCCCCCCCCCCCCCCCCCCCCCCCCCGAAGGCGCCACATGTATACGTTTAGTTGAGGTCACCACACCGCTAGGAGGATCAGAATGTGCCGAACAAGGAGTAGGGTGTATGGCACAAGGCAGATGAACATCCACCCATGAGTAGAAGATATACATTTAGCGTCACTTCCATAGAGGAGTGGAATGTACTGACTCGCACATCCTCGAAAAGGCGGAATGTATTGAATGGTAACCACCCAAAGGAGTGGAATGGACCACACAGGCCATTGGCATCCATAGAGGAGTGGAAAGTATTAAACAGGTGACCGACCACCCACGGAGAAGAGGACAGTATTAAACAGGTGACTGACCACCCATGGAGAAGAGGCATGTATTAAACAGGTGACCGACCACCCACGGAGAAGAGGACAGTATTAAACAGGTGACTGACCACCCATGGGGAAGAGGCATGTATTAAACAGGTGACTGACCACCCATGGAGAAGAGGCATGTATTAAACAGGTGACTGACCACCCATGGGGAAGAGGCATGTATTAAACAGGTGACCGACCACCCACGGAGAAGAGGCATGAATTAAACAGGTAAGCCACACATCCACGGAGCGGGGGAATGTACTGAAAACTTAACCACACTGATAGTGGAGTGGAACAGGGGGATGTACTGAGTTGGTCACTGCGCACCCACCGAGGAGCGGAATGTATTAAACAGGCAGCTGCACTAACAGATGTGATTAGAATGAGGTATCATTGTGGCTACACTTCCGTGAAGGAATGAGGTGGGATGGAATTATGCGGTAGCTGGAGTCACTCTTGAAAGTGGAGCTCAAGTATGTACAGGATGAGCTGTGAGTAGAATACACTGTATATCAGCTGTACTTTCGAGTGACTCACAATAAACAAAGCGTGTTGCTGTAGTTTCATGAAGGGCTGAAAGAATGAATTGGTTAAACATACTTGCATTCAGAGCTGGCATGCCACCCTAAGTGTTTTTATAGGAGAGCATCCATGTGCTCTCCTGCAGGACTGAGCATCAAACACCTGCATTTCGTTTCAGACCCTCTCAGGCCGCCCCCTCGCCGGGTTTCTCACCCGGACGGTTCAGCTTTAGTATGCTTCAGACGGGAAACTTGTACCTCGCGGCCTGTTTCATGTTTCTGTCTGTACAGTCCCGTGTTTATTTCCCACAGGAGCCTGCAAACTGTGTTCGGACGGGTTAAGCTTCCCTGGATGGCCCAGATTACGAGTTGTACGGTGGTGGCACGGTGGTAAATCCGAAACTGTATAAATAAACCGTCGCCACGAGGATGCACCCCGTAAGTACCATGCAATTATGGTGTTATCCCCGTAAAATGAGGAATAACAATGTAGACCCAGTTGTATCTCAGTATTCCCTTTCCCGTGAGGATTACATTTACACCCGCTCTAAGCAAGTGGTACATGGAGCGGGAAGATGGACCGGGGCGTCGGAGGAGGGAAGGCGGTGGGAGCGGAGGGGAGGCGGTTCTAGTCAGGAAGGGGGAGCATCACATGCATTCCCCATGCCACAGATCCAGGCTGGCCGGGAGCAAGTTAACAGGTCCAAGCTACAATGCAGCCCATTCCCAAAGCGAGTCCACGGGCCGGGTTATCTGGCCTGGACACCATATCGGATGATTAGCCGTGCTTTATAAATCCTGATCAATTGATTGAATAAAAATGGGTTCATTGGTCCGGCACCCAGTAATTACAGGTGTGGGGAAAAAGGGCCAATCTTTGTTGAGCACAGCTCAATTCACTACAGGTATTTCACTCAAGTAATCAGGGCCCATTTGTGCCTCCAGGATGTAGGTGTATCCCCAGGCTCTTCCTCTCAAGAAGAAAGGACGCGGACATTATCATTTACTCTTCTAACTCCAGCCTTGAAGCACCTGGGCAAAGCGTATTTTTTGTGTCTTCTCGAACTCATTGAGCAGGGAGAGGAAAAATACGGGCCTGTCGTGCATGAACGTAGGATCTGTAGAGGTGGGGGCACACTGAGGAGACACGTAACTGCAACCTACAGAGCAAGGAAGTAAAGCTCAGAAGGGTATCCTTCAGGTGTGGTCCAACAAAAGGTGGTTTAGGTGAACCCTTGATTCTATCAAACCATGATATTGTGTTAGAGTAAGGAGTCATAAAGCAGAAGCTTGCCTGGGCAGTCCCTGACCAGTGAGTATCTACGCGAGGGCACAAATCAACAGTTTGAAGGGGGTCGCTCCTTCGGGTCGAAGACAGGCCTGATTTGTAGGTGGTTGTTACTCTTTGAAGATGACACGAGAAGCTAAACAACGGAGTGGACTGCTACACAAGAGATCTTCCAGGGGCTTCCTTCAAGGATTTCCTTGCACCTCCTTCCTGATGTCTCGGAGGAGTCTTCCTAAGGTGGCCCATGTGTGTGTCCACAGTTCGCTGTGCCGTCGCGACTCAAGCTTTGCCTTATGATTGGGACCCCACAAGGTAGAAAGTTGTATACAGTTGGTCCTTTTCCAGTACGAAGCAGATGTAGCTAGCGGCGTGCACTGGACTGTCCATTTTAGGTGTCTATATATCGCTTGTCCCTTTTTGCAGTGGCACACATAAAAAAATTGAATGGAATGTTTCCCAGGAAAAAATGTCTAGGTAACATGGATTCAAACCTTCCAAGTCAATATTTGTTGCCACCCAGGCAAAATAAGTAGTCAAATAGTTTTAAACAAAATTGCAATGAAATGCAATGTACCCTGCACAGCACTATTCACCAGTGGAACAGCTTATCAAGTCAATGATGTAAAGTGCTTTTCTGTCTAGGAAGGAGTTAAACTGAAAAGCAAGGGAATGGCGTTTGAGGGCTGAAATGCTTCAGGAACGTGGCTCTTGGAGGAAATGAAATACCCGCCAGTGCATCGCTCACTTATGTCATTTCCTACCAAAGCTGCATTCCATCTGCAATTCTGCACCCAAGTGGCTTGTCCCCTGCGACTGCCCCTCCCCCACCCTTACCGCATTCCACATCTGGCCATGCTCGGAATGCTGCTGGCATATTCAGGAATAGGCATTCTCCGAGGCTCATCTCTTTAGGTCTGGCTTCTGACAGTTTTAGCTGTCTCGCCAGTGCCAAGCTATCTACACTCATATAAAGAGTGTTTGTGAGCAGACTTCATCTATTGGTCTTTTAAACTGTCATTTACATACTGCTTCCGCCCACCACAGCGGACAGCGAGGACAATAGGCCAGCCCACTTTACCCATTGCCTCCCTTGACTTTAAGTGACTGCATGTGCTTAAAATACTTCTTTTTTCAGTGACAAGTCTGTTCCAAAATCCACTTTTTAAAAAACAAATCTTCCGTTAACTGCTGTTTGTTTTGCCTGCAGTTCAGGTGCCCCGTTAGACGGAGATTTATTTCCCGTTTTCTTTTTAAACTTGCTCGTAGCAAGTGTGTCAACATTGGAGTTGTCTGTAATTTTAGTAATAATAAAATGTAAGGCTCAACTTAAAGTCTTCTTTAAAAAAAATCACTGGTACAACAGGCAGCAGTAAAGCTGGCAGCTTAGCATGACAGGCACGCGGTATCCATATTTAAGGGTCACTTTTATTTTTCATGCCCCATTCTTGCCATTAGAAAGAAAAATCATCATTACGCTAGCTTGCCAAAGCAAAGCATTTTGGCTTTGCTAATGCTTGCTTTTATTTGATCCTCGATATGCTTAAGCGCCCCGGTCCAAACCTGTTCATTTGTTTATCCTTTCCGTGGGTAACAAAGGAGCATCGTTTTATGGCTTTACTGGTGAGATGTTGGCATTCCGCGAAATAACGGGACCACTAGGAATGACATCTCCCTTACCCTCCCAAAATATCATGATGTGCCATGCCCCAGCCTTCGTCCCCGATGACGTCACATGAAGTATGTACATCAAGGTTTACAATAAGTAATAATTTGCACGAATCAGAAACGGAAGCACGTGTGTTGTGAGACTTAAAATCTCGAAATCCAGTCTCGGCCATTAGGTTATTTATGTAGGATATACATTATTTTTTTTTTTTTTTTATTTATTTTTTTAAGCACGAGGCCTTTTACCACTCCTTGTTGCCGAGGATGGGCCTTGAAGTACTAGCAGAGGCGTAGCTTCCGTTAGTGCAGCAGGTGCAGTGGCACCAGGTCCAGGTTCTGGCGTACTGAACCCTGAATATTGCTGCAGTTTATAATTCAAACAGCGGCCTGGGGGTCATTCTCTCCCTTGCACTAGGGCCCATGACACACGGACTTTATTACCGAGGACCAGCCCTGACCGTGTTGTGTATGCGCTCTGTGGCGTGGTGTGGAGGAGGGTGGCCCTCCCAGTAGATGTGGGTGGGTCTTGGCACCTGACATCCAAACCCAGGGATATCCTAGAACAGTGGATTGCATCAAAAAGTCAGGAGCGGCCCTGGATTCCGGTGTTAGCGACTTATCGTGGGTTTCAATAGTTTTAATGAATGACTTGAACAGCTGAATGGTTGATCGAGAAGAATCTACTGCAGAACAGAGGCCTTGAGTCGCAAAAAGTGCAACAGAACATGACAAGATTTACACCTCCACTTGACGCTTTTTTTTTTATTCCAATTGACAAAACAGCCCCAGGATTGCACTTGGAATGCTCCATCAGGGGGACTAGCGGGGATACCAGGTGGCACATTCCCTGGGCTGCCATTCCCGCTGCGGCTCATTGCATGTTCCATGCGATTACACTCTGGAAAAATGCTGCCGATTTGGAAATGTACACTTTTTATTTTTGTGTTTTTTCCCGCCTTGGAGAAATCTTACATCCTCCAGGTTTGGAGGTAATGCGTCCCCTTTCGTATCCTGAAGGGGAGTTACTCCAGCCCTCTGCCGAGCTAACCTATCACCATTACCGGGGTGAGAAAGGGTCCGATCTGAGTTTGTGAACAGTAACTAAAGCTTAAGGGAAACCACAGCATGTTTCACCCGCTCCCACCCCTTGCGTGGGGTTTACTGCTGTGTGACTCCGTGGCCCTGCAGTGGAGCACTCCACAGTAGAACAAACACTTACAATTATGCTGGACTCCGTGGCCCTGCACTGGAGCACTCCACAGTAGAACAAACACTTACAATTATGCTGGACTCCGTGGCCCTGCACTGGAGCACTCCACAGTGGAACAAACACTTACAATTATGCTGGACTCCGTGGCCCTGCACTGGAGCACTCCACAGTGGAACAAACACTTACAATTATGCTGGACTCCGTGGCCCTGCACTGGAGCACTCCACAGTGGAACAAACACTTACAATTATGCTGGACTCCGTGGCCCTGCACTGGAGCACTCCACAGTGGAACAAACACTTACAATTATGCTGGACTCCGTGGCCCTGCACTGGAGCACTCCACAGTGGAACAAACACTTACAATTATGCTGGACTCCGTGGCCCTGCACTGGAGCACTCCACAGTAGAACAAACACTTACAATTATGCTGGACTCCCTGGCCCTGCACTGGAGCACTCCACAGTGGAACAAACACTTACAATTATGCTGGACTCCGTGGCCCTGCACTGGAGCACTCCACAGTAGAACAAACACTTACAATTATGCTGGACTCCGTGGCCCTGCACTGGAGCACCCCACAGTGGAACAAACACTTACAATTATGCTGGACTCCGTGGCCCTGCACTGGAGCACCCCACAGTAGAACAAACACTTACAATTATGCTGGACTCCATGGCCCTGCACTTGAGCACTCCACAGTAGAACAAACACTTACAATTATGCTGGACTCCATGGCCCTGCACTGGAGCACTCCACAGTAGAACAAACACTTACAATTATGCCGGACTCCGTGGCCCTGCACTGGAGCACTCCACAGTAGAACAAACACTTACAAATATGCTGGACTCCGTGGCCCTGCACTGGAGCACTCCACAGTGGAACAAACACTTACAATTATGCTGGACTCCGTGGCCCTGCACTGGAGCACTCCACAGTGGAACAAACACTTACAATTATGCCGGTCAGTAATCCCGCTGTGAATTCCCGAGAGGCGGACACGAATCACCTTTGGCTGTAAACCTATGTTTATGGCTGAAAATGCCTATGTGAATGGGGCTTAGCATGTTTGAGAACTGCTGATATTGTGCGTCGAGTAAACATGCTGAAGTGTCAGTAGGACAAAAGGTGACATTTAAGATAAGAACCCATAAAAAGCGAGGCGGGTCACAGACACAAAATGAACAAGCATTTGCAATGCAACGGGTCTTGCGTTTGCTCATGTTAGAGCTGATAGGTGAAAAGTCGGGTTAGGAGTTTACAACTCTATCGGCAAAAGTGCATTTATGTACGTAACCCAAAAAAGTGCAATTAACTATGTAAAGCGCTCGACTTCTGCCAAGCGAAATCGCGCAAGTAAATTAGAGAAAAAGTAGTCCACGAGCCGGACAGAAAACAGCGAGCCTCACATGTTTTCTGTACTTGGTCGCTGCACTCAAGGAGGGCTAACCACCGGAAAAGGCATGCCGTATGCGTGCTTCGACTAATGAAAGCAAGCAGATTTTATTAGGCAAGCCCACGAACCAATGAAAAACACTGACATGACGTCGAAAGGGCTCCGAGCCCTTTTCTAAACCCTAAAGCGTCTTGCTGCGATACGCATGCGCGGGCGCATGAAACGCAGGCTCGAGCCTAAAAAGCAAGATTTGGAATGCAGTTCAACTTGGACCTTGGAGGGGTTGTTCCCAAGGGGGGGGGGGGGGGGGGGGGGGGGGGGGGTGAGTATTGGGGGGGGGGGGGGGAGGGGAGTGGAGAGAAAGAACGTCCCAAACTCCAGACTCCTTTCCTGAGGCTCCTGGCCAAAAATGGGGTTCAAAGTGAGCGTTTGTTGTTACCCCTCAATCTATGTGAGCCTCCCTATGAAAGTAAGGAAATACAAAAGCACATTTGTTGCACACGGCTTAAACAAGGAAGGTTATAACTTTCTAAGCACAGGCAGTTTTTGGGAAACGACTGAGGCAATTCGTCCAGGATTACACATGGCGCACATGCAGACCCTGCTTGCGGATTTCCTTATCTTCTAATGTTCTGTCGCAAGATGTACGTTTTCAATTCTTTTTGCTCAAACTTACCTGCCCAAATGAAAAAAAACTATTATTAACAAACATTGGCAAGAGCACTAGCTCTGGAAGCATGTTTTTTTTTTATTTTGGCAAGCATATTCAATAGAAATCAAAGGTTTAAAGGTAAAAATGCCTCTGCCTAAAGGTTTATAGGCATATGCCTGCAAATGATATGTAAGTGAACAGAAAATACATTCCTTTGTGGGGGAATTTGCACATCACTATTTGTCATATGCGGTCACTCACACTGCAAGACAGCCAAAAGCCTAAAGTGGACTGACTCGTTGTGAATGACACCTGCACAGACCAATGGATAAATAGGGCTGACCAAAATCAATCTCTCTCTATATATATATATTCCCTTCCTTGGGACGGTCTGTCTGTCTGTCTGTCTGTTTCTCTCACTCTCTCTCTCTCTATATATATATATATATACACAGGGAGTGCAGAATTATTAGGCAAGTTGTATTTTTGAGGATTAATTTTATTATTGAACAACAACCATGTTCTAAATGAACCCAAAAAACTCATTAATATCAAAGCTGAATATTTTTGGAAGTAGTTTTTAGTTTGTTTTTAGTTTTAGCTATGTTAGGGGGATATCTGTGTGTGCAGGTGACTATTTCTGTGCATAATTATTAGGCAACTTAACAAAAAAACAAATATATACCCATTTCAATTATTTATTATTACCAGTGAAACCAATATAACATCTCAACATTCACAAATATACATTTCGGACATTCAAAAACAAAACAAAAACAAATCAGTGACCAATATAGCCACCTTTCTTTGCAAGGACACTCAAAAGCCTGCCATCCATGGATTCTGTCAGTGTTTTGATCTGTTCACCATCAACATTGCGTGCAGCAGCAACCACAGCCTCCCAGACACTGTTCAGAGAGGTGTACTGTTTTCCCTCCTTGTAAATCTCACATTTGATGATGGACCACAGGTTCTCAATGGGGTTCAGATCAGGTGAACAAGGAGGCCATGTCATTAGATTTCCTTCTTTTATACCCTTTCTTGCCAGCCACGCTGTGGAGTACTTGGACGCGTGTGATGGAGCATTGTCCTGCATGAAAATCATGTTTTTCTTGAAGGATGCAGACTTCTTCCTGTACCACTGCTTGAAGAAGGTGTCTTCCAGGAACTGGCAGTAGGACTGGGAGTTGAGCTTGACTCCATCCTCAACCCGAAAAGGCCCCACAAGCTCATCTTTGATGATACCAGCCCAAACCAGTACTCCACCTCCACCTTGCTGGCGTCTGAGTCGGACTGGAGCTCTCTGCCCTTTACCAATCCAGCCACGGGCCCATCCATCTGGCCCATCAAGACTCACTCTCATTTCATCAGTCCATAAAACCTTAGAAAATCAGTCTGAGATATTTCTTGGCCCAGTCTTGACGTTTCGGCTTGTGTGTCTTGTTCAGTGGTGGTCGTCTTTCAGCCTTTCTTACCTTGGCCATGTCTCTGAGTATTGCACACCTTGTGCTTTTGGGCACTCCAGTGATGTTGCAGCTCTGAAATATGGCCAAACTGGTGGCAAGTGGCATCGTGGCAGCTGCACGCTTGACTTTTCTCAGTTCATGGGCAGTTATTTTGCGCCTTGGTTTTTCCACACGCTTCTTGCGACCCTGTTGACTATTTTGAATGAAACGCTTGATTGTTCGATGATCACGCTTCAGAAGCTTTGCAATTTTAAGAGTGCTGCATCCCTCTGCAAGATATCTCACTATTTTTGACTTTTCTGAGCCTGTCCAGTCCTTCTTTTGACCCATTTTGCCAAAGGAAAGGAAGTTGCCTAATAATTATGCACACCTGATATAGGGTGTTGATGTCATTAGACCACACCCCTTCTCATTACAGAGATGCACATCACCTAATATGCTTAATTGGTAGTAGGCTTTCGAGCCTATACAGCTTGGAGTAAGACAACATGCATAAAGAGGATGATGTGGTCAAAATACTAATTTGCCTAATAATTCTGCACTCCCTGTATATATATATATATATATATATATATATATATAGAGAGAGAGAGAGAGAGAGAGAGAGAGAGAGAGAGAGAGTGTTCCAAGGAAGGGAACATTTCGGTACCTATCAGATCTGTCCGTGTTTGGGTTCACCTTACCCTGGGGTGAGGGGTCGGGAGGTTCAGGGAGATGGTTTGGTGTGGCTGGTAAACGAACAAGCTGGGATACATGACACTATGAACATGCTCTGGAATTTAACACTGGGTTTTGCACAGCTATGGGGGGGATCAGAGGACGAAGCTATTTCATTATAAACTTCTAGACACTGCAAAGACAGGCTCGCCTGCGGGCCACAAACAGAAACGCAGGCAACTGAAACAAGAAAAGAAAACTAGGGGTTCCTGAGTAAATTGCCATTTATTCTGAATCTCCGAATATGGACCTCTGGCTGAGTCCGGGCAAAAAATGCCGTGGACAAAAAGTGTGCATGTCGGCGGGAGCCATCGAGGTAGCTGGGTGCGTTAATGTACTTGCTGCGGAAATCAACGTGCAAATGAGGAAGTCTTGGTTCGGATGTTTTTTTATGCAAAATAGTTGATGCAACCAGCAAGATTCATATTTAGAATATAATTTCACGAATGAAAATCCAATTCCTTCAGCACGTGTGCCTTGTGTTTTCTTCAGTAAGAAAGCGCCTAGAGGCGTAGGCGTCCTAGTTTGTTCATACACGCAGTATTCACGTCTCCCAAGCTATTTACAGGTTCAAATATCTGCTCTACCTTTCAACTGTTCAAGGTGGATAAAATGAGACCCAAAGGCTCAAATAAAATGAACACCTAATATTTACAGCGGTAAGAAGCGAATAGACTTAGCAGCAACCACTATGTAAATAAACATTGTAGTCGAAAGCGGAGCTCTTTCTGGCAACGAGTGTAGAAACAGACAAGCTTTCCTGTTTTTGATGTTTCCTCTCAGTGAACAAGAAGCTTAGCGGTAAATTAGATTATACTGTAACTGTTTATAAATAAACACAACGGTTTTAGATTTGCAGTAAGCACTGAATTAAATACAGTATCCATTTGCGGACACAAATCTATTATTAAGATTGTATTTTGTGAAAGTAGAGGCGGGGAGAAGAGGCGTGGATTTTTAAGAAAAAATAACTCGATGTGTACACCAGGAAATACATGGAATAGTGTCCACTGACGTCACCGGGCCAAAATGAGCGCGCTCTTCGACATAGATTACGTCACAGGAAATAATATCGCAGTACGGAAATATCCACAAGGCAGGCACCAGAAATGAGACACTCTTTCTTCAAAACCCCAGCAATGTTTGTGATGTTGCCCACATTTCTATAAATAAAAAGAACCCTTCTAATCTTGATATAAGTAAATATCTGCCCATTCTCAGTGTGGGAAAAGTACTTGCAACAAGCATTTGCAATGCAATGGGTCTCGCGTTTGCTCGAGCTAGAGATAATTCGTGTTGTAAATTCCTAACTGGACTTTTCTTGCCACATAAATTGAAAATGAAAAGGAAAACGAAAACAGTTGACATAAGCTAGCCGATTCAAAGCGCCATGGCCACCATGAGCACGAGCGCGAAAGAGACACGAATTAGGAAAAAGAAGTTTGCTCAGGCAAACGTATCAGCAACCATGCAATTATCCATGTAACAGGGTCAGTGTCCAAAACCGCCCAAGGAGGGACAAACGTAAAGCATTTACCATTTTTAAAGGATTTTTAAAAAGGCAAACCCAGGAACGAGTGATAGTGATGGGTATGCATGGTTAAAAGCCCACAAATTACAACGGGTCAAAGCGCTTGTGCACTTGACCTAACCTAAAAAGGCTTGTGAATACCCCCAAACCTGGACATTTTTTGGTGCTTACCATGTTTTGCAGAAGGGTGTAGTGAGCCTGGGGCGCACCTGTAGACTCTTTTACCACTCTTAAAATTCTTCCACACCGGAAGGATTTGGACTGTGAGAAAATCCATTTAGTTGGGTAAATCCCACGGGGGTTGGCTTACATGCATGCTGCTATGTACACACATAAGTTACATGTAGATGTGCTAATAGCTTTGTGAATCAGGCCTTAGAGTTCTGTGGTCTTCACACAGTGAACAGAAGTCTTAGTCCGGTGAAAAAAGGCGCCTGGGACCTGGTATTTCTATAAACTTGAGTGTTTGAACTCATAACAGATGTGCGCTTTCTTACAACATAATACTGCCGTACTGATGCTTCAAATAAGGTTCACTAATCCCACAGACCATAGGGGCACCATTTTGAATAACAGCCCATTCTGAAATTAGCTGAATCTTCTTAGGAACTGTAAAAAACACAAAGGCAGCTTTGTTAAACCTGCTTAAGAACAAACAATAAGGGGGGAGCGACGCACTGCGCTCCCATAAAAAATGGCTGAACAAGAACACTGCTGCCCTCAGTTCATACCCAGAAACAGTGGCCGCAGGGACCAGAGGATAATCATATCACAGGGCAGGACGGCACCACAGAGACCCCCGCGCGAGACAACCTCACCGGTCCCAAAAACACAGACCGGCTGGAAAATAAAACAAAAAATTTAACATGACAAAAGCAAGTTGTGTAGTCAACCAGTATACAGGTTGCACTTTTCAAACACAAATGAAGAGCATAACTGTTTTTAGTGCAGCAGGTGCAATGGTACCAGGACGCAGAGGGCAAGAGACCCACTGTTCACCAGTTATGGCTGTTTTTTAATTATTTTTATGTCAGGGGCCCACAGTATCCTTGTTACACAACTGCACCAATGTAAACAGTCACTACGAGCACAGGGGTCCCTCCGGAGAAAAGCTCAGGCAAAAGCTCCCTGAAACAAGTAGGAGAATGTCATGTGAAAGAATGTGTATTGGGAAAAAAAGCTTGGGTAGCAATGGAGAATTTAAAAGACGGCAGAGAATACACGACAGCTATTGACGTTAGGGCAGAAATCAAGATAGAGCCTTAGATGGAAAAGGTTTTTAGGTGCTCAACAGGCATACCAGCTGGGCATCTAAGTACATTTGGAGGGACTATTAGAATACCAGGTGCCATGGATGCACGTAATTCACTACGCGCATCACAATCGTAATGTCTCAAAGGGATCTGTAGCAGCCGAGGGAGACATGATAACCCTAAATAAAATCAATTTTTCTCCATCTCTTTCCGCCATTGCCTCTTCCTGTCCTCTCCAACTTTACTTCCATGGAAGTTCTCATGACCACCAGCACTTATGAGGTTTCATGTATGTCCCATTCCCTCACCTTGAACAGCCCAAATGATCCATTCATCCCCTCAATTCTGATCCCCCCTACTCACCACATCTTAACTTCCAATGCTGACCAAGGATCTCCCCTCGACTCCTACTCTCTTACTTCCTTTCTTCAGCACCGATGCTCATCCCCTCCGGTCTACAGCTCCCCCTATACTGACCGCCACTGCTTCCTGGTGATGTCAGTGGACCTCTCCCGCCGAAAACCTCCCACTCTGCCCATCCCGACTTCTGTTGCTTACACATTCACCATCCTCACTTCCCCTTTATTCTCTCGCGTTCACCATCTTGACTCCATCTCTTACCCAGCCTTTCCTCTCTTCACCTTTAACCTCCTTGTCCCCTCTTGTCTTACAGGACTTAGCCCTAATTTCACTCTTTTATTCTCCTAAATTCTCCAAACCTACCATTGTGACAGCCCCTGCTCATCGGTGGCCACCGCTTCCCTTTGCTTTTCCCATTCTCCTCATGTCAAAGTCTCTCTTGACTCTTCCCTTTAACGCTCCTTCTGCCACCCTTCTTGAATTCCATTGCTTCTCCGGGTCTGCCTCTCCGCCCCTCTATGCCCCCAGCGCCCTCATCTTAATTTCCATCCTTTATCCGATTCCCCCGCCAACCCGTCACCTCAAAGGACTAACAGGGCTCCGAAGTGTTCACCAGACAACACAAGCGCAAAACTCAAAACATAACTAGGTCACACTCTTAGGACAGTGTTGCTACACCATGAGTGTACATGCGTGTTCTCTCAAGCATCCCTCTCCCTCGCGTATTCTCACGTTTCAAAAAATGGTTTTAAAAAAAGTCACCGACTTGGTCTCAGAACTCTTTGTAAACATGATGTGGCTTGAACAGTGTAAGAAAGGAAAGCAGGGAGTTGGGAGTCCGCACAACAGATTCATTGTTAAGCATCCATCGTTCATGGTTCTCGGCCAAAAAAACAAAAGGAAACTCATCGGCAGACACAATGATTGGACACACACCAGAATCTCATCATCCAGGACTGAGCTCAGATTTACCACCGTGAAAGCAGTTCCAAAGAATAACATTTTTGCCAATGCTCTTTAAGTCGCTTCTAAGCACTAGAATTGCTAGTGCAAACCCTGATCTTATGATGATATAACATGTTCGTGTTTACTACATGCTGTGAACAGAAGGAGGAAAGCTAGAAGCCCATTCAAGCACACAAAGCCCCCATGCAGTGTTCTTCATCCCCTGAACTGTGTGATTTATTCAGACCATTCATCAGATTCTCAATTCGAGTTCTAATAATTTAATCTTCACGAGTTTAAAGAACCATCATCTGGTGCAACTCCTGCTCCAATCATTTCGCACCTGAAGATGATCTGCAAATTGTTTTACGTTGAAACGCCTCAACGCTACCGACACTTGGCCTCTCCTAAAAAAGCTTAATGTTAGACTAATGTTCTAGTTTGTTTAATGTGAACGACATCACAAAAAAGTGTTTGCTGAAGTCCATTGTATTTTATTGAACACGCTTGTTTACTTACATTTTTCTTGATTGACTGCACTGTAAGGTCACTAAGAGCTTAGAGCACCTTCATTTTTAAAGACTTGATGATCAACAAATATTTATTCTGCATCAGCATGGTCATGGTTATTTTATTTGAAAGTTTAGATACTCAACAAATGCTTGAATGAAAACCTTTTTAGTACACAATTTTGATTTCCCTTGATGCTAAAGTACTGTTTTAATTCCTTAAAGTGTAAGCCTAAATTATCAATTTTGCCACAAGAAACCCCTAATTGACTACTTAACACGTAGATAGGGGAAAGCCCTAATTATTGCCAAGAGATTGTGTTTAGCGGCAGAGACTTTACAGCTGAGCTTGAGAAGGAGAGCTACCTCGTGGCTTTGACACTGTAGGAGTTTGCAAAACAAGTCACCATGATAGGCACTGTAAGTGTTGCAGATAGGCATGAAGAAACAAGTCTGGAACAAGTTCCCCACAACACTTTCCACATGTCTAGGATACTGGTACGCAAGACTGAACATTGTGCAGTACGACAGGAGAGTATGACAAATTTTCTGAGAGACATTTGAATGGGGGTGTGAAAAGGAAGAGTGACGACAGAGAGAGGCTTTGGGAATGTTGACGAGATTGCCATATTTTTGTGGGTTGAGCTTCTGCGTGCATGTAATGGTTGTCTGTGAGGGCAACTGCTTTCATGGGGGTGGGAAGGGTGAAGGCAGTTTCAAGGCACATGGGGGTGGGAAGGGTGAAGGGAGTTTCAAGGCACATGGTGGCTTACCTGTGTGGTACAGGGGTTCAGATCACAGCCCTTTCTGCTTCTATTAATCCAAGCAGGGAAGCCACTACAGAAGCTCCCTTTGCTCATTGGGCATTTTTCACCAACTTCTGAGCTGGATGCCACGGGATCTCTCCGACAGGACAATACATTGGGTCTCATATAGGAGACGCCCGCCAAACTAAACCCATCTTCAGCCACCGATTAGCAGGATGGCCTGAGCAACGGCCACCGAAGGAAGTCAATGAGCAACATGGTGGTGGGTCCTCCAAGGGGATGGAAGGAGGCTCAGCTCATCATTCTCTGTTCCCTGGATTTGAAGAAAGTCTTGCATTGTGTATGTCAGAACACAGGAATGTTGCGAGCTCCATGGAAGACAATGGAAGAGTTCTGGGCTTATAATGGCTGGTATACGCCCGAACCTTAACATTCCAAAGACTGTCTTTTTATTTTACATGTCAGAACACCGGAATGTTGAGAGCTCCATGGAAGACAATGGAAGAGTTCTGGGCTTATATTGGCTGGAATACGCCTGAACCTTAACATTCCAAAGACTGTCTTTTTATTTTACATGTTAGAACACCGGAATGTTGCGAGCTCCATGGAAGACAATGGAAGAGTTCTGGGCTTATAATGGCTGGTATACGCCAGAACCTTAACATTCCAATGATTGTCTTCCTATTTCTCCCTCTGTAATTTTGCACATTCTACCCTTAGAGGATGGAATGCTCTAATAGCCCTATTGTCCTTCTGCCTCAGGCTAAACCTGTTGTTAATGGCCCTCTCCCTCATTATAGGCTCTCATCTGTGGCCTATAACTCGGGTTCAGGGCCTTTAACAACTGGTATAGACCTCAGCAGCAATTCTGAAACATAAAGAGGGGGTGTTTCCATTTCTCCTTGGCAAATATTTTAGCATTATGGCTTTTAAGGGGGCCAAAGCAAAAAACTACAAATAATGAAGACCTAATTCTGGGTGTTGAAAATCAGAACCGCTCTTGGTTTGGAGGTGTGCACTGGGCTTAATGAATGTATTTGATTTCACTTCAACCCAAAATATGTTTTCTTAATTGGTTGTGGCTACTGATTTGCTGAGTTCAATTGTTTTATGTGGTTGGCAGTAACAGCGCTCTAGGTCCTTAAAAAAAACCCTCATAACCCCAAATCAGAAAAAAAAACAATTGCTAAATAAAAAAGACGGTTGGAAAAAGGACCATTTTCTGCCGAGGGCTGTTTCACGCATGCCTCATCTGTAAAGCTTGCGCGGCGTCTGTGTGGGAAACAATTCAGATATGTAGTAAAGTGGTATGAAAATCAAACTTGTATAAAATGCAGTAGTATGTGATTAGGAAAGTACAGCCTGGTTTTCTCTGGCAGTAAGTAGGACAAACGGCATTCACAGAGAGCTTAGCCTGGCATAACAATGTGACCCAAGAGCATGGCGGATAAACTAATACCCTTGTCTAAATTACAGGTGCCGCGCCAGGGCTGTGCATTCAGTTAAGTAGGTCTCTGCACAGGGGGGCCCTTCGACTAAACAATGACGAGGGGCTAATGGCATGTGAACGGATTTCCAGCTCCCTCGACATTTAATCCACATATGCATTTTCTAGCTTCACTTGGCACACTGCAGTGTCAGGAGGGTGGTGCATGAAATCCTCAAGCCGCTGCTTCCTTATAAGATCATTTTATAATGCGTCTTTTTTCTTAGGGATTTTCTACAGCGCTATGATTCCACTCCATACCGCCTCAAGGCACTCCAAGGTGCTAAGCATGCAACACAAGGACAACAGAACAACAGCAGAATTCAGACACTGAATCAATTTCATTATTTATTGTTTGTTTTAACATTATTGTCTGTTTTAACATCATGTACACATGGCTGGCCGGTTTAAGATGGGCCATCCGGGTCACATGCCATGGCACAGAAATCAATGAGCAGGTTATTTAAATGGATCCTGCGTTTGGCGATGGTATGCCTTCTACCAGGCATGGAACTGACAAACAGTGGGCCTTGGGAGGGCCCCTGCCCAGTGACAACTTAAGAGATGCATCACCACAGGAGTAGTCTATGCTTCTCTATGTGGTGTCCATTACCCCAATTCATACCTTTGCAGCTGGTACTAATCTTGACGCTACTCACGGTCCAGCTGCTGAGCAGCTCTGTGGTGAAAAAGATGAATTATACAACTGCAACACATTTCCAACTCGTACATTTTGCTGCTTGAGATCTGCTCAGAATGCATCTGATGGGAGCTCACTTCGGAACACAAGATGACTATGCTGAGCAACAGTAGTGATTAGCAACACTCTCTTTGTGTCCAGAAAACAAACTATGAAACCAAATGTGCTTATGTGAAACAAAGCGCACCGAAGCGCAGCGGGTGGGTTTTCCAGGCACGATGGAGGGATGTCGTCAGCACCTGGGTATTGGCTGCGTAAGTGGGTGCCAGGTAATCGGAGAACGCAAGATTGCCAAACTTGGCCTTATCATTTGAAAGGGGCCATTCAGGGTACAAAAAAAACGAATTTCTCCTTACCAAGTCCTGAATCTTTAACAGTCACTAGAATGTTCTAGAATGTTGCTCTGTTAAAATGCCGTCTGCCTATGTTTTGAGACATACTGAGACATACTGAGACATCACTCACCGAAAGGCCCCAGCGGGGATATCACTAGGAGCCGAGTTGGGGCGGTCTGAAGACATTCCGAATGCTACAGCAGGTCATGTGGAGGCTGAAATTACAGGTGGCCTCCATCAAACAGGACCTTTCTGTCTCCCTAGAAATGCAGTTCCAAAGACCCTCACTCGCTCTCCACCACAGATCAAGTAGGCGATTTTCTAGCCACAGAAGGTTCAAATTTAGATGGAATACTGACTAAGAGCAGACAACGCGGAGTACGGTCTGTGGCGCCATCGCTTGCCAGAAGCCACATCAGAATATGCTGAAGTAAAGAGAATGAAATGCCCGTGAATTCAATCAACAATGGCCATACCCAAACCAACCAAGCTGGTGGAAAATCACCAGGTATCTGGTCGCCCAGAGAGACGCGGAGTTACAATCACAGAGGAACGCAGCATGAAACAGAACAGTGGGAGAAAGTGGTACAGAATTCTGTATCATACCTGATGGAAGACATCTGATGGTTATGGTGGCAGGTTCTCACAGAATCCTGTGGTCAGACTGGTACAGTCAACACTGGAAGAGGTGGGCCTTCTCAGAACAGAAAAGATACTTGCTGTGCAGCCTTTCCTCCAAACAGTCAAGCAGACAGTGGGCCATCCCTCTAAGGAAAGGCACGGAGGAGCATCTTGCGATGATTGGCATTCAACATCACCGGCTGAATGACCGTGACTGCCCACAAATGGAGAAGTGGAGCGCGCCAGAAGAACCAGAAAGAAAACTCTTTGAACTCCTGAAGAGCAAATAGTGTTTTTTATTTAAAATATGTTTATTACAATTTACAAAAACAGACCAAGATCAGATCAGAAGTACCAACGGCAATCACAGGGATGAAGCACAGGAATAAATCACTGCCGAATGGTGTAACCAGCTGAACACCATTGCACATATTTATTGATGTAGCATACAAAGGTCATTAAGTCAGATTCTGTGGCTACAAGAGGTCTGGTAGACATACTCACCACACAAGACTCATTTAGGATAAAGCATTAACACATTTGTGTACGTGTGATGGGGGCAACAGATTAAACATCTGCAAGAGAGGAGGATTGGTATAGAAGGCGAAGGGCAGTGCTTAATTTGTGCTTGTTGTTTCCGGTGCTGAGCACCAGCACTTATTTTTGAGGGCCGGGGCTTATTCTTCTTCCTCAAGCATTTTCTGCGACCAAAAGACACATATGGGAAAGACGGATGAAGGGAAAAACGAAAAAGCGTCACAAAGGGAGAAAGCAGAAAGCTGCAGGTGTGAGCTGAAGGGGCAGGGAGAGGCTTTAGATGGATTGAAGAGGCCCGAGATGGCCTCAGGATTACGCCGCCTGAGTATTCCGTACTCGCACATTTAATTGCACCGCTGCATGTTTAAGAGGTGGGCTTTGGGCACCAGCACCTTTTTTTTTTTTAACAAATTAAGCACTGGCGAAGGGTGAAAAATAAGACAGATTACCTTTTCATCCTCACCTGCAGAACACAGGGGCTAGTTTCTTGGGAAAAATCGAATTAAGATTGGAGGTCCTTGAGGAAAAAATCCAAATCTGTGCCTTGATGATTGTCTCGGACTAACATTTGAGAGGCAATGCCATATGGCTTTTGAACCTTACCTAGTGCCCTTGAAAGAACCGGAGGGCACCAAGGTTATGTTCAAAAGATTTACAGGGGAGAAGGCACAGATAAACACGATCGATCACCATCACAATAACCATAAGTCAATGATAAGAAAACTTCAAAGGGTCTTTGCCCAGGATTGCCCACTGACAGTGTAGTAGCTGAGGATGGCCATTACTAGGACGCATGGGGAAAACAGAGATTCAAGAAGAACACTTGGATTAGGATGACATCACAGGGGCACTCATGGTTGCAACGCCACCTGCAATCCCACTATCATTCTCGACCCTTAGTGGGGCTTGAGGATTCTGCGGTGAGAAACGTTACTGAAGTTCCAGTCCCACGAGGAACACTAGGACATCTCCTATTTAATGGGTTCTGGATAAGTGTTGTGTTTGAACTTCACGTACACATGGGTGGCTGCAACTGAATGCTCCAGGCACCAGTACACTGAACAGACTAATAAAAGGAGGCTCCTGCGCATTGGTTTAGGCAAGCACTGTTACCGATGACAGTACAGCTGCTGTGCCCCTGCGTCTCCCTTATCTCACAGATATTCATAGGTCTTGGGCTGAATGGGGCCACCTAAAGGGCTGGGCCCCTTGCATCTGCCTGTATTAGCCCAGTGAACACAGGCCCCAGTGCTTGCTAATGGTCTCGGGCTCCCTAGACCCAGCACAATTACATAAAGAGGTCAACGCTTTAGAATAAACATCTGCACCAAACATCATGCAGCATTTCTATAAAAAGTAAAAAATTAAAAAAAACATACACCCAATTATTGCAATAGTTTAAGGGAGGGACATAAGTCCCAACGGAGAAAGATGACGTAGCTAAACAATTATTAACAAGGATCCCAAGGGTGGATGTGTGAGTGCTCTTGGGCCTAATTGTCTTCAACGTGATCTGTTCAGCCCAATCAGAAACCCGAAATAGGAGGGAGGGGGGTACGAGAAGAGGGGGCTGAAGCCAGCAACCTCCTTATCCCCCCCCCCCCCCCCCTCCACACAACCCCCTCACTATAAGACAACCCAGGGGTTCCAGGAAGAGGAAAAACCGACTAATGATGAAGCCGAACTGACAGGAGCTCCTCTTTGAGGAGACGATGAAAGATGCTCCCCGCCGCCGCCCCTTTCCACAGGGCGCGGGCACGTGCAGGAGCAGCCCCTTCAGCGTCTCCTTCCGCCTGCATCCCGGGCTCCGGCCCAGCCACCTGACAGGCTTCCGTAGGCTGCCGTCAGTGCGCGTGGGAGGAGAATGACACACCGAGGCTGGGGGGCGGCGCGTGACGTTCGGATGCATTTTTCATGTGCCCAGCATGGTCTGCCCTTGTCGCTTCCAACTGGTGCGGCAGAATAAGCAATTTAGCAGAGCTTTCAAGTAAAAGAAAGAACACAGGTTACATTCTGTGCTGAATTAGCATTTTCTATCCGAGCGACATTAGCATGCTCCTCCTTGTATTAAGGGGTTGGCAAAAGACACCTGTGTTAGATATTCCTTTGAAAGACTGATGTAATGAATAATTATGTTCTTTGCATATTGTTTTTTTGTACCTATTATAGTCAGCTTTTTTAAACAGGGCAGCCATCGATCTGCCTGCGCTTGTGAACAGGAGTCGGATCTGGAAGCAAGCACGTACGGCTCAAAACAGATCTCCAGCCGACACCGTCCCCATAGTCAGACATCACCAGAACAGATGGCGAACACCCTCTGCGACAAGAACATTCTTTCACTTTCCGGGCTAGACTTGCAAATAGCAGATCTTATTGCAAACCCAGAGGCACCTGTTATGCTGAGCGCTCGCTCCTTTTCCACGTTAGAGAAACAACCAGGAATAAATTCGAGCCAACACTGATAACACACAGCAATCTAATCATCCGCCCTCGCTCCCATGATTCCATCGATGACTACCCAGTGGGTCCGAAGGTCACATGGCCAAGACTTTTCACTGCTCTCCCACCTTTGACCCACCATATTTGCTCCACCCACTGCTTAATCTGAGGTGGTCTTGCTTCCGTCCTATGGTGGGTTGCTCGTCCTCTCTTCTCCTACCCCCTATCGAACACAACTTTTGCATATCCCCACTCCCTGCATGCTCCCACAATCCACTCCAAGGCCCTGAGGGCCACAGGACCCAAGGCCATTAAACTAATGCCTTGAAGAGCCGCTTATAGACTTTACAAAGGCTTTATCTGCGTTTCACACCTTTCTTTCTCTATGCAATGTCCACTCCAATCTCCCCCCCCCGCCCCCAAGCTATAACTGGCCCCCATTTGTGGGACCTCGCACAGCTTGCTCGCACTGCACACTGACACAGCACTGCTTTTCACCCGCTTTCTCTGCTCCCACGATTTCCTGAAGGCAACAGACTCTTACACCCGAGGGTCACATGACCTAATATCAAATAAGCAAAATCTTGAGGATCCCTGGAACAGCTGTAAAAAGCTTCTTCCCTGCTTTTCGCGGTTTTGCCTGCAAGGTAGCACAAGTTGGTGAAAACACCTACTCCCAGTTTACAGTGGGCTTGGAGTCTGCCCACTGCTTACCATTGTTGGCTTTACTGTCACTTCCATTTGTTTGATTTATATTTGTGAGCTTTTGTGGGCTTCACTTACTCTTCTTGTGCTCATCCAACCCCTTGAGCATGGACACATTACTTGTGTACTTCCCCTGCTCATCTTTGAACCATTTTTTTTCTTTTTGGTTAAGCATTCCATGAGGTCACATGTGTTTTCCAGCTGTCTCACTCGTGCAATGGTCTTCCCCTCTCAGCTGCGCTCAGTGTTGATCTCTTGCTGTTGCGTGCTTCCCCACCACATTGCTTTCTCACCTGTGTGCCCCCCCAACTACACATTGCTCTCTAACCTGCATGTGTTTCTTTCCCTGCACTCCACATATCTATTTTCCCTGTATTTCTTCCACTATGCCCTCTGTATTGCTTACCTCACCTGTGACCTCCCTCCCTCCCTGCTGCTTCTGCCTCTCCACCCTCCGCGTGCTTTGCCCTGTATTGCTTCCTTCTTCAACTGTCTGAGAAAAATTAACCCTTCACTGCCAGGCCTTTTCCCCTCAGGTGCCAGGCCTTTTTTTGGCTATTTGGGGCAGTTCGCGCTTAGGCCCTCATAACTTCTTGTCCACATAAGCTACCCTCACCAAATTTGCGTCCTTTTTTCCCCAACAGCCTAGGGATTCAAGAGGTACCCAGACTTTGTGGGTTCCCCTCAAGGAGATCAAGAAATAAACCAAAATATAGTGACAATTTCGAGTTTTTCAAAAGAATTGGGAAAAAGGGCTGCAGAAGAAGGCTTGTGTTTTTTCCCCTGAAAATGGCATCAACAAAGGGTTTGTAGTGCTAAAATCACCAGCTTCCCAGCTTTCAGGAACAGACAGACTTGAATCATAAAACCCAATTTTTCAACACAATGTTGGCATTTTATTGGGACATACCCCATTTTTACTATTTTTTGTGCTTTCAGCCTCCTTCCAGTTAGTGACAGAAATGGGTTTGAAACCAATGCTAGATCCCAGACCGCTACACGTTTCTGAAAAGTAGACACAATTCTGAATTCAGCAAGGGGTAATTTGTGTAGAACCTTCAAGGGTTTCCTACAGAAAATAACAGCTGAAATAAAAAAAAAATGGAATTGAGGTAAAAAACCAGCCATTTTTTCTCCACGTTTTACTCTGTAACTTTTTCCTGCGATGTCAGAATTTTGAGAGCAATATACCATTACGTCTGCTGGACTCTTCTGGTTGCGGGGATATAGAAGGCTTCTAGGTTTATCAAGAACTCTAGGGACACAGAGCCAATAAATGAGCTGCACCTTGCAATGGGTTTTCATTCCATATCGGGTCTACAGCAATTAATTTGCTGAACTATTAAGAGTGAAAAATAGGTATAAAGAAAACATTTGTATTTCTAAAATGGGCATAACGTAAGATGTTGAGAAGCAGTGGTTATTTGCATATCTCTGAATTCCGGGGTGCCCATACTTGCATGTGAATTACAGGGCATTTCTCAATTAAACGTCTTTTTTACACACTGTCTTACATTTTGAAGGAACAAATACAGAGAAAGACAAGGGGCAATAACACTTGTTTTGCTATTCTGTGTCTACCGATAAAAATGGTGCCTCACTTGCATGGCTAGGCCTAATGCTCGCAACAGGAAACGCAACATGGACACATCACATTTTTAAATTGAAATCTGACATGTTTTTTTGCAAAGTGCCTAGCTGTGGAGTTTGGCCTCTACCTCAGCCGGCACCTAGGGAAGCCTACCAAACCTGCACATATTCGAAAACTAGACACCTAGGGGAATCCAAGACCGGGTGACTTGTGGGGCTCTCACAAGGTTCTGTTACCCAGAATCCTTTGCAAACCTCAAAATGTGGCCCAAAACACTTTTTCCTCAAATTTCGGTGACACAAAATTCTGGAATCTGAGAGAAGCCACAAATATCCTTCCACCCAGCATTCCTCCAAGTCTCCTGATAAAAATGGTACCTGACTTGTGTGGGTAGGCCAGCGCCCGCAAAAGGAAATGCCCCAAAACACAACATGGAAACATTGCATTCTCCCAAAGAAAACAGACCTGTTTTTTGTAAAGTGCATAACTGTGGATTTTGGCCTCTACCTCAGCCGGCACCTAGGGAAACCTACCAAACCTGTGCATTTGTGAAAACTAGACACCTAGGGGAATCCAAGATGGGGTGACTTGTGGGGCTCTGACAAGGTTCTGTTATCCAGAATCCTTTGCAAACCTCAAAATTTGGCTCAAAAAAAAAACCCACTTGTTCCTCACATTTTGGTGACAGAATGTCCTGGAATCTGAGAGGAGCCACAAATTTCCTTCCACCCAGCGTTCCCCCAAGTCTCCCGATAAAAATGGTACCTCACTTGTGTGAGTAGACCTAGTGCCCGCAAAAGGAAATGCCCCAAAACACTATGTGGACACATCGAAATTATCAAATACAAAACTACCTGTTTTTGCGGGGGCGTTTTTGGTCCTGGGCTCAGCAGCCATCTAGGGAAACCTACCAAACCCAGACATTTCTGAAAACTAGACACCCGAGGGAGTCTAGGGAGGTGTGACTTAAGGGGATCCCCCAATTTTTTCTTACCCATAATCCTCAGCAAACCTCAAATTTAGCACAAAAAAACCCCAAAACATTTTCCCCACATTTCTGTGTCGTATCACCGCAACGGGAAAAATGTCCTACCACCCAACGTTCCCCTCAGTCTCCGGGCAATAATGATACCTCACTTGTGTAGGTGGGCCAAGTGCCTATGACAGGGAAGAGCCAAAAACATGTCAAAATTGAGGGGGAACCAAAGTGGGTCCAAAAGGGAAGTTTGGACAAAAACATTTTTAGGCTGACAATTGCTGCAGAATCTTTATCTGTATAGATGAGACAATTCCAGGTGGTAGGAATTTTGTGGATTCCTGCAGATGCAGATTCCGGAATGTTCCATCACAAAAATGTGGGAAAAATGTATGATTTCCAGCAAAGTTGGAGGTTTGCATGGCACTGTGGGTAAGAAAATGGTGCGAGGTGCATGTGAAGCACACCACCCTGGAATCACCCAGATGTTTAGTTTTCAGATGTGTCTAGGTCTTGTGGATTTTTATACATGGCAGCGTCCCAAAGTCCAAAAAGTGCATCCCTCCCCATTCCAAGTGGGACGATATTGAGAGTTAGCCAAGCTCTTATGGCCCAAATGTAAAACCAAAACCCAAAATAATCAAATGTCCTCTTGCTTGCCGTGGGATAAGATGTTTTAGTGTGTGGAGGGAGACCTGAAAGACCGTTAACCTTTCAGTTGGGTTGGGGGCATAACCAGGCCCATTCTGGTTGGTGGCCACCACCCCACTATTTTATATATTTTTTTAATTCCCTGGCATCTAGTATGCTTTCTGCCCCCGCCCGGGAGTGGATCCGGGGTAATTGCCCCATCTGCCCACCGGTGGGCAGAACAACTTTGGCCCCATTTATTTGGGGTGGGGGTATGGCCATACCCCTAACCCTCTTATTTTGGAGAAAAAAAAAAATCTTCCCTGGTGTCTAGTGGCATTTCTGCTGCCCGATTGCAATGCGATCGGGCAGCAGAAATGCTGACAGAGACATGAAAGGAATGGCCTTTCCTCTCCTTTCATGTCTCTCTTCTTTTGCATTTCTCCTCTGATCCGTGGGGGCAGGCCTCTGATGAGGTCAGCACACGGGGGCGGGGGTGGAAGGGGAAGCGATTCCCCTTCCAACCCTGCCCAGGGGAGGGGGGTGCTAGGCCCCCGGGGGAGCGCTAGCGCTTCCCCCGTGGGCCCCTGTCTGGACGTAACGGTTACGTCCTGGGACCCGAGCAATGCTGCCCAGGACGTAACTGTTACGTCCACGGCACCCGAGGGGTTAAAAGCTCTTTTTATTTTTATTTACAGATCCAATTCCAATTGGTAAATAATAAGAAAATATCACCTGCGTCATTTTGTACTGCAAAAACAACAGATGATGGCAGGGATTGTTTCATTGATCTAAGCTACTGGCAATCGTTCCTGACCGCATTCCAGACCATCATTCTTTTGCCTGCTTTGCCATTCTCGATAGAGACCTGCCTAATGCAAATCACTCTTGATCCTTCTCCAGTAAGAAGAGTCCAACCTGAACTGCCAGGATCCTTCCAGTTGGGAACAGAACTTGCTTCCCAGTATATGTACAAACGTAGATATAGTTATTGTTCAAAAGGTTCCTTTTTATCAAAACTGAAAATATACAAAAATATATTTAATTCCACTAATAAACCTTTGTTGCCTATGCACATCACTCCCACAAACACATTCAAATTAGATTTCTAGTACGTGTAGGATCCTGCTCAGTAAACTATCCTTGACATTACTCAAATACTATATGGTCCTTGTTAAGTAAACGCAAACTAAAATAAACAGGTACCCTGATTTACCATTCCTAATTGGGGGGGGCACTTTGTTCTGTGCAATGCTCTGGGCTCTTTGAGACATAGCAGAAACAGATGGTAACTACTCTAAGAGCAGTGGTCATTTTCTCTAGTTACCTCCATGTGACCTTTTGGAAGCTGTGGAAGGGCGAGGGGTGGGACAAAGGGCCAACTAATAGCAGTGGTCAATTTCTGTAGTTACCACTATGTGTCCTTTCTGAAGTTGTGGAGCGGCGAAGAGTGGAACAAAGGGCCAACCAAATGATGTTATCAGGAGGTACATGATGTACTAGTTTCCCTGGCATTTTGACGAATTGACATCCATGACCATTGGATATTATATTTACAGGAACTATTTGTTGGTTAAAGTTTGTTTCTTGTTCATGAGCTTAAAATAAAAAGTAGATTTCGAGGCAGAAGAAAGGCCCATTTTGAATTAAGTTGAAATTAACTTACATTTCAGAAAGGTCGATCCTTTTGTGGAAATAATCACATCAGTAATTTCTTCCACGAAGCAAAGCTCGAGAACACAAAAAAGTATTTTTATTTTGATTATTGTTTCAACCAGCAAAACATGCCATTTATTTTTGTGTCCAGTACTGTAGAAAGTTCTCCAGCACTGTAGAAAGCTGGCTCTGTATATAATATGTCAAAATGAGATATAGTGTGCACAGAATGGAGGGGGTTCCGCAGAGGCTTAACATAGGCCAAAGTAGATAATACTAATGCTCTCTTTGTGGTAGTGTGGTTGAGCAGTTAGGCTTATCAGAGGGACGTGTTAAGCATTTGTTGTACACAGGCAAGCAATAGAATAAAAACACACTCAATGACTTAACTCCAGACCAATAGGATTTATTTTTTATAGAAAAATATCTTTTTGTTACTTTATTACTACAGTAGAACCACAAGATTCAGTAAATACTGTTGCAGGTAAGTACTTAAAGTAGACATCAATGTCTTGACTTTGTTTCACTTTAGTCAAGTAATCTGTTTTTAAGAAAACAGAGAATATCTATTTTAAAAGTGGACACAGTTCATTTTCTGAACAGTTCCAGGGGGAGGGGGGCGGGAGAAAATAAAGTACAGTTTTAGAGGTAAGTACACGACTTACAGCTCCAGTCTCTAGGATATAGGTAGTCCACCATTGGGGGTTCAAGTTAACCCCAAACACCTACCACCAGCGACACAGGCAAGTCTGGTGCAGAGGTCAAAGTTGAGCAATTTTAATGAGGGCTCCTATGGAGACAGGAGGTAGTCGGAATTCAGTCTACCAGCAGATAAGTACCTGCGGCTCAGAGAGCAGACCATGGGGGATTAGAAGAGCAATTAAGGGGCCACAAGTAGGCACCAAACACACACCCTCAGCGGCACAGTGGCGGGGTGCAAACAGGACATCGGGCTTCAAATGCTGGTCTATGATGGGACCCCGGGGTCACTCAGAGGCTGCAGGCAAGGTCCACCGGTAGGACAGGGAGGAGAGCCGACTGGTGATCGTTGCTGCACCAGGTGTCGGTTTCTCCAAGGTCTGGGGGCTGCGGGTGCAGTGGGTCCTTTGGCGTCAGATATCTTCGTCTGGAGCTTCCGCGGTCAGGGGGGGGTCGACGGAATTCCCTCTGCAGGCGTCGTTGTGTAGGGGTCAACTGGGGGTGAGCACTTGCTCGGAATCGCCTTGGGACTGTCTCTGGCTGGGTAGACTACCTGGACACGGGCCATGGGTGCAGAATGGTTAGGACTCACGCTTCTGGAGTGAGATGGGAGTCCTTTAGAACAGGTTTCTTCTTCTTTTTTTCTTTGGACAGGGCCGCTGTCCACGGGAGTTCTTGATCCTCTCTGATGCATGCAGTCCTTTTGAGGTTTTTCAGAGGTCGCTGGACTTGCAAGACACGTTGCCTTTCTTCTGCAGCTTTTTTGAAGCAGGAGACAGGCCGGTAGGGCTGGGGCCAAGTCAGTTGTTGTTTCCTTTCTTTCTCTGCTGGGGTTTCAGCTAAGCAGTCCTTCTTCTTCTTGTGAGGTCCTGAGGAATCTCGTGAGCTGGATTCAGGGAAGCCCTTAAATACAAGATTTAGGGGCGTTACAGGGGTCAGTAGCCAATGGCTACTGTCCCTGAGGGGGCCTACACCCTCCTTGTGCTCACTCCCTTTGGCGAGGGGGGCACATTCCTATTGGTCCCTGTCCTCCAAACCAAGATGGAGGATTCTGCAGGGAGGGGGTCACCTCAGCTCTGGACACCTTATGGGTAGTCCTGGTGGGGGTGGTCACTCCTCCCTGTTTTTCTTAAGTTTCCCACTGAACTAGCCGCCAAAAGTGGGGGATTTGTCCAGGGGGCGGGCATCTCCACTAGCTGGAGTGACCTGGGGCACTGTAACATGAGGCCTGAGCCTTTGAAGCTCACCGCCAGGTGTTACAGTTCCTGCAGGATGGAGGTGTGAAGCACCTCTACCCAGAGCAGGCTTCGTTTCTGGCTTCAGAGGGCACAAAGGCCGTCACCCCAGGGGGTCAGAAACGTGCCTGCTAGTGGCAGGCTGGCACAGACAAGTCAGTCCTACACTAGAGGATTGGGTAAAATACAGGGGGCATCTCTAGGATGCACTCTGTGTGCATTTTTTAAATAAATCCCACACTGGTATCATTGGGGCTTTATTGTGCTGAGAAGTTTGATACCAAACTTCCCAGTATTCAGTAAAGCCATATAGAACTGTGGACTTCGTAATGACAAACTTCCAGACCATATACTTAATATGGCCACCCTGCACTTACAATGTCCAAGAATGGACTTAGGCACTGTAGGGGCATATTGCTTATGCTGCTATGCCGTCACCTGTGGTATAGTGCACCCTGCCTTAGGGCTGTAAGGCCTGCTAGAGGGGTGACACACCTATGCCACAGGCAGTGTTTTGTGGGCATGGCACCCCGAGTGGGATGCCATGACGACTCTGCATTTTTCTCCCCACCAACACACACAATCTGCAATGGCAGTGTGCATGTGATAGGTGAGGGGTCCCTTAGGGTGGCACAACACAGGCTGCAGCCCTTAGGGACCTTACCTGGTCAAAGGGCCCTTGGTACCACTGGTACCTTTTACAAGGGACTTTTCTGTGTGCAGAGGTGTGCCAATTGTGGAAACAATGGTACATTTTCTAGAGAAAGAACACTGGTGCTGGGGCCTGGTTAGCAGGGCCCCAGCAAACTATCAGTCAATTCTTCATCAATGTCAGGCAAAAAGTGGGGGTCGGGGGGTGGTAACTGCAACAAGTGCCACTTTCCTACAAGTGCGCACAAAACTATGAGAGACTCTGCGAAAGCCTAGAAAAATCAATTTTAATGCACAGACTTACGTCAAGAAATTGATGCGATATAGTGATTCACCCTGGACGCAGGACAAGATACACCAAAGAGAAGAAAAACGGATTGACAAAAGGCACACAGTCAAAACACCACAGCTGATGATGCGCAGGCTCCCGCCCGACCCAGTGCAACCCGGGACTAAAGATGCAGCCTCCATCACGTCAGCTCCCTGGCCCTCTGCCCTAACACTGCTAACAAGCTCCAGAAGACACGTCTTCTGATGGAAGCTTGCGCCCAATTAGAGCAGAGCGAGAAGAGGACCAGAAGCAGCAATGGCTGAGAAGGGGAAGATGTGCCTTTTATCTGCCACAGCAACAGCGGTCCACCCACCCCTGTGGCTCCCTGCTGTGCTAGTGCTGGGCACAAGCTGCCCAATTAATGTGGATCAAGGTGCTGCTCCCTTCCAGCGTCCAGCACGCCCTGGAGACCAATGCCCTGAGGTTCTCTGTAAAGGCAGAGAGCAGAAAAATCGAAATGAAGAAAGCGAGTAAAAATACAAGCAGAGGAAAGATCTCTGAGAGGTTCTCAACACGTAAACGGAGAAAACGTTCTTACGAAGGCAGATATTTTGATGAAAGGAGAACACTAAAAACCTGAAGTGAGTGCATTAGTAGAGTTTTTCCTTTTGCATGTATAATAAAAAAAATTAAGATGAAGCACCAACACATATTCACGGACAAAATAAAGGGAAGTCAAGGTTGACTAGCACGTCCATAGAAGTACCAATACGGACATCGAAAGACATGAAATTCACGAGGTTCTCTCCTAACCTTGTCAGTCGCACTCACTGTCCTAACTTAACCTACATTTCCATACCGACCACTATTTTTTGTGTAAGGTGTAAATGAGATGTGAACAAGAGACATAGGGCCTCATTACGACCTTGGCGGAGGAGATTAGTCCGTCCCAAAAGTGACGGATATCCCGTCCGCTGTTTTACAAGTTCCATAGAAGATAATGGAACTTGTAATAATATCCCGTCCGCTGTTTTACAAGTTCCATAGAAGATAATGGAACTTGTAATACGGCGGGCAGGATGTCCGTCACGTTTGAGACAGAGGGATCCCTTCCGTCAAAGTCGTAATGAAGCCCATTGTGACTGTTCGTAAGACCGTAACTTACCATCATCTATTGGGTGTTCAAAAAAAGCATAATAGGCAGAAATAATGCATTCTCAGCATATTTTCAAAAATTGGGGGTTTGTGAATTTTTAGAACTATAACTTGCTATTCCTCACAAGCACTCTTTACACCTGCCTTGTCCTCTCATTTACTCAATCTCTTTGCCATCTTAATTGGTTCAGTTAGGATGACTCACTTACTTCGGATTTATCGGAGAAGTGAGCTGTAGATAATACCTTAAGCACAAGGTTATACTGGCATATAATGAGTATGTTATAAAGTAGGATAATACCTCAGCACCACAATAACAAACTGACTAATTATTCCCTCAGTGTCCATGCTTTCTCAAAATATGAATAATTTCCCACAGGAGTGAACATTTGCATAATTCCCTTTACAATTCAGTGTCCCTCCGGCCACCAAGCCTTACAACAGAATAAACTCTTGCACACAGCCTTTGTATTCACTTATTACTTGCACCCTGCACAAGTGATGACGGGGTTATTGGCTGTAGTTAAGTTAGGCCAGAGGGAGCTGGCCGTATAGTTAAGGAGGCACCTTTATTGGCGAAACCCATGTCTTCTGATATTTTGTTTTGTAGCCACTAACTCTTAACCTCACTGAAACCACAGTGAATGTAATTGTTTTATATAGATATACAGCTCATATTGTGGTACAGATGAGCATCATTTTCGGTTTTTGTGACTTAAGGAAAAAACATACTGCTGTATGATGTACTTGAACGTCTGCTTAAGTAAAGTGTTTGCAAGCATCTCACTGAGGCGATCATGTTTTGGAAGCCAACACACTCTTCTGGTGTATTTTCCATTTTCAGTGTGTTGTGGTGATGTGTCTCGCCTGGTGTTCGCGAGCAGTGGTGTGTTTGATTTTGAAACTCAGCCTCACTTGCAACCTTGATGTGTTTACCACAGGTGCGACAGCTGAGATCACCATGGCAGGGACAAGCCCTTGACAACTTGGTAGATGTGTTTTGTTTTATGTTCACAAACACTGGGGCATGTAAATTTGTGGAACTCAGTATAATTTGTGGCCTTTGTTTGTTTATATATGGTAAGCCTGGGAGTTGAGCCCCCCGGCCATGGCCTTCACTGCATTGTTTCCCAGCTACAATGCCACTGGTGGCAGTAGTACTGGTGGCAGTAGTACTGGTGGTATTTACGCAGTGACTCCAGAGTAGTCTAGCTGATGCTGCAGGACACTGGATCCAGGCTGCTGTGTGGTATGGCACAGGAAAGGATAACGGCTGCTTTAAACTGTACTGACCCATAGTAAAGTGGCAGAAGCAGAGAAGAATGCAAAAAACTCGCTGAGCATTAGATCCAAACATCTGCATGAATGAGAGCTACTGGTGGCAAGAGACATGTGGATCAAGACCACTCCGTGGCCACTCCCGCCCAGAGCACAGGATGGATGAGGCAGCAGAATGTTCGATCCAGACTACTTGTGGCCTGTGGCAGAGGACACCAGAGGCAGGGATATGTGGCTTCTACATCACTCTGTGGTATGTGACATAGGGCCTTTGGTGGCAAGAGCCGAGTGCATCCAGAGCACTGTGTACCCCCTCACGCCCGGATCACAGGAGCCCTTCGAACAGACTTCGTAACTAACAGATGGCTATTTGCAGTGGTCTCAAATGTGTTTCCTGTGTACTTAGGGGGGACAAATATGCTTAAAGAAGCAACATGTAAATTATTGATCATGTTGTTTCCCTGCAGCAGTGATTAGAAAGTTATAAATATATATATATATTTTAAACAGAGTTGACAAAAACACTCACATGAGTAAAACTGGACAATTGTTCACACATCCTGAATAATTAGCGACAGATAGATATTTTATTTTTATTTTGGCGCAGTAAAATCGGGGGACACAGCAGACAAAAAGTTGGAAGTAAATGTACCATTAATTTACTGATTCAGTATGTGCTGTGGCTCGCCCACTGTAAGTGATGGCCAGGTGGCTCCAATGGATGGAGAAATAAGACAAGCATCTCAACCTCTGTTAAAACACCATCGACTAGCCACAAAAGACACTGTTGGCACGAAGGTAAATGATCCACATTATGTTCAGGCAGTAGACCGTTTAATTATATTTGGGTATGCATGGTTTACAAGGGAAAGTTGCTTATTGATATATATATGCATGCATGGAGTGGTGTGAATAAAGGTGGATTGAAGCTGAGGAATCCCGAGTGTGCGGCTTATTTGGAACTTTGTTTTTGTGTGTTTCATGGATCGTTGGTGTCTGCTTCCGAAATGACACGTCTACCCCGCAAAGGGAGTGCATGTCCAGCAGACCTACTGTGTATGTATGTATGTATGTATGTATGTATATATATATATATATATATACACACACACATATACATACATATATATATATATATATATACACGCACACACATTCATACACAGTCGCAACCAGGTACTTATAGTTAGGACCATGTTTCCATACGAAAAGCATTTTTTGACTTGCCTATATCTTTGGCATCGTTTGACGAATCTTCACAAAAGTTTCCCCCTAAAAGTGTTGCAGTGATTCTTGTTGCGCATAGAAAGGTTCGGGGTGATCCGTCAAGTACGGACAGAGAAAAAGGGGGCTAAAAAAAATGTTGCATTTCCGATGTTAATTTCCATAGGATTCTTTAGACAAGACTACAGGCTGAACCACTGGACGGAATTACACCAAAAATTTAGCAGAAAGCTAGCTATCGGTATGCAGATTACACTTTCGCTTATGTGGTGTGAATCTGTTAAGTAGTTTTTGAGATATTGAAGGGAAAATACATTTGTATATCTCTGGCTGCGAATAATTTGCAAGTTTTTCACAAAAACGCGTGCAAAAAGAAGCACTGCAATTAACTGACCGCAACCCGACTACAAAGTTGCAACCGCCATTTTATTTCACGGGACACAGTCCCCGGGGGATGAAAATTCATATCGAAAGTGGCATAAGGGGTCAGGGTGACGGTATCCTGACCCAAGGGGTATGATATAGGTGTGTTTTAGGTGCAAATTATGGGTTTAAAATAAATTTGCATCACAATGCGATATTCGCAAAAATTCACGAATTTTCATGAATTATTCGTAAAATATGGAAAATTTTGAAAGAAAAACCACAGACTCATTCATAAACTAATTAATTCACTCATACATGCACTCAGAGACTTATGTGCCCACTCACACACCCCCTCAGACTCACCTAAACACTCATGCACCCACTCACAGATCCACTTACAGAGACAGGTCCTCTCGCATGAACATCCCATCCATTTTGTCTGTGGTCTGGATTAAAGTGCGTTACAACCTTTGTTTAAAAAGAAAACTATGCAGATGGAATAGGAGTGTTTGGGTCCACTGTTGAGGCTGTGCAACAAAAGGAACCATCGAACATGAAATATAGAACCATGGCTGTGGAACCAATTCCACTAAAAAACTGCAACAACTGGTGCTTTAAACGGGCAGGTGCTGCCTGGTACTGAGTACCTGCTCTTCTTTAATTTGAGAAGGAGAGTACCTGCTGCAATGCATTTAATGGGAAAGTACTGACACTTCTTAGGAGTAATGAAGTACTCTAATTAGTAACTTCCTACACTTCTATTGTTTAAGTTAGAGCCATGGCAATTACCATGTTGTTGTAGATTTACAAAAACGGTATATAAGAAAAAAGAAAGTGCATCAGTGGTATACAAAAAGGTGAATCAACAATTTTGTTTTAATGTATTTTATGCTAAACTAACGTCGACTAACATGCAGTGCTTAATTTGTAAATAAAAACATGCTGGTGCCCAAAGCCCTCTTCTTAACCACGCGGCTGCTGCAAATAAATGTGGGATAACGGAATACTGAGGTGGCGTAATCCTGAAACCACCTCGGGCCTCTTCAATCCATTTAAAGACACTCCCTGCCCCTTCAGCTCACTCTTGCAGCTTTCTGCTTTCTCCCTTTGTGACGCTTTTTCGTTTTTCCCTTCCTTCGTCTTTCCCATATGTGTATGTTGTTCGCAGCAAATGCTTTAGGCAGAAGAATTAGCCCCGGCCCTCAAAGATAAGTGCTGGTGCTCCGCACCGGAAACAACAAGCACAAAATAAGCACTGCTAACATGTATCTCATTGTCTCGTCACCTCTTCTGCTGATGTCTCCCTTTAAGTCATGCTCATGTACATGAGACTACACATTCCTCCTCTAAATGACTTCTTTCGCAAGTGTTTTTAAGTTTTATGTCAACCAATATATTCTTAATGTATCAACCAATATATTCTTAATGTATCATAAACCTGAGTATTTTATGTCTGAGGCGTTTCATGTAGGGCCTATTTTTTTCTTCATATATCAGAAAAGCAGCATCGTTTGGTAGAACAGTAAAACAATTACAGGTAATACTGATTTTGTCTTTAAGTGTTCAAGTTAGTTACTTCTGGATTACCAGATTAAAAATGCATCGGCCAAGTGAGGGGAAGTCACGTGGGAAGGCTTAATTTACTGTATCCAACCTTCCAAAACACCCCAGTTTAGGTATTTAGATGGAAGCGACCAGAAGATCCTAAGGATATCCAATGGTGTTCCTTGTGCACGCAGAGTGCGAGGTTTGTGCGGGCTGACGCGAAACCCATCAGCACAATGTGCAAGAGTTAAGGTTAAGAGATAAAACGCTTCCTGTCGAGATGGAGGAGACAAGAACAATCTATTTAGAGTGGAAAAACACAGGCTTCAAAAATATAGACTACAAATATAAACAAATGAAATATGCTAGCAAAAAACAAAATCACACTGAAATACCTACTAAGGAGTGCACGGGCCCAGCCAAACTCACTTCTCGCCCACTGCAGGAGTTGGATACATCATTATGTGAACCCCAAGGTCGAGGGCTGGGCCTTGGTGCTGAGATTAAAGGCACATCAACGTTTTTTAGGATGACGTTTTAGCAAGGCCTGCATTGCTGGCTATATTTCTTTAATATTTTGTAAACTTTATTTTCCACGTTACTGTTAATTGTGGAATATCCCAGCAATCTGGCTGCTTTAACTATTCAGTGGAATTACAATGCCAACCCTAATATACAGGCAGCAGACACAAATAGGCAGAAGGGTACAGATGTTGCCATCGCAACACTACCAAAGAAAAAAGAACACTCGTGCTCGGTCGGTTTCCAGTGCACCAGGGTATTCATTTGGGTTGGCTCCACAGATATTTGGACAAACTGTAAGCTATTTGGTTGGCCAGAATCTCTAGATTTCTTCATCTGTTGGTCTATGATTGCCCTGTGCTCTCCTTCTGCACCCCATCTCTGCCCCCTTCTCTCCCCGCTCCAGTGTCCACGGTGCCATCCACGCTCCCGCCATCAGACCGCCTTCCTGCTTCCATGGCGAATGGCTAACTCTCTTTTCCTGTTTTGGAAGTGACCAACTGGCTCTCCATCCCTACCCGTTTTTCTGCTCTGTCTTGTCCTTCGTGGTAGGTTTGCTCCCACCCCCTTTCCCATCCACGGTTCCCTGCTTGTTCCATTTCTACCTGACCATCCCTCACTTTGCTGCCCACTGATTGCCTCTACTGCCCTGCCCATCTTCTCTCTCTGCCCCCTGCCCAAGCCCTTTCCTTCCATCGCCCATCTCTACCCCTGTACTGGATCCACCATCTACCACCAGGCACTCCTATCGCACTTCAGCAGATGAAGCGCCCCGCAAAGCTTCTTTAGGGTATAGTCAACGAGCGGGGGGCCCCTCCGCCATCTCTGTGCCCTCATCCCCTGGAGCGCATGATCCCAGCCTTCCATGAGCAAAATAAAATGCTCTTTCAAAGGATTCGGGGTCGTACGTTGGAGACATCCCAAGGAGTTTGTGGCACTGCTCGACTGTGCTCAGAGCTAAATCCTAAAATAGAAAGCCCGTCAGTGCCTACTCACAGAACCTAAAATGTCAGAGTGAGTCAGGCGGAACATTGCAGAAGGCGGATTCTGGCTGGAGTTAGAAGGACTCTGGTGGGGGGCAAAAACCCAAGCTGTGCGGCGCTATAGAGAAGCAAAGGCTTTGGCGGTTAAAGAGGGCGAAACAGGTGACAAAAATAAACATTAGCAAAGCCAATAAATAGGTTTTTAACTACTCGCCAGCTTTTGGCTCTGTCAATGCTCCTTTTATCTTGACATTTTTCAAATATCTTTATTGTTGGGGGATCTTATGGTACAGCTCTCACCAATATACAAAAGCACACAATCCTATAGCGCTCTCTGGCACCGTAGGGAACTACTTTGTGTTCAAATGTGCTCCTAGTGAACGAGCAGAATGCGTCACTCACGATGAAGTTAGCCAATGGATGAAGTGGGCGGGCTGACCACTGGTCCATGCTGTTGTGGGCGGAAGCAAAATGTGAATGGCACAGCACACCAATGAACAAAGAGGTTTGGGGGAATACCCCTAAAGTATGTTAGTGTGCAACTTAATAAAATCATAACGTCTTGTCTATCACAGACCTAACAAAGACACAGTGGAATGGAGGGACAATGGAAATGGGTAAGAGGCGAAGAAGAAACTGGCAGGAACAGGTAGAAAAAGAGGGACACCGCAAGATTAAGGGCATCAGTGGCCAGTGGCAGTGGAAAACAAAGGTATCTGAAAGGGAGGAAGGCAGAGCCTGCCTGAGAGGCGTGGTGGGAAGGTTAACGTCTACCTTTCTGAATGTAGGTGGGGCCCAATTTTTCTAACGCGAGGATATTCTTGCATAGTTGCCAATTACTGAGGTATTCCTGCTTTCAGTCATTTTTTTGACCGCTTACACTTTACGGGTTCTCGTACAAGCAGAAAATGTCCATCAGGAACCTGTGGAACTAGATGAGCGCCACAGGTGTTGGTCTAGTGGCCTTCCTCACCTGATTTAAAAAATGGTACTGAAAATACAGTGAGCATGAATCTTTCAAGGGCAGGACTGACAAATGTAATTCACATGATTGATTGCAAAAATGACATGCATTCACCCAGTCCTGCTGGAGAGACAGTGTGAAGAGGTAATTATCACTGAGGAGAAACATAGGAAAACAGGAAATTCAACAAAGGACAAACCCTTAAGTTTGAGGCACATCTGCTGATCTGCCATGCCACCAAGTCCCTTTTGTTAGGCAACCAACAAACAGTGGATTATTGCATCCCCTGTACGCAAGCATCATCTGTCATATAAGGGACGGGAAAACTTACAGCTCGACTGGACTGTTGTCAGCCCATCCTTACACAAAAGTTAAACACGATTAGGGAGCATTGTGAAATGCTGTCAGTGTTTGGACATCCCTTGATTTGTTCAAGGGAATAGGCATTGAGTTGAACGTTACCATGATCCAACATGAAAAGACTTGTACCTAGGTACCATAAACAAGCCTATAAAACACGCTGCGTTTCCATGAATAGGGGTGTTCACCTTGACATATTGTTACTACTTTGAGTCAGACACATTGCTCATCCAGAAGGGGACCCAATGGACGGGTATCATGTGGAGTACCAAAACAAGACCTTACCCCCTCTCCCACCAGCCCAGAGCCTGCGCGGGGTGTAACACTGATCCTGGGTACACACCCACGAGTGGAGGTCCTTGGCCAAGTGGGTCATTCTACTGTCATTAATGGAGTAACCTGGCATCTCCCCCTTGCCTGCTGCACATACAGTTTCCCACGGTTTGAAGCAACTAGAAGCTCCATATAGGAACTAGATGCTCAGTTTACCCCACAAACAGAATTGCAAAGAACAAATCTATACAGAAATATCAGTACTTCAAAATATTTGGTGGCACTTAAGATAACTTCAACTCAAACCTCCCCAACCCTCTATTTCATTCATAATGTTAATCCCAGCCATATGCTTTTTGTGGAATTAAGGAGAGGCGATGTGTAAAACATTTCGTGGCTGAAAGGTCTGAAAAAGAGTTCGGCTAAGCGTACTCCGACACATTGCGAGGGACGAAGCTGTTCACCGCAAAGCCGCAATTTGAAAAGGCACTGAGTCACAACCAGGGGTTTCTCTAAAGGAATGGGGGTTCAGATTGGTAGAGCTGCTGAATGTATCAGGAGATGACACTGAAATAAAACAGACACTGCACACTGCCACATACACTAATGTATTCTGCCACCTTTCCTTTCAAAGCAGTGTTGTTTGTTTAAGGTGTTTAAACCTGATTATAAGCATGTATCTATATATCTATTTCTAAATACATGTATGTGCATATATACATACAAAGCCAGATTTAAACATATTAAAATATTATATATCGTTTGTATGTGGCCCCACTTGTTTTGTGGCCCAATGCCTGACCCCCCTAAAATTCACTTCTAAAAACGCCACTAGGCCCAGCAAGCACAAAACTTGTATCCAGATGTAAACAAAGTTACTGGGTGGGTTGGGAAGGGCCCTCCAGTCATCATCAGAGAAGCAGTCTTCCCCCGCTCCACGCCGCGTGCAATACTGGGCGCGCGCAAGGCGTAGCTCAGGACTACACCCCTAATTTGTAGCAATCGCTACATTATCATGTTACCTCGAGTAACCCAACTCAATAGCTTTATCTTTAGAGGAAATGTTCACAGTTTATGAACTTACGACCTGACCCTGGCTGACTCTGTGGCACCCCTGCCACAACGTGGAAAGGGCATTAGTGTGATGGGGAGTTGAAGGCATCTTTCTTAAGGCTTTCTTTCTACAAATACACGGTCTCTGCCCATTTAAAGGGAACGACAAGTAAAGGTACTGGGTTTGAGGCATATTGCACAAAGTTACTTCTTAGGAAGTGGCGTAGTTATGGTGCCGTGGTCCTAAATGTAAGCCAAGCAAAAGGGCTCCCTCTTCGCTGGTTACGTTGTGAATGAGAACCCGAACTGGGGTCACGCTTCTGGGCTCCACTGCCACTGCACCTGCTGCACTATTGATAGCTATGCTGCTGTTTATATGTGAGGTCAGGCCATGCAGAACTGATCATTCAGGTCTATAGAGCATGTTTGGGGTATGGGGGACGTTGGCGGGACGAATCCATGTCATGTTTTCAGGATATTTACTAACGATCGCTTTACAAACAACAGACCTAAACGGAACTTATGTAGATGGACACAGATTATCCTAAACTGTGGCATTGGTCATGCTTTCCTGGAAGCTGGACACCTCATGTCTACAATGCACTACCTCGTTACTAGCAGAGAGAAGTATTTTACCTTGGAGATCTTGGACAATACAGAAGAAATCAAACTTAAGCTCGCAACTCACCCAGGGAACATGGAGAACCTAGACACCCAACTCAAAAAGAAAAGTCAGAGGATGTCCTAAACCTCAACATCAAAGTGCACTGGTTAGATGTGGAACATTTGTAGAAAAAAAAAATCAACCCAAGAATCAACAGTCAACAAAATAGTAAAGCAGGAGAAAAGGAACCTAACGATCACAATTTTGCAAACTACTAGCCAACCTGCATGTCAGAGTGTGCGTGGTCTTAGAACTAGGGGACATGAAAGCCAGGAGATGGAAATGTGCCTCCCAAAAACGTAGGGACAGCACCAAGTCAGAAATGAGACATTCCACAAATGGTTGCAAATCACCGAGCCAAAACTTACATTTTACAAAGGGTGGTAAACCACAAAGCCAAAAAAGACAATCCACAAATGTGGAATAGACAAAAAAGTTGCAAACGAGAGTTCACAAAGCCAGAAAAGATATTTAAATAATCCGAGATCAATAACTCAGAACTAGACCGAAATAAACAAAGAACGACAAAAAAACTCAGAACAAAAACATGTCACAAACAATGGGAGAACAAACTAGAAATGAGACACTTCACAAATCAGGGGAGATCAAGAAGCCAGGGAAAATGCAGACTCCACCAATCAAACACCTTAAATCACTCAGCTAAATAATGAAGTGTAAAAAGTGAAGTGGATATTAAAATCCAGTTTGATTCGTTTAGATGAACTCCATTCTTAATAATGTAGATTTTGGGTCTCTCCTACAGACAGCTCTTAGATGTATCTTGTCAAATACCTATTGTGGATAATACTAGTATCTACAATGGGCTTTTGGCCAGCTCACTGATCACCACTGGTTAGCTTTCATGTCAGCCTGTTTTGTTTGCTTCTTATTCAAAGACATTCTTTCATCTTCTTTCTTTCTTTCTTCTTCAAATACTTTCCTTCGTCTTGTTGTTCTTCCTCTGGGGCACAGCTTTTTTTTACCAGCTCTTTAACTAGATGGCTTGTATTCTTCCACTGCTCACACTGAGGGAACTACCTTTACTTCTAGCACTCACTAGTGTGCATGTGCTTCCTTGCTCTCCCCCTCATGTGCTTCTCCCAACTTGAAATACTTGCTTCCACTTCAATAACCACACACTCTGCCTGTTTCTTATTGCTCCCTACTCCCCAGTTCATACATTGTTTTCCCCACACCTCCCTGTCTGGTATTTTTTATGTTGCTATAATTTTTTTTTTTCATTGCTTCCCCTCACACCAAGCTTCTCCACTTGCCGCGTATCGATCTTGGCTTTCTTCTATGGCGGGTCCAGCAGCCGCAGTTTGTTGCTGGGCAACTCCTTTTGGAAACCGCATGATCACCCACATTTTTGTTTAATTTGCTGCTCTGTGATTGGCCAATGCCAGGTTAGAATGGTATTGCACAAGACTTTGAGGCGTGATGCACGCCAGAGGAAAATATAGGATGCAAGAATTCTGCAATGTGAAAATTCAAGAAATGTAATGATTTTTACGTCACATGAACTTAAGGAATTTTGAGAATTTTACTGGTGTAATTAAAATTTCTCCGATCCTACATGCCATCTGGTTCCATCACTAAATGGGAGGGCCCGGTCCTCTCATAATGGAACCCTCATGACTACGAAGGTCAGAAAGACAGCATAAGATGCGAACTGAACCTGCTTATGCACAGCTGGCTAGTCTGGCTACGAATGGTCTCTTGGTTGTTGCACAAAAGACCCATTTTGATTATGATGTTTAGAAAAAACACAGTTCAATCTGGCAAAGAGTCGGGGGTAAATTCAAGCTTTGGCTGATTGCCAACTATAGCCAGGGTTGTTGATTTCATACTTATGTAGTAAAACTGTTAGACCACCACAACAACATTAGGGTGAGGATGAATTGCCTGGCCTTAGCAAGTTGGTACGACAGTTTTTTTTTTTAATTGCAAAAAAGCCATTAAAAAGTGCTGACCCCTGTTTATAGTGCTATATGCTTGTAACAAGAAAAACAAATGGAAAAAAAAAACCAATTGAGATTGTTTTAAAAGGGCAGTATATATCTACTTAAAATAGGTATTGAAACCGATGAACTCCAGCTGGAGTCAGACACATGTCAGGAGTTGTTTTTATTCATTCTAGGTTGTCCTCCATGGTATTTTGTCAATCCAAAGCAGTAATACTGTGCCTGGAGTGCTAAGGGCTTTGGTTATTTTTCAGCTCAGCATGGCTGGCACTTTGCTAATCTAATACTTAAAAACTCTGCTAGAGAAACAGACATTTGTGGTCAGCAGACTGAGTACCCATGGTGTTGTAGGGTGCTCTCTATGAAGGTTCTGCTCTCCACTTAAACCGGAGAACTACCCAGAGTTCCCTACTTCATTTTTTTACATAATTTATGCAGCACTTTAAGCTGTGAAGATGGAAAAGTGTACATTTCTAACACAGAAAGTTCAGTACTTGGGACATACCATTTCATCTGTAGGTATAACTCTCAAGTATTGTTTAATACAGCTATAGAAAACATGAGTGTGCCCATTGAAAGGATCAACTAAGATCTCATTTGAGGTTATGTGAATTTTACTCACGTTTTGTGTGTAATTTTTCACAAATAGCCTTACCATTAAGAAACTTGTTTAAAAAGGTGCAAGGTTTACATGGCTCATTTGAACATCAAAATGCTTACATCTAGCTCAATAATTCCATTGCCAAAGCGTTGCCATTTGTCTCTTTTTGATCAGAAAAAATATTGTTATCTTTATGTTGATGCAAGTTTAGTGGGGTTAGGTGCAATGCTTACCCAGAAAGACCCCGGTGTTGAAAGCACAACTGCATTTGCATCGAGACCTTTGTCACTATCTGAATCCAAATATTCCACCATTGAAAGGGAGGCCTTTGCACGCACTTGGGCAGGTGAACATTTCAAAACATACTTGTGAGGTAATGAATTCACCATTAAAAATAATCATAAACCTCTTATCTCTTCTTAATAACAATGGCACAGGTAAAGCATCTTCTAGTTTGGTGAGAATTTGTCAAAAATGTATTAAAACAATTTTCAGGCTGTTTGTCTTCAAGGACCAGTTAATTGTGTAGCAGACTGCCTTTCCAGACGATCTGATCCACTAGTCAAAGGTGTAAATGAACCGGTGGAAGACTGTGTAGTGGTCGTAGTCGAGGATGTAGTATCTTTATGTGATAGTGGGTTTACCAAGGAGTCATGGAAAAATGTTACAATGAGGATGAAGAATTGCAGAAAGTGTGTAAATTCATAAGTAAAGGATGGTCTCAAGAAAAGGTACTTTCTCCATCTTTGCAGGTATTTTGGAAAATCAAAGACTCCCTGTCCATGTCGAATGACGTAGTTGTGAAGGAAGAATGTGTTGTGCTTCCTTAGGGTATACGTCAAAACATAATTAAATTAACACATGTTGGGCATATGGGTGAATCTTTTGCAAGCAAAAAATAATAATAAATCAAGGAATGTTTTTGTTGGCCATACATGGATACCCAAAATTCTATGTTTGTCAAGTGTTGCTTTATTTGTGGAAACACTGACAAATCATGGACTACAAAAAATAGTGGATTTTATCTTTTCTGAACTTCCCAATTGCCCTGGGGACAAATTGGCCTTGGATATTTTAGGACCTTATGAGAATTTGTCCAGGTGCAAGGTTTATGCTTTTATCCTAATTGATTACTTTATCAAATGGGCAGAGGTCAAGTGGGTGTCCCAATCCTCTACTCACAGGGTTATTCGTTTCTTTAAAAAAAAATTTTTTTTTTTTTAAACAAGGGTTCCATCTTATATTATTACTGACAATGGTAAATAGTTTACTTCAGGCAGGTTTCACAAGTTTATAAAGGACAGTGACATCAAAGATTGCAAGACAGCATTGCATTCTCCAAATATGAATGGGCTCGTTGAGAGGTTCAACAGGGTTATTGTGGAGGCTGTCCAGGCTGCTTTGGCCAACAAACTCAGTATCAAAGGATTTGTTGAGGAAAAGATTTGGGCGTACTACACATCTCCCAATTTGACTATGGGATTTTCTCCTTTTTCCATGCTTATGGGGCGTATTCCACATTCCGTGTGATCCCCTTCATGATTAAAGAAAGAGTTACCTGTTTTAGACATTAAGAAAATGTATGGACAAATTCAAGTTCGGAAAGGAAATTGTACGATGGTTCGAAGTTTGGTCAAATCTAACAAACAAGTGACTGATGATGTCAAGATCAAGCTGCCGTAAATCAAAAAAGAGGAATCAACGTTTTCTAAAGTAGAGGATGTGGGTAAATCCTCAGTCAAACTTAATAATGGTTCATGTTGGAACTTTAACAGAATATTTAAGGTTGCCAATATTGCAGTGGAAAGTAAAACTTTGATGATAATGTGAATTTTGATATGGATGTAAGTGATTCATCTGTATCTTCGCATTCTTCTTCTCTTGCAGATCCCGATGGTGCTTGTAATCCAGGGTAGTCCACTTTTGAAGCAGGTATTGGTGGTACCAATGAAAGACAAAGTGGCTCTGAAGAGGACTTTAAAATCATTGACAACACCATGTCACCTGCTTTAGCTAAAGAATTCGTGAGTGTTAAAAAAAAATACTATCGATGTTGCGGCTGAGGAGGCTTTTATTGCAATAAAGCTTTTTACCCCTCTTATACGACTACAATTGTGATCACCACAACTGATTATATTGTTTTATTTGTAAACCTAAAATAGGCATATTCTTAATGCAAGTAATGTTCTGTTAAATGACGTCAACTAAATAAATGTTGTAATTGAAATACATTACATGCTCTACTAATGCATTATGTTTAAACAGGAGATGTGATTTGATGACCAGAAAGACCATGGCAAAATATGAATTGGCTTTCTGATCGCCCTAAACCCTTTCAGTCCCACCTACTTCTCTCCCTGTCTACCTCAATTAGACCAGGAGGTCTAATGTGGTTGCCTCCCTAGGTTCTGGATTTCTGTTGTTAAATATGGATGCACTAAAGAGGAGCTTGATGTCTTTCAGTGAAACCAAGAACCAATGCTCTGCTTGGCCAGACCTAATGTGGATAGTCTTCATTTATATTTAAAGTGAAAGTTGTCTGCATGTTAGTCATCTGCGTACAGCTCTTGTGCACCTCAGCCTTATGGGGCCTCGGGCAGAAGGAAACAGTGATACACCTGGACTCCATTCCAAGGCGTGATACCGAGAACTCACAGGGAAGAAATACATTGAGGCCCACTCCTACTGTCTTGGAGCAATCATGAAGGTGGCCGTCCGCCTGAGTAGTCATCATGGAGGATTGCCTCCACTGCACCAAAATGGGTGAAGAAATAGTGCAGAAGACAGTGGTATGTCACCAACAGAAGTGCTGTAGAAGTACACCGGTACTTAAAGAAATCCAGTAGTGGTAATGTGAGGTTGTGGCATGGAAAAGGAGCTGTGAAGGCACACATGGGCCTCGGCGCTCTGATGGCAGGAAAGTAGTGTTATGGAAGTCAACAGATGAGTTCCAGATCTAAACAGCAGATTGTAGACATTCCAAGAAAGCCTTAGTGTAGAACCAAGAAATGTCTCCGCTCAACGCCAGACGAGGAGCCTGTGAAGTAAGGAATGGATGTGGAGTGAAAAGTAAGCAGCACTATGAGGACCCCTGGCATTACCAAGGTCAAGACAGACAGCCTTGAACCCAAACTCTCATTAATTACCAAGGCACCTGGATTCTCCATCGACACCAACCACACCCTCAAGGGACACACACTGCCCAAAAAACAAAGACTTCTACTACCAGCTCTCACTTCTAAGGAAAGTGAAACAGTTTCTTCCTGAAAGGGACTTCAGAACTGCTGTTCAAGGCCTCATACTCTTGCATCTGGTGGTGGTAATGCCCTCACAGACTCGACAATGGCATCCCTTAAGAGCATCCTTCACTTCGCAACACGTCTCATCCAGGGACTGAAGAATTATGATCACATCACCCACAACATAATGGACGTTTATTGGCTCTCCTTGCTGACTCACGCAATCTTTGAAACCAGCTGCATCATTCACAAAGCAATCACAACCAGAACCCTACTGATTCTATATATACGCACAACACAAGAGAGCTGCATGTTGTGAACTTGACATTTTGGAAGTAAAATTACAACAAATGTTTATAGAACAGTGCATGCCCTGGCACTGTGACCATCATTAGGTCCTGCAGTTCATGGCAGTGCCAATCAGTTGGCAAAAAGAACCAGTGGCAGCAGAGGAGACCTACGCAATCAGCCCGAAACCAGTCCTGGGGTGCTAGTGTTCTGGTTCAGAGACATCTGTCATGGCAGTTCTGGCTCGGCTGTTCCTATTGGAGCAGAAGCAAAACTGATTTGCATATGGCTGTGTTTAATCTGAGGTGGCAAGATAAGCAAAGGGATATTGGGTTGAAATGCTACCCTGGGTGACTGCCAGTGATTATACTTGTTGCAAGCATTCGTCCTATCACGTTTTGTGTGTTTGTATAAACTGGAATGCAATTGGTCCCTGGACCTCTTACAGCAACCGACAATGAACTACTGCGTGTACATCACCTCTCCAATGTAAAGAAGATAATACGGTCAACTAACTTTCTATCTCAAAATTTAGAATATGGCAATATAAGCAATATTCCAACTAGCAGATCTCTTCACCATCTTGAATTCAGTGGTTCATTTTTCAACACGAAGGTGGAAGGTTTGCCTTTGCAAGGATGAACGCACCCGTAGCCTTATGTACCAGACACCCCCTGCAAAATATGAAAGTATTTGACCCCTTGGGTTAATAAAGGATTGTCTGGGTGAAAAATATTTTTAGCAGGGAAGGCAATCGACAACGGCTTTTACTGTGCTCATATGTGTAGTCAGTTAAGCTGTCATTTCGACAAAGAACTTAAGCTTGCGTGCCTTCCAAGCAGTACTAGAATGAATTGCCACATTTTTGTTCAAGTAACTGAGGCAAGCCACTTGGCAACTGTCTCCTGCCGGCAGCAGACTAGCATTCCAGCGTGTGAAAACAAAAGTGCAATGGTTCTGGTGTTGGGGATTTGCGGGTCCAACCACGGGTGCCTGCAGGGGCGCGAGGACAGGCCTCCGGGCAACCCCGAGCGCGTGCCCGTTTTACGCAGCGTTAAAATGAGCTCAAAGCGCGGGCCGCGGAGAGAATCCTGCTGAATGTGAGAGAATGAAGTTAGTGCACAGAGTGTGTGGGGGGAGAGGAGAACTGGATTGCTGAGCGGAAGCGAGGAGGAGGAAACCTACAGATGGCGGAATCCTGGCAGAACGGCGAGATCCCGACGCATGGGGTGCTGACTGCAGGCATCTCTCGAGCCCGCCGCCAAACGTGGTACAGAAGCAAAACGCGTTTTAACAAACACATCGATTTTTGTGAAAGTGAACTTGAGATACAGGGTGCAGGCCCAGCAATCAGATTGTCGCGGAACTGAGGAATACAGGCGTCTAGCGAATGTATACACTTAGTGCACCCAGTGATGCAAGCAGTACATTAAAAAAGTATGAGTGCTTTAAATGGGCCGGTACTGTCCGGTACGCAGTACCGGCACTTTTTTATTTTTAGAGGGAGAGTACCTGCACTTCTCAAGAAAAACGTAATGCTTTTAATTGGAGAGTATCGGCACTTCTCAGAAATAAGCAGGTACTGTGGGCCAGAGTACTTGCACTTCTATTTTTCCCATTTCAAGCACCGATGGTGACTGTGATGCTGTGTGCAGTGGGAAAGTGGTCAACGTCGTGGCTTAAAAAAAAAAACATATTTTCTGTGATTTTTTGGGGTCTTTTGCCATCAGGTATCTGCATATATAATAATGTATAGCTTAAATGAAAATTAAATCCAAGTTATGTTAATCAGTGGGAAACGCACTATCAACCATTATGAAACCTCTATTCGCTAATGCACGGCTCCAGAAAGCCACAGAAATGAATCCTGGTTGGTGCAGTGGACAACAGTGATTCTGTAGGTTTAGTGCTACAAGGTCCCAGTCTGAGACAGAAAGCACTGTGAACATGTATGTCATTATTTTAAACTTGCATTACACACAGTATAAGATACACTGCTTTAAAATGCACAAAAATGTTTAAGATAAAAAAGTGCCTTCAAAATATACATTTTAGTAATACCCAGACTGTACATAGTACAACTTTTTTTATAACTGTTTGTTAAAGGCACGCATTTCACATCTTACCTGGTAGCTTCCTTATAATACCTCTCAAAAAGAATAAGGGGGTCATTATGACCTAGGTGGGTTGGGTTAATACAGCAGGCTGGCGCTACTTTCCTTCATAGTATGACATTGGCGGTTTGGCAGTCAAACCGCCAATGTATCACACCGACTGCCACAGCGGTAATGGCCGCTGGGTTGGAGACATCAATCTCCAGCCAGGTGGCCGTCACTTGCCCGCCTGCGGGATTATGACCCCGCCTACCGCCATGGTTTTCGTGGCTTCCTCACCGCCACGAAAACCATGGCGGTAGGCACTATCAGTGACAGGGGATGCCTTCCCTGTCAATGATAGGGGACTTCCCCACCCTCTCCCCCCCCACAGGTTCCCTCTCACCACCCTTCCTCTCCAGACTGCCCCCTTCATACACATCCGTCCCTTCACACATGCACACACACACACACACACACCCATTCCCACATTCTTCCATGCATGCATACACATCCATTCACACACACATCCACACACACTTACATACATACAGACACGCATTCACACAACTCAACATACACGCACTCACACCCCCAAAAATGCACACACATTCAGCATGCACCACACACCCGCATACACGCACAGACATACACACACCCCCACACACACAACACCCCCACCCACCTCCCCTGTCGGAGCACCCACTTACCTGTGTCCAGGGCATCCCCCGGCAGGAGACGGGATGGGGCGCTGCTGCCAGCAGCAGCATCCGCCAGCAGAAGACCGCCAGGCCATATTAATTCTCATAATACGGCTGGCGGCGGTCTAATGGTGTGGCGCTGCTGCTGGCAGCAGCGCCACCTTACCACCAGCCGCCGGCATGACCACAGCTGGATTTCCACCATCCTTCTGGCAGAAATCCGGCTGTGCTCATATTATGGTGGAAGGCTGGTAGCCGCGGCAACGGTCCCTTGGCGGCCGTCGTCGCGGCAGTAGGCGGTTTTTACCGCCAATGTTATAATGAGGGCCTAAATGTCTGTCATTAGGAAGCTTTAAGTGATTCCATCAATTAAAGCCAATACAGCTTCGAAGCACCCTTTACATTTGCAGACTGATGTGCTGCGCACATTTACATTTCTTTGAGAGAAGTAGGCACCCTGGCAAGCAGGCTTGTTCAGCTGTCTGCCCCTCACTCTGGTTCACAGCACAGGAGATTCCTGGCCTTACATTTCAGCAGAAGCATGTCAGCTCTTAGAATGAACCGTCTCGAGACAGTTGTCTTTTCTCTCAAAATAGGAGAGCTGTTTTTCTAAAATTAAAAAAAGTATGGGCACATCGTGTCCCCAGGGCCCTTCCAATTTGACCTTAGAATGCACCCCGAGTCAAGAGAGGATGCAACATAAATGTGCAGTTCCTCTATGTCTTAACAACCGCTACTCTGTCGTAACAGATGTTTTACACAGATCACTTCTATCCTGTATGCGTGGTGTGGGAATGCACATACGTCTGATCCGACTGGCCCAATGGACTAATGCATCCTCTGCAGGGTCTGTGTTTGTCCTCATGGTCTCAAGTAGAAATCCGGACAAGTCCACTCAATCCTTCATCCTTAGGCTGTTGATAACATGGGTATACCACATAGTTGCATAACAATAAACATCTGTTATTCAGCACCCTGCTACTGCAGGCAGGTCGCTCCCCGCTCCGCCTTTCTGTGCTCCATCCCGTTTTTTCACCGCTCCTTCAGCCAGTTTCCCGCCTCTGCGTCCCCTCCCCCCTCCTCCTCACCGCTCCTTTAGCCAGTTTCCTGCCGCTGCGTCCCCTGCGGCCCCTCCCCCCTCCTTCTCACCGCTCCTTTAGCCAGTTTCCCGCCGCTGCGTCCCCTGCGACCCCTGCCCCTCCCCCTCACCGCTCCTTTAGCCAGTCTCCCGCTGCTGCGGCCCCTGCGGCCCCTCCCCCCTCCTTCTCACCGCTCCTTTAGCCAGTTTCCTGCCACTGCATCCCCTGCGGCCCCTCCCCCCAGCCCTCCCATTAGACAGGCCCTCCCGCCTCCCAGCTACCATACCCACCCTCCCCTCCTCTTATGCCAGCTGCGGTGCGGACGCGACGCTGGCGTGCTGAAGGCGTGCCAAAGGCAAGCCCGTCTGCGCCTGTCCGCGCCTGGACCACGCCCAGCGCCACCCCACCTGGTCCGCAAGACCCCTGCACCTCCAGACGCCGCTACACGGCCGACCAACTCAACGCCCTCAACCCCGGTCGCATCACAGCATGCTCCCAGCCCTCACCAAGGAACACCCAGGGACCCTTCGCATGCCGCACCTGCAGATTCACCTGCAACAGAACAACAAAACCAACAAAGACCGAAACTAACCACCTCCACTGCATACTCCTCAACACCCGCTCTGCATGCAAGCACGCCATCGAGCTCTGGGACCTGCTCGACTCCACCGCCCCAGACGTAGCCTTCCTTACCGAAACCTGGTGGAACGACTCCTCGGCGCCCGACATCGCAATAGCCATCCCGGACGTCTACAAGATCATCCGTAGGGACCGCAAAAACGGAATCGGAGGAGGCATAGACATCGCCCACAAATCCTCCCTAAAGGTCGACACCCACACTGACGACTCCCTCAAGACCGCCGAACACCTACACTTCCGCATCTACACCGACCCCAACACCACTCTCAGAGGAACGCTCATCTACAGACCCCCCAGACCACGAGCACCATTCAGCGAATCCCTCGCCGACCTCACCAGCACCCACGCACTCACCTCAACGGATTACATCCTCCTCAGGGACCTAAATTTCCACCTGGAGAACAACGACGACACCAACTCCACTACCCTGATCGACAACCTCACCAACCACGGCCTCAGACAACTCGTCAACACACCAACCCACATCGCCGGCCACACACTTGATCCCATCTTCTCCTCAAGCGCCCACGTCACCTTCAACCATACCACCGTACTCCACTGGACCGACCACCACTGCATCCACTTCACCTACAAGAAACCTACCGAGCATCACCGCACCCAACAACCACCCCGCCGATGCTGGAGCAAAGTTACGGAAGCCCAGCTTACCAACGCCCCCTCGCCCAGAACCCACCCCCCAACTCCACCGACCCAGACACCGCCGCCAACAACCTCACCCTGTGGATCAACGACTGCGCCAACACTCTTGCGCCACTCAAAAAACCCACCGACAACCAAGCCAGAAGAAAAGGCGCCTGGTTCACCGACGAGCTCCTAAATTCCAAACGCGACTGTCGGAAGCTAAAAAAGGAATGGCTCCTCAAACGCACACCTGGCAGCCTCACAGCCCACAAGGACGCCACCCGCAAGCACCACCAACTCATCAGACAAGCCAAACGATCCCACTTCAAGGACCGCCTGGACAACAACACACACAACAGCAAAGAGCTCTTCAGCATTGTGAAAGAACTCTCCAACCCCAGCGCCAACATCAACGACATCCCTCCATCCCAAGAACTCTGCAACGCACTGTCCACCTTCTACCACCGGAAGATCACCGACATCCACGACAGCTTTGACGCCACTCCCACGCCAGACCCCACCCCCGAACACTCCACCTGTGCAAACCACCTGACCTCCTGGACCAACGTGAACGACAGAGACACGCAAGATCATGAACTCCATCCACTCAGGATCTCGGTCAGACCCCTGCCCTGACCATGTATACAACAAAGCCGACTCCACCATCGCCCCCCAACTACGGAAGGTCATCAACATCTCCTTCGAAACAGCGACATTCCCTGAAAAATGGGAACACGCCGAAATCCGCGCCCTCCTCAAGAAGCCCAAAGCAGACCCCAACGACCTCAAGAACTTCCGACCCATCTCCCTGCTCCCTTTCCCAGCAAAGGTGATTGAAAAAAACGTCAACAAACAACTAACCAGCCACCTCGAAGACAACGGCATCCTAGACCCCTCCCAGTCCGGCTTCAGACGAAACCACAGCACCAAAACCGCCCTTCTCGCCGCCACATACGACATCAGACACCAAATGGACAACGGCGAAACATCAGCCCTAATCCTCCTGGACCTATCTGCCGCCTTCGACACAGTCTGCCACCGCACCCTGAAATCACGCCTCCACAAAATCGGAATTCAAGGTAAAGCCCTCGAATGGATCGTCTCATTCCTCTCCGGCAGGACCCAGAGAGTCCGCCTCCCCCCTTTCGCTCCGAAGCCCCCGACATCATCTGCGGCGTCCCCCAAGGCTCATCCCTCAGCCCAACGCTGTTCAACATCTACATGGCCCCCCTCGCTCAAGTGGCCCGACAACACAACCTCAACATCCTCACCTACGCCGACGACACCCAGCTCATCCTCTCACTCACCAAAGTCCCCCCCACCGCCAAAACCAACCTCCACGAGGGAATGAAATCCATCGCCGATTGGATGAGAAACAACCGTCTGAAACTGAACTCAGACAAGACGGAGGTCCTCATCATTGGACCCACCCCTTCCACCTGGGACGACTCCTGGTGGCCCACCGCACTAGGAACCCCGCCGACACCGTCCGACCACGCTCGCAACTTGGGCTTCATCCTCGACTCCTCCCTCACCTTGTCTAAACAGGTCAACGCAGTTTCCTCCTCCTGCTACAACACACTCCGCATGCTCCACAAAATCTACAAGTGGATCCCGACAGAAACAAGAAGAACAGTGACACAGGCCCTCGTCAGCAGCAGGCTGGACTACGGCAACGCACTCTATACAGGCATCCCAGCAAAAGACCTACTACGCCTCCAACGTACCCAAAATGCCTCCGCCCGACTGATCCTCAACGTACCCCGCTACAGACACATCTCCCACCACCTGAGAAACCTTCACTGGCTCCCCATGGACAAAAGGATCACTTTCAAGCTTCTTACCCACGCTCACAAAGCGCTCCACGACACCGGACCAGCCCACCTAAACAACAGACTCAGCTTCTACACCCCCACCCGTCAGCTCCGCTCCACTAACCTCGCCCTCGCCGTCATCCCCCGCATCCGAAGAAAGACCTCCGGCGGCAGATCCTTCTCATACCTCCCCTCCAAAACCTGGAACACCCTCCCCACCAATCTGCGACAGACTCAAGACCTACTCACCTTCAGAAGACTCCTCAAGACCTGGCTCTTCGACCAGTAGCACCAGCTCTTCCCCCCACACCCCCCCCAGCGCCTTGAAACCCTCACGGGTGCGTAGCGCCCTTTATAAATTCAATGATTGATTGATTGATTGAGCACCAATACGCCTCAAGTGATAATCACGCCTTTTCCAATACACAGTATGTTATGTTACAGCCCTCTCTAATGGAGTGGTCTTTCTCAGTTTCTTCACCTGTGATCCCCTGTGGAGTGGTTGAAAGTGGTGGAGTGTTGACCCACATTCAATAATCAGTCTTGCGTTGGGGGTGAGGGAAAGAAAACAAGACTGTGCACTCCACGTGCATGTGAACTGATGTAGCACAAACACTTGTACACACCCACAGAGCACCTAACATAGGCAAGAGCCTTGCTTTACCATTAAGGGTCATTTAAAGGGGCAGAATATGGTGGGGGTGATTCCTACCCACTGTTTGGTGATGTAGTCGTTTTACAAGAGGTGAGTTTTCAGATCCTTCCTGACTTCTAGGAAGGTTGTGGCAGCTCTGATGTTGACAAGAATGGTTGTCCAGATCCCAGAAGCATAGATGGAGAAAGGTGGTCCTCAGGGTCTTTTTTTTTGCAGTTTTTTGTCTCTAGTCCAGAGATGTCCTAGCCTAGTAAGACAGTACCCTCTTAAGGATAGTTGTTTTCCTCGTCCAGGCGTGCAGGGTGCAATAATTTAGGAGAGAAGTCCCAGTGAAGCCCATTACTTTCTAAAGGGTAAGCAGTCTGGTGATGTACATACGGCAGGTGGAGCTGGCCCCATGTTCAGTTAAATTCAGACCATGCGGCCCTTAATAGCACAGTTGTAGTTCTTCAAACGAAGCAAAGCTTGATAACTGGTCAGTTCTGCAGATATTACATATTCTTTGCTTGATAAGAATTCTCTTCCTATCTTTTGTTTTCTTAGCCCGACACATCTTTCATTCTTCGGTGGAACAGCAGGTACTGAGTGTCACACTTGTTTGTAGCATAACTTTTGAAGACCAGTGCCTACTTAACTACTGTATTCACCAAACAGCATGTTACTGCAAGAGTCATCTCTCTCCGATGTGTAGTATTGGCGCCAGGAACCATTTTATGCAAAGCAATTTCCATGTGGTATCGCTCAAAACAAGGCTAACACTCACCAATTGCCGCCAACTGAGGGCTTCAATTGAAACAAGACTCATTAGCACTCCAAGTGCATTCTGGTTATTGTGGTCCATCTTTACCTGCAGCTCTCAAAATGAAGTGAAGCTACTGGTTCTTCCAATATTTCATTTTCTTATCTTGATCACTATTAATTTTCTTCCAATCTTTCATTTTCTTAGCCCCAGACACGTTTCGACCTTCCTGAGCTCTTCAGTGGAGCATAGCAGTTACTGAGTGCCAGACTTGTTTGCAGCATAGCACCTGCAGGCACTCAGCGCCTAGTGTGCTCCAATGAACAGCTTATAAAGAGAAACAGGCGTGATCACAACAATAAGTGCATTGACTCCTTAGAATATTGCTGTGGTCGGTGGAAAGATCATATGTCAACTTGAAAAGGTGTAGGGGTCTGGAACAAAAATACAAGAATGTTGTTAACAGGACTTCACTGCTGAAAAAATCTCGACTCGACTGGGTTTTCCATTTTACAATCACATATAGCAAAGTTGCAGTGATTCCGTTCCAAACGTCTCTCTGAAAGATCCATGCTACAAACTGGCAATCAGCCTGCCAACCCCCGATCAAAGTCTGCCCCACAAACATGTTTATTTTAAATATCAGGCTGCTGGAAATTATATTTTTTGGGAGAGAACATTTTGCATAAACCCGCATGTTCCTACATAGTAAATCTCCCTACTAGGAAACCTATGCATCCTTTTACTATTCTAAACACGCTTTCTCACACTTCCTTTCACCCTTCCAGGGAATATTTCACATTTTCTTCCTTATTCCAATCATATTTCCTTCATTTCTCCAACCCTTGTTTCTTTCCACCCAACTTTTGTCTTTCATCTTTCTTTTGCTTTGCTTTCTCTCTTATGCTCTTTTTTATGTGGGTCATTTTTCTGCAATTCCCCTATTGTCATCACTTCATCATTTCTGGTTTTGTTTTCTTTACTGTGCATGTAAGCCTACTTCCCATACCCCTCCGTCATTGTGCTCTCTTGCAATATTGCTTATGAGCACTCTGTCTGCAGGCCTGCATACAGAAAATGTCCATTAACTAATTAACGCTTAGTGGCACAAAGTTCGCCGGCCTATGGTGCACAGTGGCAGCCCCGCTTTAGCAACTTAAGTGGGGGCTTCAGTGCGCCACTGGATGCAGTGATGTGCAGTAGAATGTCAGTGAACAGACGCAAACACCCCGAGCCTGAGGGCAGTTCCAAGAGACCACCCACTGATTAACTCTCTGAGCATCGAGGACCGGAAGGACAGCCTTACATGGACAAGAGAGAGAGGAAACGTATCTCCTCTACAAAGGCTCCTCCAATCAGAACCTCAAATCACACTCCTGTTAGCTTTCTGGGTCCAACTGACATCATGTATCAATGGGACGTAAAGCCAAACCACACCCAAATCTAAGGTGGTCCATTTGTCAGCTCTGCACATGAATGTGAAACTCCTCTCAGCTCAAGATTGCAACCTGGCATTTTTTTTAACCAGCCTGACTAGCTTGTAGGGGCGAGCGCAAAGTGCTCCGTCCCCTGCTGTAATCTCTCTTTGGACTTCTAACCACACCGATGTCACGTCAGTCACTTTAACTGGTTCGTGGGCTTGCCTTTTAAAATTCGCTTGCTTTCATTAGTGAAAGGCATGCATTCATCATGCCTTTTCTGGTGTTTAGCACTCCTCGAGCGCACCGACCAACTACTGAAAACATACGGGGCTCGATGTTTTCCATCTGGTTTCTGGACTACTTTTTCTCTTTATTTCGCAGTGCGATCTCGCTGGGCAGTAGTCTAGCGCTTTGCATGACATTGATCCTTTTACATATGTATTTGCACTTTTGCCGGTTACATGGATAATTACTGATAGATGTCACTGCAAGCAAACTTTTATTTCCCTTTGTGTGTCTGCTTTGCGCTGATGGCGGCCGTCGGCTCGCTTATGTGAAACTTTTACTTTTCAGTTTATGTGGCAAGAAAAGTCAAGTTAGTTATGTGAAACTGTTTTACTTTAAATTTTCAATGTGTGTGGCAAGAAAAGTTCGGTTAGGAGCTTAAAATGCTAAAAGCTCTAACTCGAACAAACGCAAGACCAATTGCATTGCAAATGCTTGTTTTGTGTTCCAACCAGTACAAAAATAAGGAAAATCACCTAAAGTTTGTATTTTCTTCTTATGAGTACATACTATAAATCAGGCTTTTCCTTACTGGTCCAGCAGCAAGTAAGTATCTCCCCTCTGTGTAGCTCAGCCTATTAAATTAGATGCATTTGCTTGCTTAAAAAACACATACACACATGCGTGCACAAACACACATATATATTAAAAAAAACTTTTGAAAAATTGTATTTTCAGAACTCTTAATAAAAAAATATGTAAAGCAAATTTTCAATGATAAATCATGATGCATTGGAGACACTTATTCCTAAATTTAATATGTTGGTAATCCGAGCATTAGAGCTATGGCTGTTATGTATTCACATGGTGAGGCTTATTATTTTTTTCTTCTTAATAGTGCGACCGATGTGCTGAGGTCCTCACAGGTAATCATTCAAAAGGTATCCACTTAAGTTATCTCTTATGATGTGGTCACTATTACATCATGGATAATATTTGTTAGTAGCCCAGGATGACTTTTATTGAACATAAGTAGCTCTTATTACAGATTTGGTTGGAGACTCCTGCTTTAAACAGTAAACATAAGACAAAATGACTTTAAAATGTATTCTACAGCTGGCTTAATGATCACAGACTGATACTTAAAGTAAACAAAGCCAGAAAGCCCATGTTAAAAATGAATACTAATAATGTTCTACAAAGCTCTATAGCAGTGTCAAGTCAGCGTCTTTGCTGTTTCTTAAAACATGAACAAATGTCCTGCATTCTTCTCTGGGAAAGGTGACAACCCAAGTTGCCACATGTCATTTTTAAGTCTGGCTGAAGACAGATTTAGCGCTTGAGACCACAGCATGTCCTGTACACTAGACTAAGGCAGGGGTGTGGAATTGAATACAATATCTACTTGTCCATGGGACAGGTTGCTTCATAAATCTACTTGTCCTGTAACAAAATCTATTTGTCCATTTGGTGCCATGCAGTGCGGTAACAAATTATGGCAGCAATCGCATTTATAAGGGCTCTGTATAACAGCTCTGATAATAGCCTTACTGATTATGCCAGGACTCATACTATAGTAGGGTCTGAATACTAGCAAATCCCTTATTCTGCCACCTTTCCACAGATGTACCATACTAAGGTTGTAGGCAGGAGTAAGCAATAGTCCCAGGTTTTGAATGCCCTTTTTAGACTCTGTAAACCTACGAACTTGCATGTTTTATGTTTTTTTTACCAGCTCTTCTCTAATTGTTTTCCATACCGAGAAAGCTTGGAAATGTATTCCTGGCAGTTGGGGGAAAAGTATTTTTTTGTCTTATTTATCAAGCAGTGCAACATTTTATGTCAAACCAGAGTACCACTTCATACATTGACTAATCATGGTAATCCACATTCACATGATTCATAACACTGGTGTGAATACGTGATATATGAAAAGCCTGCGCTTTTCTCTTGCAGTTGTCTGACAGAGCCAACCCATTACCTCCTCTCTGCCAGTTCTTCCAAATATTCTTAAACCACTTATTTGCACCCACTCCTTTTGTATACAGATTCTCATGGCTTTTAACCTTACACATTTTATTACGACACCGAGCCGCAGTTGGAATAGCTCCAGACTTCCAATTCGCTAGAATGAGTGATTTTGCAGCTATGAAGCGAAGCTGGTTTTGCTCTTTGGAGCGATCTTTCCACCCTGATGGAATGCCAAGGAGGGCTCTGAGTGGGTCAGGAATGATTTCTTGCTTCATCTGTTTTCCAAGTTCTTTAAAAATATTGTTCCAGAATGCAAACAATCTGGGACAAATAAATATCGTATGCCACCAATCCTATGCTTCCATCCTGCATCTAAAACATATCGCTTCAGCGCCACCACACATCTTGATTTTTTCTGGTGTATAATATATCATCTATTTAGGATAAAATGACATTCTCTTAAAATTAGCTGCACAAAAGGCTTTCTTGCTATACCGATTATAGTAATACCACTGCGCTAATTTATTTAGCAGCCTGTGGTAGACACTACTTTACTTATATGGTCAGATAATATGTGCAGGCCTGAATTCTGGAGCGGAACCCAATACCAATTTCCAACTCCTGATAGAGGGGAGATAAAAAAAGGCCTGCCAAATTTTGACAGTTGGGGAAAAAAGTAATTGGAGGGAAAGTGAACTTGTAAGTGCTCAACAGGTTTTTGCATAAACAAATCTAGACATACATATTTGCTTGAGCTAAAACGTAGTTCGCAAATATTTTCTATATAGTGCCATTTCCTACCCCACTTCTGTAAATTCTTGGTAATTCATGATTCGTAAATCTGCACTAATGCAAGTGCATATACCATGGGTGCACTTTTGTGACTTAAGAATTGAGCCCCTAGTTAATTCTGGTTTTAACCAAGACCTTCTATTTTTATTACAATTCTGTCTCTGTCTCTCTGTTTATTGGCTGGCTTCACTATAAGTGACAGCATTGTGCTGTTTCACAGGGAGCATATCGGCACACAAAGCAGTTTTCTTCCAGGAACTACTGTGGCAATGTGTGCTTTTTTGAGACTGAAAAATAATTTAGCTTTTTCCAACGTCCAATAGTGGGGACCCAGCATCTCCAACAACAATTAAGTTTTACCAAAACCATGTCAAAGCAAGACACACTTTGACAAAACCAAACAAAAAAAATAACTGACTACCAATGTTGAAACTAATGATTTTGACAATGCTTGTTTATTTTCATGTTTCCCATAATCTTGTTGAAATTGCTTACACTGATTTTTCCATTTTGGATATTTTTTTTTTTTTAAGAAATACTAGCCTGCATCAAAAATTTTACTAAATCAAGCTTCACAGAATTGGTACCTAAACTTTCACAGCAGTTAAAACGTTTTTGTTTCTCATTGCATTTTGTAATGAATGTTTTGATTTTGAATCCTCAATATTGCTTTCAAGCTTTTGCAAATATTTGCATCTAATCAGAGAGCATTCTGGAAGCATTATGTGTAGGCTATTATTTAACTTTGCAAACATGTGTACACATTTTTATATTGGAACTACTATCAGTAGTACTGTCCAAGCTTACAACATTTCCTTAGCACACGCTCACCCTAATAACAAAGGCTTTGCATTAATGAACCATAAATACAAGTTCGAACAGCATTAACATACGGACCCAGGTGTTATCTTTACTGTAGACAATGCCCTTCCCCAATCCATAATGTGGTACGCCAAACTGGCAGTTTGTTCTGCAGGGGCCTGGCCCTACTTGTCTCATGGACACAAAAATTAAAAAACTTGTTGTTCTTGACCCCAAACAATATGTCCTGGTCATTGGGCTATAGCAATACCACACCCTGCTAAATAATGCACCCTGGGGATGGCTGTTTATTGGATGCCATAAATAATGCCAATTAAAGGTATTCCTGTATTAATGGGGTATAACCGGTGGATATTGGTGCTTAGGACACCCAAATCTGCATGCCCTGTGATATGTTTTTGGGCTTTCTCCAAGTAAATATCATTTACCTGTGAAAACTGTGCAGGGTCAGAAAACTGCAACCTTCTCAAAATTATGTCACCCATGTAAACAGGGATTTGCACAGGTTCCACAATTTAGCACTGCTTTAATGTGCATGTCCAGAAAGTGCCTGCGGCTGCCGTCAGGCCACTGGCAACAGCACACATTTTACTTTGCATTCTGGTACTTGTAATTCTGCATTCCTAACAGATACAAAAAATACAAGTAAAATACCAGCACTGGAATACCTACACACACCTTAAATTGGACAAATTAACGCCTATGTTCTGCACTAGTTTTATAAGGCTATTGAAATCCAAGATGGGGGGGAGCTGGTGATGTTCCCTTAGTAAACGTGATATGTAGGATTCGCCCTACTTAAATGGGGAATTCAGGTATGCCTGCATCCGCTCATCAAACCCCTGGTGGCAGAAGCATCACCACTACACGAAGAAGTAACTGGAGTTAATTGACTACATTGCCAATCTTTGTCTATCATCTTCATTCTCTCTCTCTAATATATATACACAGGTCTTCTGCTCTCTGAACCTGAGTAATTTCTACTAAAATGTATGTGTCAAGCTAAAGCATAGTGTGTGGTGAGTGCAAAGCAATGTAATCCTATTACACCCGTTTTTTTCTTTCTTTAAAGAACAGCACCGCTCGCGCTCTCTGCCGGCGTCCACCTCAAGGCCTGGGCGTGATCTGCAAGGCACGCCACTTGAGTAAACTCAACTACCTTGCTTCTAGACTCCAGGCGCTCGAGGACACCCGGCGTCCTAGAAGCACCCCGTGGGCAGGCTAGAAACACAAAAGACGCACAGGTCTGCTCTGTAACTTAACTGAGACTAGCAAGGCATTTCTTTTACGCTTCGGTTCTGCATACCCCTTTTAGTTGCATCTTTGTGGGTTTATTGTCTTTCAGTTACCTATATTAAAAGTCAATTTTCTTTGTAATGTTTGTGTTTGATTTAATGAATTGCGTGACGCCCTCCAACGCCTTCTGGTGTCGAGTGCACTTTCACAAATAAGTGATTGATCATTAAATAAAATAATCGTCAGTCTTGTTAGAACCCCAGACGAAAAAATAAATAAAAAAATAGCTGGAAAGGATGCACACACTCAGACAGAAATTTTAGGAATGTGAGGACTGTTGTGCTCATTAACTCCTCCCTGACCTGAATCATTCCCCAGCATCTACCAATTTCCTGACAATGAGAAATCTATGCGCATAATCAGACTTAAAAGCAGCTCAGTCGGTTATGTGTACTTAATGCTAAATGTTTAAGAAATGATTGTATGCAAAGACATGCTGCCAGTAGCTCATTCCAGTCCAAGCAGAACCATGAACAGCTCAAGAGAGCACAGAATGCACCGAGACAGATCGAAAGTGAACACTTGGATTACAAAAAGCACACGAGAGTTGTATTACTACACTTTGGCATCAGATTTTCGGACACAAAAATGAGAAACCATATGTTGGACAGAAAACATGCTCTTTTGAATAAAAACTAATCATGCACTTTCAAGGGTAGGAAGAAAAGGTGGCTTGTTAGGAGAGTAATGGGCGGTGTAAAGTTGAGCATACTCGAGTAATGAACCACTGGAGTTTTTGACAAGGGGTGGAGCTATCTTGTAGACACATGAAACTGAAAGGGGCATACGAGGCAAACTGTGCTGCAATCTTTGAGACACTTCCTGGTAAGCCATTGGAACTAAAAGGTTAGTTGAACTGAGATGGATCAAGCAGGACTCTACCAAAACCAACCACGGTAGAGTCATAGCTGCCCAGCTGCCCCTTGTCCTGCATCACACCTTCAGAGAGTCCTGAATTTTAGCCTGGAGCAAGCAGCATTCTGGGATTTGTTCTTCATTTTTAGGTCTCGTCTACTAGACAGCACGAGTTGTCTGCAGTGTGATGTATTGCTAGCTTAAAGGCGGCCTTAGAGCCCGCCCATTGCTTGCCATTGGTTCACTTTATTGTCACTTTCCTTCCTGTTCTTCTGTTTGTCCCTCCCCTGGAATAGGGATTACTCTGTCCTTATACCAATCGCTTTATCAGGAGCTACATGTTTCTCTTTGTTTAAGCACTTTGATACAAAAATGCATGTGTTTTCAAGCTGACTCCCTAGTGTGCTCCTCCTCCTCTCTCCACACTGCTCTCTTTCCTCTGCGCATTACACGCTCACCCCTGTGTGTGTCCCCCACCTGTGCTGCTTTCTCGTCTATGTGCTTATCCTTCCAAGATCCAAGATGCTCTCTCTCTCTCTCCCGCTTGCTTTTCTCCTCTGCCCTCCAAGTTGCTCTTGCCTAATTTCTTCCACCGTGCCCTCCATGTTGCTTCCCCCACCTGCACCCAGTGCTTAATTTGTAAATAAAAAAGTGCTGGTGCCCAAAGCCCTCCTCTTAAACATGCGGCTGCTGTAATTAAATGTGTGAACACGGAATACTGAGGCGGCGTAATCCTGAAGCCATCTCAGGCCTCTTCAATCCATATAAAGCCACTCCCTACCCCTCCAGCTCACTCTTGCAGCTTTCTAATTTCTCCATTTATAACACTTTTTCCTTTTTCCCTTCCTCCGTCTTTCCTATATGTGTCTTTTGCCCGCAGCAAATGCTTGAGGCAGAAGAATAAGCCCCGTCCCACACAAATAAGTGCCGGTGCTCAGCACCGGAAAAAACATGCACAAATTAAGCACTGCCTGCGCCTCTTGTTGCTTCTGGCTACCCTGTGCTGCTTCTGCAATCCCGTCTGTGTTGCTTCCACCCCACCAACATTGCTACTGTGTTGTTTACACACCACCCACCTGTATTGCTTTCCCAGCCTGCATTCACGTAATTTTGTACACGTGCACCTGCAAAATGAGGCAATGGGCGTGTTTTTCTCCTTACAAGGTGTATTGCATCCAGTCCATTTTTTTTTCCTAACGACCTGGATTTATAGCCCCCTTCATCCCAGTGTAAAGTCAAGAGTACACCAGCCAAAATTGTGAGAAAATACCAGGACTAGTATCTTCTGAAAAACTTGCGACCTGTGGAACCCTACAGGCAGGCCTGGCCATCAAGCCAACAGCAGTTTGCGTTCCCACATTGCTCAGCCCACGTGTACAGTGTGATAAAGCAGTGCTCTGTGGTCATATGAACAGGGCCGGCTGAAAGTGGCATACATGGCAGGGCCTCACTCTGCAGCTAAGCAGGTGTGATGATGCTCAGCGCTTCCTCCATGCCTGCTTAGAGGGATGTGTGATGTGCTGCTGTCCCCTCCCTCCAGTCCCATGCCTGCTCTGGACGGCCTTGATGCGGTAGCCGTACCCGGTCTTCATACCCGCTTTGAGGATATAGCGCCCTGTCCGCAGCCTGCTCCTGGAGTGAGCCTATGCTGCTGTGGCCTACCTTCATGCCTGCTCTGATGATGCCATGTGTGATGCTATTGGGCCCTATTTCCATGCCTGCTCTGGATTAATGCTGCTGTACTGTCACCACTGGTCTGATGCCATGTGTGATGCTATTGGGCCCCGTCTGCAGGCCTGCTCTGGTATTGGGCTACTGCTGCTGCTTTACCCCGCCTCCGAACCCGCGCTGGAGATGTGTCTGGTGCTGTTTTGCCCTAGTTGCTCCCATTATTATTATTATTGTCTTAGGGGGGCAATCTACTGTCTGGTAGCCATCCTTCTTACATGCACTGTTCTTTTATTTCAGCAGGATTTCGCATTCACTCTTATTCTCACATAATTAATGGAGTGAATCTTGTGAAAAAAGAAAATAGGTACAACGATTCGCTTCTTTATTCCCTTTCTTTTTCCTGTGTGCTTGCATGACTGGGTTTCTTCAGTGGTCTTACCACAACATGCGTTTTTTGCTATACGCTTTGCGTCCCAGACTCATTTTATTTGGATGCTCTTGCTATACACTATATGTCGACCAACATGTCCTATATTTGGTTAATCATTAGAGTAATGGCACTTTTACTGCGTGTATGTTTTTCTAGTTTATGCACGATGTGGTGTCACTTATTAACATTCAAAATTGTTTTGAACAATTTTATGGATCTCCACAGGATCGTGGACACTTATTGGCTATTAAACACCATGGTTTTATAATACATTTGGTTTAAGATGTGCCCTTTTGTAATATTACATAAGCAATAATGATATCAATTAATTTCAATATATGTTATTTGCAGTCTTGATAAAGTCCAGAGGACAAAACACGTGTCGGCAGCTATACTGTTGTGAACTTCATGGCACTGACTATCTATGGAATAAAATATCGCTTTTGCTTTCCTTTGACATATTATGACTCATGTTACTTTTACAGTGTGCTCTGGTACAAAGTGCCCTATTTCCATGCCTGCTCCGGTGATGGTCTAATGCTACTATTGCACCTGGCCTACATGCCTGCTCTGGGGATGCAGGTGATGCTGTTGGGCATTGTTTGCATGCTTGATCTGAGGGCGTGTGGGATACTGTGGTGCCCTGTCTGTGTGCCTGCTCCGGGGATGGGACTGCTGCTGCACCCAGCGTTCATGCCTGCTCTAGGGATGGAACTGCTCCTGCACCTGGCGTTCATGCTTGCTCCGGGTATGGGACTGCTGCTTCACCCGGCTTCTACGTCTGCTCTGGGGATGTGTGTGATGCTGTTGGGCCTTGTTTGCATGCTTGATCTGAGGGCGTGTGGAATACTGTGGTGCCCTGTCTGCGTGCCTGCTCCGGGGTGGGACTGCTGCTGCACCCAGCGTTCGTGCCTGCTCTAGGGATGGAATTGCTCCTGCACCTGGCGTTCATGCCTGCTCCGGGTATGGGACTGCTGCTTCACCCGGCTTCCACGCCTGCTCTGGGGATGTGTGTGATGCTGTTGGGCTTTGTTTGCATGCTTGATCTGAGGGTATGTGGGATGCTGTGGTGCTCTGTCTGCTTGCCTGCTCCTGGGATGGGGCTGCTGCTGTACCTGCCGTCTGTGCCTGCTCTGAGGATGTGGGTGATGATGTTGGGTCTTACTTGCATGCTTGATCTGAGGGTGTGTGGGATGCTGGTTGGCCCTGTCTGTGTGCCTGCTCAGAGGAAGGGGCTGCTGCTGTACCCGCCGTCTATGCCTGCTCCAGAGATGGGAGTGCTGCTTCACCCAGCTTCCATGCCTGCTTTGTGGATGTGTGTGGTGCTGTTTGGCTTCGTTACCATGCTTGATCTGAGGGCATGTGGCCCGGTCTGCATGCCTGTTCCGGGAATGGGACTGCTGCTGCACCCGGCGTTCATGCCTGCTCTGGGGCTGTGGGGGATGCTGTTGGGCCTTGTTTTCATGCCCCCTCTAGGGAAGGGCTTTACCATGCTGCTATAACCTGCCTCGACGCCTGCTCTGTATGGGGATGCTGCTTCCACGCCTGGTGTGGGAGAGCTGTTTATACTGCTAGGAGGTGGCGCTGCCCGTCTCTACAGCTGCTGGGAGGTGGCATTCCTTGCTGCGTGGAGGTGAAGGGGGGCTCCACCACTGCCTGCCCCTCTGCTCCGAGGGAAGTGCCTTCAGCCCCAGGGGCACGCTGGGACCAAGGGGAGGGTCTCCTGAAGCCGGACAGACACAAGAAGCGACCCAGTAAGTTTCCCCGGACGCGGCGCCGGCTGAGACTTACCTGCCGTCTCCAGGAGCAGCAGCAGGATGAGGCCGGCCGGGGGGGCGCCCATGCTGCCGCCTCAGCGGACACCATTCATCGCTCCTCGCCGCCGCCGTCCCTCACACGTCCATCGCGTTCAGGTTTCACAATCCTCCAAAGAAACAATCCCGGCGTAAGGGGAGGAGGAGGAGGAGGATGTGCGACCCCTCCCTGGCGGGCCAAGTAAAGTGCTGCGGGCGGCACTCCCCGGGCAACTGCTGCGGGCTCGGGTCCTGCTGCGGGCTCGGGTCGTGCCCTAGGTTCGGCGGGCTGGGGTCCGGCCCCCGGCTGCAGTGCAGCTTCTGGCCTCTTCTGCCGGCTCAGCCCCGGGCAGCTGCTGGCTCTGCCTCTCTGCTGGGCGGCTGCTGGTTCAGAAGTGTCTGCTGGTGGGCTCGGGCGGTGTGCGGGCTCTGGCTGTGCTGCTGGTGCCTCGTCCCTTGCCTGGGTACCAGCTGGCTTCGCTTCTTTACCGGGCTGTCGCCACACTGGCTGCCGGTCCCTGAGCAGTTGCTGCTGAGGTTCTTCCTTGGGCTGCTGCTGGCTGTAACTGTGGCTTGTTGTGATTTGCTTTCCTCCGGTCCACTGGTGCCTGGGCAGCGGCGACCTCTGCCCTTCCCTCTCTGGCACACACTGCCAGTGCCTCACGAGGACAGCGCTGGGGGTGCGGAGGTGTTCTCGGGGAGAGGTGTGCGTGCACTTGTCTTAGCTTTCAAACCCTCTCCGGCGCCTTCCCTTTTCTAGCAGTCAACAGCAGCCAGCACGCAGACCGTAGGGGGGAGAGGTAATAACAGTGGAGAGTGCGCCCTCTGCTGGGCTGCTGCGGACAAACACACTGTTAGTTAATACAGCTTTGTGCTGAAACTGCCCCTGCATTTTATCAGCATAAGCACTTTTGTCATCGTCAGCAATGAAGCTCTCCACAGACATTCTCTATAAGACAGACAACCACCTACCCTATCATGACACGATGTAGAGAACTATAGCCGAGTTCCTGTCAGGACAGGCGGATACGTTGTGACTGCCCCATTCACTTGACCATCATTTCATAAAAACACGATTGAGAGCTAGGGAACATATGTACGAACACATTTTCTCATAGGCACAAGTTGTCAGTCAGTCTAAAACACGTTTATTTAGGTCTTAGCCTTTAAAACACTTCTAAAACATTTCATCACCTAAAAACTGCAGTGTGCACCTTTAAAAACGGTACCATACAATAAAACAAAAAACATGACATACAAAATCCTTGTTACATAAAATAATTTTACTCCCTCAACCTGGTAAATAAACCATATTATTATCTTTTAAAGATGTACCAACGGAAATTAAAAATCGACCCATAGCACATGTCACACCTAAGATTCTCATGTTCATCAGTAGGTCAATTGCGTGTCCCCTATCTCTAATGCTAGATTAAAAAAAATAGGCTTTGCACTTCACCCATTGGGGTAAAAACCACAAACAATCTACCAGGATATGAAGAGAGTTCATGTTTACATTAATACCACATTGGCAGATTTTCCTTTTGTCTTGCAGAACTTCCTTATTCCCCGATATTTAAAATTCAGTTTATTCCACACCGAAACCTTAATATACTTTGGCGCATTCTAATATTCGGAATCTTTTCCAAAAAGGGAAAAATGTCATCGTTCTACAAGGAATTAAGTAAATGTGAGACAGGTACAAAGGATCCTCTTCCCTTGAGACCTGTTTTAATAATCTTAAAACCTGCCTCGCCTACTCCCACCTCACCAATACCCTTTTGTTACCTGTAATTTTAATGTCTTGGTGCAAGTCTGAATTCCATTCGAGGCTTGCACTGACTAAAAGGTGCAGGGCGGTGCGTGCAGGAAGGGAGGGGGGAGAAGAATTAAATAAAAAACAATAATAAAAAAAAACCACTTACCTGCGCTCCTGCCCCGCGCCGCTCCTCTGCCTCCTCCCGTCTCGCTACACGCAGGCATAGGCTCCCAGCCTGCCCTGCGCCCAATCCTGACGCTGCTCAAAGCAGCATGATGATTAGCTGGGAGCCCCCAGCCAGGGCGCTCCTAAGCACACTGGGAGCCTGTGCAGGTTCTCTCCAGCCCAGCAACTGTGTTGCTGGGCTTTAGAGAGCCCTGTGCACATGTGTGTTTGGCCGGCCCTAGAAGGCCGGCCAGACACACATGCGTTCAGAGGGGGAGTGCTGTGCACTCCTCCTCTTTGTTCGTCACTCCTGTGCCCCCCCCAAAAAAAAACATATTACATTTTCATTGTAGTCAGATTCCTGTCTGATTAAAAATCACTAAAGGGTCCACATATAAAAGACAACTGACATGTCTGCCGTTCATTTTAGGACTAAAAGCATTTGGCAGGCTTAAAACCCTGGGAAGATCATCCAGAAACAGGGAAAACAGTGTTGGGACCAACAGGCACCCTTGTTTAAGGCCATTTCTTAAATTGATTTTCCTCGCAAGTGAACCTCCTCTATCCAGCTCCACTTGGGCCCAGATGTCCCTGTGGGGTTTCTGCAGATTTAAAAGCAGGTTTTTTGGGATCCCATATCCCCGTAATACCTTCCGTAGCAATACATAATCAACTGAATTAAAGGCTGAGCTAAAATTAACAAAACAACAATAAAGTGCCCCACCCTGCTTTAAGGATTTCTTTACAATGGCCCAAAAACTAAAACAGTGATCAATCGTCGAGTGACTCTCCTTGAAACCACCCTGTTCCTGGAGTATAATAGAGTTTACATCAACCCATGTCCAACAAGTTAATTTGCCTATAGTTTCCCGGGAGGGTATAATCACCTTTTTTATGGATTGGTTTAATCACTGCTCCCTTCCAACTGTACGGAAATCTTCCTGTTGCCAGGATTTCCTGGAAGCGGGTGTAGAACAACCTGGACCACCATACAATATTAGTTTTTACTACCACTGGCAGCACATTACCTGGGCCAGCAGCCCTTATAAGCTTTATCCTCTCAATAGTTTCCTTGATTATTGGCTCAGAGAGTCCTATCTTTGTTTCCTTATCAATACTAAAAATAGCAGGTCTCCGTTCTGTTGGGACACAATGATTATAGGCCTTCTCTAGAAATTTTACCCACACGTCCTGTCCCACCTGTCCCAGGGAACACTTTTGCGAGTAACCTGCCCCACACTGTATCAACCTCCAAAATTTCCTAACATCTTTAGACTCTATGATTTTTATCAACACATCCCAAAATTTTGCATTTGATTCCCATTTCTTTCGAGCTACCAAAATTCTGAGTTCCCTTTTTAAACTAAGGAGCTGCCATCCACCGCCTATGTTTCTTGAGCTCCTTTGGTTTCTTTCCAACTTCCTAATATTACTTTTTAATATCCTACATTCTTTACCGAACCAATTATTTATGTTGTGATTCCTGGCTTTATTTTTATTTTGTCTAGAATTAAAATTCATAACTTTGTTTTTAAAGCATGCAACCACATTATTTATTACATGTACATACCCAGCTAAGGGATCTGAGGGAACCACCCCACAAGCAAGATCAGTATAATTATACTGCAATTCCTTCAATAAGCTTAGGTGCTTTTCTAAAAGCCTCGTTCATAACCGCCTATGTTTCTTGAGCTCCTTTGGTTTCTTTCCAACTTCCTAATATTACTTTTTAATATCCTACATTCTTTACCGAACCAATTATTTATGTTGTGATTCCTGGCTTTATTTTTATTTTGTCTAGAATTAAAATTCATAAATTTGTTTTTAAAGCATGCAACCACATTGTTTATTACATTTACATACCCAGCTAAGGGATCTGAGGGAACCACCCTACAAGCAAGATCAGTATAATTATACTGCAATTCCTTCAATAAGCTTAGGTGCTTTTCTAAAAGCCACGTTCATAACTGTTTTGAGCAATCAATATTTAATGTTGAATCCCTCATCTATCTTGGGGCAATATCCATTTTAATGATAGTTCTTAGCGGATAATGATCACTCCCCTCCTCCTGCAGGACCTCAAAGTTCATAACCAGCTCAAATGCCCATAATGGTACAAACACAATATTATTTGGGCACATCTGATTGCCTTGTTTGCACTTTTTTCTACCTGGGATATCTGTAGGCACACGACCATTTAAATTCACTAGTCCGCTCAACCATCATTTCATAAACACACGATTGAGAGCTAAATAACATATGTATGAACACATTTCATCACGGACGCAAGTTGGATAAACCCTTAGATACACCTGGCTCTATCTTTGTTGTTCAAAATTCAATTTTATTTAAAAAACATTAATGGCAAACTGAGGACATATTCATATTCAGCTTTAAATGCATTAAGTCCGACTTGCATGCCCCTGGACCAATACCCGTTTTTGGCCACTTTTCAGGCCTTTGTCCTGAAACCGCTGGTGCTTACCACCAATCTCTTTTCTACTAAGTCCCCCCAGTCCTCAAAGGATTCCATTGCAAACCCGACACTAGCTTTGATCTCTGCACCCAGCCAGCCCTGTATTGCTTGTGGTGAACTTTTGGGGTCAACTTGAACTTTGACCTTTGTACTTCCGAACCTTTGAAGACTGGAATCGTAAGTAATATACATACCTGTTTTCAGTGCTAACACTCCCCACACCCCAGACTCTATTGAGTCCTATGAAAAATTGCACTGTGTTCCACTTATGAAATTGAAAAGTGTTACTTACTTGTAAACTGCTTTATCTGCAGAATACAAACAAAATACATTTGATATATATATATATATGCTTGATACTTACAACTATATTTACCTGAAACAAAGATCCTTTGGTTCTAGTAATAAAGTAACAAAATATATTTTTGCTATATAAAAACAATTGACCTGGAGTTAGTCTTTGAGTGTGTGCCTCATTTCTTGACTGTGTGTGTACAACAAATGTTTTGCACCACCTTCTGATAAGCCTAACTGCTGGGCCACACTACCACAAAAGATAGCATTAGTATTATCTACTTTAACCTCTGTTAAACCTCTGGGGAACCCCTGGACTCTGTACACACCATACCTCATTTTGGTATAGTATATAGAGAGCCAGCTTCCGAAGATGCCTCTACCGCTAGCCAGGCCCGCTCTCCGCCCCGCGCATCCCTGCCTTCATCTGTCACTCTGCTTCAGCCCAACTCTCCCACTGCTCATTCGTCTGATCTGTGCCACCTACGTGAGGCTATTAGAGGCCTATATTATCGCTCCAGTGGCCTGTTAACTGACGGCCGTGCACTGCTTATTCCCTTGAGGCCTGGGGGCGACCAACTACTTTCACAGACCAAAAGACATTACAAAGGGCAAAATGCTACTTTTCTGCTGACCTGTGCATTGGTATTGGTTAGACCCTAAGTTGTGTCCTGCAGCACTTCTAAACAAAGGTGCCATACATGATGCCTGACACCAGCATAGCGCCCGTACTGTCACCGATCACCCCCTAAACCTGTGTTTACATAGTTCCTCTACTGCAAGTCTACGGCCAGCACCAGGAACCCAGATGGAGTGGTTCTCATACAAGTTGACCCCAACCTATGACCACCCTACATTCTATCGTCCATCCTGTAAGGTGCCCACCCAATTGGCCGATCTACACAAGGGGAGCAGATAACTGCCTACCTCCTGACAACTTTTCTACCCCATAAGCGCATCTGGACCTACAGCCCCAGTAAGTATAATAAATGCATGTGCGGTGCTCATTCCCAACAGATTAACAAGCACTCTGTCAGGCATGCATCCAAATGGACTCACTGATAGCTGATAAAAATATGCCTGACTACTTCTAACACCCTCCATGTCCAATAAGTGCATCTGAGCTATACACCACGCAACATGACAAATCCACCCAAAGTTTCCAATTTTATATACCCCAACATGGCAGACCACAAAGGAGGAGAATCAAAAGACCATGAGGAACATACAGACAATTAAACCTCTAAGAAACAACCCAAATTGTACTCTCCAGTACCTGAATCCTAGGTCAAACAAAAAGGGAATATGTCTGCCAATATAGAACTAATCATCCAGCATCTGAGCCCCTTCACGATTTAACCCAGAAGACCAAGTCTAGCACCAAGGCCATGAGACAAGACTTTCAGGTCGGGTGCGACGACATAAAGGGTCTCTCTAATAGACTCACCAAAGCTGAATCCAGAATTAGCTCCTTGGAAGACTCTAATACCTCAACTGCAAAATGTATGGACCTCTCATACCGCTCAATGAAGACGATAGCGAGAGAACTTTCTGACCTTGAAGATCGCAACTACGCAGGGAATCTTCACATTTTTGGCATATCGGAGAACACTGAAAAAGATGCCAACTCTTTCATTGAATTCATAGAGTCCTGGTTATCACTTATCTTGGGCCTCAAATTCGACAAAGAAATTGAAATCGAACGGGCACACAGGATTCCCTCAGGCAAACAGCCCAACCTCACACCTGGTCAACCCATCCGCCTGAGAGCACCGATCTTCCGTCCACTTCGCTATCACCACACTGAAGCAATCCTCACCAACATGAGGAAAACGCAGCATGTCGAATGGAATGGTGCACGCATTACAATAGCCCACGACTACTCCAAAGAAACAGGTGGCTACAAGAAAGGGCTTCTTGGCACTATGACCAAGTCTAAGAGAACGCAACATCTCATTCTCCTTCGCGGCCACTCACAATATTGTATTCTCTTCAAAGGGAAAACAATGATCTTCTGGTCTCCTGCTGACATCCTAGCGTTTCTAGACACAGCTACCCAAACAGAGATGTCTATATGAACCCACTCTTCCAGCCCCATGATATCTATAATACTCTGGACCTAACTTGGGAGCCCTTGGTGCTCCTGTACCTGTCTATACACAGTTACCTTGTTTCATTGGGCTGATTCAAATGTTGCTTGGATACATTTTGAGAACATGATGTCCTGGTTTCTACTGTCACTTTTGCAATGTTACGACTTTACTCACCTTTCCTATTACTCGATTAGCAACACATTGTACTCTTTGTGCTTATCTTTACTGTGTACTTTGCACTGTTTGCTATTACCAATTGATATGGCTCATGTTCCCTTGTTCTTTCACATTTGTTGCATGCCATTGCACTTTTCATTCCCCTAGCTGGTTCTTATGTCAGCTTCTACTTAGAAGTAGGTTTAGTCGCCCTGTCTCACTCCCATTCACACACACTCCGGTCTGCATTAAATATCTGTTAATTCCCCTTGTGCGCCATCATGTTTTGTTTTGTGACAATACCTCTCTATACATACACTTATTGTTCCTACCATCACCCCTGCACCCGTCTAACTTTCAAGACATCCTATGTAGGCAGTATATTAAGAGCCCTACTTCCTAATATTATGATAAACCCATTGTTAGGATGGAGCCCTCCCGACACTGTTTGGGCTCGGCCTTCTCGTGGCCTACCTCTTCCTGTATCTAGTAATGGTGGAGAAAGGTGGCTCATCCATCTGTCAAAGGTTGGGTGGTCGGTGGGTATAATTCTAACCATGCCTTTTCCTCTCTCAATCTGTTTTCTCTCATTCTGTCTCTTTTTCTCTCTCTCTCTCTCTCTCTGCCCCCTCCCCTCCTCACCTCATCCCAACCTCTTCCTACCCCTGCATATTTCCCGTGGACCAGGGTCTCTTAATAACCTGTGCAAGACGCCCCCTCAAATCCACACCCACGCTCCACCTCCTACCAAGCGCTAATCCATTCTCCATCTCCTGGTGGCAATATAAATTACATATTTTAGAGACTGATCCACTTGACAGCAATATCACCACCAGGACCTGCTGCCATAACGCAAACATACCAACTCCTAGACAGCTCACACCAAAATCCACACTCATTCCATAGTGGACCTCACACACTCAACCACTTGTATACCAAAGTCTGCTCTCCGTCTCCCATTCATCTCCTCTACCACCTGATGGCTGACATTAGAATCCTTTCATTATACACTAAGGGCCTCGCTCATCCAGTAAAATGAAAGAAAATCGCTGAATAATCTAACAGACTGAAAGGAGACATCATTCTCCTACAAGAGACCCATTTTGAGTCTATGAAAGATGCAAGATTTTACAGTCTCTGGATCGATGACACCCTAATTCCCACTGCCATAAATACAAAAAATTGAGTCATCACTTTACTCGCAAATAAAGCCTGGATATATGTCCTCTTACATCTACATGACCACCAAGGACGATAGCTTATCACAAGAATTCTTAAGAGCAATAGAGACACTTCCATAGTGAATATGTATGCCCCTAATGACAATTCAGTTGCCTCTGGTAGAACCTGGACAATCCCCAACAACTTCTGCATCATCTTGGGGGGAGATTTTCACCTTACAATGAATGGTGTACTAGACAGGATCTCTTCTCACAAATTCCATGGCAGTAGATCACACAAACAGATGAAGCTCTGCTGTAAAAACAACAAAGTAAGCTATCCGGAGGCTGTTTAACCCCAGTGGTAGTGAGTACACATTTTACTCCCCCACACACCATACCCTCACGTGAATCGATTACATACTAACAGCCAAGTCTCTAGAGCCTGCGGCAAAAAACCCTGGAATTGAACCTATACGCGTCAACGACCATGCATGTATATCCCTTGACCTCTCCGTTACAGACACTTACCCACTCCCAGAGGTTTGGTGCCTCAATGACTCCCTCTTGAAAAATGACCTGTCTACTTCTAAAATCAAAGACGACATACAATACTTCTTGCAAGAAAACAGAGCCAGCGATACCTCTGAAATGATTAGGTGGGATGCCTTGAAAGCCTACCTTATAGGCACCTCAATGAATCTGGCTGCATAAGAAACAAAACCCTGAACAAACACCCCAAATCCATTGAAGCTGAGATCAGGACACTATCCGAGTCCATCGGGCACTCTGCGGGCTCACAAGACATTCCTAAACTGCTTAAACTGCAGTACAAATACAATCAAAGACTAAGGGGGTGATTCGGACCCTGGCGGTCATGGACCCTGGCGGTCATGGACCGCCAGGCCCGGGTTGGAGGAAGCACCGCCAACAGGCTGGCGGTGCTTCCGTGGGCATTCTGACCGCGGCGGTACAGCCGCGGTCAGAAACGTGAAACCGGCGGTGTCCCGCCGGTTTCCCACTGCCCCAGGGAATCCTCCACGGCGGCGCTGCTTTCAGCGCCGCCATGGGGTTTCCGACCCCCTTACCACCATCCTGTTCCTGGCGGTTTTCACCGCCAGGAACAGGATGGCGGTAACGGGTGTCATGGGGCCCCCTAACAGGGCACCACATTGATTTTCAGTGTCTGCATAGCAGACACTGAAAATCGCGACGGGTGCAACTGCACCCGTCGCACACCAGCAACTCCGCCGGCTCCATTCGGAGCCGGCTTCCTCGTTGCTGGTGCTTTCCTGCTGGGCGGGCGGGCGGCCTTTTGGCGGTCGCCCGCCCGCCCAGCGGGAAAGTCAGAATTACTGCGGCGGTCATTTGACCGCGCTGCGGTATTCTGGCGGGGGAACTTTGGAGGGCGGCCTCCGCCGCCCGCTGAAGTTAGAATAACCCCCTAAGTTCTAGGGCACAGAAATGGGTTAACATTGTTAACGCGAAACAGGTGGCCACTAGAAATGTAGTGGGGAAAACCCTTGCCAACTACTTGAAGTACATTAAGGGCCTCGCTCATCCAGGAGATTCTAGATGTTTTTCACAACTTCTATTCAGAACGTTATACCCTGAACACTACAATCAACCCAAATGATTGCATTTCATACCTGAACACTTGGCTACTCCCATCACCCGTCACAGTAGATAAAGACCAACTGACCGCCCAAATTGCCTCCAAAGAAATTCACTCAGGCATCAAATCCCTTACCTCAGGTAAAGTACCTGGCCCTGACGGGTTCACAGCAACATTCTATGAATCCTTCTCCTCCATCTTTTCAGACCCTTTGCTAGCCCTGTTCCAACCACTGGCCTCCACAGGTTGAATCTCGGGTTCAGCTTCAGAGGCTACAATAGTCGTTATCCCGAAAGAAGGTAAAGACGCATTGGACACTAAACTTTACAGGCCCATAGCATTGATCAATATTGACTGTAAGATATACACAAAGATTCTGGCAACAAGACTAGAGAAGTTGATCCTAAAACTGGTCGCCCTGACCCAAACTGGTTTCTTAAAAGGTAGAATAGCCGCTGATAGCATTCATGCCTTCTGCCATTGCCTTGAAAAGGCTTGCACATTGTTGTCACTTGCCATGACAATGGCCCTTGACGCGGAAAAAGCCTTTGACAAGGTATCATGGACCTTACTACATGAGACACTCTGCAAATTCCAGCTAGGAGATAACGTCATATGAATGATGATGGCTCTCTACTCATCGTCAGTGGCCAACATCAGGATAAACGGCTGCCTCTCCAACCCCTTTCCTCTTGCCAAAGCATTAGACAGGGATGCCCTCTACCCCCCTCCTATTCCTATTAGTTATCGAGCCTCTCATATACTCCCTAAAATCAAACCAAGATATCAAAGGCATTCAATTCCAATCCAGCAGAGAACTTGTGGCAGCTTATGCCGACGATGTACTAATTATCACTGAGTAGGCGGACAACGCTATCCCACACATTATCTCAGAAATCAACAACTACTTGAAGGTTTTGGGCTATTCCCTTAACCACTCCAAAATGGAAATCTTCCCCGTGAATATAGACTACACTTCCGCTATCCTAGGTGACTCAGACTAGAGTGACAACCTGACACACTCAAATATTTAGGGACATGGTTCAGCAGAGACCTCCACAATTCTATCTCAATTAACAAAAACAAGACACTCTCCAAAATCAGAGATCTTTTATCCTCATGGTCTCCTAAGCATCTCACTTGGCGGGGCAGAGTAGACTCCGCAACAATGATGATAGCACCCCTAGTCAACTTTCTCTTGAGTATGCTTCCCATAAACTATCAGCCTCCTCCTTTAAAGCAGTAGACAAAGCCATCTCAGCCTTTTTATGGAAGGGGAAGAGAGCCAGGATTGCTGCCTCCCCCCCAAAACTGAACAAAACCAGAGGCTGTCTATATTTGCCTGACCTCTTCAGATACAGACAGGCATTTCTGGCTTCCCTGGGTAAATGGTGGCTGAATACGACCAGGGACACCCCTCCAAATTGAATCCAAGCTGCTCATTCCCATCCCATTAACATCCACACTGACTATCCGTAATCTCCAGAAACTAAATTTGGCCCACTCCTGCCCCATCATATCAAACACAGTATCAGCCCTACTTTGTGTCGACAAAGCTCTGACCAACAACATAGCCGTTTTCACCCTGGCTTCCCTATGGCACAAACATAAAGTTAAACTAGAAGGCAGTACTCTTTTCCGGGAACAATGGGCAGTAAAAGGTATCAACTCCATTGGACTCAACTGTCGCAAGCCCCTTCCCTTTCTCAGAACTAAGTTTGCGCCATGGTCTTCCACAGATTGAATTTTACAACTTCTTAAAACTAAAAAAAGCCACTAGGAGGGCTCCAGAACCTTCATGACCCAGATCTCCCAGACCTCTTAAAATCAGGCATGTCGCACATCTATAAACTCTTAGTACCGCAAAGGCCGCATCTTCTCAAAAAAACAAAGAAGAAGTGGTCACCATACATCCCTGAAGACCTTTTTCTCCACTTTTCCGACTCTACATGGCATTGAATCTGGCATTCCCCATTCCTAGCTAAAATTACCCACACAATCGCACAATCAAGGCTCTGGTCAATACATAACTCATACTGGACTCCAGTTAAACTTCACAAAATGGGGATACTGCAATCTGATACAGGCTGGTGATATGAAGCATCCTCTAAATCAACTCAACACATGTTCCTTACATGTAAGCTCATCCATTCAATATGGTCTAAGATACAACATCTCATTCAGAACATCTTCAAAATTCATTTTACCTCGTCTCTACTAACATCGACACTTTGGCTCGCAGCACACTACCCCAACATCACTCTGCCCCCAAACGACCTACTCCCACTTGATCTAATGCTAACACTAGGCACACAAACAATTCTAACGGAATGGAAATCCACTACAGAAACCTCCTTCAAAAAAATGGTGGAACTTCCTATGCTCCACCAGGAGGTCTGGCAACATCATGTACAAAAAATTACACAACAGCATTCGCTTGTGCGACATATGGGACACACTTGATCTTTACCTCCAAAAGGTGGACCCCCCATCAACCATGAAGTCCAGGAAGGGTGTCACACTCTCACACCCTCACGTCTACACTTTGCAATCTCATTTCCACCCCCTCTAACCCTCATCCATACCTTTTTTATAGGTGACCCTATCTTGCTCACATCACCTCCTCTCCCCCAGCACTCACCTTCTCCTCCCCCCTCTCTTTCCTATATCTTTCTCCTCTTTTCTCTTAAACCATGCTACTGCACACTCGGGTATCATATTCGCACTTCCACTTGGATACCCATCATCACATCCTCCTTGATCTACTAGTAATTGTGCAAGATCCATCACCAATGTTCTCATACTACATTTTTTAATGACACTCCAAGTCACTTACCGGCATAATGTTCCACTCTATCTAGATTATGCATCCGTATGTGACTTAACTGTCTTCATACAAGCTTGTATATGATTATTTAACTTTACCCGTAGTGTGCACACATGCTTTACCATGTATTCTATATCTGTTCTTTTGAAATAAATAAAAATGTTTGAACTAAAACAAATCCACTCAGTATAATTTTAATGTTTATAAAACTGTCAAAATCACAGTAAAAACGGAATTAATTTCATTAATTAATTTGAAACACTTTTTAAAACGTTACTTCCGCCATAATGATTTTTCCATTAGACCCTTTCAGTAACAACAATCGGGAATAACAATAGGCGAGGTCTAAATGTGCAAAAGAAAGCAAATGGCATGAGTGAATGTTAAAGCCAGACCTACTGACCTTGCCAATACTTAATAATGTATATAAAGTGCTGCAGCAAGTAAAATGCAAGTCTTGCTTAGAACATTTAAGAAGTCTGATTCAGTACAAATACAAAACAAAAAGGACTGCTTTCTGTATGTAATGCATCTGTGATATAATATAACGTACAATTGAAGGAAGGCTGGACCTGCTTGCACTGAACCCTGGACCCCAGAAGTGACTCCAAGGGTCAGATTGCTGACCTCCTGTTTGAGCTGCAGGGACACAAGCTTCCAGAGACCCTTACTCTGTAACTTCCCAGAAGACCTGTACAGACTGGGCCAACCCTGGACCCTGCAATGGGCTTCTGTTAGGGTGCACCCTAATCCCCAAGTGGTACCCCCGGGTCCTGGACCATTAGCTGATGTTATAGTTCACTCCTACTGTCCTCCAAACTTCAAGACATGGGATTTACAAACTGTTTGCCAACTTTCTGCCTGGAGAACAGACAGAACCTGGGATCGCTGTCCAACTTGCATCTGACGATGTTGAATCACTGGCTTGCCACCGTATTCCTGGTTTGGCGATCTGAGCTCAATCCCTGCTCAAGATATCCAACTTCCAGAAAAGTTTCTAAGTCTGAACGTAGAGGGCGTTATGGGAAATACAGTGAGCCAAAATTGATAAGCATTTTTTTTATTTTTAGGACAAGAGGACTTAGACCCCATGTCCTGAAATGGCGGCTGCAACATTTCCCCTCCTGTTCTGTCCAATCAACCACAGTGCGAGTTCCCACAGGACTTGCAGGAGCGAGAGGGCCGATGGGGGGAAAAAAGACCCCGTGGCCAATTAAATCTCTTCGTTATTTGAAGTTGCATACTGACGGGATTATGTGAACCCACCTATCCCGATATACATACATTTTGAATCTTTATTTCTTAAAAACTGCTGGATGGAGTTACAGCAAATGACAAGCACTTTTTAGTTAAAGATCTAGCTTTCTGCCAGTGGCCAGTAGTCAATCATAGCCTGATGGACCCCAGAGAAACATTAATAGGATTGCGTTGCGGACCTCATATTCCCCCAACACCTTCCCCTGCCCCATCATGTCCTCACACAATAAGCCCCATACTGCCTTTGAAATTGCTTTGTGTGTGTGTATAAATTAGTTACCAATCAAGCACCAGAGGAGCCTCAGATGCCTCTAACCTGACTGCCCCACGCCCTCTCAGATCTCCAGGCACCAGCCTGCTCCCCACATCTCCGGCCCATCCTATCCTCTAACCCCCAGTTCAGCCACCTTGCATGTTCTGGCCAGGGGTCTGCCTCACCTTCGCCTCCTGATATCTGTGGACCTGGTGAACCAAGCATCAGAACCAGCAGAAGGGCCTCAGGACCACTGTCCCTTAGGATCTCTTCCACTTGGCTGTGGGGTCCCTTCCCTGCCCAGATACTGACCGTGCCCGGGCTCCTCACATGCCAGGGGAGCCGAGGTGATAACACAACACAGTGTAATTCACAGGCAGAGAAAACAATGAAACAGAATACACTGGAACAAACTTATATTTTGAAATATAAGCATAGTCATTTATAAAATCGAAAGGCCTTATCTCGCTTTTGGCAAATAAGCTGTTTGTATTCCAGCATTTAATTCACGATATTTCCTTCATAAACATCATCACGGGCCCACCAGCTCAGGTACCAGGGGCGCATTGGGAGCTTTGGGCCCAAACCACAAGCCGGAGAGGCCCACGGCACTCCTGGACACCAGGATTCAACATTTCCTTATGGCCGCGTCTGGTGCAACCACATTATTGTCATCATGTGGTGTAAACGAGCGATACATATGTAAGCAAGAAGCATCGTTTCCAAAATGATGAACATTGCATCAATGGGAAAGTACTTTTCGTTTTTTTATTTTTATCCTTAGTTTTTAAATGATTGCAAACATCTTCTTTTTGAACAACATGCTCGGGCTGTACTTTTCTTTCAAAAATTGTTTATTTATAAACTGAAATAGAAAACAGTACAATATCCAAACATAAACGATTTTTACAAAAGGAACTGATCAGATGCATTTTTCTTTCATCCAGGATAAATGAACATGGATAACATATTCATGGGTGGATTGAAATTATTCGTATGAAAATATCATTTTATAAGAATACATGACCCTTCCCAAGGGATTATAGCTGTGGGTGGGGCGTCACTGCCCTGTTGGGAAATGACGTCATTAGCACCTGACTCTGGGGCTTTCCTGGCAGAACAATGAAAAGAGGAACATGATAATGCACCAGGTTACGCTACATGGAGTGGACCCACCTTAATTCTGTTTTTTGAAGTCGAGATGTCCAATCTCCTGCAGACTCATCAAGCCACACCAGGGAGGTGTCTTTCTTCGTGCCCCGCGGCGGTTGTTAAGTTCGCCCGGTGGCTCTTTCGGAAGCTGGCACCGTCCTGCTGCCAGCCTGCTGCGAACAAGCATTGGCAAAGACAACCGGTCTGGTTTACAACTCAAAATGCAAACACAACCTATTGCCCTTGCCAGTCCTTGTTTGTACTTTGCGGGGGGGGGGGGGGGGTTGGGCATCTCCCCATGGCAGTGGTCTGTAAATGCGTGGCCTGTTGTATTTGGGAAAGATCTGTAAGTGGCGGACTACAGTGTGACATCTATTCCACTTAAGTCTCAAATGGCATGCTTAGTTTTAAGAGATGCAGTGACTGTAACCAGCACTGCTCAGCCGCATGTAGCAGTCCAAACACAATAGAGTTACAGTATCATTCAATGATACCCCATAGTCGTGTGGGCGGCCCAGGTGTGCGGCCTGACCAGGAGCCACGGGGGAGGCGCTGTTTTATGTGAGCTCCGTTTGCTCGTCCCAATGTTATGCGTCATTTCCTGTTGTAATCATGCGTCAGAAGGACTGGTACTCTCAGAGGTACTCACACTACTTCCATCTGAAGGGAGAGTACCTGAACATCCCAGCCGGAGTGCAGTACTTTAAACAGAGAGTACCAGCACCTCTCAGCATGGTGGAATACTTTTAGTGCCCGAGCACTTGCACGTCTCAGTGTGGAACAGATACTCGGGGGTAGAGGGTAAACCTCACTATTACATTTCCAGTTCAAATACTGCTCGAAACTTGAATTTGACAAAAGCAAAAGGTAAATGTTGCCACGTGGCCTCCCGTGGACCAAAGCCCGGCTGGAAACTGGATATTCTGGACAGCTAGCTCACAATGTGGCTTGTGTGGAGAGGATATCACGCTATTACTCTACAAACCAGTACTAAGAAATTGTCTCTGCTCGTCACACTCTGGTGACGCTGCACAAATGGATCAAAAGACTGACCAGTCAGGGGAATGTTTTGACCGAACAAGGGACAGTGCGCTCACTGATACACTACCGTTCACTATATGGCAACCGACATGCACCGAGGGCAGTTCTCCATTAAGACACTTTTTGGCAATGCGTTATGCAGGGGGAGATATTAAGGCCCACGAACGTGGCTTGGGTTACAGAATGACGTCAGACTGCAGTGAGGTGTCTCGAAAGGAGCTCACACCAAAAACTCACATCATAACTCACACAGCAAACAGATAGCTTGTGGTATCTACCTTAATGAAACAGATGCAATTACAAATATCATAAGTGATCTTTTAAGGCAGATTGCACGTCACATCCCTATGAACACTTTCAATGATACAACTAGGTATTTAGTTATTTGTTTGAGTATGTGTTGTTACTTAGTTTTACAAATTGTGAGGTGATAAGCATTGTCTTTTGTGTTTGAATTATAGTTATTATAACTTTTGTGAGAGCTGTGGAATGTAGAGCTACCCTTCACGGGTGATTCTCACATCTATTTCTCTTTTAATTTGGAACCATTACTTTAACTGTAGTTTATTCAATTAGTTTAAAATGTTTTTTTAAACATGTGTCAAGCTGTTATAACCAATTCTAACCATAAATCCACTTAGACTGTGATTTTAAGTGCATTTCTGGGTGTTTTGATGCTTAACTAAATGCAACATTTATGAAAGTAGTCCCTCCCCACTGAGTACAGCCTTTGGCTGAGCACAGCTGAATTTGGCCGCTGGGCTTCGGCCTGGCCCAGTGCTAACCTCTTTGGGCAACCAAGCCGTGCTGCACGTGGCAAAAGGCCATGCACAGCACAGAAGGGAAAGCATTCATACAAGATGGATGTAGTACACCTTCAAATGCTCCCAGAAACTAATTAAAACACACACACAGAGCTGGATGTGACCCCAGCTTGTCTACCAGACCTTATAATGCCCATGGAAATACCCAGATTGCCATAGGGGGCCAGTCTATGATTACTTTCATAGACTATACATCTCCTTACCTGCAACTGCCTCCTGGGGCCTATTAAGGCTTCCATCGCGAGTCAAGAAAAGCCAAATCACCTCATGGTTTCCTGTATTAAATCTGCTCAACCCAATTACAGGGTTTCCACATAGTATTTTACTGTATGCAGAAAATCATCCGTGTTTAGCATTTAAGGATTTGCGGCACCTTCAGCATGCAGTATAATCATACGTGGAAAAAATGTCTGCTATTTTAAGTTGCAGGAAAACAAGAAAGACATGGAAATATCCTTGGTAGTTCCTCCTACTCAGAGCAGATGGTAACCGATGCAGCTCAAATAAAAAAAAACTTACACCAACAAGTCTCACTCCATGTACCATATGTAAGTCTATTCCGCTGCACGTTAAGACAACCAACCAGCAACCTTAAAAAAAGCAACTACACCATAACAGAATATATCACACAGGTGGAGACATATTTTGTCGCCATTGTAAGACACAGACATTTTTTATAATCACTGCCAGAGCTGACTGGCTGATGAAACATGTTCTGACCACCAGTTCACATCCTTGAAGCATGAACTGAATACACATACTTTCAGATTGCTTCCCACCATGCCTCTGCATTCAGGATGATGGATATGCAAGCACAGGTTTACCAACCCCGCGTGACAATGTCCGTAGCTGCAAGACCAACGACATCAGCACATAACCGAAGCAAAAAATACAACAGTGCACAATGAGGTCCACATAAATATACGTGTTCAGAATACTTTATTGTAATGCACCCAAGCTCTCCTTGCCTTGCTCATATTTACAGTTTCACCTGCTCCCCAACTAACTCCTAGAGTAAACTAATGACAAATGTAAGTGCCCAACAACCAGGTGATCAAACATATCCTGCACCCCTCCCAAACTATCATCATCCCAGAAACCTATCTTCTACCCCCAGCAAAGACCAAAACTCTATCTGTGACACATTTACGAATACCCCGAACCATCCGAACCAGGGGCGGCTCCTCCGTTAGGGCACGGAGCGTCACCCCCCCACCTCCCGCCAGCAGCAGAAGCTGCAGAACCTTTAAAAAACAAAACGATAATAAATCATGTTTATTATTGTTTTGTTTGTTAAAGGGGCGGGGCCAGGTGGGTGACGAGCAGTGAGGGGAGTGCACTGTGCGCTCCTCAGTGCACATGTATGTTTGGCCGGCCATCTCAGGCTGGCCAAACACACATGCGCAGTAGACTCTCTCCAGCCCAGCAACACAGTTGCAGGCTGGAGAGAGCCTGCACAGGTTCCCAGTCTGCCTGGAAGCGCCCTGGCTGGGTTCTCCAGGCCAATCCTGACACTGCTCTGAGCAGCGTCAGGATTGGCCGCAGGTCAGGCTGGGAGCCTGTGCCTGCGTGCAGCGACGGGAGCAAGAGGAGCAGCGCGGCGCAATGCAGGAGCAGAGCAGATACGTTTTATTTTAGTTTTTTCAATATTTTAAATTAAATTTTACTCCCTACCACCCCTACCCGTGCGTGCACTGCACCGGCCCCACCCCTTGTGACCGAAGGAAGCCGCTACTGCCCAGAACAACACTCTCACCAACCTAACCCAAACTATATACAGATAGGTACATGTACATCTCAGTAGTGCTTTGTAGCGGTCTACTTGGTAACCACAACTTTAACCTAACCCAAACTATAGACAGATAGGTGCATGTACATGACAGTGGTACTATTGAGTGGTCTACTTGGGAAGTGGTTTGCCTGCCCCTGGTAGCCTTAAGAGAACAGAGAGACCTCCGAGTCCTGTTGGCAGGGACCATCTGGGAGGATGGCAATAAGCTGCAAGGGTGCGGGAGTATTAGCTGGTGAATGTGGGCCAGTGCAGGCATATGTGAGAGAGGCAATTACCTCATCATTTTCTGTGGTAGAGCACTTGCATGTGCACCAGTTGCTGCTAACATAGTATCTTGTTCCTGTGCAACCTGCCTGGTAAAGGTGTGGATTGCATGTGTCATGTGTTGTAGGGCCCATCTATTTCCGCTTTCCTTGGCGTTGTACCAACCTCAAGTCTCTTCGCATCTGTATTCATTGCTTCATAGCATACCTATATTCTTGTTGGTGGACAGAGACCTGTTTTTTTCACTTATTGCTCCAAACCACTCCTCAACAATGTCAACAGCCGCGTGGCAGTACCCTGGAATTATCTATCAATGTGGTACCACACTCCTTCATTGCAAATATGTCCCTAGACATTTGCACCAAGTTCACCATGCTTTCCCTGTGGCCTTGAGCAACAGGTCCTTCTGAGTGTACTTCATAGACTGACCATGCCTGAAGCTCTACCAGTGACTGTAATGGTAATTTTGTTGTTGACATCATCATTCCCTTAACATTTTTGCATCATGCTTATAGCTGCCACAACCTGTGACACACGTGGAGCACTGGACATTCTCAGAGTAACTGTAATTGGTGACCATGTAGCAGAAGATGTGGTTCTTGTTATCAACTGGGTGTAAGACTTCAATGCGATGACCACTACAATTGAAGGTACAGGAACTGTTGCCACAGGCCCATTTGAAGACAGGTTATGAAATTACAGGAAGGTTTCCAGAGAGGCGGCATGTGTTGTGGCTCCCGCACCTGAAATAGCGCATGGTGGAAGTGCGTGCTACTGTCGATGAGGTGCCGGTGGTTGCAGTCGTTGGAAGGATTTCCTGGGCCTGGGTCTTCCAGTGCATAGGGGTGTCTCCTTGCGGAGTGCATGTCTGGTTCAACATGTGCAGTGTCACTTCCATGTCAAGTACAAGAGCATATTTTAGATGACAATACACTGCCCATAGGGGTCATACAACAAAAATGACATAATTGTATTAGTGATGTCTACCTATATCAGGACTATGTATGAACTCCTACCATCTTGCCAAAAATATCCATTTGTTAATGTCTGTTCGTCTATGGCAACTGAATGTTCCTGTCAAACAAATGTGGTGCCTATTGTTAAAATTGCTGAAAATGTTCCCCATGCCTGAAAACATCTTTCTCTTTTTCCCTTGACAGCCCAAAAAGTATTCGATGCCTACCCTGCATCAGTCACCCTGAAAACATTAGGGCCCATATTTATACTTTTTTAGCGCCGCATTTGTGTTATTTTTTTGATTCAAAAGCGGCTCAAACTTGCAAAATACAATTGTATTTTGTAAGTTTGCGCCATTTTGGCATCAAAAAGCGGTGTAAATGCGGCGCTAAAAAAGTATAAATATGGGCCTAGATGCTGTAACTTGATGGGAACATCAGGTGGCAATGGGAGTCAGTTGCACTCCAAACAGTGTGTATGGGCTAGGACAGACTATAACCCGGCATCGACCAATGGTTGTGTCATTCCAATTCCACATGCATGTGCTTTATCTCCAACATGTAGAGAGAAACTTCCCAGACCCTTGAACATGGGAATGAGCACGCAGGAAACCCGACTCCAACCCTACTGCCATGCCAAACCAGAGGCGCTGGCTCTTGCATGTGAGGGGCAGTGTCGGATTTAAAAGGGGGCAAGCTGGGGTTTTTTCTACCTCCAAATGATCACCAATCAGTGCTTAATTTGCAAAATGTAAGTGCCACGAGGCCACTGTAGCTTGGAGCACTCATTAGTCCTGTCTATGACAGTATCAATAAAAGTACTAACAAGCACGCTCCTCCAAGTGTGACAATCCACATTATTCCAGGCCACCCAAAGCTATAACAATTGTGTGGCTGCAGGTATTATTCACTCTTAGGCCCTGATTTATATTTTTTTTGTGCCACATTACTGTCATTTATTGACGCAAAAGCGGCGCAAACTTACAAAATACAATTGTGTTTTGTAAGGTTGCGCCGCTTTTGCATAAAAAATGATGGTAATGCTGCTCAAAAAAAGTGTAAATCAGGGCCTTAGTGTATATTGAATGATTAAATATTAGTGTTATTGTGCGCATTTGAAACTTAGACAGACAGCGCCACCATGTGGTAGACTGACATAAGTGCAAGGATTGAGAATTCAGTGCCAGTCCTCAGCTTCCAAAACCACCAGTCCAAATTAAGCAAGGTCACCAATAAAACGTCCAGATAAGTGGTTAGGTGAGGTGTTAGGAAGTTATATACCAATCCCAATTAGCAGCTGTGGGTCAGGGTCTGTATCCAACCAGGGGCTCTCTCTAGATGTAAAGAAAGGCGGATGAGTCAGTCTTCGTGGAGCAGAGGACATGACAAGATGAATGTCCACTAGCCTGTCTGTGTTTGCAGACATATAAAGACACAAGGCATTAGAAGATCCAGCAAAGGATGAGTGATTGAGCAGAGGACATGGCAAGATGTATCCTGCCTAGCCCTCCTGTGTTTGCAGGTATATTGGAGCCCTGCACATGAGCAGAGAAAGAAACAAACTCTGGCAGCCATTGAACTGTGTTAGATACAATGAAGTAATGAATTATTGTGGAACTAATATACAAGTGAGACTTTCATGTGCAATGCCTCTTAACGCTTGATATATTCTTTAAAGTGTTGGCAGCTGTTGGGACCGTCTTTCAGTCACCTACCTCCTGCCAAATGGGGGATCAGTAAATGCCCAACCAACTCTACCCAAAACTCCTCCCCTTGCCACCAGCCACAGCATGGGCCACAACAAAGCCCCTGCATCAACGTGCCACCTGTTCAAAGCAGGTGTTCCATTAATGTGGATTTTGGCACATAATTTTCTTCAAAATGATTAAACCATAGGCACTTGGGCCTCTAATTGTGTTTTCAATGTTTTCGTGCCCATTCTAGGCAACTTAACTCCTCTTCAAAGGGTTTGGGGACAGGGATACCAGATGGAATCATCGATTTCGGTATTATATATCCACGTACCTAAATTCGGAAATATTGTAATGAGACCCTATGGATGTAATGGGTTGCACAATTTACATGTTAAAATCACTCCCCTATTTCCTCAAGACCTCTGGCTTCTCCTTTGCTTGCTGTTCCTTGCTATTTCTTCCTTTCTGGAGATGTCAATAGTGCTTTTCACCAACTCCTCCCAAGGGGTCAGGCCTAAAGCTGGTCCTTCTCCAGTGCCCTGGGTACCACACTGGTCTTTGGACATGAAGTCACACACATGACACGCGATGTCCAGAAGTAGTTTCTACAGTCTGCTTTCATGTAATGGTGTGACGAAACCTTTATTAAGCTTCTGGGCGATACTCATTCAAATTTATTTGTGTACCTTTCACTTATTTGTGAAATGATGGCCCATGAGCCTGAGCTCTTCCTTTAAGACCTTCTCAGCAAGTGCCTGGAGTTCACTCTCACTAAAGATAATATTTATAAGTTTGCCATTTGTCATATTGTCGAATCACACTGATAGTGCTGCTGGACGGCAGCTGTCCAGTGAGGCTGCAACCGGAAGTGTTCCACAAAATGGCTGCGACAGAGAAACAGCCTTTGCTCAGACAGGTTTCAAACAGGTGTCAATGATGTTGTGTTGGCTTGTTCATAATGGCAGGCCAGATGTTCATAGATAAGAGTCCAGAACTAAATCAGATGGATAAATTAGAAACTGACTGACTCCCTATTTATATAGATGTCATATCCTGTTTATACACAAATATTGCACAAGTGTGGGACTTGTAGTGTACTGCTAGACACATTCTAGAGTTTCCACCAGCCTCTCTCCAGAGGTCTGGCTTCCACGCTCCCCCCTCACCCATCCATCACAGGCGTCACCAGTCAGGTGACCCTGCTAATAAAAAGGGCCGGGCGCACGTGCCTGGGGCCAGTTATGTGAACCCACTATGTGGTGTCCGTGTCACCTCATTAGTAGCTTGAGGGCCTAGGGCCCCAACACTACAATACTGTCGCGCAGTAATATCATACCCAGTTTTTATAGTGGCAATGGCAGGCATGTGCACGTCAACAGAAAAATACCTAAAATAAGGTGTATGCAATTTTTTTATAGGTGTAGTCGAAATTCCAGTACAGAAAGCAAAACATAGAAATTTCACCTGTATTTTTATTTCGCCCCTGGAGTGGAACTGGGTCTGATTTTCTGCAGAAAAAAACGTTTGTTTTTTTTAAGACTGTGTTGGGCCGGATGAACTGAATTAAGAAAAATACATTGCGCAGCACCACACAATGTACTTCAAAGCACCTTCTCCAGCAGGGAAGTCTGTTTTGGGCACCTTCCTGCAGCATCCTCCTGTCAGGCAGACACCACACTCAAGCTCCTCTGCTGATGAGATTCCTTTGAGGCGCACAGTCATCGGACAGACATTGAAATTAACGTATTGTGATTACCAGCAAATGACTGGCCCATGACAGTGCAAGGCGACGCAGGAAATCCTCGTTCCGTGCCTTCCTCGGTGCCTGGAACAAGGAATTCTTGCCCTGTAGGGCATTTCACCTGCAGCCCTCCCTGTTTCCAATCCACGGAAGGAAAGAGTGAACTTGCCCGCTGTTTTGCATCCTTTTATTTACTGATGGGAGAAAAGCATTTTGACCATCCCTAATTGTTACGTCACCATATCAGTATCACTGCTATGAACAAACACTTTATTGTATTTATAACAATTTACACATCTTTAATATCGCGATTTATTGAAGTGTGGCCCTTGAATCACAACCTGCAGAAGCCGTGTTAGATACCGTAAACCATTTCAGTCCTAGGCCCCTGACAGCTGCCAGCTTCCTAAGTCAAAACCATGTGATATCATGGCTATGGACACCTGAGGATGGGGAAGTTCAGTCAGTGTGAAATTGAAGTACTTGCTGAAGAGGCAGTCAGGCAGCTTGTGGACTTCCTCGAGCTGAAAAGAATTGAAACGTTGGGGCAACAGATCTGGCAAATCAACGCAATTTGTGCACATCCATCTATCAGTTTTTGAAATCTCCATTCTGGGTTCCCTGACAGCATGTGGACAGATATAGAGTTTTGCCTGAGAGGCACACATACTTCCAACACTCCTCGCAGTTGCAGGGCAACTGCACTGCCCTCCTGGTCAGCGCCTGCTGCCCTTCTCAGCTCCCCTGGTGCTGCTGCCTCTGTCTTTGCCTAAGATGAACTGAGAGCCTCCCGACTCTGAGTTCGAGACCCTCCTCCACCAGCAAGCTTGTCACTGTGCCTCATCTCTGGTGGTCTAGTGGCCATCAAAAAGAAAGTATCTTCTCTCTATCACTCTTGCTTTTTTCCTGCCTTTTTCACTCGTTTTCCTTTTACCTCTGTTTTTTCCATCTCTTTTCCTTTTTTCTCCCCTGCTGTCCCTGCCTCCCTCCCGCGTGCTCTGGTGCCGCCCCCGAGAAGCACCTTTTCCGCCTTCCAGCTGACCGCTGACCCACCTCCCTCCTCTTCTTAATGGCGGCTGCAGCACGGCCGCTCCGCTGGCGTGCCAAAGGAAAGCCCATCTGTGCCCGTTCATGCCCGGACCGCGCTCAGGAGCAGGAACCCTGGATCTCTGTCAAGCCACCCCCGGCCAGCCTCTGTTACGATGCCAAAACCATCCACTGCCTTAACACCGGATGCCTCAGCAACTGCTGCACCATCTCTGCCAAGGATACCCATGGACCTTTCACCTGCAGGAACTGCAACTTAATCGCCGACCTCAACAAGCTGAAGGTACTCTCTAACACACAGAGATACCAGCACCCTCCACAACCTCATCAACTGCCTCCTGAACATCCACACCCTCCCCAAACACGCCACCGAACTCTAGGATTTGATCTACACCACCCGACCGGACATCGTCTTCCTTACCGAGACCTGGACCAACCACACCTCAAGACCAGACATTGCCATTCCCAACGGATACAGCTTCATAAGGAAGGACCAGCCCTCCCACCAGGTGGAGGACTCGCCATTGTACACAAGTCCTCACTACATGTCAAGGCCGTCCAGGAAGAACAATGCACCACCATGGAACACCTTCACTTCCTGGTCCACTCCAACCACAACTCCTCCATCCGTGGCACCCTGATATACAGGCCACCCGGCCCTCACCCCACCATAATAGACGACACTGTAAACATCACTACCACCCCAGGCCCTGGCGTCAGACGAATACCTCCTCCTCGGCAACCAGAATTCCAACCTTGAGGACCACGCCGACCCAAACACCACCGCTCCACCCGACAACCTCGCTACCCTCGGCCTCAGACAGTTGGTCACTGCACCCACATACATCGTAAGACACACACTGGACCCCATCTTCACCTCAAGGAACCGTATCACCAACAAGACCATCTCCACCCCAGACTGGACTGACCACTGCTGCATACATTTCACAATCACTGCACCCAGCAACTGCACCCCCCGGATTCCCTACAGGAAATGGAATGAAATCACCAATGAGCAACTCACCTCAACTCTCGCCAAATCCCTCTTTCCTCCCTCCGATAACGTCAACACAGAAGCACACAATCTCAACGCATGGATCACCGAATGTGCCGACACTCTAGCCCCCTCCGGCTGACATCGGCCGAACGCGTACCTAAGAAAGCCAGCTAGTTCTCCACCAAACTCCAAGAATCAAAGCGCATCTGCAGACGCTTAGAGAAAAAATGGAGGAACAGCCAAACTAGTGAAAACCGCGCCTCCTTCAGAGCCGCAACCGCCACCCACCGCCGAAACATCAAGAACACAAAGAAGGACGCAATCCGGGATCGCATCAACTCCTCCACACACAACTTTAAGGAACTCTTCTCAGTCATCAACAAGTTAAAAAAATCACCCTCTGAAGCCACCAGCATCCCCCGTCACAGGACCTCTGCGACAAACTCAACACCTTTTTCCACCACAAGATCCAGGACATCTACGACAGTTTCCTCCCGGAAAAACCTGGCACCGGAACCTACAAACATCCCAACCCCCAGAACCCACCCAGATCATACACAGCTGGTCCACGCTCACCACAGAGGAAACAGTCAGCATCATAAACAGCACCCACTCTGGAGCCCCTACTGACCCCTGCCCACACCACATATACATCACAGCCAGAATATCCATTGCCCCCAAACTCCAAAACATGATGAACTGCTACATCAACACTGGCACCTTCCCACAGGACTGGAGACATGCCAAAATAACCCTCTCCTGAAGAAACCCTCGGCCAACCCATCAGAACTAAAGAATTTTCAGCCCATCTTGCTGCTACCTACCCCGCCAAAGTACTGGAGAAAGCAATCAACGCACAACTACGAAATTTCATTGAGGCCAACAACTCCCTGGACAGCTCCCAGTCTGGTTTCCGCAGCAACCACAGCACGGAGACAGCCCTCCTGGCAGCCACTGACGACATACGATCACTCCAAGACCACGGCCACACCGAAGCGCTCATACTCCTCGACCTCTCAGCAGCCTTAAACACTGTCTCCCACAGCACTCTATGCACCAGAATTCACGATATAGGAATCCTCGGAACAGCCCTGAAATGGATCCACTCCTTCTTCTCTGGGAGAACTCAGAGGGTCAGACTCCAGCCCTACACATCCAGACCCAAAGGAGTCAACTGCTGAATCCCCCAAGGATCCTCACTGAGTGCCACACTGTTCAAAGTATATATAGCCCTTCTCGCAGCCATCATCAGAAGCCACAGTATGAACATTGTGTCATATGTGGATGACACACAACCCATCATTTCCCTCACCGAAGACCCAGACATGGCCAAAAGGAACTTCCACTCAGGAATAGAAGCCATTGCCACCTGGATGAGAGAAAGATGCCTCAAGCTCAACTCCGACAAAGACTGAGCTCATCATCTTCGGAAACGCCACCTCAGCTTTGGATGACTCCTGGTGGCCCACATCCCTCCGTGCCCCCCTTTCACCAACTGAGCATGCCCGCAACCTAGGCATCACCCTCGACTGCTCCCTATCCATGACCCGCCAGGTAAACTCAGTCACCTCCTCCTGCTGGCACACACTCCGCAAACTTTGGAAAATATTCAGATGGATCCCAGCATACTGCCGCAGGACAGTCACCCATGCCTTAGTCAAAGCAAGCTTGACTACAACAACACCCTCTACACTGGCACCTCAACTAGAAACATAAAAAAACTACAACTCATCCAGAAAGTCGCTGCCAGACTCATCCTGGACCTCCCATGATGAGAACATTTCTCCCAACACCAGAGGACCATCCACTGGCTCCCGGTCCAGAAAAAAAATCACCTTCATGCTACTCACCCACACATACAAGGCCATACACAACGCAGGACCAGCCTACCTGAACCACTGCATCTCCTTCCACACACCAGATCCCTCCACTCTGCCCAGCTGGCTCTGGCCACCATCCTTCACATTTGTAAAACCACGCCGGAGGACGATCCTTCATCTACATCGCAGCAAAGAACTGGAACAACTTCCCCCTGCTCCTCAGACAAAGCCTATCGCTCACCATCTTCAAGAAGAACCTCAAGATGTGGCTCTTCGGATGAGGCCCCCTCTCCTGCAGCACCTTGAGACCCTCACGGGTGAGTAGCCGCTGTTTACAAAAACTGATTGATTGATTGATTGATCCTATATGCCAGTGCCAAAGACATTCACACCAATAACAGTTTTTCAAGATTTAACCATGAGAAGTTCCATTAAATTTTGAAGGTTAAAACAAAGCTTAGTTAAAATATGTATTATATTAAAGTTATAGTAAACAACCACCCCATAAAACACCAAGGACCCCCATCCGTACATCAACTAACCCGGGATAAACATCCAGTATATAAAAAGAACTATCCCTATCTACTACACTCTCCTACCCCAACCCAGTTCCCAACTAACGCCTGTACTAACATGATTATAAATGAAGCCTACAACAGCTCACTCATTTTTCGAATACTCTTTGCAGGGGTTTTGCTTGCGTTGATTTTGCTCTCCAGCATGTTACTACATCTGATGAGGTCTGAACGTGACCTGTAAAAATTACTAGTGTGGAGGAAGCAGAGGGCGGAGAAGCTGGGGGTACTGCTACTTTGAAGATACCAGTGGCCATTCTCTTTGCATGTCCTTTTGCCAAAGCCAGGGCACAGCGCTGCTGGACCCCATTGTTCATGGCAGGAAGGGTATCTTGCCTTTGGGTCTGAATCTAGTCACACATATCTTGTGGGGTGTTCTGAAACCTCCATCACTGCCATTGTGTAAGTGTGAGTTTACTCCAGGAAGGTATTCTGACATGCCTGCATGTGTGCTAGAAGTTGGACCATCCTCATCAAGGTCTCTGCATGGGTGTCCTCTGCACCTCCTTCATCTGGCAGTGGAACAACACCCTCAGACTGGTCATCATCATAAATACCCCAGAGCTCCACATCAATACCTGTCTCACCCACTTATCTGTTCTGCTGCTCCTCCAAGGACTCTTCCCCCACCTCTGGCATGCTACTCCTCCTCTTTAGTTGTGTACGAGACCCAGGTGTTATGGGAGTGATGGTGTGGTGTTCTGTAACCAGGTGAGATGTGACATTCTGGAACCATCACATCATCACCTGGAATGTTATAATTACATTTGTTTGGGCAACTGTGTGAGACTGGGCTGTTTGTGGCAGCCGGTGTGGTTGGGGCCTTGTATTCCATTTACTTAATGAAACCCCTTAAGAACTGGATCCACCCTTGAAGAGCAGTCTTTATTCAACATAACATTTACAACGCGTGATGTGCTTTTGGAACTTCAAAGACTGCATCTGATTGCTCTAAGGCATCTAGTTAGAATTTGGCATTTTCTACACCACAGGCCCTAACACATTCAGCACCACTGCTTTATAAGGAAATAAGAAGAGGTACCTTCTTTGAGCTGTTGGGTGAATGGTGACCAACGGCTGCTGGGGGCTTGAGGCACTTAGGCCCATATTTATACTTTTTTAGCGACAATTGTATTTTGCAAGTTTGCACCGCTTTCGCGTCAAAAAGCAGCGCAAATGCGGCACTAATAAAAGTATAAGTATGGGCCTTAGTTGGTGCTTGAGAGACAGCCAACGGCTCCGGAGAACCTGACGCACATAGCCTCGTGAGGTGGAGGCAGAGCGCGGTGTTGGAGCACTCAAGAGTATTTTGACATCAAGCATCATGAGGTGGAAGCAGAGATGCAGCGTTGAGACGTAGCGTCGGAGCCATAAAAACTTGATGCCATCTTCGTGGTTTGCAGCAGAGACCAATGTTGAAACCATAGCAACACAATATCGTGGCTGAAGTGGAAACAAATTTCAGTCATTATGCAAGAGTGTGTGGCACTTCACTCAGCGTAAAACATAAAATGTAATTACTGATGCACTATCTCGGTTCTGAGGGCCAAGAGGTGTTTGAATACTTTGCTGACCTGTCTGATGGTGATTCAGCTAACCTTAATGAGTATGAGACCTGTTTGAAGAAATAAGATCTGCATTATCTTGCTAAATTAAGCACTGCTCTGGAGGGCTATCAATTTGGGAAGAGAATGCAAAGCCATGGTGAAATGATCGAACAGTATATAATGGAACTGCACAGATACAGTTCTATTTGTGGCTTTGGTAGTTTCAGTGAAGAGCGATTGCAAGATCAATTTATGTTGGGATATTCACTTGAAAAGGCTAAAGATAATATGTGGGGGAAGGAGAAGGGCAATCACTCCTCACCATAGCAAAACCTCACAAGCATTCTAAAGCCTGCGTGGATGTTATTTGGGGTGGTGGTGCGACTGCTGAAAAGGTGGATAATCTAGCAAACAAAATTAGTGCAAGATAAAACCATCCAGAGCAAAGTGTCTTAAGATAAAACAAGTGTGAAACCTATTAAAACATTTTCAGGTAAATGTTTTCAGTGTGGGATTGTGGGTCATATGGCCAGTTGCCAGGAGTGTCCGGGGTGGAATGTTGTGTGCAGGCACTGTGGGAGGAACGGCAACTTTGTGAAATGTTGTAAGCCAACAAACAATACTAAAAAAGTGAGGGAAATTGAGTATGATGATGGTGATGACGAAGAAGATGATAAATTGGTTCGAGAGGTAACAATATTGCAAATGAAAGCCAGATCATCTGGTGGCCTATTTGAGTAAAAATAATGCTGATTCCAAAGAAATTCTATGAACAATATTTTTAAAAAAGGTGAAATTGATGAAACCAGATATAAAGCCTAAAGGGTATGGTGGGGAACCAATCATACTGCTAGGCTATTTCTGGGAAATGATTGAGTTTAAGGATCACATTATACCTGGGAAAATGTATGTCCCAATCAAAGGTGATTCTCCTATTAGTTGGTTTCACCAGTGTGAATTTTTTGTGTATCTAGACCCAAATGAGAATCCTCTAGTCAGAGTGAAGGAATTTCCCTCAGTGAGAGGTGTTTCAGAGGGACGTGACATGTTGGTGAAATGCTTTCCTGAAGTATTTAGCGAGAATCTGGGTTGTCTTAAAGACTGCATGCATATGATCAAACTCAAGTCTAACGCCCAGCCCAAGGTTGCCAAAGTGAGGGGTGTCCCATTATTGGGGAGAGAACACACGAGGAAAGAACTGGACAAGCTGATTGACAGTGAGATTATCCAAGAGGTAGAAGCCTCAGAGTGGCTTGCACCTGTTGTGATGGCATGCAAAGCCAATGGTGAGGGTAGGATATGTGTTGACCTTAGGGAACTTAAAAAGTTTGTGGTAGTGGATCATTATCAACTTCTCAATATCAACAAGATGTTGTGTTCCCTTAATGGTGCCCAGGATTATTCCTCACTTGATTTAACGTCAGCGTACCACCAAATAAAGCTGCACCCCTCTTCTCAAGAACTTACTGCCTTAGCAACTATGTTTGGCACCTTCATGTTTGGCAGGATGCCTTTTGGGTTGATTTCCATGGCCTCTGTTTTTCAGAGGGTGATGGAGAAGATCGTGAAGGGAGTGGAGGGGATGAAAGCCTATCAATATGATGTTTTGGTGTTTGGGTCTAGTGCTGGTGAACATGAAAGATTGCAGGAAGTTCTGGTGAGATTGCAGATATTTAGGTTAACATTACAATCTGAGAAATGCAGATTTAATGTATCAGAAATTAGATTAGTTTTTGGGACATGTAATCACAGGATCTGATATTCAGCTCAAGAGAGAGTTAGTGAGTATTATCAAAAATCTCCCACTTCCTCAGAGCAAGGAGGACATAGTAAAAGTTCTGGGGATGGCAGAGTTTTACAAAAAGTTTGTTCCCAGGTTTGCTGGGAGAACAGCATGTACGAAGGCGTTGTTTAGAAAAGACAAAGATTTTGTCTGGTGCAAGTCATGTGAGAAATAATTCACTGACATAAAACACAGTTTGGAGGATGCATCCGACTTGGGTAGTTTTGACATCAAAGATGAAACTATAATCATGACAGATGCCAACTTAAAAGGCTTAGGAGCAGTCCTGATGCAAAGATGGGGAGACCGGAACAGGATGATATTGTTTATCTTGAGGGGGTTGAGAGAAGCAGAGCTCAAATACTATGTATTGGAGAAAGAGGCCTTGGTTGTTTGTTGGGCAGTGAGTGAAAATGCTCAGGAAATGTCTTTGGGGGACAAGACTGAACACAAGCCACTCAGATAAATCTTTTCAAAGAAAGGAATTGATCTGGTCTCTCTTCGCATTCACAAATGGGTGGTGGCCCTCCAGGAATTTGAATTTGAGGTTTTCTATGTCCCTGTGGTATGCAAGTTGCAAGCTGACTGTTTCTCAAGGCTATGTCATGGACATGAGGAGGATAGTTCAGAGAGTGATGACTATTCCTCCATTCTCACTGATAATGGAGTGCAGAAGTTTTTGAGAAATAGAGGCATAAAGCATAAGAAAGTGGCACTGTACCACCTGAATTGAATTGTGCTGTAGAACGCTTTATAAAAGTACTTAAGGAGCATTTACAAAAGTCCCTTCTGTGTGGGGTAGAGAGGGAAAATGAGATGAGAAGGAAAGTGAGAGAATACCGCCTAACACTCCACTCCACCACTGAGGATTACTAATTGTGAGACAGTTCCTGGATGGGTGAATGAGAGAAGAAAGAAAGTGGATGATCAAGTGGGAAATGTTGAAGGGTGGACAGAGAGAGAGCATGCGAAGAAGGAGAGAGAGAAGGAACTTGATGATATGCGGAAAGCTGTAGATGAGACTCTTGTGCAAGTAGGGAGCTGGATAAAAATCAAGTCCCTGAGAAAGGAGGGTAAAGCTTCTAAATTTAGTCAGCTGGTAAAAGCGATAAAAGTGTTAAAACATGCTGTAAAAACAAGAGATCAGAGGATCTAGAATTTTAACAGGGTAGCCAGTTACTATCCTGTGAAATGCGACGATGGTAGCTCTTTGGTGGAAGATCAAGTAGAGAAGCAAAGTGGCAGACCACAGCGTAATAGATAGAAACCGGTATATTTACAGGACTATATACATAGATGAGAAAGTTAATTTATATATGGTTCTGTGGATCTTTCTTTCTTATTATCTCTGTAATAAAGTTTTTGCAAATTGTTATACATTAGTGATGTAATCTCCTGTTGGTTATTTTGTATGTTATTTGGGATTGTGTTGGGAGAGGGAGGCGATGTGGTGTTCTTTAACCAGGTGATGATGAGACGTTCTGTAACCATCACATCATCACCTGGAATGTTATAATGACATTTGTTGTGGGCAGCTGTGCGAGGCAGAGCTGCTTGTGGCAGCTGGTGTGGTTGGGGCCTTGTATGCCATTCGCTTAATAAAACCCATTATTTGAAGAGCAGACTCTCTTGAACCTCACAGGTGGATGGAAATTATGATAGGGTAGCAGTGGCAGTGGAAGGAGCTGAGAAAGTTGCATCCATCCTGGGAAGTGAATGGGTATCAGTGGCCCTAATGAATCCTCTTTTGACAAAGCTAGTGAAAGCTAGGATGGGGTTTGGGCAATAGATGTTGCTGGGGTTGCAGGCTTGCTAGTAACAGTGACTTGTGTTGTTGGTACTCACAGCACTGGTGAAAGCAGGGGCTCTTACTTCTATACCTCTTTTTGGTTTTTTTGGTGGTGATTGTGGTGGTCCATGGCAAGTTGAAGGTTCTTTTCAATGTCCTGTGCAGTGTCACCTGGAAACGTAGGTGGAATACATTTGTTTACAAGTGACATCGGACTTCTCACTCTGGCCACACAACAGTGAGATGATGACTGAATATCTTGCTATATACCGAACTCCCAATTACATTTTCTTGAAAGCTTCTTTAGATGAGACTGAAGCATGATTATATGGTTCTGGATATTGCCTAGCCACAGAGTCTAATTTGAAGTTGGAAAATAAATATCCCTATGTGGAATAACACTTAACCATTTTACAAGTGTCCCAGAGTTACTGCACAAGGGATCCTCAGTTGAATGAACATCAGCCCACTTTCATTACCTATAGCAGCATCTCCATGGGAGTACAATTACATCCAACTTGCATTTGGCCAGTATGCGTGTAAAAAAATCAAGTTCACAACCCCTGTCTTCCACTTGGTACACCACCTTGCATACATTCAGTGCTTGTGTAGTCAATAATGATGCACGGGAAACGTCCGGAACAACAACTCTGGATCACCGATTATGCGAGCAACGCAAGCGTAACCACGCTTGACGGAACAACAACTTGCTGCACTGCATGAAAGGGAGAGGGCAGGAATGCACCATATTTACCAATTAATGTATGGCGCATTTCTTTTCTCTGCATGCCCGGGCACACAATTTGGTGCCTAGCGCCAATGCAGGCACCCTTGTGCCATGGTGCAAAGGTGCCTGCGCTGCAGGCAGGATTGTTTTTGGGCAGGAAGGGACAGCTTTTTTCCTCTCTGTAAGCGTGCTCCAAAATGTAGGACATTTAGAAAGAAGAAACAACGAGGAGAAATAAAGATATGTCTTCTCTTTACACCTTCCCTGGGAAGGCGTAGCATTTTGAAGCATTCCCAGGATTTACCAGTCTTGGTAAATTTGGGAATGCACCAAAATCCATGGGTGGGTGCGTGGGAACACCCACACTCCAACCATGGATCGCCCAGGGCAGAGTAAGGCAAGGCAGTTACTCGTGCTGCCTTGCATGAAACCAGATTTACCAAGTAACGCAGGGCCACACAAAGTGGCCTTGTGTTGCTTGGTAAATCTGATTTAAGTATTGCTTTGCCCTTGTGACACCATACGTGACGAAAGGGCAACGCAATACAATGATAAATCTGGTCCAAAGAGACTAATGAGCCTGGCTTGCTCCTTTACAACCTCATTCACCAGCACCTGCAACTCCTGTGCACCAAACTTCATTTTTTACAATCTCTTGCAGGCCATCGGGCCTGGGTGACTTTCTTCTGATAAGGATGGTGATGGACTGAAAATGCCTAAATGGCTGATTCAGAAAGCCTTGAAGGTGGAGATACCAAGTGACTTTCCTTCATATGTCTCACTGTGTTCTTTCAGTACAGTGATGCCAAGTGCGAGCTGTGTCTTCAAAATGGTAGTTTTGCTGTTATTTGACATACAACCTCTCTATGTATTTTTGCCCTCGTTTGTATGGGAGATTTTAGACGTCTGTAATACAAGGTGCAGAATATCACTCGATAATGCCACCTGGTATATCTGCAGCCGGAAACACTGGATGCAGAAGTGCAGTTTGTAAATCCGATTCAGTGTGACTTTACAAAAACCTATAGCTGCTGGTCCTGCACCTAGATTTACTCACCAGAATTGGTAGTACCAGAAGCTGTTTTATGCACAGGTATAGAACAGCACTCATAATTGCTAGTCCCACACCTGGATTAACTGTCCAGAATTGATCATCCCAGATGCGGTAGACATTCTTGCCTGCTATCTTGTATGAAGAACGGGAGCACAGCAGGTGTTCGTGGTGGGCACTAGGACATTCAGCTTAACCTAATTGGCAATAACAGGATGAATCCCATCTTCAGCTGCAGTTGGCAAGGGGTACGTGTAAACAGGAGGTAGGGTCTTCATAAGGTTCACCTTGATTTTAACAGGTTCAATTGAAATAATACACCTAATAGAATGTGCATGTTCAGACCAGGAAGTAATAGGAACGTGTTCAAGTATTTTATCTAAAGATTCAGACACCTGCATCTGGTATTTAACATTTGGATGGTCACATTCACATAACAGAGCTATTTTAATTTTCATTAGCCTATGGAATATTTGGAGATCATTCCATCACTAATGCAAAATACAGTGCAGTTCAATTAACATTGCAAATGTGTTCCTAACAAATGTGAAGGCGACCGAGGGCTCAACAAAAAGGTATCTTTATCAGGTATGGACCCTAGTGTAACAGACACAGGATCAGTGATGTGGTGAGGAACTCTTGTGCATCAATGGACACGCTTCAGAGGGGCAATGAAGGACACTTTGAGGTTTTCAGGGCACATCAACTAGACCCAGTGTCAATGAGACGAGATGTATGTTTACCATTAATCGTACATTGCACATAAGGACCATTTCGACTGATCAGAACTAGTGCATTCACACAACAGTCAGCACCTCTGTCCTGGTAATCAGCCTACTGGTTCTGTGTAACCTGGTTAACCTCAGGAAGATTTGGCTGAGAAGGAATCCCTGATGCTAGGTTGGGGCAATCTGTTTTCCAGTGTCCCAGTAGAGCACAACTCAAGCATGAACCTCCTAGGGCAGCTTGTTCACCTCTCCTTACCATTGTGTCAACCTACCCACCCACCTCCGTGTCCACAACATTCACCTCTCAGTGTGGGTTTCCCCTTATCCTCTGAGTTATAGTCTGCTGATATGATTGCATCTGTAAAACAATTCGTTTAGATGTGTTTGATTCCTTCTTTCTGTCCTGTACGGCCACACAATGCTTGGCCACCATAACTAACCATAACTAACCATGCTGGATTCTATGTTTGCCGCATGATACTGAGAGTGTGCAGCCGGTTCTGCATTTTAGGTAGCAAACCCTGCACTAGTTCAGTTGGACGGCTATACTAGGGAACCTATTGAACACATTCTTTAGCCTGTCTTGATAATCCGCTGGAGGATTCCCATTGTGCTTGCAGTTCAAAACTTTGCCCAGTTTGTCTTGACTGGGCACAATTCGATTACGACATTCAATAACCCATCCTTTGTGGCTGCTACCGTGCCATCATCTGCAGGTACTTAATGTGGCAAGCACTCTTCTCCACCAACTGATCTCTTACTTGCCTCAACACCATGGATTTCAGTAACTGGTTCACATACAGATTGGTTTATGCACTTCAAACATCATCTGTAATTCTCCCCCGAGTTTGAAGGGTTTCCATACCTGCTGGCGAACTGTTTCGTGTGTTAATAAAATCAGCTGGGGACCAGGAGACCGGGCTGGGGTAATTTCTCAAAGGACATTAGGGAGATCCAAGGGGAATCTTTGTCATCAGCATCCATAGAGGATGGGGTATGTTGGACATCATGATCATTCCTGCCTAGGTCTTTATACTTGTGTGGACTGAACTGACTCAAGGTCTTGAGAGGGGTGCTGATGGCGTATTCAGCCTCATGTCTCAAGCACTGCACACCACTCTTCTAATGTCAACTTGTCTCTCTGAACTCCCTAACACATTGTCACATGGTGCTCCCCTTCTTAGCTACACAGCCAGTGATGCCCCAGTTCCAGACACAGACATGTTGCCAGCATCCCCTGCAGGTATAATGAAACTTAGAACATCTAAAATATCCTTCCATCTTTTCGCTGTGATGGCTTTCTGGTCTGTGGAAATAGGTAAGGAGGAGGTGGGCACAGGGCTATAAACCATAACTCTGTCTCTAGGGCATTGCAGTCTGTCACGGATCTCCTTCATCCAGTGGACCGGTGAGTCATGCTTCTGCTAGCCCCACAATACCAACTCAAAAATACTGGCATGGTTCAGCAACTATCTTGTTCTTAGGGCCCTTTAAGTGCCTTGTCAAATTCTTTAAGTCTTCTAGATGAAAGATATCTTCCACGTGAATCCGTGAGCCACTTTCAAACACAGATTCATCTCACCGGGTCTGCCCTAGGATCTTAGCACTCCTGTCTATCTTTCCCTTGTGCTATTCTAGAGCCCACTTGCTCTATACAGAGGAGTGCACTTACACATTTCTTTAAATGACTTCTGCTGCATCTGCCTACCCACCGAGTATCCAGTGCTTAATTTGTAAATAAAGACGAGTCGGTGCCCAAAGCCCTCTTCTTAAACACGCGGCTGCTGCAATTAAATGTGGGAACATGGAATACTGAGGCGGCGTAATCCTGAAGCCATCTCGGGCCTCTTCAATCCATAAAAAACACTCCCTGCCCTTTAGCTCAATCTAGCAGCTTTCTACTTTCTCCTTTTGTGGCACTTTTTCTTTTTTCCTTTCCTTCGCCTTTCCTATATGTGTCTTTCGCTCGTAGCAAATGCTTGAGGCAGAAGAATAAGCCCCGTCCCTCAAAAATAAGTGCCAGTGCTCAGCACCGGAAACAACAAGCACAAATTAAGCACTGCGAGTATCTACTCATTATATTCTACTCAGACGTCTGCGCTCATTTAAAACGCTGAGAAGAGAGAGGTCCTGCTGGTGCTTCTGCCCATCTGCTAAGTGTTCAGGGGTATCTCTGGCCTTGAGTACCTCTGCTCTGTGCTGCCTTCATGGGGACCATGCCCAACTCCAAAACCTGATCTGAAATTACCTTCCACCACACAATATCTCAGGTGTATTTTTTAATCATCTCAAGGCCTGCGGTGAATACATTTCTCGTCTCTTCCTAAACTGGGGAATTGCAAGCTAGGCTCTCAGTAACATCATACCTAAAGTAACTTCCATTAGCTGCCCAAACCTAATGCTGGTTAATTTCGACCAACATTTCTGGCCTATCGATGATCCCTACTCGATGGGTCCTTCTAGAGCGTGTGTACTCACAAACATTTTCCCAGGGGCCAAAAAGTTTGGTCAGTGGCGTACCAAGGGCCGCACTGGTGACACCAGGTAGTATGCATGTGTGTGGTTGATTAGGGTGAAGGCTAGGCAAATAGGTAGGTCTAGGGAGAGCGAAGCAGGTACATCTAGTGGCTGAATTGAATAGAACAATGTGGAACCAAAAAACGTGGAATCAATCCCGGCTCCCCTACTTGATCAAATTGTGTGATCCTAGGCAATAGTTTTATTTCACTTTTCCTCCTTTTTCTTCATTATCACATACAAAAGGACCTCGACATACATGACTTCAGGATGCATGCTGTACAAAAATGTCTCCTGTGTTTGATTGACTAAGCTATAATGTTGTTCTTCTACAATAGCAAGCCAGGTCACCCAAAGGGTGCACATAACAACTGGTTTGCCTTTTAGTTCACCTTTGGCATTGTTGTTAGAGTGGGGAGAATTAATGTTTCTAAAATCATGTTTAAAAACTATAACCTTCAAAAAAATACTTATAATCCGATGTGCTAGGGTGAAACGGTTCTTCATGCAAATTAATCACGTTTGTTGAATTTTAAAGACATTGTCAATTTTTTATACATATGCTGCAAGGGGTTAATGAAGGTTAAATTGTGCAGGACACCCTTGATACTTATTGTCATGAACTACAATTAACCTCTAAATAAATGCTTGTCACTTTATTTAATATATTTTTAAAGTTAGTGCTGAGTGGGTTAACAACAGCTCAGTGCTTCTGTTTACTAGGGGGCCGTACTTTGAGTATCACTGCTCTAGAGGCATTTATAAGGGTGATTTAGAGTTTTTAGTGGACTTTCAATCTGCTAGTTATGTGTTCTTCACTGCAATTAAGATGGAAATCCTGCCACATTTGGAGTTCTCTTTCATGGAGGCCGAGGTTTCTCCTCTAAAATTACTGTCTCCGCATGACAGGTACAGCTTCGTGGTGTACAAATGATGCAAGTTCCACCAATACCAGTGGCAAAGGGTGGAATACCCATAAACAATTGTAGACATCCGGAATGTACTTCTAAGGTGGGGGTACACTTCCCAGTATATCAGGTTTGTTTACTAAGTTTTTCATCTGCCTTTTCATGGCACAAAGACTTGCAAAACGACGGAGAGCATTGTGTCAATTTACTTAGCATTACACAAGCCAGTGGATGCAGTGCTAAACTACGCAGCACTGCACACGCGCCTGCACAACGCCCAGTGAACACGCCCTTATGTTTGTTGTATCTGTGGCACCTTCACTTTTAATGATTCATTTGTTTATTGGTGCGTTCTCCTCCTCTTCAGCACCATGAAAAATAAGCAGTCATTAAAAGAAAATAAGTGATCTAAAATTAAAGACTTTATTTTGAAGAATACATTGAAAAAGCCATACATGAAAAAGAAGAGTACTCTGAGATATATATATATATATATATATATATATATATATATATATATAGGGCCGGATCCCTAAGCAGAGCAGGTGTCCCACATGCCTTTGTGACTGCTACAATGCCTAATTCCACTCACATTTGTGTATGGGTTTCCCATCACATTAAGGACACCAATGTCTGCCATTTGCTTTGCGAAAACACTTCACCAACTGCTAGGCAGGGCAGGCAAAGCCATGACTTAACCAGAGCATGGTGAACATCACTAACAATTTCTTAGAAAGAGGGGGATAAAAAGTTCAATGTACTAAGATTTGAATCCAAAACAGTGGTTATGAAATCCACACCGACCTTCTGCAAATAGTGTCAGATTTTGAGAGCAAATTCAAGTACTAATAGGGTAGTTCGGGAAAATGATGAATTGAACAAATATTGGTTAGGCAGGTTGAAAGTTGAGACCCCCTGCGATGGCATACAAACACATGGATGTTGGCTAGCAAGGGACAGAAGACCACCATTCTTGTGATGGCATTCCAAAATACAAAAGTAACTACTTACCCCTTTCCCTGAAGGCACATCCCACTTTCCAAATGGCAATTAGTCCATAGGGTACCCCTTCACTTTTGTGAATCAGTTACGACACCAACTTTGGAGTTAGTAATTGTTTGTGGTTTACAACCGGAACTGTGGTAGCAAACCATTGATACAAATCATACCTAGCTTGTAATTTGGAAGGAGTGCTCCTTACACTCCTTTCCAAAGTGTGAGCCACTATAGGTTGGAAACCCTATGTTGCCATTTGGAAAACTTTTATGAATCACAACATGGGGTTAGAACAAATAAAAAATTTATTTTGCGGTCACAAACCCTGGTATTTTGATATTTGCAACCAAAACCAAATTGACCCCAAAACCCATAGTACATCTGGCCCGGTGTGATTTGTGAATTCAAATATTTAATCAAGTGCTGGAGCCAAGATAAGAACTGAGGTCCCCAGATTCTAAGGTCAGCTACTTACGCTTTAGCCACATTTCCTCCAAACTTCAAGTTTTGGCGTTGTTCTTTGAAACAATAAAGATGAGCCAACAGGAACCAGCTCAGCCTCAGTGCCTCATAGTTTCTCATTGTAACATTTGCTGACAAGTTGTTTCCGACTCAAAAGTCACAACAGAAGACACAGATTGGAAATCTAAATATCATCTTGGTGGATAAAACAGGGAGGGAATCTATGTGTAAGAATCTAGAAATCAATAATGTTGTTGTTGTGAGCTGCTCTGTGTTTGATAAAGCAGGGAAGAACAGTTCATCATGGACTAAACACTCATAATGCTCAGGAAAGCTTATGTAAGAAAGGGGATATAAGGAGAGTTTAGATGTACCCCTACAGGAATTTGTTCTTGTTCCAATGTGTAATGCAATTAAATTCGAGCATCAGCAAAGCCAATAACCCTGGCTTTGGTAATCCTGCATTTTTTATTTTTTTATTTTTGCAAGGACATGCAATAGGTATTAAAAATGTAGAAGTAATGAAAAGTAAAAATGCCACAGTCTAAAGTTGACATCCATATATTTCCAAACAAAAAGTGAAAAATGACTCATCACAAAAGTAAATCCTAAAAACAGGAAATGAAAGCAGAAATGAAAGCAGACATTGGTTGACCAGTCTTGACACTAAAACAGACTACTTTTGAGCTGGATGGCACATGTGGGAAACTAAAATGCCATCACGCACAGTGAAGACACGCATTCCTGTGCTGTACACTCTGGTGGGTGTGGGGGGCGGACGCTAAAGTCTGAATGATGGGACTTACACTGCCAATGGATGAAGAGGGCTGACCAAAAGAAATATATGTGTGTGTGTATATATATATATATATATATATATATATATGACATCAGGGAAAACAACACCGCACTCCCGGGGACTGAAATCCATTCTTTATTCACCACATAACATGAAAGCTTCACAGCAAACCCCACGACGCGTTTCGACAAACAAGTCTTCTTCCAGGTGATTTAGTCTGCTTTCTCGATTTTTCTCCTGCCATCTAAGTAAGTATTTATGCATTCTGGGACATTGAGTCCATAACTGCCTTACACCTGAAACCAATAATGTCATTTGGTTCTTATTTCAGCACAAACCTTTCAAAACAAAAAATGTGCAAATATGTTATTTCATTTCCTGATATGATCTCACCTTCATGGGGGTACGTGCCTGCAAAAAACGATATTGATTTTATATTTACGATCATTTGCTCATTCCAAAAAGTGTCCTTCTGGCACTTATCTCTCCCCTCCACAATTCAGGAATTGTTTCGCCACAATAAACAAAGTAAAAGTTAGTTTGTGCCGTCAAATCGATGTTAAAATTATTTCACGGTGTCCAAACGGCAATTATCCACTTTTATGCTTGACAGACTTTCAGAACGTAGGTAAAATCAATAATGGCAGTCTCCGGACCCGTTAGGGCCACATCAGCAATTCATAAACCTTCAATAGGCAACTGCTCACCATATCCTGTCAGAGCAGTGCCTGCCAATTGGAGTTGCACTAGGCGTATTAGAAGTCAATTCTTTATAATATTAATCTTCCAGTGTAAGTACACACGCAGGGAATAAGTATTCCCTTGCTTACTCCAAATTCCTCCAGTTCTTCATGCCGGGCACAGTCACTATTTAAATTTAATTCACAAGAAACTGGCCTTTGATAGCGACGCGCCTCTCTGCTGGTGCAGGTGTTAGGGTTCAGGCCAAGGACCCTCAAATACGACATCAGGGAAAACAACACCGCACTCCCGGGGACTGAAATCCATTCTTTATTCACCACATAACATGAAAGCTTCACAGCAAACCCCACGACGCGTTTCGACAAACAAGTCTTCTTCCAGGTGATTTAGTCTGCTTTCTCGATTTTTCTCCTGCCATCTAAGTAAGTATTTATGCATTCTGGGACATTGAGTCCATAACTGCCTTACACCTGAAACCAATAATGTCATTTGGTTCTTATTTCAGCACAAACCTTTCAAAACAAAAAATGTGCAAATATGTTATTTCATTTCCTGATATGATCTCACCTTCATGGGGGTACGTGCCTGCAAAAAACGATATTGATTTTATATTTACGATCATTTGCTCATTCCAAAAAGTGTCCTTCTGGCACTTATCTCTCCCCTCCACAATTCAGGAATTGTTTCGCCACAATAAACAAAGTAAAAGTTAGTTTGTGCCGTCAAATCGATGTTAAAATTATTTCACGGTGTCCAAACGGCAATTATCCACTTTTATGCTTGACAGACTTTCAGAACGTAGGTAAAATCAATAATGGCAGTCTCCGGACCCGTTAGGGCCACATCAGCAATTCATAAACCTTCAATAGGCAACTGCTCACCATATCCTGTCAGAGCAGTGCCTGCCAATTGGAGTTGCACTAGGCGTATTAGAAGTCAATTCTTTATAATATTAATCTTCCAGTGTAAGTACACACGCAGGGAATAAGTATTCCCTTGCTTACTCCAAATTCCTCCAGTTCTTCATGCCGGGCACAGTCACTATTTAAATTTAATTCACAAGAAACTGGCCTTTGATAGCGACGCGCCTCTCTGCCGGTGCAGGTGTTAGGGTTCAGGCCAAGGACCCTCAAATACGACATCAGGGAAAACAACACCGCACTCCCGGGGACTGAAATCCATTCTTTATTCACCACATAACATGAAAGCTTCACAGCAAACCCCACGACGCGTTTCGACAAACAAGTCTTCTTCCAGGTGATTTAGTCTGCTTTCTCGATTTTTCTCCTGCCATCTAAGTAAGTATTTATGCATTCTGGGACATTGAGTCCATAACTGCCTTACACCTGAAACCAATAATGTCATTTGGTTCTTATTTCAGCACAAACCTTTCAAAACAAAAAATGTGCAAATATGTTATTTCATTTCCTGATATGATCTCACCTTCATGGGGGTACGTGCCTGCAAAAAACGATATTGATTTTATATTTACGATCATTTGCTCATTCCAAAAAGTGTCCTTCTGGCACTTATCTCTCCCCTCCACAATTCAGGAATTGTTTCGCCACAATAAACAAAGTAAAAGTTAGTTTGTGCCGTCAAATCGATGTTAAAATTATTTCACGGTGTCCAAACGGCAATTATCCACTTTTATGCTTGACAGACTTTCAGAACGTAGGTAAAATCAATAATGGCAGTCTCCGGACCCGTTAGGGCCACATCAGCAATTCATAAACCTTCAATAGGCAACTGCTCACCATATCCTGTCAGAGCAGTGCCTGCCAATTGGAGTTGCACTAGGCGTATTAGAAGTCAATTCTTTATAATATTAATCTTCCAGTGTAAGTACACACGCAGGGAATAAGTATTCCCTTGCTTACTCCAAATTCCTCCAGTTCTTCATGCCGGGCACAGTCACTATTTAAATTTAATTCACAAGAAACTGGCCTTTGATAGCGACGCGCCTCTCTGCCGGTGCAGGTGTTAGGGTTCAGGCCAAGGACCCTCAAATACGACATCAGGGAAAACAACACCGCACTCCCGGGGACTGAAATCCATTCTTTATTCACCACATAACATGAAAGCTTCACAGCAAACCCCACGACGCGTTTCGACAAACAAGTCTTCTTCCAGGTGATTTAGTCTGCTTTCTCGATTTTTCTCCTGCCATCTAAGTAAGTATTTATGCATTCTGGGACATTGAGTCCATAACTGCCTTACACCTGAAACCAATAATGTCATTTGGTTCTTATTTCAGCACAAACCTTTCAAAACAAAAAATTTGCAAATATGTTATTTCATTTCCTGATATGATCTCACCTTCATGGGGGTAGGTGCCTGATCGTAAATATAAAATCAATATCGTTTTTTGGCAGGAGAAAAATCGAGAAAGCAGACTAAATCACCTGGAAGAAGACTTGTTTGTCGAAACGCGTCGTGGGGTTTGCTGTGAAGCTTTCATGTTATGTGGTGAATAAAGAATGGATTTCAGTCCCCGGGAGTGCGGTGTTGTTTTCCCTGATGTCGTATTTGAGGGTCCTTGGCCTGAACCCTAACACCTGCACCGGCAGAGAGGCGCGTCGCTATCAAAGGCCAGTTTCTTGTGAATTAAATTTAAATAGTGACTGTGCCCGGCATGAAGAACTGGAGGAATTTGGAGTAAGCAAGGGAATACTTATTCCCTGCGTGTGTACTTACACTGGAAGATTAATATTATAAAGAATTGACTTCTAATACGCCTAGTGCAACTCCAATTGGCAGGCACTGCTCTGACAGGATATGGTGAGCAGTTGCCTATTGAAGGTTTATGAATTGCTGATGTGGCCCTAACGGGTCCGGAGACTGCCATTATTGATTTTACCTACGTTCTGAAAGTCTGTCAAGCATAAAAGTGGATAATTGCCGTTTGGACACCGTGAAATAATTTTAACATCGATTTGACGGCACAAACTAACTTTTACTTTGTTTATTGTGGCGAAACAATTCCTGAATTGTGGAGGGGAGAGATAAGTGCCAGAAGGACACTTTTTGGAATGAGCAAATGATCGTAAATATAAAATCAATATCGTTTTTTGCAGGCACGTACCCCCATGAAGGTGAGATCATATCAGGAAATGAAATAACATATTTGCACATTTTTTGTTTTGAAAGGTTTGTGCTGAAATAAGAACCAAATGACATTATTGGTTTCAGGTGTAAGGCAGTTATGGACTCAATGTCCCAGAATGCATAAATACTTACTTAGATGGCAGGAGAAAAATCGAGAAAGCAGACTAAATCACCTGGAAGAAGACTTGTTTGTCGAAACGCGTCGTGGGGTTTGCTGTGAAGCTTTCATGTTATGTGGTGAATAAAGAATGGATTTCAGTCCCCGGGAGTGCGGTGTTGTTTTCCCTGATGTCGTATTTGAGGGTCCTTGGCCTGAACCCTAACACCTGCACCGGCAGAGAGGCGCGTCGCTATCAAAGGCCAGTTTCTTGTGATATATATATATATATATATATATATATATATATATATATATATATATATAGATATAGATATATAGATATATATGGGACGCTATTGTTAGGAAACAGAATTTAAAAAACTTTAGAAGTTCAATAAAGATTCATCATTGAAAAAAGATAAATGAGATAAATTCAATAATCTCAATGAAGGATAACTCGTACCCTCGTCATGCACTGCTAATTATCCCACATATTATTACATTACTGGTTACATCTTCTATGAAGTCATTAATAATATCACTGCAACTTTTGTAGTAAAATTATTGATGGGAAAATGGTGCATTTTGGGGGCACGGGATATAGCTACCTTAGGGCACGAGTCATAGTTTATTGAAATAAGTAGAACTATAACAGCAGGATTTGTATAGTTGTCTGTGTGTAAAATCTGAACCTAACCATAACATCCCTGTAAGCTTTGGTTTTTTTAGAGAATAATTATATAGGTTGACCCACTCACCCTTTGATGAGATGGTAAATGGCTTTTGTCATTTTACAGCTCAGCAAGGTTGATACTGTGCCAAACCTATGCTTATAGACTTTGCTGTGTAAATGGCAAAAGACTTTGGGCCATATGTACGAAAGCTTTTTCCCGTAGACACAGAATGGGTAAAATCCTTTGGTACATTTGGCCCTTTGTCACTATCTAGCTCGGCGTGGATAGCACTGTGCTGATCCAATGCTTACAAACTTTGCTAGATAAACAGACACTTGAGGTGAGCAAATCTAGAGTGTCACTGGTGTTGCAGGATGCTCCTTACTTGAGCTGCTCTCCACCTAAACTTGGGAACTACCCAGAGTTCTCTATTCTCTTTTTGCATAATTTATGTGTCACTCTAACCCTGAAAGGGATTTGTTTTGACTTATACTGGGTGCTCCCTTGTGTCTGGACAAAGCTAAACCTCTCTGATGAGCTCTAATGAGAGCGAAACACGTGTCAGGGTTTGCTTTTACTCATTCCAGGTTGGCTTGGATGGTATTTTACCAGTCCAAAGCTGTAATACTGTGCCTGGAGTGGTAAATGGCTTTTGTCATTTTACAGCTCAGCAAGGTTGACACTGTGTCAAAACTATGTTTAAAGACTTTGCTGTATGAATGGCAAAAGACTTTGTCACTATCTAGCTCGGCGTGGATAACACTGTGCTGATCCAATGCTTAAAATCTTTGCTAGATAAATAGACACTTGAGGTGTGCAAATCTAGAGTGTCGCTGGTGTTGCAGAGTGCTCCTTACTTGAGCTGCTCTCCACCTAAAATTGGGAACTACCCAGAGTTTTTATATATATATATATATATATATATATATATATATATATAGGGCGCTATTGTTAGGAAACAGAATTTAAAAAACTTTAGAAGTTCAATAAAGATTCATCATTGAATAAAGATGAATGAGATAAATTCAATAATCTCAATGAAGGATAACTCGTACCCTCGTCATGCACGGCTTATTATCCCACATATTACATTACTGGTTACATCTTCTATGAAGTAATCAATAATATCACTGCAACTTTTGTAGTAAAATTATTGACGGGAAAATGGTGCATTTTGGGGGCACGGGATATAGCTACCTTAGGGCACGAGTCATAGCGGGTCATTCCGACCCTGGCGGTCCTTGACCGCCAGGGCCGGGGACCGCGGGAGCACCGCCAACAGGCTGGCGGTGCTCCCTTGGGCATTCTGACCGCGGCGGTACAGCCGCGGTCAGAAACGGAAAACCGGCGGTGTACCGCCGGTTTTCCGCTGCCCATGGGAATCCTCCATGGCTGCGCAGCTTGCTGCGCCGCCATGGGGATTCCGACCCCCATACCGCCATCCTGTTCCTGGCGGTTTTGGCCACCAGGAACAGGATGGCGGTATGGGGTGTCGTGGGGCCCCTGGGGGCCCCTGCAGTGCCCATGCCAATGGCATGGGCACTGCAGGGGCCCCCGTAACAGGGCCCCACTGAGAATTTCAGTGTCTGCATAGCAGACACTGAAATTCGCGACAGGTGCAACTGCACCCGTCGCACCCTTTCCACTCCGCCGGCTCCGTTCGGAGCCGGCATCCTCGTGGAAAGGGGTTTCCCGCGGGGCGGGCGGGCGGCCTTCTGGCGGTCGCCCGCCCGCCCAGTGGGAAACACAGAATAACCGCGGCGGTCTTCTGACCGCGCAGCGGTATTCTGGCGGCTCCCGCCGGCACCGCGGTTACCGCGGCCGGTGGGAGTCAGAATGACCCCCATAGTTTATTGAAATAAGTAGAACTATAACAGCAGGATTTGTATAGTTGTCTGTGTGTAAAATCTGAACCTAACCATAACATCCCTGTAAGCTTTGGTTTTTCAGAGAATAATTATATTGTCACGACTCACGTGCTGCTTGCGCCTGGAATTTGCAGATCTGGTGGCGTGAATCTTCAATGTTCGGCTTTGGCCCAAAAAGGGGCGACTCTTTCTGGTAGCCACGGTGCTGTAGGCAATGGAGACACCAAGAACAGACCGTGCCCTTCAGAAAGTAGCGCCAGAGGGAAAAACCCCTTCCAAAGGGGAAAAACCTCCAAACAGGAAAAGTCCTGGAGAAAAACAAGAACAAACAAACAGGAATCCAAAAGGAGCAAAAATCAGAAAACACAGAATGCTGAGTCCAAAACCAAAAGGCAAGGAAATCAGGAGCGAAGACACCAACTGAGCAGAAAGTGTTGCAGCGCAAAGAAAGAGGAAAAACACAGCCCTTATATACCAAAAAACAGGAAGTGACCCACAGGAAGTAAAAGGACACCATCTTAGATAGGGAAACAATATATAGAACAGAATAGTAGAGGAACCATAGAGAATAGGGAACAAGGAATGCTGGGAAAGCACAGGAATCTGGGAAGGAGGAAAAGACATAAAGAAAGGCACACAACAGACTGCAAAAAGAAGAAAGGACAAAGAAACGAAGAAAAACAGGTAAGAGGGTTCAGAGACCCCTGGGACAGTGAAAGGCAGAAGGAAGAACGAGGCCCCAAGCAAATCTGGGACCTCGAAACGCGCAGGAGAGGCTGGGGGCGCGCCGCGTCTTAATAACGCGGTGTGCGGCCCGAGCCGAACGCCCGGCAGAAGTCGAGCTCTCGGCTCGCGCCGCACCGCGCGGCGCGACAGTAGGTCCCCCTCCCGAAGGCCCAGGTTTAAGAGGGAATAAACAGTGAAAGCGTTGAGTCAGGAGAGGAGCGTGAACGGAAGAGGCATCTTCCCATGAACATTCACTGAGAGGATAACCCTTCCAATGAATCAGATACTGAAGTCGTTTATGAAAAAGACGAGAGTCACAGATTTCCTGCACTTCATATTCAGGAGCATCATTCACAAGGACAGGAGGTGGACAAGGAAACTGACGTGAGTAAGGATCAGGCACATAAGGTTTAAGCTGAGAAACATGAAAAACCGGATGGATCTTCCATGTATGGGGTAAGTGAAGACGGACAGTGACAGGATTGACCAACTGGAGAATACGGAAAGGCCCATAGTAACGAGGTGTGAACTTGTTTTGAGAGAGACGTGAGGGCAAGAATTTGGAGGAGAGCCAGACTTTATCTTGCAGATGATAATTTGGATTGGTTGTACGTCTCTTGTCTGCAGCCTTCTTCATATACCTCTTGGTATGTAACAAATTAGATCGAATTAGTTTATGGAGTTGGAGAAGGCGTTTGGAGAAATAGTTAATAGCAGGTAGAGGAGAGTTGGATTGTGGAGAAGTAGGGAAAGAGGTAGGATGAAAACCATAGGAACAGAAAAAGGGAGTGACCTTGGAGGCACTATGGACTGAGTTATTGTAGGAAAATTCAGCTAAAGAGAGGTAAGTGCTCCAGTTACTTTGGGTAGAATTGCAAAAGCATCGAAGATATTGCTCTAGTCCTTGGTTCAGACGCTCAGTCTGTCCGTTGGTCTGAGGATGGAACCCTGAAGACAGGGCTCTATTCATATTCAGTGTTTTACAAAAATGCTTCCAAAATCAGGAGATGTACTGAGGTCCTCTATCAGAGATTATGGTATGTGGAAGTCCATGGAGACGGAAGACATGATCTATGAATATTTGACCTAGTTCTTGGGAAGTAGGCAGCTTTTTTAGGCCAGTGAAATGAGCCATCTTTGTGAAAGAATCCACTGTGACCATGATAACCCGGTTTCCTGCTGATGGTGGGAGCGAACACATAAAATCAGTAGAGATAGTATGCCATGGGGCCGATGGAACAGGCAAAGGTTGTAGTAATCCTGCCGGTCTGGTGTGAGGTATTTTGACTTGGGCACATATGGGACAGGCCTGAACGTATCTTTCCACATCCAGTTTCCAGGTAGGCCACCAAAAAAATCGTGAAAGTAGTTCTTGTGTGGCTTTGATGCCTCTGTGACCAGCTACAGGGGAATCATGGCACATTTGTAATGCTTTCTTTTGCACCTTGTTTGTAGGGAGGAATATCAGGTCTTGGTAATAAAAATATCCTTGTTTCTTGTACAATAATGGTCTTAGTTCTTCTATGTCATGGTCCGATAGGTTGGCGTATTCTTGTTGTACTTCTTCCAGGAAAGACTGAGCCACTCCAATGATCTTACTGGGTTCTAGAAGATACTGGGATGAGGAAGGAGAACACTCTGGATATCGGCGAGACAGAGCATCAGCCAGAATGTTTTGAGATCCTGGAATATATGTAATATAAAAATCGTACTGACTGAAGAAAAAGGCCCAGCGGGCCTGACGACTATTCTGGCATACAAAATTTCTTAAACATTGTAAATTACGGTGGTCTGTCCTCACCTCAAATGGTTCCTTGGAACCCATCAGAAACTGCCTCCACTCAAGGCAGGCTGTTTTCAGAGCCAATAATTCCCTTTCAAGTACGGAATAATGTTGTTCAGCTGTGGAAAGGATATGAGACAAATAGAAAACAGGATGTTCAAGGCCATCATCCTCTTGTCGTTGGAGTAAGACAGCTCCGATGGCTCTCTCAGAAGCATCAGTTACTACTATAAATTGCTTGGTGGTATCTGGATGTCTTAAGATGGGGGCTTGGGTGAAGGCTCTCTTTAAGCTTTGAAAGGCTGCTTCAGCAGCCTCAGTCCAGACAAACCCCTTCTTTAAATTGTCCTTCTTTAAGGTGTGAGTTATGTGGCTAGTCTGACTGGCAAAGTCTAGAATGAATTGTCGATAGAAGTTTGCTAAACCTAGGAAACATTGTGTTTCTTTTATGGTAGAAGGAGAAGGCCACTCTAGGATAGCTTGTACCTTTTCTTGATCCATAGCTATGCCGGTGGGACTTAAATGATAGCCCAGATATTTGACTTCCGTTATGTCGAACTCACATTTCTCTGGTTTGCAAAATAGTTGATGATCACGAAGTCTTTGAAGAACTTGTTTCACATGGGAAGTATGGAGTTCAGGATTTCTAGAATAAATAAGAATGTCATCTAGGTAGATCACGACTGTCTGATTAAGTAGGTCTGAAAACACTGAGTCCATAAATCTCTGGAAGATTGCCGGGGCGTTAGTAAGACCAAACGGCATAACCCTATATTCAAAATGGCCAAATGGGGTCCTGAATGCTGTCTTCCATTCGTCGCCTTCTCTTATGCGTAAAAGGTGGTAGGCTCCTCGTAAATCCAATTTAGTAAAACGTTGGGCCCCTCTGATTGCTTCCAGTATGTCCCTGATGAGAGGCAAAGGATAACGATCTTTAATGGTGATTTTATTCAGACCTCGAAAATCCAGGCACGGACGAAGATCCTTAGTCTTCTTGGGCACAAAAAAGAGAGGGGCCCCAGCCGGAGACGACGATGGAACAATAAGACCACTCTGTATATTTTCGTCCAGATACTCCTTTAGAACTTCCCTTTCGGGTTCCGTGAGGGAGTACATCCTCCCAAAAGGAACAATTGTGCCGGGTTCTAATGGAATTGCACAATCATATTCTCGATGTGGAGGTAGCACAGGTTTTGACGGTTTTTGGAAAATATCCTGAAACTCTAAATAGTGGTCTGGGACCCCTTGGACCGTATTAATGGACATACCAGTGGCACCTTCAGTAGCTAAGGATCTTTTCGGAGACCAATACTTGTCGGAAGTAAAACAGTTCTCGTGACAAAATTGCGAAGACAAAGAGACTGTCCGGGTAACCCAATTTATATATGGGTTATGTCTAATGAGCCACGGAATTCCAAGAATGATGGTATGGTTAGGGGACGTAATAAGATCGAAGGAGATGTGTTCTTGATGGTTTCCCACCTGTAGACTTAACATCAGGGTAGTGGTGTCTACAGGACCAGAGGATATCAAAGATCCATCCACAGTGTGTACCTGTTCGGGTACTTCTTTTGCTTGAGTAGGAACTAGGTTAGCAGCAGCCCATGTCTTGTCCATGTATATACCACTAGCACCACAGTCTAGTAATGCCATAGTCTTTTCTTGACGACCGTCAGGAAGTTGTAACAGGACAGGAAAGATGAACAAGGCAGTTGTATTGTCATTAAAGGAGCTGATGGAAGGTATAGCTGTAGATCCCGTCCCCTCCCTTCTTACAGAGGACGGGAGGTGGCGTTTCCCGAAGGTCTGGACGGACGTACTGGACAGGTACGGAGTATGTGACCAGCAGAACCACAATACAGGCACAACCCTCTCTTGCGTCTGTCTTCTCGTTCACTAGCAGAGAGCGGACCTCGGGTAGTATCCACCGGCATGGGTTCCCCTTCGATGTCTCTAGCAGGAGTGCGAGGTTCCTCGGAACGCTGCAGGTATGCACGTGAGCTACTTGGCTGGGTAAACCCTCTACTCCTTTTCTTTTCCGATCTCCGTTCCTGAAGACGATCTTCGATGGACAGTGCTTGATCCATCAGGCCACGAAGATCTTCCGCTCTGGTAGAATGCACTAGTTCATCCTTTATTTCTTCTTTGAGTCCTCTACGAAATAATGTTACCAGAGTACGTTCCACCCAAGTGGTCTCTGCCGCCAGCTGACGAAAACGGGTTATATATTGCAGGACGTCTTGGGAGCCTTGTTGGATGTCGCACAAGGCTTCTTCAGCGGAGGCTTCCAATCCAGGACGGCTAAACATTTGTTTGAAGCGACTCACAAAGGTGGAATAGTCTGACAATACAGGGTCGTCGGAGGACACCATCGGGGTTGCCCAGGCCAAGGCTGGACCGGATAAGGCACTGATAAGATAACCCACCTTGGTCCTGTCGTGGGAGAATTGAGTAGGTCGGAAGGCGAAATACACCGTTAAAGCATCCAAGAACTCGCGAAGCTTGGTTGGTTCACCAGAGAAACAAGGGGTAGAAGCGGAGATTGTCGGAACATCACTGGTGCGGAGGGCCAAAGCCTGTCGTAACGCAGCATTTTCATTACGTAGTTGTTGCAACTCCTGGGCTTGTTGCTGAATCGTGGTTAACAGAGATTGCTCCGGATCTGCAGCAGCCGCCACTGTATTATCCATGGCGTTTGAGGACGTCGGAATGGTTAGGCGCTGCAATCTGTCACGACTCACGTGCTGCTTGCGCCTGGAATTTGCAGATCTGGTGGCGTGAATCTTCAATGTTCGGCTTTGGCCCAAAAAGGGGCGACTCTTTCTGGTAGCCACGGTGCTGTAGGCAATGGAGACACCAAGAACAGACCGTGCCCTTCAGAAAGTAGCGCCAGAGGGAAAAACCCCTTCCAAAGGGGAAAAACCTCCAAACAGGAAAAGTCCTGGAGAAAAACAAGAACAAACAAACAGGAATCCAAAAGGAGCAAAAATCAGAAAACACAGAATGCTGAGTCCAAAACCAAAAGGCAAGGAAATCAGGAGCGAAGACACCAACTGAGCAGAAAGTGTTGCAGCGCAAAGAAAGAGGAAAAACACAGCCCTTATATACCAAAAAACAGGAAGTGACCCACAGGAAGTAAAAGGACACCATCTTAGATAGGGAAACAATATATAGAACAGAATAGTAGAGGAACCATAGAGAATAGGGAACAAGGAATGCTGGGAAAGCACAGGAATCTGGGAAGGAGGAAAAGACATAAAGAAAGGCACACAACAGACTGCAAAAAGAAGAAAGGACAAAGAAACGAAGAAAAACAGGTAAGAGGGTTCAGAGACCCCTGGGACAGTGAAAGGCAGAAGGAAGAACGAGGCCCCAAGCAAATCTGGGACCTCGAAACGCGCAGGAGAGGCTGGGGGCGCGCCGCGTCTTAATAACGCGGTGTGCGGCCCGAGCCGAACGCCCGGCAGAAGTCGAGCTCTCGGCTCGCGCCGCACCGCGCGGCGCGACATATATAGGTTGACCCTCTCACCCTTTGATGAGATTAGTTGGGTACGGTGTCACCACCTCAGATTCCTAAAAAACATTCATACATCTAACATGGGCCTCCTTCAATCTGTTATATTATCAGGGTCGCCCGCCTTATGTTTTCCAATTAAAACCAAAAAAAATAACAACAACTTTATATATATATATATATATATATATATATATATATATATATATATATATATATATATTTATTTTTTTTCCACTGAAACAAACAAAGGTTACAGTGAGCGACGTATATTTCGGTTCTCAATTTACTTGTACAAAACCGTAGAAATTCTGCAGTTATAATTATGGTTGACACAAGTAACTATAATTCGCGCCCCCGCCATGCACAGTTTTCTCATCAATGACTTTATTGCAAATGTTACAGTACTAATATCAATGATGCCATAGAAGGTGTCATCAATGATGTAATATGTAGAGTAATAATCTGTGCATGGTCAAGGCGCGGTTATAGTTGCATTAGGATGCGAGTTAGAGTTACTTATCTCTGGAACTGCTGAACGGATTTATACCTAATCACTAAATGCATGCTTTCTGGACTAGTGGCGAGCTTTCTGTCAAATTTGGTGTAATTCTGTCCAGCGGTTGGTTCGGGCTGTAGTCTGTTCAAAATCCCTATTAGAAAATGCCTGGGGAAAACGTGATTTGCCCCCTCCCCCTTTTCACGGCCACCTATGGAAAATAGGTCCTAACTATACCTACTGCCGAGTGTATATATATATATATATATATATATATAATCTCATGGGTCTGGCGACCCTAATAATTTAACGGATTAAAGGGGGTGTGTGTATATACATGAGGATGGCGACCCTAATAAAAAAACGGATTAAAGGTGTGTACAAATCCATAGAAGGTAGTGATGACACCGAACCGAACTAATCTAATCGAAGGGTGAGAGGGTCAGTCTCACCTCATAGGAGGCGCCTAGGAACCTACTATTCATGCATATTTATTCGCCTGCATGGCTCGGGGAGGTAGATATTGAAACACTCAAACAGGTCAAGAAAAGCTATTCTTTCGTCAACGTTAAAAAAGCGAATTCCTGTTTTTAACGCAGAGTTTCCCGTTACGTCAGTTTCAGTTAATTTTGGCATTCCATTTACATGCGTCCGATCTTCCATTTACAAACGTTACACGTGGACTCTGCAATTATAGGACATTTTTGACTCTTCAAACACCAGAAAGCTATTCTCTAAGAATCCTACACGATCTCATTTTCAAGTGAAGGTAAAGTACACTGGCGCCTCCTTCTGGCGAAAGAGCAGCACAGTGTCTGCGACATGCATACTCTCGCTGAAAATTCATCCGTAGAACAGTTTTCTTAACACTTTGAAAGCGTTAATAATTGAAATGTACTTTTTGGTTCTGTTATTTTGTTAAATTGTACACATCTGCTTAATTTCGGGAAAGCTGTGGGTGCTTACCTTGTGTAGGCATCGCTTTTTAAAAACCATGACGCTCCCGAAGTTCGCACTTCTCGGTCTCTGTGTCTGAACTAGAGGCTTATTTAAAAAAAACTGTTAGCATTCGCCATTAGTGGTTCTAGTTATAGAAAGTGCTGTAGGACACATAGTGACGTCAGCCCTAGATATGGCCTTTTGACCTGCACTCTCCACAGAGCTCTCTAGTGGGCAACTGGACTTCTGGCTAGGTTGGGTGAACCTGTCTCATGTTTTAGTGCATCATACGTGTAATTATGTTTTTTTCACATTTTATGCATGGGTGAGTGCGTGAATATTATGTACGTGGTAGGCCCTAAGTACAAATGACACCATTTCAACTTATTGGCCTTACAGTTATTAAAGCCACGCATTAAATGGGACATACAGTGTCATTAAAAAACACAGTTCTCTTCACCCAGTCTTATATTGCTAAGAATCACCAACGGAAGGCGTTCCTTTGTTAATATCTGCTAGGGATGGTGGTATGACATTAGCACGCATGCATTTACAATGCATTCCTTTACCACGCATTCGTCACAAAGCAATGTTTTGAGCACGCATTGCGTTTATTTAAAAAAAAAAAAAATACTTACTTTATACATCCGTCCATTTAAGTTGTGCTAAATCCACAAGGTGACACAGCGCACATCATTCAAACATTAACAACATTCAGCAAGACAACATGAACTCAATGTAATACTGCTCCAGCTGGCAGACAGTGTACATCGCCATCATGGGGTAGAAGGACACGAGGTGTGCAGTGTCATGCCAGTGACGTAACTGGTCGCGGACACTACCATCTGGAAAGGTGCAAGTGAGGGGAGGCTAGTCAGCCTCCACCTTTTGTGCATTGCGCAGTGTTGTAGACCCCGAGACACGTGGGGTAAAGTTATAAAATAAAGGCAGCCAGCATGCGGGGTCAAGAAGGTTCTGGCGGACTGGAACAAGAAGGTTGACCCACCGTCTGGCCGAATGAGCAATAGTCTACTGTGTCCGGCGTGTTTAGTTGGTACCCCCAGCCCCCGGGGTGTTGCGGCTGCCCATGGACACTGGGTTAGTAAGGTGACAACAATACAGAGGTGTACCAGGGATCAAGGGGGAGCGTTCTTCCAGGGGGAATCAGTGCACAGGACAAGGGTTCCCACAGTTGAGATCATCTTATAACATCATCAGTTCTAGACAGTGACATCCTGATTTCCTTTGCTGTTGTCCATTCTGTCACATCCAACTGCGGGTGTCCAGGAGTTTTGCACATGAATTACCTTTACCACGCAAACCTTTACCACACTTGCCATTACAACGCAAAATAAGTATATATAAGGTAAGTGAAACCCCTACACACACATGTACACACATATACCCATATATATATTCACTTTAAAAACCAAAGGTTACAGGGCCAAATGTTACAGTTAGGCTCACATTTTAAACATACAAAACTATAGAAATTCACCTGTTAGAGTTATCTCAAGTAACTATAACTTGTGCCCTGAGGTAACTATAACTCGTGTCCCCACCATGCACAATTAGTTGGTGAAAATTTAACTGCAAATATTACATTGATATTATCAATGAAGCTTTCATAAACGTCACGAGTGCTGTAATTTGTGGTGTAATTATCAGTGCATGGTGAGGGCGCGAGCTATAGTTACTTTAGATAACTATAACAGGTGAATTTCTATGGATTTCTTTGCATTTAAAATTTGAGCCTAACTAATAACGTCCCTGTAACCTTTGTTTTTTCAGTGAATTTATATATATATTTTTTTAACATAAAGTAATTTTAATTACCATACGTTGATTTAATCACCGCAGCGCACGGCCTTGGGCCATGTACAGTGAGGGCTGACTGCAGGACCTGCGGCCAACCCCCTATAATCACCCAACCCCGTGTTGCGCATGACCTTAAGCCCTGTGCACGCGGGTTTGGGTCTTAGCAGCAGTTGACAAGAAAGAACCCAATCGTCACAGTCACTACATGAGATATTGCACTCGAAAAAGGCAAGGATGCAAATACCCCCATCAAGAAATCGCAGATAACTTTTCAAGGTGGAAATGCAGAGAAAGCACACTTGCATTGCCTTCGCCATGCACACGAAGTTAAGATCATTAGTACTTTACAGAAGTGGTGCTTCAACATGAACACTTGCTTTGTTTGCAAGTGCTTCCCGTTGAGGTTTAATTCTGTGAGATGAGCATCATGCCAGAATGAATCCTGCCCTGCGTATTGATCAAAGAAGAGGCCACAGTTTTGTGCAAAATGTCTACCCAACAGGAGTAATTTCTACTGGCTAATTAGTAAGTGCTACCTTGTTGGGTAAATGTATAGTGCAATTTCTACACTACAGCTGCATAAAGGATGCCAAGCAAATGTCTCCAGTGACCTTGCTCTGTACCTTTGCCAAAGTGATTGTTCCTTGAGCATCTTCATCAGGTATTTTTCAAGGTGGAACTGCCGGTCTGCAGTCCCACCTTGAAAATAATGTTTTTTGTTTTTGTTTAATTTTAGAGGGCCGCTTGGGGAGCCTTAAGATCCCCACGGTCCAAGCCAGTTCCCATCTCCTGCAGGAGCTGGCATTGCTCCTGCAAGCATGGAGCTGCTTCAAATAGCTGCTCCCTGCTTGCCGGAGCAATGTTCTCATGTCTTGTTCTGCATGCATATTTGAGATGAAAACTCTGCTTTCAGCAAGCTGGAGCTGTAGTACAGCTCCCGATTGATGAAAATTGAGTTATGTTTGCTTTTGCTTGGTGGGATCTATAAGCTCCCACCAATCAAAAAGCTACCTCCTGAGGGTAGGCACCTCAGGAGGTAGCAGGAGCCGTCCCTGGTGGATGGCACTCCCCAGGGTCATCTATGGCTCCTTGAAGGAGGGGGCCACATGGGCCCTCCATCATTTAAATTTTGCCACAAGGAGGTGGTGGTCCCCAGGGGTCCACGAATGACCCCCTCCTACTTTCATTTAGTAGCCCCAGGGAGGTGACGGTCCCCAGGGCCTAAGAGAGTCCGCAGGACCCACCCTATTTTTCAAGGTGTATTTTGTCACAGGGAGGTGGAGGCCCCAGGGGCGCAGGGGGCCGCATGGCCCCCCACATACAATTAAGTTTAAGCCCCTTGGAGGTGGTGGTCCCCGGGAGGTGGGGGGGTTCGCAGGACCCCCTACAATTGCAAAAGTATTTTGCCCCAGGGAGGTGATGCTCCCCAGGGTTGCAGGGGGTCCACGTGGCCACCCTGCATACTATTAACTTTAAGCCCCCGGGGGAGATGGTGGTCCCCAAGGCGTGGGGGTCTTCAGGACCCCCTCTATTCTTATAAAAGTATTTTGCCCTGCAGAGTGCCCGTATGGTCCCACAGACGCAGCCCCCTACATACTTTACACTCATAGCCCCGGGGAAGTGGCGGTCACTGGATCTCTAGAAAGCCCTAAAAGGGGGAGGGGGGCTTGTGCCCCTCTCCTTCAAATAATATGCCCCTGGGACCTGACCCACCCGTGGCAAAAATAAAAGCAAGCGAAGGAGACCATGCTTGCTTTTTTTTTTAAAAACACTGCAACATTTGCAAATAGTTGTGATTTTGAAAAAAATGCTTTTTAGCCCGGGGGGGCTCCTGGGGGTCCCCTGCACTAAGGCTAGCGGGGTATGGTAACGGTACCCTGCCCCCCTCACACACACACATAAGTTCACTGAAAAATCCAAAGGTTAAAGGGATGTTATAGTTAGGAAATTGAATTTAAAAAAAACTTAGAAATTCACTTAAAAAAACAATATGGAAACTGTAATATTGCCATATTCCCTGATTATACTAAACAGGTGCAGGAACAGCGCAAATCATTCTTGGCAGCAAAACTAACCAAAACTAAAGGCCATGGGACTGACACATATGTTGTTATAGCCTGCCAAGTTGAAAGTCCTCCATAATGGCAAAGCACACTTTTTTGATTAGCCACCAGAGGTACGGAATTGGTTAAAATTAGGGTACCGGGGACCGCCAGCTGGGGTCGAGAGATCAAAAGAGGGAAGAGAATCAGGGGCAATTGACCACATAGAGCACCTACTGACGCCGGCGTCGAGACCCGGGAGCGAGACTCGTCGACCACTCACAGAATCCGTATAGGAGAGGATGACACTATGCAGTTGTTGCAGTCGAGCTCCCAGGGGAGAGTGAGCTGGTCCCCAGAGCAGGGGCCCTCAGGAGAGGTCGGCTCATGCAGCCGGGGTTCCAGCCCAGAGATGGTGCCGGATACAGCCCCATGCGAGAGGGCCCTACTGGAAGGCTGAGGACTATTGCACCGGAGTGGAAAAATGGCTATTGTCTGTTCAGAACTTTGAGGTGTGCGGAAATGAACCTGTGCTCACCAGGCAGACAAAATACAAGGACTCTTATTAAGCTCGCTAAGATATGTGCCACCACAGCGTAAAGATACTCTGAAATAGCAAACTGAGTTAATCACATGCTTCATGTCATTATAGTAATCAGATAGCTGAGTGACTTGGTGATGAAAGAAGATGGATTTGGGGGAATAGCAAATTAAGTGAACAGGTCCAGATTGGACCAGTAAGGGAAGGGTCAATGTCCAGACACAATAGTGGGCAGGCTCCGATAGATCTACGTTAATGCTATGTTTGTCCAAGGGAGGGGGGAGGTTTTTGGGGGAGTTCTGGGTTCAATTTTCTATGTTGTACATTTTGGTTCATTTTGTACAAGATGACCGTGTTAGTCCGAGGACACCCCCACGGAGGGGACATTTAGAACATCAAACACAATGGTAGTCCGAAACACTTTTAAACTTCTCACTTGGAATGTGAGAGGTCTTGGTACTGCTACAAAACGATACAGGGTGATGTCATTGCTTAGGGGCCAGGGGGTCAATAGAGCTTGCCTTCAGGAAACACACCTGACAGATACCAAAGCGCATAAGTTGGCCAAAAAATGGTGGGGGCAGAACTACTATGCTACTTTCTCATTATTTGGCAGGGGGTGCACATCTGGATAGCCCCGGGGGTCCCTTTTGCATTGCAATCTATGGAGGCAGATATAAAGGGCAGATGCATCCTCATTAGGGGGGCCTTGGATGGTCAGCAATTGGAGATACTGAATTCATATGCCCCAACTACAGACGACCCCACATTCTACCCTGCCTTTGCTAGTGAACTGTCCACACACTTGGGGTTCAATACTTTTTGGGTGGGGGACTTTAACTGTATTACGGACGGGGACATGGACAAACATCCCCCCAAACAGGGCACCAAGCCACGAATGACTACAAGTTAAAAAACAATGTAACACCTTGGGTTCAAGGACATCTGGAGGGACACACACCAGGATCTCAGGGAATGGCACATTTAGTAGGCTTGATCGTATACTGTTCACCCAACCTACCCCCCCAGGGTACAGAGCGTATCCCACCTTAAAAGATACTTGTAGAACATACCCCGGTGACATGTGTTCCAATGGGGTTGTGCCTCCCGAAACCTGTATAGCTGGAGATTCCCATCAGAGATTCTTCAGGATCCGATGGGCAGAGACACAATTGCACAATCACTGGCAGAGTACATGGAACATAATTGGATGTCCACACAAAGGCGGGCGACAGAATGGGAAGCACGTAAGACCATGCTCCAGGGAGGATGCATGGGACTTACCTTTGGAGTGCAGAGGGCATTACATACAGAACTGACTCACAGGGAGAATGCACTGGCGGCGTGCCAGCAAAGTGCAGTGCGGGGGCACAATAGTCAACGGGAGGAAATCAAACTTATCCGCCAAGTGACTGAAACCAGGGATAGACTTTAACACTACACTTTCAAATCACGAGAGGGCAACAGATCCGGGAGGCTTTTGGCATGGATCCTCCGATGGGAACAACCACGCTCCTTAGTACTCCATCTCACAAACCCTTGAGGGGAGAGGCAAGAAGATAACACGGTATATAGTCACAGTCTCCAGGGATCACCTTGAGGCAGTATATGAGAACCCGGGGGACCCAGACCCAGAACGTTTAAGGGCATACCTAACTGGGGTATGCCTTCCTCGACTGAGCGTGACAGAGGTACAGGCGCTGGAAGCTGATCTTATATTTAAAGAAGTTAAGGTGGCTTTTCAATCTCTCCCACTGGGTAGAAGTCCGGGTAGTGATGGCTTTATGGCCAAGCTCTATCAGACATTTGCGACTGCACTCGTTCCGCGGCTTTTAGCCGTATACAATGGGGCGCTAACTGCTAATATATTACCAGACTCAATGCATGAAGGTCTCATTGCTATAATTCCCAAGTCTGGGACAGCCTCGTCCGATTCAGCGTCCTACCGCTCTATCACAATGATTAACCTGGATGTAAAAATCCTATGTAAAATCCTTACAACACGACTTGCCCCCGAGGTGAACCACTTGGTGCATCCTGACCAATATGGGTTCGCTCCGGGACGAAATACGACTATGAACACCCATAGGCTCATGCACGTCCTCCATGGCGCTGAAGATAGAGAGGAGGACCTGACGTGTTCTCAATAGATATAGCTAAAGTGTGTGATAATGTCAACTGGGTTTACCTCCTCCGGGTCCTAGACGCCTTCGGGTTTGAGCCACAATTTCAGAGGTGGGTCAAAATTCTCTACACGGAACCTTTAGCTAGGGTCAGAATGGGGGGACATTGATCCGACATACTGAAGATAAGAAGGGGGGCATGGCATGGTGTCCTTTATCGCCCTTGCTTTTTGCAATGGCCTTGGATCCATTGGCACATAGACGTAGGCGCGACATGGAGGTATGGGGCATTCTGCTGGGTGGGACATAGCACCTACTGTCACTGTATGCAGATGATACGCTCTTTTACCTGAGGGACCCTAGATTTTCACTCCCTATATTGATGAAAGAGCTGGAGACCTTTGATCAATTTTCTGGCCTACACATTAATGTAAATAAATCTCTGATATTCCTCCTGGGGGCCTAGCGCGGCTCCCACCGGGTGCACTGCCAATCATGCCCCTGCGCTGGGAGACTGACCATTTCGGTTATCTCTGAATCATGGTGGCCCACGCAGCCAAGCGCTGTAATCATCTCAACATCGAGAGGGTACTCTCTGGTTTGGAGGGTTCGGTGTGCTTTTGGAACACCCTTCCATTATCAATAATGGGGTGGGTAGCGGTTGCAAAAATTGTGTTTTTGTCTAGATGCTTGTACACATTACAGAATTCGCTTGACACACTTCCTCGTTTGGTCTTCAAGCGTCTGCACTCTCGACTGGTGTCCCTGGTATGGGCGGGGGGCCGCAGAAGGGTGAAACTGGAAACCCTTCAGCTCCCACAGATTGAGGGGGGATTGGCATTACCCAAATTAGAATATTACTACTTAGCCTCCCAGTTACTACATGTGGCGCTCTGGCTAGCGGAGGGTGACAGCTGGGAGAAAACCCTTCTTCGAGTCAATGCCCTGCACGAAACCCTATCACAGCTGCTACATACTGAGGGTAGAGAGGAACAATCACTCCCATACATAATAAAACATAAAGCAACATTGTGGATGAGGGCAGTGAGAGTTGTGTTACACTGAGCACCACTTGCTCGGGACTTTGATTTTTGGGAACTTCTAGCGCAGTGGTTCCCAACCTGCGGTCCGGGGACCCCTGGGGGTCCGCGAAGCCTCCTCAGGGGGTCCGCGACTGCTTAGAAAATTAAATAATATTAACAGATTAGGTCCCTAACTTTCAGTAATGACTCAGTAGGGGGTCCCCGGATTCCAATAATGGTTCAGTGGGGGTCCCCGGGTTTCAGTAAGGATAAAGTGGGGGTCCACAGAAGTCAAAAGGTTGGGAACCACTGTTCTAGCGTTTCAACACTTGACCTCTACAGTAGACGTTTGACCTTGGCAAGAGGGTGGGTGCCTAACACTTGCGAACCTCTACCCCAGTGAGACCTTTGTAACATTCGAGACTGCACGGGACACATTTGGGTTGAATCAGGGACAGTTCTTAACATATGCCAGTGTACTTAATATAGAAAAAATATAGAGAAATGGCCCACTTGCCCAGAGGCCCTGGCCTCATCAGTATTGTTTAGGGTACTCCCGGAATATGGATGGGGGGGCAAACATCTTATATCCCACATTTATAAGGCCATGTTAGCAGATATGCCTAGGCCTACCATGCAGGCTCAAGAGGCTTGGGACACCGAACTGAACACCCCTCTGGAGGAGGCACAGTGGAAGGCAATATGCGCTTTGCTCCGACAGGGGACCTGCAATGCTAGATTCAAACGAAAACATTTTAACTACATACATCGCACATATGTCACCCGAGCCTTCCTCCATAGAATTGATCGTAGCAGGAATGATGGTTGCCAACAATGTGGTGCTCGGCTCGCAACTTTCATACACTTAGCATGGATTGTCCCACAGTACAAATGTTTTGGGATGTTTTGGTCTGAACTTTAAGAGGAGTGGGGAGGAGGGTGAAACTCGAATGGTCCCCTGTTCAATGCCTTCTGGGGGATGTAAAGAAAAAAAAAGCAAAAAAATGGAATGGAAATTTATGCAGCTGGCCCTGGTGTTGGCCAAGTGTATGGTGGCGATTGCCTGGATGAATACACGGGGACCCAGTGTACAGGGATAGCTTAAAGATGTCCGGGAATGGGCAGTGACGGAAGAAATATGGTTAAGACAGGTTAGAGGGGACAAACATGGCAGGTATACAAACATGGCAGGAGATACTTACACGAGTTGATGTGGTTGAAGAACCCAGGCATGACGTATCTATGGGTACTCAGGAATAGAGGTTGTGCAAGCTATGTTATCAGGAACAGCACTTACACCACCGAGTGGAACGCAATGACTGTATGTACGATGCAAACGCACTGTAACTCATGAATCTGGTGTGGGTACTATGTCTGAGATGGATTGTCATGAAGGAGTATGGGAGGGGGACTGGCCTATATGTGCAAACGTGTTAATGGTGCAATATTTAGAATGCACAGAGAGTTGCATAAAATGAAAATAAAGTTTAAAAAAAAAAAGTTTACAGCTACTTTATAGTTAGGAAATAGAACAAAAAATACCTTTGAAATTCACTGAAAAAAAAACAAAGGTTACACAGACGTCATAGTGAGACTCAGATTTCATTTGTACAAAACCATTGAAAGTCAGCAGCCATAGTTACCAGACCTAACTATATCTTACGCCCCAGCAATGCACTGCTTATGACCTCACATATTACATCACTCATGACATGGTCAGTGACATCACTGATGACAACACTGATGACATCACAAATGATATCACTGATGACATCATCCACTGAGTGTAAGCATTTAAAAAATGTTTCTCAGAGTTAAAGATACTGTAGAAGTCAAGTATCTGTTAAATTACTATTCTTTTTGTACCACGTATGAGTGATACTATTTGTAACATATGTCATCTATGTGCCTCTGTGAGTGTTTCAATCTGTGCATGACTCGCTCTGTGAGTTCCTTTATGGGTTGGTGAGTAACTGTATGGATGAATAAGTGGGTGTGTGAGTGGCTGTATCAGGGAATGAGAGGCTGTATTTGTATGTGAGTGGGAGTGGCTGTATTGGTGGGTGAGTGGTGGACTATTTGTGGCTGAATGGGTGTGTGAGTGAATGAATCAGTGACTGAGTGGATATGTGAGGGACTCTATGGATGGAGGAGTGTATGTGTGACTGGCTATATCAGTAGGTGACTGGGTGTATTTGTGGCTGTCTGAGTGACTGGGTGCTTGAGTGGGTTTTGTGTTGTTGAGTTGGTTTGTGAGTGGCTGTATTGGAGAGTGATGCTTGTGTGAGTTTCAGTATGGCTGAGTGAGTGGGTGTGTAAGAGGTTGTAAAGATGTGTGAATCCGTATGTAACAGATTATGTTGGTATGTGACTGGGTGTTTTATTAGTTGCATGGGTGAATGTATAGCTGTGTTCAGAGGTTGTACAGGTGAGTGAATAGCTGTTGGATTGGTTATATGTTTGAAGAAGAGGGTGTGTGAGTAGCTGCACAGGTGAGTGTATGGCTGTGTGATTTGTATAGCTGTGTGGGTCTGTGAGTGGCAGTGTAAGTGGCTGTATAGGTGGGTAAGTGGGTGTAGAGTAGCTCTATGGGTGAGTGAGTAGGTGTGTGAGTGGTTGCATGGGTCTGTGAATGGGTACACAAATGATTGGGTGGGTGTGTGAGTAGGTGTATGAGTGGTTGCATAGGGAGGTGAGTGTGTGTGTGAGTGATTCTGTGAATGATGTCATCAGTGATCAGATTTGAGATGTTATCAGTGATGCCATCAGTGATGTCACTGACCATGTCATGAGTAATGGAATATGTGAGGTCACAAGCAGTGCATTGCGTGGGTGTAAGTTAGAGTTAGGTCTGGTATCTATAACTGCTGAATTTCAATGGTTTGGTATGAGCAAAATCTGAGCCTAACTAACATTCATGTATCCTTTGTTTTTTTTCAGTGAATTTTAATGTTTTTTTTATTCTATTCCCTAACTACAATGTCCCTGTAATCTTTGTTTTTTTAAGTGAATTTCTATGCTTTTTTTAAATTCTATTTCCTAACTATAACGTCCCTGTTACTTTTGTTGTTTTCAGTGAATTTCTATGGTTTTTTTTAACATTAAGTAATTTTAATTACTTTATGCTAATCCAAATACCGCTGCTCACAGCCTCCGGCCCTGTGTGGCAGAGTCAGCTGCATGGCCTGGCCTATGGACAGGCCCCTTGGCCAACCCCCTATAAGTACCGAGCCCAGCGTCATTCACAGCCTTGGGCTGTGCACAGCAGGGGTTAGGCATAGGACTGGCCTCCGGCCATGCTCTGCACCCTACACCCTATAACCAACCAACCCCTGCGACCAACCTCCATGTGCACTCAACCCGCGCTGCACTTGTTTTTTTAAATATTTTTGTTGTGAATCTGCAGCGATTTTGCAGCAAAAAATTGTTTTAATGCTTTTTTGCACTGCTTTCTCCTTACTTTTTTGCCTGTCGGGACCTAAAAGCCAAGTGCTTCATGCCAACAGGGAATAAACCTAATACGCAGTGCCACATGTAGCATTACGTATTTACAGGCAGGGCTGTTTCAATAGGAAGCATTTTAAGTAGAAAAACATTGCACCCACTGGAAAGAGGGAGTGAGGGAAGTGAACAAATACATTTACCCCATCTCCCATGGAGACTATTCAGTCTAATCCAACCAACAGAGAACATTTAGCATGAAATGGGCCAACTAGTTATACTAACTTTGTTTTATCATTTAAACATACCAGGTGTCACATGAAAATGCGACTCAACAAACTTGATATAATGCATTTCATTCTCATTAGCAGACATTGACAAACGTCTTAAATTTGTGGTGGTCCATTGATTTAAACTTAAAGGTAAACTTTGTATCATCTGCATATTTGTGCACATTAATACTGGAAAAACGAGTACAATTGATGAGAAATAGCAGTGTTTGCATTATAGCACATGGACATCGTCAACAAAAGAGTGCATGGCTTTTGTGAGCATGGGATCTTGCAGAAAAGGTAATTTACTATTTCTGTATTGTGCCTCTTATGCAATGTTCTTTGGTCTGTTAATCAACATAGCATCATGACAGGAGGTGCCAAAGGCCGCTAACAGAGCCAATATGTTGAAGGCACTGACACCGTTCCTGTTCCTGTTCTATACCCCCATTGGTTCACGTCCGAACTGTCAGCTCCAAACCTATGAAACCTGGATGATGTATATGGTACCAACAATGGAGTATTTTGATCATGAGCTATTTTCATGCCACACTAAATGCACTATTGTTTTTCCTCATTATTTATTACATCCATCCACTTTTATTTATTCAGCTGCTTCCCCACTTCCCGAAGTACGTAAAAGTGGCCTGCATTTGTTGATATTGCCAGGTCACACATATGAGTGGTGTTGCCTCTGGCCGGTATATGTTGTAAAGTTTGTGACAGTGTCCTGCATTAATTGATTTTGTGATGGTGCAAGTGTTACTGATGTTGCCTCTGAACGGCAGTAGTGCTAGAGATTTGTATTGTGGCTTCTCAAGGGGTAGATGTTGAGCGACTCAAGGTGTTTGTCCTTCTTTGCATTACATCCCCTTTCTGGTTATAACTCGCGGCTGCATGTAAGTGGGAATAGCATTGCTTTGGGGAAGGGTGCTGCAATCGTGATTTTGTGATTGTGGTCGAGTGGATCATGCCATGTGCCCCTTGTGAGTAGTTGTTATGATGGCGAAGTCAAGGGCTTGGATGGTGTCGACTTGCTGGTTGTGGTAAGTAATGTCTTCTCTTGGCATGGTGCTTCATATTGTTGTAATGATATGTGAGTTTTGACCACTGACTCCACGTTGCACTTAGCCTATCAGCACACCGTCACATTAGTGACTACCAGCTTCATTTTGCCTATTGACTTTATTTTAGCATTAGCCACTACCACATTAAAAGCTGCAAGTAGTTTTCCACATTGTACAATGTGCACATGTTTTTTTTCATGTTCTTTCCCACCAAGGGCTTAGACTGATAAAAATGTACTCAGACGGCAGGGAAAGGTCTTGTTTTGAACTGGCACCTTGGGATTGTGGCCAAGTCCTGATGTGTTATTTTCAAACTGGCCTAAAGCAATCAGCATTTTTTTAAATAAATAAACATCTGCAGTGAGAGGGAGGTTCTAAAAGTTTCCTCTCTTGTTTGTTCAAAGTATACGAGGCCAAGACCAGATGGACTGGGGACCGAGAGTGTTTGCAGATCTCAGGCATATCCAGGCTGCTGGAGTGTGTCATCCTTCCTGTGAGGATAATTGATCTCCTTCTCCTTGATCGATTCTGGCGATCTGATGATGAATAGGAGGGAGATGAAGCAGTTGTGCCCTTTCCTCATGGTGATGCATATTTTTTAATTCATTATTTGATTTGCATTACAATATAGATACATATATTTGCTATGTAAATTGCAGTGGAGAACCATTTGTACGTGTTTTCATTTCATTGCTGTGACCATTTTTAAACATGTGCTGTCAGCATGCTAATCTCGTTTTAGGAACCTTGCGTAGTGAAATAATAAATGTCTTCTCTGGACTAAGAAGCGCATTCCAGAGATTTTTGTTATTGCATGAGTTTTTCAGCTTGGTCATTAGTGCAGCAAAACAATTGTCTATGTTGCTGGGTATCCAGATGTTGACATGTAGGTTTACGTTTTTTCAGGGGTGTTGCCTTTAAGTCCAGGGGTCAGTATGAAGAGTGTCAGATTAGTTACTGTTGTTTATTTGATATATTGCGGTACAATCCATATTGTGTGAATGGGGGGGGGGGGGCTAGGCTTGTCTCTGATGTATACCTTGGTACATCTCCAATTTGTATTTGCTTTATTTAGTAGCTGTGGTTCCTGCACCACCTGCTTGTCAGGATTGAGGCTCGGCGAAGACGGGGATTCCGGCATAGGACTAGTCAGGGCTGGAGCTTGGGAAGAAAGGGACATTGGAAACTAAAGAGACTGTGAACACTAGACCACTAACTGATAAACCTAGACACTCAAGGACATAATTATGGCCTTGTTTGTGTCGCTCTTGCACTACGTTCCCTTCCAGCACAAAAACAATCCTGCATGGAATTCACAGTGGTGCAAGTGTGCCTGCAAGGTGGTCCTAGGCTGCCAAATGGGCACCAGCGCAGGGGGAAAGGATAGATTCCTGCCCTTTCCGTGGAATGCAGGGAAGAACAGCAAGGTGACATGCTGCACATCCCTAAGCCACAAAGTCCATACACATGGACCTCCATTCCTGGTTTCTGGTACACTTCTGGGGCGTAAAGGTTAAAGCCATTATTTAAAGCCAATTTGACATGGATTCTGTGTCTGATAACCTGACACTCTACTTCACACCAGTTTGCAACCATTTACTCGCACCTCACGGTTAATGTTTTTTCCATTTTGAGCTCCGCCACACTAGGCTTCCATCCATTTACTCTTTCCTGGTGTATATTTGACTGTGCTCAATACCCTCGGGTGTCCTGCTCCCTCTTGCTTCCTTTGCTCCTGGTTGGTCTGGTTTGTAATGGCATCCTGGGGTTCATTTTTGGCAACCTGGTCAGTGGCGTAACGAAACTTGAGGGGGGCCACCTGCAAGGTACATGAAGAGGGTCTCCCTCCCCCACCCACTTAATCAGGAGCTCTAAGACCAGGAGCCCCTCCACCCATGCACAGTGTCAGCCAGTGCATGGTGCATGATTGAGTGCTGCTGAGGAAGCGCCTTGGAGCTCGGGGACCCCCGCACTGTAGGGGCTGTGGAGACTACTGTTACGCCACTGATCCTGGTCTGCCGGAGGCTCATCATAGCAATATTCTTTGCCAAAAACGGGAATCTTACATTGCTCATGTTTTAATAGCTCACACCGGCCTATATCTCTATATTTTTGTGTGATCTTCCGTTTACCCTACTTCCAGGTTCACGAATGTACCATTTTTTCAGCATCAAGTTTGCCCTAAACCGTTCCCAGCCTGGGAAGATCCATTCAGACACTGCGATCCAGTCCAGTAATTCTCTCTCACTCCCTTTCCCTATTTTTACACGATTCCTACCACAAGTGCATTATCCACTTCTGTTGACCTGGATAGGTATTCAGGGACAGAGGGGGCTTTCAGCTCATCTGCTTAACAGGAGCCTGACACTGCCCATGTGCCCCTCTGATGTGCAAAGGGAGCATTCCATTCTTTAAAATATATTTTTAGCCTACTTGTTGACTGAGTGACAATGTGTGTGTGGGTAACTGAACAAAAATGTGTGAGAATTGAATGTGATATTTGCACTTGTCCTGTCGGGCACGGGAGTCAGTTTGTACCATGAAAGCGGAACGTGCGGGTGTCTTTTTGCGTTATCTGTTGAACTTCTATTCCACCAGATGTGGTCATTCGTTTTTCAGTGCCCATATTTGCTATGGCGAGAACAGGAGTCTGTTTTTATGTGTCGTGAGGGGTTGTCGTGGTGAGGTAATTGCTGGTAGATTCTTGTGATCCTCGTGTGCACTTTGGTCTTAGATGCTTGGTATCAGTCTTAGGTGCGGAGTATCTGACCAAGGTTTGGTCAGACATTTTCTGAGTGACCTAGGCAATGCTTAATGTGTAAAACAAAAGAAGACAGGAGCCAAAGTTTTATGTAGGGGCCTACCACAGGTGCCCAATACCAAGGATACCTCATCCTCAATCCTCCTCACGCCTTGTTCTTCTACCGCCCTGTTTCCTCTCCATCTAACTCCTGCAGCCTCGTTCTCATCCTTGATGTCTCCTATTGACACTCTGTCCCCAATTGTTCCTTTTTCCTTCTTTCTATTTTTTTTTTTATCTGTCTCCGTCTTGATGTGGGTCAAAATCTGATGATGAAAAAGAATTCCCAGTTCCTAATAATGAGTGCCGGTGCCCTCCACCTACAACAACCGGCACAAAATAAGAGCTGGTTGAACACAATTATTTGATTTTCTCAGTTTCACCCACGGTGTATTTTCAGTTTTATACTTCTCTGTAACACTGTGCAGTTAAAGAACACACTCTTACTAGTAGTGAATTTATAGTGGCTAAATAAAAGTTTCCCATAATACTCAATGGATGGCTTCCCACACCAATGTGCACAAACATTCAACGCCTCGTCAAGATCAGTAGGCGCTATATAAATACAAAAACAGACTTAGGACCACATCGATCAGGCAAATGCTATATCCCAGTGGCAGCCCACATTGCTATAGGCATGTGCGCAGTATTCACGATTTAAGAAGACTAAATACTTTGAAAAATACCACCCACACATACTACGAGATTTGCTTTCACATATGATGGCAGAGTCTTTTTTCCAGCTGAATAATCCAGCTGAGCCCATGCTGTAGCTGTCTGGTTCTCCTGTCGTTCTTTAATGCTCGGCCCTGCTGTGAGTTTCCATCCGTTCTTGTAACTAGGCCTGGTGGGCTCTTTCGGCTTGTAGGATTCCTCATTTCCGGTTCCCGAGCTCTCAGCCTCCTTGCAGCGTTTCCTCCCTGCAGGGAGGATAATGACAGGGTGGTTAATGACAAAAACATTAGGCGAGGCAAGGCCTAGTGGGGACTCCATCCCGGCTCGTACATCCTGGTTGTCAGGAAGCCCGCCCCCTGCTGGCTGTAGTCAGGCTGGCAGTCTTTTGATTTGCAGCCCGTAAGCAAGAGATGATTAATTAAACCCTTCTGTATTTATAAATATCCCACAATATTGCTCCTTATGCGAAACGAATACTCTAATACGATTTCGCCATGTGTACCAATAAACGAAATGTAGCAACATTGTGCCCTACAGCAGCAACGACGCGAACTCTAATTTCTCACCGTAGCATTTCTGTGCCTACGGGCAGATACTGCAGGCTTTAAGGCACCTCCGCAGTGTTGTGTCACTGAAGAAGGGGAGGGCCCCACTGCAGGCCCGACAGCATCTTTCTGACCGTGAATCAGAGGGGGATGGGGAGGCGGAAGATTTCAAATTCCACCGCTTCTCCTAGTGTAAAATGGACACTTGTCTTGCTCACTGAACAGGCGCATATTTTGCCCGCATATTTCTAACATCACAATCAGGCTCCCTGTACTCAGAGCCATTTGCAGCGAACATTTTTGTTGTAGCAGGAAGATCTGCTTTTGGCCTGAGATTGTCGATAGTTCTCGGTGCATCTGGGTTTCAGTCTAGGAAGCCAAGGACACAAGCTGCCAAAAACAACACAAGTACAAAATAGTTTTAAACACAGAAACCACCACCAACCAGATTTTAGCTGGGATTCGAATTCACGAAAATGACGGTTTTAGGTGCAAAAGAAGGGTTTCTATTTAAATATATAGGTTCTAGATTACGTGTTCTGAGCATTGACCAGACTCACTGGAATTATGCGGCAGGAAAAGACAAATTATGCGGCATAATACGGCATTTTTTTTTATAGCATTCATTGTGTTTTATTTTTTACACATAGTAATACTGTCTGGGCAAAGATTTCACCTCATTATTGCCAATTTAACAGCCAAATACATAAATAAGCAACTCAAGGATGACCAGTTAACCTTTGCAAAGGGTCTTTGTTAAGCTTGTGAACATATATTGCCATGGTTTTAGTAACTTTTGATCCGTTTGAGCTAGGAACACAATTTGTTTTGTTACAATCTGTAGATTATTCTGGAAATTATACTGGAACACGCAAAGTGTAATGGCGTTTAATAGGCAGTGGGTATAATGTACACACTCACCTGCTGCTTTGTGTACTTATAATATTAACTGTTTTGATTTATGGTTGACGGGGGTCTGCTCTGTGTTTGGTTTCAAAGACGAGGGCTTGTCTGTGGTGTGATTTAAAATTATGCACCTCCACCTGCAGAATGCGTGAGGGTCCCCTGAGCCTGCCATATGTCACAGATAATCCTTGGTCGGGGGCTGACTGGGCGCAGGGGCCTGAGTTACACCTCTGGCGCTTCCCACCCGGGAATGAGTACATGGTAAGTGTGGCTTAATATGAAAGATAATGTCCCAACAAAGGGTTGGCCTACCTGTGGCCAAAGCAGTCTTCTGAAACCAGAATGGGGAGACATCAACACACAACTAATGGAGAAATCAATAGAACAGACCTGTAGGACATTAGGGGTGCCACTTGGCTGCTTCTTACCAGCCTAGGTGTGCATTTTTGAGTCCAGGCTGCTAAAATATTGGGGAAAGCAGTGAAATCAGGACTTTTCCTTTCTGATACATAAACAGCAATCACATAAAAACATCAGTTTAAAAACATCGGAGAACTGTCTGAATCATTTCAGAATGAATATTAGAGCAAAAACAAGACCATTTCATAGAAATTATTTTCTATCGTGGAGCTTTTTTACTGCTCCGGAATAGCAAAATGTAAATAAATGGCTGGTGTTCTTTTTCTAAAAAAGGTGGCAACTATATTGCATGTACGAAACAGTGTTTACTGTCTCCACCAGTTGGGAGGTAATACTCTGTGCACCAGAGCAGTAAACTCTATACTTGCCACACAGGGGTTTCAAGTAATCAGTTTATTTCCTTGAAGTTTACTTTTTTCCCCAGTTTCAGTGTTCTGGCACATTATTGATCACAGGGGGATCAGGATCACAGGTGGAGGCCTGGCAGAAGGCATAGAGTCAATGAGATATGGGGTTCTTCCAGGGAGGTTACATAATATGCTGCCACTAGCAGTGACTGAGCCCTTGGAATGCTACAATTAGCAGCCTTGTCCGCAGCCCAGGGAAGAAGCAGGATACCGGGTGAGGACGAGGAAGAGGGAAGCAACTCTTTTTAATAGTTAATTAAAATACAATTTAACCCCTTCGATGCAAGGCCTTTTCCCCCTCAGGTGCCAGGCCTTGTTTTTGGCTATTTGGGGTAGTTTGCACTTAGGCCCTCATAACGTTTTGTCCACATAAGCTACCCATGCCAAATTTGCGTCCTTGTTTTCCAACAGCCTAGAGAGTCTAGAGGTACTCAGACTTTTTGGGTTCCCCTGAAGAAGACTAAGAAATTAGCCAAAATACAGCAAAAAATGTGTTTTTTTTCAAAGAAATGGGAAAAAGGGCTGCAGAAGAAGGCTTGTTTTTCCCCTGAAAATTGCATCAACAAAGGGTTTGCAGTGCTAAAATAACCATCTTTCCAGCTTTCAGGAACAGGCACACTTGAATCATAAAACCCCATTTTTCAACACAATTTTGGCATTTTACTAGGACAATACCCCATTTTTACTTTTTTTTGTGCTTTCAGCCTCCTTCCAGTTAGTGATAGAAATGGGTGTGAAACCAATGCTGGATCCCAGAAAGATACACATTTCTGGGAAGTAGACAAAATTCTGACTTCAGCAAGGGGTAATTTGTGTAGATCCTACAAGGGTTTCCTATAGAAAATAACAGCTGAAATAAAAAGAATATTGAAATTTATGTGGAAAAAAAACAGCCATTTTTCTCCACGTTTTACTCTGTAACTTTTTCCTGCAATGTCATATTTTTTAAAACAATATACCGCTACATCTGCTAGACTATTGTGGTTGTGGGGATGTATAGGGCTTATAGGTTCATCAAGAACCCTAGGTACCCAGAGCCAATAAATGAGCTGCACCTTGCAATGGGTTTTTATTTTATACTGGGTATACAGCAATTCATTTGCTGAAATATAAAGAGTGAAAAATAGGTATCAAGAAAATCTTTGTATTTCCAAAATGGACACAAGATAAGGTGTTGAGAAGCAGTGTTTTTTTGCACATCTCTGAATTCTGGGGTGCCCATACTAGCATGTGAATTAAGGGGCATTTCTCAAATAGACGTCTTTTTTACACACTGTCTTACATTTGGAAGGAAAAAATGTAGAGAAAGACAAGGGGCAATGTAAAGAAATGGCTCCCTGTTGCAGTTACCCCCCACTTTTTGCCGGATACTGATGCTGACTTGACTGAGAAGTGTGCTGGGACCCTGCTAACCAGGCCCCAGCACCAGTGTTCTTTCACCTAAAATGTACCATTGTCTCCACAATTGGCATACCCTGGCATCCAGGTAAGTCCCTTGTAACTGGTACCCCTGGTACCAAGGGCCCTTATGCCAGGGAAGGTCTCTAAGGGCTGCAGCATGTCTTATGCCACCATAGGGACCCCTCACTCAGCACAGACACACTGCTTGCCAGCTTGTGTGTGCTGGTGGGGAGCAAATGACTAAGTCGACATGGCACTCCCCTCAGGGTGCCATGCCAACCTCACACTGCCTATGGCATAGGTAAGTCACCCCTCTAACAGGCCTTACAGCCCTAAGGCAGGGTGCACTATACCACAGGTGAAGGCATAGGTGCATGAGCACTATGCCCCTACAGTGTCTAAGCAAAACCTTAGACATTGTAAGTGCAGGGTAGGCATAAGAGTATATGGTCTGGGAGTCTGTCAAAAACGAACTCCACAGCACCATAATGGCTACACTGAAAACTGGGAAGTTTGGTACCAAACTTCTCAGAATAATAAACCCACACTGATGCCAGTGTTGGATTTATTAAAAAATGCACACAGAGGGCATCTTAGAGATCCCCCCTGTATTTTGCCCAATTGTTCAGTGCAGGACTGACTGGTCTGTGCCAGCCTGCTGCTGAGAGACGAGTTTCTGACCCCATGTGGTGAGGGCCTTTGTGCTGCGGACAGAAACAAAAGCCTGCTCTGGGTGGAGATGCTTCACACCTCCCCCCTGCAGGAACTGTAACACCTAGCAGTGAGCCTCAAAGGCTCAGGCTTCGTGTTACAATGCCCCAGGGCACTCCAACTAGTGGAGATGCCCGCCCCCTGGACACAGCCCCCACTTTTGGCGGCAAGTCCAGGAGAGATAATGAGAAAAACAAGGAGGAGTCACTGGCCAGTCAGGACAGCCCCTAAGGTGTCCTGAGCTGAAGTGACTCTAACTTTTAGAAATCCTCCATCTTGCAGATGGAGGATTCCCCCAATAGGATTAGGGATGTGCCCCCTCCCCTCAGGGAGGGGGCACAAAGAGGGTGTACCCACCCTCAGGGCTAGTAGCCATTGGCTACTAACCCCCCAGACCTAAACACGCCCTTAAATTTAGTATTTAAGGGCTCCCCAAGCCGTCATGAGATTTATCTTGTGGTTTTGCATCCCCAATGTGGTGTTTTCCACATTGTCCTCTTATGTCTTTTTGTTTCCTTTACACTCCCTGTTGTAGCTGATCCTTTATGGTGACATATTTTTTACTACCCCTTGTGTTTATCATAACCAGCCTTTTAACTGAGTTCTAGATCGGTGCCAGGGGCTGTGGGGTGGTTTGCAACTGAGTGTGACTGAGATCTTTGTTCTCTTATCCTGTTTACCTCATACTGTCATACTCATCTGCCAGAGGAGGCACATCATTGATGCATTTAATCCATCTGGACGTCTCTCTCAGTCCCCTGCAGTTTACCAGATTTCTGTGACTCTGGGGATCACCTCACAGTGTCACCTATTCATTGAAGGTGTAGGCACTTGGCATCACAGACACCTCTCTATTGGATCTCTAGACAGCGATGACCAATGACTGTCTTGTTGTTGTCACCTATGTTTCACATATTCATGAGTGTGGTTCTCTCACTTGTTCTCTCGCTGTTCCCTTGTGTGGGTCAGTCGTGCCTGTTCACCACAGCTTTGGCCTCATGGTGCACAGTGCCTGATTCCATCACAATCTCCAACTCACTTCTGCCCTCCACATCAACCTCAGTCTCTCCTGTCCGTAAGTCTTGAGTCACAGAAGGGTGGCTTCCAAGCCATTGAAGCCTGCAAAGTGGGCCTGGCATGTGACACAGGGCAGCAGCATGAATGTCATACAAACCAGGGTATGTGGAGTAACAGTGACCACGAGGCGTAAGCCCAGGACGGCTTTATTCCTTTTGCTCCTGATATCACTGTGGTAACCATTCGGACCTATTGTCAGGGGGTCCGCTTTAAGAACACCCCGGGTCAACTGCGTAAAATAGGTTGTCCCACCCACAGCATAACAGTGTGTCCCTAGTGTCACCCCACGCTGTGGGCCAAGGCGTCTGAATGGCACTGTGGTGTACCCCATCGCAGTGTGTGTTGCCTCCAGTCAGGATTCCTGTCCACAACTCTTCGCATCACCTGCAAACTACATCTGACAAGGAGAGAGCCTATGCAAGCACCTGGAAACCCCCCCTGACCTGTAATATGGACCTGTCCTTTTAATCCGTTGTTGACATGGCCCCTGACTGGCTAATCACATGTCTCGGCTGGTTGCAGGCAGTGGAATCTGGGGTTGTTGTCCTTATTGCATGCAGTAGTGCAGCCAGTGCTTCATTTGTAAAAATGAAAGTGGCAGGGCACTCGGCAGGATGCCTCTCCCCCCTGCACTGCCCATTGCCACTGTCAGTGCTGCCAGTTACAGTAACAACACAGCTACTAACCATCCCAGTCCTGCAAGCAGGACTAATCTGACTATTCCAGGCCCCCAAAGCTATAAGAAAGAATTTGCAGCTGGTATTAGGCATTTTATTGTATATTAAATCAATAAACAACTGTTGTTGTCCTCATTAGACAAACAAATGCACCATGTGGCAGACTGTCATAAGTGCTGGTGTTGACAATGAAGTGCTGGTGTCGAGAACCAGAAACCACGAGCTCAAATTTGGCACTGGTGCCAGCTACGCTGTCAGCAAGATCTGTCCTCCCGGGAAAGAGGCCTCCTCCGACTGCTATAGCCTGGCCGCCTCCGTGGTACTCACTGTGCCTCAAACTTCCTCTCATTCTCCTGCCCCATTGTCCTCAGGGTCTGAAGCACCGGTTCCTCCCCACCTGTCTCCGTGGCCTCCACCACCTCCGACTTCCCACAGGAGGTCACATCTCTGCCTGAGAACTGCAGGGCAGAGCTTGCCGCTCACTCTGTCACCTGCTAGCGTTGTACGCCCGCCATGTTGGCCACGCCCCTCCGCTCCCATTTTTTAGGGTCGAGCCTGCGTTGCATGCGCTCGCGCATGCGTAACGCAGGGAGACTCTTTAGTATTTAGAAAAGGGCTCGGAGCCCTGTCAACTTCATGTCAGTGCTTTTTATTGGTTCGTGGGCGTCCCTAATAAAATCCGCTTGCTTTCATTAGTCGAAGGCACACATACGGCATGCCTTTTCCGGTGGCTAGCCCTCCTCGAGCGCAGCGACCAAGTACAGAAAATATGCGAGGCTCGCTGTTTTCCATCGGGCTCGTGGACTTTTTTTTTCTCTAATTTAGAGCGCGATCTCGCTTGGCAGAAGTCGAGCGCTTTACAACCTTGAATTCACTTTTTCGGGTTGTGTACATAAATACACTTTTGCCCGATAGGTGAAAAGTCGCGTTAAGAGTTTACAGCGCGATCAGCTCTAACATGAGCAAACGCGAGACCCGTCGCATTGTAAGTGCTTGTCTTCATCTGCTGCATCAGTGCCTCATCGGGGCTCAACAGCTGGATCATCGGAATCTCCTGGCTTCTTTTGAAACGCTGAGGCTGGGCCAGGCGGGGCGCTCTTATCCTGCAACAGATGAAGAGATAGTTCAGCAACCCCCTCGTCATCACCCCCACCCATTCCCAACAATGAAACTGTTGATACTTTGTCTGGCTGACTCTGAATAGCAAAGTCCAGTTATGCTTTCATAATGACCAAAGACAATGCAAATAATCTCTTAAAAAAATCATAATTTGTAAATTTTCCACAGACTCATTTATTGAGGATAGCCTGCCAGCCTGACTGGATTTTGCCATTTGATGTGTCGACTGTCATAATGTGTAATCTGTACTTTGAAAGCGCTGCATTTTTTCAGTGATTTACAATTTATACTACTGCAGTCTAAAAGCAAATAAGAAAAAGGGGGTAAAAACCTTGGTTTTAGACAGCTTCTCATTAAAAGTGAGGAGCGAAAATCACAACGAATGAAAACACGTCTCAAGTTTCTTAACAAGTGTCACAGTTAGAACTGTTAGGAAAACAAGGCTTCTGTGTCTTTGGGATTTCATGAAATCTGTGTCCTAGTTTTGATGGAAGCGAAGGACAGAGATAAATGGCAATTTTAGCTGTTTCTGAGCAAATGTGTTCACATAATCAAGCGGTATAGTAAATAGTTTGGGTAATAGTCACTCTATTGCAAATCCTAAATATATAGGTGGAACCAGGATAAAGCCAAATTATTTAAGGTAAAAAACATTGACTGTTTGAATCAATTGTGGCCAGTGTAACCTGCTACACCGCAGGCAAAACATTTACTCAAATGCTAAAATCTGAAAAATATGCATTTTAGCTATTTTTGTAAGGAAACTAAACCACTTCGACCAGTAAAGGGAGATAAAATCGTATATTTTAAACTTTTTTACACATGTCCAGAAACAATCAATAAGCAAATGTTTATATGATCAATGCCTTTACCTGAAGAATGAGGCAAATTTAATTCAAACAGAAATCAACTTAATGCAACAATGTTTGGCTTTGGTATGAATCTGCAATAACAGCGTGTTTGCCATTGCTGGATGCTTCCCTGCAACAACTGACTGGTTTGAATGACTATAAAGGAAAAAGTATCACAGGCCGCAACTCGTACTATACCATGATCTCCATAAAAATGTGGCCGAAGTGATTGCACGCGTTATGGTGGATGTCTGGAAGAAGAGAAAGCTAGTGTGGTATATTGTTACTTTAGTCAAGTGGTATTTCCCTTTTTCCTGCCCCCCCATCCTTATTCTTTTACTTTTATTAATGGTATGTTCTGTCACTGATGTTCTGATTAGGAAGTTATTGTTCACCGGAGACTGTGATGGTTAGAGAGAGCAGAGACTTGCTTCCTGTTAACTGTGGCTGGAGTTCCTTTATCTACTACTAGAGTAACTTAAATTCTTTTGGTGACTTCTGCTTCATTTTACCCCCTTTGAACCTCGGTGTTACTTCCACATTGGCGATGACTTAGGCACTGCCATTGTGCTTAAGGAAAGGTCAACACAGTCTACTATTTATCTCTACCTTCAATCATCAGACTTTCCATCATTTCCCGAGGCAGTTTTGTGATTTCCTATTCCTGGAAGCTGCTCTACACATTTAAGGTACTGTTTCTGTCCCTTTTACCACATCCTGCTACCCGGTACCTGCCTATATTCTCTGTAAATTGTGGGACTGTCTTTTGAAAGTTGCCCTAGCATGTTTCCTATGAGCTTTTTCGTATTTGTTGCTCACACACACTTTATTTTAAAATTCTATGTCAGGACCGGAGGCTTCGGATTATGCTTCTCTCTCTTTACTGCAATAAAATACAGCAGCCAATCAAAACTTAAATAACCAAAAAACTACATTTCCCTTGAACTCAGTGAGGCATTGTCCACCAATCATAGGGATGACTCCTGTATATTAGACTCTGCAAACACAGTCCTTCCGCTTTCTTTGCTGCTGCAGCCCAGAGATAAGTCTTGTTTCTCTTCTGTGTGACTTTTCATGTTCATGTGTACATTTTGTAATTGGATCACAGCATGGAGTGGGAGCGGGCTCTGCGCATAGTGGTGCTTTTCCTTGATCAGCTGCGCTCTCAATCGTCCCTTCACGATCGTTGCGGCGTGATTATTTGTGCCCTTTCTTGGCAAAGTATACTCCGAAAACGGGCGAGGCCCACTTCAAAGTTTGGGAGTCTCACGGACTCCTAGACCGCAAATGTGCATAAGAGGACGTGTCCTCTTTCTATGTTGATGACACGCATGCACCCTTGGTCTCTCGTCTTTCCTTGAGGAGCGAGGTGTACGCTACGCGCGCAGCAATCAGAAACAAGTCTATTTTTAGCTCTTTCTGATTGCTTGGTTTAATTCCTGAGCCCAAAATAGAACGCCTGACGGGGCACGTTGTACTGACAAAGGCTTTGCCTTAGGGAATTGTCAGGAGCTCCCTCCACATACAAAATTGCTGTGCTAAATCTTTCCAGCTTCTGCTGAACATCTCCCTGCTGGGGCCCTTCCCCCCTTTTGAACTCCTCCATACATCTCACATTTACCATGGCGTATTACGCTGAAGGGGATGAATATTACCAGGATCAACCTGGAACAAATGAGGAACACCTTATGGAGGAAAGATTAGTGGAGGCACTGGGATATCATGTCCAGGACTCTGTTAACCAGGCTCTAATTAATGCTTTAAAACCTTTCACTCAGCCCCTTATGCGTTTTGGTCAGCGTCAACTGAGAGGCCGATCTCTACTTGATTCTGGTTCCCAAGAACAGCCATCGGAAGCGGGCGCTGCCCGAGGAGCCTCAAAGGGACCCACGTGCTCTGCGGAAATTTTGGCACACTTGGCGGCGTCAGTGATGCAAGACCATGGGTATGGGTCCTTTAATAGTTTGGCGGTACTGAGACCGTGCTGGATCCTTCCTACCTGACAGACGGTCTTCCTTCTCCTACCTCACATTCCTCTGGATCGGATCTCAATCATGAAGATCTCAAACCTACCGGGAAACGTAAACGCAAGTCTCATAATATACAAGAACATAGTTCCTCCTCACATACTCTTTCTTATGATCCAGAGAACATAATCCATCCCTGTTCTTCGGAATGGATTCCTTGTACAGAGGTTGCACTTTACGTGCAGGACCACTTCAGGAAAGGTTTTGGCTGAGATGTGCGCAACACCTTACGCTCGGAGTGCCCTCGTACTTCTTTGATGGGTAAAGTGGCAGATACGCCTGATTTAGACCCCAATATGGTGACGTTTATGAAGAATTTTTCCAAAGATCCTAAAAAAAAACTAGACTGAGCATGGAAAGGTTGCCAAGATAAGTTATTAGATGGTTCGGGACCAATCACAAAGATCCTTGAGTTGGCTGTTCAGGCCAAAGAATCTGATTCTCCCTTGGACCCTTAGACTGTTCTGGAGTGGGCTCAACGAGCCATAAGTTTATTGGGCAACGCAAACTATGCCATGTCCACGGACCGTAGACGTTCCTTTTTGATGCAAATTGACCTTAAGCTGGCAGAATTGGCTCAAAATGACGCTGGCTCCCTAGCGAATGGTTTGCTTTTTGGTGACAAATTTGTCAAGGACTTAGGGAAGTACATCACCACTTTCTCCGCCCTAGACAAGGCTCAATCCTCGATGAGGAAGACATTTAACAGGGGCCTTTTTCTCACGGCCGGGCTCTACAGGGGTCGAGCGTCAGGCCGAGGATACTTCCAGACCCCCGGAGGCTACAACCAACAAGCCCAAGGCTATTATTCCAGATCTGGATTCTACCCAATGAGAAACCGTAGAGGTAGAGGTTGCAGTTCCCGCAACAACAGAGGTGGCTTCAACTCCAACGAAAATTCCACAGGTGAGAATCATTCAGTTTTCGGAAGTTTTTCTAGGGGTTCGGTTGAAGGATCACGTAATAGCATGGTAACGTATCTCGCAGGACGGTGAGAGGATACAGAATGGAGTTTTACACCTCTCCTACTCAGGGGTCGCCCCCAAGCCCCATTCTTTTTTCCCAAGCAGAGAGGTCTTTCGTGTGCGACAAAATAGCGCTTCTTCTACAGAAACATGCCATTTTCCATTCCAGTCGACATCCCAGGGGTTTTGTAAGCTCGGTTTTTCCAATTCAGAAGAAAGGAGGTGGCTCTCACCTGGTTCTCGATCTGAGAGATTTCAATTCATGGGTCGTTTACCGACATTTCAAGATGGAAGGCATCCATCTGCTGAGAGATCTCCTTCAAGAAGGCGACTTCTTCGTTTGATTAGATCTCAAGGACGCCTACCTCACAGTCCCTATATTCAAACCACACTGCCATTATCTTCAATTCTGTTGGCGAGAGAGTTGGTACGAATTTGCCGTCCTTCTTTTCGGCCTGTCTTCCGTCCCTTGGTGTTTTACCAAACTCCTAAAACCGGTGGTTCAACTTCTCAGAGAAAGAGGTGTCTGCCTCATTATTTATCTGGACGATATTCTGATTATGGCACAGTCAGAGGAATCGTTCCTTCTTCATCTTTCTTGGACGATTCAGCTTCTTCAGGACCTGGGGTTCTTTATCAACTCAGACAAGTCAGTTATGATTCCTTCCAGAGCTATCGAATTCTTAGGCTTCAAAGTAGATTCCATCAAAGCTCAATTGTTATTGCCTCTGACAAAGAGGACTTCCATCAAGAAAGAGTTGAGGAGAGCCGTTGCCTCTCCGACTATAACATTGAAGACCCTTGCGCGCTTCGTGGGTCTATTAGCCTCCTCCATCCAAGCAATCTTTCTGAGACCTCTTCATTATCGAGACTTACAACGGTTGAAGATCTTGCATCTTCGCAAAGGTTTAACTTATGCGGAACAGATTGTTCTTTCAGTAGAAGCCAGAGCGAAGATCGATTGGTGGTTGGCCCACATGGATGCATGAACGGCAGAGGCATTTTTGCATCAAGCCCGGAAGTGATTATAGAGTCGGATGCCAGCCGCTGGGGCTGGGAGGCTCGTTGTGGTCCGATTCAGACAGGTGGCCGGTGGTCCCAGGAGGAGTTGAATCTTCATATCAACTGCCTGGAACTATTGCCCAGAGCATTTGCAATTCGCTCCCTATCTCCTCGTCAAGCAAAATGTTGTATTCTTCTTCGGATGGACAAAATTTCGGCTGTTCAATATATCAATCGTCTTGGAGGAAGCAGGTCCCGTATTCTAGTGGAAATTGCGAAGGAGTTTTGCCTGCAACACCACATTTCAGTGACCGCAGAGTATCTTCCGGGTCGAGCCAATCAGATCGCAGACTGGAATTCCAGTTTTCTCAGGGATGGCAGAGATTGGCCATCCCTGGCCTCAGGTCTTCACAAAGTTGAACCTTCAGTGGGTTCCTTGTGTGATAGACCTCTTTGCCTCGAGGCTCAATGCTCAACTGACTCGTTTCTTCAGTTGGAGACCGGATCCTTTGGCATCAGGGACAGATGCTTTTCTCTAGTCTTGGGAAATGGGGATTCTTTATGCGTTCCCTCCAATTGTCATGATTCAGAGAGTACTCTCTCAGGTGAGGAGGCAGAAAGCAGTATTAATTTGGGTGACTCCCATTTGGAAAGCACAACCGTGGTTCCCTGTGGTGGTGTCAATGTCATGTGCTCACCTAGTTGCAATTCCGCCGGACCCTCAACTGCTATTGGACCCAGTGGGTTCCCTCTACCCTCTGATAGATATGGGACAGTTGGTCCTGATGGCGTGGAGAATTTCCTGGAGATGCTGGCAGGTGTCGGGAGTTTTGGACAACGCAATGTTTTTCTTGTCCCAATCTTGGGCTCCTTCCACTCACACACAATATCAGTCTTCCTGGAAAAGATGGGTGTGTTGGTGTGGTGAACAAAGTGTCGATCCCTTGGGGTCCTCCATTGCTATAATCTTCAATTTTCTTTCTGACTTAGCCACTCAAGTATTAGCATATAGAACCATCAACAATTTCAGATTGGTGCTTTCAGCTTGTCATCCCTCTATTGAAGGAAAACTGGTAGGGGAGCACCCGTTAGTTTGTAAACTCCTTCGTGGAGTCAGAATGGTGAAACCGCCTCAGCCTAAATATTCCTCCCTTTGGGATGTAGATATAGGCTTAACATTTTTGATATCTTGGCCGTGTAATGAAGATCTTTCTCGTAAACCACTCTCTGCAAAGCTGACTATGGGGGTCATTACAACATTGGCGGTAAAAGCCGCTTACCGCCGTGCAGAAGACCGCCAATACAACGCCGCGGAAATCCGCCACAGCTATTATGACCCACATCTCGGAATCCGCCGAAAGTCAGACACCCACACAAGTCCGCCACACCAAAGGTCAGTGATAAACTGGCAAAAACAAAACCTCCACCGTCACGCCAACAGAAACACGCCCATGCTATCATGACCCACGAATCCACGCGGCGGTCTTTCAACCGCGGTATTCCATTTGCGGTACACAGTGCCGTGCTCAAAATACACACACATCTCCAAAACACCGCCACATTGGACAATTCGAAATACACACACCTGATACACATACAAACACCACTCCCACACACCCAACACAATATAAAACACACACCCACATCACCCACAAACCCCTACGACCAAAAATTATTGGCGAAGGCCAGAGAGACTGCACAGCATAGGCACACAACACCATCACCCACACAACATCCACGCACAAAACACCACACACCACTACACATCACCACACTCATCACCACATACACCACCCCACACATCACCTACACCACCCCATGGCACGGCAAAGACACCCCAGGTTCTCAGAGGAGGAGCTCAGGGCCATGGTGGAGGAAATCGTACGGGTAGAGCCACAGCTATTTGGAGCACAGGTGCAGCACACCTCCATAGCTAGGAAGATGGAGCTATGGCGAAGAATAGTCGACAGGGTCAACGCAGTGGGACAGCACCCAAGAAATCGGGAAGACATCAGGAAGAGGTGGAACGACCTACGGGGGAAGGTGCGTTCCGTGGTCTCAAGACACAACATCGCGGTACAGCGGACTGGCGGCGGACCCCCACCTCCTCCCCCACAACTAACAACATGGGAGGAGCAGGTCTTGACCATTATGCATCCTGAGGGCCTCGGAGGAGTCGGTGGAGGAATGGACTCTGGTAAGTCAAATCTTAACTATCATATCCCCCACCCTACCTGCATGCTATCACAGACCCTCTACCCCCACCCCCTCCCCTATCACTCCAACTCCTCACTAATGTACTAATAACACAAACCACACATCCCAACACCAAGCCCTGCATGACACAACAAAGCATGGACACCCATCACTAAAGCATGCCCACTGCACATACCCATAACACCGTCCCAACCATCATCACACAAGCCCCCACACAGGAATGCTAGCACTGGGGTACACGGTTACCCACCCATTGCACACCATGACACATACAGATGCAATAATCATGCTTTTACACCCCTGCAGGACCACTACCCAACGTCACCAGACCGGAGGGTCCAGACATCTCTACCCCACCCACAGAAGAGGCCCACAGTGATGACAGCAGCTCTGTCCAACTGGATCTAGATGACCAGCCCGGCCCATCGGGGACCTCTGGACAGTCGGTTCCCCTTGCGCAGGCACAGCCCACCACAGACCTTCCACCCTCTAGTAACACCAGCACAGCACCCACCCAGCGGGCCCATACCTCCGTACCCAGGACACGTCAATCAGCTGTGTGTCCATCACCACAGGGAACCCAGGATAACCCACCACCCCAACAACAACAGTGACCTGGGGGCAGTGGTAGTGGGCACACGGTCCAGGGGACGGAGGCCCAGGAACACAGGGGAACTGGGAGGGCTGCTGTGCGACAGGGGGCGGACAGGCCAAGGGAACCCACTCTCCACGAGGCCCTCTCCTCCATCATGGGAGCATACCACTACTCCCAGGAGACGATGGCTACGGTCCTGGCCAAGTTTCAGGAGACCCAGCGCCTGCAGGAGGAACAGTATTTGGGCTTCAGGGAGGAACTCAGAACCATCAGCTCTGCCCTGGGCACCATCGTAGGGTTGCTGAAGGACATACAGAACATCATGAGGGACACCGTGGCACTCCAAGGGGCCCCTGACACTAGCATGGACGATGAACTGCCCACCACCTCCGCCGGCGCTAGCAGACAGGACACCCTGCCACAGGACCATCACACCAGCACCCCACCCCCTGCAGACAGACAACCACCCCGCAAGTGGTCCCTGAGATCCAGGAACAGGACAGAGCACGATGCCAAGACCCCCGCCAAGAAATGAGACCACCCTGATTGTCATCCCACTGTCCCACTTTGTAACCCTGTCCATATTGGAACTGCCCCAGCTCCACTTCCTATGCCCATATGGGCAGTGCACATGTGAGACTAATAGACTGGACTCTGCCATGGACATTCCTCCACCATCACCCCTCACCATTTTACCACCCCCTCCAATAATTAGCACTTCAACAAACACCCTTGAAGCACAAAACAATCTGGAGTCAGTCTGTGATTTTGAAAATGTGTATTAGCTATGACAGTGACAAAATCCGTTCACAAATGTATTGTTAACATACCTATGTCACACATCACAAGTCCATGAAGAATGCAAGCAGATGACACACGTTGGTAACCACACCTGTGAAACTGTAATGGAAATGTACAACTCAGTTACCAAATACTGCTTGAAATTGACAGACAGGATAGAGGTAGAAGTGTGAAAGTACTTGTAGTAGGCAAGAAAGTGTTCTCACCTGTGTGTCACTGGAAATATTGCTGGATGACTGAGTCCCTGTTGTCAATGTCTTCTTACTCTGCTTCCTCCTCATCACTGTCCACGGGCTCCACAGCTGCTACAACACCGTCATCTGTGCCATCCTCCTGCAGAAAAGGCACCTGGCGTCGCAAAGCAAGATTGTGAAGCATACAGCAGGCGATGATGATCTGGCATACCTTCCTTGGTGAGTAGAATAGGGAACCACCTCTCATATGGAGGCACCTGAACCTGGCCTTCAGGAGGAAGGTGCGTTCGATCACCCTCCTAGTCCGCCCATGGGCCTCATTGTAGCGTTCCTCTGCCCTGGTCCTGGGATTCCTCACTAGGGTCAGTAGCCATGATAGGTTGGGGTAACCAGAGTCCCCTAATAGCCACACCCGGTGCCTCTGGAGCTGACCCATCACATAAGGGATGCTGCTATTCCGCAGGATGTAGGCATCATGCACTGAGCCAGGGAACATAGCATCTGTACATTCATGGAATGAAAACTCTTCCGGTTCCTGTACACCTGTTCACTCCTGTGGGGGGGACCAAAGCCACATGGGTCCCATCAATGGCACCTATGATGTTGGGGATATGTCCAAGGGCATAGAAGTCACCTTTAACAGTAGCCAAATCCTCCACCTGAGGGAAAACAATGTAGCTCCTCATGTGTTTCAGCAGGGCAGACAACACTCTGGACAACACGTTGGAAAACATAGGCTGGGACATCCCTTATGCCATGGCCACTGTTGTTTGAAATGACCCACTTGCAAGGAAATGGAGCACTGATAGCACCTGCACTTGAGGGGGGATCCCTGTGGGATGGCGGATAGCTGACATCAGGTCAGGCTCCAACTGGGTACACAGTTCCTGGATTGTGGCACGGTCAAACCTGTAGGTGATGATTAAATGTCGCCCCTCCATTGTCAACAGGTCCACCAGCGGTCGGTACACCGGGGGATTCCGCCATCTCCTCACATGTCCCAGCTGACGGTGCTTAGGAAGGACAACAGCGACCACAGAGTCAAGCAACTCAGAGGTATGTACCCACAGCTACACAGAACATGAAACATAATCCAAAAAGTTGTCTGTAAATGTTTTGAGTCCAGGCCTAGGTATGTGTGACGCAGTTGAAAATGAAGCCATGTGGGCCCCTGAAATGGCGGCTGCCTGATATCTAAACTGGGACAATGGAATGTGAGGTAACTGCGCTGGCGTTGTACACCGTTGTGGTAGGCGGTCAATGCTGCATTGGTTAACATTGGACCCTAAGGGTGCCAGGAGCCAATGACGAAGTGCGCCGGCGGTGATGATACGCACCGTCGCGGACGTCACCACCGCGGACGTCACCGCCATTTTCTATCTGTTGAATCACTCGATACCTGATCTTCGACAGGAGAGGACCTATACAGCAAGTGCTGCTGTGACCTCGGTCTGGAAGAGACAATGGCTCGTGCGTCTGTGGAAAGGGCCCCTGCCTTCACTGCACAGGAGTTGGAGAAGCTCGTGGACGGGGTCCTCCCCAGTACACGCTACTCTACGGTCCTCCAGACCAACAGGTGAGTACACAGGGAGCAAGTTGTATGGGCTATGCCTGGGTGGAGAGGGCTGGTTGTAAGAAGGAAGGGGGCAGAGTTCTGCGAGCATGAAGGACTGTGAATGCATGTGCCACATGGCAAGGGTAGGGATGTGGGGCACTCACTTTGACGGTGCAGTTGGTAATGACTTCTCTTCTTCCCCTGTACATGTCATGTAGGTAGGCGCCCACCAGAAGAAGGATATTTGGCGTGCCATCGCCAAGGACGTCCGGACCCTCGGGGGTCCACCACAGACGGAGCACCCACTGCCGTAAAAGATGGGAGGACATTCACTGCTGGAGCAAGAAGACGGCGGAGGCTCAGCTGGGGATGGCCTCCCAACGTGGGAGGGGTGCCTGTCGCACCATGACCCCCTGATGTTCCGGATCCTGGCGGTGGCCTACCCTGAGTTGGATGGGCACTTGAGGGAATCACAGCAGACACAAGGGGGTGAGTACACTCTCATGCAGCAGACTTTGCGCGCAGTGAAGGTGTCTGGGTGGGGGAGGAGGGCTGTGGGTTTCCCTAGGCCAGGGCGAGTTCCATAGGCTATGCCCCTCCGTAATGCAGGCCATGTGGCACTCCACCCCACCTCTGTAGAGTGCCAAGTACAGGTATACATGCCCCTGTGTCATCTATGTGTGCTGATGTCCACCATAGCCATGTAGGCCATATCCCAGGAACTGCATCAGTAGAGCCCAACAGCGCGGCGTAGTGCAGGGGGCTGCTGTGTCTGTATTGTCCGCCAACGATAGCGGTAAGCCATGCACTCAACCTGTCTTTCTTCTGTCGCCCCCCCCCCTTTTTGTGCTCTCCCTGTTCTTTTGTGCATCAGCATCATCAGGCAGAGGTACAGTGGCACCGGAGCACAAGGGAGCTGCATCCCACATGGCCATGGAGGGCCACACCACAGACTCTGAATACACCAGTGGGATGGAGGGCGAGGGGAGCTTCACGGCGGTCACAGGATCAGCAACCAGCGACACAGACTCGTCCTCCGATGGGAGCTCCCTTGTGGTGGCGGCAAAATCTGTGCCCCCCACTTCTACAGGTACAGCCGCCACCCCCCCTACCAGCACCGCCCTCCCAGCAGCACCTCAGCCTTCGCCCGTGCCCGCTCACCCAGGAGGGTGGGCATAACCTTCGCCCCAGGCACCTTAGCCCCTGCCCCTGTCACCTCTGCTGCCCTCAGTGAGGAGGCCATTGACCTCCTCAGGTCACTCACTGTTGGGCAGTCTACCATTGTGAATGCCATCCAGGGTGTAGAAAGGGAGTTGCAACACACTAATGCATTCCTGGAGGGCATTCCTTCTGGTCAGGCTGCCCATCATCGAACCCTGCAATCTCTGGCCTCAACACTGATGGCAGCCATTGTCCCTGTCTCTAGCCTCCCCCCTCCAACTTCCTCCACCCAGACCCAATCCCCTGTACCCCAGCCTATCCCAAGCACACCATCAGACCAGCCTGCACACACATCAACACACAAGGGAAGCTCAGGCAAACATAAGCACCACACATCCCACAGGCACTCACGCAAGCATCACCCACATACAGACACAGCAACATCCACTGCCTCCACGGTGTCCCCCACCTCGTCGTCTCCCTCCTCCCTCCCAGTGTCGTCTACACTCTCACCTGCATGCACTACCTCTACAGCCACTAGGTCCCGCACCAGCACACCCACCACCACACCCCGCTCACCTGCACTCACCACCCCCACTACCATTTACACGTCCCCTGTGTCCTCTCCCAGTGTGTCTGTGACGCCCCCTCCCAAAGTACACAAACGCAGGCACACACCCACCCAACAGCCATCCACCTCACGACAGCCTCCAGCGCATGCACCTGCATCCAAATCAACAAAAGTTACACCTCCTACAACCAACTCCTCTTCCTCCACTCCCAGACCCCCTCCAGCTACCCATCCCAGTGTTCGTAAGAAACGTTTCCTGAGCAACCTTGACCTCTTTCCCACCACCCCCCCCTCCAATTCATAGGTCCCGTACTAGCACCTCAGCCAAAAAATCTCCGGTACCAGTGGTGCCTGTTAGAGGTATGTGGTGTGCACCGGGCACCAGGGCAGCCAGTGTGACACGGAGCCACAGCACAGCCAGTCCCCCCCCCCTGTGAAACACCAGAAGTTGGACAGTGCCCGACGGGATAGGGGGAAGACTCCAGCCGGCAAAGGCGCTCACAAGGGTCCCGGGGGGACTGTCCACTCAGCTGTGACTCCTCCCAAGGTGGGGAAGGGGCAGAAGACAGCGCCAAAGTCTGGGAAGAGCAGCACGGCGGAGAAGCCCGCCATCATCCCCACTGCCCAGGAGGCCACCGCCAGCCCCATCGTCACTGGCCAGGAGGCCACCGCCAGAGTCAGTGCCCAGGAGGGCAGTCCCATCGTCACTGGCCAGGAGGCCACCGCCAGAGTAAGTGCCCAGGCGGACAGTCCCATCGTCACTGGCCAGGAGGCCACCGCCAGAGTCAGTGCCCAGGAGGGCAGTCCCATCGTCACTGGCCAGGAGGCCACCGCCAGAGTCAGTGCCCAGGAGGGCAGTCCCATCGTCACAGGCCAGGAGGCCACTGCCTGAGTCAGTGCCCTGGAGGGCCCCAGCAGCCACAGCCCCGCTGGCCAATGAGGGACCGCCATGGCAAACACCGCTGCACAGGTCAGAGACAGCAAAGTCAAGCACCGCTGAACAGGGCAAGCACCGAGGAAACAGGGCAAAGACCGCCATATCAAGCACCGCTGAACAGGTCAGAGACAGCAAAGTCAAGCACCGCTGAACAACAGGGCAAGCACCGCTGAACAGGGCAAAGACCGCCATGGCAAGCACCGCTGAACAGGGCAAGCACCGCTGAACAGGGCAAAGACCGCCATGGCAAGAACAGCTGAACAGGTCAGAGACAGCAAAGTCAAGCACAGCTGAACAGGGCAAGCACCGCTGAACAGGGCAAAGACCGCCATGGCAAGCACCGCTGAACAGGGCAAGCACTGCCAACTCAAGCACCGCTAGCCCATGTGCGGCAGGGGCAGTACGGAACTGGGACCGTCACGGGGAGAGTGATGCACTCTGGGCACCAGTCCCCCTCCAGAACCAGTGGAGAACAGCATCCACTACCTCAGTCCTTAACAGGATGAAGCACTCTCGGCACCAGTCCCCCTCCAAAACCAGTGGAGAACAGCATCCACTACTTCAGTCCTTAACAGGATGAAGCACTCTGGGCACCAGTCCCCCTCCAGAACCAGTGGAGAACAGCATCCACTACCTCAGTCCTTAACAGGATGAAGCACTCTGGGCACCAGTCCCCCTCCAGAACCAGTGGAGACTGTTATCGACTTGAGAGACTGTGGCTTTGCACTCCCCAGGATGGTACAGTGGGCAAGCTACCCACTGTAGAGACTTGAGAGACTGTGGCTTTGCACTCCCCAGGATGGTACAGTGGGCAAGCCACCCACTGTAGAGACTTGAGAGACTGTGGCTTTGCACTCCCCAGGATGGTACAGTGGGCAACAAACCCACTGTAGAGACTTGAGAGACTATGGCTTTGCACTCCCCAGGATGGTACAGTGGGCAAGCCACCCACTGTAGAGACTTGAGAGACTGTGGCTTTGCACTCCCCAGGATACATCAATGGGCATGGAGCCCCCTCGTGGATCTGGCGTGGTGCTCTCATCCGGCTGAGGTGCCCCCCCTACCCTTCCCCCTGAGGTGCCTGTTGCATTTCGATCTGATGCCCCTGCAGTGTTCTCTCCGTTTGCTCAGGTATCGTGTACGGGCCTCGCCCATCCATTTTGGGCCCAGTGGTCCACGGACATTGAATGGTGCATACCTGCACTACGAATCGTGATGTATATTTTGTTGAATGTGAAATTATATCTGTATATATTTGCTTACTGTATTTTGATATATTACAATGGTTGAACTCATTTCCTTTTGTGTTTGCATTCTTCCGGGGGGGTTGGGGGTTGTTACTGTAATGTTTGAATATGCATTGGTGTGTGTGTTGTAGTGGGTGAGGGTTGGGTTAGGGTGGGGGTGTTGCGTGTGTGTGTCCCTGACTTTTGCCTCCCCCCTCCCCTATGTCGTAGGTGCAGTACTCACTGTTGTCTTCGGCGCCAGCGTTGATGATGATCGTACAGGAGCAGGAAGACTATCGCAGGGAGTATTTGGAGTTCCGGCTCCATGGTGTCCTCCTTCCTCGTGGAGTGTGTAGAGGTGAGCGTTTTCCCATTGAAATGGCTGTTTCCGCCGTGTTTTTATCCACAGTGAATCCGCCCCGGAAAAAGTGGCGGATTGGTAGGTTGTGATACTGTGGGCGGTACTTTGTCTCCCGCCTGTCTGTTGGCGGTGACGGCCGCGCTGTTTGTCTGTACCGCCATGGCAGTCAGAGTGTTAAAGTGGCTGTTTTTGTTGGCGGTTTCCGCCACGGTCATAATTCCCTTTTTTTTCCGCCGGCCTGTTTGCGGTCTTACCGCCGCTGTAACACCGTCCGCCAGGGTTGTAATGACCCCCTATGTCTTTTGTCCTGTCGGAGAGCGTCAGATGTACGTGCACTGGATATAGCTGGTAGAGTATTTACTCCTTTGGGAGTTTCTTTTACTATTTCCAATCATACAAAGACATCGTCTAGATGTGTTTCTTACGCAGCTTTTCCTCACCATCAAAAATTGTGTATTGTGAAATGCTTAAAAGCTTATGAAGAATGTACTCGTGAAATTCGTAGGGAATTTCTGGGACAATTATTGATTTCTCTCCAGAAGCCTTTCGGTCCTGTCTCTGTAGCTACTTTGGTACCATGGGCGCAATGGCTCCTGAAAGAAGCTGGTATAGATGTTTCTATGTTTGGAGCACATTCATTCAGAGGAGCAATGGCCTCTAAGGCGTTCTCTGTGGGTTCTCGTCTGGAGGATATTATGAGAGCGGCTGATTGGTCATCAGATTCCACTTTTGAAACATTCTATCATAAACTAATTGTAGATGTGGTTACAGCGGTGGTAGATCAGCTTTGAACTAGCATAATCCGAAGCCTCCGGTCCTGACATAGAATGAAAAAAATTCTAGCTTACGCGTCAAGAATTTTCAATTCTATTAAGGACACGGAGGCGAGGATTATCTCACCCAAAGAGAAATTACTGTATTATTAATTTTCTGTTTGAAATAGTCATATGTATTATGAGTCTATGATTGCGTACTTTCCCATTATATAGTTTTTATGATATTTTGTCAAAGAGAAGGATATTATTGGCATGTTTTCTTTATTTTTAGGTATGGATAACAAAGGTACCTGATCGGTGTATTGGAGACGGATGTCTTTGACGTTTGGTATTTAAGAGGATAGTTGGGATCTTTTCCAGAGTTGGTTCGTTTGAAGAGATTCTAGTTCTAAGGAGTCAAGTTCTTATTTGGTTTCATTGCAAAGAAAAAGGAAGGACTGTGTTTGCAGAGTCTAATATACAGGAGTCATCCCTATGATTGGTGGACATTGCCTCACTGGGTTCATGGGAAATGCAGTTTTTTGGTTATTTAAGTTTTGATTGGCTGCTGCATTTTATTGCAGTAAAGAGAGAGAAGCATAATCTTCGCCTCCGTGTCCTTAGTAGAATTGAAAATTCTTGATGCGTAAGCACGAAATCTTTTTATTTTCTGTCATGAGCTATGAAGTCGTGACTGTTTTGTGCATGTTTTCTACACATTTTCACGTCCTGCTGGGTTGTCCCTGAGCAGTCACGTAACTAAGGCCTCCAAGGTGACGCAGGCGGCTGCCAGAGCTTCAGGGGGCCCCTCACCACAGTACACTGTGCACGGGCAGCAGCCCCCTGACTGGATCCAGGCAAAGGGGGCCCCTACTTTGCAGAGGAGGCCTCTTTAGTTTTGTTACGCTACTATCCCTGGGCAGCGATTTGCTTCCGCATGCATGGCTATACACGTGACCAAAAGTATTAGCAGAAGGCTATTCACAAGACCTTCTGGTCTATCCTTCACGTGACTACGGCTCCCGCGACCACATCCATTGACGGCGGGCTCTCTCTGTGAACTTCTACCCTTATCTTCTCGTACCTGCGGCTGCCGCAACAACAAGACTAATGCCCTGCTACTAGAAACAGTGAAATAGAGCTTCTTTCCACTTCCACACTGAATTGTATTAACTGTTAACAAATTTTACTTCCACAGGTTGATACTCTGGGACATTTTTCGTATGCCAGTGCTTTCTCATCTGTCATTTGAATGGTGTTTTTTTTTTTTTTCCGTATTTTGTATTTTCATATCTGCATATATTCTACAAATTTTGTTTATTTTGCTATTAGCGCTTACTTCTTTTTAGTGCTGTCATCATTCAACATATATCACCACCCCCATTTCTCCTCACAACACCTGGTGAACCACCAATTCCTTGGTCCAAGTGGAAGAAAGTTTCCATAAATTACTTAAAGGTCTGTGGCTCTAATTTATCTGGAGGAAAAAAAAAACCTTCATTCACTGCCTAAGACAGGCGACATTTCAAAACTCACCGTATTTGGTTATTGAGGGAGAAGGAGATATGTTGAATGAATTTGAAATAGCTGTTACAAAATTAATAGGATTTGTATTTTGTACCTAATGTGTCCATAATATTGCAAAGATTCCATTTTGGGAAGAGAAAACGAGGAGGGAGAATCAGTAGAAGATTTTGTGACTATGATTAGGAAACTTGCCGCACAGTGCAATTTTGGGGAGAACACGGAGGAGAGAATCAGTGACCAGTTTATGCTTGAGAGGAAAAATGACAAGGCCTGAGAGGCATTATGGTCAAGAAATGATCCCAGTCTTTCTAAAGTTGTGACAATATCCAAACAAATAGAACATTCTTGGAAATGTATACAAGATTTACAAAAATCCAGAGATACAATGGCTTCAGTTCAATCTGGAAACATAGTATGCGAAAAACAGGTAAAGTGTAGTCTGAACTAAGATCACATATTATAGGTGTGGTAATCCCAATCATTTAGCTAACAACAAAGGTTGCCTTGCCATCTGTGTCACCTGCAGATCATGTGGGATAAAGGGACATTTTGCGAAATATTGTAAGTCAATTTCTGCCAAAGAGAAGGTCATTGAGGTAGAGGAGGATGACTGTGATATTGTGTTGCAAGTAGTCAATGATTTAAAGTGCTATTCAAGTTCACGTTGTGAACATCCTGCTGACATGGTAAAGGTTAATGGCATAGAGGTGTCCTTGATGATGCACTCTGGTTTGAGGTTATCTTTGGTACCTGATTAGGATTATGTTAGCTGTTTCAAGGGTAAAGTTGAACTTCTTCAATCGAATCTCACTCCTCAAGGTCAGGTCAGAGAGGTAGAGACAAAGTCAAACATTTTTCTTAATTAATTTCTGCAAGTATTTTCAGACAAGGTAGGAAGTGCTAAAGGATATGTTCATCGCATCATCTTGAAAGACAACGCCATTCCAGTAGCATGCAAGGTGAGGAATAATTCTTTGAGTTTGCATGGTGTTGTAGAAACAGAACTCAACAGACTGAAAGAAGAAGGTATCATTGAGACTGTGGAGGCCTCTAATGGGTGGCTTGCATGGTTGTAGTAACTAAGGGCTAGATGTACCAAAAGGATTTACCCATTCTGTGTCTATGGGAAAATGTGTTCGTACATATAACCCTAAGACTTCAGGAGAAATACGTCTACGCATTGACCTTAGAGATCTCAATAAGGCGGTAGTGGAAGACAATGTCCCATTGTCCAACATCATGGAGATGAAAACGATGTTGGGAAATGCCAAAATTTTCTTTACTCTGGACCTGGCATAAGCATATCATCAGGTCCATCTCAGTGATAATTCTAGCATCTGTTTTTCAGAGGCTCAAGTCTGGTTTATTCAAAGGGATGGAACATGTCAAGGTGTTTTCAAGATGATGCGCTCATATACAGTAAAACGTTGGAAGAGCATATGAACATTATATGAGCAGAAAGGGATGACGCTCAAGTTCAGCAAATGTTGCGTCTGTCTCTCTGAAATCACATATTTGGGGCATGTTATTTCAGGTGACGGGCCTCCAACCTGAGGAAGATTTGGTGAAAGCTATCTTGAGCTGACCAGCCTGACAAAGAGGGAAGATGTTGAATCTTTCTTTGGTATTTCAGAGTATTATTCATGATTTGTTTCAAATGTTGCCAGTCACACGAAGGGTATTACAGCCCTACTTAAGAAGAATACTGAGTTTGTCTGGTCTGAGACATGTCAGAGAGAGTTTGAGGATGTTAAAGCTGATCTTTCCACAGCACAACATTTGAGAAGTTGTATACCAGGTTTACCATGTGTGATAGTGACGGATGCCAGTCAAAGATGCTTGGGAGCACCTTTGAAGCAAGTGCAGGGAGGAAATGAAGTAATAATAGTTTTTCCTCGAGGTCCTTGAAGGGAGCTGAGAAGCGCTATTCCAGCATTGAAAAATAGGCTATGGCTGTCTATTGGGCAATTAAGAAATTTAGATATTTTTGTGGGGGTCACATTTCAGCTTCAATCAGATCACAAACCCCTACAAGAGGTGTTTGGAAATAAAGGTCTAGATAACATTTCATCAAGGATATGCAAGTGAAGGGTTGGTCTCCAAACTGCAAGTGATATTTGCACCTCATCTGTGACAAGATTTTTGGCTGAGGTTTTCGCCAGAGAAGGGAATCCCAAATTCATACTTATTTAAATGGTCTACAGCTAATATCAAGGGAAGTGGAGAAACTACTAATGGAAAGAGGCAAAACACACAAAAATGCACTCTCCATCATCCCAAGACTAAAGACATGGTAGAAAGATTTAATAGAACCTTGAAAGAGACCACTCAGATAACGAAATGTAGTGGCAACAGTTGGATTCAAGTGGCTAAAAAACATCTGGTGTTCCTCCTTTTGTTCTGTTCAGTAAGTACAATCTCAACACTACAATGAGTCCACTCTGGGTGAAAGAATACAGTGGGAACAGGGAGAGGTCTCACAATTTAGACAGGGAGGTGAGAGAAAAGGGAAAACAGATGCAGTCTAAAACAAAGGAGAATTTTGAGCTTCGTAAAGCTGTAAAACTGAAAGTAGTGTGTGTGGGTGACAGAGAAAATAAAGTTGCCTGGAAAGGGTAATGGCGTCTCTCACTTTAGCAAACCTTACACTGTGGCAAAGGTGTTTCGCAGTGCATCCAAAATGAATGATGGCTGCATCTGGAATTTCAACAGAATTGTAGTTCTGGGGTAATTTCACACATTGTATATATTGTATGTATTTGATCTAATATTGTGTATATATTTCTCTGTATGAGCTGTTTTTTAGGGTATGCAGGTGTGTGATATCTTTTTACTTTAGACAAGTGGTATTTCCCTTTTTCCTGCCCCCCCACCTTCCTTTTTCTCTTACTTGTATTAATGGCATGTTCTTATCACTGATGTTCTGATTATAATGTTATTGTTCAAAGGAGACTGTGATGGGTAGAGAAAGCGAAGACTTGATTCCTGGTAGCTTTGGCTGGAGTTTCTTTATCTACTAACAAACTAACTTAAATTCTTCTGATACTTCAGATTCATTTTACCAACGCTGGGCCTCTGTGCTACTTCCACAGCTATCCCAGGGCTAGAGAAACAGAGTTGTGGGTTATGTAAATGTCATGAAATGGTGTGCCCATGGAATATCTTAATGGAATCTTGATCACATGAAATATGGTGACCAGAATATTTAGGCAGAAATATTGAAAGGTAAGTAAGTAGAGATATTATCTATCTATCTATCTAAAAACAAGATATAACAGACCCTTAATTAATCTCCTGTCGGCAGGCGGGCACAAAGAATTCACTGAAGCCATAACTCTATGACACCCGCTCATCAAATGTCACGGTTCACCATCCAGTTTCTTTTCCTACTACATTACACCTAGTTTAATTAATCTGATTGTTGATCTTCTAAAGTGGGTATGACTTCAGATTGTGCTAGTGCTTGTTTGTGCCTGCCAGTCACTGTTTGTTAATGTGAGGAATCCTGCTGCTTTGAGTTTTCGACACTACACTCACGCTAGCTCTTCAACTGGGTCATGGTCTCATGACTTCACTTCCTGTCGTGTCTGAGGTTAAGGGTGTGCAAGGTTACATCTGCTACCTTTATTTGGGTGAAAATGTGCTGCTGTACAATTCATTGCCTTTCACAGTCACAGAGGCCCCTTACCAAAGGAAGTTCCATGGAATGTGCCAGGTATATTATTTGTTTCTCAATAGTGAGACTTATTTTGAGTCACGGCTTGCTTAACTGTGAAGGGGGGTCAAAATGTAATTAAAAAAGTAAATAAATAAAAACGTACGACTTCCATTGCTTGCCACTCCCACGTCGTCGCTGCAGACCGGCACAGGCTCCCAGCCTGCCTTGCTCAAAGATGCGTCAGGATTGGTTGGGAGCGCCCAGCCAGGGCGCTCCCAGGCAGACTGGGAGCCTGTGCAGGCTCTCTCCAGCCCGGCAGCTGTGTTGCCGGGCTGGAGAGAGGACACAGCGCATGTGTGCTTGGCTGGCCCGGGACGTCTGGCCAAACACAATGCGCTCTGAGGGGAGTGCACATTGCACTCCTCTCAACTCGTCATCCCCCAACATAGTTTATTATCCCTTCCTGGTGAAAGTTTTGCAGCTTCTGCTGCTGGCGGGGGGCGACGCTCCTCCACCCTAATGGAGGAGCCACCCCTGTTTATTTTAGTAACTTATAAAGACAAAAACATGTTGCAATCTAACTTTCATGATAATTAACGCAATGCCAGTGATCTCTCTTCCAACTAACAGACAGGGTATAAAAAGGTCTCCCTTGTGATATAAACATTTTGGATGTTAATTAACCATAAACATTAGTATGGGTTGCAACAATGCTGAGAGTATGGCCAACAGCCTGCCAGTTACTTTCGCTTACATAACTGGTTCGAACAGCCATTTCAAGTCTCCGGTTGGCTGATCAAGATGTGAAAGTCCAGGTACCCTGACCAAGGACCTGAGAAAGAAGGAAAGGAGTCTCGGGGTACTGTTATGATGCAGTTAAAGGCATTTGGGTTGCGTGGGATGCATGAATTATAAGAGTCAGGGTAATATGTTGGAAACCAGAAAAATAAGTGCAAGTGTTTTAGTCATCAAATCTTAACCACACACCTAGACTGGAACAAAACCCCATTATTAATTTAAATGACAGTCAGTAGGAGATTAGGTGTTTGGTTTTTATGTGTTTTAAGGCCGTAAAGGATGTTCTTTTTTACTCCTCTTATTTCCTTTTTAACTTAATTTTTACTTATCTTTTATCTTTTTACCGGTGGTTGTTTTGCTTTTATGGTTGAAAGTAACCGAATAAAGCTATGTATAACCAAGTGCAAGTGAAATCGGCCAAGAAGAACACATTTTTGGTTTCATTGTGTGTAGGGTACAAAGGGAAAGTATGAAAAAACACATTCTCCTTTTTAGCTGATCTACGGAGATAGAAGAAGAGTCTTGTTCAGAGTTCATTTGCAATAGAAAGTCCTGCGATTCGGGGTGGAATTACTAAATCTTCCTTTAGATGATTCTTTCTCCTCCAGTGGAGAATCCAACCACGGAATTGTCTCTGGCATAGGGTTAGTATTGTAGAAATAAATCCAACCTCTGGTTCTTCACCGGAGTAAAACTTTTTAGCAAAGGAATAAGCATTCCCTACACGAATTGGAGAAATGCTCATTATCACTCAACTGTAAATTAGACCCTAAGTTGCCCAAGAAGCACAAGAAGCAGAAACGGGTCAATCCTGTTGAGAAAAAAAGAGACAATTAAGAGCAACGTTTAGGGTTTGTCATAATTTCACACCCTAAAGCAAATATGACATACTCTATAATTTCCTCAAAGATATCCCTTTTGGCATCCCATGTAATGAAGCAAGTTTATAAATGCTATAGACTGAGGCTTTAAACATTCTGCTTTTATTCATAAAATAACAAAATAGAGTTACATGTACATTTCTTTCTTATATTCTATGACGAAACATGAAACAGTCAATGCCATATGAAACACCTGTGTAAGCAGCATATTTGTCAAGACATCTTCGATAAACTTTTTAATTTTTGTTTTCAATAGGACCATGCTATTGATCTGTATGATAACTACATGACCTAAAGAAATTTTACTGCAGAGCCTCATAGTTTAGATTAGGAATATACTCCACAAGGGCCCTCTGCAGATGTGAACTTAGTTGGAAGCATGTTCTTCGTCGGCGACATTCATGAGTCAAAGGATGAGGCTTGTGTGTAGAAGACGCACCGGGTTTCATCCGGACAATATAGTTCATTCATGTTACCCTTTTTGTCAGTGAGAGCATCAGTGATGTTTGCTTTAGACAAGTACAATCTCATTATTGTAGGCGGAGCGGCAAGTGACAGTAGTGGTCAGCACCTCGATAGCTTATATTCTCAGAGAATCAAAATAAAGTAGAGGCAACGCATAGAGCTGGAAATTAGAGAAATTATAACAAAACAATAAAAGTGGGAGAGGACAGGGATGTAGGTATGGAGGTAATGACAAGTAGTAATAAAAAAAATGTTCATGTGTGTATAGCCTGGGTCAGAAGGCATGTGCTTCAAGAAGCAATGAGCAAGAGGTGACGGGCAGTTGAGTTGGTCATGTATTGGAGGTTGAGCAGGAAAAGAGGGCCTGGAGAGAAAAGACACAAGAGATATGCAACCACGAAAGGCCCACTATCTCCTTTCACAGCCCCCAAATGGAGATGATCTCTTGGACGGTGCGACTGTGGTTAATTTTATGTCATGTTCAGTCTCTTCAAGTCCACCTTTCAGGCTTGCCTTAGAACCAATTGTCTTAGTCTTGTGTTCCTTGCTTTCCCCATTCAACTCATTCATGGGGTATCCTTGGACACTACCTCTTTCTTTACATTCCTTGTAGCCATTCCTTTTGTGCTGATTTTCTGTAGTTTTATAGATTTTCTTTGACTTACTCTTTGTATGTTATCGTGATTGTGTGTGTTGGTGTGCATGTGGATCATTGCCTCTGTGGGTGATTGACTAGAAAGCTGGAGCACTAGTGTGCAAGAATGTGTCTGAGTGAGAGAAGGGTGTAGTGAAGAGCATCACTTGCTCTCACAGTGGGTGACTGCTAGCAGAAGATGCTGGTTGCAGGTATAATGAGATGAAGTGAGATCAAATCTAGTCTTTGTGCTCTGGCACCAAGTCCCAGCAGATGGTCTCTTCTTCACTGTCTGTTAGATTAGATCTGGAAGTTCACTCACCTTCTAGACTACTGGGCCATGTATCTCCTATCACTGATAAGGGTTCTGGCCCACTGCATGAGCACGTGGGCAGGATGCAGATCCTAGTCAGAAGCATGGTACCACCGGAGAGCTCAGAAGTACAACTCTTACACTTCTGGAAGCACCAGCCTTTGAGAGAAAGGTCACAGTAAAACAACCATTCTCCAGAGAGGCACAATGGATCTGGCACTACCCACCCAGCACAAAGGTTCTCCTTCCCTCTCTGTTTTCAAGATATGACTTAAAATCCCTTCTTCACAAACATGACCTCCTCAAACAGCCTACATCACTGCCATAACCATCAATGGCCCAATTGCATTTTCTAATCTCAGCTATTGAAATGCCTGTCATTTAACTAACATACTATCAAATAGTTGCCTGCTTTGTGACATTATATTTTGTTTTCCTTTGGTTTTCTCTGTAAACTCACTACTTTAACATCTACCACATGATTGAAACGCGATCTGTCACCCAGGATTGTTTGTGCTTTACAACAATTCTGTAAATAAACATCCCTTCGATGCCTTTCAAAGGCAGTAGAGGATTGGGCAGGGATGGAGTGATGTGAATGATGTAAGACTGGATCGAAAAGAGTCCAAATGTAAACCTGATAGTGTAAGAGAGAGAGAGAAAGAGAGAGATAAAGTCAGAAGGATGCAGGGAAGGTTGGAGAGAGAGAGACAGGAAGGTCAGATGAGACTGCAGCGTGGAACGCTCAGTGAAAGTGAAAGAGACAGAAGAGGATGTCTAAAATGAGTGGTTCTTCCAAATTAGATGAGGCACAGAAATAAGTAATCCACTCAGACATCCGCTGTTTCAGCCGTGGATCAAAAACAACACAAAGGTTAAGGCCATCACTCTGACGCTGCAGGATAGTTGGAGGCAGGAAGCAGCTGCCACGGAACAGGCGAACCACCCCGTCTGATTGGTCACTCACTATAGGCCTGGATGACATTCCCAATGAAGGCAAAGCATGGCCTGGGAAAGGCAGACATTTCAGAATCTGGTTTGCATTGCATTACGTTTTTCAGGTGAATTTCATGTGTACTTCTAGAGCACTGGAAGACAAAGTCCATGTAAGAACACCTGTGTAGTTGAGCCAAAAGGAACTCGTCAAGGGTTGTGCAGAACTGGCATTTGCGCCCTTCTAGAGGTGCACCTCAGTGGGCTTAGTGCAGATGGTCTAGTAAAAGGGTGTGCCTGTATACCTGGCTTTGGGGCAGGTCATGGAGAACCCATATTTGTGCCATTATTGCCTCAGAGAACTTTGAACATTTGCAAATATGTGACCTACCAGACTTCAAGGTGTGCTGTCCGTGACAGATACCAAAAACTGAACAGAGGAGGAAGATAGGAAACTCCTTGGGGAAGAGTTGTGTAAGCACAGTGAGACAGAATGGACTTCAGCTATTATGAAAGCTATATGCTGCAGAAGTAGGGTGAGGTGGATTCTTGGCACTTTGAACCCATTGCAGCGCAGATTCCCCATTTGTCCTAGTGCTAATTACAACTGTGCACAAAACCCTTTCTGTGGTGGAACCTAAGGGAGGTACCACTAGCTCTGAACAAAATGCTATCACAATGCAGTTTCCAGGCAGGATGAGCGACGAATGCAGAAAGGACGTCCCTCACCCCCCTCCGAACGGTGGATGATGAGCACTGGAAAGAAGCGAGCATCGTGATATGTGGGGGGATTCTCATTGATGGCCAACTGACTTGAATAGGAGCAGCACTGCTCATCCTGGCAACCACGCTCTGCAATGCTGCTGCTTCTACTCCGCCAAAGACCTGTCCTGCAGGAGCCATGGACCCGGCACAAGGAGAAGCGGCTTGTGTTGAGGGAGACGCGGGAGTGTCCGCCACTGCAGCTGTTAAACGCATGGCGTGAAAAGATGGAAGAATTGCTGGATGCCCCATTGCAGCGTTCACACCCTCGCAAGATCCTACCATAACCACATGCAGAGTAACCATTGCACATTGGTGATTCTGTTAGATCCATTAAAATGGCCTCTGAATAGCTGGGGATGAGCTGTCTGTTGGTGCATATGTGCCACTCAAGATCTGTGCTGTCCAGGGTACTGACCCTTGGCATTCGGTACCTGTACACAGGCTCCTCGGATGTGGCAGGCACCGTGAATTCAAGTCCCAATAACTTCTCCACGTGGTAGTGAACATATGCAGTCTGATACTCTATTAGAACTCTCAAGGGCCAGGAAAGCAGGAGCAGTGATGCCACCCAGAATGTGTAATGCGATCCATACCATGGTAGATGTTCTGGGTCCACGTAGGCCAACATGAGGTCCTTGAAGTCCATGTTCTTCAGCTGCATGCCTTCTCGGGCTTCCATGTAGTCATCCAAGCCCTCGATCTCTGTGAAGAAGTGAGCACGCTGAGTCAGGTATGAGTTCTCTGACTCGGTGTTGGCAAAGCTAAAGCACTTTGTGAATTTCACTTTGGTGGCAGCATGGCGCTCCAGGTCAAAGAGGTCCTTAGAGATGTCTTTGACTCCACAGTGAGAATACTCAAACTCTGCCTCTGCCACATGTGTGTTGACTCGTTCGTGGTAGACTTGTGTGGTTGTGTATGCGTCCCCATTCCGATATCGAGTCACCTGCCGGGTGCGCCGTACAAAGTGGTAGCTGATGGCCTTCCACCAGATGCATGGGGTGGCTTGGCGCATGCGGAGGATATGTTCGTAGACGGTGTCAACGTCCACCTTGTATTGGAGCTCACTCTTGGCGTGGCAATGCCAACACTCCACCAGGTAGACCACATAGAGCATTGCGAGGAAGGCCAAGGGGATGTAGATGTAGCCGTCAGAACACGGGCTGTCGTGGTAGATCATCGACTGACCCTTGAAGGAACTGTCAAAGCTGAGCTTGGTGACTCTGGCCAGCTGGCACCAGGTCACCGCCCCCAGGCAGCAGTACATGAGGAGGGAGAGCAGCAGGCATTTCCAGTGGGACTCTCGGCACAAGGAGGCACTCAGAGACTGCTGGCAGGGACGTTGCTAGGGAGGAGAGAAAAAGAACCAGGCGTGAGTTCACGGGAGAAATGAAAAGATAGACGAGACAGAAGATGTGTAGAGAAAGGGAAGACAGACATTGAAAGGAAGATAGCAAAAGAAAAGAACAGACAAATAAACAAAGGGGGAGGAAAGAGGAATGGTGGTGAGAAGAGAGAGAGAGAAAGAAGAATAAAGAAAAATAAAGCTAAAGAGAGCGTGATGGAGAGTAAGAGACAAAGAAAGAGATGTTTAGAAAAAGAAAATAAGCAAATGATGAAGACAGGAAGGACCGAGAAGAAGAAAGAGAGAGAGAAAGAGTGTAAGAATGAGGAACAAAATAGATGGGGAAGAAAGAAAGGACGAGCGAAAATGAAGATAGAGAAGTGAAGAAAGGCATATAGAAAATGAAAGAAGGAGTGGGGAAGATACAATGGAAGGGAGCAAGAGAAATAACAAGTGTGATAAGGAGCAAGGGAAAGAGGAAAAAGTGGATGAGAGAGCGAGCAAAAGAGAGAACGACCAAGAGTGCGAGAGAGACCGAAAGAGAAATTAAGGGCCAGATGTAGGTAACAGTTTGCACGTCGCAAACAGCGATTTTCGCTGTTTGCGATGTGCAAACTGCACTATGCAATGCACAAAACCCATTTTGCGATTCGGTAACCTAGTTACCGAATCGCAAAACGAGTTTGCGAGTCGCAATTAGGAAGGGGAGCCAGATTGCTTTGTGACCGCGAACGTGGCCGCAAACCAATCGCAGTTTGCACCCATTTGAAATGGGTGGTAACCCATTTGCAAAAGGGAAGGGGTCCCAATGGGACCCCTTCGCCTTTGTGATTGGAACTGCAAACATTTTTTCAGAGCAGGCAGTGGTCCTATGGACCACTGCCTGCTCTGAAAAAATGAAACAAAAACGTTTCATTTTTCGTTTTTGTAATGCATCTCGTTTTCCTTTAAGGAAAACGGGCTGCATTACAAAAAAAATAAAACTGCTTTATTAAAAAGCAGTCACAGACATGGTGGTCTGCTGTCTGCAGCAGGCCACCATCCCTGTGAATGCCGCCACTCGCAAGGGGGACGCAAATTGCGACCCACCTAATTAATATTAATGAGGTGGGCCTTTGCGACCCCCTTGCGAGTCGCAGATGATGTCAGGGACACCATCCTACATTCCAATTTGCGACTCGCAAATTGCGAGTCGCTCTGACTCGCAATTTGCAAGTCGCAAATTGGAATTTTCCTTCATCTGGCCCTAAGTGAGTTAGAGAAAGAGTAGTGAAGAAGAGAGAAAGAAACAAAGAGACAAAGAAAGAAAGAGTGAACGAGAGGGTATTCGATAGATATCTGCCTATATGTATATATATGCATACATTTATTTTTATATTTATAAAGAGAGACATAGGGCGAGAAGGAGAGCGAGAGAGAGAGTGAAAAAGCTCAAAAGAGAGGGAAAGATCTTACACCAACAGAGTGCAAACCATTAAAAATATAAATGTACGGCATTCAAAGAACATCTTTAAATATGTTGCGATATAAGAATTAAAAACGACACTTAAAGTAAAAGAAAGTCAAAAATAAATGTGAATGTTATAAATTGAGCAATGTCACCAAAGAGAGTGTAATTGTTGGGGAACACAAAGAAGGCAGTTTGAAGTACAGACTGTAAATCATCATCTCTCCATCTACTTCTCCTCTTTCTCAACCTCAACTCTTTATTCACTTCAATTCTCTATCTCTGTCTCCCTTTCTCTACATCTCACCTCTTTCTACCTCACTTTTCTCGGTGCCTCACTTCCATACCTCACATCACTTTCACCATCTAGTCTCTTTCTACCCAACCTCTCAATTTACCATACAAATTGCTTGCTACCTCTAGACCCTCTACCTCACCTCTGTCACTACCTGACTTCTTTCTTGCTACATCTGTTTCCAGGAGCAGCTCGCGGCAAGTAGACGGGGTGGGGTGGCGCGCAAGTAGACGGGGAGGGGATTAAAATAAAATAAAAAATAAAAATAAAAAAAAACACTTACCTCAACGCTGTGTGCTGTTCCACTCCTGCTTCTCCTCGCTGCAGGCACAGGCTCCCAGCCTGCTCTGTGGCCAATCCTGACGCTGCTCAAAGCAGCGTCAGAATTGGCTGGGAGCGTCCAGCTGGGGCACTCCCAGGCAGACTGGAAGCCTCTGCAGGCTCTCTCCAGCCCAGAGCCTACAGTGCATGTGTTTGGCTGGCCCGAGACAGCCGGCCAAACACACATGCATTCTGAGGGGGAGAGCTGAGCACTCCACCTCACTGCTCGTCACCCCCGTGGCCCCGCCCTTTTACCAAACAATAATAAACACAGATTATTATTGTTGTTTGGTAAAAGTTTTGCAGGTGTCGCTGCTGGCGGGAGGGCGACGCTCCTCTGACCTCATTTGAAAGCCGCCCCTGTCTGTTTCTTTAAATCTACCTTTTTCCCTAGATGTTATTGCTTCCTCTCTCACAGCCCTCTCTGCATTTGCTTCACTTGTTCATCCCACCCTCTCTACCTCTCCTCTATCTGTTTACCTCTTCCCCTACCTCACCTCTCTCTCTGCCTCTCTCTTTCTCTCTCTCACCTGTGTCTCTTTCTCTTTCTCTCTCTATCTCACCCTTGTTCTACTGCAGTATCACCTTCACATCTCTTTCTCTACATCACCTCTACCTCTCCACTTCACCTATTTTATTCCTAAGTCTCATCGCTCCTTCTACCCTTAACTCCCTTTCTACTTTTGACTCTGCTTCTTTAAATGACCGTCCTTCTGTCTCTTTTCTCATTTAGCGCCTCCCGCTCTATATCACCAGTCACTGTCCACCTTATATATATTTATACTTCTATTACTACCATCCCTCTATCTATGTCTATCTCTAACTCTCTCTGCCACTCTGTCTCTCTACCTCACCTCTCTTTCTACCTTATCTCTCTCTCAACCTCATCCCTCGACGTACCCACCCCTCTCTCCTCTTCCTTCTCTCTTTTTTACGTTACCTCTCCAAACCCACCTATTTCTCTAGCTCTTTTTCAGGAGCGGCTCGTGGCAGGCACAGGACGGCGCGGAGGGGTGGGTTGGGGGGAGGAAATGAATATTAAAACAAACAAAAACATTTACCTGAATCCGCTGCCGCCTCTATCACCGCGCAGCTCCTCTTTCCTTCGCCGCAGGCTCCCAGCTGGCCCTGAGGCCAATCTGAACGCTGCTGTCATGCTGCTGGCAGCATTACCTCAGCGTTCCTATTGGTCGGAGCGCCCAGCCAGGGCTGGGCACTCCCCCTCTGTGCTGGTCAGCCCCATGGCCCGCCCCTTCTACAATACAACAATAATCAACGTAGTTTATTATCGTTGTATTGCAGAAGTTTGGCAGCTGCTGCTGGCAGGGGGTGGGGAGGGGGGGGGGGGGTGACACTCCTCCACCCTAGCGGAGAAGCCGTGCCTGCTCTTTTCTGCCTCCAACTCACATCTCTTGCATAGCGTCCCATTGATCTTACTCAGCAAAGTCTGGTCACTGTTTGGCCACAGACGTGTACACATGGAAAGAGGAGATGAGGGACAAGGTAGGGGGAGAGAATTAAGGAGACAATTATCACTTTTCAACCAATGAAAGGATGAGAAGCTACAGAACGCTGCTTTGGTTTTCCCTGTTGCAGTGAAAATATCAATTGTGATGGACGATTTTTTTGTGATTCCAAATATCTGGCAATTAAAGGTACGATGTCACGTGTTATGTGATATATCTTTTTAAGTAGCATGCACTACAGTTAAAAATCCACCAAGTCACACTTACTGTGTCTTTGCTACATGGAGATGAACAGCCGGGTAACAAATAGAATGCCAAGTAAAAGATTATTATTCCAAAGCAAAACAATCTACATAGAAGCCCAAAAGATGGATTTATCAGATGTCTTTATTTGTCTCGTCAACGTAGGGGAGCTTGAGCTTTCAACTGTTTCCACGTGTGCCTTTGTCAGAAAGTTTAACACATAACTCAGTTTTGTTTGGCATCACAAGGGCATGCGTTAGTTCAAAATTGGTTACAAATTCAAAGTTGTTCGAGACAGGGGTCCCCAAACATGCTTTTCCTGGGCCCTAAAAATGCTTATGGATTGCTCTGCCACTTGATACTCGATGAAGACCTCAATCTGTTTTTTCACTGACTCCAGGTCATTCTTGCAAGAATCAGTCTTTGTAGGCATCCTTTGTACTGTCCCATTTTCTGACCTCAAAATTGGGTTTGCTTCATCTATTGTGTGGATATTTATTGCCTTGGGGGCATTCGTAGTGCCCCAATTACATTATTGTTCTCAGATACACACTGATCATGCACATCCTCTGGAATTTTCTGTCAGGGTCAAAACGCCAACTGCATGGAAGAGGCCTAACAAGACTCTCAGTGTCCTTTTTCAGAATTATAACATCTAAACTCATTTGTGATATGTATGCTGGTCTTAGAATATATTCAACACTTGTCTTATAACACTGAGGATAAATCTACACTATTCTCAAATTGTCCCTGCACAATTAATTTGCATTTGTTTGCATTGGCCACTCAGCCATCCACATTGCACCAGCATCCTCTGTCATTGTATGGTTTATTTTTTATGAATTTTATCCTTTGTTTCTGTGTTTCCAATAAAACAGTTTGTTTTGTAAATTTACCATAAATGCACACTGTTGAAGCAAAAATATGGGAAACATAAAGGACCTGATTAGAAGTTAGACGGTCCCTAAGCGAGACCGCCGAACTCGCGAGGAGGACGCCACTGCCCTATTACAAGATTTCTGCTGGCTTTCATGGTTGACTGGCGGAAACCTTGAAATAGAGCGTTCCCGCCGGTCTGACCAGTGGAACAGTGCTACGAGATGGCCCTCGGCTTCCTCAAAGGTGCTGAGTGCTATCTCGCAGCGCAGAGCGGGCCGACCAGCACCCTCGGAACGCACAATGTCTGCAAGGCAGAGAGTGCACAGTCCAACAGTGCTGTGCAGGGGGGGACCCTGCACTGTGGCCCCCTGCACTTGCTCTCCTTTATTCTTTTTGTGGTGCTAAATCGTCTTCAAAAGGCTGGTGGAGAACAAGGTTGTAATCAGCAGGGCGGTGCTGAGTTCAGCTCCACCCTGGCTGATTACAACCAAGACCGCCGTCACCCCTTCGAGATCTTGGATCCTGGCGGAGACCGCCACTGCGTGTCTGGTGCTCTTGTGACCACCAGACACTTAATCAGGCCTAAAATGTTCAATTATTTGAAAATGTTTAGAAACAGTGAAGTAGTGAACTTATTTTCTATTGGTATTACGTGTCAGGCACCCCCATACTTTCTTTTTATTCCCTTTGAACAGTGAAAATGAATTCTTTTTAAAATAGTACATCTTGATGTTTTCATGTGTAATACGGAAATCCCAACATGCCCTTTGTCAGGCATCAGCATTTCATCCATTCCAATTCGTTCCTTGCGTTCTGCTAGAGGTTTTGCTTTTGCAGTCGAAATGTAAAATCACAAAACCCAGAATGTATAGAAATGAAAAGAAAAAATCCTGGTACTGAAGAAAAAGTCAGCTAATGGCTGACACACGGATTCTCTGAAGTGATTTTACTTCTTTCAAAACAAATGTCAGCCATCCCAGCCAGCCATAATGCTTGAGAAAAGGGAATTCTATTGTCTTTAATATCTACTGGTCCTAGCCTGAAGCTCTGTTCATTGTACATAAATTGTTAATCTCCACTCCAGCCATATAAAAAAAAAAATTTATCTGGTAAATCTGCCATCATTCATTCCAAGGTCATCTGTTCCCTGAGCTCTCCTGGATAATTATTTTCCAAAGTTCAGGTGGAGACACGGCCTTTACCAACACCCAAAATTGTTAACTTTTTTGACAAATGACCAGCGGCGCAGCTTGGTCAGTATGACCAACACTCACTCTGGGACATCTTGTTAAAACGCGTTATATGAGAAGCTGGCATGAGGGGGCCTAAGAGGCAGTCAAAAGAGAGAGGAGTATGGATTGCTAGGGGTTCCTAAAAGACATTTGTTAAGGTCTTCAATACATAGATGAGAGAGAGTTTGTGTGTTTTTATCAGTGTGGGCATGTAAAAATGGCAAGTGAAATCCGACACAGTCTTCGCATTACCAGACTGAAAGCACAGGTACCCAACTATGTACTACCGTACACATTTTTCATGGGGTATAAACACCCTCATGAGCTATGTTCCTGCAAATTACGTCATCTTTATTTTCTAATTAAACTCATAGAAGCCAATCTGGTCCCCCCTCTGCTGTATGACTGGTACAGGCAGTGTTCAGGTCAAAAAGAGGCCCTCTGTGTGCAGGATTTAGGTGGTGTCTGTGATTTATATTTGCACCTTGTTCAGCAAAGCAATTTTTTTGTTCCCACCTCAGACTTTACAACTGTGGTTCAACCATGAAGGATCTCTAGGTCTGATCACTGGAATGCACTTTTACCTGATCTTCCTTCTTCCTCACTTCGTCCTCTCAAAGTTGTCCATCGCTCTGAGGCTTGTCCGGTTTCTGTGTATTTTAAATTTGATCACAGCATCCTTATTAATTTTCATCTACATTGCCCACCTTAAACCCGACAACCTCATTCAATACGTTCTGCCTTACATCCAAGGTACTTTTACTGGCCTGCGTTAGGGTCACATCTAAACAAGCATTGGCATAGCCAATAGGTCTCGCCGTTGGGACCTTTTAATTATTTAGCCATGCAGTACATTACATTGGCAGATGGAACATACCATAGCTGACATTGTGCAACCAATGGTGACTTCCTAGCAGGGTCACTCAAACATATCAAGAGTGTTCAAACAGTCAGAGTGTAATAAGGATGTTATGTTGGCATGAATCATGGTCATAATTGCAATAAGGAGAGATCAACAAAACATATACAATCATCATGTAAACCCAATAAAAACCTTTAATAAACTTTGAGTTTGTGCATTCCTTTACACATTTTGCATTAGACTGTAATGCTCAGAACATCCCCTAGAGACCATTGCAATAAAAATAGCATTTGAAAGAAACATGTCATGTAACCATATTGTCAGCCGCTAGAGGGTATAACTGCATTAAAAGAGAAAGGCAGAAAGCAATGCAGGGTACCCATAAGTTCAGTTCCTAGAGGACATAGTGCATTACACATTTTCAGGCCTAGCAGGCCTACTAGAATGCTATTACAAACAAGGCCCTTAAAACACAAACTACTCCCAGCTCTAAAACAAAAGTTCCAACCATGAGACTTCTTCAAAAGGCACTCAATGGTGTGAGAGGTTATTATTTTGGGGACCCCAACCTAGTGTGGAGACCCAGAGTTGACCTAGATAGAAAGAGCACACCCTGCTGGCCGTTTTGATGGTGGTCCCATTGTCCTACGAACACCACATTTTGAGTTATGGGCTAAATTGCATTGTAAAAGGAATGCCCCGCAAAGCATTACGGGCGAGTTTCCGAGTGCAGCAAATATTGTAGTATCTTGACTGTAATGCTCAGAATAGCCCCTAGAGGGCACCCCATTAAAAATAGCATTTGTGAGAAACATGGTCTTGTAACCACATAGTCAGATCCTAGAGAGCATAACCACATGAAAACAGAATGTAATGCAGTGTAACCATATATTTAGCCCCTAATGGGCATAGTGCATTGCACATTTTCAGGCCTACTAGAATAATATTACAAACAAGGCCCTTAAAACACAATCTACTCCCAGCTGTAAAACTAAATTTCAAGCCGTGTTGAGGATTTCTGTGTTTTTTCTGTTTAAAATGCGCCAGTTTGTATATTTTTCAGCTGCTAAACTTGTTCAGAAGTGCTACTCAGGTAAAGCACTCCTTTGAGCGAGTTCGCTCTATATGAAACATGAAAATAAATAAATAAAAAATAACCCCCCTCCAGCTTGTAGCCTTTGAGTGCAGACACCACAAAGAAACAGCTGCATGCCCAAAAACAGAGACATATGGCCACAAAGCGCAAAGAAGAGGGGCAAAAGAAAAAAGTAGTATGCCACACTAAGGTGCATGGCCGATCATGCAATAACCCATGTAATAGGGTCAGTCTCCAAGGCGGTAACAAAACAACAGAGACAAACGTAAAGCATTTACCTACGGAATTTTGAAAGGCAGGCCAAGGAACAAATTAAGTGATGAGTGTGAGATGGGCATGGTTAAAGCCCACAGAGTATATTACAGCATGTCGAGAGACCAGTGCACACGCACTGCTAGGCCTGACCTAAAATGTAAAGACTTCATGTGTTAAGAGGTCAAGTGAACATCTTTCTCCTAGAAATTTACAGATTCAAAAAAGTGGAACCACTGATCCAGGCCTACTGCTGTGTTGCAAATCTTTTTTTTTTTATGTTAGAAATTCAAGACAACCTTTTCTCTTCTGCTTTTTGTATTTTTACAAAAATATATCTAAAACTCACTTCTTTAGTTGACCTTCGAAACTGTCCTTTCAGTCCACAAGCTTGTTAGATTTGAATTAAGGCCTGTATATGTGATCTGTGCGGTGTATTTTATTTTAGTTTGGAAATGTGTTTTACGTGCAACTGACTTTTTATTTCTTGGTTATTTTTATTTCCTGGTTATTTCTGTAGTGCAAATACGAAGAGCTCTCTGTAACCCATCTGAGTAAGACCACAGCATTTTTAGGCTGGAAAAGTTATAAATATGTAAGTTCATTATCCAGGGACACATGATTTGGGCAAGCTTGAGGTTTCTGTTTATGTATGGTCCAGTTGTTGCATGCTTGTATACCTTGTATTTCTGGGAATCCTGTGAGAACCACAGTTGTAAATTTATTATGGGTTCACTTTCTAAGGCAGTTCATCTAATCACATTACTTTCCAATAATCTATTAATATTTTAGTTAAATAAATTGTTCGTATGGATTTAAATTCATTCTCTGTCTTGTTTTCAAGATTTTGTGTTATGTGTACGTTTTAGTTTTTTATAGTTAAAATAATTAAATATTTTGGCGGCTAACAGCTTGTGAAAATACACTGCAGGCAGTGTTTGATGAACAAGAAGCACGGTTTAGCAAGGATTTTCACCAAGGCACACTGTTAGAAATGTGGTTTCTGATTGTCAGAGGTATGTACCCTGTCTAAGCAGTTACCACAATCCTATTTAGTGTAAATCAGTTACACACCATAGATTAACCTGTGCTCTCTTTCTGGTAGCTTGGCACAGAGCAGATAGGCTTAACCTGGGAGGCAATGTGTAAAGAAATCGTGCAACACTTGAAACAGTAACACAGTGAAAACACCATAAAAAAGCCTCCACACCAAGTTAGAACAATGGATTATATTCTTATGAGTAAAACAAGACCAAAATGACAAAAATCCAATAAGTAGAAAAATATCTGCACATGTAGTGCCTAAAAGCTTAAAGTGCCAATCAAGGCTATCTGGTCATGCTAGACCAGGTTAAATCCAAAGTTCAGGCGGACCGCAATGAAGCATGTCTGGCTACAGGGACGAAACTTGTCCTGCTGAAAAGAGTACCTTGTGTGGGGGGTTGCATCGACATCGAAGAGCCGATATGAGGAGCAGGGGAAACAATGCAAAGTCGATGAGTTGGTTCCAATCCACACAGTCGGGAATGCATCGTGGTCGAACCGCCCAGTCATAGATCCTTGAGCAGTAGTGTGGGGTCAAACCCTTTACGATGAAGGTGATGCATTGTCGTCGAGCCATGCAGCTGGCGATGTGAAGGCGATGTGTCAGGGCTAAAGGCAATGTGCCGGGTTACGAGCCGCGCAGTTGGTGCTGTGATGTCTTTGTTCTCAGTGACATCAGAGATGAGTCAAGGAGAGATGCAGCAGTTCCGATCGGCGCAGTGACGGCGATGCGTCAATTGTGCTGAATCAGCACAGGGAAACCCACTTCAAGGGCCCAGGACTGGTTTTGAACAACTTGGCAGGTCAGGGCTCACAGTTGGCAGAGTCCTGCAGCTGTAGCAGAGGTGAGTGAAGTATTTGATGTCTCAGAGACTCCAGAACAGGAGGCAAATGAGAAAGCCCTTAGAGTCACTAGGGAAAGGGCTCATGCACTGTAGCACTGATCAGCAGTGATAAAGTGCCCAGAATCCTAAAGCCAACAAAAACAAATTCAGCAGAAAGGGGAGAAGGAAGACAAAAAGTTTGGGGATGACCCTGCAGAAAGGGCATGGTCCAACACACACTGATTTTTAAAACAGAAGTTCTGGAATTCTTGCTGTTAGAACTTGGGTCTTTGGTTGGTAGTCAGGTTATCCCCTGTCCAAGCAAGGACCCTCACTCTAGTCAGGGAAAAGGAGAAACACATCTGGTTAACACCCTGTTACCCCTTTGGTAGCTTGGCACAAGCAGGCAGGCTTCACTCATAAGCAATGTGTAAAGTATTTGTACCAACACACAGAGTAATACAGTGAAAACACTACAAAATGGACATCACACCAGTTTAAAAAATAGGCAATATTTATCTAAATCAAACAAGACCAAAATGACAAAAATCCAACATTCACAAGTTAAAATATGAATTTTCAAAAGAATAAGAGTCTTCTCCACAGAAAACAATGGAAACAATGATTTTGCACAAAGTACCTGGTTTGCATCAAAATAAAGCCGCATGGGCGAGCGTGTGTCGGAAAAGTCAGCGATGCATCAATTCCTTCCTCGCCAGGGAGGCCGTGAGACATTTCTTCTCCAGTCGGGTCGGCAATGCATCATTTTCCTCCCTCGCAAGAGAGCGCTGCGTCGATTTCCAGACAGGGCACCTCAGATCCACGCAGAGTCGGGATGTATTTGACTCCCCCGGATGATGCGTGGAAAATCCAGTCGCATGGTGTTAGAAAACCACGCTGCATGGGGTTTGCATCATTATCAGTAGCCGCAAGCGGGTGTTGCACGTCATTTCTCCAGCCATGATGCGTCGATCTCCCAGCTGTGATGCAGGTGAAGCGTTGATTTCTGCTGCAAAGCAGCGGAGCGTGGTTTATCAGCCACATAGCAGAAGGTGCGTTGAAATTTTCCCTGCATGCCATTCTGTGTGTGGATGTTCAGCTCTTGTTTTGCCAACTTCACCATTCAAGGGCCCAGGGACTGGATAACCATCACTTGGTAGGACAGGAGTCTCAGCAGAGAGTCCAGGCATTGGTAGAGGAAGTCTTTGATGGCCCTAGAGACTTCAAAACAGGAAGCAAGCTCAGTTTAAGCCCTGGGAGATTCTTCTCAAGCAGGAATGCACAACAAAGTCCAGTCTTTGCCCTCTTTCACAGGCAGAAGCAGCAACAACAGGATAGCCCAACAAAGCACAGTCATAGGCGGGGTCAGCACTTCTCAGCTCTTCTCCTCGGCAGAGGTTCCTCTTGAATCTAGAAGTGATCTTGAAGAAATCTAAGGTATAGGGTTTTGGGTCCACTACTTATACCCTTTTCTGCCTTTGAAGTTGATAAACTTCAAAGGGAAGTCTCTCTTGTTTACAGGATTCTGCCTTGCCCAGGCCCAGACACACACCAGGGGGTTGGTGACTGCACTGTGTGAGGGCAGGCACAGCCCATTCAGGTGTAAGTGGCCACTCTTCCCTCCACTCTATCACACATGGCTCATCAGGATATGCAGGCTACACCGAGCTCCCTTTGTCTCACTGTCTAGAGGGGATTCACAAACAGCCCAACTGTCAAAATGATCCAGACAGGCAATCCACAAACAGGCAGAGTCACAGAATGGTTATAGCAAGAAAATGCCCACTTTCTAAAAGTGGCATTTCCAAACTGACAATCTAAAAACTAACTTTACCAAAAGATGTATTTTTAAATTGTGAGTTCAGAGACCCCAAACTACATATTTCTATCTGATTCCAAAGGGAATCTGCACTTTAAAGTTATGTAAGGCAGCCCCATGTTAACCTATGAGAGAGATAGACCATGCAAAAAAGTGAAAAACAAATTTTGCAGTATTTCACTGTTAGGACATGTAAAACACATCAGTACGCGTCCCACCTTTAACATACACTGCACCCTGCCTATGGGGCTCCCTAGGGCCTACTTTAAGGGTGCCTTACATGTATAAAAAGAGATGATTTGGGCCTGGCAAGTGGGCACACTTGCCAGGCGGAATTGGCAGTGCACGACCGCACTCACAGTCACTGCAGTAGCAGGTCTGAGACATGTTTGCAGGGCTACTCATGTGTATGGCACAACCAGTGCTGCAGGCCCTCTAGTAACATTTAATTTACAGGCCCTGGGCACCTCTAGTGCACTTTACTAGGGACTTACTAGTAAATCAAATATGTCAATCAGGGATAAACCAATCACCAATACAATTTACACCAACAGCATTTGCACTTTAGCACTGGTTAGCAGTGATAAAATGCCCAGAGTCCTAAAGCCAACAACAACTGGTCAGAAAAAATAGGAGGAAGGAGGCAAAAAGATTGGGGACGACCCTGCAAAAAGGGCTAGGTCCAACACTAGCACAATGCAGAGACAACTTTCAGAGAGAGACCTAAGTAGGGGTACACATTTTACCTGATGTTTGAAACCCTTGTAAATATCAGGTGTAGGGATAAGGCTATCAATAGTAGCATTCTATTTGGGATCTCTGCCTGCAATATCGGATGACCAGAGAAATACCGAGGCCATAAATATACATGAGAAGCAAGAAAAGAGCAAAATGTTAGAATAAGTTGCTAAGGACACTTTCACAGCTGTAGAAATTTGCTCTCTAAAGGGATGCTGGAGACTCATGACAAGCAGCCGCCAGTAAACTTCCCATCCAAGAAGGGCCCATCACTGCTCACAGCTATCACCATTGGCATTGTTTTACTCTGTGACTTCTAGAAATTAGGCTCTGCCTATTGACAACACACTGAAGTGAAGCCAGGCTGGTATCACTGACTTACATGCTGTCAGACAGGACTGAAACCTAAAACCCAGAGGATGAACAAACAGGTCTTGTAACATGCAAGGTCCTCCGCCGGTTCGTGGCCATGGGTGACTGGTCCGCATCCTTTCGGCTACAGGTCCCCGGGAGCAGTGGTGAGCTTCTATAGCATCTGAGGATACTGAGGATAATGATGATAGGAATCAGGCGTAGATACTGGACTTTAATGACTTGCAACACCTGACTTCTGCCATGCACACAGTCCCACCACGCGCAGCAAGTGCATGAAACATGACCTCAAGGACTGCAGATATCATAGCGTTTGCAACAGATTTGAAGCACAATGCCCAAGGACCTCAGCTGGGGGAAAAGGTGACACTAAACCCCTGAAATTAACAAAAACAATACTTCCTACCTTCGGCATAGACTAGTGTGGAGAGAGCCTGAGCAACCGCTAAGGGTACGCACTCCATATGACAGACCACTTGACCAAAATACTGGAGACGGAAAAAGCTGTCATGGCTGAGGTTCTTATTGACACAGAAAGCTTATGAGATTCATAGTTGTGAATGCATTACTCACGCTTAATATGCATCAGTTGTAGACACAATAGACATTAACAGGCAGATTTGGAACAAATTCACACAGGTTGAGGGTTTGCAGATTGCAAATTGCATCAAGGTTGAGGCCTCATCAGGTAGGCTCCTCCACTTTGGCCTGGCCCCCGATGTTACTTGACGAAGAGGGTGATGGATGATGTCTAGAGATGAATGACACGCTCCTGACAGACGCAGGCCAACTATATCTTTGCATTAGAGCTGAGCTAGACACAACATTTATCAGCTTGCAAGGAGAGGTAGTGCCTTCCTGCAGGTCCTTGACAGCCCTAATTGTTCACATGGTAAGGCCACGCTGGAGTGACACCAAGTGAGAAGACATTGACATTGTTTTGATAAATTGACACTGTCGCAGGCTGTTGGCAGATGAAAACTTTGCAGTGCGTTTAAGCGCGGAGATGGAGAGCGGTTGTGGCTCCAAACCCAGGATGGGATAATGCTTTGAATTGGGATTCCTTGTACCAAGCTGAAGGTTGGGGCCGATAAGATGCTGATTTACACGCTATCTTGGTCACGAGCATCAGCAAGCAAAGCAATTCTCCTCCCATCCAATGGTAGGAAGCGTTTTCTCATTAGCAGAAGAGGTTGCCTCAGCAAAGCTATTGATCGGTCATCAGTCACTTCAGATCCATCATGGAGACCCCGGCTTCCCCTTACCGCCAGCATGCCTGAAATCTCTACATATTATCTTCTCTTCTCCGCTTGATGGATTGTGGCACTCACAAGAGCTCTCACGCCGGCAAGCAAAGTGAGTCATCAGGCTGGTCTGGTACTCCATTCTGATGGATGGAGTGGGACGTCAAGGCCTGCTATATAGGGTCATATCACATAAAGTGAACACTGCAAGCGGTAATTTTAGACACGGTCTTTGCCACTGTTTGGGATGGTGTCTTAAATTGGTGAAAAGCTCATGCAGTGGTATGTTAACACTGGAGACTGTGGTGAAAGGATGTTTGTCACAAGAAAGTTAAAAGAATGTCCTGCTTTTCACAGCAAATGTAGCTGTATTTGTTGCATATCTAAAGAAAACAATGGAACGTAACACAACTTACAAAAAGCAACATAACACAAAACACAGCGATGCTCAACACACATAACAGTCATAGCAGAATGCAATGCACCAACCACAGAACAATTCAGCAACAAAATATTGCAAAAATGCTGCACAGAAACACAGCAACACAACAAAAGCAGGTTACCACCACAACAAAATGCCACACAACAGATATGTGCACAATTCTTGTCACACATTACCACCTCCGGAAGCCTACTTTCATAATAAGGCAGCAAAAGGTGCTTAGAACAGGCACTGCCATGGAAGTACTATAAGGACATGAAATAACGTCAGTAAAAATGTTTTGTGACTTCTAGGTGCCAGCTTTGTAGAATTTCAACCCACTCGCTATTTTGCTATTATGAGAGGTAAAATATCACCAGGCCACTGTGTAATGGAAATGGAAAACAGACCTGCGATGATCAGGTTCCAGCAGACATATGCTAATGTTTTTGACCCCAGTTTACTTTATTACCATTTGAAAATATGATTAGGCTTATGAATATTTATTGATGAATTTGCACATCTACTTTTACATATGCAGAGAATGCACGTGCTCTGTGAGATTGCTTGCTGGATGCCCTGGGCCATTAGGCATTCCCTGGGCACAGAGTAGCATTACATCAGGAAACAGCTGTATGCATGTGTATACTGCACAAAGAGGAAGAGGCCTGCATTATATATATGTAAGTGTGGTGAATATGTGAATCATGGACGCAAGAAAATTATGCCAAAGTAAATTCAGATGAGAAACGTAGAAAAAGTTTGTCCCCTGAGTAGCCACAGAGGAATCCCCAAGGGAAGCACTGCCCGTTTGGTTAGCACGCTGGCAGTGCACATTGCACATACATCTCTGAGCATCTTTGCTTCACCAGAAGGGGTAGTGCAGATCCTGTGGAAATTTGCCATCATCAGTCAAGATTTTTAAAAGTTTGCAGAAAAAGGTGCCATATATGTTAAACACATTTGCTACATAAAAAACTGCAGAAGCCCACAATCTTCCTAACATAATATACTTTATGCATGCGTAAGGTTAGCAAACGAGAGTAAGTATTTCATTGTAGCTGAATACCAAGGCTGCAAAGTCTCTCAACCACCGATATTAGATTCCTGTCTTTATATCTCCCTCTTGCAGGTTCTTTTTCATCCGGCGTTCTCTATATGTCCCAGTTTCTCCGTTTTTCTGATAACACTGGACAAACCTGTTGGGATTTCAAGATAACATTCCAGGGCATTTGGGGCATGCTCCCCGCAGGCATGTGGGGAAACCTGGAGGTAAATGGTGCATTCATTATCTAGGATTTGGGATTGTGAACTCTATGCACCTGCAAGGTGTGCCCTGCAACATAGGGTGGTAAATGAATGGGGAAGGAACGGTGGCTTTTAATCTCGGAAGGACACACGTTTGAATCTGGCAGCTCAATTCATATTTTCGTATCCTTAAACCAGTATATTGATTAACATTAATGTGGGTGAAAGTAATAGACGTTATCCAAGTGCCCCATATATTGTCATCTTCCATTATTCAGTGAGAGTGTAAAGGAGATGTTATTTGGTGTAGTCCTCCATAACATGCAGGGCCCTTTGGGGATTCACCCTGATGGAACTGTGAAAAATGACACTTTTAGGATTAGGAAATATCTCCCAAAAAACCTGGGGAAAATTTAGTCCACCGCTCCCTTTATCGTCATTTCAGACTCCAGGATGGTTTGTTTTAGGGGGGTGCGCAGAGTTTTTTTAACACAACATACACTTACCTTCACATGTAAGGCCGGGGGGGGGGGGGGGGGGGGGAGGGGGGACTGCAAGTAACAGCAGGGGCCAGATGTACAAAGCCATTTTGCGCTGGCAAACCCTGCGATTCGCAAAATGACAGGGTTTGCAACTGCAGAACGGCTTTTTAAATGTACTAGAGCCATTTTGTTATTCCGTAACGTTACTTTTATGAGTCAATAACGTTTCAATATTTTACAATTGGATTTGAGGTTCAAAACATTGATGCACACCATAATGAACCCGTTTTTGAAAGGGAGGCCCTAGAAGTGTGCCTTCCAGACAGTGGTTTGTTAGGGTCTGTATCAATGTTTCACAATAGTACCTATTTGTCGAGCAGTAGGCAGTGCTCCAGGGCATCACTGCCAACTCTAAAACAAACTTAAAAAGAAAATAAACTTCTCTTTTTAAATGCAGCACCACCCCATTTAAGGAAAACAGGTTACATTTAAAATAAATGTGTACTTTATTTAAATGCAATCACAGTCATGGCGGTCTGCTGACCCCAGCAGGCCACCACCTGTGTGATGTATCCAATCATACTAATTTGCAATTTGTGACCTACTTCATGAATATTCATGACGGAGCTCGGATAGTGACTCACCCCGATTTGGCATTTTGTGAACAGAACATTTAGCATGTGGGTCGTCTGCAAAATTCCTTTCCATTTGAAAAAGTCAGTGAGCAATTTATGACCGTTCCTTGCAAATGGAAATTTCGTGCATATGAGCTCATATCTAAATCACAACATTTGCATTCTCAAATGAGAAAAATATTTTTTTAAATCAACCCAATTCCATTGAAGGAACAAGAGCTGTTTTTAAAACAAGCATTGGCAAAGTTAATAGGTGTTGCCTTTGTAACATATAGGCTCGGCCAATGGTTTTGACCCACGCCACACAGCATTGGGGATGCTGTATAGTGTGGCTAAAGTTAAACAAAAACAACAAAAAAAGCCTTTGACTGGCTGCCTCTGCCATTTTGTAGGGGCACGCGCCTTCAAAAGGATGCGCCATTTTGTTTCTTTTTAGTTACGGTCTGAGTTGGTTCTCAGTAACAGGTGTTTGTTTTAAACCATCTTATACTCTCAGCAGAACCATTATTTGCCTGGCAGGAAGCTGGTACCCTCCTTTTCAGGGTTACGCTGCGTGCACCCTCCAGTGAGCCTAATTCACACTTTTACTACATAGTAGATGCAGAAAGAGGATCAGAACGGCACCCTCTCTTCCACACCATGCAGACACCTGTACAATGCCACACTACGGTTAGGGCCCGTATAGGATTCAGCAGAAAGCATTTTTAATTCGTTACATTGATTTTCACCGAGAACTGAAGGCAAATAGTGGTAAATGTAAATGTGTATAGGACATACTGTAAAGAAATGGCTCCCTGTTGCAGTTACCCCCCCACTTTTTGCCTGATACTGTGCTGACTTGACTGAGAAGTGTGCTGGGACCCTGCTAACCAGGCCCCAGCACCAGTGTTCTTTCACCTAAAATGTACCATTGTCTCCACAATTGGCACAACCCTGGCATCCAGGTAAGTCCCTTGTAACTGGTACCCCTGGTACCAAGGGCCCTGATGCCATGGAAGGTCTCTAAAGGCTGCAGCATGTCTTATGCCACCCTAGGGACCCCTCACTCAGCACAGACACACTGCTTGCCAGCTTGTGTGTGCTGGTGGGGAGAAAATGACTCAGTCGACATGGCACTCCCCTCAGGGTGCCATGCCAACCTCACACTGCCTGTGGCATAGGTAAGTCACCCCTCTAGAAGGCCTTACAGCCCTAAGGCAGGGTGCACTATACCACAGGTGAGGGCATAGGTGCATGAGCACTATGCCCCTACAGTGTCTGAGAAAAACCTTAGACATTGTAAGTGCAGGGTAGCCATAAGAGTATATGGTCTGGGAGTCTGTCAAAAACGAACTCCACAGCTCCATAATGGCTACACTGAAAACTGGGAAGTTTGGTACCAAACTTCTCAGAATAATAAACCCACACTGATGCCAGTGTTGGATTTATTAAAAAATGCACACAGAGGGCATCTTAGAGATACCCCCTTTATTTTACCCAATCGTTCAGTGCAGGACTGACTGGTCTGTGCCAGCCTGCTGCTGAGAGACGAGTTTCTGACCCCATGTGGTGAGGGCCTTTGTGCTCTCTGAGGACAGAAACAAAAGCCTGCTCTGGGTGAAGGTGCTTCACACCTCCCCCCTGCGGGAACTGTAACACCTAGCAGTGAGCCTCAAAGGCTCAGGCTTCATGTTACAATGCCCCAGGGCACTCCAACTAGTGGAGATGCCCGCCTCCTGGACACAGCCCCCACTTTTGGCGGCAAGTCCAGGAGAGATAATGAGAAAAACAAGGAGGAGTCACTGGCCAGTCAGGACAGCCCCAAAGGTGTCCTGAGCTGAGGTGACTCTGACTTTTAGAAATCCTCCATCTTGCAGATGGAGGATTCCCCCAATAGGATTAGGGATGTGCCCCCCTCCCCTCAGGGAGGAGACACAAAGAGGGTGTAGCCACCCTCAAGGACAGAAGCCATTGGCTACTGCCCTCCCAGACCTAAACACACCCCTAAATTCCGTATTTAGGGGCTCCCCAGAACCTAGGAAACTAGATTCCTGCAAACTAAGAAGAAGAGGACTGCTAAGCTGGAAAACCCTGCAGAGAAGACGGAGACACCAACTGCTTTGGCCCCAGCTCTACCGGCCTGTCTCCCCACTTCTAAAGACACTGCTCCAGCGACGCTTTCCCCAGGGACCAGCGACCTCTGAGTCCTCAGAGGACTCCCCTGCTCTAGAAGGACCAAGAACTCCTGAGGACAGCGGCCCTGTTCACTAAAGACTGCAACTTTGAAACAAAGCAGCAACTTTGAAACAACTTGCGTTTCCCGCCGGAAGCGTGAGACTTGCTACTCTGCACCCGATGCCCCCGGCTCGACTTGTGGAGAACAATTACTTCAGGGAGGACTCCCCGGCGACTGCGAGACCGTGAGTAGCCAGAGTTGCCCCCCTGACCCCCCACAGCGACGCCTGCAGAGGGAATCCCGAGGCTCCCCCTGACCGCGACTGCCTGCTCCTCAGATCCCGACGCCTGGTAAAGACTCTGCACCTGCAGCCCCCAGGACCTGAAGGATCCGAACTCCAGTACAGGAGTGACCCCCAGGAGGCCCTCTCCCTTGCCTAGGTGGTGGCTACCCCGAGGAGCCCCCCCCTTGCCTGCCTGCATCGCTGAGGAGACCCCTTGGTCTCCCATTGAAACCTATTGAAAACCCGACGCGTGTTTGCACACTGCACCCGGCCGCCCCCGTGCTGCTGAGGGTGTACTTTCTGTGTGGACTTGTGTCCCTCCCGGTGCCCTACAAAACCCCACTGGTCTGCCCTCCGAAGACGTGGGTACTTACCTGCTGGCAGACTGAAACCGGGGCACCCCCTTCTCCATTGAAGCCTATGCGTTTTGGGCACCACTTTGACCTCTGCACCTGACCGGCCCTAAGCTGCTGGTGTGGTAACTTTGGGGTTGCTTTGAACCCCCAACGGTGGGCTACCTTGGACCCAAACTTGAACCCCGTAGGTGGTTTACTTACCTGCAAAAACTAACAAACTCTTACTCCCCCCAGGAACTGTTGAAAATTGCACTGTGTCTAGTTTTAAAATAGCTATATGTGATTTATGTGAAAACTGTATATGCTATTTTGCTAATTCAAAGTTCCTAAAGTACCTACCTGCAATACCTTTCATTTGAAGTATTACATGTAAATCTTGAACCTGTGGTTCTTAAAATAAACTAAGAAAATATATTTTTCTATACAAAAACCTATTGGCCTGGAATTGTCTTTGAGTGTGTGTTCCTCATTTATTGCTTGTGTATGTACAACAAATGCTTAACACTACTCCTTTGATAAGCCTACTGCTCGACCACACTACCACAAAATAGAGCATTAGAATTATCTCTTTTTGCCACTATCTTACCTCTAAGGGGAACCCTTGGACTCTGTGCATACTATTCCTTACTTTGAAATAGTGCATACAGAGCCAACTTCCTACACATACATACTGAAGATTCCATGTAACTTGATGGCGCCCTTCCCTGATCTTCAAGACTATTCCCTTATTTTTGGCAGATGGTGAAGTAATTTGTGCCATGTTCTTACATTTCAGTGACATTCTAGAACAACAGTTGAGGAAGGTGTGCAAAAGGAAAAACACCTGAAAAGATGACGCAGCTCACAACAAAACCGGATATAAAGGGTAGCTGCGAATAGTGACCGCGGATGAGGCTTAGCAGTGGTAGAGCCAAACACCAGATAAAACTTGCACACAGAGAGTGATTGAGCTGTAATTGTGCTACGGTGCCTGCATGTCCTCGCAACAAAAGTTTGTAACAGTGAGGGCACCTGGAGCATTTTTAGGTCTTGCCTATCATGCAGATTTTAGCTGTCTGGTTGCGAAAAACACCTTGTGAACCATACCAAAAACTTATAGTGGTGTTAGAGCCCACCCATTGCTTTCCATTTGTTGTCTTTATTGACACTCATTTGTTTGTTTCTTATTCAATCACTTTACTTCTTCTTGTGCTTGTCCTTTCCCTAGAGCATAGCTTTTTAATACCCTTGTGATTGGCTGACAAATCCTTCCACTGCTCTCACTTAGAGAACAATTTTTTCTTTTTCTTTCAGCACTCCATAAGAGTGCACATGCGTTCTAGCTCTCTCCCTGTCATGCTCTTCCTCGCTACTCTCCTTTTGTGTTGCTCTCTCATCACCACTCAAGCTTCCCCATTGCTTTCCCACCTCTCTCTGGCTTTTCTTTTTGATTTAATTATTTTCTTCCCCCAGGCTCTGCCTCAGGAGCCTTTGTTGCTCCTCAAACCCACTCACTCCTCATTGCTCCCTCTCACCTCCATTCTACCTCTGTTTCTCCTGCGCCCCCATGAACCTTTAAAAATTAATTTTAAGTTCATTAATTGTAATACATTTTAGAGCATCCGTATCAAAAACCCTTTTGCACAAGTAAACTTCATTTATTTTATTTTATTTATTATTTTATCTCAAGTGGCATCGGCAATCTTGCATCAGTAAATAAAATTCATAAATAAAATAGCACCCATGCCATTCCGTAGGCACAAGCATGCATGTGCATGCTTATGAAAGGCCTCACCCACCACAAGCAGTTGCATTTGTTTTGCATTGGCTTCTCTTTTGTTTGTTCTTTTGCCAGTGTTGCACAGCATAAGCAAAAAACATTGGCAAAGCCAATTGGTCAAAAAGGTGAGACCTATTGGCTTTGTCAAGGTTTGTTAGTATAATTTGTATCTATTCTGAAGGCACACAATTCGTCAAGTGGCCTTGTGGTCAAATCCAACTTTTAAACTTTCAAAACATGGGGTGACAAAGGGCAGTGATGAACAGTGGTACCCAGTCTGAATTGACACAGCGAGCTGATGATGCAAAATGGGGCCAAATAGTGCTTGTTAAAGCATAATGTTTACCATAATGGACTAACAAGCCACCCTTTCTGAAGCAACACTTAAGAGATAAGTAAGGGCCAGATGTATCAATTTGCAAACCAGGATGTGCAATTTGTGACTAGTGTGGGACTAGGAATGCAATTTCTGATTTAACTTATGTTCTAATAGCTCACACCACAAATTGCCCTTATGCTGGGGGGCTGTGAAACGATCTGCAGGAAGAAAATTAGGTAGGTTGCAATTTCCTACCTCCTGGCTGTCAATGCAGGGAAGGAGACCTGCAGGGCACAGCAGAGCTCTGTCTGTGCATTTGCTTTCCAAAATAGAACACTTGTTTTAACCAGCCCATGTTCCTTACAACCACTGGTGCTGGGTTTTGTTTTAAAAGCTTGCCATTTGGAAAAATACCAGGGGGAGCAGGCAGTGGTCTCCTGCTACCACTGCATCTTCTCCCCAAACCTGGAGACAACATTCACAAAGTGAAAGATCTCAGAAGGCTGAGGCTGCAAACCGCTGCTACATGAAATCGTGACTCGCCTCCTGCTAACTGTGACTCAGAATGGATTACAAGACCCATTTTGCAGGTCGGAAATGATTTTCAGACTCACAACATGAATTCCATACATAACAAAAAGTCATTTTGCTGTTGTAAATGTTTTGTGAATTGCATTATTCGCCATTGAAAATGACTTTGTACGTTTCACCCCAAGTACTTTAACTGTGCGCCAAGCAAGCATGTCCCTCAGTGTGGTCAGGGCAGGCTATAGCACTGGTGGTACCCGGCACACCACAATGACCTCCTTCTGCACAGAGTCCCTCACCGCCACCATCCAAAAGTGTCCATTATCTCTCCATAACCCCTCTCTCATATACATTTTATTTGTCTTATAGTGCTACCTATACCAGTATATGGTGTCAGAGCACTTTACATCACACTCAAATTATTTATTTACTTATGAATCATATGTGTGTTAATCAGTCTATAGAAAATGTTTCATAAAACAGTGAGGATTACGAGATAAAGAAATTACATCATCCATACTAGTAAGCAGTATATTTTCAGAGTGTTTGGTCTTGAGAAGCACAACCTCAGGATTTAAAAGGTACCACAGTGTTTGGGTTGGATTTAGTAGTAAGAATGTATTTCTAGCCATACAAACCCCATTTAGCAGCATTAGTATGATGAAAAACCGAATTAAAAAACAATGTTATAACCTATAGCATGCAGTTGCACTCAGCTATTTGATCATGGTTTATAGATCACTGTCCTTTGTTAGGACTGTAGTTTACGAACTGCCAGCAACAAAAGGATATCTGTGACAAAAGCAGTAACCCACTGAGCTACCCACAAAAATACAGTTCTGTGATCTGCATGTGTTGGGACGGAAAAGTCGTCTGCATGTTAAGAGGAGTGTACCCCTGTCCTGAATCCCCAACTGAATTGTTGTTTTGATCCCTAATGCAGACATTTTTTCATAGGTGAACTTGGATCATGCATGTACGCCATGACATAGGCATGTCTCATGGATTGTGGTCTGGTTGGATCGGAACGGGTGCCCAAAGCATTGCCCTGAAAGTGGTAGAAGGCTACTGCCTTCACTAGGAGTAAAAAAGCACAAGCGTGGTGGTGGCAGCATACCAGGCAGTGATCAGTAGTAGTGAACAAGTCCTTTTTACCCTGTGCCACTGGAGTGAGGCCCACAGGCTCACTCACCTTTTTAAAAGTTCCCCTGCTTTGTGCTGAACTCACCCCTGGCATACATCAGGTTGATGTGGAAGAGCATGTGTGACGGAAACCTGTGCATGTGTGATTGCAAGAAATACACTACACAAAGTGTGAAGTTTAATACAAGTGCACACATGGTAAATGTGTGTGTGCTCACAGGATGCATTAAAATAATATACTGGTACAGTACACAGAGACTGCAGTACTGAACAGTGTGCGCCGACTGAGTGTGTGTGCTGTATGTGGATATGCTGGTGGTGACATAATACATGAGGATAAACATACTGGGCAGTGAGTGTGCTGTAGATGTACACTGAGTGCACAAGTGCCTGCAATGGAGGACATTGGGTTCCATTTTGGGAAGCCCAGGCCTGCCTGGTGAAAACATGAGGAGTAGAGGAATCCCCCAGATAGATTTGTATATTGTTGCATTCCTGTACACTAGGTGGGATATGCCCTGTACTAATCAGGGAGACGTGTTACTTCATGGAATAGTGGGCTAAATGTACCTATTTAGACTTTTGTGAGTTTAGGGGAATGTCGGAACTCTGTGGTCTCAAAACTCGGGAACGTATTTCCTTTTCACAGGTACCATAAAACTACACTTTGGTTGGTGCCCCACTTCCGTATCCACACCTCCGCCCAGTATCAGCAGAGACAGGATCCATCCCTCCATATAGCAAGATTATGGTACACCATTCTCACAAGGGTCATCGCATTATAATATGCTCTTCCCCTATCCCTGGAGCTCCTGATAGTGAATGGTGCTCTTATCATAGGCCGGTCCACATTATCAGAGAAGCTCTTATGTCCCAGAAGCCAAATAATATGAGTGGAGGAAGTAATAGTGAATAGGGGTGCCATGCGCCTCCCCCTCCCCCGCTTGCTTGTTCGTGAAGCTCCCGGTACCCCTGGTGCCTGGGTTGGTTGGTGGGCCGGAGATGATGCTTATGTACACAATTGCGGGGATTTAAGATTAACATGAAAACAGTTTATTTGAAAAAGCAGGCCAAGTCCCTTTGATTTTACACATGAAAAGGCCGGCATTTTAAAATATAAATGCATTGCAGTTCATCCAGATTGAATGGATTCTCTTCAGCTTTCATTTTGCTGTGTCAGCAGCTCAGGGCTGGGATGTGCTGAGCCCAGCCAAGGCCAAGATCTGGGGAGGGGAGCGGCGCCACATTCAATAAGAAAGTAGTGGCAGGTGCTATGTTCATGTGGCCGGGGTTTCTGCTAGTCCTTTGTGCTTGGTTTACCAGGTCCACTGATGTCAGGAGGCGAAGGGAAGACAAACCCTGTGGTCAGGAGCCTGGCAAATCACATTAATTCAGGTATAAATATATAAAGTGGCAGTTCTGGGGGTGGAGTCCCCCAAGGATCCTCACTGAGTCCCACACTGTTCAACTTATACATAGCCCATCTTGCTGCCATTGTCAGAAACCACAGTATGAACATCGTGTCATTTGCTGATGACACACAACTCATCATTTCCCTCACTGAAGACTCGGCTACGGCCAAAAGGAACTTTCACTCAGGAATGGAAGTGTCGCCACGTGGATGAGAGAAAGCTGCCTCAAGCTCCACTCCTACAAGACGGAGCCACCTCAGCTTGGAACGACTCCTGGTGGCCCACATCCCTCAGCAACCCTCTGCACCGACCGAGCAAGCCAGCAATGTAGGAATTATCCTTGAATCCTCCCTATCCATGACACGCAAGGTAAACTCTATCGCCTCCTCCTGCTGGCACACAATCCTCAAACTCCACAAGATCTTCAGATGGATCCCAGCAGACAGTCGCAGGACAGTCACCCGTGCCTTAGTCACAAGCAGGCTTAACTAGGGCAATGCCCTCTACGCCAGCACCTCAACTAGGAACATCAAAAAACTTCAACTCATCCAGAATGCAGTGGCCAGACTCATTCTGGACCTCCCTCGCCGAGAACACCTCTACCAACACTTGCGGACCCTCCACTGACTATCGATCGAGAAGCAAATCACCTTCAAGCTTCTCACCCACACATACAAGGCCATATACAACGCAGGACCAGCCTACCTGAACCACCGCGTCTCCTTCCACCCTCGCCAGATCCCTCCGCTCCGCCCAGATGGCCCTGGCCATCATCCCTCGCACCCACAAAACCACCGCCGGAGGACGATCTTTCACCTACACTGCAGCAAAGAGCTGGAACAACCTCCCCCTGCACCTCAGACAAAGCCCGTCGCTCACCATCTTCAGGAAGAACCTCAAGACGTGGCTCTTCGGATGAGGCCACTCCCTCCCCCAATCACCTTGAGACCCTCACAGGTGAGTAGCTGCGATTTACATATACTGATAGATTGATTGATTAATAATCAAACTGTTGCAAAGAAAGGTAAAAAATGATTCAAAAGCATAATAAAGTTTGGTAAACTAATCCTAAAATATGATACAATTAAACAAAAGCAGATTTGCCATATTAAAAAGAGTACAGGGTATTTTACAGATATTAGTATTCCATTACCAGCCCCTGTTCCCCACATAAGCTTAAAACATGAAAAAATAGCCAGGACTTTCTCTGAGAAAACTGAGAACCCTAATTCTTGTAGGTCTGTCAAGAACTCCATCTGCTAAAGTCATTGTCCCTCCTGGGAATAAGAATATGCATCAGTACCACTGCCAACAGAAAGAGGGGTGCTCATGGGAAGGCACTGACTGCAGAGTTATATGTACAACAAGCAAGCCACGAGCCTAAATGTCAACAGGGCCTACTCAACCAGCAACTCACCAACCACCTGGAACTCCACAATCTTCTTGACCACTCCCAATCTGGCTTTCGTAGCAATCACAATATAGAGACAGCACTCATCGCTGCCACAGATAAGAGCTGCATCCTTCTAGACCAAGGAGAAACTGCTGCTCTCAGGCTGCTGGTCCTCTTGCAGCATTCAACACTGTACAACACTTTAACCTCATCAAACATCACACGCTTCAGGCATCCAAGGTCTAGCACTCAAATGGATATGCTCCTTCCTCACAAGGAAAACACAGCTAGTCAGACTCCACCCCCCCACACACATCAGAGCCCAAGGAACTGATCTGCGGGTCCCTCAAAAATCATCCCTCAGCCCCAACCGTTCCAATATTTACATGACGCTACTCGCTGATGTCATTAGGTCTCACAGCATCCCAATCATTCCCTATGCCGACGTCACCCAGCTCATACTCTTTATGTCAAACAAGTCCCCCGCAACCAGATACAACTTTACCAAATGCATGATCAACGCTGCAGAATGGATGAGAACCAACTGCCTGAAACTCAACCCCGGCAAGACAGAAGTGCTGATCTTCAGGAACAAGAACTCCCCCTAGGACTCTAACTGGTTGTGATCAGAGCTTGGTCCAGCGCAATCACCCTCTAACCAAGCACATAGCCTGGGTATCGTTATTAGATGACAAACTTAACATGGTCACACAGCAGTGGTGGTTTCTTTATTGGGGCATTGGGGAACTGCCCCCGTTTGTTTTGATGCCCCTGGGCCCCATAGTAAATGTTCTGATTGAATCCATTTTGAGCCACAGTGCCAGCGCACTGCTTTTATTATGGCATGGCATGGCAGAGTTTGCCATTTTCTATGAGTGAGGGTGGGCAGACGTGGGTAGGGGAGTGGAGCTTAATTGAATAATTGACACAGAGTGAGCTGGGCTTCGTGGTGGGGTGCACATGTCAGGTTGGACGGGTGCCTTGCTGTGCCCAGCCTGACATGCGCATTGAACCCTCTCCTACCAGCGTAATGTTAGGGGCCCGGGGGATTTAAGCCATCAGCCACCAGTCTCCTAAGGAGCGCTAGCAACAGCCGACCGAGCCAATAGTTGCCCTGCTCTCATGCTGTTTACTAGCATAAACAGCAAGGAAGCAGTATCTAGATTGGCTCGGGAGATGGGGTGGGACTGGGAATTGCTGAGTTGGTCACAACTTTGATGAATGCCAGAGGCAGCTCAAAGTCACCAGTGTTCTTCCCGCTTCTCATCTCTGAACAGGGAGTCCTCAGAGGCGGTGTCACAGTGCAGGCCTGCCAGTGTCATTGATTCACACTTCATATTTCATTCCAGTCCACTCAGTCGCGGCTCAATCAGCCGGAGCTGTGACATCATGTGCTGCCCAGGCACTGACATATGGAGGCAGCTGATGAAGATGTGACTAAATACATTCCAACCCCCCCACACCTCTTTCTCAACATCTCTGTGGACGGCCTGCACACAGCTCGGAAATGCTGCTATCTCAGTACAACTAACATGCACGCCTTGGAGGGAAACATGGCCGCGTGAAAATGGGTCTCGAGTGGAGGAATCTCTGACCGACAATAAGTCACTATTGGAAAGTGTAAGTGCAGAGTGGGTTTAATGCGGTGTGTCTGCAGTGAACACATCACAAACTTTACTTATTGAAAAAGATTTCAGTGCTTTAAATCTCTCACCCCAGTTATCTGTTCCAGTCCAAGAATACTACATGCTGTGTTCATAAAAACAAGCTGGAAATGATGTCACTCTTATAGATATTTTGATAAATGTCTGACTTTTCTGGAAGGTTTAGAAGACTCTAGGACTGTCATGATTCCCCAGGAGTTGTTCTGGGACAATGATGTGCATTCCAGGTTACTCCCATGTGAAAGCATTTTAGCATGCGTACATGTGCCATTTTAGTGCAGTTAACTTACTGACTTTTTAGTCTTTTTTCATTTATATATTTTGCCACAAAATATTTTTTTTCCTGGGTACAAATCCCTTTCCTTAGGGCCATTGGATTTTGGAGTGTTCCCTTCCTGCTCCCACCCTGGACACACACTTCTTTCTGCCCTTCACAAGAACACACATTTAGCCATATACACTGCAAGGATGAGTTGGTGAATGTACACAAACTACACAATGTTGTCCATTCTTTCCAACTGAGGTACGCATTCTTGTCCTTAGAGCAGTCACAGCACACCCTTGAAGCATTTGCTCGCACTTTGCATTACACTACTAGTATAATATTACATGTTAACACCACCATAGTATAAATTCACGTTTCATAAATTAAAATGTGGTTTTATCCTTGTAAATCAAGGTGTTTGTGCCCCTAAACTGAACTTGTGTGTGTGAATTGCCCCATATGTGGGTGAAGGACAACATATTGTAATGATATGTGAGTTTTGACCACAGACTCCAAGTTGCACTTAGCCTAGCAGCACACAGTCACATTAGTGATCATCAACTTAATTTTGCCTATTGACTTTAGCATTAGCCACTGCTGTGTTAAAAGCTGCAAGTTCGTTTTCCACATTGTACAATGTGCACATGTTTTTATTTTTCGTGTTCTTTCCCACCAAGGGCTTAGGCTGATAAGAATGTACTCAGAAGACAGGGAACTGTCCTGTTTTGAATTGGCAACTGGGGATTGTGGCCAGGTCCCGACGTGTTATTTTCAAAGCTGGCCTAAAGCAATCAGCACTTTTTGAATAAATAAACTTCTGCAGTGAGAGGGAGGTTCTAGAATTTTCCACTCTTGTTTTTTCAAAGTATAAGAGGCCGAGACCAGATGGACCAGGGACAGAGAGTGTTTGCAGTTCTCAGGCATATCCAGGACGCTGGAGTGTGTCATCCTTCCCGTGAGGATAATTGATCTCTCTCTCCTCAAACAATTCTGGGATCTGATGCTGAATAGGAGGGAGATGAAACAGTTGTGCCCTTGTCTCATGGTGATGCATATTTTTTAATTCATAATTTGCTTTGCATTATAAAATAGATAAATATATTTGCTTTGTATATTGCAGTGGAGAATCTTTTGTACATGTTTTCATTTAATTGTTGTGACCATTTTTAAATGTGTCCCTTCAGCATACTAATCTCCTTTTACGAACCTTGAGGCATGAAATAATAAAAATGTCTTCTTTGGACTAAGAAGTGCATTTCAGAGATTTTTGTGAGTGCATGAGTTTTTCAGCTCGGTCATTAGTGAAACAAAACACATGTGAAAATGAGTGTGTGTTCTTGGTTTTGGTGTGCTTGTAGTCAGTATACTCTGTCCTATTCTTATATCAAACATGTGTATATTCTTCTGAAAGGAAAATAAATCAGTGACATAAAGTCTGTGTGCATGTCTGAGTGCGTGTTTTGTGTGTTAGTGTGTGTGTTACTCTTTGTGTGCACATGCGCGTTGCTGTGTGCTTGTGTTAGTATGTGTGTGTTAGTATTTGTGTGTGTGTTTGCGTGCACACCTGCCTAAGGTCACAAGTCTCAGCACACATTCCGTGTACCTCTGTGTGCAGCTTCTTTCTAAGACAGCATGCATGTGTCTAAGCGTGCACGTGTGTATATTATGAGTGTGTGTGTTACTCTGTGTGTGTGCGCGCAAGTGTTACTCTGTGTGTGTATTTGAGTGCACACCTGCTTAAGGTCACAAGTCTCAGGGCACATTCCCTATACCTCTTTCTCTATGATAGCGTGAGTTTGTGGAGGTGTGTCTGTGTGTGTTAGTGAGTGTGTGTTAATCTGTGTGCGTGCACGCACATGTTACTGTGTGTGTGTTTTTAGTGTGTGCAGGTTGATATGTGTGTATTTGCGTGCGCGCCTGCCGAAGGTCACAAGTCTCAGCACACGTATACCACTGTGTGTAGCGCTGTCTAGGATAGCGTGAATGAGTGTAGGCGTGTCCCTGCGTGCTAGTGAGTGTGTTACTCTTTGTCTGTGTATGCACGCGTGTTACTGTGTGTATGTTTCAGTATGTGCAGTTAGTATGTGTGTGCATTTGCATTCGCACCTGTCTAAGGTCACACGTGTAAGCACACATTCGAACTGCTGTTTAGGACGGCGTGAGTGTGTGTTGGTGAATCTGGGTCAGAGCGAGTGTGCTTCCTCTTAGAGGGGGGCTGGTGTTTGCGTGGGAGGTCACCACAGTTTCCCCGTCGGTCCGTGGGCCTCCCATCGGGGCCTGAACAGGCCAAGCCGGTCCGTTGACAGCTCAGAGGCCGTCCTGCTTGGCGCACACATTTAAAGCATGTACTCAACTCAAATAATGCAGCCACCTGTGAGGGACGGGGACTCACTGGTGCAAGGTGTGAGTGACCTACACAGTGAAACCTCTTCATGGTCCCTTCCACAGAGCAACAGTACATCTAACAGGGCCCTTTTCTACATTTTCAGCTAAATAGTTCTACAAATGAGAGCTGTACTGCACAGCTCCATGATTGTGTCCAGGAACAAGTGACTTGTGATCTTTGTGTTGGTTGGATGCACGCGCTGCTTAGGGGCAGAGGATATAGGAGAGGGGCTTAGAGTCAAGTGATTTCTCTGTAACTGCCCAAAAGGCACTGACAGTTTTATCCTACTGCAAGCTGCAATACACTGTATTTTACATGCCATATCCTCCACGGAAATCCACTTTCCAGGATGAAAGGCTCTTTCAAAGGAAAACCAGTCCTGATCGGATCGAGTAGCAGACATTAAACCAGGAACTGAATTATTATAAAGTGAGCATGCAGGAGGCAGGGTGAGTTCCCAGACATGGAAACGCAGTTTCAGCGCAGGTTGACTCCAGAGGCGGGCTCAGTACAGGGTTTAATGCAGTGTGACTGCGCACGTTACAGGTGCCAGTAAGAGACACATGCTACCTAACTATGCGCAACATTTCCCTGGCCTCTACATTGAGACTCAGGTGGCCATACCCCCCTCAAACGTCTCAAACATGCGTGTCTTATTCGCACCACGGTGCACCAGCAAATGCACTGTCTGTTAGCAACATCAGGGGCAAATATAATGTTTTGTCCCGCCTCCCTCAATGCATGCCAGCACACATATATAGTAAGGCTGTGCTTAGCCAACTAAAAAACATGGCATTTCTGTGGCCAGAAATTGTCAGCTGCAGACCTTGGCTTGCCATGTCATCTATGCAGTGTTTTGGTAGAGAAGTCTTGATTCTCAATATCCAGTAGCTCTTAAGATTGCAAAGTGCAATATGTAAATATAATTGTTTCAACATCCAATCATTTTAATGATGATTATAGCTAGATACATGCTACAAGGTTTCACAATCTCTGTTCCACTGCTGCTGGCAGTGTGCACCCATCCTACCATACACATACCTATCCATTCAACCTTCCACCAAGAATCCATCCACCCTTCCATTAGGGATCTATCCATGAATCCACCTCTCCCATCATCCTGTCCATCCATCTTGCCACCAAAACTATTTGTTTGGCCATCCATTCACTCACCAATCCATATGTCATATTTCCATTCACCAAGTTATTCATCTTTCCACACACCATCTGTTCTACTATCCATTTCACCCATTCACCCATCCACCCCCTCCTTCCTGCATCCGTCTATTTGTCCAACAACCTCATCCATTCATCTATCCATCCATAATCCACACATCCATTCGTTCACACACCAGCACCTTTCTTCATTTATCCATCCATCCTCCTCAAACACATTCATCCACTCACCCCCTCACCCATCCATTCACATCACCAGTCATCCATCCATCCATGCATACATACCTACATGCATGCATCCACCAATCCACCCATCCACAAATAGCAAATACCAACGATCTGTTTCTGAAAAATGAATGTAGGAAAGCTTAAGATATTCAATTTCAGCGATTTACTTCCTGTTCATATTTGACATGTTTTACTTAATCTTGCATTCCTTAAGAATACTCACCATTTCCAGGATGATGTATTTCTGTATTTTTGTGTAGCATATTTCTCTTGCACAGTACATACTTTGAACTGAGCCGCTTTCAGGCATTTTTAATGGGCCACCATTGAGAGCTCTGGAGCGAAGGCTGAAGACAGTGCGAATTTCTCACACTGTCTGTCAGTGGATCAAAAAGGTGTTCAGAATACACGGTCAACCAATCCTTGACTTTCACAATTGCTTTATCAACCTTCTTGCTTTCTCAAATTTGCTTGAAAATGCACCATTTGCCCCCTATTTTATCCAGGGGGAACCCCCCGAATCTCCCTTATGACAGTCGGGCTTGCTCGCTTGCCAAAGGGCACTCATCCCTCACTTTTACGCCCCACCACTTTCAAATGTCACCAGCCTCCACTGCACCACAGGTGAACGTAGTTGGCTCTTCCTGCTTGCATTCTCATAAAAATCATCAGATGGATTCCCAAGAGCACAAGACATATCATCACTCAAGCCCTAGCCACCGGCAGACTTGATTACGGCAATGCATTCTATGCAGGAATCCCAAACCACCTCCTCCACCATCTTCAGACAATCCAGAAGTCACAGCTAGACTCATCCTGGGTCTCACACTGCACACCCACATCATGCCTGACCTCAGAGGTCTTCTCTGGCTGCCAATACACAAACGTTGCCAATTGAAACTCCTCACACATTCATGCAAGGCACTGCACGACATGGGACCATACTACCTCAAATGCCGTCTTTATTTCCATCAACCCACGACTCCTCCACTTTGCCTCACTCGCTCTCACACACACCGATTATTAGAAATTGGGGGTCTAGTTGGCAGACAGAAACACCCTTGTCCAAGTAGGGACCACAATCCTAGTCAGGGTGAGTCACAACACAACTCAAATTATCCTGTACTCATCCTCTGGTAGCTTGGCAATGAGCAGTCAGGCTTAATTTAGGAGGCAATGTGTAAAGTATTTCTGCAATAAATCATACAGTAACACAGTGAAAACACCACAAAAATACACCACACTGGTTTAGAAAAATAGGTAGTATTTATCTGAAAAAATAAGGTCAGAACGATGAAAATCCAATGTACACAAGCAAAGTTATGAGTTTTTAAAGATTAAATCCAGCTGAAATGCTTAGGAACTCAATAGCTCCAACTGGGGCTATCACAGCATCGTTGACGGAGTCGTTCCCAATAATCCAACGCCACAGGCGCCAGTCACGGAGTTACACGGATCCCCAGGCACAGTACCTTTGGAAACAAAGAAACAAAGACGTCGCACGCAGTGGTGGAGATAAAGCATCGCTGAAGCTGGTGCGGCGTCAGTCCCTTACAGCATCCAGGTAGGTGAGCCGTCGGTTCTATCCGGTTGCAGAGGGAGCTGGTGCAGCGTTGATGGCGAGGCATCAGTTCCTTGTGACCTGGCAGGGTGGATAAATCCAGTCAGTCAAGACGTGATGAGTCGACTACGCAGTGCTGCAATCACACTGCGTGTCAGAAGCATTGTGGCAATGTCTGCATTACGCTGCAGGCCACAGTCATTGCGTGCAGCAGTGTCCACGGAGCGGGAGCAGCTGCGGCGTCGGTGTTGGTGTCGAAGAAGTAGTTCTTGGCGTCGCTGAAGTCGGAAAACTAGCTAAAAGCTAGATCGTGAAGTCTTTGTTGGCCCTGAGACTTCAGAACAGGAGGCAAGCTCAATCAAAGTCCTTGGAGAGAAATGTCTGATTTGTTGAGGTCAGAGACCCAGTTTATATACCCAAAAATGCCTTTGAAGTGGAGGAAATTTCAAAGAGTGGTTTTGAAGTGCACAAGTTCCCCTTTCAGTCCGTCCTGTTTGCCAGGATCCCTGTGGAGGGTTATCAGTCCTTTGTATGAGGCCAGGCCAGTGGCCTTTGAAATGTAAGAGGGAGCCCATCTACCCTTTCTGCCCAGGGAGACTCATTCAGTACGCAAGTGAATGCAGATGTGACTGGGTGTCCACTGCACACCCACATCATACCTCAGAGGTCTCGTCTGGCTGCCAATACATGAATGTACAAGGAGAGCTGTCAACCAGCGCAGACCAGACGTGGATTGGAGACAGGCTGTAAGGCATAGATGCAGAGAAATGCCCACTTTCTAAAAGTGGCATTTTTAAAATAGTAATATTGAATCCAACTTCACCAGTAAGCAGGATTTTCTATTACCATTCTGGCAATACTAAACATGACAGGGTACTCCTTCCAGAACAGAATCTACCTCTCAAAAGTATATGAGGGCAGTTCTAATACTAGTCTATGAGAGGAGCAGGCCTCGCAGTAGTGGAAAACAAATTTGTGAGTTTTTCACTACCAGGATATGTGAAACACATAAGCACATGTCCTGCCTTTTACATACATATTCCACCCTGCCCTATGGGATACCTACGGTCTACCTTAGGGGTGACATATATAGACAAGCATTTGCAATGCAGTGGGTCTCGCATCTGCGCGTGTTAGAGCTATTAGCGTTGTAAACTCCTAACCTGACTTTTCTTGCCACATAAATTGAAAATTAAAAGTTAAACAGTTTCACGTAAAGGAGCCAATTCACTGTGCCATGGCCGTCATGAGAATCAGCGTGAAGAGACACACAAAAAGAAAAAAAGTTTGCTTGCAGTAAAACTAGTCGGCAAAAGTGCAATTAGCCATGTAACAGGGTCAATGGCCAAGGCGGTAACAAAACCTCCCCCAGGGGGGACAAAGGTAAACCAATTTACTAAGGTCATCAAAGGATTTTTTGAAGGGCAAGCCCACGAACGAGTGGCAGTGATGGGCGTGAGGAGAGCGTTGTTAAAAGCCCAGATACATACCAACACGTCGGAAAAGCAGCGCTTGCATGCTTCTATGCTCGACCTAAAAAAGGGGAGTTTAAGGCGTGGCAAGTAGTTTTAAATGCCAAGTCAAAGTGGCAGTGAAACTGCACACACAGGCCTTGCAATGGCAGGGCTGAGACATGCTTAAGGGGATACATATATGGGTGGTACAATCAGTGCTGCAGGCCCACTAGTAGTATTTAATTTACAAGCCCTTTACTAGGAACTTACAACTAAATTAAATATGCCAATTGGGTATGAGCCAATGTTACCATGTTCTTAGGGAGACAGCACATGCACTTTAGCACCGGTAAGCAGTGGTAAAGGGTCCAGAGTCCTAAAGCCAGCAAAATTGAGGTCAGAGAAAGAAGAGAAGGAAGGCAAAGAGTTTGGGGTGGCCCATCAAAAAGGCCATTTTCCAATACCCCTCACATTCGTAAAACCAGATCACGAGGCATAGCCTCCACCTACCTCGCACCCAAAATGTGAAACAACCTCTCTCTACACATACGAGCTGAAGGGCTCACTTCTGGAATCCTGCAAGAAGCTGAAGACCTGGCTCTTCAACTAACACCCAGCAGACAACCTTCACACCTGCTCTAGCGCCTGGATACCCCTCGGGGGATAAGTTGCACATTATAAATAATGCTAACATAAAATGGTGTGTGAGGAGGCAGGTCCCGTGGAAGACAAAGGGGCTAAGAAACCAGCTCACTGGACGGTCATGGGGTCTGGGAGGGAGCAGCTCCGTGACATCGGAAAGGGTGTGGCGGGCCAGTCCCCTGAATAGACAGAGCATCAGTAAAAGGTGAACTCTCTGCCAGGAAATAAGATGTGTGAAGCTGCATCTCCATACATCAGTACAGGGTCTGTGAAGTACCAGGGGTCTGGTATGTGAAGGAGACAGGCCTCAGAGAGAACAATGTGTATGTAAAATGCCAACTCTAGAACAAGGCACAGAATGTGTCAGGAAATCGCTCAATGGAAGGATTGGAGGCCTCTGGCAGAGACAGAAGGGTGAAACACAGGCTACCTGAGCTATGCTACACTCTGCAAGAGGTATAGCCGATTGGCTCTGAAGGTGCCCTCTTGTTAATCCATGCACACCCTTCCTGGGCTGAGACATGTATTGGCACACACATGCAAACAAGAGCACATACGGTCACCCTTTCCCATAGGTCGCATCAGCCTCCCTAAAGCCATTTCTCAAAATATCTTTCTCCGGGTCTCGGCATTGGCCACTAGTCTTCGGCATCTTCCTTTGATGTCAGGAGCCCATATCCATGTCACTGGAATTATGCGGCAGGAGAGGCCCAAATTATGCGGCAAGGTTGAGTAAATTATGTGCCAAGAAAGGCCAAATTATGCAGCATAATGTGGCACCTTTTGTAATAGTATTGCTTCATTATTTTGTCATTTTTACTGTATGGGCATTTGGTTGCACCTCATTAGTACCAGTTTAATACCCAAATCAGTGCTTAATTTTTAAATGAAATGGTGCTGGTGCCCATAGCTCTGCTTTGAAATGCGGCTAGTGCAATTAAATGTGCTCAAACGGAATTCCAAGGCTGTGTATTCCTAAATCCACCTCATTCATCTTTAATCCGCTGACACCCCATTCGCCTTTAGCTCACTTCTGTAGGTTCCTGCTTTCTCCCTTTCTAACGGTTTTCAAGTCTTTCCCTTCCTCCATCTTTCAGCTTTCATTTTTATTTTTCTGTCTCTTGCTCTCAGTAATTGTCTCATGCAGATAAATAGGTGCCGGTCCCCAATAATAAGTGCAGGTGCCTTCACTGGCAACCACCAGCTCAAATTAAGCACAAACTCAAACATAGCTATAAGCAACAGAAAGATGAACAATCCTGCTTTGAAAGGGGCCTTCCACTGTGCAGCTGCACGTGACGATGCATTTTTAGTAACTTTTGAACCAATTGAACAAGAAACAATTTTTTGTTAAAATCTGCAGATTATGCAGCAAATGATGGACTAGATGCGATAAGCAACAGAAAGGTGCTCAGTCAACCTCTGCAAATGGCTTTCCACCTCGCTGCAACGTGTCACTGTGTCTTTAGTAGTTTTTGATCTGTCTGAGCTAGAAAAAATAATCTTGTTCATTTGGCAAATTTTGCAGCAGAGGGGGGCTTATATAACATATGAGGCAAATTCACAATTATGCAGAAAATGCTGCAGTCGCAAACTCGCATAATCCCAGTGACACTGAATGAATGCTAGTCTTTTGTAAAGACATATGGCACCCAGACCACATCAATGAACATGTCTGTCCTTCTGCTACAGGCCCACCTACCATATACAACAATAAGGCCCTTCTCAGTTTTTTTCCCCATTCGGGACTTTCTCAAACTACATGTACATTTGAAAAAGACTGGCGGGGAGACAGGAGAGGGTTACTAGGTGGTGGTTGTCCGGGCTGTCGGTATAGGTGGTATGGAGGGAGGGAGGAGGCATTTTACATGCAATCTGAGGTCTGAGAGGCTGGCTAGCCTGCTCAGCCGTGCCAGCAGGACTGTAGACCTATGGGACTGCCCAGAGGTGCCAGCTGGCTTCTCCTGAGTTTTGTGCAGCAGGGCTTTTGGTTTCCAGCATGGGTGTCTAATCACTAAAATGCCAGGGGTAGCGAAGTGACAGCAAACGCATTTGACCTTTAATTTGACTCACACACAGTTGCTTACACATACACACACACATTCATCCGCTCTCTCACAGGGCCGGCTTTAGGACTGTTGGCGCGCTGTGCGACAGTTTATTGTGGCGCCCTCCACTCCATGACCTCCCCCTCGGTTTCACACACTACCACCCGGCAAATGTGCTCCTCATCTCTTCATGGTTCCCCTTCCACATACATTCATGTGTTTTAAAGCACTTGTAAAGGCTGGCTTTACTAATCCACTCAGCTAGCCAATTAAAACATAGGGGCATATTTAAGAGCCCCTTGCGCCATTCTAACGCCACATTAACATCATTTTTTTACGCTAATGTGACGTTAGAAGGCCAAAAACGCACTGCCATATTTACAAAATGGCGCAACGCATGCGCTGCAACACTTTGTATCCATTTGCGCTACATTATGCCTGCACCAGTCATAATGTATGCAAAGGTGATATTGCCCCATTTACGGGGGGGGTCCAAAAAAATGGTGCAAAGAAATCTGACAGATTTATTTGCATCTTTTTTTCTGGCACTTTTAACGCCTGCTTAAAGCAGGTGTTAAAAGGAGGCTTCTGTTGGTTACAATGGGTCTCTGGGTGCTTTGCAGATTTAGCATCAGCATTTTTTACGATAATCCTGCAAAGCACCGGACTAGCATAAACAATTCTGACACTAGTCCCCTAACTATCGCCATGTTGCGCTGTATTTTAAATACAGCACGCACATGGTGGCATTAGGGGAGCGCTAAGGGGCGCAAGAAAAGTGGTGCAGTACTGTGTGCAGAGCCACTTTTTTCAAATATGCCCCAAAGGGGCATATTTGGGAGCCCCTAGTGACATACCAATGCCACATTAGTGTAATTTTTTAAGCTAATGTGGTGTTAGAAGGCCAAAAACTATGCGCCATGTTTACAAAGTGGCGCAGTGCATGCCACTTTGTAACCCTTTACGCTACATTATGCCTGTGCCAGGCATAATGTATGTAAAGGGGGCATCCCCCCGTTAGGAGGGCCAAAAAAATGCTGCAAAGAAATCTCACAGATTTCTTTGTGTCATTTTTTTCCAGCACTTTTAACGCCTGCTCAGAGCAGGCATTAAAAGGAGGCTTCCATTGGATACAATGGGCCTCTGAGTTCTTTGCAGGATTAGCATCAACAATTTTTATGCTAATCCTGCAAAGCGCCAGAATAGCATAAAAAATTCTGACGCTAGTCTACTAACTAACGCCATGGTGCGCCGTATTTTAAATATGACGCACACATGGTGGCGTTAGGAGGGGTGCTAAGAGGCACAAGAAAAGTGGTGCAGCACTGCACCTAGGGAAACCTACCAAACCTGCACATATTTGAAAACTAGACACCTAGGGGTATCCAAGATGGGGCGACTTGTGGGGCTCTCACTAGGTTCTGTACCCAGAATCCTTTGCAAACCTCAAAATTTGGCTAAGAAAACACTTTTTCCACACATTTCGGCAACACAAAGTACTGGAATCTGAGAGGAGCCACAAATTTTCTCCCACCCAGCGTTCCCCCAAGTCTCCCGATAAAAATGGTACCTCACTTGTGTGGGTAGGCCTAGCGCCCATGAAAGGAAATGCCCCAAAACACAACGTGAACACATCACATTCTCCCAAAGAAAACGGACCTGTTTTTTGCAAAGTACCTAGCTGTGGATTTTGACCTCTATCTCAGCCCGCACCTAGGGAAACCTACCAAACCTGTACATATTTGAAAAATAGACACCTAGGGTAATCCAAGATGGGGTGACTTGTGGAGCTCTCACCAGGTTCTGTTACCCAGAATCCTTTGCAAACCTCAAAATGTGGCTGAAAAACACTTTTTCCTCACATTTCGGTGACCCAAAGTTCTTGAATCGGAGAGGAGCCACAAATTTCCTTCCACCCAGCGTTCCACCAAGTCTTCGGATAAAATTGGTACCTCACTTGTGTGGGTAGGCCTAGCGCCCGCAAAAGGAAATGCCCCAAAACACAACGTGAACACATCACATTTTCCCAAAGAAAACAGACCTGTTTTTTGCAAAGTGCCTAGCTGTGGATTTTGGCCTCTAGCTCAGCCGGCACCTAGGGAAACCTAGCAAACCTGCACATATTTGAAAACTAGACACCTAGGGTAATCCAAGATGGGGTGACTTGTGGGGCTCTCACCAGGTTCTGTTACCCAAAATCCTGTGCAAACCTCAAAATGTGGCTATAAAAACACTTTTTCCTCACATTTCGGTGACACAAAGTTCTGGAATCTGAGAGGAGCCACAAATTTCCTTTCACCCAGCGTTCCACCAAGTCTCCCGATAAAAATGGTACCTCACTTGTGTGGGTAGGCCTAGTGCCCGCGAAGGGAAATGCCCCAAAACACAAAGTATTTTTCTTAGAGTGAGTTTCGCATGAATGTGGCTTCTTTACAATTTTTTCCAGGTTCACCTCAACATTCTGGGTTGCTCTCATAATTGTTTTGCTGATTTAGAGTTTGGCAGAGGGGGTTACTCCCTCACAAAAGTGAGATGTGATGGATACCATGTCTGCCATATTACGATCCCTTTATAGCCTATGGGGATGGTAATATGGCAGACGGACATGTTTGTGCCGAAGGGTCATGTTTACCAAACTGTATATCAGGGCCTCAGTGTCTGTTCTCCTTTGCCTGTCAGATATGACTCATTGCAGTTAACTAGAAGGGCAAGTGCCCTTAACCGACTTTGAAACTGGGAAACCAGGTTATACTTCGGGTATCAGCTCAACATCCTGTGATAATGAGCAAATCACTTAGGCCCATATTTATAATTTTTTAGCACCGCATTTGAGTCGTTTTTTGACGCAAAATCGGCGCAAAATTACAAAGTACAATTGTCACAATTTACGTAAATGCAGCGCTAAAAAAGTATAAATATGGGCCTTAATTTCCCTACTTAAAAATTTATTTGATTTTGTGCAAAGTGACTTGTGCTCGTGTAAACTGCTCCAGTGCCTTTGGGCCGCCGAGTTCATACTATATAAAACCACCCAAAAAATGAATAACGATTCGGGAATGTGGCCCACTTTTTTGGGAGTGCCCGGGCCTAATTGTGACCCTGCTCAACAGTCCTCCACTGACCCTCACGGAATGCATTCATTTAATCATCCAGCACACCCCTCTAATCCCATGTATTTAAACGTACAGACACGCTGAACAGCGCCTAGAGGCCTCGTTTTAGCAGGTTTCAGAGTCAGGTGTGCATCGGAGAGAATCGGGGGCCTAATGACACGTATTGGTTTGCAGAAAGGCGGTGGTTCGCAGACACTGGACTGACTGCAGGAGGTTAACGGGCCCTTGAGACTGGGCAAGCGAGACTGCCTTCTCAAGGGCGAGACTGCAAGCTGAGGCGCGAGACTGCTCTCTGAGGCGCTATCTGAGGCGCGAGACTGCACTCTGAGGCGCTATCTGAGACGCGAGACTGCTCTCCGAGGCGCTATCTGAGGCGCGAGACTGCACTCTGAGGCGCTATCTGAGACGCGAGACTGCACTCTGGGGCGCGAGACTGCTATTTGAGGCGCAACGCTGCTATATGAGGTGTAAAACTGAGCTCTGCACTCTGAAGTGTGAGTTGCACTCCCAAGGTCGAGACTGCACGCTGAGACGTGTGATTTCACTCTCAGGAGTGAACCTGCACTCTGAAGTCTGAGTGGGCGCTCTGAATCGTAAGGTTGCATTCCCATATTCGAGACTGCACTCTGAGACGTGAGATTGCGCTCTGAAGTTTGAAACTGCACTCTGGAGTGTGAGTCTGTACTCAGTCCTTGAAATGGAAAAATAGAGGTATGCCTGAGAAGTGCCGGTACTCTCCAATTAAAAGTTTTACGTTTTTCTTGGGAAGTGCAGGTACTCTCCCTTAAAAAACTAAAAAGTGTCAATACTCCGTACCGGGTACTACCGGCCCATTTAAAGCGCTGGCTGTACTCTGAACTGAGAAGCTTCATTCCCAGGTATGAGACTGCACTTGGGTTGTAAAATGGCACTCTGCTGCTCGGGGCTGCGCTGCCCGGTGCAAACCGTGCTCCCAAAGATTGAGAGTTCACCCCCAGGTGTGAGACTACACTCCCAAGTAGGAGACAGACGGGACTGAGACTTCAGGGTGCAGCCCATGTGGAGAGCCCCACTCCGTGCAACCTTTCCTTCATGCGAGGGGTAGCTTTAATTTACCCTACCCTTACATTCTACCTTTTTACTGTCCCTCCCACACCTTGTGCCCACCTGTCCCACCTACTCCTGCCCCATTGAGGACAGAGACAAGGAAATGCCACCCACACTCTCTGGGGAAGAAAGGAGGTGCTACAAGGATACCAGTATTGCATGTCGGAGATGTCATTTGATGTCACTGGAGGACGCAAAGAGTGCGTGAAATCACTTCATTGACACGTGATATTTTGGAAAATGACATCCATGCACATTCTTTCACAGAGGTGTTACCGTGCCAGCAGGCAGCCTCCACAACTTTCAAATAAGGGCGTTTAGTACGCCAGCAGTGTAGACAGGGCCCTTGGAATTATGTGATTCTACAGCTGTGGCGTTTTCCTCATAATTATAGATTTGCCACATTTGTCACATAATCCGTAACCTGCTGTATAATCAACAGATTTTAACAAGCATTGTTTTGAGGCCAAATGGATACAAAGTTACTGAAAACATTGCGACAGTTTCCTGTGTAGTTGGAGGCCCTTAGCAAAAGTTGACTGGTCATCTTTCAGTTTCTTATTGCTGAATTTGGTTCTTAAACTCCTGTAATGATGTGATGTTTTTGCCCAGAAAGTGTTACAATGAGTAAAATGACAAAACAATACTATCACAAAATGCGGTGCACCATGCCACATACTTTGCCTTTTCCAGCTACTGGAACACTGACACATAATTAGGTCCTCCCCGCTGCATAATTCCAGTGGCTCTGGGTATAGGTAAAATCCAAGCTTTGTTCAGTGCCAGGCCTCAGCCCATGTGCTCAGAGGCCATCACAGGCTGGTTAACATAAAAGCGTGTTGCTTATCCTATGGAAGGACCTCTATAATGTGATGGTTCTGGCTTTGCCTCAATCTGTTAGCTTACTAATAATTACATCAGTCTTCACCCCTTCAGGCAGGCCTGCCTTTAGGCCCCACTGCTATGTATTATCCACAGTAAAAGTTTAATCTGAAATCTGTGTACTTGTCAGTTCTTTCCTCCCCGAGATGGGTAGTGCACCCATCCCACCAAAGGAACTAAAGCAGACTGGCTGCCTGATGCTCACTTTGTGCAGGAAAGGAAGAATTCTATAAAAACTATGACATTGCCCCACAAATGGCCATTTGTTTTTAAACCCTCTTGGAGTGTTCCAGCAGCATCACATTTCGAGTTTAATGTCAGATAGATCAGGTTTCTGAATATGATTGCATTTCTGATTTGAAGAAGAAACAGCCATCCCCTTGGGCATATAAGTTTCACAGATGAGAATGTTGTTATGCTGTTACAATTGATCCGCTCAGAGTTACAATCATTTCACGGATGATGATCAAAAGCTCAGAATAAACCTACATTGTTGTGGGCTGTGCACATTCTCACCTGCACAATATTGGCTACTGTATTTTACCTTGGTTACAACATATTTTTCACCTCTTACCTGTACCCTTGTTTCTCACTTTTTAAATTCAGAATAGCAGTGCATTTATTTTACATATCTATTTCCTGCAGTTTGATGCCTGCGAAAAGAGCACAGGACAAGAAGACAAGAAGAGTAAGACTTGGGTCGGGTAGAATGCAGCAGATGGGCTTAAGGAGGCTGGGGTTAAAAATGAGGGATTTTCAGTACAAGCTGAAATAAGAACCAAGCAGAGACATTTTCCTCGTAAACATGATAAGTTGTTTACTTCTGGGCAACTTTAAGTAGTGGCAGCAGGAAACCATAAATGCCTCACAACTTGCTGTGTTTTAAGGTTCCAGCTTCACTCATTCTGCCTTTCATTAGCTTTTCCTGCACCTTTGTTGGTATCCCTCTTTCGTATTTCTGTTTCCTCTCCATATGCCTATTACCTGAGACATGCCTGGCATTCTTACCCGACATTCACACATATCTCTCCTGTGCTTCCAAACCTGGAGAGGGTCTCCTTGTACTTTCTTTCTTTTTTTTTTTATCCGCCTGTTGCGTCAAGCATGAGGCAACAATCTCTAAATTTTATCGCTATCCGGGATTTCATGGTACCTTATTTTTTCATAGATCCCGCACCTATACCTTATGCTAGTCCATCGATTATGCATTAATGACTGAACTGCACTCCAAATCCAGTAAGCGAGGCGCTGCTGCTCTATTTTGTCTTTTCCGTCCCACCAATCAATTACCACCATTTCCTCCTGACAAGGCCGAGGTGGCGAGTCACTATACCAAGAAACACTCATTCATTTTAAATAGCTGTTAGGCATACTCTGGAATTTTCTACCTCATTATGGTGTGACTCCACTTCTTCCCTTCTGAGTGTAAGTTCTTTATCTTTGCCTAGTCTCTTTCTTCTGGATTTACTTAGTACTTAGCGCCAGGGCACCCTCGGAGAGGGTAGTTGTAGTCATTCTTTTCTTCATTCGCTTCCCTGCTGTCCCAGAGAGAGACTGGTGGAAAATCGTCATAACCCATCCCAAGTTTGCCAGTTAGTAGGTCGTGGCACTTGAGATCACATGATGGATCTACTTGTGAGAGCCCTAGCTTGATCTACCACAGTGGCGCAGAATTTCTGTAGAACAGGGAAAGTCAAAACCATATGGAAAAAGCCTGCCTCTTTCTCCCCACACCTTGCACAAGAATGAGGAACTCCTGGAACACTGCAGTCTAGATGCCTGAGCATTAAGTACGTTCCTTGTGTGTAGTTAACCGGCAGTTATTTAAACATTGTTTTTCTCGAAATCGTTGCCACAGAACCCAAAGCTGCTGCCCATTCTTGATTCATAAATTCTTGTTCAATTCTTGTTCAAGCTCGTACTCCCATTCTTGGGTATTCCAACTTTCTTTAAATGAAAGCTCTAACATCTTGTGCAAGCTGTCATTCCTCTTAAGTCTCCTAATGTCGATATTGCTTGCAGTATACCAACCTCTCTGGTGTCATGCCCTCCGTCCCCCAAGTCACCCTGGTTGCACTTATTGAGAATGTGTGAGTTAAAAAACTGACCGTGTGTGGCACGGAGTTGTAGGAAGTCCAGCTCCTTCCTGAATTTAGGGTTTCATAACCCTGTTTACTCAGGACAACTATATTATCTTGATGTGTGCTGGGGGGTAACGCCCACATTTTAAACACACTCCTACATATCTAGTAAGGGATGTGCCATCTATTCCTAGAAAATGCTGTGAACTTGACAGGGCAGGCCAGTGGTATCAGGGGGTCTTGTTCAGGGACCGTTGTGGGATTGGTAACTTAATTTCTGATCTCTCTAATGTATCCTTCTATTGGTGAGTTAATGGTTTCAGACTCGAGGTCTGTAGGTTTGTCACTGATGTGACCTTTCTCAGAAACAAGCTGAACTGAGTATAACTTTGCTTGAAACCCTGCACAAAACTTGTTAATATCAGCCTGTGAAGTCAGCGTTTCAGCTGGATAATCTAGAAGCAATGTTGTCGAAGACTGTACATTGTCAATATTAACCAATCTAGCCAGCGAACTCCCAGCTCTATCTGCGAGTGTGACCTAGAAATGTACTCTTGGTAGTCGCACGGACACAGTTTATGCAATACGTGCCACTGTTGGGTTCTTTCCTGAATCAGTGTTGCTTTCCTCCGAGTTGGATTGACCGCCTCATATTCAGTATTTTTCAGCTTTTCCTCAATAGCTGTCAGTTTTGAGAGCAACCTTTCTATAATATCTCTTGCAGTGTTTAAAACATCTAAAATATACTTTGAAAGCATTCCATTCAATCAATACATTCCGTACTGATTTATACTGGAAATACAGAACAATCTCGTCTCTGATCATCTCGCTAGCTCCTGCATCCTTAGGAGATGTGAGCTGCAGTGACCAGCTAGAAATGCTCTTGAGAGAAATGACCAGTGGGGGTTATGGTTCGAAATTATTTTAGCTAGTGAGTCAGTGCATGGAAAACTCCCACATAAACGTGGGGAACATAATAACATGTCAAGTCTGGTATGTGAGTCGTGAATGGGAGCGTAGGATGGGTATTCCATATCTAGGGAATGTGTGAGGCTCCCATCTCATCACCCAGGCTACAAACTTGGCAGCAAGCCCACCTGAGGATGTGCCATGCAGTGGTGAGTGTGATATGTGCAGTTCAGTTGCACTGCATCACACATTAAACATCTCCCCCAATCAGTGTTGCTAAATGGGGGGTGGGGTGGTGGTAAGGTGAGGTTTAAGACTGTCCTAAAACATTGACTGAATAGCAATTATGGTATATACACGTATTGACGCCAAAAGTTCCTCTAATGTGCCCTTGACCATCACTTAGCTGCCCTGCAACTTTATGTCTTCTTTAGCAGCAACAAAGAGTACTCGTGGTTTGACCCATTGTAAAACCCAATGTGTACGCCAAGAATGACATGCAATGCAAATGTCCTCCAAGGGGCCACTTTCGATCCTAGGAAGGCGTGCCTCCACTGATTTCCTGCAGAAAAACAGGGTGGACACCATATAGCCTAAGGTAGGCTTACATATTATGCTGTTTTATTGTGCAGCCCATACTTCTCAGGTGAGCAACGTATATTTGTGCGGTCACATAGCTTCCAAAAATCAGATCTCAATAATGGAGAAGGTATCCACACATTAGGTGCCTCACACCTAAAGTCTCTCTTTGGGGTACCAGCAGAATATCTAAGGAATAATGGGGGTGATTCTAAGTCTGGCGGGCGGCGGAGGCCGCCCGCCAGACTTCCCCCTCCAAAATACCGCTCCGCGGTCGGAAGACCGCTGAGGGTATTCTGGGTTTTGCACTGGGCTGGCGGGCGACCGCCAAAAGGCCACCCGCCAGCCCAGTGCAAAACTACCTTCCCACGAGGACGCCGGCTCCGAATGGGGCCGGCGGAGTGGGAAGGTGCGACGGGTGCAGTGGCACCCGTCGCGAATTTCACTGTCTGCAATGCAGACAGTGAAATTCTTTGCGGGGCCCTCTTACGGGGGCCCCTGCAGTGCCCATGCCATTGGCATGGGCACTGCAGGGGCCCCCAGGGGCCCCACGACAACCCATACCGCCATCCTGTTCCTGGCGGGCGAACCGCCAGGAACAGGATGGCGGTATGGGCTGTCAGAATCCCCATGGCGGCGCAGCGAGCTGCGCCGCCATGGAGGATTCAAATGGGCAGCGGAAAACCGGCGGGAGACCGCCGGTTTTCCACTTCTGACCGCGGTCAAACCGCCGCGGTCAGAATGCCCAGCGGGCACCGCCAGCCTGTTGGCGGTGCCCCCGTCATTTTAGCCCTGGCGGTCTTGGACCGCCAGGGTTAGAATGACCCCCTATGTGTCCTGCACTCAGGGGCGTAGCTTGGTCAGTAAGATTGGAGGGGGTGTGAGCTTCAGATATCCCAACAATCACACTGACATATGATGTTAAAATACACTATACAAAAAGCAGGAAGCACAAGAGGGGTTCAAGGGGTAAAGAGAGACGTATGCAGACTGATAGGAGAATTAGAGTGAGAGAAAGCAGATTGTTTTGTGTAATAATCAACATTTTTGAAGTGTTTCCAAACAGACAGTGGGAGAGAGTGTGTGTGTTTTTGGATCTGTGTGTAAAAATTCCTGGTGAAATCTGACAGTCAGCTCACCATACCCAACTGAAAGCAACTGTACCCAATTTGGTATCACAAAGTGCATTTATTAGGGGGTGGGGGTGTAGCATCCCAACCCCCCCCGAAGCTACACCCCTGGATGCACATTTCTAGTGCAAGGTCTACTCATGGCCACAGTCGTCCATGTAGTAGTGAAACAAATGTCTAGTTTCACTTGCTTCCTAGTAACTATAAAACCAAACAATAGTCCCGTTCCTGGGTTAGATTGGAAAATATCTCAGCCCAAACAAGTAATCCTGTAAATAGTCAAACGTTGTCCATTGAGTGTTCACCGGCTGTTGGGTGGACGAGAAAACAGAAGTAATGGATAAAAGAATAAAAGGTGGAGCTAATTTTTACCTCTGACCACCATCTCTCCTGATGGGGCATGGTGGTACGTAACCATGTTTTAAAGGATCATTTATTACCAAACCAGTCTAGGGGCATAGCTGCGTCCCATGTACTAGAAACCTGCTATGCTAAAACAAAATAAATACTCAGTCAAATAATGACCTCCACTGTTTTGGGTGTGAACTGTGGTATTTCCTTCCCCTGTGACTCGGAGACTGCTGAGCCAGAGTATAAATCCTGTGCTGCAATAACTTGGTCATATGCTCATGCGTGAAAGACGGGAGACTAAAGCTCTATGCAGCCACCGTTGCACATTTCTGACCCTCAGTCATGACTTCCTTGGTGGCTTTGTCTTGTCCTGCTCATCTTGGTCTGGGTCTCCCTCTCGGCTCATTGAGCTTTGGGATGTTGGCTTTCCAGTGTTCCATTACCTGCGGCCTACTGTTCCACTCAATTCCAGACTTCCTTCAGATATGTGAAAAAAGTGGCTTTATCTCTTAGCAATGTTTACAGCATCTACCCAAAGCCTGTTTTACCATGCTTTAACATCAGTGCTTGGAAATAGTTAAGCTGCTGCTCAACTGCTGATGTGAAGTGTGGGAACAGATATCCTCCAGTGTAGTCTATTTCAAAATGACTGTTGAAATGTGCCCATTGCACAAGTAGAAATTGATTCCTGTGGTTGAACAGCTTAGCTTCTAATGGTCCGGATGGCATACCCCGAGCTGATGGCACTGTCGAAATTCTGTGTGCCATTTTACAGCAAAGAAGGAGAGCATGAGAATAGTACTGAACCAGGTCTCAAAGAAGAGTTTCATGCTTTGTCCTTCAGTCTGGTCAGGTATTCCTACTATGAAAAAATTGTTCCTACAAGATTGCTCTTCTGCGTTCTCTGCTCGGTGTTCCAGGAATCTGATCCGTTCACCTAGATCTTCAATAAAAGCTTCTATTTCTTTAATATCAGGCTGAAGCAAAGTTAGTAGGGAGTCAATCACTCTGTCTGCTAGTTTTGTCTGATCCGCCTCCAGGAGACCATGGTCCAGGGCTACAGCCTTGATTTTTTCATCAACGGTATTCACGGTTTTGTGTATATCTAACAATAAAGAGTGCTACTTTTCTGGGGTGTTGTGGGGTCTCTTAACTCAGAGAATCCCAGAGTGGGCTCACCTGCCTGCAAATTCACACATGTCGCTGCCATTGAAAGCTTCTGGGTCTGAGATGCATCTTTAATTCTGAGTGCACAAGTGAGTAGTACGATTTCTGGGTCCAGTTACCCAGTCCATCAGTGACTAGACACTAAACAATCTCTGATAATAAGGAGAAGTATACACTGGTTCTTATGTTCTTGCAAGTACCAAACAGGTAAAGGTTGTCCAGTCAAACTTATTTTCAAGCTTGACTATGGCCTTAGCTATGCATTCGCCTACAGCAGCAATACTGCTGGGCTATGCTAACCTTTGTTTAGTCATATACCCTTCAACTGTAGTTTTGCTTACAGTCTGTTTATAGAGTGATGGAGACTCATCTGTTTATAGAGTGATGGAGACCCATCTGTTTATAGAGTGATGGAGACTCATCTGTTTATAGAGAAATGGAGACTCATCTGTTTATAAAGTGATGGAGACTCATCTGTTTATAAAGTGATGGAGACTCATCTGTTTATTGAGTGATGGAGACTCATTTGTTTATAGAGTCCCATCTGTTTATAAAGTGATGGAGGCCCATCTGTTTATAAAGTGATGGAGGCCCATCTGTTTATAGAGTGATGGAGACCCATCTGTTTATAGAGTGATGGAGACCCATCTGTTTATAGAGTGATGGAGGCCCATCTGTTTATAGAGTGATGGAGACTCATCTGTTTATAGAGTGATGGAGGCCCATCTGTTTATAGAGTGATGGAGTCTCATCTGTTTATAGAGTGATGGAGACCCATCTGTTTATAGAGTGATGGAGACCCATCTGTTCATAGAGTGATGGAGGCCCATCTGTTTATAGAGTGATGGAGACTCATCTGTTTATAGAGTGATGGAGACCCATCTGTTTATAGAGTGATGGAGGCCCATCTGTTTACAGAGTGATGGAGACTCATCTGTTTATAGAGTGATGGAGACCCATCTGTTTATAGAGTGATGGAGGCCCATCTGTTTATAGAGTGATGGAGGCCCATCTGTTTATAGAGTGATGGAGACTCATCTGTTTATAGAGTGATGGAGGCCCATCTGTTTATAGAGTGATGGAGTCTCATCTGTTTATAGAGTGATGGAGACCCATCTGTTTATAGAGTGATGGAGACCCATCTGTTCATAGAGTGATGGAGGCCCATCTGTTTATAGAGTGATGGAGACTCATCTGTTTATAGAGTGATGGAGACCCATCTGTTTATAGAGTGATGGAGGCCCATCTGTTTACAGAGTGATGGAGACTCATCTGTTTATAGAGTGATGGAGACCCATCTGTTTATAGAGTGATGGAGGCCCATCTGTTTATAGAGTGATGGAGACTCATCTGTTTATAGAGTGATGGAGACCCATCTGTTTATAGAGTGATGGAGACTCATCTGTTTATAGAGTGATGGAGTCTCATCTGTTTATAGAGTGATGGAGACCCATCTGTTTATAGAGTGATGGAGACCCATCTGTTTATAGAGTGATGGAGGCCCATCTGTTTATAGAGTGATGGAGACTCATCTGTTTATAGAGTGATGGAGACCCATCTGTTTATAGAGTGATGGAGACTCATCTGTTTATAGAGTGATGGAGACTCATCTGTTTATAGAGTGATGGAGACCCATCTGTTTATAAAATTCTTCTTGCAAATTTTAATTGGTCTCTTAATATCTGCATAAAAGGACTCTTGCCCATGTATGCACTGCTAGACTATTTGCTACAGAAAGCCTAGCTCATAAACAAAGTTGGAGCTCTGCTGTCTAACTATGGGCTGCAGAGCATTACTTCTAGCATTTCACCTGGTGAAGGCATAAACAGTACAGAGAATTTGTACAAATCTATTACTAACTGCAAGCCTAAACTTAACCCCAATCCCTAAACCTAACCTCAAATGTAAAGGGACACTGAACCCTAAATTATAATATCCCTAACGTAACCTTAAACCTTAACCATGAAACCTGACCTAAACCCTAAAACCCTCTCCCTAAACTCTGCTGCTTTTGCATCCAATCGTAACCCGTAACCCGAACCTAACCTAAAACCTTAACCCCAATATTGAACCCTTTCACCCTAAACTACCCCACACCTGACCCAAGAACCTCATGCTAACTCTGAACCCTAACCCTAAATTCCTACCCCACAACCTAAACCACAACCTACACCTAAACCGTAGCCTACCCTCTACTCTGAACCTCAAGCCTAAAACTAACCGCACACCTCGTCGCCTTCTGATGCCTTGCGTTTCTAGGCTCTGCTATAAGTGGATTTCAGTAGAATATATTTACTTTCTTTTTGGTGATTTGAAATATCCCCTATATTTCTACAGGGGAATCATTCCAGATTTAAGTCCTAATAGCAAAACTAGATGCTAGCAGAGCCTACTCACATTAGAGGCTTTCTGATGTGGCTGACCCATGCTACGTTTGCACTGCAGTAACAGTGCAGGACTTCAAACACAGCTGCTACAGGACTTCAAGCACAGCAGCTGCAGGATATCAGGCACCACTGCTGCATGACTTCCAGCAAAGCAGCTGCAGGACTACAAGCACAGAGACTGCATGACTAGAATCACAGAAGATGCAGGACATGAGCACAGAGACTCCATGACTGCAAGCACAGCAGCTGCAGGACTACAAGCAGAGATTGCATGACTACAAGCACAACAGCTGCAGGACATGAGCAAAGCGACTGCATGACTGCAAGCACAGCAGCTGCAAGACTACAAGCAGAGATTGCATGACTACAAGCACAACAGCTGCAGGACATGAGCGAAGCGACTGCATGACTGCAAGCACAGCCGCTGCAGGACTACAAGCACAGACACTGCATGACTAGAAACACAGACACTGCATGACTAGAAACACAGCAGCTGCTGTACTACAAGCACAGCAGCTGCAGGACTACAAGTCCAGACACTGCATGTCTAGAATCACTGAAGATGCAGGACATGAGCACAGAGACTCCATGACTGCAAGCACAGCCGCTGCAGGACTACAAGCACAGACACTGCATGACTAGAAACACAGACACTGCATGACTAGAAACACATCAGCTGCTGTACTACAAGCACAGCAGCTGCAGGACTACAAGCAGAGATTGCATGGCTACAAGCACAACAGCTGCATGACATGAGCGAAGCGACTGCATGACTGCAAGCACAGCCGCTGCAGGACTAGAAATACAGACACTGCATGACTAGAAACACAGCAGCTGCTGTACTACAAGCACAGCAGCTGCAGGACTACAAGTCCAGACACTGCATGACTAGAAGCACAACAGCTGTAGGACATGAGCACAGAGACTGCAGGACTGCAAGCACAGCAGCTGCAGGACTACAAGCAGAGATTGCATGACTACAAGCACAACAGCTGCAGGACATGAGCAAAGCGACTGCATGACTGCAAGCACAGCAGTTGCAGGACTACAAGCAGAGATTGCATGACTACAAGCACAACAGCTGCAGGACATGAGCAAAGCGACTGCATGACTGCAAGCACAGCAGCTGCAGGACTACAAGCAGAGATTGCATGACTACAAGCACAACAGCTGCAGAACATGAGCGAAGCGACTGCATGACTGCAAGCACAGCCGCTGCATGACTAGAAACACAGCAGCTGCTGTACTACAAGCACAGCAGCTGCAGGACTACAAGTCCAGACACTGCATGACTAGAAGCACAACAGCTGCAGGACATGAGCACAGAGACTGCAGGACTGCAAGCACAGCAGCTGCAGGACTACAAGCAGAGATTGCATTACTACAAGCACAACAGCTGCAGGACATGAGCAAAGCGACTGCATGACTGCAAGCACAGCCGCTGCAGGACTACAAGCACAGACACTGCATGACTAGAAACACAGACACTGCATGACTAGAAACACATCAGCTGCTGTACTACAAGCACAGCAGCTGCAGGACTACAAGTCCAGACACTGCATGACTAGAAGCACAACAGCTGCAGGACATGAGCAAAGCGACTGCATGACTGCAAGCACAGCCGCTGCAGGACTACAAGCACAGACACTGCATGACTAGAAGCACAAAAGCTGCAGGACATGAGCACAGAGACTGCAGGACTACAAGCACGGCAACTGCAGAACATGAGCAAAGAGACTGCATGACTGCAAGCACAGCAGCTGCAGGACTACAAGCCCAGACACTGCATGACTAGAAGCACAACAGCTGCAGGACATGAGCACAGAGACTGCAAGACTACAAGCACGGCAGCTGCAGAACATGAGCAAAGAGACTGCATGACTGCAAGCACAGCAGCTGCAGGACTGCAAGCACAGACACTGCATTATTAGAGGCACAGCAACTGCAGGTCATGAGCACAGAGACTGCTCGACTACAAGCACGGAAGCTGCTGAACATGATCAAAGAGACTGCATGACTACAAATACAGAAGTTACAGGATTCCAAACACAGAGTCTGCATGACTTCAAGCACAACGCCTGCATGGCTACAAGTACATCAGCTGCAGGACTACAAGCATAGATAATGCATGACTAGAAGCACAGCAGTTGCGGGACATGAGCACAATGTCTGACATGAGCACAATGTCTGCATGACTACAATCACAGCAGTTACAGGACTCCAAACACAGAGTCTGCATGACTTCATGCACAACACCTGCATGACTTCCAGCATAGCAGCCGAAGGACATTAAGCACAGCAGCTGCATTACTACATGTACAGCTGCTTCAGGACTTCAAGCATATTGGCTGCATGACTACAAACACCACAGCTGCATGACTACCAGCACGTTGTCTACATTTTAAGCACAGCATGTGCATGACCTGAGGCACAGCAGCTGAATGACTTCAAACATAGCGGCTTCATGATAGCAAGGATAGTGGCTGCAGGACTTAAACACAGTGGTTGCAGGACTTCAAACACAGCAGCTGCAGGACTTGAAACAGAACGGCTGCAGAACTTGAAACACAGCGGCTGCAGGACTTGCAACACAGCAGCTGCAGGACTTCAAACACAGTGGCTGCAGAACTTGAAACACTACGGCTGCAGGACTTGCAACACAGTGGCTGCAGAACTTGAAACACAGTGGCTGCAGGACTTGCAACACAGTGGCTGCAGAACTTGAAACACAGCGGCTGCAGGACTTGCAACACAGCAGCTTCTGGACTTGCAACACAGCAGCTTCTGGACTTGCAACACAGCAGCTGCAGGACTTCAAACACAGTGGCTGCAGCTCTTCAAACACAGAGGCTGCAGGGCTTCAAACACAGTAGCTGCAGGACTTCAAACACATCGGCTGCAGGACTTCAAACATCGGGTGCAGGACTTCAAACACAGCGGCTGCAGAACTTCAAACACAGCAGCTGCATGACTTTAAACTGAGCATCTGCAGGACTCCAAACACAGCGGTTGCAGGGCTTCAAACACAGCAGCTGCTGGACTTCAAACACAGCAGCTGTAGGATTTCCATCACAGCAGCCAAAGGACCTCCAGAACAGCAGCTACATGACTACAAGCACAGTAGCTGCCTGTTGTCGGGCACAGAGTCCCTATGGCTACAATACAGCTATTGTAGCGCTCCAAGCAAAGGGGGTGAAGGACTTCATGCTCAGTGGCTTCCTGATGACAAGCACAGCAGCTGCAGGACTTCAAGGACAACAGCTGCAAGGCTTCAAGCAAAAAGGCTTCATGTCTATAAGCATGATTGCTGCAGGACTTTAAGCACAATGTCTGTGTGACTACAAACACAGCACCTTCCGCAACGACTTTAGTCACAGTGGTTGCAGGACTTCAAGCACTGCAGCTGCAGGATTTCAAACACAAGGTCTGCATGACTATTAGCACAGTGGATGCATTGCTTTTTCACAGTAGCTACATGACTACAAGCAAAACAGCTGCAGGATGTCAAGCACAGTGGCTGCAGGTTGTCATGCTTAGCGGTTGCAGGACCTCATGCTCAATGGCTGCATGACATCACACACAGCGGCTGCAGGACTTCAAACACAATGCCTGCATGACTGCAAGCACAGCAGCTGCAGAACTTCAGTGATAGTGGTTGCAGGACTTCAGTCATAGTGGTTCCAGGACTTCAAGCACTGCTGCTGCAGGACGTGAAGTATATCTGATGCATGAGTTCTTACACAGTGGCTGCATGACTTCATGCACAGCAGCTGCATGACTACAAGCACCATAGCTACAGGACTTCAAGCTCAAAGTCTGCATGACTACAAGCACAGTGGATGCATGACTTCTGCACATCAGCTGCATGACTACAAGCATCATAGTAACAGGATTTCAAACACAGGGCCTGCAGGACTACGTGCACAGCAGCTTCAGCAACAACTTCCTGTGTCAGTGGTTGCAGGACTTCAAGCACAGCGGCTGCAGGACTTCACTGATAGTGGTTGCAGGACTTCAGTCATAGTGTTTGCAGGAATTCAAGCACAGCAGCTGCATGACTTCAAGCCCAGTTGATGCATGACCTCCACACAGTGGCTACAGAACTTGAAGCACAGAAGCTGCATGACTTCCAGCACAGCAATTGAAGGACTTCAAGCACATCGGCCACATGACTACAAGCTCTATAGCTGCAGCTCTTCAAGCACAATGTCTGCATGACTACAAGCACAGTGACTACAGGAATTTCAAGCACAGAGGCTGCATGACTTCAATCACAGCAGCTCCATGACTTCAAGCACAATAGCTGCATGATTTCAAGACAGTGGCTGCAGGACTTTGAGCACAGAAGCTGAAGGACATATAACACAATGCCTGCATGACTGCAAGCAAGGCAGCTGCAGGATGTCAAGCACAGTGGCTGAATGACTTCATGCACTGCAGCTGCATGAATACAAGCACTATAGCTGCAGGATTTTAAACACAATGCCTGCATGACTACAAGCACAGCAGCTGCAGGATGTCAAGTACAGTGGCTGCATGACTAGAAGTTCAGCTGGTGCAGAACCTCAAGCTCAGCAGCTCCAGGATGTCATGCACAGTGGTTGCAGGATCTCATGCTCAGCGGCTGCATGACTACAAGCATAGCACTGCAGGGCTTCAATGATAGCGGACGATGGTTACAACCACAGTGGCTACAAGACTTAAAACCCAACTGCTGCAGGACTTTAAGCACAGCTGATTCAGGACGTAATGCACAGCAGCTACAGGATAACCAGCACAGTGGCTGAAGGACTAAAAGTACTGCTGCTGCAGGATTTCCAGCATAGCTGGAGGGCAGAACGGGATGCACAGCAGCTACAGGATTACCAGCACAGTAGCTGCAGGACTAAAAGCACAATTGCTGCAGGACTTGATACACACCAGCCGCAGGATTGCCAGCATAGTGGCTGCAGGACTGAAAGAACAGCTGCTGCAGGACTTGATACACACCAGCTGCAGAATTACCATCATAGTGGCTGCACGATTAAAAGCACAACTGCTGCAGGACTTGATACACACCAGCTGCAGGATTACCAGCATAGTGGCTGCAGGACTGAAAGAACAGCTGCTGCAGGACATGATACACACCAGCTGCAGGATTACCAGCACTATGGCTGCAGGACTTAAAGCACAGCTGCTGCAGGGTTTCCAGCAAAGCTGCAGGACAGACTTGATACACAGCAGCTGCAGGATTACCAGCACAGCTGCTGCAGGATTTCCAGCACTGCTGCAGGGCTTGATACATAGCAGCTGCAGGATTACCAGCATAGTGGCTGCAGACCTAAAAGCACAACCGCTGCAGGACTTGATACACACCAGCTGCAGGATTACCAGTATAGTGGCTGCAGCACTGAAAGAACAGCTGCTGAGGGGACTTGATACACACCAGCTGCGGGATTACCAGCACTGTGGCTGCAGGACTTAAATTACAGCTGCTGCAGGGTTTCCAGCACAGCTGCAGGACTTGATGCACAGCAGCTGCAGGATTACCAGTATAGTGGCTGCAGCACTGAAAGAACAGCTGCTGAGGGGACTTGATACACACCAGCTGCAAGATTACCAGCACTGTGGCGCAGGATTTAAAGCACAGCTGATGCGGGGTTTTCAGCACAGCTGCAGGACTTGATGCACAGAAGCTGCAAGATTACCAGCACTGTGGCGCAGGACTTAAAGCACAGCTGCTGCGGGGTTTCCAGCACAGCTGCAGGACTTGATGCACAGCAGCTGAAGGATTACCATCACAGTGACTGCAGGCCATCATGACAGGCCTTTGCTTACCTTTCTTAGCTGGGCCTGTGTCTGCCATGATTAGCTGACCTTGTAGAGCCTCGCTCAGTTCATTAGCTCACGCTGAGATTGTATCAGCACTCCTTAGCTGCGAGCACAGAACAGAGCATCCCCAGCAGGCTGGGGATCGAAGAACCACTGGTGTGTGTTTGGAAAGATATCAGCCGCTGCTTTCTCCATCTTGCACCCATCTTTCACTCGCTCTCTTATTAGCTATATTAATGGTGATAAATGTTATCAACTCTTACCATCAAGGCTGACGCAAACTGGTTTAGCCATGAAATGAGGTGGTACAGTGCAGAGAAAGGCATTATCACCGCCTGCCTGGTTACAACCCACAGAGCACAGAGATATTGAGTCAAATTCACATCAAGGTCTTTTGACACCGACCTAACTTGTATAAACTATTCCATGAGAAGGAAAGGCAGCCTGCTCGGAGGGTTCATGCAGTGCCGGATTGCCAAACAGGCAAAGTAGTCCCCAACCTATGGGCCCCACTACTTTTAGGGGCCTTGCGACAACGGATCAAAACAATATTGATTTGATCTTGAAAGAAAATTACAATCAAGCTCTCTTGAATTGTTTCCAAAAAATAGAAAAAAATGAATCAACTCAAAGAAACGAAAAGTTTACATTAAAGACTCTATAGAGAAAATACTATATTAATGTAATGTACCCATTAACAACTTAAAGTACATAAACCATAGACATCAAATTCACATAACAGTTTGTATCTTAAAAGCACTTCTGTCAGCTGTCAGTTTGTAAAAAAAAAAATCGGTGCCAACTAACTACGTGTAATGTTTAGTTTTGTGTAATAAAATTGGCTTATTAAAACGTTTTGTGTAATAAAATCGGCTTATTAAAATTGTTGGGTGGTAAAATGAAAAACGTATTAGGGGATAATTGACGAGGTGGGGCCCGAAATGTCAACTGCCTAGGGCAGTGGTTCCCACCCAACCTGTGGTCCGGGGACCCCTGGGGGTTCGTGAAGCCTCCTCAGGGGGTCCGCGGCTGCTTGGAAACTTTAATATTAACAGATTAATTCCCCAGCTTTCAGAAATTACTAATTGGTGGGGTCCCCGGATTCCAATAATGATTCACTGGGAGTCCCCGGGTTCCAGTACTAATAAAGTAGGGGTCCACAGAAGTCAAAAGGTTGGGAACCACTGACCTAGGGGTCTCCACAGGGTTTAATCCGGCAGTGGGTTCGTGTACCTGTTGTTGTGCCTGGAGTGCAAACGGCATGGGTTAAAATCCCTGCAGTTTCTCCACTTGGGTAAATGAAATGAGCCAAAGGAGTGTTGATAGCAGAATACACCTAGCAAAATATATTTTATTTTATTTTGTGAAACAGAAGTAAATTCCAGGAGCTCCTTGCTGGTGCTGCTAAATGTCGGTGCTGGTCTACACCAAGGTTGCCTAGTCTTGATTCCACCGCAGGCCTCGTTCGTTTTGCATCTACCACTTCCTGTCTCTCTGTACCACGGTTGAGGGTTTCTTTTCACCCCGCTTACTGCTTTCATCACTGTTTTTCTAGCCTTCTTTCCCTACTGTTTTTCTTTGCTTTTCTGCCTCACTCTCTCTTCCTTTGGGTCAAGGACTGATGAGAGAAAATAAGTCCCTGTCCGACAAATGAGTGCGCGCGTCAACCACTTGCAAACAGTACTTCAAATTATCAGCGATAGAGAAAACATGGATCACAACAAAAAAACACCCACGGTTCAAAATGGTACATTTGTCTTTCGAAAGAATGACAATTATCTTTTGTGCAACTTAAGAAAACATTTTACTCCCAACCTTCAAAAGTATAAGTAAATACTCATTCATCAAAGTCTGCCTTTTGGCTAGACCTAGGGCCTGATTTTACTTTTTTAGTGCCGCATTTGCATAATTTTTTTCCGCAAAAGCAGCGCAAATTTACAAAATGTAATTGAATTTTGTAAGTTTGCGCCGCTTTTGCATCCGAAAATGACGCAAATGCGGTGCTAAAAAAGTATAAATCAGGCCCCTAGTGTTTCCAATATACTTAGAGCGGGCTTCGGGTTAACCCTCTGCTCTTGATTTGATGGCTTTGTTGGCTATCTCACCTGTTTGACAGTGTTCTCATTAAGTGACTTGTATGATTTCAGTGCTGAGTTGCCTGCATTCAGGAACCTACATTTTTCTTTGTCTTTAAGCACTCAATAGGAGTGCGTGTATTTTCTTGATCTCTCTGCACGTGCTGCTTCCACCTTCATTTCCCCCCATCCCTTTCACTCTGTGGATTAGCTCCTGCTACCCTTCCAGCTCAGCCATTGCTCCCACGCTCCTCTCCACCCCACACATTTCCAACAATATCAGCGCCATCTCCTGCCCATTAATTGCTTCCCACGTGATAACCCTTTCCCCACCCCTCTTCCACGCAATTATTTTATTTAACTTTCTGATTCATGCCGCACTATTAGCAGGCATCCATTTTTTTTTTTACCCATTTCAAGATGGCTGCTTGCAAATGTGCATAGTCATGGTTGTGAATTATTGTAACAATGCATGCATGCGCCACAGCTACCTTTGAATGAGCTTATTAAAGTTTTACAAATGCATCTAAATATGGCGATTGTAGATAGGTTCACATCTGTGGCATCTAGCAAACCCACAAAACATTTGTTAAACTATTAGTAAAGCTTCAAAGAGGGCTGCTTATTAGGGCACACATTTGCAGCATTTATCTAACTCAAAATAAGCATTGATCTGAGTGCATAGACCTACTGGATTTACAAATGATTGTGTTAAATTGCACTTGCAACACAATGTTTAGCTTCCAGTTGAGAGCACATTTGAGTTCTTTGGTATATTTGCTTTGCTGGAACGACATTTTAATTACTGATTTTATGGCTTTACTGCTTGCTGTTAGGATTCATAATCAGGCAATAAAATAAAGGCACAATGCTAGTCACTAATCACCCTTTACCCTTCATTTATTTTAGTTTGCTGTCATTTTAATATGTTCTTCGTGACAGATATCCCGTCCACCGTATTAAGATCCCATATTATCCTATGGGGATATTAATATGGCAGATGGGATATTCATCACATTTGTGATAGAGTAACCCCCTCCGCAAGGATCTAAATCAGGTCGTTCGTTTGTTGGAGTCACCACTTTCAACACAAACCTCATCTTCTTTCTCAATTTCAGAAACCTTCTTTTTGATGGCGTTGTGCAATTCTGCTAATACAATCCGACAGCAAGGGGGTCCTATTTAAATGATGATGACATGATGGTAATAATAATAATATTCATCATCATCATCTAAAAACGAAACAGAAAATACTTTCATGCAATTGTATTAATAAATCTTTCTTTTTCTAATTTTTTATATTTCATGCACTGAATTGTAACAACAAGCAGAAAAAATTGACAGCATCAAATACCTACTTACAAAACCTATCTATCATACATACATACTTACTGGTGCTGCAGAGATTTGGCTGCTACCTTTAACCTCATAATGTTGATTTATATGCGACCTTATTGACATTTTATTGTATAAATTACTAACAAGTTAATTGTAAAGTGGTGCACTTAAAAGTCTATATTGAGGTGCATTCATTGAAGACTAGGATTTAGATGTGTGTGGTATGACCATGTATACAGAAAACTAATCATTGATTTTGATTTCATATGTTTCCTTATGATGTTATAGAATAGTTATCATTGAAACAATAATGATTTTCATCACCAATGTGCATTACATGTTATAGGCTAATGTTGAAAAATGTAGTTTCCCATCATATTCACTGACGCGTATCAACAAAGTGTGGCATTTTAACTTTATTTTAGTTTAGTGATGTTAAGGCCTGCTAGGCCCCAGTTCACAAATTGTGGGAATGTGTTTCATTCGGGTAATGTGTCATTTCTTTCCAGATGGAGCTCACATGAATTGCTAGCTTGCTAATAGATGTGCTATTATTTTGGCCATAGAGAGCCTGAGAAATTAACCTTGAAGCCTCTACATGGAGAAACAAAGAATGTGAAGATTAGTTCTATTCAGTATGTTGCAAAGTCGTACAGGACTCAAAGGATAGATACCTTCCCAGGGCGGACTTGGAAACTTCTAGCCATGTTACAGATGCCTATAAGATGATGTGAAGGGATTGGACAATGATATCTTTCGATCTAGATGGGGTTACCAATGGACAAATCATTCTTCACTTTAGACTTTAATGTATTGTTTTCAGTTAGCTGGAGTAGCAGAGATCCTTGGACTTTGAGAGGTACAGACCTCTTTACCCTTGCCCCACACTTCCCCAAATGTTTGCTGAGAGGACTTAGATTTTCCTTGAGCCATGAGAAGACTTATGGCCGAGCTTCTAAGATGCTGATACCTTCCCTTTTTACAACATTTTAACAACCTTAGTTAGCTTCATTGTGCCCCTTCTTTTTGTCCTTTATTTCCTTTTTGTTCTTTGTATCCATGTATTGTAGCCCAGCACATGTTAATTAACGACTCATTGTCTTTGAGGGATCCCCATTGTTTTGTTAAATATTTAGATATTTTCAGTATGTACAAATGCTTAGATGGATTGGACAAAGCTTATTTACTGGGGACCAAGTGTTATTATTGTTGTTTTGTATAGCAGTCAATGAGGGTTTAATTTGTCTAATGCTTATTAGATTGTGTTTTTCCAGAGGTTTGGACACCCAATGGTGTTATTGTACCTTTACAGCTTGTTTTTAAGAATCGTTTACATTAACCTGAGTATTGATTTATAACAAAACCCTTGAATTTAATTGACAATTTGGGTTTTCATTGTGTGACCATATTGGTCATACTGTAAATTAAATGTTGATTGATTGTGATGTTAACCACTCTTACCCCCCCCCTGCTAGGGTGAAAAGATTTGTCACCCTCGTTTAGAGCATACGTGAAATTCTCCATTACTACCATACTTAAAGTACTTCACACTTAACCTACTATAACACCATGTCCAGACTGCCATAAGTTCCCCATCTACCATACCTAACTATTCATAGCTAACATACCATGATTAACTTACCAAACGGACCTTACCATACTTAAAGTAAAACATCTATCTACTTACCTTCTTCTCAGATTCCTGAATGTTTGTATTCAAGTAACATTGAGGGCTTCATTCCTAGTGCCCCAATCTTTGGTGTGGTAGCAGCCCACCTGGGAAACAATAGCTAGGGGCAGTATTTACAGGCTGTGATACTCCTGGTAGCTTAGTCAGGAAGCCTTGGAACCTGGTGCAATAAAAGAAAATGATCCCTTTGATTGCTGCTGGGGTAGTTAACTACAGCAAACATCTGGGTTCAATGGCCCCTCAGGGCTTTGGACCCCAGTATAACTGCACCTGCTGCACCAATAGCAGCTAAGCCCTTGAGTAGTCCCCTCCCACACCCTCATTTTGAGAGACCCTGATAATTATGATATCTGTGGTAACGTATCACACATATCACAAGTTTGAGTTTTTTGATAAATAAATATAGACAACTAGCCTACTAATATATCTATGGGGGAAACTGCAGACTATTTACTGAAACAAATAGATTTTGGTGCTGTATTTATTGCACCCCATAAAGTCTGACTTGGCCGCTATTAATTAAGACCTAGGTCTGAATTTTCCCGCTTGGAATAAGGCAAACTGCAGAAACAGAGCTTTGTGGAGGAACTGCCACTATATTTTGAATCTTTTGAACACCGGAAAAATGATGTTCAGATTTTGTGTATTTTTGTTTTGCACAACCTGTAACCCTGCTTACTGTACAAACTCCTGTTTGTTCCCAAATCAGGATTACAACAGTGGACTCAAATTGGGGCTCTCAGACTGTGTGATCTCTAAATCTTAAATCAGTGTGTAGCGAAGTTTGAGGTGGTCCCCCCCGCAAAGTACAAGGAGTGGGGTTCCCCTCCCCTGCCCCACCACCTACCACTTTTGCTGAAGCCCCCCCCCACAGCTCGGGGCGCCCCCACACCACGAGGCTGCGAGGGCTTATGTTACACCATTGTCCTAAATGTACATTAATGTAGTGTGTTTCCCCTACCAGTTTGGCACTTTTCACAGTTTTTAAGGTCACTAAAATTAGCCAAGGAAAGTACCAATGTAATGCCAATGTAATGCCTTCAGCGGTGTAAACATTTCATTTCATTAGCTACAGAAGACATGGCAAGGGATGTAGTTTCTATTGGTGCAGCAGGTGCAGTGCACCCAGAGAGGCCTGCTGAACCCTGATTATTGCTGTAATTTATAATAAGGGCTCTGGGTTTTATGGTATTTTATATGTCTGCCTGTATTTATCCATTTGTTTCTAATTTTATCTGTATCTATTTACATTTATTATGGGGTTGGTGAAAAAACTAAAGCTGAAACTGGTATATTTCCACATCTACTTACTCAATAAATGCAGAATCTTACTTAAATGCCAGACAGGTTCCAATGATATGAACATCCACAGATGATAAATCAATATACTTACATGAAAAGAAGCATATTTTGGTATCAACCTTGTGGATATCTGCTTCTGTTCAAGCCTCGTTACTAAAATGTCTTTCTTTTTAAACATCCTTACCTGTCAATCTGCACACATATTCGCCTAGCAGTCACAACTGATAGCATTTAGAATCATTAAAAAAACAACCCAATTTCCATGATTATCTACATTTAAGAAATAAATACAGAGAGGAAAATAAATTGTTTTTCATCTGAATTTATCCTTAAACATCAGTAAAGGCAGAAAACAGGAAACCTTGTTTGATATTCAAGCAGCTGCCAGGGGGTCCATTTCCATCATTGCACTGGAGGCATAGCACATGGGTGCGCTACTGGGCAAGGCTTGAGCCCCTTTGAACAAATCCTCTGTGGCTGTCACTTCAAAGCAGCATTCTTTATTGATATTTGCATATATCTTCAAAACATAAACACTAGCACTACCTTCAAAAAGGAACGTAATCGATACTTGCCATATTTCTTAAGATGTCTAATCTACCTCCTGTCTCATTTACTTCTTCCCATTTTTCTTTCTTCAGTTTTCCTGCTTCAACGGCCACTCTAACTCGGAGAATTGTTTGTGGTACAGGAGCCAACAAAGACTGATAATGATTTTAGGTCTCCGTATCACTTACCTGTATTTTCATTTTGTATTTGCAACAACTCCACTCCACCTGTGCTAAAGCCATGCATTTATTATTCACTGCTCCAGTGAAGGAGCACTCCATTATGCATATTGTGGGCTAACTTCCGTAGTTTTTCTTGGTTTGTGGTGCTCCAATGTGGACAGGGGCAGCACAACCTTGTTTGGAAAGGGTGGTAGGTGGCTGCAAGGAGTGCAGCAGCCCCTCATAAGTAATTTTTATAAGTCACCCTATGTTTCCCTGGTCATATATAATGTGACCCCATGAAAGGTAAATGCTGTTTTAAGGCATTTTCACAACTGTATTATGTGGTCTGAGGAGTATAAAAGAAAGACTATGAGAGTATTTGGTGTTGAAGACAAAACCATTATGCTTGTCTTAAAATATTGATGTGAAGACAACTTGTCAAAGTCAATAGACTTGTTTTCATCGAATGATATAATGATGTGGTGATCTGTGCACAAAGCTGATATGCTTGCCTTGTATGTTGATGTGGTCACCCTTTGACAAAGCAAATAGGTTTGCCTTAATATAATGATGCAGTGTCTCCTCAACCAAGCCAACAGGATTGCCTTCATTTAATGATGTGCTGATCTGTTGACAAAACTAATAATCTTGCCTTGCATATTGATGTGGACACCCCTTGACAAAGCCAATACATTTGCCTAAATATACTGATGTGTTGACCCCTTGACAAAGCTAATTGGCCTTTCTTGGATACTGATGTGGTCACCCTCTGAAAAAGCCAATAGAGTTTCCTTCATATAACAATGTGGTGACCTAGTGACAAAACCAGTAGGCATGTCTTGTATATTGATGTGCTCACCCTTTGACAAAGCCAATAGGCTGGCCTTTCATATATTGATGTGGTGATCCCTTGACAAAGCCAGTAGGCCTGCCTTATTTAAAATGGTATCCCTTTAAATTGTGATGCTGCATCTGGTATAGGTGGTAATAATATACACAGCCTTCACCCTGTCCAAAGCTCTTCGTGTACAGGTCATTCTTACATCAAACCTTACTACACACAACCTTTGTTCTCTACAGACATTGTGTCACACCAAACCATACTATGCACAAACGTTGCCTTGTACAGTGGTCTTCATGGAGAGGCCAGTCTTTTTCAAAAACCTAGTACGCACAGACTTCGCAGTCACTAGGGAGAGCCCGCTTCCTCACCAAAATATCTTTACTAATCACAGGCTTTTACCTGTACAACCATCTTTGCCAAAAGGATAGTCTCTCACTAAACACTACTATGCATAGACTTTGCCCTGTACCGTAGTCTTTGTGGAGAGGCCACTCTCTCACCAAACCCTACTATGCAGGACTTTGCTCTGCACAGCGGTTCTCACAGGGAAGTCAGGCTCTCAACAAACCCTCCTATGCACAGACTTCGTTCGGTACAGTGATCTTTTTCAGAGAGTCTAGTTTCATTTCAAACCCTTCTACACATAGACTTCTCCCTGTACCGTGTTCTTCATTAAATCAATTGATCAGTAGATTTGTAGAGCATTACTTGTCACCCGTGAGGGTATCCAGGTGCTGGCGGGGTTCCGCTGATTAGCAAATAGGCAGGTCATCAGGGACTTTCAGAGCTTTGGAAGAGATGAAGAGTTCTCTAGAAGAAAGGGTAGCCGGTTCCATGTCTTCGCTGCTAGGTAGAAGGTGTGACCTCGCATCTGCTACGTTGAGTGCAAGTTAGAGAAAGGGATGCAGAGCAGAGGTGACTGGTGGGCTGATGGAAGTTCAGGCGGTGGTGCAAGCAATGGGTCTGCAGTTGTGTAGGGCCTTGTATTCATGGGCCAGGTGCTTGAACTGGCATCCTTTCTGTACAGGGAGCCAGTGGAGTTCCCTAAGGTAGGGGGTGATGTAGGTTAATCTATGGAGACATAGGACTAGTCTGGCTACAGCGTACTACATGGTCTGTAGTCGCCGGGGGAGATGAGCGACAATCCCTGCGTACAGAGCTTTGGCGAAGTCCAGTCAGCTGGAGACGAGGGCCTGGGTGATGGCCTGTCTGGATGAAGAAGCATAAGGGGGAGACTGAGTTGACCTGAGTTGTCATGGTTAGCTTGCTGTCCAGAATGATGCGTAGCTTCCTAGCGTGCACAGTGGGGGAAGGAGTATTCTTCACAGAGAAACCTCTCTCGCAGAAAACTCTACTATGAACAGACATTGCAATGTACAGCGCTCCTTGCTGACAGCCTCGTCTCTCACCAAATGCTACCACGCACAGTCTTTGCCCTGTTCAGCGGTCTTCATAGAGAGCCCAGTCCCTCACTGAACCCTACTATGTACACACATTTCTCTGTACAGTAGTCTTTGCGGAAAGGCCAGTCTTTCGCTAAACACTACTATGCTTTGAGTTCATTCTCAGTATAGTAGTCTTTGTGGAGACCCCAGTTTGTGCGCTCTAGAATGTGGGCCACCTAATGAAGCTAGTGTGTCTAAAGAGTGTAAGAAACAGTTTAATTATTTTATCTAAATTCATATGTTTATGTAAGTTATGCTTTATATGATACTTTGCCATTTAGTACTTATTTACATATTGGAAAGGCTGTACTGCTTTGGGGATTAAAGTGAACAGCAATATGGTGGATTATATCATCAGTGATGTCATCCATGATATCATTTGTGATGTATCCAGTGATGTCATCCATGATATCATTTGTGATGTATCCAGTGATGTCATCACTGATGTTCATGAGTGATAAAATATATGAAGTCTTAAGCAGTGCATGCAGAGGCCCAACTTGTAGTTAGCTCGGATAACTATAACTGGTGAATCTCAGTGTTCTTTTGTGTATAATGGTATATTTTAACAGAAATTGTCACCTATAACATTTTTCAATCTGTGCTTTTCCAATATATATATATATATATATTTATATATATATATATATTTGTATAAATATACACACACACGCACACATGAATACATTTATCAATAGTAGTGCATGGTAAAAAAAACATGTATGTTAAAGCCCTAAGTGGTATTAACAGGCTTTGTAAATGTGAACCTGTTATAATGCCCACGGGATAAAAGCATGCATTGTATGGGCATGTGTCTTATTGACTGATATTCGTATGCACAGTCTTATTTTACCAGATGTTTTGTGTGCCATTGTGAAAGGCACGAAGCACTCCGTAGTTTTCTTTGGTTTTATTTTTCCACCCTGCTGCAGTTGTTCAGTTTTCGAATTCTGCCTCACTAAAAAAGGCCCAAAGTTTCTTCACTTTATCTACCACGGAACAGATTCAGGCTTCATTTTAATTCTATAAATTTAACCTTTCAGTCATACTACTTCTCAAGGAAGACCTCTGGTAGTTCTGCCATGTCTGATAACATTACCTCTACTCCCTCTACTCCCTTCAAATATTAAACACGTTGATCATGGTTAGAATTAAATATTATTTTACAACTTTTTGTAGGTCCCAAGTTGTACCTGGTACTCCTATACATGCATATTCCCTGTGGTTCATTTCTCTCCACACTTTGGACAACTCTCAAAGGCTCCTAACAAGTGAATGTTTGACCCAATGTTCCTACTAACTCCTAACGTTGTAACTCTGTTCTGCCTCTAAACCAGTTGCCGAACTCACCCACTGCAACCACTGTAAATGTAGAACCCATATTGGGCAGCTTAGTGGTCTCTGCGTCATCGACACAAACACAGTCATTCAGACGCCTGCTAGCACTATTTCCATTGGTGAAAAAAAAATCCTCCACACCCCCAGCTAAATTTCTCACTAATATGGATTCATCATTCCTAATATTCCTGAAATCCTTAGCGCGACATCCCTTCTAATTGCATAACCCGTGTGGCAAGCTTTAGAATGGGCCAGACATGAGCACTGCCACCTCATTATCTTACTCTGATATAACTGATACTTTATATGTGGTGGAATGGAATGGAAGAATATTTGTAGAGCAGGACGTATACCCAAGAAATGGGCCATTAGGCGCTGAGACCAGATAACTAACTTCCAAAACAAAGCTCCTAATGATCAGGGACCATATTCCTTACCCTTCTCCTTTTGGTACATTGCTCCACAACCTTACTCCGTGCTGAATGATTGAACTATCATGGTATGTTATCAGGAGCGGCTCCTACACTAAGGCAGAGGAGCGTCGCCCCTCTGCTTTCAAGCAGAAGGGGAAGGAAAAATAAAATGATAAAAAGCATTATTATCAATTTAGTTTTTCTGGGAGCTGGGTTAGGGCAGGGCTGGGATGGTGGAGGCTGGATGAAGGCAGGAGGGGGAGTTTAGTGGGCACAATAAGTGCGCATGTCTGTTTGACCATCCCTGTTCGGCCGGCCAAACAGACATGCACACTTTACATTTCTCCACCCGGTTGTATATCTCAGCCGGTCGAGAAAGTGCACAGGCCTTCACTCCCTCTGTGAGCGCCAAAGTAGAGAGCTCACACCAATCACCACGCTGCTGTCATGCTGCTGACAGGAGCATTGTGATTGGCTGGGAGCCTGTGTGCTGCCGGGAAGAGGGCGGAGGAGACGTGAATGTTTCTCCGAAAGAAACAGGTGTTTTTTTAACGTATTTATTTCATTTTGTATCCCCCCCGCCCAGTCACCCCTGTTCAGTGGCAGCCACCAGTGTATGCTATTCCCTTTAGAGAACCATACAAAGAGCCAGAGTGAGGTCCCATTTCGGTCCCACTTTCTCTCTCACTTTGGTCTTGTTGACGCAAAGCATCAATTGATCTCTTACGCACTTGTCTTTGTTTGAAGCCTACAGTTGGCATCCCGCCCTCACAGCAGTAAGGCACAGCCCTGCATATGTATTCTTTCATCCTGCATCCGCATACCGACATTGTCCTTAGAGTGCACTGAAGAATTATAAAGCAGCCCTCGTGTCTTCACAAATCACTCCAGCTCATTCCTCTCCTCCTTCCTATCACTCAGTCCAGGCAGGCCCTCAGCTCTTCCCACTCTTCCTATTAGCTGCACACTCAGTATGCAATACATTACTAGCAATAGTAGCAAATAAATTCCATATCCAAACCATCACCTTAGGGGTGGAAGATACTGAATGTTTGCTTAGAATATTTTAAAAAAAGACACACACATCCTATATGCAGATTCCCGCCCCATCTACATTTCGAGTTTCCCGCATACCCAGTCTCATCAAATTCCATATATATAAATGCAAGACCTACTTCTCATATAAGGACAGTATCTGCCACTCACCTGGAGCTGGTGTGAAAATATCTTGGGCAGACAGGGAGACAAAGAGAGTGGAGAAGTTTCTTAGAATGGAAAAGATTCAAGTATAATTGCAAGGAAACCATCAGAGTATCAGAAAGGGAGTATTTTAGAAATAAGATCCTGTGTTATCTAATATGTCCTCAGAAGTCTTCCCAGTTATTAACAAATTAAAGGGAATGCCAGGTCATACTATGGAAATGAGTATTGTCGACAGAAGTAATTTATTAGCTAATCATTTTGAGTCCAATATTAAGTCAATTTGACTCCGTTTATAGGAACATGGAGTTGCTTTTCCCATTTCCCACGTTGATTAAGCATTTAATAGGCCTAAGACCACAGGGAAATATTTCTCAAAGTTTTCCTCCTTAAACTAGGAGGACTGCCTTGACCTGATAAAAAACAGCAAACCTTCAGGCTCTGCAGCAAATCAGAAAGAGCTTCTACTGATAGAGCATAGAAGCGTTCAACAGCTCACTAAGGACGGGATGTGTCTATGTTTTAGTGAAAAAATGCACAATACAAAAATGCACTGATTAAAAAACCTTCTTTCGATCCAGAGATCGTGTACCATGTTAGACCTATTTCACAACTTCCATACCTGTCTAACTTATTGGAAAGGGCAGTTTTTAACCAGTTGGTGAGTTTTGTTGAGCGAGAAGAACTGCTTCACCCAACACAAGGTGGGTTTCATACCAGTTACAGCAGAGGCTGCTTTTACAGATGTACTTGATGAGCTACAAATGGGTGCCAACATGGACAGTCGTGCTGTCTTTGTACTGCACTATCTTTCTGAGACCTTCACGTTGACTATCTTGCAATGGTTAGGAACTTTTCTGAGTAACAGACATGTCCAAGTGTCAGGATCCCCTTGTTGTGTGGATCCTACACTACTATTATCCAGGGTACCACACAGATGTATACTATTGCCAATATTGTTTAATTTGTACCCGGCATTTCTGGCACCCCTGGTTCAATCACTTGGGTTCACTGTTTATATGCAGACAGATAATACACACAATTATTTTCACTATCTCATGCGGCCCACGTCAGGATGCCAATGTTTTGTGTTGTTGTTTTCAAGGGGTTGATTCTTGGCTGGGTAAATACAAAAGGAAGCTCTATGGAAACAAAAACTGAGATTTGTTGCCTGCCTGTTCACACCCTGTAAAGGATCTTCCATTCTGACCACCATATTTCGATGAGCACACAGAAGCTGTAACTTGTGGACTGAATCTTAGTGTGAAATTATTCAAAAACCTGTCCCACCCGAGTTAAAATAACCCAGTGGCAGCTTCCAGCATGTTTTAACTTTTCACACTTAGAAGAATCATTCATCGTTTCTCCGATCAGCCTAAGATCCATGTTCTCTATTCAATGATATCTTCCCCTTTGGGCTATTGTAATGCAATATATTTAGAGTTACCAGCCAAGGCACTGCATAAACACCAGTTGGACAAAAACACAGCGGTTAGACTCGCCCTTAACCTAAGAAGATCCGATTCTATCTCAAGAGCTCTGGCAGCCCATCATTGGTTCATGGGAAGCATCACGCGACATTTAGATCTCTGGATGTGGTGCACAAGTCTCTTCTGCATCACAGTCCTCCCATCATCCTAATGGTTTTCATTCTAGAAGTCACAGAGTAGCCTGCGCTGTGCTGCTGCTTCCTGTGGCCATTTCCAAAGTACGTAAGATTCCTGCTGGGGGCCACGCGCTTTCTGTGGCACCTGCTAGGATGTGGAGCAGTCTGCCCCCGTCCTTAACATCCTAAAGCTGATCTTCATTAGCGGCTCGATTTACTGGTAGCTTTGCTGTTAGTAGGTGTTATAGCACCAAGATCCCTAACTGTGATGGCAAGCACAAATAAATAAATAAACAAGTGCATCAATGCCTCCATGCCCTTGTAAATGAGGAAAGATGTGCTGTAAGTAGATCAGCACCTATAAGGCTGAGCGAGGACCTTAATGGAAGACGCTTGTGACTAAAACCTATCTCCCGCAACACCTGGTCCAGAGACCGCCACAGAAACAAAGAAAAGACTTGTCATCCTTAATGTGGATCGAGGTCGATGGCCTGATTTAGGAAGTTTTGAGAAGGATACAGGAAAGCAGAAATCCAAACAGTAAAACAGATATAGCATAAAAAAGCATATGGCAAAATGTATTGAAGGGGTTTGCACTCGCAAGGCCAGCGGAATGCAACATTGCAGGGTTTGCTTGTGCAAAAAACACATTTTGCAATGTTATCAGTTACAAACAGGTTTGTGACTCACAATGTCCATGTTGTACATCATTGCAACTTGTAAGGAAAAGGCAGTGTGCAGGGGCAGCCCTCCTTGCAACAGTCTGAGACCACTGCTGCCATCTCAGTCATCGATGCAATACTCACCCCTGAAAACAGGGGACGGAGGGAGGTGGGAAGGAGTCGTGAGGGACAGCTGCTACCTTGTGAATGTCACCTACTGGTCTCAGGGAGAGCATGGATCACTCCAAGAGATGGCGCATGCTCTCTCGGATGCCCTTTTGTCTCCTGTTACTTTTTATTTTCAAATTACAGCCCTTATGCCTTTAAAGAATTGAGGCTGGAATTATGACATTTTGTGAATGGACATTTAAACTGTGGTTCAGTGGCGGCCGGCAGCTTTAGGAGGGAGAGGGGCGGGCGGGAAGCACACACACACTCATTCTTTCACACACACACACACACACGCACACACATCCATTAACAACACTCATAACATTCAAACATGCACGCACGCACCAAACATTCATTTTAAAAGATCACACACACTCATTCTTTCACACACACACACGCACATCCATTAACAGCACTCATTATATCATTTAAACATGCATGTACGCACCAAACATTCATTTTAAAAGATCACACACACTCATTCTTTCACACACACACACACGCATGCACATCCATTAACAACACTCATAATATCATTTAAACATGCACGTATGCACCAAACATTAATGTTAAAAGATCAATCTCACACACACACACACACACAGGGCCGGCTTTAGGACTGGTTGCGCCCTGTGTGACAGTTTATTGTGGCACCCCACGACCTCCTACTCAGTTTCACTCACTACCACCCAGCAAATGTGGCCCTCATCTCTCCATCGCTCCCCTTTCACACACTTTCATGTTTTTTAAAGCACCTGTAAAAGCTGGCTTTACTTAACCACTCAGCTAGCCACATAAAATATAGAGGCATATTTAAGAGCCCCTAGTGCCATTCTAACACCACATTTACGTCATGTTTTTTACGCTAGTGTGGCGTTAGAAGGCCAAAAACGCCGTGCCATATTTACAAAGTGGTGCAATGCATGCATTGCGCCGCTTTGTATCCCCTTGTGCTACATTATACCTGCGCCAGGCATAATGTATGCAAAGGTGGCATTGCTCCTTTAGGAAGGCCAAAAAGATGGCGCAAAGAAAGCTGACGGATCTCTTTGCATAATTTTTTTCCAGCACTTTTAACACCTGCTCAGAGCAGGCGTTAAAAGGAAGCGTCTGTTGGTTACAATGGGCCTCTGGCTGCTTTGCAGAACTAGCAGCAACATTTTTTACACTAATCCTGTAAAGCGCCAGACTAGCGTTAAAAAATCTGACACTAGTCCCCTAACTACCACCATGTTGCACCGTATTTTAAATACAGCCCACACATAGTGGTGTTAGGGGAGCGCTAAGGGGCGCAAGAAATGTGGTGCAGCACTGTGTGCAGCTTCACTTTTTCAAATATGCCCCATAGGGGCATATTTAAGAGCCCCTAGTGCCATTCTAACGCCACATGTGTACTTTTTTTAAAGCTAATGTGGCGTTAGAAGGCCAAAAACGCTGCACCATATTTACAAAGTGGCACAATGCAGGCATTGCGCCACTTTGTAACCCTTTGCGCTACATTATGCCAGTGTCAGGCATAATGTATGCAAAGGGGGTATCCCACCGTTGGGGGGGGGGGGGCAAAGAAATGGCGCAAACAAATCTGACAGATTTCTTTGCGTCATTTTCTTTCCAGCACTTTCAACGCCTGCTCAGAGCAGGCATTAAAAGGAGGCTTCCATTGGTTGCAATGGGCCTCTGGGTGCTTTGCAGGATTAGTGTCAAAAAATGTTATGCTAATCCTGCAAAGCACCGGACTAGCATAAAAAATTCTGATGCTAGACCCCTAAATATTGTCATGGTGCACCGTATTTGAAATGTGACGCAGACATGCTGGCGTTAGAGGGGTGCTAAAGGGCACAATAAAAGTGCCTTTTTCAAATTTTTCAAATATGCCTCATAGGGCAGTGCTTAATTTGTAAATTAATAAGGTGCCGGTGCGCAAAGCCCTCCTCTTAAACATGGGGCTGCTGCAATTAAATGTGTGAACACGGAATCCAGACGGAGCTTAATCCTGAAGCCATCTCGGGGCTCTTCAATCCATTTACAGGCACTCCCTGCCCCTTCAGCTCACTCTTGCGGATTTCTGCTTTTTCCCATTGTGAAGCTTTTTCGTTTTTCTCTTCCTCCGTCTTTCCCATATGTGTCTTTTTCTCGCAGTAAATGCCTGAGGCAGAAAAATAAGCGCTGGCCCTCAAAAACAGGTGTTGGTGCTACGCACCAGAAACAACAAGCACAAATTAAGTACTGCCATATGGGCATATTTAAAAGCCCCTCATGCCATTCTAACACCACATTAGTGTGATTTTTTTTTACTTTTAGAAGGACAAAAATGCTGCGCCATGTTTACAAGGAGGCACAATGCATGCATTGCGCAGTTTGTAACCCTTTGCACTGCACTACACCTGCAGCAGGCATAATGGATGCAAAGGGGACATCCCCCGTTAGGGGGGCCAAATAAATTATGCAAAAAAATCTGTTAGATTTCTTTGCGTCATTTTTTTCCGGCACTTTTAACGCCTGCTCTGAGCAGGCATTAAAAGGAGGGTTCCATTGGTTACAATGGCCTCTGGGTGCTTTGCAAGATTAGCGTCAAAATGTTTGACGCTGATCCTGCATAGCACCAGACTAGCGTAAACAATTCTGACACTAGTCCCCTAACTACTGCCATGGTGCATTTTGAATATAACGCACACATGGTGGCGTTAGGGGGCGCTAAGGGGTGCAATAAAAGTGGCGCTGCACTGTGTGCAGCACCACTTTTCTTAAAAATGCTTCATAGTTCTGTTTTTTGCAGCAGGCATATTAACCCTATATGCTACTTTATGTTGAGTCAAAGTTGCCACTAGGCAAAACTCCTATCTCTCTCTCTCTAGCCAGAACATTAATCACAAGAGGTATCTTGACATTTTAATTGTTTCTTGAAAGCTAAACGCACAAGGAACTTTTGAGCATGTGCTTTTAAATCGCAAGTTTCAGACGTTATTGCTAAAAACAGCGCCCCCATGAGGTCAGAGCCCGGTGCGATCGCACCACATGCACCGCCCAAAAGCCGGCCCTGCACACACACATTCACTCACTCACTTACCTTCAGTTTCGGAGGTCCCAGGAGGGTTGGGACTGCTGCCTTCCCTCATTGGCTGACTTGGAAGGCAGCAATCCCAGCCTTGTCACAGAGTGGGATGGGGTCAGTGAGACTGCTGACCCCACCCCACTCTGTGACGAAGTGTCACTGATTGACACTCGCCCTGGGCGCTTCAGGGCTTAAACCTGAAGCACCCAGGTCAAAGTCAATGGGTGATGCTTTTCTCGTAACCCAGGGGAGGGCCTCGAGGCACCTTTGCTGAGCCGAGGAGGTCACGCCCATAGGAGCTGTGACCTTCTCAGCCCAGCAAAGTTCAGCTCAGGCAGCCAGGAGTCTGCACAAATCGCGCATGTCTGCTCCTGGCTGACAGACACTCATCATGAGGGGCAAAAGGTGAGGGGGCGTGGCCCCTCCGCCCTAAAGGACGGGCCGCGCCTGCTGTGGTTGTTCATATGGCGCAGAACAGGCAAACCACATTGAAGCACTGTACAAAAACAGCAACTGCTTTGTGGTCCAGTCATGGATACATCACATCCTAATGCCTAAACCACAGGTGAATCCTAATCCAGTAACCACAACAACATGAATAAAACATGAGAAACGAAAAATGAATCTGTGGAACGATATTCATCTTTCTACTTTTCACCCATTTCACTACAAATTGATTGAACATAAAACCAATGTCAAAAAGCAACAGTAAAACAGATTTCTTGGGGTTAGTTCTGGTTGGTGATCTGCGCGAGCAGTCCCTAAATTAATTTCCTTCCAGCTTTACAAGAATGTGACCTCAGTAAGGTGAAGTGAGAGTGGCCTTTAAGCCACTAAAATGTAATTCTGAAATCAATATAAATTCAACATGTTATAAGGCCGAATATTGTATAACCTCTTGCCTTGTGGTTTCAGAGTGTTGAATGCTTTGAGAGGTTTTTTTGAAGTTTGATCGAGTAAGACTGGTTAGCTCCCTGATGGGCATAAACGGTACTTTGTGGGCCCAGTTTGTGAACCGAGCGTGGGTTCCCAAGAGAGTTTACCTGTATGTGCTAAAAACTGATCAGTCGAGATCAGGCCAAGGCACTCTTGCATTTCATAACTTTTTATAATCACAAAAATAAGATTTATAAACATGATATCACCCCATACTATGAAATGTATGATTTTCACTGCAAATTATATACTTCGTGTAATTTATAATTTAATCTAAAACCACCATTCAGAGGTTCTGAGTTTCAGCTTTTAATTCAGAGTTCACATTTTAAAAGATTAGCCTGAAGACAATCCAGGACCTGATTTACAGAGACACTCGTGCATACATGTAAGTTCACTTACACATGCAAGAGATCCGATTGAAGAGTGCAACGTATTAAAAAACATGTGACGTTGCATTTCTAAATCAGTTTCCTCACATGCAATTTACCCCTTTGACATAGTAAAATTGCTGATGCACAAATCCTACTCAAGACTTGGGGAGTTGGTGTTCTAGTGTGTGATTTCCCTTAAAGGTCTGCAACAGCCACAAGTGTATAACTTGATGGCTATCCTCAGACACCTCTCTGACCCTTTACCAACATGGAGATGATCAGACATTTCCTGTTGACAAGTGCATGAGAAAATATTTTTCCGGGGTGTTAGGAGGAAGAGAACACGCTCAAAGCAGGTGAGGGTTTAGGACAAAAGGTTCTCCACAAAGCACTAAATTGTACAATTGCACCACAATGATTACATTTCATGGTGCTTACCTGTGCACTATTTAGTTACATGTATGGAAATGCCTCTGGTTTGTCACACATGCAAATGCATAACACTTTTTCAGAAGTATGCGTGGAAACCTGTGGCTGTCGCAGGTATGTTAATGCATTTTCTATTAAAGGAAGCACTTTTTTTGCAGGCACACGCTGGGGTGATGCATCAATTTTGTTACATGTGCGCACTTAAAAAATCCTTATTGTAGTGTCTTGTGTGTTAGGGATGACGGGACCCTTTTGGTTCCTGATGAACTCCCCAGAACTGTAACTTAAGTGTTCAGGTGTTGTGAACAGATTTCATATTAGATTGTTGCGTTTGTGGTTACATGCAAAGCAATAAAGATGTTTAAGACCACTGTCCATGTGTAGTGTAGTCATTTATGAGTACCCAGGCTGGGGAGGATGCTACAATTGGCGACGAGATAGGGGATACATAACCCCAGGATTAACAGTGCTCTCCCTGAGAGTTTGCCATAGTCCAGCAAACTGCTCGTGCATGCCACCTGTGCCTCAGTTGAAGTAAAGATCAACACTTGGTGTATGTGGATCCAAAGCGCCACTCCAGCCAGCATGAAGCCTCTGAAGATAACAAAAGCCTCACTGAGAAGTTCATACAGAGTTGGCCAGAACATTGATATTAAGGCCATGAAAGAGGTACTGCATCATTAAACAACACTTAGCTATAAATCATACAGCATGAAAACGCTAAAGGCAGTGACAACCAGGTACAGAGAAACTCTAAAGACAATAACAGCCTGGTATGGAAAATACAACAAGCAGAGACAGCCAGGAGCAAGAAAACACTGTGAGTAGCAACAAATACAATATAGAGAGGACAGACAGATGAAGACTCCGTGCAAGAAGCAAAGCTGCTACTCTCCGCAAAAAGAGACAGTGCCTCACAGACTGGGAGCGGGCGCAACGACCCAGGTGGTAGCATGCAGGTAGTGCTTGATGAAGGTGCCCGCACAAGTGGGCAACAGGTGCTCCTGGAGCGAGCTCCACTCTCGACAGCGCGAAGTTCCACAGGTTATTATGCTGACACATTCCAAAAACCACTGCCTCCCTTGTATACTGCCAAAAAGCAAACTATTGGTGACCGATGGACTGGCTACATAGAAATGTTTGATCATTTCATTGATGTATTGGAAAAAAACACAAAACAAAAAGATTGTCAAATACCTCAAAAATCTTGCTGGTGAAGAAGTAAAAGAGTTCATAAAGAAACTGCAGCAAACTAAGAAATTACATACCGTCAAATCAAAGAAGCGTTAAAACTCAAGTTCAATCCAATGCTGAATGTTGATTATGAAACATATATTTTCAGTAAGAAACGACAGAAAGTTGGTGAAACAATCGATTAATTTGTAGAGAGACTTGATATACTAGTCAACCACTGTACATCTTCGAATTATTGACAGAAGTCTGTCAGATTCCTTCAAATGATAAATGCTTAGAGAAATTCTTAGTCTGGAGCAAGTTCTCATGGTTGCCAGAGCTGAAAAACATACTGATCGACAAGCTGCTGAGGTGCCCAGAATCAGTCAGTCATAAACATGAAACGTATGCAGAAAAACAAAGCTAAAGGACACAAAGTGATGGCTCCAAAGAAAAATAAATTGTGTCCCGCCATTGGACATCTATGCAAAGACAGTGACGAAGAGAACCACTTTGTAAGCATTTGCAAGGCGAAGGAAAAGCTAAGTGTGTCACAACGAGAAAACAAAATGGATGCCAGAACTTTCCAGAAGCAACTTTTTATGCATTCCCACAAGGCCAAGCAACAACATCAGCTAAGACAAATCAACACCAAACAAAGTCAATTATCATCTAAATCTTTGTCCAAGAGTTCTTCAACTTCATTGTCAAGTGACAGTGAGAAAGACAGTTGTGCCACGTCAGACTGACTGCATGCAAAGAAGAATTCGGGTCAAAGAAAAGTTGACGTGTAAAATCACAAAAGTCAGTAAAACATTGTCCAAAGATTATACTGAAAGTAAACAGTTGTTTTATACTTTTTATTATTGATAGCGGTGCATCGATAAACATTATGCCTGAGGAGAAATACAATGAACGGCCTCCATTGCCCTACCTGACACCGTTGAAAACTAAAATGTATACATTGGCTGCATCAACACCCTTAAAAAGTCAAGGTTCACTCGGAGCAACCATGAAACACAAAAATTCGAAAGTGCAAGCACCCATTCGCGTATCTCAAGGCGCTGCGTCAAGTCACTGCGTCAAGTGCCTATTTACTGTTTCAATACTGCTGCTGAGCTGGGACTGATATCTGTGAACTACAACATGAATGCTTCTAATTACAGTGATGACATACTGGTTTTCAGAGCTACTCAAAAGGAACATGATAAAGCGCCTGCAAAAGTGTTTTGTCTACTTTCTGATTGCTCTGAATGCTGAGAAATGTGAGTGTAACAAAACAAAACTCAAGTTCTTTGGCCAAATCTTCTCTGATGGTGGTATGACACCAGATCAAGCTAAAGTGCAAGCTCTGACAGCCACCAGTCCCGCAAAAGATATTAACATTTTATGTTCATTCCTTGGCATGGCCATTTACTGTTTCAGATACATACGTGACTTTGCCAAAGTCAATGCTCCCTTAAGAGACTTAACAAAAAGAAATGCTTCATTCTATTGGTCACACGAATGTGAACATAGTTTTAAGAAAATCATAGACGCAGTTGAGAATGCCACTGAAATGGCCTACTTTGGTCCAAAGCGTCATACAGAAGTTATGGTTGATGCAAGCCTGGTCGGGCTGGGTGCAATCCTTGCCCAACACAGTGGACATCCAAATGCTCGAGGGCATATTGTGGCATATGCAAGCAGAAGTTTGTCACAAACTGAACGTGTCTATTCACAACCTGAGAATGAACGTTTAGCAGTGGTGTGGGCTTGTGAACCTTTCACGTATTCTTATATGGAAAGCCTTTAATTCTTGTAACCAATTATCAACCATTGCTTACCATCTTTGGCAATCCAAGAGACAAGATACCTCCTAGAATTGAACGTTGGGGTGTGCAACTACAGGAATATGACTACATTATATTGCACTAACCAGGGAAAAGATCAAAACACTGCTGACTACTTTTCACGAATGCCAGTACTATTCTATGGTACCCCTTCCAAAGCTGCTTTAGCGTACATTAACTTCATTGGAAATTCCAGTACCCCTGCTGCTATTTCCATGGAACAAATTATTACTGCAACAAATAAGGACAGTGACATGTTGGTACTAAAAGATATTTTTGCACATCAGTCCTGGAAGCAGCACACTCAACCTCTTACACAAGACAGTGAAAACAGAAGTTCAAAAAGGTGAAAGACAAACTGTTACTCAAGAAGGGGGTGTCCTAAGTAGTTCAAGAATTCTCATACCAGGGAGTCTGTGAAACAAGTAATTGAAGTGGTCCATAAAGGACATCATGGAATTGTTGCCATTAAATGAGCTCTACAAGACCAAGTTTGGTTTCCTCATCTTTACAAGAGAGTTAAAAGAGAGCTGAGGGCCTGTCATTTGTGTACTTACTTATCACCCAAAATCACTCAACATACCTTGAACATGTCAGATTTACCAGAACATGTATGGGAGAGAATTGCTGTTGATTTCTTTGGTCCTCTTGACAATGGACATCACCTGATGGTGATTATCGACGAATACTCCAGTTTTCCACTAGCAAAAGATCTTTCATCCATTACTCAAGAAAGGGTCATCAAGAAGTTAGATGGCATTTTTGCGATATGGAGTGTTCTTTTAATTCTGAAGTCTGGTAATGGCCTGCCTTTCAACAGTCGAGAATTCAGAGACTTTCTTGATCATCTCAATGTGAAGCATCAGAAAAGCACACCTTTATGAGCACACTCAAAAAGACTGCCCAGCGTACCAAATTGGAGAAACTTGATCTGAAGTCAACTCTCCATACTACTCTTTGAGCTTATTGGTCGACGGCTCATTCAATGACAGGAGAAAGTCTTGCCACCCTGATGGTCAGGAAAGGCCATGATGACCAAGTCACCAAAATGGTCCAACAAAAGATCTACAACAGATGGTGAACTTCATCAAGCAGACGTGTGTTGTAAACAAAAGATCAAAGTATATGCCGACAAGCACTGATGTGCTAAGAACATTGTTTTCAATAAAAGAGATAGAGTATTGGTGAGGCAACAGAGAAAATGCTAATCTGATGCTCCTCCTGATGTTGAACCTTTCGAAGTTGTAACGTGCAAAGGGTACATGGTAACTGCTCGCCATCCTGGAAAGTACATTTTGAGAGATTCATTACATTTCAAGCATCTGCCTCATCATTTGCCAGTTCCTGATGTCAGGGATGAAACTGCTTCAATTGAGAATGTAGAGAGGTCCTTGGGTGCATCTGTAACTACATCACCGGTGCCAGTCTCTTCTCTTTTCACAGCCTCAGCGGACATGATCTGGGCGTTTAGTCAGAGGTCAACGATGGCTTATGGAGGGGTTGTGATATGCATATATCTGTAAAAAATTGTATTATTTATTTAACAAGGGGATAGAACTATGACATAAGTGTTCAGGTTTGGAGAATAGATTTCATGTTAGAGTGTTGAGGTTGTGGTTACACGCAGAGCAATAAAGATGTGTAAGACCAAGCTCAGTGTGTGGCGTAATCATTTATGAGTACCCAAGCTTGGGAGGATGCTACACTTCTCAATATAACATTGCCTGACTTAAGGCAGTGCATGCTTTTGGTGGGTGCCAGCACCTGTGCACAAGTAGGGATGATGCATACATCATACAGAAACATGTGAACAGGTAAGGCAGATAGACATGCATCTAAACTCAGTGGACTTCAAAAAAGAGGGTGCAGAAATAGCAAAGGTTAAGGGGTGTTGCAGCAGCTCAGAGGTCTTGCTGAGGACAAACATCTTGTGCACATGCCAGGTTTTTGAGTGACTATCCCACAAGACAAAAGCAACAAGTACAGGGACGGAGGGAGTACATAACCACAGGCAAATCAACTAAGGTGTAATGTTTGCATCACTCTTCGTATTTTGCTTCCAACACTTTTCTAGTACCATGCTCAGATAATTCACTGGCTGGAGCACTAGCTTATGAAAGTGGAGGTGCTGAATGAATGGTCTTTTGGACTGTCAGGCTTGGTTTTTTGTTGCAGTTTTCTATTGCCCGGATTCGGCCTGAGAGCATTGATGCGCTTCACATGAGCATGTTATATTACACAAGGTTGGATTGTAGGCACTGGGAGATTAAGTGATTTGCCTAGAGTCACAGAACTTTGAGCCGCCGCTGGGACTTGAACCTGGGTTCCTGTACGGTTTGACGGTAACGCCACATCCTCTCACAGCTGTGGACAGCAGTGACCCCGGGCCTGATACTGGACAGAGACCTGCAGGTTTTCCAGCATCCTCACCCGTCCCCTCCAAGAGCCCCGGTCCATGGACTGGTTAAGAATATATAGGGGTGCCCTTTCGGTCGCGCTGGGTGGAATGGAAGAACAGTTCCCCACCTGTCAAGCATGCTACCACCGGTCCATACTGAGAACATCTGCGTTTATCATAAAATAAACCCTACCAGAATTGATTAGAGATTGCAAATACGGTAGGGAATGCATACTGGTGCTAAAAGCACTGAAATTGCAATTAGCAACCCATTTGGGACACGTCTAGAGTAATCCCCTGAACATCCAATTCACAGTGTCAACCTTCCTTTCTGACCCAGAGGTTAAATCCATGGGACGTTTTTAATTCTCACAAATCTTAGTGTCCATAGTATAGCATGTTTAGGTTAATCCCTCCTGACATCTCGCTAAAGCCTGCAGCACCTGCCAGGGTAGAAGATTTGCATCTGAGCAGGAAGCAAAAAAACAGAGAGTGAGAGTCGAGCAGAAAATATTCTGCCCCCTTTCAGATGCATGTACCAGTCTGGGTGAAACCAAGTGGGTGACCAGGCGATCAGTGACACAACAATGACTGGCCAATCCGAACGATCCAGACTGAGTCACACACATACGTCCAGACTGCTGGCATGACAGCTTTCAGAGGCTGCACGGAAATACGTTTATTTTGCTTAAAACAGGCCCATTGCAACAGTTAATTGCTTGCAGGCGAGAAATCCTTATCAACAGGGTAATGTTTACAGTTAAATCGTACATAGCTCCGTAGCTCGGAGTCATCTCACATAGGTGAGATGCATAGATATGTAGTGCACACACATCAGGTTGCATAGTTACACAGGGTGCACAGATGTTAGACTGGTTATGGATTGAGGAACCAAGGCTGAGAGGTCGAGGTCAGTGTGAACACGACCCACAGACACGTGCAAGGCCAGAAACAATCAAAAACATGGAGCCATACATAACATGTGGACATTATGCACTGTAAACAAGGCAAGGGAGATCTCTTGGTAGCAAGCAAAGAGGAAGAAAAAGTCAGATGATTAAATCAAGGGATTAGAAGAGATTAAGGCCCTCATTACAACCCTGGCGGTCCAAGACCGCCAGGGCTGTTATGACGGAAGCACCGCCAACAGGCTGGCAGTGCTTCCATGGTCATTACGACCGCGGCGGTAGTGCCGCGGTCGCACCGCGGGGGCCGGCGGTTTCCCGCCACAATGGCCCCGGCGGTAGTAATCCGCCAGGGCAGCGCTGCTAGCAGCGCTGCCCAGGGGATTACGAGTCCCCCTACCGCCAGCCTTTTCCTGGTGGTTTGAATCGCCAGGAAAAGGCTGGCGGTACGGGGAGTCGCGGGCCCCTGGGGGCCCCTGTACTGGCCATGCCACTGGCATGGGCAGTGCAGGGGCCCCCTGACAGGGCCCCATGCGGCTTTTCATTGTCTGCTATGCAGACAGTGAAAATCGCGACGGGTGCAACTGCACCCGTCGCACGGCCGCAACACCACCGGCTCCATTTGGAGCCGGCTCCCATGTTGCGGCCCACATCCCCGCTGGGCCGGCGGGCATGTCAAAATGGGCACCGCGGGAGTGCGGCTGCATTGGCGGCCGCACGGCGGTTACAACTTGGCGGGTGGCGGTTGCCGCCCGCCAATGTTGTAATGAGGGCCTAAGTCTTGAGTCTTAATCTGCAATCCAGTAGTGAACAGGACTCTATCTTTACCTGGACAGCATGTTCTAGAGGTGTGAGCCTAACACTGAGAAGCACTGGCCGCACCTTTGTTTCAGGATATGGGCTGACCAGGAGAAGCTCTTTTGTGAATTCTATGAAGAGGTGTACGGTACAGTTTTTTCAGCCAGTGTTTGGGAGCTGTGTCTGATGCAAAGAATCGTCAACATAATTCTGCCTCTTACAGGGAGTCGTCGTATGATTTTGAGGTGCTGCTGGTTCATGTTTGTTCAGATCTAATATCAGCTGCCCAGCCATGTGTTGCACCTTCTGGCATTTTTTGAATTGGTAGGTTGTTAGCTCATAGTACAAGAGCAGTGAGGAGATACATGTGAGGTGCACGTTATAGCACAGATGTATCAATATTTGAGGTAGCGCAGGACGACAACTTGCTGCGCTGCGTCAAGTGGATAGACCAGGAATGCGCCACATTTGCTAACATTCGGTGCAGTCCTGCTCTCTATCTGCGCCAAAACAGGAGCCCTTGCACCATGGTACAAGGGTGCGTGGGCTGCAGGCAGGGTTGTTTTTGTACCGATAGGTGCACCTTCCTGCACAAAAACAATCCTTAGCGGCATATTCTTCTTTCTAAGTCTGCTGTATAATGCAGCACACATATAGAAAGAAAACACAAGGAGAAATAAAAATATTTCTCCTGGTCACGCCTCACCGGGGGAGGAGAAGCATTTTGGCACATTCAGGTCTACCACTACTGGTAAATCTGGGAATGCACCAAAATCCGTTGGTGGATGTGTGGGAACACCCACGCTCCACCCATGTAGCGCCTTCCCATCGCAGAGTAATGCAAGGCAGAGATTTGTGCTATCTTGCATTACTCTGTATTTACTAAGCCACGCAGCACCACGCAAGGTGGCCTTGAGTTGCTTGGTAAATCCTTGCGTCACCTTGCGTAATACAAAAGCAGCGCAATCCTTTGATAAATCTGCCCCTGTGTGTCTTTTCCACCGCTGCGGTATTTGTTTAGGTCATGTACTGCTGACTGACAAGTGACGATGATGAACTTTCAAACAGGCGGAATGTAAAGGCCCTGCTGAATCTGCATGGAGTGAACAAGAAATTCAAATCCAACCATTCAAGGCATGTTTGGAGGTTCACCGAGTTTTGTCCTTCAATGGTAACAAACTGTGCATTTTATATTGCAATTCATTCAAAGAAACAGGATACAGTTGTTATTCCAAGTGCCACAGGGTACAATGCACTGGTAATATGGCAGATGGGACATCCATCAAATTTGTAACAAAGCATCCTATCGGCCAGACTATTGCTGACACTTTGTTGGTACTTTGTGAGCAGGAGAAGATGGTGCAGGCTGCAAAACCTTGATATCAGAGCTAAATCTTTAATATTAAGGAATTGGCATCCACTGAACCACTCATTTGAAATCTGTAGTATGATCAGTTATAAATTGCTCTGCTAGGTCTGCGTATGTAGAAAAATGACCTCCACTTATGCTTGCGATTTCCAATCGAAGTTTATTTACACTTAATTGTCCTTTAGATTAGGGGAATTTCTTGTTCTCGGTATGCCACTTCGTGATGCAATTTCCCTACGAATGACTGACGATGCCACCTCTGTGCCCTAAGACTGAGACTGTTCTTCATGTTGTGATTGAGGCCAAGCTTGACACTAGCTCAGAAGCATCCGATTATACCTTTCATGCAGCAATGTGGTTTGGAGGTTGGACAGTCGTGGCTCGCGACAACCAGAAGGGCCGGGGCGGCACGCAAGGGTGAAGGGCGGCGGGATAAATAACAATTAAAATGTTTAAAAAAAAAAAACACTTACCTCCTCTGCCGCGTGCCGCTCCTCTCCTCTGTCTCCTCGCTGCAGGCACAGGCTCCCAGCCTGCCACTCGGCCAATCCTGATGCTGCTCAGAGCAGCGTTAGGATTGGCTGGGAGTGCCCAGCCAGGGCTCTCCCAGGCAGACTGGGAACCTGTGCAGGCTCTCTCCAGCCAGGCAACTATGTTGCTGGGCTGGAGACAGCCTACTGCGCATGTGTGTTTGGCCGGCCCGAGAAGGCCGGCCAAACATACATGCGCTCGCTCTGAGGGGAGGGCTCTGTGCACCCCCCTCAAGTGCTCGTCACCTCAATGCTCCGCCCCTTTTCAAGAAAACAATAATAAACAGTTTATTATTGTTTACACAGTTTATTATTGTTTTCTTGAAAAGGTTTTGCAGCTACTGCTGCTGGGTGGATGGAGGGGGGGGCGCGACGCTGAGGTTGGATGCTCTTGGCATGCTCCTTCTGAAATGTAACCAACTCTAGAGACCCAAACACGTTTACTGCGTAGTGGCTGTCGTGCGTGCTGGAGCCTCTGCGTGATGGTGCATACCTAGTCCCTCCTGATATAATTTACATGAAAGGACGACCCAGGGAAAAGCATAAAACTTGCCCCCTTACCCAAGCCTACATCACCAACAATGTTCGATGACGTCTAGTTGGGATGTAAAACCTATTGTGACATCATTCACTAGATGTCCCTTTAAACGCATGGATGTGGTTAAGCATTTATTTAAAAAAAATGCACACACGTGGTTAAAACTAATCAACGATTCGCTACAGATGAAAGCACGCCTGATGGGATGCACACCTTTATCCAGTCAACAACTACACCACACCTCCCTCTTCGTTTTCCATGCACTGAATGATCAATAGGCCAAAAAAAAGCCGAGAAGCCTCCTCTCCAGATGTTGCACAGCACAGCACACGCACTACCTCTGGCCCCTTCTTGTTGTGAGGTTTTTATTTTTTGTTTATAATTAATCACATTTGGTGAAATTAAAAGGGATTTGCGTAGGGAGTGGTTTTTCTTCTGTCTGGATAACTGTATTGTTATTTCGCCCTGGTTATCCAGCTGCGGAGGCTGAGAAAGCGGGAAGACGCGCGTTTACCAAGCAGGCACTGCGTGAGCGAGCGTGCCCTTCAGGGGTGACCTTGAGCGCCGCAGCTGTGCCAAGCAAGGGGCTGCTGAGTCCACGAGAGACTGAGGGGGGAAGGAGGCTGCAGGAGGGATGGGAAGAGAGCGCAGGGCTGGGACGGAAATGAAAACAGAGATGGAGGCGGCGAGTCCAGATGGAAAAGAGTGAAGATCTGCTTTACATATATGATTATTTATCTTGCCATATTTGATACAGCGCTCCGAGACCCCACAGAGTGCCAGAGTGCTATACAATAAAGGGTAATAGGATAACAACTTAACACAAGATCTCCAGGTTATATGTTACATACAATAGTGGGGCAAGTGAAAACAATATATATTTATGGTTTGCATCAGTATATCTATAAGGGAATTATAAGACATATACATTTGTAGCCGGGAGTGACCAAAGATACATAGGGTGCAACAGTGTGGTAGTAAAGTACATAAAAAATATAAATTTGCAATAAGGAGCATATGGGAAAAAGAGAGGGTATAGTTGGTACATGAAAGAGAGATGGAGCTCTCTTGAACCTCTGCACCATGATGGCTATATGACATAATGAGCTCAATTCAGTACTTTAAATTTATACCTGTAAATTTACTCTTACACTTTGTAGTAAATGTACTACTTTCGGCTACTCAATCTTTCTGATTGTAAATTTGCTACAAAGAGGAGACGTACATGACTCAACCCCCTGAATTCATAGGGTGGAGCCTGATTTAGAAGTGTGAAGTTACTACTTGTAACTTTTCACAAGTAGGTGGAGATCACCCGATGGCAAAGCATAGAAAAAAGTAAAAAAACGTTTACTGAGCTTAAAAAATTCACTACGAATATTTGTAGGTTAAATGTTAATGTGAATTAATTTTATATAATTTTTAAATGAAGAGCAAAATAAAATTGATAAAGCACTAGTAACTTAATTTAGAATTAAATAGTTAAATAATTTAGAAATATTAAATGAAAATATTTTTTTTTTAAAGATTCATATAATGTAAAATGTTTATGTTTGTTATGTTGGGATAATTACAAACCCATTCTTACTCCTCCCGAAACCCCTCCAAATATAGTAGTAAATATTCCCCATTTTCCTGCCACTCCCCAGTCCCCATACTGTATGTTGGAGATCACCACAGTCAATGCTGATATCCCCACGCGTATAGGATAGGACGGGCTTAGGCAGAGACCTCCACGTGGAGATTTGTGAATAGCATTTTGTAGTACATAAGTAGTAATACTGTGTTAACAATAAACGTGCTACAAAATGTGAATAGGCCCCACTGTGCCCACTAGTGGTGCAGCTCAGATCAGATTCAGTACAACAGCAAAACAACAGCAGAAAGAACATATAATTAGCAGCTACATTTATTGTCATGAAGAAATAGAGTGATGGCAGGGAAAGTTTAAAAGATGATCATGAAGGTTGGCTTTGAAGATTTGCAATGAGGGAGCATGTTATATTTTATTTTCTATTGGTATTCATGAAGCACATGCATACACCCCATCTGAGTGGTTTCTTGGTGTTATAGATAAATCTCGGAACACAGTAAAACATAGCAGGCCAGGAAGGCTGAGAATAGTTAACATAAGTATGTTTTCAGCTGTTTTTAAAGGTAAAAAATGGATATTTGATGCAGTCCAAGAGGTAGAGAATTTCACATTGTAACTTATTGATAACTTGAAGATGTGTTCCCTATTTTGTGTTTCCTGGGTGTAAGAATGTGTGTGTTATAGAGCACAGTTAACAACAGGGAATACATTTCTTTAATTTACTGGCTAAGAAAGAGGGATCATTTAGGTAGACGATCTGATCACCTCTACCTTAAATGCCACTCTCCTATACACCAGCAAGCAGTGCAAATCCTTCAAACTTCCACAGACTTATTTTTTTTTGGTCTGTCAGCAGAATTCTGAATATACTGATGTATTTTAACTGAATTTCATGGGAGACCCATGTAGATTGAATTATGGGAATTAAGAAGGGAGTGGATGAAGGCATTTATCACAATACGTTTTTTAAAAAGATTCAAGAAGCCTGACACATGCCTTTACTTATGAAGAAGATCAAAACCAGTTTTGGACGCTGCTGCAAATTGGGAGTGGGATGTCAGAGAAACTGGCCCCACCCCTGAACTCCCCAGATTTGGTAGTGCTTCTGAGGTACAGCATATTATTCAACGGAAGCAGGCCAAATAATTAAGTTCCACCATGCCAACAGAATGTTTGATCACCGGGATTTCCAATTTGAAGGAATCGCATTTTAGGCAGCTTACCTAATTCCAGCAGTACAAAGGATGTTGGCAATGCATCATTTTCTCCTCCCATATTTAATAGTATTTGGCTATCATCTGCATAGATGTAGAATAATAAGTCTATGTTGTGTAACAGATGCGAGAGAGGAGAACACAGAACAAATTATGGGGGAGATAACACAAAGTATCACCCACTTTACTTTTCTGGGTTGGGAAGTGAAAAAGTCCTTCGTGAACTACCTGACGTTAATTTGGATGAGAGGGATTAAATCCTGACCTCTGCTTTGCCTTTGATTTAAAGTTCATAAAGACGGTAGAAGAGAATCTGATTACTAATAGTACTGAAGGCCACCAACAGACCTAACTAAATGTGCATCAATACCGCTTTGTCTCTCAGCAGCTTCATGAGATCCTCCAAGACAGAGGTAATCACAGCCTCTGTTCCATATCCAGGATGGCCTACAAGTGATTTAGTAATGTTTGGCTTTCCACATTCTTCTGGAGTTAAGCAAGCACATTCTTTTCACAAAGATGGGTTGATGATTGGCCGGATCAGTCAAATTCAAGGAGAGCTCTTTAAGGAAAGGGTGAATAATGACATTCTTAAGTTGGGCTGGTATCTCTGCATGTGTAATGAACTACTGATAATTCATAATAAAAAGACTGAACTTTCTTTATTTTGATTTAGATCAAGGGTCAAATGGAACCCCAGATGGCCTAATGACTTGTTTGAGCTTTAAAAGTTGCATCATGGACACAGAAGCAAATTTCTCACAGTTGGCTGAGATGAAAATAGAAGTTCTATCAGGTGAAATTTGAGCAATGTTTAGGAAAGGTTTTCCAGGGGAGTCCACTGACTGATTGTGTCTCTGTCCTGTTATCCTTTTGTTCATGCAGCTTCTGGTTTGCTTAAAATCAGCTTTTGTTTTAAAGGTAGCAGAGAACCATTGACAGTTTGCAAGCTTCAGTTTGAATTTGATCATTTTATGTGAGATCGAATCATCCAAAACTGAAGTAACCAACTGGTTGGCTGTGTAACTAAAGACGTGTGGAGAGTTCTGCCAAGAGAATATTTCAATCCACTTGTTTGCACTGTATCTATTCCAGTAGAAACGTTTTTCCTGAGATAAGCGTTTTACGAGGCCTGGATGCAATTGCAGTATATGTTTAAGGTTTGGTTACCTTACAGCAGTGGTTCCCAGCCTGTGGTCCATAGACCCCTGGGGGTCCGCAAAGCCTCCTCAGGGGGCCCGCAACTGCTCAGAAAATTAAATAATATTATCAGATTAGGTCCCAAGCTTTCAGTAATGACTCAGTGGGGGTGCCCAGATTCCAATAATGATTCAGTGGGGTTCCCCGAGTTCCAGTAATGATAATGTCGGGGTCCACAGAAGTCAAAAAGTTGGGAACCACTACCTTACAGCATCCCCCCAAACGAATAGTGCATGGTATAAAATATAGGTAATTGTATGTTTTAGGTCGGGTTGCAAGGGCATTCTTTTTTTATTCAAAAATGTTATTTTTCTTTCATGAGAATCTTGCTCCTGCTTCTTAAAGAGGCTGAATAAAGCTGCTAATACAAATTGTACAAGGCATCAGTGATTTCTAATGTGGTGAAACAATGCTACCCACTCATATGTTAAATCTCTAATATAGTTTCGGTTTTGGTGTGATCTTGTGCTTGCGCGGACAAGAGTGAGCTCCCTTTGTCTCCATATCCAAACTGAAAATATCTGGAAGTTTGAAACCGCTGAGCCAGTCTTTGAATATAATGATTGATTTGATACTAGATTACAGGCAACTCTTCCCAAAGAGTTTGAGGTTGTAGAGCTCTTAGCAGATCTATATATCTCTCAGCAGCAATTCTTCTGTTTCAGCTAGTTTGAGCTGATGGCCTCTATAATGCAAAGTGAACTCTCAAATGCTGGTTTTCGGTGCATCACAGATAAAACTACTCCAGCCCATATGGTTATTAATTTGTACACATTAATTTACATATTTCCTCACCTCTCAAATAGGTTGATTATTGTATAGCAGAGTTTGGTTGAAAATCCAGTGTGAAATATTTTATTCAGTATCTTCTATTTCAAGTTGTAATGATAGAGGAGAGACTCTGACCTAAAACCTACATTGAGTAATACATAACTTTAGATTTAACAACTAATTATCTCCGAACCAAGAAAAAAATCAGTGAGAACTGAAAATGAGAAGAAGAATAGAAGGTATATGCTCTCCCATTGGGTATTTCCATTTTGATTGATCTATAGAATCAAGGGTGTTCATTAATAAAAGAACTGTTGGTTGTACTCGCAGCATCTGAGGATGGTATCTTGTATTACATGTGCAGTCATCGCTTGGGTCTTATATTCTAAAGATATGTAGTCCGTGCATATCTATTGCAAGACTTGCAATTACCCAGCGCCCACCTACATATGACATGCTGTGTGTAATTTTATAAGATAAATCAAAAATTCATAATAGCGTCACAATTAAGAGATGTTTTTTGGAAGCAAACATAGAAAGATCTTGCAATTAAATGTGAGAAGAGTATCTGTTCTTTATAGACTCCCATCATTTTCTGCAACCAGGTCATTTCAGGTTTTAGAGATGACACCTCTTGCTAGACACTGGTTTGCCCAATCATTAATTTCTTCACAGTAAGGATGACTAAGAGTAACGGGAAAGGTGACTATTCTAACAAAACTAAGTATATCTGTAAATCTATGCAGTTATGACAAAGTAATAACTAATGCTGGCTTTTTTCTCCTCTTGTTGGAAATTGCCCTTTCTGCATGGTTATCCCCAAACTTTTTGCCTTTCTCCTCCTATTTTTCTGACCCTCTTTGTGTTGGCTTTAGGACTCTGGGCACTTTGCCACTGCTAATCAGTGCTAACGTGCATGTGCTCTCTTCCCTAAAACTTGGCATAATTGACTTACACCTGTTTGGTTTCTTTAATTTACCTGTAAGTCCATTGTAAAGTATTATACCATATATCCAGGGCCTGTCAATTGAATGCTACTAGTGGGCCTGCAGCGCAGATTGTGATACCCACAGAAGTAGACTTTCAAACTTGTCTCAGGTCTGCCACTGCAGTGCCTGCATGCGCAGTTTACTGCCACATTGACTTGGCCTGTCAAACTGTTTGCCAAGACCTAAACGCTCTTTTTACTCCACCTAAGTCACCCATAAGGTAGGCCATAGATACCCCTATAGGGAGGATGCTGTGTATTGTAAGAGGTAGGACATATATTTTATGTGTTACATGTCCTGCTAGTGATAATCAGCCTTATCCATCTTTCACTACTGTGAGTACTGCTCCTCTCATAGATTTGCATTGGGAATTCCCTTATATATGTCTAAGTGGTAATTTCTGATCTGTGAGGAGTAGCATGGACATGTTTGGTATGTTTAGAATGGTAGTAGAAAATCATGTTTACTGGTGTTGGTGGATTTTTCGTTATTCTCTTAGAAATGCCACTTTTATATAATGGGCTTTTCTCTGTGCTTATATCTCTAGTGCTATGCAGCCTGACTCCAATCAACATCTGGGGCAGAGTGACAGATGGGCTTTGTGCATACTTTCCAGACAGCCATCACACAGGAGGGGCTGGGTGTGACAGAAGAGGCATCTGCATACTGATAGACATCCTGTGCGGGGAGAGGGAGGGTTGTTCACACCTTACATGTGAATAAGCTGTGTCCTGCTCTCACACAATGGGCTGAATACCCCCTACTGATGTCTGGGGCCAGGGCTGGGGTTGGAAGGGGGTGTTATGCACTTCTAAGGTTCTTTTTAAGTGCCCCCTAGATCAAAGACATTTTGAGTATAAGTACAGGGGTTGCATCCCCATGTTGAAGAGACTCTGCGTGGGACTTGTAACCAGACGCTACTGGCTCTACGTGCTGCACCTTGCCAGGGGCTGTTGTGCTGCCAGGAAGAAATGGTATCTGGACTGCTTGCCTTCTGGGACTAGTCTGCTGCCTGTTGCTTGTTGGGGTGCAGAAGGGTCTGCCACTTTGCCTTTTATGCCTTATGTGCTGGCCTACGGCCTGCCTGGCTTGTGCCCCTCCCCCCAGCGCTATTCAGAGGTGTTGGGTTTAATTCCTCCCTACACCCTGTTTATGACTCTCTCAGCGACCAGAAGGATTCCATGGTGCAGCTCCTGGGATTTCACAGCCCAAGCTCATGGTGCGCGCTATACTGATATCCTCTCTGTGCAGGGGGAAGGCTGCTTATAGCGCTTGGATTGATGATCAGGGCAAGGAGCACATTTGGATTTTTGTCCATGGTGCAACTTCCATGGAGAGAAGGAGGAGTATGGCGTGACCGCCAGCAGTGATCTGTGAAGGGTGCATGAAGCACGCACTCACTAGTGCCCCAGGGCACAAGCTGGCATCCACTTTTGGAAGCGGCGACACCGAGTAACACAGCGCTCCTCTCTGTTGGATTTGGCGCTCCTCTCTTCTGATTCACGACCCGAGCCACAGTGTGGGCATGAACCAGGGAGCCAGCTCCAGCGCTAAGGCGAATGAGAGGCAGAGGTCAAGCCGCCATTGAAGGCAGCTGCACCGTGTGTTCCTGGGCAGCTGTACTGGATTGCTACCTGCGCATGGGACTCAGCGAGGTATTCCCACTGACGTAGGAGGTGTGGGCGCCCTCCCCCCTTTTTTCTCATGTGCATACCATTGTGGGGGCATTCACCGGAGTTCACAGGAAAGGAAGGGATCCTCGACAGAGGCCCTATTCCTGCCGATCCATTCCAGTATCATATTCCATGTTGTAGGTGGGCCAGTAGTCCAGGAGCCTACGCTTCCAGAAACAGCTCATTGCATGGCATCTACTATGAGTGCAGAGGTGTAAGGTTGATGTGTGGGTGACAGTTGTGGTCGGTAATGCATGATGGTGCCTTTTCTATTACATGCTGCATTTAGTGTTCTGAGATTGATGTATGTCGCGTTCTCTACTGGCCAGATCACAAATACTGTTTCAGGGGGCGGTATGATATGCACAGTAATGCTGTTTTCATGACGTATGCAATATGGATAGATTTATTTTACGTGTACTCATTGTGATGTTTGACAATTTCCTAGTTGATAAGGTAATAACTGTTTAATGAGGGATTGGTCTATGGTTTATGAACAATATATTTTATAGTTTTATAAAACATTGTGTGGAGTCTCTTTTTGTGGTGTACGTATTGTGTCACTGGTGTGTGTGTGTTGTGCAAACGCTTTACATATTGCCTCTGGGATAAGCCTGACTGCTCTGGCCAAGCTCCCAAGGCGGTGAGCAGGGGTTATCTTGGGTGTGTAGCTCCCTTACCCTGACTAGAGTGGTGGGTTCTGCCTGGCTTAGGTGCATACCTTAGCCAACCACAAACCCCATGTCTAAAACCCCTTCTCCCTTTTTTCCTCTTCTTAAATATCTTCCATGCAATTCATACCTCCTCTCCAAGCCCTGGTTCCTCTCTTGGTCACTCTATTCTGCCCCCACTTACCACAGCCTTCCACCTCCCTCCCACAAGCTTCCACAGAACAGGTAGATGGGATTTTATCCCTCCTTCCTTCTCAATTTGGATGCACTAATGAAGAGGGGTGATGACCTCCTATCCCCTACGATATTTCACTCTCATAGGTGCTTTAATGGAATAAATTGTTCCGTCTCAAATTTAAGTTTTATATTCAATTAGAATGAGCTTGGGAGGACCCATCTCAGTTAATCTTAATTGATGATCCTGCCCCGGTCACAGCATGTACGGAAACAGATATTAGCTCCAGAATTATTGCATACACTTCTTGTTGGGTTGCAGTTTCCCAAGCTAGATCTGGATAGAACGAAAATGTAAGACCATTTTTGTTGCAAACCTGTTCCTTGTTCTTGCTAACTTCAGATTTTTTCCTTTCAAAATAATCTTTGAAATAGGTTCTAAAAGTATGTGGTCTGTTTCCCGCTTTAGGTGGAATAGACAGAATTTTTCATGTTCGTGCAATGAATAAAATAATAATTTCACTTGCCGGGTTCAAAGTACTCAGAAGCTCTCCTTCAGCAGGTGGCTAACCCACAGGATCCTTTATGACTGTGTATGATTTTTACCAATCTTCAGAGGCTTCCTAGATCCAAATGATTTCAGATTAGAGGACCATGGTCTGTTCTCCAGGTCCTCTTACGTCTGATTTAGCACTTTTCATTTGTTTTTGACTTTCCAGTCTTGTCACTGCAAAAGTAGTTTAGCTTTATAGTTTTATATTTGGAAAAAGTAAGCAGAACTGAAAAGACCCCAAAGAAAATTAGATGTAAGACTAATTGCAAGACAGAATTAAAGGAAACTCAGAGAGATACCTGCAGTCAGGCCCTGGAGCAATAAATAGCTGGGACAGATTACACAGGAGCGCTTTAAACCAAAAAAAAACACTAACCCATTAAAAAGATAACCGTAGTATCAGCGAACAAACACTAAAATGAAGAAGCCTGAATATTGCACTATGAGAAGAGAAGCACTATTATTCAAAGAGCTACATTTATGGTCACTGTGCAAGTATGAATTACCCCAGTTCACCACCAGCCCCCTTTAACAACAAACGCGCCAGAAAAACAGAAAACAATTTAAGACGCACGTTGTTGAACATATGTGGTAAACGGGTGTGATTGCAGAGACAAGAGAAATGGGTCAATAACACCTCAGAATAGAATCTTTTATTCATCTTCCACTAAAAACACAGGTTGGGAATACCTGATCACCGGAGGCGGAGCAAGTGACTTCATCTACAATAGTACCTGGAAGCTATGCCCCCAAAACGTCCCATGTATACTCTACCTGGCCCATAAATTAACATCCATCTTTGTATTAGTCTACACACCACCCTCCCCTGACAGTAGCCCCAAAAAAGCTTATAGCCCTAATGTCAGATTTCATGACAGACACAGACTGCTAATCATGGGGAACGTTAGGCAGGTTTAGAACACCAGTTCACCACCATCAGTCTGGTTAAATATCACATAATTAAATCCTACCCAAATGAATGCTGATATAACTCATTGTGAAGCTCACAGGCTGGACTGGCTCCCTATCCAACCACCAAAATAAGCTACCTAAGCACTGACAAGATTACGTTCCCTAAACTGTCCCTAGTTAAGTAAATCAAAAAATACATACAACCCCAGCCACCTCAGCATATTCGAAAATACAAAAATAGGAAAAAAGAAAACAGCCAATATTAGCCTAACTCATACTGCCAAAGCTAAAATAAGTGAACAAAGTTGAACTAATGTAGAAATACTACAACTTCTTAACACATTACCCATGGACATCATTTATGGGTCACTGTGGGTTGCAGCTGCGACCCCTGGCTTGCGACTCCTGGCACTGCCTTTGTGACCCCTGGCCTCAGAGGTGGTAAACTCTGTCCCAAGAACGCAAGCGCGGCTAGGCATTTATTAATAACTGTCTGTTTTTCATTATACTAATAGTGAATAATGTTGTATTATTCACTATTAGTGCAGTAGCAGCTCACTGCAAGCAGAAGGAGCTCTGATCCTCCGCCCCTCGCTGCAGGTACAGGCTCCCAGCCTGCCCTGCGGCCAATCCTGGCACTGCTCAAACCAGCATCAGGATTGACTGCGAGCGCCCAACCAGGGCGCTCCCAGGCACACTGGGAGCCCGTGCAGGCTCTTTCCAGCCCGGCTACTGTGCTGCTGGGCTGGAGACAGCCTAGTGCACATGTGTGTTTGTTCAGGCCTGAGATGATCAGCCAAACACACATGCCTATGCACTCCCCCTCGCTACTCGTCACCCCTGTGGTCCCGCCCTTTTACCAAAAAACGATAATAAACACAGTTTATTATTGTTTTTTCGTAAAAGGTTTGCAGTTGCCGCTGCTGGCGGGGTGGGCGATGCTCCTCCACCCTAATGGAGGAGCAGCCCCTGTATTAGTGTAATAAAAAATGAAGCACACTTGAGACCCTTGGTTGCAGCTGTGGTAAGTAAAAATGGTTTTAAATGTATTTTGTATGCATGCTTGAGGGTGAAAGAGTGTTTAAGTCAGAGAGTGCCAGCGTGTGTGTGAGTAAGTATGTCTGTATGTGTAAGCATGTGTGTGTGAGTGAAAGTGAGTGAGTCAAGTGACAGCTATCGACTGAGATTGTGGCTCAGATTTTCTACTCTTTGAAAACAAGGCAATGCTGCATCAAAGTTCCTGCACTGCCTTGCGTCAAAGGGTGAGAGAAAAAATGTGCCATATCTAAAAATATGGCACATTTATTTCTTGCCCAATGCACTGGTGCACTTTTGACAGCCATACGCTAATACAGACACCCTTGGACCACAGTGCAAGGGTGTGAGCGCTCTCTGAAGCATAGGACTTGTACTCGAAGGGGTCCCTTCCACTACAAAAACTGTGCGTTAAGGCTTTTCACAGTTTACATGTGTGCTGTACAATGCAGGACACATTCAAAGTTGGAAACACAAGGAGAAATGAAAAAGATCTTCTTATTACGTCGGATTTTGGTGCAAATTCCTGTCTACCAATGTTTCAAGATAGTGATTTGTTTTAAAACCCATGGGTGGTTGCATGAGAACGCCCATGCACTACCCATAGAATGCCCCCTTGATACAAAATAAGGCACTACCTTGTGTTGCTTCCGATACAAATCTTCAATTGTTGTGACATTAGTGTCAAGTGACAAGCTGTTCTGGAAAGAAATCAGGGGTCATATGAAATTACCTCCATTGATGTCATTAAGGTCAAAGGGTATATGACTTCACTTCTGCTCCGTCTGGCATTTTAGTGGTTGATGACACAATACCCAGGCTCAAGGAATCCATATTTGTGCCATGTTTTCCCCATTTATTTGCTATTGACATTTGCAATGTTTCCTCTGCAGTGAATGCAGCCTGCTTCCTAGGTCCACCCATGTGTACTCAGTGTAAAGGACAATTTATTTTATTTCCATATTGTCATAACTCTCGACGTGGCAAGACAGCTGTTCGTGTGCAGGTCCACCTCACATCTACACAGAGTACAGATACAGAAAGCAGGAGCCAAGAATATATTTCTCATGCCTGCTTCTAAAATATGTGAATTTAGTTTGTATGTTTTCCTAACAGCCTCTATTGCAAGTCTTATTCCCTGCTACATAAAATGAACTGTGACATTTAGTTTGTGTTTTGTACTGTGTAGGTTTTGATTGGAAAATGATAGCAAAAAGCATGTTTGCAGTGTACAGGCTACCTGAGACAAGAAGGCCAGTTGTTAAGTAAAGCTTCTGTTTCCAAACAACCTAATAGCAGTTCTAGGATATGTGCTGAATGGAAGTGTATTCCAATGGCATACAAGGTTCTGCCTGTGATTGTATCCACTTTATATATGTTGATGAACCTGCCCCTCTGCTGCCACTTCAAAGGACATGTCATACAGTGCCCAGCATATGAGGGAGGAATCACCTGGGGTCTGCCTGACAGGTCGAATGTGATTCAATAGCATCTGCGGCCTTTTTCTCAATTCAAAGAAGGAATACCAAGGACATGTGCTGCAGAAACCCTGGGTCAGGTGGTGGCTCCAGAGGGAAGATCTCCTTTGAAGCTCAAAGGGATGATGTGGGACAGCCAGGGGCGCAGCTGGGTTAGTGTATGAAACTGTGGCATAGTTTTGATGATACAATCCATCCTCTTCTGAAACACAAAGCATCACTGTGCTACAGAATTGAGAACTGAAAGTGTGGGAATTTCATTAGGATTGGGCAGATCTCACCTCTAATGGCTAATTGGTTTAATAATTAAAACATTCTGCTTGGTCCATCCCACGGACATCATCTCTCTTAAAAATAGGAGAGGTATCACCTGTACTTGTTGCACCGAAGAATTTCTCACTTGGAACTCAAGCCTCTTGCTTTGCCAGCCACTGGCTGGGGTCTCCTGCTGGCTCACGGGGTCGAAGGGGGCCAAGGAAGTGCCAGTGAATGCTTTAACCCCTTGAAATTTCCCTCCGGAAGCTCCTCCGCACTTGGCTAACTTCAAGCTGAACACTTTGTACTGGGCTTCTCATATGGATTTGGAAGTTGAGTTGTGTGGGACTCTCTTGTAACTAGGGAAGTGATCTGAAGCATGAGGAATCAGTCCGGACCGTACAGAAAATCTTAGGATTTTTTTTTTAATCTATTCATGCCCAAGGGCACCTGGGCAGCTCTCTATGAGAAATATGACCGTGGGAGAATCAACTTCGCAGATTATTGTACTGTGAGCTTTTTGGCAGGAAGTTAAAACCTATCATGGGACTGCCCAGCCATCATATTAGGCAAAGTGGAGTCAGACACATCCCTGATGCCTTGCTGAAGAAATGTTGCCTACAGAAAGGTTTCTATTTACAAAGGTTACAAAATTCAACAAGACTAACCACCATCTTGTATCAACTGCATTTATTGCTGGATCAGCAGCAGAGGGTGTGTAACTCCTGATCAACCACAAGGAGGGGACTGTCATCTGCAATCTGTTTTCGCATTTCCCGTATGACAACATTGAACACCATTTTTCATGCATTCCTATGGACCTTTTATTATTTGTTGATACTTTTAAAGCTCTACATCTGATTTTCTTCATTTTAATGACATTTGTCTCCTTACCTTGTTTTTAACTATCTTGGCTTGGGTCTTTTAACTTTATTTCTCAGCTGGACTATTGTTTGGCTTGTTGCCCACATTGCATATGCACTTTCTCTTCGGAGGTCTTTGCTGCTTGAGCAACGCTGCCATGGCAAAGTCAGGGACTCACCACCAAAACTATCTTACTGACTATGGGTTACTCTGTAGGAGCCCAATTATAACTTGCATCAAGGCAGTGTCCTTACTCGGTTATTGCCTAACGCGCCCTGCACACACCAACAACTATTCACTATGGACCTAAAACCAAGGATAAAAGAGCAAACAAAACTAGAACACACCTCGTAAAATGGAAATTGGTTGCCAGCAACTCAACCTCACAGATTCGAGTGGAAAATATTGATTTGGAATTCTAGAGGGCAAAGCATTACACATCACAATTTAAAAAACTCAAATAGTTATAATCTTCAAATAACATGCAATCTAACTCATGGCCTGAGTATCCCACCATTGGCAAATGTGGCAATCTAAAGGTCTCAAGTTTGAATTCTGGCGGTCTTTCTTCCATGGTCCGAAAACATTGCCATAAATTTGACAATAGTAATACCTGTTATTTACAGTACTTAGAAACATTAGTAGTGTGGAACAACACTCAGTATGACAAAATGTCCTCAATAGTGTCATATACAAAACATAGGATGAAACAACACAAAGTTTCAAGCTAACCAGCTTGAAAGAAACTTTCTCCTAATCCACAAACAACTGTAAGTTTCTATTAAGCCATTCATTCGCTTGTCCAGCAGTGGTGACACTGGATGAAGGGATGTGGGGTGGTGGGTGTTAGCAGCTGCCTCATATATCCTTGATAGACTTTAGATGAAGAATTAACAATAAAGAGGCCTTAATTTATTAGTCTTGCATCTTTTACTGTACAAACAATATCATGACAGCCAACTTGAAGAGACAAAGTGCTGTGTTTTTTTCTTTTAACATGGGGAGCTGTGTTTACTGTCCATTTTGCTGTTTGGTTGTTCTGATTATTTTGTAATATTAACCGATGACACTCTCATTGGGGTACAGGTGAAAGGAGAAGGCCGCAGCATTCCGCAAGATCTCTAACACAGTGATTCTTAACCTGTGTTCTGGGGACACTTGGGGGTCTGTAAAGCATACTCCAGGGGTCCGCAACCCGCAACTGCTTAGAAAATTAAATAATACTAACAAATTAATAAGCTGTACATAAATAAAGAAGCAAAATGTAAAATTAAAAAATATATGTTTTGTAAACTTGAATGGATTTGTAATTAGGGGCTAAAACGTAAGTTTGTATCCTCAGATTGATTCATGGGAGCATTGCAAATGCATCAAACATAATATAGTATGGGTGCTGAGTGACACTATTTGAATGTAGAAAAGCTCCAACCTTCCCATGGAAATGAAAATTTCGATTTTTATATATTTGTGAATTAAATAAAACATTTCATCATTTGTGCGTTTGTTTGATGAATGCTTGTTTCGGTATCTTTTGTGGTTCAAATCATAGCAAATGCTTAGGCCGAGATCCTCAGTTCCCAGTAATGATTCTGGGTTCCAGAAATAATTCAGTGGAGGTCCGCAGAAGTCAAAGCTTAAGAACCACCGCATTTATACATAAAAAATATATGTGCTTAGTTTCCAAAATAAATTACAAATATCTCATAATATATATCAGCTGCATGGAAAATGCACTGTACAACTAAAGTACTTAAGTCAGGTGATGTCGATGGACAGTACCCCCACTATGAAAATTGTTCCAGCACCACTGGCCAGCAATACTCAAGAGATCACACAAATGCAAACAGATGCACTCCATCAATAACATGCATTCCACAACCTGGCCAAGAGACCCCACGATGATTCTTCAGGGAGTTGGAATACCTACTCAGTACCTCTGTCTCCGGTGGGTCCATTCCCCGCCCTTCCAATGCAAGTATTGAGCATCCCAATCCTAAAAAATCCATTATTGCTATCGAGAGCACTTGGACTACCATCAAATATTCCCTTCTTATTTTGGAAAAGGGACCAGTGTAGTTACCACCCAACTAAATAAACACACTAGAGCCCACATCTTACTATACAGTGACAGTTTAGGCCACCACAAGATACTAAAACCATCTTGCTAGACATGAAGGACTTTGCTATTTACCGTCGACATGGGAGCTGTGGCCATTTTGGAACTGCTGGTTCTCTTAGGCCTGATTGACACCACAGAACAGTGCTTAATTTGAGCCGGTGGTTTCCAGTGCTCGGCACCGGCACTTAATTGTCAACACCAGCTCTCGTGATAAGAGTGTCACATGGTGGCACTGCTTGTGCAATTTAGGGACGAACACAACAACGGTTGTTTGTTAATTCAAAATACCATAAAATGACTAATACCTGCCTCCCAAGACATTCTTATAGTTGCGGGAGTCTGGAATGGTCTGATTTGTCACACTTGGAGAAGTGTGATGCATAGTAGTTCTGTTGGGACTGTCATTGTCAACACTGGCAGGGAGAATGGGAGGTACAAGATGCAGTGACGTCTAGGCAAAGGCCCCAGCACTTATTGTTTTACAAATTAAGCACTGCCACAGAAACCCAATTGCCAAAGACTAACACAAAATAAATAATAGAGGCCAGAGCTGGAGTATAGCAATGGGTCTCTTCCCATCCAAGATAGTTATCCTCAATTCAGCATGGGTGTAATTGGCTAATCCAATGCTGTCACACCATTCAGTATGCCACAGGGCTTCACACACCTTCTTATGCTCTTTATAACACACAAGGGGCCCCTGCATGCAATCCTTCCCTGCCTAAAGTTATTATTCTTTCAGATGCTGCATGCACAATGTTGTGCTTCAGGGTCTAGATTGACAGTGACTGGCTCAGCACCCACTGTGCAGCCGTCAAGCGCTAAAAGAAGGCAAGAGGTTCACAAAACTGAAATGAGGTTAGCTGGCTCTAACAGATGTATATTAAGTTAGACATCATCATGCTGACCACTGAGTTCAGATCTCTTCTTCTCACTTCCTTCCCTCTGCATTTCAGTATATTTCACACCTATCTCTGCACAAAAGCTGATCTCCTGAGAAGTGCTGACTTTTTAAAAGAGTAAGCGCTGGGCTCAAAGTTTTGTTCACAAGGCTGTGGTCAGCACCATCGAAGGCCAGGGTTCTGGTCTGGCTATCTAGTCATGACTCCTCCTCGCACCTCTTTCATCAACTGTCTTCCACCGCCTGCCTCTTTATCTCACTTTTGCGGTTCCTCTCCATCCCTCCTTTCTCCCTTTTTCACAGTTTTTCCGTCTTCACCTTCCTCCTTCTTTCCTCCTTTTGTTTTTTCCAATCTTTTGCTCTGGGTCAAATTTTGTCGCGGAAAAATAAGTGCTGTTCCCTAACAAGCAGTGCCAGTATGCCCCACCTGCAACCACCAGCTCAAATCAAGCACTGCTCCTGGTTACCAAAAACACAAAGGCCCAAATTTATGAAGGGCCTAGCACCAACTATTGCCACATTAGCGTAATTTTGTTTTTAACGCTAATGTGGTGATAATGTGGCAAAACTGCCATATTTACAAAGTGGTGCATTGCTTACATTTTGCCACTTTGTAAAACCTTGCGCCACATCATGCCTGCACTAGGTATAATGTATGCAAGGGAGGTGTTCTCTCATTAGGGGGCCCACAAAAATGGCGCGGTGGAATCTAAGACATTCCACCACGCCATTTTTTGCGGAATTTTTAATGCCTGTACAGAGCAGACGTTAAAATGAGGCACACCATTATTTATAATGGGACTCTGAGTACTTGGCAGGATTAGTGCCAACATTTTTGGCACTAATCCTGCAAAGTACAACAATAGCGTCAAAAGTTATGACGCTATTGCCCCTAACCTGCCCCATGGTGCACCGCATACTAAATACGGCGCACACATGGTGGCGTTAGGGAGCGCAATGGGGCGCAAGAAAGGTGGTGCTACATGTAAGAGCTCCACTTTTCTTAAATCTGGGCCAAGGTTCCTCAGTCCCAGGGTTAATGTCTGGCTCCAAATTTTACTGTGTGGCCTCGATCCGCCAGGCATTATGTTTGCTGATAGTGGAGTCTAACTCCACTTGCCACCATGCAATCTCAGGTCCACATCCGGGGTCGGCTTTAGGATGGTGCGGTCACACTGCCCGCTGACCTGGAAGGGGAGCACTGACCTCAAGGGTGGAGAGCGCTGTGTTTAGCAATTACTTAAGATTTAAAAGCACCTGCTGCACAGTTCCTTGTTCAACCAGATTTCAGGCAGCAATAAAAATGCCAAGATAAGTCTTGTGATTAAAGTTCCTGCTAGAGAGAGAGAAAGATCTCTATTTTATGCTGATAGCTGAGTGGATTGGTAAAGCCAGCCTTTACCAGCGCTTTAAAACAAATAAAATGTATGTGAGAGAGCAGCTATGGAGAGATGAGTGGCACTTTTTGCCTGGTGGTAGTGAGGGAATCCAAGGAGGAGGTAATAGGGGGTGGAAGTGTGGGGAGGGGGGGGATTGTCACACCAGGCGCCTCCAGCGAGAAAGCTGAGCCTGTCCACACCCTTCATAAACAGGAATCCCCACAAGGAAGAACAAGAAGGGAAAGGAGAACATTGTCAGCAGTTGGACCCAGGATGCTGAACCTTGTTTAACTCACTGTCTGGGTACAATTACACCTTGCTGAATAAAGATCAAAAACACAAGTTGCCTCAAACAACAAGGTTGTTCAAAGTGCAGAAATGATTGCCTGCCCCACAGAAAACACCACAACCTCCAGCTCATACTAGCAACTGAAGGAAGCAAAGCGCTTGGATGGCAGAAATACACACCACAGAACTTACACAGCACAAAGAGTTTACAAACACCTCCGCATTATGTTCCATCATGTTGTTCAGGTGCATTTATCTGCGTCTGCGGTTGCATGATGAAGGGTGCGCGGTTTGATTGTTTGCTGCTGTAGAAAGCTGTGTGCGGATCAAACATTCACAGCAGGAGATTCAGCCCCAGGTCCTCTTTGATAACAGTTTCTAGATTGATAATGGAAGACGACGAGGTCTAAGATCATTCTTTCAAATGATATGAAAAATCTCATTAAGTAGGAAGGCATGTTTATACAGCCATTAAAAACTGTCACACTGCTCGGCAGGCCCAAGATCATCTAATTAGAGAACTATTCTGAGACACAAGTCAGAATTAGGTTTGCGAGAGAATCGTTTATTCTAGAGCTCAGGGGAACATTGGGAGCCCTTCTGCACACGCAGCAGGAGCGGCCAAGAATACAAGTCTTTGAGATAAACGTTTTTACTACAAAATACCAATAACATAAATAATACTTACCAAAACTTTAAAGCTCATGGCATCGCTTGCCTAGTTTCGGTTAGCATTTGTTATCTATTAGCCAGCTCCATGGTACTCATTTCATCGACTTCAGGATGGAGAAAGGGCGATTTCACCCACTGGTCTCAAACTACTGGGCAGGCTGCACACAGATCTTTACAGTGGGTGCATTAACCCTCCGAGCTACCTAAGTGGACACAGCCATGAGAATATCTATGCCTGTGACTTTCCAGTGTGACATTTACACATCCTAACCAATGCTGTAGGAATTATAGAAGGGCCAGGCAGGTTGTGTAGGGGTATTCTGGGGAAAAATCCACAGAGGTGCCTGGAAGGGGCCTGAACAAACAGAAGCATGCCACAACGCTGAGCTGGCACTGTCCCTCACAAGTACCCAGTTGTAGAAACCCGATGCGAAGTCGAAGTGGCCCGGGGACGTTCTGTAGCACCAGAGAGCCCAAGACGAGTTCTGGCAGAAAGTGACCAGGCCTTGTATGATGGTTGAAGGCCCCTCCACAGCACCAGGGATCTGTGTTCTGAATCTACTGAATTGGCCACAGGAGTTGAGGGGACACATAGAATTATTTGAGCTATGAAGCACCAGAGAGCACAGCCAAAGTTCTGGACAGACAGTGACCAGGCCTTGTATGATGGTTGAGGGCCCCTTAACCACACCAGGGATCTGTGTTCTATATCTACTAAATTGGTCACTGGAGTTGGGTTTATTTATTTGAGCTATCCCATAATGAGCTATAGGCTCAGACAAGATGGGGTCGAGGAAGAGGAGGACAGTGTTCAAGCAGGGTTGTACATATTGATCAGTTCATCAGCAAGATCCGTGAAAAAAAGAGACATGGCGAACTGCGTGAGCTGCTGCCTTTCGAACTGGCGAACAAGGCTCATGTCCTGGCTTTGACTCAACATCTTGCGATTCTGGGCAAATCACTTAATCTCCATGTGCCTAAAGAAAAAAAATCTGACCTTATATGGTGTAATGTGATCCTCATGCAAAGTGTTCTTGTGCCTTTTGGGCCAAGTTTGAGATATATAAAAATGCAAAAAATATAAATAAAATAGGATTCATGCAACACACCAACCTGTGTTTTGCTATCAGCCTTTAACACTTTTTACCATCTAGCACTCTGTGGAGCTTGAAAAAAGCTTGGAGCACACAAAGAATCGGGTACAAAAGTAATACCATGAAGTCTATGATAGGCGTGTGGTTTTGAGACAAATTTCAATTGATTTTATCTTCAGTGCAGGTGGTCACACGTAGTTGTTGCTGAAGAACAATTAGCTACATAAAACAAACTGGACAGCCGACACGTGTTTTGTCCTGTCAGTCTTTAACAAGGATGTAATAAAACAAGTTGAAAAAATATATAAACCATACCTTACCTATTTGTTTCTAATGTAAAAATATATTATAATTTTGAGCAACCCATCAAATCAGTACTGAAAAACAAAGGTGAAAACCAAGAGGGTGGCTTATATATAGATGAGTGCAAAAAGAACAGATGTCAAACATTCACATCCAGTCACAGATCTGGCCCTAAATCCACTGTGTTTTTGCTCACCATCTTCAGTTCGGACCAAGATCTAGCTTTCTGCTAAATTTTGAGTAATTCTGTTCAGCCATTTTTGTGGTAGGGTTGATCAAAAAAGTCTATTGAAAATGCATGGGGATTTTGTGTTTTGGGACCCCCTCCCTTTTTCTTGGCTCGCTTGACGGATCACCCTAAAACTTACCATGCACAAACGAGGCAAAAACAACTCTTGGGAAGATTTGTGAAGATTTGTAAAACCCACCAAAGTTATTAGCAAAACACATAAGCAAGCAAAAAAGGCAATTCCTACGTTAACACACATACCAGCAAAATCTCAAAAACAGATTTTACACTTTATGGCCAATCCACGGAAAGCAAAATTACATCACCCTGAGCAGGTATGTCAAACTCATATCGTTCCAGCACCCAACTGATAAGAGATATTTCTCCTATCTTCTTTGCACCATTAAAATAATGTTAATATCATTTGAAATCAGAAGGAATCGCTCATGATAAAAGTCCTAAAAACGTACTGGGCTTCAGACCGCAAACAATGGGACAACATTCCATCCCTACATTTCAGTACCATCTTTTCTGCATCTCAGAGAATGAAAAGTGTAAAAAATTCAATATTTGGCCTTTACCATGGGATACAAGACTTCCCTTTTCACTTGAATTCTGATGGGTATTGAAAATCGTAATTTTGTAAAATTCTAAATGTAAGCAAACCGCTACTACACATGAGCAAAGATGGGATTAACTTACCGTTCGTTTGCATACAGCACGCAGGGCAATCTATGAACAATGCAATAACAAAATGCCCAATTAAAGATGGCTCCTACTGACTTGGTCGTATTATGTTAGCCACACCTGTCCAACCAATAAACAGATGTGGTGATCGCTGTCCCAATGGATTCTCCTCTGCCACAAGGGCTGCCATTTTAACAGACCTCGTGCACGCCATTTCAAGCCGGGCAATACCTCAAACAAAGACCTAAATCAGGGTTCTGCAAAGTCAGTCCTGGAGAGCCGGGTCCATGCCAGATTTTTAGCATATCCAGATTTATAAAAATGTAGATTTCTGAAATATCTTGTTTCTAAATGTGGATATGCTAAAAATCTGGCATGGACCCGGCTCTCCAGGACCGACTTGGCAGAACCCTGACCTAAATCAATCAGTAAAATATGCAGATCGTGAAAGTAAACCACGGATACAAACAGCGGTACCGCAGAGAGAGCAGACGCCGATGCCAACACTTCAGAGGCTGGTGCTGTCTGGAGTGAGTGGCAAGCAGCAGCGGGAGGTATCATTTCCACAATGAAGAGATCCCAAGCCAGGAACAGGTGTCAGCAATTTATTACAGACAACATCAAACAGCTAACTCGAGGCTAGTCCTTGCAGCAACTGCCTAATATAGCACTCAGTCAAGAATCCTCAGAATCTCACTCCCAAGCTCTAATAAACCATTCTATAGAGGGTGAGTGAGAGTACAGTTTACACCTGTACAAGGATTGAAAAAACGATGTACAGAACATGCTCGAGGCAACACTCATACAATCACAAGTGCCCACTAATTGACACCAGAACACACACAATCATAGTATACAATAATCATCACAGTATAAGCCCCAATACATGAAAGTAATAAGGTCGGTAACGTAAAGTGCTCACTGTAGTGGATAAACTGCTTTTTAATTAACCGTGCCAAAGGACCTGTCATAGAGCTACTCACTATCATTTGTTTAGCCCACACGTGCATCTTGCCAGGATAGCCAAAAAGCTATGACTTCACAGTCTTCTTCAAAATAGCATGTTTTTCAGATCTCCTCATTTCCTCCATAAAACCATTCCTCAAGTTTGCACCTTCAACACAAAGCATGTTGCCTTCACATGTGCTCTTTTACCACAGGTGCCTTCAGCAGGCATTTATCCCTCAAGCTCAAATCTCTCCATATCACAAATTCATATGTTTTAGTTTTCCAGTGTTCTGGTGCGTTTCTCCACACTGTCCTAGGGACTCAGGTGAGGTCTCTTAGGTTAACTCTTTCTTTGACTCAAAGCCAGCGAAGGCTCTCAGAACAGAGGAGTTATGCTGTTGATAAATAACATTGGCCACTACCCAAGCTGCATGATACTCTACTTGCTGTAGCCTATTTATTAATTTTGCGGACCTCCCCGAAACAAGCTGGAGCAGTAACCAAGTCATCTTATGCTATGCTACGTTATGCTATGCTTTGTTATGCAGAGTTCAACTCACCTGAAGGGTATCCTGGCACACAACAAGCAGCTGAATGGGCTGAGCGAAGGCTGGGGTTAGTTGAAGAGGCAGATGTTCAGTTTTTTTAGGAATTCAAGAACTGAGTAGGTGGTTCTGATGTGCAGTTGCAAGTCGTTCCAGGCTTTAGGGGTAAAGTAGAAGACATGACCACATGATCTGGTTTTGCGTATGCAGAGGTGCATGCGAGTAGGAGTCTGACTTAGCGGAGGAGTCTGGTATGTTCGTGGCGGTTTATGCAGTTGCTGAAGTACATGGCTCAATGTTGTGTAAGGCTTTGTATGTGTGTGTGAGAAGTTTGAAGAGTGCTCATTTGTGGATTGGGAGCCATTGGGGCGCTTTGAGTAGTGGGGTGATGTGAGAGCAGGGTGGGAGGCTGACGGTGAGCTTGGCAAATGAGTTGTGATTGGTCTGGAGTACACAAAGTCACAGAAAAAAGTTAGGGAGTTTTAAAGACCCACAAGTACTGCCCCCCAACTTGTAAATTGGGAGGCAGTCCTATGGTCTGGAGTCTTCTTGTCAGGTGATTATGGATTCCAGCATAGAGTGCTTTGCCATAGTCTAGCTTGCTGGTGATGAGGATTTGAATGATGTTTCTGCTAGTGTTGGTGGGGATCCATTTGAAGATCTTCTTGAGCATCTTGGGTGTATAGAAGCAGGAGGCAGAGACTGTGTTTGCTGGGCTGGGCTTGATGAGTTATTTTTCGATTACTATTTCAAGTTTTTTTTTTACGTGGATTGTCATGAGGGGTGTAGGTGCGAGCTTGGCAAGCCACCAGGTAGAGTACCAGAGTGAGGTATCTTTGCAGAGGACTACTACTTCTGTCTTGCTGTGTTGAGTTTGAGGCAGTTGGTTTGCATCCATCTGACGACCTCAGTCATACATGCAGAGAAAGTGGTCCAGATGTTTGCCGTATTGTCAGAGACGGGAGTATGAGCTGGTTGTCGTCAGCGTAGGATATGATGTTGATTCAGTAGGCATGGATGATGCCAGTGAGTGGGGTCCTCTAGATATTGAATAGAGTGGGAATGACTAGAACTCTGGAGATGTGGTTGACAGCATCTGAGGTGGCCAACTGGGGAGGGCCTGTTAGAAAAGAGCAAATCCACGGAAGTGTGGGTCCTTGGATACTATCTTTGTGTAGTCTTGGAATAAGGATGGGGTGGGGGATGGTTTTGAAGGCTGCAGAAAGGTCCAGTAGGATGAAGGCTGCGGTGTAGCCGCTGTTCGTGGTCATCCAGATGTCATCGGTGGTGGCGATGAGGGTGATCTCTGTACTGTGACTGGGCCTGAATCAGGATTGAGTGATGTTGAGGAGGTGGTTGTCATTGAGGAGGGTATCTAGATGTTTGTTTGTCATATTTTCTATGTCTTTTGTTGGTTAGGGTAGCAAGGAGACAGGCCGGTAGTTGGCAGCTACCCTGCTGAAGGTTTCCTGGGGAGGAGGAGTACTGTGGCATGTTTCCAGGCATCCGGGTAGGTGTCTGTGATGATTGAGTACTTCAGGATCAGATTGAGGGCTGCGCTGATGGGGTCCAGCCATTTGACGAAGTTGTGGTGAGAGCAGGAATCTCAGGGTGCTCTGGAGTACATGCACTGCATGCTTTTTAGATTTCTTGAGAGGTGTTGATGGGCCAGGTGGTCAGAGTGGTCCACTGGGTGTTGGTTGAGATTGGGAGAAGGGTTCCAAGGGTGGAAGGGTCCAACTTCGCCTACTAGTTGTCATAGATGCTGGTGATCTTGTTGCTGAAGAATAGGGACAGCAGCTGGGTGCAGAGGTCCTGAAAAGAGGTTAGGCTGGTGGAGCTTGCTGGGAGAGAGGGAAGACTTTCACTGTCACAAAGAATCCTTGGCAGTGTTGGTGCTGCTCTCAATGTCCTTGGCGAGCACAGAGTGTTTGAGGGCTGTGATTTGCAATTGGTAGCGTCTTAAGGCTTATTTGCAGGGTCACTGGAATTATGAGATTGTGCAGCTGCAGCGGTTTCCCCATAATTATGGAATTGCCACATAATCCATCATCTGCCACATAATCTGCAGATGTTAGCAATAAAAATTGTTTCTTCCTCAAATGGTTTAAAAGTTACTAAAAATGCAGTGACAAGTGTTACGGAAAAGTGAAAGGCCCTTTGCAAAGCCGGACTTGTCACCGTTTTGCTGGTGATTGCTATATTTGGATATTAAAATGGTACCAGTGAGGTACAACCAATGCCCAGACAGCGTTACCAAGTTTAAAAAAGATGAAATAATGAAGTAATACTATTAAAAAACGTGCTACATTATGCTGCATAATTTGCCTTTTCTAGCAGCATAATTTACTCACCCTTGTCTCATAATTTGGCCCTCTCCTACCAGTATAATTCCAGTGGCCCTGCATATTTGTAGGTGCTCTTGTTGGTGTCATCCTGACTTTGTCCCCATCTCCGTTTAAGTTGCTTGCCCTGCCATTTGGAGAGCCTGAGCTCTTTTGTGTAGTATTGGCTTGCTTGTAGTCTAGTTCTTTTGGCTTTGTTGGATTTGAGAGGCATCATGGAGTTTGCACAGGCAGTGATCCAGGTGTGAAGTTGGAGATGGATTCCGGGAGGTGGTTGTTGTGTCGAGGCCGGTGGTGTAGGACTTTGGAGGACTAGGATACTTCTAAGATTTTGTTCCAGTCCCTCCATGAAGATTTGACAATGGTGTTTCTGGGGTGGTGTGCGATGGGTAAGCTGAAGTTGACATGGGTGTGGTCAAACCAGTTGATCAGTGTGGGCTTGTCGATGAAGATAGGGTCGAGTAGGTGTCCAGCGGCATGTGTCGTATCTTCCACACACTGGGTGAGCCCAAGGTGAAACAGGTCCTCGAGGAGGTTGGTTGTGTGAGGTCCCCAAAGAAGGTGAAGGTGCTGGAGTCAAGGATCAGGGGGCAATGAAGTCTGTGATGGTGCCACAGAAGTTGCCATGCCGTCCAGGAGGGTGGGAGACAAGACTGCTGCTTAGGATGTAGTTGGCAGTGACAAAGAGTTTGAAAGTCAAGTGCTCCATGTTCCTATTGGTGGGAATTGCCATTACAATGACGGAGCCAGACAGGTTTTGGTCAGGAAGAGCAAGTCCAGTGAGTGGTCATGTAGTAGATTCCTAACTTCGGTGGTGAGTCAGTGAGTGTGAGGCGTATGCAGAACAAGGAGGAGTGTAGTGGAGGTTGGCTGTGTGTGGTCATGCATGTTGAGTTTGATGAGTTGCATGGGGGAGTGAGGTCGGTCCAAGAGGGTCCCTGTGAATTGGTAGGTGCAGGAGGATGCACTTCAAGTGTCAGGAGGTGCGGCAGCAGTGCTGGGAGATGAGTCTGAGGTTCAGGGCGCAGAGGGTTACAGTGAAGTGGCGATGGGGGGCTGATTGGAGGAGGACCTGTGCTGGTCTTGATGCTGGGTACAGGGGGGTTGCAGGTGCAGCAAGGACGGGCACAGACCGGCTGGTCTTTGGCATCCTTCCGGCATGCCAACTACACGTCCACGCTGCAGCCTTTATTAAGTGAAGAGAGTTTTGGTGAGAAACCAGAGATGTCACTTCCTGTGCAGATGTATGGTGGGAAATCCAGTGATATCACTTCTTGTACAGATGGATGTTGGGAAATTCTGTGATGCCACTTCTTGTGCAGATGGATGAGAGGAAATTAGTCCTGTTGCTTGGCTCCTTCTTTTAAAGACAGTTTGGTGGGAAACCAATAGTGTATGCATAAACCACACAAAAACCAACAGTGGCTCTTGCAATATTTGCTATATTATTTTTCTACAGATAAGGCCACATCTTGGCCAATATCCTGTTGATTTGTTCAACATGCTTTTCTATTGATATCTGTTCATCAAATACAAAGACCAAAGATTTCAGTGACTGAAAAACTTGTGTTTCCAAATTTCCTATCCTTAATCCTTTGTACTCAGTGCTCAGCTTTAAAATGTTTACTTGAATGCATGGCAACATCAGCTTTATTTTTTTCAGGAACAAATGCAATCAGAAAGGAGGACATTCGTTACAAAAGCTTCCGTTTAGAACTAGACGATAAAAAACCTAGTTGAAACATTGGAGACTAATTAAATAGAATGACAAATATTTTATAAGAATCAATCTAACTTGCAGATCAGATGAATCATAACTTGAGATCTATACTCATTAAATCAGAAACAATAATTGCTCAGAACATTAAAACCATATTTTCCATATTTACACTATGCAAATTCCAGTTACCCCCCAAGATTAGAGGAGGAAAATTACCTACACACTTGCCAAAAAATTCACACTGTGTGTAGACAATAAGATGCCTATATGGAATTTATTACAAAGAAATAACAGATCACAGGTTGAGACTTTGTTGAAATGGGTGTAAGAGTAATATCAGATAAAGCTAGCGACCAAGGAGAGGCAATAGAGTTCCATCAGGGTGGGGGTGATGTGATCATATTTTTATGTATCAAAAGAACTTCTTAGAATGGACAGATCAAGAAGAACACCCCAAACCAGTCATTATGAATGAGATTTAATGACATGTTACATGCACCATAAAGGTGCTCCAGAGGATGTGCACAATATAATTGTAAGTTACACATATTTATATGCACATTTCCATCTAGATGTCATCATAGTACTATTGAAAAGTGAACATGAATTAATGAAGTGACTGGTTTCAGAGGCTGTCACAGAAGCCCAAAGTACAGAATAAACTAAACAATTCTTATTACAGCAACATTCAGTGACCGCACTTACGGATATGCCACCTTTCCATACACAATAATTTTAAATTCCAGCCATTCAGACCAATAATATCTGGAACAGAATCTATATTTAAACCACTAGCCCAATGTATTGATATTTAGTTGCAACAAATGGAATTAAAGATGCAACGAGAAAGATCCCTTTTAGAGTTGCCATTAGAAGAGTTGTGGACGATCCTTCTTCAACTAAAGCATGCTATTTTATCTGACAATTTCTACACATATCATATCACAGGTACTGAAATGGGCTCTAATGTAGTGCTGCCTTATACAAACCTTTTATGAATCAATTCCAACATAACCATATTTGAGAATATGAAAGCTGATCCAAACATCTGAAAATATAGGTATGGCATATTAATTATATGTTCTAAATTTGGCCAGAAACGAAGGAAGACTCTCATTAATGGTTTGAATGGTTAATTTAGACACTGAAGACAAATCATACTTATTATCTGGGTGTGCAAAGTGAATGAAAAGTTGACAAGTGGCGAAAATTTGTATTTGTTAAAGTGATGGCAGAAATAGCATTTTAATCAGTCTCAAGAATTTCTCACTGAATGCTCAGATATTAACATGGAAGAGGATTTTGACACACAGGGTAGATTCTGACAATCAAATGAAAGTTCTCACACAACAAAATCCAACAGAGGGGTTACAACGATACATTTTTATGGAAACTAAATAGCAAATCACTAATGTCCGCAGGAACGATTTATTATCTTATTGGAAAATTGCAATTAGAAAGGATGGTATTTGTTACAAAAATCCCAGTGCAAAAGTAGGTGATTAAAAATAGCATTTGAAACATTGGAAAATAATATTATGAACAGGGAACTTTATTTTAAAGAACAAACCTAAATTTGCGCATCTGAGAAATCGGAACTTGAGGTCTATAATTATCAAACAGGAGCCTCTCTGAAACAATAATAGGCTTTGCAAATTCCAGTTACCTAACGAGGAGGGGGTACATTGCCCACACACGGGCCAACAAAAAAGTCACAATGTGTACGTGCAATAAACTTTTGGAATTATAGTGTGCCAGATCACACGGTGAAACTTCATTGAGCTGAGCACAGGAGCAACCTCAGAACACCTACTTGTACCCATGCTACTTAATGGAGGGGATAGGACATCAACTCGAAGAACGTGGGGATATGAAGGGGGAAGCAAAACACCATGGATGGGGAGAGAGAGCAAGAAAACACATGCTCTCCCATGACATGCTAAGATCAAAAGAAAATGTAGGAGGCAGTAAAAGAATACAAGTCATCCAATCATGATGGTGATAAAGAGGCTATGCTCCATGGGAGGGACAAACACCAGAAGATGAAGGAAGACCATTGAATAAGCTGTAAAAGCACAGAAGATTAACAAGCAAGCCATCCAATGAAAAGCAATGGGCTGACACAAAGCCCACTGTAGGTATTGGTGATGTACGCAGTAGGTCTTCAATAACAAGCAAGACCTCAAAATCACAGTAATCAGATATTTCACAGAGTGTCGATACAATATCAGCCAAATGAAGGAACTCTTGTAAAAAATTATAGGACAAGTGGAAATAGTATGGATTGAGAAACTAGATACTTTACAGCCAAGTGCATTGAATGAGACGTAGGGCTTTGTGTGTTTTCTGTGAAGCAAGATAATAGCTTTAAAGTATACATTTTCTTGCATTTATATAGCGCTTACTATACCTGGCAAGGTCTTGAATAGGGACTACAATAGAAATATTAGTTAATTAGAAGAAAAAGTGATATTATTCACAGGCAGGCAACAAAAAGTGCTATCTAATACTTGGACACCATTATTAGTTAATTTCATTAAACTGATGGCATAGTGTTCGACATGTAAACTTTGAATATACAGACATATTGACGTCACATACAACAGTTTGACTAAATTATTATTGGCACAGGTGGATGTTTTTAGATAGTTATGAATCATGCACAATAACTTGATTTTGTTTTATTCTATTTGCACTTTAGATTTATTGCATTAAGTTTCGGGAAATATTACCCTAAAAAACAGATTCGTAGTCCCAAAACGCACAGAGATTAAATTTTCCCTTTGGACATACTTTAGAAACATTTGTACATCTATTCTGTGTTGCAAAACATGAAGACCCAATAGTTGGGTTAAAGCTTTTGTTACAAAAATAATTTAGTTGGAGAATTATAATTGAAATTTACTCACGTTTAATTTACTTTTGTGAGATTCTCACTAAAAAGTACAATGCAGCTCCCCTGAAGATTTACATAGTGGCAATCCATACTCTATTAAAAAATGAGTTTGGAAACCATTGTCAGTGTCCCCATAATTATCTTGTTAACATTTTCAGAAAACTCACGAACTGGAATGAAGGAGTATTTAGAGATCAGAAGTGCACTGATTGTGTCAGACTGTTGTTCTTGGAAATTGCCCCATTCTGAGGTCACTCCCGAGAGTGTCAGTGTGGACCAGCAATCCGAGACTCTGTTGCCAAGACTCCTCTTACTAAAACTTCCTTTATTTACTCATCACTCAGTCAGGTTTCTATCCGAATGAACTCTAAGCTTATAACTCAGTTTGCACCTAGTGGGACCTTGAGCAAAAGAAGCATCCATCGTAGTAGCATCCCATGCATTCTATGTGCTGGTGAGGACCATGATGAGGCCACCTCTACGAAGTGACCTTCACATGCCTTCCAGAGCTGTCTGATCCTGTTTTAAGCCAGAGAGACCAGCTTTCCTTCTTTTGCAGGACAGAACCTGAAACCTACAAGTGTTCTATTAAGACAGGGAAGTCAAAATAGCATCCTATCAGCACACAAGGGTTACACTCTGTTACGCATCCTGGTCCTCGCCCCACTCAAAGGAGCAATAAATTAATTTGTGCTGTGGGGAGTGGAAATGTCATCTATTTTAAATTTTGAATGAAGGCCCTGTTGGACGCCAAATTCTCTTCGAACATGCCACATGTGAAAGCCATCATTTCAACAGAGCACATGGTCTAGTGCAGTGGTTCCCAATCTGTGGTCCGGAGACTGCTGGGGGACCGCAAAGCCTCCTCTGGGGGTCTGTAACTGGTTAGAAAATTAAATATTGTTGGCATATTAGGTCCCCAGCTTTCAGTGATGACTCCGTGGGGGGATTCCCAGAGTCCAATAATGATTCACTGGCGGTCCCCGAGTTCCAGTAATGAAAAAGTGAGGGTCCACAGAAGTCAAAAGGTTGAGAACCACTGGTCTAGCGGAAGGCTCCATCTTCTATTCCTTGGTTTGTGACTGACATAGCACATAAAAGTATAAGCATACTGTCTGGGACATGTGGCAGCATGAACATTTATCACCGCCATGCATGACCGTGTCAGAGCTCTGTGCTCTCAGCGGTGCCACATGCGTGTTTTCCACCGCAACACCATCAGAGAGTTTCCGCTTCATGAATCACAGATCAATAGGCTGTCTTCCGCCATTGTGAAATGAAGTCTCCCATTAATGGCCTTAGAAGGCTGGAGACTCTCAGATGGACTTTTAGTTCAAGATAGAACTGTCAATAAAAAGGCTGCAAAAAAACTCCTGCAGAGGAACCAGCAGATTCCAGTCGAAAGAGCAGCAATGAGAAAGGGAGCCTTCTAAGGTCAAATGAAGCAGGTATGGATTATACAAACGCGTAGAGAGAGGAGCAGGAGTATTACTGGGTACAGTGCCGCGGAGTGTATCTTACACACTTTATTTCGCTTTATTTTCTTTCATAACCTCACCCCCAACCAGGCGCAGCCCGTCCTTTAGGGTGGAGGGGCCACACACCCCCACCTTTTGCCCCTCATGAAGAGTGTCTTCATGAGGGGCAAAAGGTCAGCCTAACAGACACTCTTCATTTTCAGCTCAGACAGCCAGGAGCAGACATGCGCGATTTGCGCAGACTCATGGCTGCCTGAGCTGAACTTTGCTGGGCTGAGGAGGTCACAGCTCCTATGGGCGTGACCTCCTCAGCTCAGCAAAGGTGCCTCGAGGCCCTCCCCTGGGTGACAACGAAAGCGTCACCCATTGACTTCGACCTGACCTGGGCGCTTCAGGATTAAGCCCTGAAGCGCCCAGGGCGAGTGTCAATTAGTGACACCTCGTCACAGAGTGGGGTGGGGTCAGCAGTTTCACTGACCCCATCCCACTCTGTGACGAGGCTGGGACTGCTGCCTTCACTCATTGGCTGACCTAAGGTCAGCCAATGAGTGAAGGCAGCAGTCCCAACCCTCCTGGGACCTCCGAGGCTGAAGGTAAGTGTGTGTGTGTGTGTGATCTTTTAAAATGAATGTTTGGTGTGTGCGTGCATGTGTGAATGTTATGAGTGTTGTTAATGGATGTGCGTGCATGTGTGTGTGAAAGAATGAGTGTGTGTGTGTGATCATTTAAAATGAATGTTTGGTGCGTGCGTGCATGTTTGAATGTTCTGAGTGTTGTTAATGGATGTGCGTGCGTGCGTGCATGTGTGTGTGTGAAAGAATGAGTGTGTGTGTGCTAACCCGCCCACCCCCCTCCCTCCTAAAGCCGCTGGCCGCCACTGCCCCCAACTATCTCCAGACTATTGCAAACAATTTGGTATGAGAAATGCTAAATCGGTCTAAAATGACTGGTTTTGGGGGAGGGACAGCTAGCTGATTTAAAAAAAAAAAGATCATTTGTGAGAACAAAGAGTTACACCGTGTGATTTTTTTTATTTAACCCTTAATTCCGAACAAATTAAAAGCGGTAGCCATCACTTTGTAGAAACCTAGTATTGCTTTTTGTACATCATCTGAGATAGTCAGGGGTGCCAGTCCCGATAGATTTGTAAATGATGTGGCTGGTTTTGAAGATGTTTGGGCCAGTAAGGGGAGCTATTGGAGTTCCTTCAGGATGGGGGTGATGTGGTCATAGTCTATGTATCAAGAAGAATTGCTTAGAAGGAACAGAACAACAAAGACACCCCAAAACTGTCATCGGCACGAGCACTAATGATGTTACATGCACCGCAAATGTTTTTAAAAAAAATGCCCTACTACTACTCAGTGTGGCCCCATTCATTGGAAACACCCTAGCTTCTGCTCAAGATGGAAATGGAAGAACAACTTGCAAGAAGTGGTGTGCTCTTGTGTGGTGATTCTACAAAACACCTGTAGCGTGGCATTCCCCTCCACCACTAGGACCCTCCGAGTGGCTGGAAGCCCGTCTCATGGAATCAAGGGGGCAGAAATGGTGAACGGCTAAAAAGAAAAGCGGGAGCCGCACTTCAAAAAACTGAAATGTACAACAGGCGGCAGACTACAGTAGCGATCATGGCTTCATATCTGGGGGGCAGTTTGCCCCCTCTAGCCTCCCTAGAGTGATACAAACACATAAGTGAATTGGGGAACAGCAGTTAAAAAAGGCAAGTAGGTAGGGGGAACAGCCATCACTTAGTAGGTTTTCACAGCAGGACAGTCACTCATGCATTAAATGTGTTGGTGACCGCTCATCTGTAAAAAGTCCCAGAACAAAACCAGTCATGCTGCCTTCCTCATAGCAACAGAGAAGGTTCAGAGTCTCTGATAAGACAGTTTCATTATGGTGATTCTTACCCTGTACAACATGGGTGCCAGGACTGTGTTGCTTTTATCCCTCTCACCGCACAGCCTTCTGCTCTTCCACAGGTGTAGCCTGAAGTGGTGGAATATACAGTGGAACTCTCTAAGGGATATGTTTGTGTGTCTACCCTCCAGGGTTTGCCCTTGACACTAGGGGTCTGATTTAGATCTCGGTGGATGGGTTCCCCTGTCACAACGGTGACGAATATCCTTCCCGCTGAAATATAAATCCCATAGGAAATAATGGGATTTATATTTCAGGAGATGGGATATCCGCCACCGTTGTGATGGACTACTTTATCCGCCAAAATCTAAATCAGGCCCCATGTTTGCAGTGACATAGACAGCATACTAACTTCCTCAAAAACAAGAACAAAGAATAGAAACCAAGGGTGGCATTAGCAGAAACGGTCAAATAATCTAAGTGATAGGTGTCTGCTTTATCAGCCTGCAAACCACCTTGCTGTTTTCTCTTTAGTCAGGACATTACTGTCAGCTTGAATGCTTTCCAGAGAGGGGAGCAGTCACTCCTGTTCCACTATGTAGAAGACTGACCTTAGCTTTAAGAATTTCAAAGAAAGCATTTGTACCATCATTCAGTTAATGCTGTCCACACAAAAATCAGTATGGTCAAAAGCACTCACCAGGTAAAAGAGTCTTCAGTGCCCCATAACAAATGAAAAAGAACTCCCATTCATACCGCAAAAATAAATTGAGCAAAACAGATAGGCACACCCTTACAATATTCACATGGCAGCAAATACCAGCTGAGCATTTTACGTAGCACATCCCCTGCTGCTTTATCTTCAACATGACTGTTAATGGCTCTCCTGTCATGTGATGTGTGTTCCTTCCAGACAGGGGACAAAAGAGCTATTGTGGGGGCACGGGGGTTCTCAGCCATTCCTGAGCTTCACATTGTAGTCTGAGGCCTGTACTCCCCTTCCTAACTTCTGTAGCTGCCTCGTCTTTCAAATGCAGCTCACACCTGATTCTGCCTGTCTTTTGTTGCCCTAGATAGATCAGGGATCCCAAGAAAAGGGGGAAAACTGACCAGAGCCAGGTTAGGTTTAGACGAAGAGAGTGACCTGTCCCCACCCCCCAAACACAGACTGCACAGGTATAAACATGGCATCCTCAAAACCTCTCATCGCAACACTCCTGGACCAGAACCTGCTTGCCTTGAACCCAGGATCCCAGAAATAACTCCAATGGTCAGTTGGCTGACCTTCTGATTGAGCTTCAGAGATACAACAAGCATCCAGAGGCTTTCCCTGCAACTTCCCTCTGATCAGCACCAACTGGACCTACCTGGACTCTGCTGATGATCTCTGCCTTAGTGAGTCTTGACCCCCGAAAGTTACCTCCCCAGGTTCTGGACCCTTGCCTGGTGCCAAAGTGTACTCCCCCAACCTGCACACTGCAGGAATTGGACTCCAGGTGAAAATAATTCAGAGGTTCTGGGCTCTTGGTGTCAGCAACGACCGCCCATGTCTCCTGCCAATTTGAAGCTCCTGCTCTTCGAATGAGGAACGACTGCCTGTGTCTCCCACCAATGCAAAGCTCTGACTGATGACCTGTCCTTCACGCTAACAATGATCTTTTCGTGGTCAAACTTTGACTGGTGACCAGCTCTTTGTGCTGACAATGACTTCCTTGCAGCCCCCACCAACGCAAAGCTTCGACTGAGGCTCCTTGTGTGGAACTAGACTGAGCTAAAAGGTAAACTTTCAACGGGATGAACCTGGTCCCTGTATTTGATCCGCGCTCTATCGCTGTCAGGCTGATCATTTGATTTTGACCTGGTAAAGTGCGACCAGATAACTGAGATTGCCACTTTGTGCTTTTTTTGGTGCCATTTTTACCTGAAACTTTAAAAATTCATATTAGAAATTGACTCTCTAGTTGGCAGAGGTATACACCGTTGTCCAAGTACGGCCCACACTACTAGTCAGGGTAAGTCACAACACAACACAAATTATCCAGTGCTCACCCTCTGGTAGCTTGGCACAGAGCAGACAGGCTTAATTTAGAAGGCAACGTGTAAAGTATTTGTGCAATACCTCATACAGTAACACAGTGAAAACACCACAAAAATACACCACACAGGTTTAGAAAAATAGATAACATTCACCTGAATAACATAAGGCCAAAAACGACAAAGATCCACTAAGCACAAGTTGAAATATCACTTTTTAAAGGGGTAAAAGTCTCAATCCTTAAGAATCAGTTGTTGTAGCTTTGTAAAACACAGTACCTGGGGTGTGTCAAAAATAACGATGCACGGGGACCGTAGAGGGGGAGATGCGTAGAAAAATAAGGTGTTTCGTCTGATTTTCTGGTGCGGCACAGACGATGCATCGTTTCTTTCGATGGTGCAAGGTGATGCGTCGAATTTCAGGAGAGCAGCTTTGGTTCCTCACTATGACGCGGGGATATTTTGACGCCCAGGGACGATGAGTTGAAAGTCCTTGACGTGCTGGTAGAAGAAGCAGGCGCTGCATCAATTTGGTAGGCAGTGTGGTGAAATTTTAGCCGCGAGGCAGGCGCTGCATCGATTTATGGTTGTGAGTTTGGCGCTGCATCAGCGCAGTCAGCAGTGCGGCAATTTTCTAGCCGTGATGAAGGTGATGAGTCGATTTATGCTGGTGTTGCATTGATTTTCCGACACACTAGGATTTCCTTAGGGGATAAAGCCTTTGTTGGCCCTGTGATTTCAGAAACAGGAAGCAAGCTCAATCCAAGCCCTTGGAGAGCACTTTTGGAGAAAGGCAGAGTACTTCCATCAGAGTCAGGCGCACAAGACAGCAGGGCAACAAGCAGGAAAGCAGTCCTTCAGCAAAAAAGTCAAGATGAGTCCTTTGGGCAGCCAGGCAGTCTCTCTGGCAGAGTCCAGGTGTAGGTCCAGAAGTGTCTGATTTGGTGGGGTCAAAGGTCCAGTTTATATATCCCAAAATGCCTTTAAAGTGGGGGGAACTTCACAGAGTGGTTTTGAAGTGCACAAGTTCCCGTTTCATCCCAGTCCTGTCTACCAAGGTCCCTGTGGGGTTATCAGTCCTTTGTGTGGGGTCAGGCCACTGGCCTTTGAAGTATAAGAGAGAGCCCCTCCACCCTTCCTGCCCAGGGAGACCCATTCACTGTGCAGATGTAAGTGAATGCCCTGTGTTTATGGCTGTCTGGGTGGAGTGCACAAGGGGGGCTGTCAACCAGCGCAGACCAGATGTGGATTGGAGACAGGCTGTAAGACAGATGGCAGTAAGTGCAGAGAAATGCCCACTTTCTAAAAGTGCCACTTCTAAAATAGTAATATGAAATCCAACTTCACCAGTAAGCTGGATTTTCTATTACCATTCTGGCCATGCCAAATATGACAGGGCTACTTCTTCCAGATCAGAATCTCCCACTTAAAAGTATCTGAGGGCAGTTCTAATGTTCTAATGCTAGTCTATGAGAGGAGCAGGCCTCGTAGAAGTGGAAAACCAATTTGTGAGTTTTTCACTACCAGGACATCTAAAACAAATAGGTACATGTCCTGCCTTTTACTTACATAGCACTCTGCCCTATGAGTTACCTAGGGCCTTCCTTAAGGGTGACTTGTATGTAGAAAAAGGGGAGTTTAAGGCTTGGCAAGTAGTTTTAAATACCAAGTTGAAGTGGCAGTGAAACTGCACACACAGGCTTTGCAAAGGCAGGCCTGAGACATGGTTATGGGGCTACTTATGTGGGTAGCACAATCAGTGCCGCATGGCCACTATTAGCATTTAATTTACTGGCCCTGGGCACATGTAGTGCAGTTTATTAGGGACATACACGTAAATTAAGTATGCCATTTGGGTATGAGTCAATGTTACCATGTTTTAGGGAAAGAGCACATGCACTTTAGCACTGATTACCAGTGGTAAAGTGTCCAGAGTCCTGGTGTGGCTTCGGGCATCAAGATGGCGGTCGCACTCTGAGAGTGCTCTGGACCCCTCCGTCATCCGCCCATAGTTAGCGCGGTCCGAGGGAGCTGAAAGACGCCGTTTCGGACACCCCTGTGACCCTGGGTCTCGTGGGGGTCGCGCACGGCAAAAAAAACCGAGATCCTGCATTTTATGCCCGCGCGGAGACCAGGCCGATCCCGGGAAGGGAAAACAAGATGGCGACCGCGACGCGCCCGGCGGGACCGAGGCCAGGCCGATAGCTGAGCTGATGGCGTGTGCGGCAGGCTGAAAGAACGGAGAGTGTCCCTGGGGGGGCCTGGACCGGGCCCCGGCGGCGGATCCCTGTGGCCGGGCGGCCGGAGAAGAAGGCACCAGGTGAGCTGCCCTGCCTTGTGCACTGCCCTGCGGGTGCAGGCTGGGAGGCCTGGACCCCCCATCCATCCTGCCTGGCCCGCGAGACGAAAGTGAAGCGGCCGGGCGAGGACAGGAAGACCCCCGCCACTGCTTGTTCCCCCCGCAGCCCCCTCCTGGTACGTAATAGGGGCTGGGGCCGCGCGGGGGGTCGGGACTCGACTGGGGGTCGGGCGGGTCCGCCCGGGAGGACGAAGACACTATCCGGGGCCCAGGAGAGGAGGAGAAGGAAGGAGAGGGGGTCGACGAGTTGTGAACCCCCCCTCTCCTGTCATTGCTACAGTGAAGGGGACAGGCAGTGGCCCACCTCCGGCTCCCATTCAGATCCCCATCCAGAGGGGGTTTGCCAAGGCCCACACCAAGAGCTGGTAGCAGACCAGGATCCGAGAAGTGGAGACACACACCCCAAAACAGTCTGAAATTTAAGGCCTCGAACTATAGACAATTGATCCTTGTCGAGACAGATCTGAGAAGTAGAGGCCAGCGTGTGGCGAAATGGGGCCCTTTACGGAAACACCAGATCCTGGGTGTGGGGAGACCTGAGCCCGGATCTGTAGTGAGTCCCTTTCGCCTAAGCAGAGGGTGAGAGGAGGGGAGCTACCGGATGCGAGCCAACGACCAGGTCTTTCAACGGTACCGGCAAAAGATGCTTCCACAGGGCCCAAGAGAGAGCAAATTAGTCCAGAAGACACCCCTGAGACAGTGACACCCCACCGTCCCTGCGCGGAGCAGCACAGCGATACCTTCCCTGGTCCAAGACACCGGAAAACAAATTGAAAACCTGGGCTTGAAAACATAAATACGGAGAGTGTGACACACCCGGCCCCCACCCCGGGCACCACGATGGGAAAGGACAAGGCGAACAAACAGCCTCCACCCTCCCAACAAAAAATCGATCAGTTCACGACGACGACGGGCCAGCGGGGAGGGGGAGACACAGCCAGCGGGGGTCCGACCCTGGACGGAGTGAGCGCCATTCTCCAAGCTATTCAATCATCGCAGGTAGCCGTAGAAACCAAGATCGGAGAAGTACGAGTGGATATGGGCCTCATCAGACAAGACCTTAGAAATGCAGTAAACCGAATCACTGAGGTGGAATCCCGAGTTTCTCAGAATGATACTGATTTGTCTGACCTCAAAATCAAAGTGGCCCAACTGCAGACCCGAACCAACGAGCTTCACCGCCGTGCAGAGGATGCTGAAAACCGGGCAAGACGCAACAACTTACGCTTTATCGGCTTCCCCGAGGGTATAGAGGATGACAAGGCCTCCGAGTTCCTAGAGAGATGGATCAAAACGTGGATGCCGGACCAATCCCTCTCGCCCCTGTTCGCTGTTGAACGAGCCCACAGGGCACTCGCACCTCGGCCCCTCCGGGCGGCCCGAAGCGCCCAATGATCGCACGATTTCTTAATTTTAAAGACAGAGACAACATCCTTAAAAAAGCGAGGAGGTTGGAAGATCTTCAATGGGAAAATCACAAAATCCTAATTTTTCCGGACTCCACCAGAGAGGTCCAAACCCGCCACAGGTCGTATGAGCAGGTTAAGCAAAAACTCAGGGCAATGCAACTTTCGTACATGCTCCTCTTCCCTGCTCGCCTCAAAGTTCTCATGGCTGGGAAAGCATACTTCTTCGAATCACCTGAGGAGGCGTGGGACTGGCTGACGGAGGAGGGCATCGGGGCCCGGATGGGGTCCCCCGGGGGCTGCCGGGAAAACCCCTTGTATCGTACCCCCCTCTTCAGAGGGGCCCCGGAGGAGCCGGCGGCGCACCAGATCTCGGAGAGGTAGGCGGAAAGATCTGAACACTCTTGCGGACGGTGAGAAGGCCCAAGACTCAGGCTCACAGACTGAGATCACAACAGACGCTCTTCCGGGGCTAGTGACAGAAGACGGTCGCCTAAGTCAATCTCCGGTGCTCGGCTGACGAGTCGTGTGCGGCCCCCTCGTTGGACGTGGGGAGAGACTGGCCGCGCCTGATGTGCTCGGGCAGGCCCCGGTGGGACTGCCATTGACGACACCGGAGACTTTCTAAAGTATGGTGTCGAATGCTCGTTTTGCGACCGCTAATTGCAATTGATCCGAAAGAAAGGAGGGGTCCACCACTCCACCCCAACGACAGCAATGCTGGCTGTCTGGTTTTGGTTGGGTTTTTGGGCAACAGATGCTTCCGGGGTGGGAGTATGGGGAGGGAAGGAGTTTCGGGGGGGGGGGGAGTTTGAGTTGGGTTTAAAGGGCTACGAGTTAGTCAGCCTGGTTTGTAACTTTAAGATTTCGCCAAATTGTTTGAAATGGCCGTCCCTAGGTTTACACCTGCACACTAAATCTTGCGTAACACCTGCACACCTCACGCTTGGCCCTCGATGACCCAAGTCCTTTCCTGGAATGTAAATGGCCTATTAGACAAGATCAAGAGATCAGCAGTATTCCACACTCTCCGTAGATATTCCCCCTCCGTGGTCCTCCTCCAGGAGACCCACCTCCTTGGATCCAGATGCCCTATGCTCGCGCAAGGAGGATATGATAGAGTATACCACGCAGGATTCTCCAGAGGCTCTAGAGGGGTGGCTATCCTACTACACCGATCTTTACCCATGGTGATCACAGCCACGCAGTCCGACCCACAGGGTAGATTCGTAGTAGTCACAGGGACTCTTCAGGGGCACCCGTTAAACCTTGTATGTGCCTACGCTCCTCCAGCGGGGCTTGACACCTTCTTACTTTCGCTCCACCGAGTGACCTCAGGACTCCCCCAAGGGACCACCCTACTGGGAGGCGACTTCAATGCGGTTCTTGACCCAACTCTGGACATATCTGGGGAAATCACCACCAATAGATCTAAGAGGGCTTCAGCCATAAGCAATTGGGCGGAAAGCCTCGGCCTGTGCAAGGTGTGGCGCACCTGGCACCCCAGAGAGCGCCAGTACACGCACACGTCCGCGGCCCACCAGATGCAATCCAGAATAGACCTTGTGTTTATGCCCGCTCTGGACTTCTTAAACATCACGGGGGCAGAGATTCTCCCCCGAAGGGTCTCGGATCATGCGCCAATACGTATCAGACTAGGCGGAGTAGACCCCACCAAGCGGCCTATGTGGCGCCTGAACGCTTGGCACCTGCAGGATAAAGATTACACGCAGGAGCTCAGGAATCACCTCAGTCAATATTTTTAACTTAACGTAGGTTCGGTTCAATCCCCGGGAATAATATGGGCCACTTGTAAGGCTACTCTTAGAGGGCACGCCAAACACATTCTTCGGTCCCGTGAGCGATACCAGAACTCCCAGATCTCTGTAATGGAAACCGAGACCCTACGACTGGAACGCCAGCATTTAAACTCGGCTTCGGCCTCTACCATGAGGCGACTGACTAGGGTGAGAGAGGATATCAAACATATGATGCTGGAGTCGGCCAAACACATGTGGAGAGCCTCAGCAGCCCGAATATATGGATGGGGGGATAAAAACGGGAAACTGCTGCACTGGCTAGCCACCCGCCCCATGGCCGACAGAATTATACCCGAGATCCTAGAGGACTCGGGCTCCCTTGTTAAAACATCTGCAGAAATTGCACATAGTTTCGCCTCCTACTATACGCGTCTATATGCCAAGCACCCACGCCCCCCCATTGAGAGAGAGACCCCACTACTAAACGACATTACCCTTCCGAGGGTGCCCCCAGAGGCGAGAAATAGATTGGAGGAGGCCATTACCCTTGCAGAGATTAGCAGTGCAATATCCAGCCTGGCAACGGGCAAAACCCCAGGCCCGGACGGCTTCCCAGCAGAACTATATAGTAAATGCAGTGACATCCTGGGTCCCCACCTACTTAACATGTACCACGAAGCTGAAAACCAAGGCCGCTTCCCCACTGAGATTGACCAAGCGACAATTGTGGTGATCCCCAAAACCCAGCCCCCTTCACGACACTGCTCAGCGTACCGGCCCATCTCGCTCCTAAATGTCGAAATTAAGGTACTCTCCTCGATCCTTGCCTCCAGACTAAAGGAGGTAATGCCCACTCTGGTTCACCCTGACCAATGTGGCTTCATGCCTACCCGTAGTACCAGGCACTGCATCAGGCGGTTACATCTGGCTTTGGCGCACCGCAAAACTCTGTCACACAAATACTTGGCACTACTTCTACTTGATTTTGAAAAGGCCTTTGATACGGTGGATTGGTCTTACCTCGAACAGGTCCTGCATAAAAATGGGCTCGGACCGAAATTCAGAGGATTGGGGAAACTCCTTTACTCTAATCCGACTGCCCGAGTCCGGGTGAACGGAGTAGTCTCCGACCCGTTCCCCATTGGCCGTGGAACGCGACAGGGATGCCCGCTATCCCCTCTACTTTTTGCGCTAGTAATAGAACCCTTGGCGATACTACTGAGAAGCGACCCACTGATTGAGGGCTGGCACTGGCCCATCGGTTCGGAAGACCGAGTGGCATTATACGCAGACGATGTTCTCCTGTATATCTCCAACCCACCCAAAAGCGGCCCGGGCGTCCTAGAAATCCTGAGACTTTTCGCAGAAGCCTCAGGACTGGTCCTGAACCCAGCCAAGTCCCTGCTAGTCCCCCTGCACCGCTCTCGCGACTGTATAGACTGGCAACGAAACATCCCAGTTCGGAGAAACAGCTTCAAATACCTAGGAATACATGTTTCACTTCTTCCCGAGTTAGCGTGGGAACTTAATATTGCGCCACTAACAAAGAAAATCAAGCTCGACCTCCTGCGCTGGAAGGTGCTTCCCCTGAATCTACTTGGCAGAATAGCGCTGTACAAGATGATGATCCTCCCCAGGCTCCTATACCTCCTACAGAACTTCCCACTTCCCGTCCCCACGAAATGGTTCAGGGAGATGGATTCCTTAGCGCGCCAATTCATATGGGGCGGAACTCGCGCACAATTGTCGCTTAAAACATGTCAGAGGGACATATACGAGGGGGGCTTAGGCATGTCTAATGTCCAATACTACTATCTAGCGATGCATACAGTTGTAATTAATGACTGGGTGGGAGGTGGTTGGTCAGACCCTGCATACAAACTAGAACTACAAACAATGGGCTACCCACAGATCTTCAGCGCCCTTTATGGGAATCCGATCCCTCGAGATACCCCAGATGTAACCAAAGTGGTACTACAGGGATGGCGGACGGCTCAGAAAGTGACGGGGTGGTGGGGACGCCTTACCCAACAGACCCCGCTATGGCACGGGAGGCAGCTGGAACATGTGGCAGATCTGGAGGGCCTTCAGACCTGGGACAACATAGGTATCTCCACTCTGGGTGATATCTGGGAAGGGTCACATATGCGGTCCTTTCAGGAACTCCAGAAACAATACGCCTTGAAAAAGACACAGTTCTACCGATATCTTCAGTTGTGTCATGCCCTACTAGTCCACGTACAGACTGGGGACACCATCCCCGAGCATAGCCCCATGGAAGCCAAGGCTCTGATGGGAAACCTGGGCAGAGGAGGGATTTCCCAGATATATCGCACCCTAACTACCGTCGCGGCGGGCCCCCTGGGAGGACTTCGCAAGAGGTGGGAGGATTGGGTGGGTCCCATGGAGGACATGGATTGGACAGAAGCACTGATGGCCCCGCGCTCTCTTACAATGGCCACTCGCCTCCGATTAATACAAACCTACTTTCTGCATGCCGCATATCTCACGCCCGACAAACTACACCGAGCGGGCCTCCGCTCCTCGGCGGAATGCACATGTTGTGGGGGCCCCACAGCTGACTTCTTCCACATGGTATGGGCATGCCCGATAATAGCGGCCTACTGGGGTGCGGTTGTGCAGGAGATTTCTGGGGTCTTACAAGAGGAGGTGGAGAGGTTGCCAGTGCCCCTCCTCCTGGGGGTCATGGGTGACATTGGGCTGCGAAGATCAGACCGGACCTTTTTAGGGGTGGCATGCCTGGTGGCCAAGAGGGATATAATGACAGAATGGAAGGCAAAGAATGCACTGACACTGACTAAGTGGAGACGGGGGTGGATTGGTGTGCGCAGCGTGAGAAACTTATATATGAGGCCAGAGGTTGCTTAAATAAACATAACAAGATATGGGGGAAGTGGGAGGGCATGGCAGGCTTTTAGGTTTAAAGATTGTATATTATATGTATCAACAAGGTGTGGGGGGTGACCTAGGATTCGACCACCATTGTTTAAATGCCCGTTGGCATCATGTTGATTTGTATTTATTATTGTTTTCATGCAAAATCAATAAAAATTTCTTTATCAAAAAAAAAAAGTGTCCAGAGTCCTAAAGTCAACAAAAATGAGGTTAGAAAAAATCAGAGGAGGAAGGCAAAAGGTTTGGGGTGACCCTTCAGAGAGGACCATTTTTCAACAATTCATAACTCTGGTTCTCTAATGTTTTTATTTTTGCTTTGGTATCATTTTATTTATTAAAACACATTAGTTAAATCTAAATTAGTTTGGGATTTTTCTTGTGTTGTGTGTTCACTTTATGAGTGTTGGGGTACTGCATAAATACTTTACACATTCCCTCTATGTTAAGCCAGACTGCTTTAGAGCAACACTACAGGTGTATTTAGTGACTTTTGCACCCTGACAAGTATTGTGTTTATTACTTGAGTGGAGCTCTCATCCTTGTAAATGAATTACTAAATTTCCTACTGCTTGTATGCGGAATTCCAGAAATTAGACCATTATGCCACTTTGCACAACTATGTGCACTTGTTTTAAAAAATTACCACAAGCGCACAGGAACAACAGAACATGAGCAGCGCAGTGTTTTTGGTTCTTTGCCCTTTTTTTTAACACAAAAGTAAGTGGTTGTTGTTTGTGGTGCTTTTTTTACACCATAGTTTTTAGCTAAGTGCGTCCCGCCATCAAAAATTGGTGGAAGTTCGCATTTTGAGCTAAAATATTGCACAAAATGATGGATTTGCATTTTGAGTTTATAACAACCCCTGAGCAACAGAAATGTGTATAAACGTCCAAAGTACCCAGTCCTTTAATCCACTATTCAGCCAATTCAAATGAATCTTCTGGTCATAGCCATCACGTGTTTCGTCGCTATGGTGAGTACACCTTCGACTTCATCAGCGTAAATGTCATCTAAGTGTCCAAATACAAAAAATGAAGTCAAGAAAAGACGGTAATCTGAAGTCCTATCAGTAACAGCATGTGTCCGATGCTGAAAACTATGAGTCGGTGTACATATACTTTTGGTTCAAAAGGCGAAGGCCTAAAACGCGTGAAACACACGTTGGCTGCGACCAGGAGACTCGTTTGAATTGGTTGAAGACTGAAATAAAGAAGTATAAGATACTTTGGGCTTTCATACACATTTCTGTTGCTCAGGGGGTTGTTATATACTATTGGAGGTGTTCAGTTTCCATTTAAAGTGTTTGGTGGCTCTTTTCCACCCTCCACATCTGCAACAGCAGCAGCTCCTCATCAATTGTGGTAGGAAACAGCAAGCACACAATATGCATATGTCACAATATCATGACCAGAATATCAAGAGACAAACTATTGGACAGGTAAATGCACGGGGGAAGTAAAGATGTAATATTCTTAACTCCATGTCTTTGTGCCTTGAAGATGTAGATACCACCGCGGGACGTATATGTGGAGCTAGGTGTAGAACATACATACAAATGTATGTTTAACCCTCTTCATTCTGGTCATGATATTGTGACCATATAATGTATTTTTTACTTAATATTCCCGACCTACACCATCCGTGGCCCTGGCACATCTGGCAGGGCTAATGGATTGCCCATGTGCTTGGGGGATGCCTTCTAGAGACGATGGTAAGCCCCTCGTGTAAATGAAAGGTCCATTGCGCTGCTTATAGGTGTAGAGGTGAAACGTGAGTTCTACAGTTCAAAACTAACTAGCATGTCTAATGCTAACGTTGGCTTCTAAGTATTGGCAAAAACATACGGGAATGACTGATCGCATGGAGCATTTAGAAGTATGCCCTCCTTGTTGTCTCTTGGGTGGAAGGGACACTGATTGATCCCATTAAAAAAATGCAACCACTGGAATAATGAGTAGGAAAGGCATCCGCATTTGGACGCTTTGTAAGATAATGCACAGGTTGTCCTTGTGGTGTGTTACAGAAAATCATAGTCAGGAAGTTCTCTAATATATATATTGGCTCCTAAATATTGTCTTCAGAAATATTGCTCAATTGGAGTTGATAGTGGAAAATCTACACCAAATGGGACAAAATGTTACAAATGATATTTAGGACATATTCAATCCTGGAGATATTTCTATATGTGATATTCTGACCAAAACCACTGGGCACGGTGTAGACTTGCGGGGGGTGTCAAGAGAACGCTGGCATACAAAGCAACTCAAACCTGAAAACAAAGCTCTGCAAAACAGATGTTAGAAAACAGCATCCATCCTTGACTTGGAGATGCTGAATACGTCATCACAGACACTTTACGTCACTGTAGACGTCGCACAGCCACCACTACAACCTACTACCTTCATCTCTCAGTTTCATGGGCTGTTGCCCGTTGTTTTGGGACAACAGCTGCCACAATTATTTATTTAGAGTTTTGTAAAGCGCTAACTGCCGCCTTCCAGTCGCTTCGAAGTGCTAGATTACTAATGCCGCGTTAGACATTAGCAGTGAGCGTTAAACGCATTCGGAATCTCACCATCTGAATTTCGCGATCGTGTTCTGTTTTTTAACACTATCTCAACGTTAATCAACGCCGTTTTTGCTAATAAATAGATGCACAGTTTAGCATGAGACACCGTGGTTTATCGCCCCGAGTTTTGTACGGTAGGTCTCACCCGTTATCACTACAGCCGTGAACAACCCAGGAGGAGCCTTTAAAATGAACCCGTCATCGAGCAGTGTTTTCAGTTTCATGACTTATTAATTGCATCGCTTGCAAGAGGGTGATTCATTATGTCAGCTTGAATGAAATAAAATATGTATAACTCCGCGAGCTCATGTATTCGGCGCATGTCAGGATTACAAGAAAAGTGGAGGCCAGGGACTGGTGCCAACATAGCTAATGACTTAAATGGAAGCTTCCAGGCAATCAACAACAAACCAGCGTCACACGCGCACGAAACACGCGCGCGCGCACACTCACGGAACCAATAAAGACTAACTCTCTCACACACACACAAACGCGGAAACTAAGAAGCATCAGACACAAAAGCACACGCACACTCTCTGAAACTGATAAACATCAGACACAAACACACTCACAAAAACGCACGCACTTACACACACTCACGGAAACCAATAAGCATTAGACACAAACAGGCAAACACACAAACAATCAAGTAAACCAATAAAGACAAACACGCACACACAGAGACACACACACAGGAAACCAATAAACAGAATAATCACGCGCACACACTCACAACGGAAACCGATAAGCATTAGACACAAACGCAACCACACAGGCACACGCACAGAAACCAATACTTATCAGACACAAACACACAGAAATACAACTAACTAAACCCACACTTTAAAGACACTGCACACACTTGAGAGCAGGAAAGACATTAAACAAAACACCAATCAAGTGCGGACAATCAACAACAGAGGTAAAGACTGCAAAGGACAGGCAGAACCACAGAATGAATACAATGTGAATAGAGAAAATGCATTAAGTAACTTGAAAGTACTTAAAACAAATGCACGCGCGCATAATGAAGACACGAAACAGCCCAGTTAATTGGATAGACGGCAGACACACCAAACTAATGCAGCAAACAAGACGGGCACAGATTAAAGACCATAACAATCAAACACAGAAAAGATCATACACGTAATGAACACAGAGAGAGGGTATAAAACAAACAAATAAGCACAAAAACATTTAAGCAAACACACACATGGCACATCCACACATGCGCTGAAGACTATAAACACAGTGTGACGATAAACCACTCACCCAAACACAGACATACGCGAACAGCAAACAGATGCACACAATGCAGTCAAAGAACAACATGCACATATGCCCACGCACACACGCCCCGTCTTGAGCACGTGAAGTGCATCACTGGATGTGCATATTAAAATGAACTGGGAATGCTTGTTGGAACACCCCCTCCCTGCCCCCTCAGGTCCACAGCGTCTGCAGTACTGCTGCAGGGCATCCCCTGGCTCCGGTACTGCAGACAAACAACACAGCCTGGTGCACGTGAACTGCAGCACCGGGTGCTTGTTGGAAAGCCCCTCATTGCCCCCCTCAGGTATTCAGCTCGGACGATCCAGCCGCAGGAACCCCCTCGCTCCACTGCTGCAGACAGACGCCCAGCCGCCTTCACATGCGCTGCATCATGGAAGTGGGAAATGTTTACGGAAAGCCCCCTCATTGCCCCCCTCCGTACCCCCGTAGGTTCCCAGCTTGGACGGTCCTGCTGCAGGGTCTCGTGCACACGAACCAAAGCACCGGGAGTATATACATTATACTGAAGTGGGGAATTCTTGTTGGCATACCCCCCTCCCCCCACCCCCTCAGGTCCTGCTGCAGGGAATCCCCTGGCTCCAGAGCTACAGACAGACGCCCATCCTCGTCGTGCACATGAACTGCAGCACTGGGTGCATGGTGGAATACCCCCTCCCTGCCCCCCCAGGGCACAGATTCTAGGGTGCTGCCTCCGGTGCTGCAGAGGGGTACACAGCCTCCTGCACATGAACTGCAGCACTGGGTGCATGGTGGAATACCCCCTCCCTGCCCCCTGACGGCACAGATTCTAGGGTGCTGCCTCCGGTGCTGCAGGGAGGCACACAGCCTCCTGCACATGAACTGCAGCACTGGGTGCATGGTGGCATACCCCCTCCCTGCCCCCTCAGGGCACAGATTCTAGGGTCCTGCCCCTGGTGCTGCAGGGAGGCACACAGCCTCCTGCACATGAACTGCAGCACTGGGTGCATGTTGGAATACCCCCTCCCTGCCCCCTGACGGCACAGATTCTAGGGTCCTGCCCCTGGTGCTGCAGAGGGGCACACAGCCTCGTGCACATGAACTGCAGCACTGAGTGCATGTTGGAATACCCCCTCCCTGCCCCCCAGGGCACAGATTCTAGGGTCCTGCCTCCGGTGCTGCAGGGAGGCACAAAGCCTCGTGCACATGAACTGCAGCACTGGGTGCATGTTGGAATACCCCCTCCCTGCCCCCCTCCCCACCCCCCCAGGGCACAGATTCTAGGGTCCTGCCTCCGGTGCTGCAGAGAGGTACACAGCCTCGTGCACATGAACTGCAGCACTGGGTGCATGTTGGAATACCCCCTCCCTGCCCCCTGACGGCACAGATTCTAGGGTGCTGCCTCCGGTGCTGCAGGGAGGCACACAGCCTCGTGCACATGAACTGCAGCACTGGGTGCAGGTTGGAATACCCCCTCCCTGCCCCCTGACGGCACATATTCTAGGGTCCTGCCTCCGGTGCTGCAGGGAGGCACACAGCCTCGTGCACATGAACTGCAGCACTGGGTGCAGGTTGGAATACCCCCTCCCTGCCCTTCTCCGCACCCCCACTCCCCAGGGCACAGATTCTAGGGTCCTGCCTCCGGTGCTGCAGAGAGGCACACAGCCTCGTGCACATGAACTGCAGAACTGAGTGCATGTTGGAATACCCCCTCCCTGCCCCCTGACGGCACAGATTCTAGGGTGCTGCCTCCGGTGCTGCAGGGAGGCACACAGCCTCCTGCACATGAACTGCAGCACTGGGTGCATGTTGGAATACCCCCTCCCTGCCCCCTGACGGCACAGATTCTAGGGTGCTGCCCCTGGTGCTGCAGAGGGGCACACAGCCTCGTGCACATGAACTGCAGCACTGAATGCATGTTGGAATACCCCCTCCCTGCCCCCTGACGGCACAGATTCTAGGGTCCTGCCTCTGGTGCTGCAGGGAGGCACACAGCCTCGTGCACATGAACTGCAGCACTGGGTGCATGTTGGAATACCCCCCCCCCCCCCCCCCAGGGCACAGATTCTAGGGTCCTGCCCCCGGTGCTGCAAGGAGGCACACAGCCTCGTGCACATGAACTGCAGCACTGGGTGCATGGTGGAATACCCCCTCCCTGCCCCCTGACGGCACAGATTCTAGGGTCCTGCCCCCGGTGCTGCAGGAAGGCACACAGCCTCCTGCACATGAACTGCAGCACTTGGTGCATGTTGGAATACCCCCTCCCTGCCCCCCTCAGGGCACAGATTCTAGGGTCCTGCTCCGGTGCTGCAGGGAAGCACACAGCCTCGTGCACATGAACTGCAGCACTGGGTGCATGTTGGAATACCCCCCCCCCCCCAGGGCACAGATTCTAGGGTCCTGCTCCGGTGCTGCAGAGAGGCACACAGCCTCGTGCACATGAACTGCAGCACTGGGTGCATGTTGGAATACCCCCTCCCTGCCCCCTGACGGCACAGATTCTAGGGTCCTGCCCCCGGTGCTGCAGGGAGGCACACAGCCTCCTGCACATGAACTGCAGCACTGGGTGCATGGTGGAATACCCCCTCCCTGCCCCCTGACGGCACAGATTCTAGGGTCCTGCCCCCGGTGCTGCAGGGAGGCACACAGCCTCCTGCACATGAACTGCAGCACTGGGTGCATGGTGGAATACCCCCTCCCTGCCCCCTGACGGCACATATTCTAGGGTCCTGCCCCCGGTGCTGCAGGGAGGCACACAGCCTCCTGCACATGAACTGCAGCACTGGGTGCATGGTGGAATACCCCCTCCCTGCCCCCTGACGGCACAGATTCTAGGGTCCTGCCCCCGGTGCTGCAGGGAGGCACACAGCCTCCTGCACATGAACTGCAGCACTGGGTGCATGGTGGAATACCCCCTCCCTGCCCCCTGACGGCACATATTCTAGGGTCCTGCCTCCGGTGCTGCAGGGAGGCACACAGCCTCGTGCACATGAACTGCAGCACTGGGTGCATGTTGGAATACCCCCTCCCTGCCCCCCCCCCCCCCCGGGCACAGATTCTAGGGTCCTGCTCCGGTGCTGCAGAGAGGCACACAGCCTCGTGCACATGAACTGCAGCACTGGGTGCATGTTGGAATGCTCCGTCCGCCCCCCTTCAGGTCTCCAGCTGGGGCAGTCCTGCTACAGAGAGCCCCCTGGCTCCAGTGCGGCATCCGGCCCAGCATCGGGTAGATATATTATTTTGAAGTGAGTAACACGTGTTGCAGCGCCTCCTCATTCCCCCCGCAGGTCCCCCCTTGTTTCCAGTGCGGCACACAGACGCCCGGCCTCGTGCACACGTACCGCAGCACCGGCCACATATATTACACCATACAGTGGAATGTTTGTGGAAATGCCCCGCCCGCGCCCCTCGCGTCCCCAGCTTGAACGATCCTGCTGCAGGGACCCCCTGGCTCCAGGGCTGCAGACAGACGCCCGCGCTCCTTCACATGAACTGCAGCACCTGGTATGTATAATATACGGCAGCGGGGAATGCTTGTCGGAATACCCCCTCATTGCCCCTTTCATGTCCCCAGCTGGGACGGTCCTGCTGCAGCCCCCCCTCACTCCAGTGATGCACACAGACGCCCAGCCTCGCGAACAAAAAAAAAAAATATATATATATATATATATATATATATATATATATATATATATATATATACATATATATATATATATACATATATACATATATATATATATATATATATATAATACTGAAGTGGGCAATGCTTGTTGCATTGCTGCAATAAGCGCATAGCAGGGCGGCCCTGCTGCAGGGAACCCCTCGCCTACGGTGCTGCAGACGGCTGCCTGCGGCCGGCGAGGTAATCCCCGGCTCAGTGGAGAGGACCCGCCTTCTACGCTTGTTTATACGATGGTGGGCGGAGTTACCGCGGCCCACAGGACCTGCTGCTGTCATCGACGGTGCTTCCCAGCTAGAGGGTGATCACCGAGCAGGCACATCCCTTTGGGGGCCCGGCAAACCGGGACACCTCACGGCGCAGGGCTGGCGTTTGTTCAGACGTGAGCTGGTAACTAGGACCGGAGCTCTCGGTAGGTTAACCAGCCACTCACCTCCAAGTGAATACCGCCCTTCGCGAGCACACCATCCACTGATGTGTTCATTAGGGCCTGGGAGGTTCCATCTTCATACCACCCTGGTCACCAGTGCCTTGAAACAGGTACTGATTGCACACACCATCACCTTTCACAGACTTCCTCCAGATGGAGACTCCACCCTTCCACTCACTCACCTGGTCGTTAGTGCCTGGAAGGTTATCTCCACCAACCACCCTGCTCAAGGGCGCATTGGAGAGTTACTGATTCCACATACCACTACCTTTCCCACAGTCCAACCCCATGGAAGCTCGACCCTTCTTTTTATGTATTTATCAGGGCATGTAAGCTTCCCTCCACATACCACCATGCTCATCCGTACCTTGCAGTACCTTACACGTCATCGCCTCCCGCAGACGCTAGCTAGCCCTTTGGAAAACTGATCCTTTCCAGTAATCTATTCGTTATTGCCTAAAAGGTTATCCCCACATACCACCCTCCTCATCGGTGCCTTTGAGAAGTACCTTACTACGCCTGCCATGCCTTACCCTAACTTCAGACCTTTTTTAGGAGTTCAGGTTTTCAACTTGATGTACTCACCAGTACCCTTTAAGATTCTCCACACAGACCACCTTGACCATCAGCGCCTAGGATCCTCCCACCTCCTTCCCTAGACCTCCCCCACCCCCTTTGAAGGATTGCTCTTCCACATGCCATCGCCTCTGCCAAAGCTCAGCCCGTTGGAGAGCCCATCTCTGATCTGTTCCTCAGTTCTTAGGAGTTCTTCTCACACACCACCCTGCTCTTCGGTGCTTTGTAAAAGTACCGTTTCCACATACCATCACCGCTCACAGGCTTCACCCCTGTGCAGGGTTAGCCCTTCCATTTATCTCTTCATAAGCACCTGGGAGATTGCCCCACAGATCACCCTGCCCGTTAGCGCTTTGGAGCGGTACCATCCATGCACAGACCATCGGCTCTCCCGGACGGTAGCCTCTTGGGGAGCTAGCCCCGTATGCGGATGTGTTCCTCATCGCGTGGAAGGCTCCACCTCACAGACCATCTGACATTCAGCATCTTGGACAGGTACCACGCTTACCACAGCAGGAGTCCCCCGGAGTTCAGCCTATGGAGAGTTCAGCGCTTTAACGGAAGCAGTCGTCAGCCCTTGAAAGAATGTCTCCACAGACCGCCATGCACATGAGCTGCTAAGTGCCCTGCCCCCCTATTTCCAGGATCATGTTCCCTATTAGTAAATTGGAGGTATTATGCCTCCTAAACTTCAGCACATTGGGGAGGTGTCGTCAATGCAAAGGCACCCCCCTCTCCCAGGCCTCAGCCACATGAAGAGCTCATCCCTTCTACTGGAGAGTAGTCTAGTACCCGAAGGATCTCCCCACAGACCACCCTGCCCGTCAGCACCTAGGCAAGAAGTCCAATTCATTGCCCAGACCACCCTCCCTATGAATAGCTTTGAGGGTTACCATTTCCACATACCATCGCCAAATTCAGATTACAGCCTCTGGAGAGCTCAGTACTTCAAGTGATCTATTTATCGGCACCTGGAAGGTTATTCTACAGACCACCTTGTCTATCAGCACCAAGGCACGACGTCCAATCCATTGCCCAGACCACCTTCCCTAGCAGTAGCTTTGAGGGTTACCGTTTCCACATACCATCGCCAACTTCAGATTACAGCCTCTGGGGAGATTAGTACCTTAACTGATCTATTTATCAATACCTGGGAGGCAGAAACTACAGACCACCCTGCCTAGCAGTACCTTGGACAGGTGCCCTACTGGCAAACACCCTTCTTTCCCTGACTTCAGCTCTTCCAAGAGCCCACCCCTTCCACTGACCCAATCTACAGTACCTGGGAGGTTCTCCTTCAAAGACCACCCTGTCCTTCAGCGCCTGGAGGACGTCTCCTCACCCCAGAGACCCCGGCTATTCAGCAACCTCCGTCTTCGTGCTTCCATCGCGCTATCCTGCCATTCCCTCTCCTGCCCAGGCTCAGCCTCTGTGGCTGCCTGTTGTCATCACCTCACCCTAAGCCCTGCCTGCCCTTCGGCACAAGCTCCCAGCACCCTGAGCCCCAGGGCCGCTGCTGCGTTCCTCGGCACCCCCACCCCCGAGGAGGGAAGGACCCGGCTGCAGCCCATGTCCTGGGGTGCCCCGTCCATCCTATGTGCTCAGCATGCAGAGGCTGCCTTGTGCGTGCTGTGCGTGTTTGTTTATGTGCATAACTCCTTGTGTTTGTGTCTCCCTCGCAGCGCACAGACGCCCGCCGAGACGCATTGCTGCATGACCTCACGGGCAATGCAGGCACAACATCTGCAGCACGCCTGGACAGTTTCATCACAGACGTAGATGTTAGCGCTTGCCGCTCACCTCTTCCCTCACGTCTGCAGAGGCGCTCGCCTCCCCATCCGGGCTGTCTGCAGAGGTCTCGGCGGCTGCCTGGGCTTCCACCTCCGGGGACATCCTGAGCCATCACACTGGAGCTCCGCTCCGGCTTAAACTTCCTTCCCGGTGCCAGGGCGCCTGCATCCGAGGAGGCTCCCCGGTACTGCAAAGCTCGAGGCGACTTCTGCAGGATTCCCATCCACTCCTCCTCCTCCTCCTCAGCCTCTTCCAGAGGGGGGCTCGTGTGCACCCCTCACCCCCGCCGAGCTGTGGTCAGCTTATCCACCAGCACAGAAGCTGCCCCCAGGAAACCAGAGCCAGTCACTTCATGAACCGCGCCTGGTGGTGAACTTCAGGGAAGAGGGGCCAGGGGCAGGGGCAGGGGCCGGCTGTCAGCCGCAGAGCCTGCTAAAGCTTGCTTTTTCATCAATGTGCAGTCTCTCCGGCTGCAATCCCCTCCAGTGCACCCCTGCCTGGCGCGTAGCTCTGCAGTGCCGCTGCATCTTACGGTCCGTGCCTCTGAGCAGCGCGGGGGGAGCTGCCTGCTGTTCTGCTGATAGTGGGGGCGGGCTGCTCGCCAGGCCCCCAGCCTTCCTGGCATTACAGTGCAACAAACTGCAGTACTTCTTGGATGCTGGACTTCGGGGATCCCTCAGGAGACTGATATGAAAGTCGTGTTTGAAATATGAAAGAGCAAACAAGATGCAGCCCCTCCGCCCCCAAACAAGACATGTGTAATGTGGGGTCCAACTTGCGACATGTCTGCAGGAAAACCTAATGTTAGCCCAGGGCTTTTGTTTTGTAAATCGAGTCAGGTGCGTTAGTCCCTTTGATTCATTGCAAACATGCCAGGAAAACAACTCCCATGATGCAACAGATTGTTACATTAAACCCAAGGAACGGGGAACTTAGTGAATGTGGCAACCCTAAACCTGGTCCTGCCCCTTGGCATCTTTAGTGTTAGAGTGTGTTTGTTTTGCAAGAATACATTTTTGTTATATTTGAAACGTCAACAACTTATACTATCAAGAGAGTCCCCACGACAACCTGCCTTTACACAACGGAAGGATTCCATAGCAGCCAAGGGGCCCAGAGGCATGCATGACTGCACGAGGCAGTCCTGGCATCTTAGCTAAACTTTACATCTTGAGATTTATGAGCCCAAACTTACTCTTTTAAAAGAAAAACTACAACTCCCAGAAGGTATGGTGCTTTTGGTTGAAAATGGCGGGACAGGCTAAATGTATCACAAAAGACGTGCCACAACTTGGGAGGTATAAACACCATGGTCCCCCTGGAGACCATGTGTGAAGATGCAACAACATCCCCAGCAAAAAACACCCTGGGGTTGAGTCACAACTGGATTTCAGGAATATGCCAAACCTATGCCTATAAAACGTCCTACTATACGCGTACACACGTTGAGCGTGATTCACAAATGTGTCAAATATGTGTAGAACTGAGGCGTGCTGATACTTAATGTACGCAACACACGCAAACACCGCAGATCAAGGTCCCGATTCACATTTGCTTTGCTTTGGGTTTGCATTCAGTGGCGGCTGGTGACATTTGAAAGTAGTGGGGCATAAAAGTTTCTGGTGAGTGCACTGTGAGAAGTGAGCGCAGCGAGCCAGCCTAACATAAGAGGGTTTCGTCAATGTTCTCCCCCGAGAAAAGTTTGAAAAAAGAGTGGGCAAATGGGAAGGGATGCTGCATGGAGAGTGGCATTTTTTCAAGATTCCTTGCTTTTCAGCTTTTTAGTTCGTACCCCTCACCTTTACCTTTGTTTCCCCTTTTCCTCTCTCCCGGCTCCTCCGATCACTAACTTTTAATTTTATTAACAACCGTTCGAGGCCCCTCTAATCCCCCAGGGAATAAGGCCTCAGTCACTGAAAACATTTACCCCGAGGAAAATAATGCAGTTGTTTTCCCATAAAGAAAATGAAGGTTGCTATCAGGCTAAACCTTTGGGAGCACCCCTAAAAGGGCTTGTAAAAACCCTGGGTACACATCCTATAGAGGTCGAACCAATGGACCTGCAACATCTCGAGGCCTATTACCAAGTCTGTGAGTCATTTAGGCCTAGATTACCAAACACACACACACAAACATACACACACAAACACACACTTTACAAATCTCTTCTACCTCGCTCACCCAGAAAACTCCCTTAGCTAACTCCTTGGATTGGACTCCAAACTTTCTAAGATGTAGTTTCGGCAAATTCTGCTCATTTTAACCCAGTAACACTGACAGGTACTTTTGATTCATAAGGTATGATTTCTTTCCTCAACTTAACATACTAATAATAGTCAGACAAATCTTCATGTTAGCTTATTTTGACATGTATGCATCTCCCTATTCCTACCTCACAGAAGTTTCTTTCTATTTGCCAGATTGTTCCTGAAATATTATCTTACATGCCCCATTTTGCAATTTTTAAATGACATTTTTGCAGTGTTATATAGCGCCGCGAGAGATAGGACCGACGGTATTAGTGTGCTTCACATGAACGCCAGATTACATCACACAAGGTCACATTCCAGTCATTTTCTTTTTAGGCACAGGGAGATTACAGGATTCCAACCTCTCAATAGGGCCCTGGGCTGGACCAAGAAGGAAGCGAAGGAGAGTAGTAGAGCACACGAGAGCGAGAAAGGAAAGGCAAATTAAATCCTAAAAATGGATTGCAGTTTGGCCACCAAAAAACAGGGAATCATGCAACATGCCCGGATAATTTATCGTCCTGCTCAGAAAGCAGAATATCTGAAAGTCTGTGCAGCACAACCATTACATGCAGTGAATGCAAAGCTAAACAAATCCTGGCTGGCCAGTGTAATTAAAAGCCGGATTACAGAGGAAGAGGCCTGATGCCGTTAAAGGGAAAGCATTAATAGAAAAAACTTGACTTTACTAGTAACCGTGGCTCGAAGCAGTCTCCTTGGCTTCTCTGTCCACCCTCCACCAATCCTGGTTCAGTGCCAAAAACTCTGCTTCCTTTCTTAAATATACAATGCATAGCTTTCAGCACTGTGATATTAGTGATCAACAACTGTTTGTGTAGTGATTTTTATTTATATTCATTCTTGTTACACCACTTACGTTATCCTTTTCAGATGCATTTTCTTCGTAACCTTTCAGTAACTTTTCATTAGGTTTTGCTGACTTTTCTTTTTAAAAGGTGTGTACCATCTGTCTTGGAAACAGCTGTTGATGTTCGCCATGGCTTCCATCCCCCCTCTACTCTTAGCCCACACTCCCCTCCCAGTTATGCCCTCCCGCCAAGGAAGTGGAAAACAACATTGCTTATTTGGTGCCAGTGACTTCTAAATTCCTGCACGTTAATGTGTGAAATAAGAATAGTATTTCCGATTTGAAAAGCACTTGTGGTTGCTGCGCAGGCATTCCTTTTATTGTTCTTGTTATGGAAAAGAAAAACTCCGAGCATAATCATCACTTAGTAGTGAGTGAATGAGATCGGACGAGCCAGCATGTGTGTGAACTGACTGTTGTAGTATCTGTGGACCAAAGTTTGAATTATCCAAAATGAATGCTTTTGGCTTTTATAAAAGTTGTTTTTAAATGCTTAACGAAGTGTGGGCGCACGCTGCACACCTATCTTTACATACAGAACATTCGTCCTGACTCCTGACTTTGCCTCCAGGCCTGCTCCGAGCATAGAAGTTGTGACCTGACCGCAAATCTCAAAGGGAGGGACGGAGGGGTTAAGGGGGCATGGAATGGGGGAATAACATTTTTTTAAAAAGTCAAATACTTACCTTTTCCCCGTGGCCCCTGCATGCAGATCACGTCGTGGTCAGCCAGCCTCGTGTACACTGCAATCCTTTCCCAGCTACTCCCAGAATGAGGTGGGGCCATGGAGGCTTGTTCCCACCCACCCTGTGACGAAGGGCTGCAGTGCTACACAGCCTTGCTGATTGACAGCCAGCTTTCGAAACCCAGGGCTTATGCTAAAGTGCCCAGGCTGTTTTCTTTCACCGAGGCTTCAGTGCGTCATAAGAGGCAGTGCCTTACAGTGTTGTGGGCTGCCGGAGGCCAGGCCTGAGATCAGGTAAGCCCTATAAATCCTGCGACGGCCAGCACATGCGCTGCAGCACATTTGTCTTAAAAAAGTGCCTGTAGTTTTGCCTGACCCTCGCGCAGAGCGAGGGTCACACTGTTATGAATGATGCAGAAATTGAAGCTGGGGCGGAGCCCTGCCGCCCTAATGAAGAAACCGCCACTGTTTGCATTACATTTCTAACGCGAACCCGACACAGACCCAACACAAAGTGTTCGGGTGGTATCTACTATCTAGTGCAACAGTGCTGCCTCACATTACTTTGTGTCAAGGGGATATTCCACCGATGGTGCCTGAGCATTCCCATGCAACCAGCCATTGAATTTGACGCGAATCCAATGAATTGTGGACAGCTATTTCTGCCAAAATCCTACACCTCCTCAAGGCAGGCTCAGCAAGGAGAAATGGTTTAATTTCTCCTCGTTTTTCCCAGTTTGCATGGGCTCTGCATTGTACAGCACACATACAAAGTAGGAAAGGCCTTATAGTATAGGGTTTGTACTGAAAGGAATCCTTCTGTTACAAAACCTTTGCTTCACACAAGGAAGATACTCTTGCACTATGGTGCAATAGTGTCTGCACTGGTGCATGGCTGACGAGTGCACTAGTGCATGGAGAGAGCAGAATAGGGCAACAGCAGATATGGCGCTGTTCTCTCCTTTTCACACGGTGCAATGCACCAACTTTGCTTGCTGCTCTGCGCTGTGTGACGTCTTAATATATCTGGGCCCATATACTTAATTTAGAAAACTGCATGTAGAGAAGCGAGCAGGCAAATTTACTGCAGGAAGGTTACCCCTTAAAAAGTATTAACTGCTTGAACATTCACATACATGTACTTACGTGAGCATCTAACTCTCATCAAATGGATCAGGCAAATGCGTGGAACAATACGGGTAAAAGTGCACTGATCTGTGGAGCTGTCGCAGGATATGTACAGGAAGGACTATCATTTAGGTTAAAACTAAATTCTGCAAAACGTGGTAATCTGAATACCTGGCAAGGTGAACGTGAGGCTGTTCCCAACTTTATCAGGAGTCTGAATTACAATGATCTTACACTTCACTGATAATGTTAGCAATTAGAGAGTGGATTTTCATGCGTTATAAACTCTAGAGCAGCATTTACAGAAAGGAAACTGCTGGTAACAGGTTTCTGCACACCAAGAGCAGTAATCCCAGAAGCCTCAAATGTAGAATCCCTTATGTGCAATTACTTAGGTCCAGAATAAACTGAAGTAATGAAAAGGCTTACACCTGTGAAGAGAACACCATGCTACAGACAGAGAGGATATGACATTCTTACACTGCAGACTGCTGCTGAGAAGGCCAGTGGGAGCCAAAAAGGAGGGGGGACCCCCTGTAACCCTCTAGAGCATAGGCTACAACTCTAGAAAAGAAACAAAAGCAAAATAGCTGTAGCAGGATGGATATATTAACATTTCTTGAGGAGGTAAACTTATTATTTGTAACCTCACTGGGACTGAAATCACCCATCAAGACTGAATCCTGTATATTCTATTAAACAAAGTCAAATCAACATTAGAGGCATTGCTGTCCTACCACCAGGAAGAACACTGACACCAAAATACAGCTCACATCACAATGTTTACTTGTGCCACATAACTTACATATTTTAGAAACAAAATGAAGAATTTATGAACATCGTACAAAACCAACATTCATGAGTAGGTGAATGTTGGTGGTGGCATGTTCTGGTTGGCTAAGGCAAGACCCTAGCCACCACTCCCATCAAGGGTGACTGATTACACTTACTGTATAACCTACGCTCAACCTTGGGTAGCTTGGCACAGAGCAGCCAGGCTTATCACAGAGGCAATGTGTGAAGCAAAAACACAGGCACAACCACACTGCGTGGCACAAATGAGACTTCACACACAGTGTATGTATAAAAAGATTGTATTCAACACACCTTGTCTACACAGGACAGGTGTAATGTAACTCTGGGCCTAGGCCCCAATTTGTAGTGGAAGCATGATATGAGGCCCAGCTGTGTTAAACATTACTACTGTGCACAAGAGGAAAACAGTACTTTCCCTCCCCGTACCCACATAGGATGCCAAACGTTGTCAGCACAACACCCACTCTAGAATTCGCACAATCAGTGTAACACATAAATTCGGGGTGCAACCCGGTTACCAATATTAGCAGCAAAATGTACATACAAGGTTTACAACACTTTTGCATAGCACTGCAGCTGAAGCTGCACTCGTAAGACGTAATATCATCCTGACAGGATAAACGTGACCAGCAGCACCACAGTGCTGCCTTCGTACTCACCCGCACTCACTCCCGCACATCCACTCTGTACCGCCGTGCGATGCCAGAAGTATCAGCTAGCGCGTATACACACTCACTCGAAGGCACTCACTCCAGGCACCCTAATGTGGTGCCCTGATATCTGGTTAATGAATACCACTGTGTTTGCAAGCACCCTGGGCCCCAAACTGCCCCTCACACACCAACCAGCTTCAGCTATCCCGCCCCTCCACGAACCAAACATTGCATCAACCTTCCCTGGTTGCTGGGTCACTCTCGGCTAAGTCACAAGTCTCAGGGTTCCAGGGTCAAGGTGGGAAAAGGAAAGACAACAGCCAGTACACAATTAAGGATGAGACGTTCGGGCTCCCCACTGGAGGTTCACTCAGAGGTCTGCAAAACACAGGTGGAGGGTCACTGGGGCCGTCTTTAGACATCGAGGAGCCCAGGCAGACAGTTCAATTTTACCGAATAGTTCCCAATTTCAGGACTTCTGGAATCAAGAGGCGCCCTTGGGGCTTGTTGATGTGAGTCGCCCTTGACACTTCCTATTGCACATTTAAGTTACTGGGCCCACACTTCCTGTACCAGGAGATGTCGCATCTGGGGCACAAAGACTCAAGTCACCCCAGACTGTTAGGATCCCACGTGAAAAGTGCTGAGTCTTGTACCTCCACAAAAAGGAGGCACAACATCGGGGGTCCGCTGATCTGAGTTGCCGTAACCATACGTTCCTTGACAAGCCAATTCCCAAAATGGCACCTCTCTGGACAAAGGACTCAGTCTGGTGAATGATGACTTGAATCTTCTGGACTCTCCCACAAAGGATGTAAATCCTGCACCCCTTCGGGAGGCACAATGTCTAGCACACAATGACTTGTCTCCCTAGAGTATCCAGTCACACTTGGAACTTGGTTTTCGTACCTCTCTGGAATGAGGCACACTGCCTAGTACACAATGACTTATAGTCACACCAGACTCCCCGGTCACACACTTCGATGCAAATTCAGTCGTGCCATATAAGGCCAAGTATAGCACAACTCACGTTGCACCCCTACCTCAGAGGGTTGCAACCAATGAACAGGGCACCGCAGACAATCAACAAGCAGCCGAGGCTCACACAAGAGAAATGCGACACACTCGATAATAGTGGACCCGCGGTGTCCCACATCGAGTGATCCTGTTCACACCAACAAGACATTTCGGCATGCAGTGGTCCCCACGATAAAGGGACACTCACCTTAAGGACGGGCAGTCCTTGGCAAGCTCCGAACCAGGCAATTCTGGTCTCCAGGAACAATACTTAGGCCACACTAATGACGCTGCTGTCAAGTGAAGTCCAGCATATGATGTAGACATAGCAGAGGGCACTGCTCTCCAGATATTACCAGTCATCGATGTAAGTCCCTCTCAGCAGGTCTTTGATGCCCCAGAGACCTCCTCAGAGAACAGGGGGCAAGCCAACCTGCCTTGGAGAGTCATCCTTTGGGAAGCTACACAGCAGCAGGCAATCAGCCCCAGGCCAGTCTCTAAGCAGTAAGGGAAGCGTGGATCCTCTTCTTGGACAGTTATCCTCCTGGGAACAGGAGGTTCCTCTGGAAGTGTGCCCACGAGGTCCAGCAGTACCTGTCCTGCGTTATCGTCAAGGTTACTTTCCTAGCAGACTTAGTTATACTAGATGATTCCTTTGAAGCATGGGGTGGTTCAAAGGGTCCTCCTTTGAAGCACACATCTCCCCTAAATTTCCTCCATTTGCCCTGAGGCTCTGGAATGCAGATTTTTATCTGTAGTGGGGCCATGCTCTGGCTCTGAGGACAGGTGTCAAAAACCTCACCCCCACCAATTTATCTATTGAGGCCAAAAATGGCAGGAATCTATCGTTCTGGATGCCCAAGTTTTATAACGGTCACCTGGGGAATGTACAGATGTGCTCTAGCCCCATGACCCACAGAATGAAGCCAAATTCATAAGGCACCAAAACCACTTCAGAACCTAGAAATGCTCACATCTCTGAAGAGGCATATCCAGGACCTCGTTGACAAAACCACCATTAACATCAGAAGGGGTTTGTAATCCTGAGTCCAGTGATACTAAACATCATGAGGATGGTCCCCTATAATCCACTATTGCAGTCAGACTTAATAAGACTCATTCTCCCGCGTTACCATATGTGTAGAGCAGCGTTCATAAGTAATGTGAACATGCATGGATGTTTGGCACTCCCTGGGCACCTTTGCCCTGGTGCACCCCCATGACTGTCAGGGCATGTGGGCCATTTTCGTTAAAACAACCACAAAGGTGCATGTGCACCAATACCGACCTGCTCTATTAGGCTCAGTTCCTACATTAAGGTACCTGTGAACAAATGTGCACACCCTGGCAAGTGATGCCAGCTCCTGTACTGACATGGGAAAACCACCAGGGTGCAAGTTGCACACCCAGGCAATAGTAGTCGCCACTTACACATGGCAACACCGTGTGCAATTCTGCACACATTGGCAAGTTGTGTCAGTCTCATTTAACCGTATGACACCCTGGTGCAAGTAGGCACCTTGAGGTCAGCTCTGCCGAGATATATATATATATATATATATATATATATATATATATATATATATATATTATATATATACATATATATACATACTCCCACGTGCACATGGGCATGGAGGGGCACCATGGGCCTGACTCACTACATGATCTGGCATCCCTTGACAAGGGTGCCCCTATTGGCAAGCTGTGCCAGCGGCAACCCATTAAGTATGTGTGAACCCACTGGCCTGGTATGCCAGGCTCAGTACCTCTTAAAGCCCCACGGCCTCTGTGCACACCATGGGCTTAGCCATGGTGGGACCCACACACGTTGGCCAGCGCCACCTCCCCTCCAGGGGAGGACATGCATGTGCACCTCCCCGTGTCCATACAGAGGCACATTGCCCATAGCCCACAGCCAATGGTAGAGGATCATCCCACCCTAAAGGATGTGGCTGACCCTCCCTTCAGGTAGGGGACACCCACATGGGCGTGATCCCCTGCCCGAACAGGGTACACCTTTGTATATCTGCCCTGCCCTCCTCCTATCACCAGCCCGCCGTCTGGCTCCTCTGGGGAAGGCATGAGGCAGCTCAGAGTTGGTCCCCTCATCAGGGCTGCCACCTTGAGCGCTGGCACGCTAGCGCCCCTGCAGGCCTCCTCCATAGACCTAGGACATAGTTAACATGGTCTTGTAGGGGTGACACACCCACTGTATGTCCCCCTATTAGCCAGGGGCGGACCCGCCCAGGCTATGTGGTATACCTGTTTCACAGGGCCATCCTGGGTACAGCACCTTAACCATGTCTCTACCCGCCACTCTCTGTCATAGGTAGGACAGGCGCCGCAAGTTTCCCACTGCCAAACAGTGCGAAAGTGCCCAGAGTCTTAAGGTCATGCACAGAGAGTCAGCAAAGACTAAGAGAAAAAAGCAAAACGTTTCAGGAAAATTCCCTCAACAGCGCCATGTCCAACATTGAACATTAGGTCCGTGATAACAGGCAGTACACCATTAGTACAGGTGACGCAACAAAAGAGTGCCATATCCAGATAAGAACACCAAGTAATGGTAGACCAGCTTATACTGTGCACAAATCAATTGCATACAGCTGTGGCTTTAACTTTGGTCTACAACAAAATTTCAATTCTTTATTATTTCTTCGTGTTTGGCATTAGTTCTGGAGAATATGGGTTGAAGAGTTTCATCTTTGTAATTTGTGGCCTCTTCAGGAGTATGTGGAGCAAATGTTACCCCAGCAAATGCTACGTCTAGTGTAACAAACAGCAGATCTCTACTGACAAGGCTGAGTAAGGAGTGTGCCGTTTGCGCTTTCAAGGGGAAGTCCACATTGTGAGGGTGACTTGTCTCTTTTTGTGATAGTTTGACCCGTGTTAAAGTAATTAATGACAGGGAAACATGGAGAAAGGCTGGCTTGCACAGACAGGTCTCAACTGAGAAGGCCAGAATGATCAAGGCCATAGACCTACTGTGAAAATATGAAAAGTGACATGAGATATCTAAGACACATAAGACCTATGCCAGATTCATTCCTACCTCCAATGAAAAAGCTGGTGATATACGCTTAATTCTGTTCAAACACTGGCATATGCTCAAGTTAAACAAGACCATAGCTGAATCATCAGTAAACAACCCCGGATCACTTTTTTCCTCAAGTAACAGTCTGCAAGACTCCCTGAGCAAGAACATGATCACGGATGGCACTGAAGTTGCTGTTAGCAAACCTTGTTTCTTTTTTAGATGCACAAACTGTAGGGACTATAATACTAGCACACACATATCTACCTATATGACACCAGGGCAAATTAATCCAAGCAAAATTACTAAACATCGAACATGTAATTCAAGCATTGCCATTTATGCACTTATCTGTCCCTCTGGGAAAATGTGCATTGGCTCTACCATCTACCCTGTAAAAAGAAGGTTATTAGCCAATTTAGTGTGATTAGGAACAGTGACATAAACTATCCTATATTTAAGCATTTCCAGGAATTTCATAGTGGTAAGAACAGCACAATAAAATTATATGCATTTGATAGCATTGTACCTAACATGAGGGGTGAGAGCACATGTTGCCTGAGGAGATTAAAATCCACATATATTGTGGACTATAAAACTCTAACACCAAAAGGTTTAAATAAAGATGAGTCCTGTCAGGCAGCTGCTCCTCAAGTGTATTTGAACTGGAACATGGAACATAGAGTGCGAAGATGCAAAATGCTATGTACTGAAATGTTTATCATTAAAAATTGTGACAAATGCTTGGCAGAACGTAATCTGGGAGGAAGAGAATATGCACTTTATATAGTAAGGATGTACAGACCTTGTATACATGTTATATTTTCTTGTTCTACCTCAAAACTTAATCTACATAGATTTTTAAAATTACTTTAAAAAAAAATGTTATTACAACGGCATTAGCTGCAATGGATATGATATACTGCCCAGTTAATGAATTAATGTGTTGCAATTTTTTAAAAATTATTAGCTCCTTTTCAAATATGTATTAATGGATGTAGTTTTGTATATTGTAGATCTCATTGCAAGATCTAAGGGCCTCATTATGAGTTTGGCGGTCCGACGAGCCAACTGCCAAACTCACAGGTGAGGATGCTGCTGTCATGCCAGCGGCAGCCCCCCCGCCGTCATATTACAATGTTCCTGTCGGGCTGACCAGTGGGAACATTGTATTATGACGTTCCTGCCGGGCTGACTGGTGGGAACAGTGTTAAGGTATTGGTTTGGGCTCCCATAAGGGAGCCAAGGCCAATACCGTAGCACACCAGCACCCTCGGAATGCGCACTGTCTGCATCGCATAGCAGACAGTGCGCATTCCGAGGGTGCACGGCAGGTGGGGTCCTGCACTGCCTATGCCATCGGCAGTGCAGGGACTTCCCCCTGTGGCCCCCTGCACTAGCTTTTCGCCAGCCGTTTCATGGCGGGGTCCCTGCCATGAAAAGGCTGGTGGAAAGTTGAGTTGTAATCAGCATGGCGGCACTGGGTGCCGCGCTGCCGTGGCTGACCACAACTCAGACCACCGTCAGCCCATTGGGAACCATGTTCCTGGTGCTGACAGCGGTCCCCTGGGGTGGTGACAGCTGTCCCCTGGTGGTCCGACCACCAGGGTCGTAATGTGGCGGTCGGACATGGAGTCTCTTGACCACCAGCTTCGTAATGAGCCACTAAATCTCTAATAAAATCTTGAACCTTGAGATGAAGAACTGAATGTACATTTAGGATGAAATAGCTTTGTCCATGCGTAGTATTGTTTAGCTTGAAAAGTGTATATACAGTGTTTTAATGAGTTCAATTATTGGAGGGAGCCTACATGCTGCTTTTTTTCTCCCCTCTGTTTATCGCTGAATACTATAGATGGTTGCCCATTTTGGACTACCTTTGTATTTTGTATTTTCTCCAGAATTATCAGAATGTAGAACATCTGAATATGTTAATTTCAAAGGTATTTCTCGTGTTACCCCTTCCACATGCTCTCTTTCAACTAGAGAACCCATCTCAGCTATACCTGTTTTACAAAATAACTACTACAGCTGCAGGCAACTTCCTTTACTGCAGTGTTAGGGACGCACAGCACACAGCTCAGTTGTCATCACAGACTTCTTCAATCTGTATCTTCATCCTCACAACGGGAGCCCCGGCAGAGAATAATCAAAAAACAAAAAACATGGCCAATCATTGTGCACTTTAAAATAAAGCTGCACTATAATTAGCCATGTTCAAAGACTTCCTCCCTGCACTGTCTAACTCTACTGGAGGACCCTGCGTGTCAAAGAATCAATGCTGAGGTAGCTCTTATGCTCTTTATTATATTAAATAGCATGAGAGCTGTGCCAGGATTGGATGAACAAGGCAACACAGTGCACCAGTGTAGACACAGAGGGTTGCTTTAGCTGGCCCAGTCCCTTCCCTAAAAGCAGAGTATGCATGTTAGGCTGGCCAGGTACACAGGTCAGCCAGTCTGTCATGCACATTTTAATTACTCAGAGTCATAGCTATCCACAACAACAGCCACACCCCTCCCACCCTGTTGGCATGTGTACCACTAAAGTAAATGCAGCCAAGCACAGGCACGGTAGAAAATCTCACTGAACATACATTTGAGTATGTAAGCAAAATAAAATAAATGGTTAAAACTGCTTTATTTTCCAGGCGAACGGTGGCTCAAAGTAGTGGGGCAGTGCTCTTCTGCCTCTTAAGATGAGCTCTAATGTAGCTCTAATGTACTATGGACCACGCTTGTATGATCTGGGACAGATTCTAGTAGGAAGTCCCAAATAGGCTCCGATCTCTTTATCTAACTTTAAGTCAACCCGAGATATAGGATTGAATCCCCCTTAACTTCAGACATGGTGACTGCTTTGGAATTGCACAGATTGGAGTCACAGTATATTATTGCATTCCATACTACGAGGATGATTATGAGTTTGGTGGACGGAAACATCCATCTGCAAAACTCCTGGCTGGGAAGTCACCAAGGTGCTGGGGACTTACCCGCCGGCTTCATTATGACTTTCCTGCTGGGCTGACCGATGAACACCAAGGTTTTCACCGGTCAACCCAGTGGGAAAGGTGCAGCAGCATTGTCGCCGGCTCCAAATGGAACTGGCGGCAATGCTGCCACACGTTGGGGGCACCAGCACCCTCAAAATGCACACTGTCTGCACAGCAGACAGTGTGCATTTTGAGGGTGCTGGGCAGGGGCCCCCCTGCGGCCCCCTGCACTTGTTCTCGGCCAGCCTTTTCATGACAGTCACACCACCATGAAAAGGCTGGTGGAGAACAATGTTGTAATTAACAGGGTGGCGCTGATTTCCTGATCGTCTTGGATGATTACAACCAGGACTGCCATCTGCCCTTCGGGATCTGTGATCCTGGTGGGACAGCGGTAGGTTGGCGGGTCTGCCCACTAACTTTGTAATGTGGAGGTCAGACCACCACAGCCGTGACAGTCCGACCGCCACTGCGAGGTTGGCGGTCTACAGGCCCCCAGCCTCGTAATAAGGCCCTATGTCTCTGATGGACTTGAATTTAGACAAATAAATTGAAGTCCATTTGGGTTGATTAAATCCGTACATTTGAAATTAATAGTATATGTTTTTAAATCCTAAGAATGTTTGGTTCCCAATGCATCTGTGAAGTGGCATCCACATCTGGTTTTAATTGATTTTTTTTTTTTTTTTTACACAGGCACACAAGGGGGGGAGGGGGTTCTGCACCAGCAGCGGACACAAGAGCTCAGAATTTCTATTAATCAACCTATGTTATTAAGTCATACAGTGTATATTTTGTCTGAATGAGAAAGCAATGAATGAGTTAATTGGGATATTTGCAGCCCACTGTGGCACAATGTGACATGAAGTACTAGTACCTCTTCTTGTACATGAGTGGAACAATGGCAAACTATTGTTATATGCAAATTTAGGAAGATCATTGGAATATACTGCAAGAGAGCAAGTGCTTTCAGATCTAATGTTATTGCCTTATTAGTAATATCATGTTAAGAAAGTCTGTGGAAAATAATTTTTCAACCTACTCGGGTAGGATTCTTGAATACAACATACTGTGGGACTTAAACACTTGTCACTCTACCCTTTATGCAAATATTTTATTTTTGGTAACAGGAAGAGAGTAATTGGCTGGTTATAATTATATGTTGTAGTCCTTTCTTTGGAACTTTAATATGCCGTAGAGACTAATGGTGACTAGGATCATTCACATAAACTCAGTGGATATCATTGTCTACAATATTACATTGGGCATATTTAACAAATCTGTATTAATCATATCTATTGCATGTAATACCAGGAATGGATGGTTATGTTTTCTTTATGTATGGCAGATCTAAAATAGTGTCCATGGACTTTACAGTACATTGATTTCAGAACCTTTTGTTAACACCCAGCCAACTTTGATGATCAAATTGACACACCAAAATTTATAAGATTACCACAAAGACTATGGGCCTGATTACGAGTCTGGCAGTCATAAGACTGGCAGACTCACACTGGCGGTCAGACTGCAGCAGCAGCCACATTACAAGTTTGGTGGGTGGACCACCAACAGACCACCATCTCCGCCAGGATCCAAGAACCTGATACGGTGTGGCGTTCTTGGTTGTAATTACCCAGGGCGGCGCTGAACTCCGCGGCACCCTGCTGATTACAACCTTGTTCTCTGCCAGCCTTTTCATGGCAGTTTCCCCACCATGAAAAGGCTGGTGGAGAATAATTGCAGGGGGACTCCTGGGGGGGGGGCGGTCCTGCACTGTCCATGCCCATGGCATGGGAACGCCAAACTCGTAATCAGGCCCTATATTTTTATCTGGGCAAACAAAATAATATTGTCTGGTGCAGTATATAGATTGGATGATTATGTTACCCCCAGCGCTGCCTTTCCACCAGCCTTTTCATGACGGAGACCATGCCATGAAAATGCTGGTGGAAAGAGAAGTTGTGATCAGCACAGTGATGCTGAACCCAGTGCCACCGTGGCTGACCATGACTTTGACCACGGCCAACCTGTCGGGATCCATGATCCTGGCGGTAGCGGTGGTCCCCTGGTGGTCAACTGCCAGGGTCGTAATCTGGGAGTCGGTCCACCAGGAGTGCGGCGGTCCGACCACCACTACGAGTGTGGCGGTCGCAAGGTCACCAAACTCGTAATTAGGCCCTATGTGTCTCGATTATTATTATCTTCCTTCAAGCGACGGTGGGAGAGGCCATGCAGAATTATATCAGAGATTCTAATTGAAGGCTACAGTGCACACACCTCTTCACTAGCTGAACTTGTCAGTGCAGCTGGCCTGGCATAACAAGAATAGAAGGCCTTGTCATCATATAGAATACAAGTCCTATTATTCAAAAAGGTATGCAGGAGTGAGCCATCTCTGAAATTGGAAATAGGTTTTCATTTTCTGCTATGTTACAATTAGATTAGGACTTAGACTTAACTGCATGGGGGTAGAATGTCTATACATTTATAACAGTAATCATGTTAGAATAGTTCATCATGCTTACACTTTTGGTAAAAGTTGCTGCTGCCATTTTATTTGTTTTCATTGTAGTTACAATTCATATTGTGTGCAGTAGACTAGGGTTTTGATTTTAAAGTTTGGGGTTCCATTATCTATCCTTAAGATGTCTCATGGAACTGGGTGGTTGCAGTATTCCTGATTTTTCTGATTTGGGTTGCAACACTGATCAAGTACTTGGTGTCAAGGCGTTCTAGAAAACCAAACTCTGTATTCAAAGAAAATCTAGAAAGCATATCAATAATAATTCTGACCTCTCTAGAGACCGGTACTTTCTCTACTGTTGCTCAGGTTGGTGCAGGAATAGTAAATCTTACTCAGCCATAACATAACATAGTAAATCTGACCTCTCCATAGTCCAATACTTTCCCTACCCATTGCCCAGGTTGGAGTGGGAATTCTAAATCTTACTGCCTCCTTCCAAGAATCCAACACTTTTTCTGTTGTTTCTCAGTCTAGAGTCAGAATAGTAAGTTTGACCTCTCCATAGTCCAACACTTTCTTTATTGCTCAGGTTAGGGTGAGAAAAGAACATCTGATTTTTTTAAATTAAAAAAAAAACTTTAATGAATATAATTATAACAGTATTTCTTATAATGTTAATAACATTGGAAATTAGAATTATACATATTTACGCATTGTATATACGTTATTCATTTGTATTAAGGATTGTTGTACTGTATTTATATTAGTAGTTATGATTTTTTTGCTAACTGATCTGTATTTGGCCTAGAACTTTAGTCATCTCATTTGTAATTTCATTTCAAGAGATAGATAAAACTTTTTGTATATTGTTAATTGTTTTAGTTGATACACGTTAGCTTCAGTTGTGTATCATTTAATTTTAATTTTAATGATTTAATAATGTTAATGTGCAATTGTCTAACATGTATTTATTGGGTTTTATAAAATTTAATTTGTTGTTGGTTTAATTGTATGCAATTATTACAATCTTATTTAACATCTATATTCAATTGTTATCTTAAGTTTGGTACTTTTGGTCTACATTTATTTTACAGTTACTATTTTTATATTAAAATTTTTAAATATATCTTTCTGATACATACTTTTACAATTTATATTTTTATATTTTGAGATTAACTTTTATTTTTTAAAGTTATTATAATGTTTTATAATTTAAAAAATATATACCTACCGATGTAATGAAAATATTTCTGTCCACTATATTTTTTAAGTCGAATATTATTATATTGAAGTAGTTTAAGACTCTGGCCCTCATTCTGACCTTGGCGGGCGGCGGAGGCCGCCCGCCAAAGTCCCGCCGTCAGATTACCGTTCCGCGGTCGAAAGACCGCGGCGGTAATTCTGACTTTCCCGCTGGGCTGGCGGGCGGTCGCCTTCAGAACGCCCGCCAGCCCAGCGGGAAAGAGGCTTCCACGATGAAGCCGGCTCGGAATCGAGCCGGCGGAGTGGAAGCTGTGCAACGGGTGCAGTTGCACCCGTCGCGTATTTCACTGTCTGCGCAGCAGACAGTGAAATACATGTAGGGGCCCTCTTACGGGGGCCCCTGCAATGCCCATGCCAGTGGCATGGGCACTGCAGGGGCCCCCAGGGGCCCCGCGACCCCCCCTACCGCCATCCGGATCCCGGCGGTCGGACCGCCGGGATCTGGATGGCGGTAGGGGGGGTCGGAATCCCCGCGGCGATGCAGCAAGCTGCGCCGCCGTGGAGGATTCAATGGGGCGGCGGTACACTGGCGGGAGCCCGCCAGTGGTGCCGGTCCGACCGCGGCTTTACCGCCGCGGTCGGAATCCCCATTGGAGCACCGCCGGCCTGTCGGTGGTGCTCCCGCGGTCCTCCGCCCTGGCGGTCAAAGACCGCCAGGGTCAGAATGACCACCTCTGTGTTCCCATACACCACCCCTGGAGGCAGACACTTGACTCCCTTAGTACTGGCAGCCAGGCTTTTAATTGCCTATACTTGGAGGAATACACTTTCTCCAATTCTTACGCTGTAGTGGTCCACATCCTGGCACATTTACAGAATGGAGCAATTGACCACAATTATAGCAGATAGGCTATGCAAGTTTGAGATAATCTGGCTATCGTTCAAAACATATGCTAAAAGGGAGAGAGTAAATATTAACCTGGCCACTGTCATGCCAGATACTTTGCATAGATCCCATTTTTGGGGGAGGGGACTTTCCTCATCTGAGAGTGATTCAGATACTGCTGATAATATCTCAATATAATTTGCCCACCCTATGGATGTAATCTATTGTTTAAGATTGTCTCTTTGAGGGGACACCTGTGATATGAAACTGCATATTAGCCCTGGTGACCCCTGTATGGGACTATTACGTCTGGTTATGTATTGTCCTTAGATGTATAAAACCTTAAATAAAGTGTTTTAAAAAAGAATGTGTCAGACCCATGCTGGAGTTAGGCATATTATGGAATCAGCCAAGTTGGAAGGTAGTTCACTGCTCCTAAGGGAGTCACATCCACCTATGCTGTTTTCGCTAGTCCATATAGGGCTATGTTCCTTTTCCATTTAGCTTCCTGTTGCCCCACTATAGTCCAGGCGTCATTACGGCGCGCCACATTGAGCTATACTATAAATAAAAATCTGCCTTCTCCTAAGGAAGCAGCATAATGCAGGGAATCATTAACTCATTATTAGAGCATAGTTGACTCATTGAGGAGATGAACTTCATATATAAAAAGGAGACCTTAAAACAGATCAGTTTATATCTTTCATTGTAATCACTTTGGACACCCACTTTCTGTTTTTTGGTGTTTGAAGGGGTGGCCAATGTCTTGGGATGCACAGCTCTTCCACTAGCAGTGGGAGGTCTTCTCCAATATCTTTGATCTATGATTCAAAAGTGCTAGTGTGGCAGTGGGTACAAATGAATACACACAAGTTCTGGACATGGTCACCCATATTGTAACCACTAATGGAGCAAGCACAATTCCTCATCCTCTACCAGCAGAATCCAGGAAAAAGACTGCACCTTCTACTGTAAGCAAGCAGGAGTCCAATACCATTCATGTAGTATTTTGGAAAAATGAAACTTCAGTCTTGCTTTAAGTAGGACTTTGTCATGAGTGTGTAAGAAGTTGTACCAGGTTTCCTTGTTCTGTTCATAGGATAATATTGTCTGCCAGTGTAACCTGGCATCACTTTCAGTCAGTTGTGAGTACATTCCGTTAATCAGTGTTCGTTGTAGGCCTGAAAGCACACCTTTGTGTTGGCGAGCAACTTGGGTGGAACCTATGATTTACAATAGGCCGACAGCACCTTTTGCAGCCGATTTTAAACTTATAATACACTTAGGCCCTCATTCCGACCTCAACGGTCTTTTCGAAAGACCGCCGAGGTCCCGCCGGGCCGAAGACCCCCAGTGTTGGCGGTCTCCCACCAACTATATTATGACTGGTGGCGACCCTCCGCCATTATCTGGTCAGAAGGCCGCCAACAGCCATACTGGTGGTCGGTGGTGCAGTGGAGGTCGCTCCTCCGTCACCGCCACATCATCAGAACACCGCCCACCGAATTACGTGCCAGTATTCAGCATGGCGGTGTTCTGGTGATGGGGTGCTGGCGGCAGAGCAGCTCCCATGGAACCCGTTCCCTCCCGGAGGACCACCGAAGCAGGTAAGGTGATCGTCCGACAGGAGAGGGGGTTGGGGGGGGGGTGTTGTGTGGTGTGTGCGTGAATTGGGGTGTGAGTGTTTAGAGGGGGAGTGTGGGTGCGTGTATATTTGCGGGGGTGTGATGTGTGTAATAGGGATGTAACATGTATGTATGTGTGCTTGTAAGTGTTTGTGTATTTGTGTGAGTGGTGTGCGTGCGTTGGGGGCGGGGGTATGTTTGGGAGGCCTATGGGGGACGGGGGTGGGGAGGTGGCACTACCACCTTTGAGGGGTGATAGGGGGTCGTGGGTGTTGGGGGTGGACTCCTGGGGGGTTGTGGGGGAGGCCCCTATCAGTGCCAGGGAACGAATTACCTGGCACTGCTAGTGCCTACCGGCATGGATTTCGTGGCGGTTCAAAATCCACAAAATCCATGGTGGTATGAGGGGTCATGATCCTGCAGGTGGACTAGTGACGGCCGCCGGGCTGGAGACCATTGTCTCCAGCCTGGCGGTCGTTACCACTGTGGCAGACAGTGTGGTACATTGGCGGTTTGGCATGTGTCAAACCGCCAATGTCATAATGGGGCGTAAATTACCGCCAGCCTGTTTGCGGTCCTACCGGCAACATTACACCATCCGCCAGGGTTGTAATGAGAGCCTTAGTATTCCACTATCCCAAGTCTTGCTCCCTTTTTCAGTGATGATTTAGCCACTTTCAAGAACATCAGTTGTTGTCTCAAGCCCTTTGCAAGGTGACTGTGTGACGAAAAAGAAATTTTGGAATGCAAAAAATAAATGTGATTACAGTTCCTACTGTCCAGGAGAGATTATCAATAAAGGACAGAGATCCATCATCTAGGTCACTGGCGCCACTTACCCGCATAGTCACACATGAAGCCCTCTTTTTGATGTGTGTGGTAACACTGGGAGGTAAAATCGTTCGAGCAAATATTTATACAGCGCCTGATTCACAAACTCAGTAGTCTCTTTTGTAGCACTACAGTTGTACTAAAAAATACTTACTAGAAAGTGCTATTTACAGAGTGCACTTTTGTAGTAACTTTCTCTTTTAAGTAATTTTAATATTTATCTATATTCACAAAATTCACTTTTGTAGTATCTTACACTTTTGTAGAAATTTACACTTTTATAGCAAGTGTCTACCCCCATTATTTGCTATGGGAGGGAGTTTTAGTACTAGTGGGTGCTGTGAGAAGGGCTGGACTTACTACAAAAATGAAGTTTACTTCAAAAGTGTAAGTTATTTAAAAAAGTGCAGTTTGCTATTACCCTAAAGTAGTAAAGTTACTCAAAAGTGTAAGTTACTTTGTGAATCAGGCCTACCAAGTGGTGCTGTTTTCCTCCAGTGAGCTATTGCCCCCTCATAATTAGATCTGCAGGTCAGATATGGGGATAATATGGACATGCTGAATATTTCACTATTCGAGCAAGTAGGGTCCAAATCTCGCAGTAAAACCTGGCAAAGTTAATTCAGTGCAAAATGTGCGCACTTTAAGTAATGTTGTTTTGGACTCAAAACCCTTTTTGTGCCCAAACTGTTATTTCCACACGCATCGGCGTCAATTCACCAAAATTTCAGGAGTAGCCGAAGTTACATCACCCGCCCTTTGAACTCCACTTCGACTCACACACACAAACTTACTCATACACACAAATTCACACACACACACACACTTGCTTACAAAAACACACTCATTCGCAAGCATGCATATAGCATACATTTAAAAGGATTTTCACTTACCTGAGCTGCCATGGGAGGGCATATTCCGGATAACTGTACCCCATGTTTTTTTTTACGTTAGCAGTAAATAATATGTTATTATTCACTATTAGTGTAATAACAATTGACAGAAAACAAAGAAAGTGGAGTCCCAACTGACGTCTATAAGGACCAGCTGCCACTGTGTTCCTGGCACTGAAATTGCCACCTCTGAAGCCAGGGGGTCGCAAAGGCAGTGCTAGGGGGTCGCAAAGGGCAAGCCATGGGTCGCAGCTCCCCTTTGACGTCCATGACCCCAACTCTGAAACAGGGCCTGCTTCTTTCCAGGAAGCCTGAATTGTTAAGATGGTACAGAAGTAAATCAGGTGTTCAGATGGCGAATGCATTGTCTGGTCCATTCTGAACGTGAGCCCAAGGCTCTCAAAACATCTGCAGAAGTAATGCGCTTCCATGGAAATTGGCAGAGCTCTCCATAACACACAGCGGTTATAAATCTCCTCTAAGCATATAAACACTGACCCTATCACACATCAGTAATGCATTTCAACTTTGGTCGGTTCGTTTTTTTTCCACATTCCTACAGGAACTGAATCAGTGAGACATACACTTGCAATTCAGGCCCCTTTTTGCAAGGAAAAAACGACAGGAGGTAGCCCTACATATGTTGCTGGGCTTCAAGCTCCACGTCTCTGGGCGACTGGGTTACATAAGCACTGATTAAGAACAATCACTGGTAAGGCCAAGTGTTTTGGATTTTCTGTAGTGAAAAGACTAAAAGAAGAGCGACTGACACAAGGGGGCGTAGATTAGTCAGTGAGATTGGGGGGGCGGTGAATTGCAAATTTCCCAACTAAAACACAGAATGTCAAAGGTTGGAGGGAGGACCAAGGTTTGGGACACACTGTTCTCATGTGGAGCAAGTTAAAGTACTTAAGTGAGGTGAGGACGACAAGAAAAAGCAACAACGGAAGAGGAGACCCAACTCAGGGCCCCAGACCCAACCCTCAAGCCAAGAATGCATTTTTTGGGGGGTGTCACACCCCAAACACCTTCCCTGAAGCTTCGCCCCTGCAGAAACAGCATTAAACGCCCAGTGCAAGCGTCTCCCACATGCACAAAGCAGTTACACAGCAGCTAACCACAGGGCTGATACAGCACAGACCGCATCACTGCTAGCTTCTCTCACACACAAAGATGCACTTGTATCAATACGTGCTGCTGAAGGGCAGAAATGCAGGGAGAGGACAGTCTGCCACAGTACCAGCCCTCCTTACAGAACAGTCACATTACAGGTGACATCAGTGTGTGCACACATGCAGTTACAGTAGCAAGCCAATGTCACTGCAGTGTCCCGTCGGAAAGCTGCACTTGTATCAACACAATGTCACTGTAGGGTAGCAGCTAGAGGCCAGTCTACCACAGTGCAAGTTGCCTTTACACAACAGTCACATTACAGGTGACATCAGTGTGTGCACACATGCAGTTACAGTAGCAAGCCAATGCCACTGTGCAGTGTCTCATCGGAAAGCTGCACTTGTATCAACACAATGTCACTGTAGGGTAGCAGCTAGAGGCCAGTGTGCCACAGTGCAAGTGGCCTTTACAGTCACATTACAGGTGACATCAGTGTGTGCACACATGCAGTTACAGTAGCAAGCCAATGTCATTGTGCAGTGTCTCATCTGAAAGCTGCACTTGTATCAACACAATGTCACTGTAGGGTAGCAGCTAGAGGCCAGTGTGCCACAGTGCAAGTGGCCTTTACAGTCACATTACAGGTGACATCAGTGTGTGCACACATGCAGTTACAGTAGCAAACCAATGTCACTGTGCAGTGTCTCATCAGAAAGCTGCACTTGTATCAACACAATGTCACTGTAGAATAGCAGCTAGAGGCCAGTCTACCACAGTGCAAGCGGCCTTTACACAACAGTCACATTACAGGTGACATTAGTGTGTGCACGCATGCAGTTACAGTAGCAATTCAATGTCACCACAGTGTCTCATCAGAAAGCTACACTTGTATCAACACAATGTCATTGTAGGGTAGCAGCTAGAGGCCAGTCTGCCACAGTGAAAGTAGCCTTTACACAACAGTCACATTACAAGGGACATCAGTGTGTGCACACATGCAGTTACAGTACCAATCCAATGTCACTGCAGTGTTTCATCGGAAAGATGCACTTATATCAACACAATGTCACTGTAGGGTGGCAGCTAGAGGCCAGTCTACCACAGTGCAAGTGGCCTTTACAGTCTCATTACAGGTGACATCAGTGTGTGCACACATGCAGTTACAGTAGCAAGCCAATGTCAATGTGCAGTGTCTCATCGGAAAGCTGCACTTGTATCAACACAATGTCACTGTAGGGTAGCAGCTAGAGGCCAGTCTGACACAGTGCAAGTGGCCTTTACACAATAGTCACATTACAGGGGAGATCAGTGAGTGCACACATGCAGTTACAGTATCAATACAATGTCACTGTGCAGTGTCTCATCGGAAAGCTGCACTTGTATCAATACAATGCCACTGAAAGGAAGAAATGAGGTGGTAATAACAGAATTCTGCTATACTGAGTAGACTGTGGAGGGACACAGTGCTATGCAGTCTTCACAATGCCATCAGTTACGTCGACTATCCAGTAAGGATTTAAGACCATTCAGAGTGTCCCACAGGGCCACCATCAATGATGAGGCTTAACTATTTCTACCATTTTTCTTTTCTGGTGTGTATCTAACTTGTTATTAGTCAGTGAGTATAAAATATCAAAACTGTGCCAAATTCTTTATTCCACATGATATCCGTCAGTTTCTCCTGTGAATATATTGCATCTAGTTTCCAAAGCATTTCTTGGGGCCTTTTTTATGGAAGAAAGTGGACAGCTGAAATACAGACAACCAGCAATGTCTGTTTCTGGCATGTACATGTTGTACTGTGATGGAACGGCAATGGATCATAGTGTGTATGTAGTGTGTTGTGTACTGTGTTGTGCAGGTGGACACATATGGTTTAGGTACAGTGTGTCTGTGTCACTTACCTCGATTTTATAGCCACTCCCTTTGTACAATGTACAATGACTCCCGTGACCGTCTCCCACTGTCAGAAATCCATCACCAGAACACCGCCTGCAGAACTGTACATCTAAATATGGTCTGCAGGAGCCCGCCAACCTGATGTCTAGGAAGAGCACTCCATCGTGGAGGTCGGCGATTTACCTGCAATACATCTAAATATGGCGGGGGAAGACCGTCAGCTTGACGGAGTACTTGGTACTGCAGGCACGGCGGAATGGCGGTATTACTGCCAAGATCTGAGTGAGGCCCACCTATGGTCAGTTTACTAGGATTCCCAAGATCCACCGAGCGAGAACTGGTGGCAGGTCCTTCTCCTAACTAGGGCCGGTTGCCTGGAATAAACTTCCTATGGAGTTACGCACCACAACTGAGCTACCGCTCTTTCAAAAAAACAATGAAAAACATGGCTTTTCCAACAAGAGTAATCTGACGGTCTGTTATATGCAGATAGCCTTGAAGCCAGCACCAGGACACTCTTTGGAGTATCTGTGTGCTCTATAAATCCTACATCATCATCACATGTTCCCTACTCATTGCCAGTTGTAGCGTCCTTCCGAACCCAGGAGCATGCAAAGGACCACACCACACACGGAGCTCTGTAACACATGTCTTTATTCCTCAGCATACTATCATCCACGACTCTCAGATCGTGTCACAACTGTTAATAACCACACCTAACACCTCCCAGCAAGTTACATAATTCCACAATGAGTCTGCCTAGAACCACATGGGTCATAGCGCACATAATTTCACAACACTACAGTCTCTTGCCTGGACTGCAAATGTAAACTCCTGCAATACCACTATTCGGGAACTTTAAAAAAATAATTAACAGAAAAAAAACATTTTTAAATTATCAAAAAAGTCTTACTTTTTAAAGAGTATACAATGTGACATCCCCTCCTCTCATTTAACAAAATGCAAATAGCATTGTCCTGTACTTCAGTTTCTAGATCCCTCATATTTCCCACCGTTTCTTCAAAGCATATTTTCAGTCATGGTGCGAGAAACTCATGTGTGCTGGGTCAGTCAGGAAGCAATAGCCAGGGGGATGAGGTGGTGTCCTGAATGGGAAGATAGAATCTCTTTGTACGCTGACGTTGTTCTGGTACATATAATAAAGCAAGTTGAGTCTTTTAATAGAGAAATAACTCTCTTTAGAGTCTAAGGCACATTTTTCCTAATTCAGATTTATTTGAAGGAAGTCAATACTGTCCCCCATTGATGACTGACAGCACTCGAAGGAAGTAGAGGCTTAACTGCGAAGTGGAAATCAAAGCCTCCTGATTTTATGCCATAATTGTCAGCAACAAAAGGGAATACGATAAACACAATTTGGGGCCAATGCTTGATAGCTTTAAGAAGGAGGCAGCCAAGTGGGGTTCACTTCTGTTGTCCCTGCGGGGGAGGGCTGCTCTTCTCAAAAGGACTGCACTGCCTAGAGTTCTCTGTTTTGCAAATTTTTTCCTTCTGAATGATGAACAAGTTTTTTTTTTTTAGAACTGCAAAAGAGGTATTGAGGAGGTACTCTGGTGGGGTGGTAAAGGGGAGGCGGGACACCCAGGCTATCTCCTAACACACAGAGATATGTGATGGCTGTGTCGCCCGTGTGAGCTTGTGTGGCTGCTGCCTAGCTACGCAAGCAGTGGTGGTCAAAGAATGGGCATTTAAAAACCAAGACAACCCAGCACTTATAAAGGATGGACTTAGAATGGGGGACAGGGTATCTGCGTTATGTATATGAAGAGCTGCGCATGCCCAGTTGTCCTCTTTGACGGAAGTGGTGGTAAAGGCACAGCTGGCAGTAACAGTGAGAACTGAGTGAAAGAACGTGATGACTAAGGCGTGCAGCTTGTGGCTAGGACAGATTTTAAGAAATGGGATGTAATCACTGCCGACTGGTAAAAGCCACAGTGCAGTTTAAAATGTTGACACTTGGCATGGAACTCAACATCTCTACGCCATTGAGAAAGTCTCTCCACACCAGCCCTGGTGGACACTAGGCTGCAGGTACATCTGCCTACTCATGTTTCCCCAAACAAGATGTAAATCTTGACAAAGGGTAGGGGAAGATTTCTGATGGCTGGAAGCAAGCAATGAATGCAAGCAATCGATGAATTATCAGTTCACATCCGGGAGGAAAGGTCTTTCCGATCATGCCAGAAAGCTTTACGAACTGTCTTTTCTGCTAAGTTTACAATCCACAAATACCTGCTGCTAGTTGCTGAGGTTCTCTGTTTTTAAATAAATCAATACTCTAAGTCGCACTGTACTCGTTGCCATTTCTGTGTGCAGTGTCACTTCTCACCATGATTACACATACGCCATCCAGTCATGGGCCCATCACAAAAGACAGTCTTAGGCAAACTCCTGGAGCATGCCCCCTCTGCTGGGAACCCAAGCAGCCGCAGGCATGCTTCTACTTTTTTGGACATCGTCAGTGAAGTGCAGTGTGAGTCCTGTGGTAAAGCCAGCTACATACCTGCTTCGTTTAGGTTGCTCACTAAGAAGATAAGGTGATGAGGTAATGCTTTATCTCTCAATCACTCCTTCTACGTGACAAACACTGCTGCAGCATTACTCGTCGGGTATCAGGCATACGAACGAAGTATAAACACAAGGCAAGGGAAGCCCTCTGAAGTTAGTGTAGTCCATAAGTCTACTGTTGTATTTCAAAACATCAGAAACCCAAATGTCCGTCTGTGATGCTATGGAGACATCATCATTTATATTTTGTCTATCAAAAAGGAGTCAAACTCAGTTGATTGTAAAAGGTATGAACAGTATTTAATCTTTGACAGTCTCATGACAAACATTACATTAACTCAGCCAACGTGTTTCATCCCTACAAGGGACTTCTTCTGGGATAGATTATGGTTATTGTCTCACATGGTTTAATGCCAGCAAGAATCTTCTCAATAACCATGACATATCTTCTAGTTTTCCTGCTTGTAACATCCAGATTGCTTCCACTCCTTTCATAGTTATGTAAGAAGCCCATAAGTCAACATGAATCTTGAGTTAACTGTGGCAGATGCTCCAGCTGGAGCAGACTGCAGATGGAAGTGAGGCTGCATACTGTGGAACCCAGATACTTACTCGTGCACTTATTAGGTCAGGAAATGATTTTGCATTGGCATTTTGGCCTGATACCTCCATAATAAAGATTGCTAAATAATCTGCTAGTCTTTGAGTTTGTGGCATCTGCCAGAGTGTAGTTAACCCGCTGAGATTCAATTTATGATTTGTGTTACTTAGGAGGTTGTGTGGCAGTTCAACCTCGCGGTGTAAGCGCCTACGTTGACTTAGCATCAGATTTTGTACTGGTGCGATAGGGTATGGCCATTACTGCCAAATGTGGCTAAATTGATCACATGAACAAAGAACTTGTAGTCTCAGTGAATGTACTTGTTGGAGGCCGCAGCTTGCTCCTGAGGAAAAGGAAAAGCATATATGGGCTGCCAAAAAGGATATTTGGAGAAGATTGCATGCCTGTTGATAACCAATAAAAGAAAAATGTAATAAAGAAATGAATATCAGAGAGGTCGGATGCAATGCATGCCTATCAGAACACACTGTACCACAAGGACGTAGCATTTATTTCCTCTAGGCTCATTTGTGTGTACATGTAACCACATCTCACAATGCATGGCTCTGCATGTTGGGGTAAAGTGATGTGTTGGCTGTTAAATTTCTCGACGTCTATTAGCAAGGCCAGAAGAATGAGTAAATAGGAGTTTCTCTCATCCATAGTGACAGACATCATTCAAAATATGCGTTCCTACTATTTGCTTACAACTCTAGTGGACACTGATTTCCCGTACAATGGTTCTGATCCCACGTCTTTCTCCGTCACTGCAACACCCCACGACTGTCAAGGAGCTGATGGAAGGAAGTATGGATGGACAACCATTGGGGCTGTTGAAAAACAGAACCCACTTCCCACACAAAACCAGTTGAGCCTTGAAGTACAACCGCAATAATGTGGTAAAATTGTGGTACAAGGTAGTGTGTTCGACAAATAGTTCACACTGCAAGAGGTGCAAATACCTTGGGATGGTGTGCTGAAGCTGGAATGTGATTATGGATGACTGTAAGCAGACTCTAGGGTCGGCACATCCTACTTTTAGTATCTGCTTGTTCACTTTTAACCGTAGTTTGTGCGTGCATCAGGGTTACTCCAGCTAGCCTTTGAGCTTATATATTGTTCCGAAAGGAATAATTATAAATAGAAATGAATGCATTACATAGTAATTACCATTGGATTTGGACAATGAAGGAACATTTCAAAACCACAAACAAGTCTGAAGGAAGACATTTCTGGTAAGCACTGACTGAAGGTAGATTAGGAGAATGAGTGTCTGATAGAATGAATAAAGTAGTTTGGAGGGAAGGTGATACGAACCCAGACGCGGTGAGTGCAACATGGAACATTATGAGACAATTATCTGGCACCATTGGAAGCTTGTGTGTCATTGCACTCTTCACAGTGCAGGTGCTTGACTACCCACCTCCCAGGGCCCAGCAGACCTCAGGTATGTCACTTTGGATCTTCTCCATCATATCCAACACACAGACAGTGAAGGTGCACGTGCACGAATACCCATTTTCTTCAACACTAACATTTCCATGATTTGCCACGCGTGCATGTTGGCTCCCTAAATCACCAGCATAGATAGTCTTACCAGAGAGTGTCTAGGTTCTGCTGCTGTAGAACAGCTCTTTTGTGCTAGGCATTTGTTTTGACGTGAGTCCTTTATCCTGATCGGTTTCTATGTTGTTGACTACAGATTGTCTTAACATTCTCTATGGATGTTCTAATGCCTAAGCCTACTGCTTTCATGGACCATGGACGTCTTCTAGATCATCCTGTGTGTGTTAGTTATTGATTTGAAGAACTCTTTGTCAGTTTTTGTAGGGATATCCTGACCATTCTGGCTGTTATTTATTTTATCTCCTTTGTTCAGTGCTCCTCCTATTTTATATCACCCTGGGTTGTTAATACTGTGTTGTCATTGCGTCGTGCACAATGCAAAAATGTACGTGTGCTCTTCGGAGGAGTGAATGGTATTCACGTGCAGGAGGGGTTGTGGATTGACAGAGTGACAAACTGTGCATTAGAGCAGTAATATTAACCAAAACATTGCAGAATGTAAAGATTACTTTACCCCAAGATGTTTGGGGAATGTTATGCCAAACGGTTTACATGTAAGTACATTAAGGCAGTCACACTGGAAAACCATTTGTAAGTATTAAAAATTGCTTTAGAGGAAAGGGCAACAATAAACAATTTCTCTTAACCTACTGCTGCAGGTTTCAAGAATGTTTACACTGGTATCTCCCAAGGTACAGGCCATGGGCCACTACCCCTGGGATTTGGGAGCAGCCATCGGTAAAATTGCTTTTGCGGCACACAATGTACTCAGGAAACCTTTTACAGGTGAGAAAATTAACTTACGTTGCATTGAACTATCTGGTGGCAACCAAAGCAATCACATTAAATACACTCTGCAGTGCTTGGCAGAGGCCAAATAAGCTGAAGTGCAGTCCGTGCACGTTTGCGACATGAGTGATGCAATCATAGGTCCAGTCATTTAGGAGTGCTTCTCCTTCAAATTCTAAAAGACTTGGCATGTCATTCAGAAATGGTTGATGTGACAAGGGCTCATAAACTAGCAGATGGCAGGGACGTAGTATCAGGAATTGCTATTAGCATGAGCTACATCCTCACAGCATGCCAAGTCTCAGACATCCCCACCACCGGCTAGCACTTCGGCCTCAACTCTGGGCTTGCACACAACATAACAATATAAACCAGCACTGTGGAAACTATGGTGAGTAAGACCACCTCATAAAGGTCTGCCCTGCCACAGCTGTGGAAAGTTCTGCCACTTAGGTAAGTTATAACGATTTCAGGTGTCTCAGAAAAAGTGGACACAATGTAGCAAACGTCATGTGTGTTTATGGCTGGCTTCTCCAACGAGTAGCTCATGAGCTACTGGTTGCTCTTCAGCTACTTGTGAGTAGCTCTCCTGTGTGCAGCCCAACCTTCTAATATAGGAGCTTTTGCTTGGTTGAATTATACGTATACTAAAAGTAAAAAGCACGTTTTCAAGGCAAAAATGGGTGTATTTTCAACTGACTTTCAGAGGAAAATGGCTGAATTTTTAAAATATATTTCAATCTATTATTTGAGTTGCAGAGATTTATTACTCATATTTTTACCTTGGTGCCCGGGGGACTGCAGCTGTGGCGGTTATGTATTACTCATATAGAAGTATTCCAAATTGTTAACACTTTTTTCCTTCACTGCTGATAACCTTGATTTAATGCAATAATGTGATCACTGCTGACAATCTTGGATTGGGTGGTCAATAATACATCGCTAGTATTAGTAGCTCGGATTGATTATAATGGACACATAAGAAGCTCCTATTGCAGAAAAGGTTGGAGACCCCTGGTTTAGTGTCTGTAGGAAGGTCCAAGTTGGGTAGATAGATATGTGAAAGCTTAGAATGATGACTATGAGGTGTTCATGCTTTCCATAAAATGCCAGCAGGTCTGTTCAACCCTGGCACTTATTGCACACTGTAGCGTTAAATTACAACCCTGAATTGAACATGGACATCCCGGTAAAAGCTAAGGCACTAGCTTAACTACAACAACCAAAACTACAACTAATTCTTTGATGGGAACACCCCCGTCTCACGAAGAAAAGAGGGGCAATGGATTTGAAGGCTGATTACACAGTCTCCCTGAACGCATGCCCCCAGAGTGCCATGATCGTACACAGGTAGAGAGAAGAAGCGTGCTTGCAGTCTTCCATCACAAGAGGAACTTCTCCACACTCATGCAAGTAACTGCTTTGTTGGGATTACATGTGGGTCAGGGTTGCTCTTTAAAATGATGAGACGCAGAATGACATTACCATAATGAATTAGCACAGAATAGATGTGACACATAAGTTGGATAAATGACTCATCAGTTCCTTCAGAAGAATAGACAATACTGAGCCACTGCAGGCTTTCGAACACTTTGGGACCCCAAGGAATCAGCTGTGTGGACGCCGTCAGACCGCCACCATGTGGTGCAGAAAATCAGAATTTTCACAGAATAAGAAATTGTTAAGAAAGTCCTCAGAGTTTCTGAATGGAGAAAGGCAGAGACTAACACGAACCAAGGATCCAACTTATGAACTAAGAGGGGGAACCCTACCACAAATGAAAAATTGCTAGACATTGTCTCCCTAGTTTTGACTCTACTATTAATTATGATGACCCTGAACCAATGTGCCCACTGCTCTTCTGGCTCTGACCCAGATGCGATGGTTTCTGCAGTCTTACTGTGTGTGCGCACACCAACCAACAAGGAATGGTTCCCCCTCTTCAGGTTTTCAAGAAATATCTGCTTCTTGGCTATATTTTGCTGAATCCTTTTCTCCTTGTGTATTTCCTGAGTGAAAATCTGGCACAACCCCATGTAAACCCCCTTTCCTGACCCCTTTCAGGCCTGCATGGGAATGCTGCAAAGAAGGTTTTTATCAACTGAGTGGTATGTACAAAGGTAGCATGTACCCAAGACCTGTCTTAACTATCATACCCCTTCTAGGCACTGGGATACTGTAAAGCCCCCTTTGTGAAACCCAGAACCAAGAATTGCCTTGACTTCATAATCCTGAAATCCATTCAGTAGTACTGGCAGAAGGGGATTGGTAAATATGGATCCTGCAGATTTAAGTCAGTGTACATGTAAAATAGGATGTATCCTCTGTATCCTGGTAGGTAATAGCATAAAGCAGATAAACCGACCAACTGAGTGAACTTAAAGGAATCCACAAAAAAGGCAGAAACTTGGAATGTGCTATAATCCTGGATGAAAACCAACAGTACATTAAAAGGGAGAAAAACCCAATGCAGCATTTACGAAGTTATTGCAGGCTAACTCATTTTAGGAAACCATAGATGGCCAATATCCGGATGTTTCATAATAAAACATCTTAAATACTGTTGCAGAGACTTGTTTTTAATTTCTGGGCTACCTATCTGCCTTTGGGCGATAACTCTCGAAATTAAAATGAATAGTTCCCAGTGTTTATAATAATACATTCCAAGGCTACCTAGTGACCCACCGTCAGAAACAAAAACCTTAGACAATCTATGGGGTCTATGTGAATCAAAATTGTTGAGCTAGCTCAGGCGCAAAAAACTATTTAGTCAATAGTACAAAATGCGTCAATTGTGTAAAGTAGTCAGACACTACCACCAGAGGAGTATAGCCTTATGGGAGAGGAAGGTCTACAATAAAATCCATGGAGATATTATCTAGAGGATGATAAGGAGTTGGCACTCCAGCAGTCTTGGGATGATCACTTGTAGCTCGAATTTATGTAATACAGGCTCTGAGATTATGGGTAACTTCCTGTCTCACAGTCAGCCACCAAATAGTTTGCAAAATGAGTTGGAAAGCTCCACATAACCTACTGTTGGACAGTCAAAAGTCTTTAAAAATATAAGTCTTTGCAATTTCTTGCTCGATAATAAAGGCAATTATCTTAACAGAATAGTCCTTGTTTCATGGTTTTTTGATTCTGAATGTTTTGAATTCACTGAACTATGATAACCTTGGGTGTGCTTCTCGTACCTGAATTGTGAGTTTCTCATGTCTTCGATACTGTGTGGTCAAAATCGTAGGTGGATGATCACTGATAATCCTTTGGTTGCAGGACAAGAACAGAAAATACAAAATTGGTGCAAACAGTATGTCCAAGATAGTGGGCAATTTTGGATGTGGCTCATGCTGTAGCTGCGAGTTTATTACAGGAGGTACCTCCATAGAATTCCATGGCAAGAAATATCGGATTAATTTCATGGCCAACTGCAAAAGCAACAATGTTGTCTACTTATTAATATGGCCTTGTTGCAAGGGATACATTGGTGACAGTAGTGGTGAGCTTAAGAACAGACATAGGGGCTCATTCTGAGCCCGGCGGGCGTCGGGAGCCGCCAAATGGCCGCTCGGAGGCCATTCTGGCTTTCCCGCTGGTCTGGCGGGCGACCGCCAGAGGGCTGCCCGCCAGCCCAGCGGGAAACCCCTCCCCACGAGGAAGCCGGCTCCGAATGGAGCCGGCGCAGTGGGTATGTGCGACGGGTGCAGTGGCACCCGTCGCGTATTTCAGTGTCTGCAAAGCAGACACTGAAATACAAAGTGGGGCCCTCTTACGGGGGCCCCTGCAGTGCCCATGCCATTGGCATGGGCACTGCAGGGGCCCCCAGGGGCCCCACGACACCCCTCACCGCCATCCTGTTCCTGGCGGTCGGAGCCGCCAGGAACAGGATGGCGGTGAGGGGGTCGGAATCCCCCATGGCGGCGCAGCAAGCTGCGCCGCCATGGGGGATTCCCAGGGCAGCGGAAAACCGGCGGGAGACCGCCGGTTTTCCTTGTCTGACCGCGGCCAAACCGCCGCGGTCAGAATGCCCTGCGGGGCACCGCCAGCCTGTTGGCAGTGCTCCCGCATCCCCGGCCCCGGCGGTCCTTGACCACCGGGGTCGGAATGACCCCCATAATGTGGATTGGTTGGCTATTTTTACAAAAAACTGGGGGGGGGATGCCCTAGTTTGTTAACTACTGGTTGAAAGAAGAAAGACTTTATTCGGTATAAAAAATTCAACCCTTACATCAAATAAACAGCAATATATAAGCCAAATTAGAAATAAAACAATAATATAGCAATAATCATAAGATTAAAAACAAATAAAACCTCATTACCAAGGATAACAATATAAAAGATTCTTAGAAAAACTCTAGATTACTGCGCCAAGTAATGGCTCCCCTCAAGAACAATCCCAACCCCCTCCACACCAATGCATCTGAAGCCATTTGCAGCCACATAAAAGCAGGACGATATTGCACAAAACCCTTGGGCCTCAAAAAGGGTAATAAAAAACGACTTCTAAAAGGTGCATAAAAGACACAGAATAATGTAAAATGGGACAAGGTCTGCAGAGACACCCCGTCACAGGGACAAGGTCTGATACATTTTTCACCATACTGGCCTAACGGGAAACATAGATTACTTCTAATGATCCCCAAACGAAATCGAGTGATGAGAGTCCTTTCCCTCACATCATTTATCTCTAAGAGACAGGGCTCAGGGCCCGCCCCCCCCATCTTTAACATAACAAAATCCCTAACCAATTTTTTCCCTAGAGCCTCCCCCTCTCTTTTAGCCCCCCGGATTCTCAAAAAATTATCCTTTACCCAATTTTATCACAGCTAGTCAGAACCCTCAGGAGTGTCAAACAAGTCAGGCCGCTCCCAAATCGTGTGCCGCCTTTCTCTTATATACGTCAACCTGGGAATAGACTTTACATTTTTACAGGCCAAACAGTCCCTTAAAATCTCTGTATTAAAAGTGGCATATTCATTACTCCAAATCGAGATCCATAGGAAGAGGGGAGCCAGCTGAATAGTGTCTTGTACAAATTCAAGATCTAGTTCTAGATGACGGCAAAAACCAGAGGTATTTTGGCCAACACCCAACAGCCTTCTACAGAAGCGATTTTCTTCAACAGTGGGGGCTCGGATATCCATATACCCCCAGAGTGCTGCACCATACAACAGGACAGGGAGACATTTTCGCCTGTAGATTTCAAGCATAGGCTTAATAGGTTTACTTCCTACTCTTACAGCAAAATCAAATCTGGCACCAACTGAGGCATGGAAAAGCATACTCCTTCTGGCAATACAGGGTTTCCATGAACCTTTATCGTCAAAAACCACCCCTAAATATGGGAATTCATGAACCCTGCTAATAATTTGATATTCAACCTTTAGCTCCCCCACCCTACTCAATGGTCTACCACATACCATAAAGTGCGATTTCTTATAGTTAATCTCTAGACCCAAGCCTAACATGTAACAGGCATAAGCTTTACCTACTTCACAGAGGCCATTCATAGTGCGGGCCATGAGGACCGCATCATCCGCGTACGTCAACACAGGAACATTAGTGCCATTCACCTTAGGGACATCACTACAGTGTTCCACCAGAAAATCCGGCAATCCATTTGTATATAAAAGGAACAGAGTGGGGGCCAAAACACACCCCTGGCGAACGCCCTTTGTGAGCTTAAAAGCCTCTGAACATTCCCCGTTTATCCCCACCCTCCACCAGAAAATCGCTACCATCCACGACAGCTTCAACACCGGTCCACCGCCAGACCCCACCCCCGACGTCTCCTCCCGCGACTGCCGCCTCACCGCCTGGACCCACGTGGACGAGGCAGAAACCATAACAACCATGAACACCATCCACTCAGGCTCCCCCACGGACCCCTGCCCACATCATGTTTTCAACTCAGCCAACGCCACCATCGCCCCCGAACTCCGCAAGATCATCAACCTCTCCTTCACTTCTGCCACCTTCCCGGACAGCTGGAAACACGCAGAAATCCAACCCCTCCTCAAAAAACCCAAGGCCGACCCCAACGATCTCAAAAACTTCCGTCCGATCTCTCTCCTCCCTTTTCCAGCAAAAGTCATCGAGAAGATCGTCAACACTCAGCTCACCCACTTCCTCGAAGACAATTCCATCCTGGACCCCTCACAATCCCGATTCAGACGAAACCACAGCACTGAGACTGCTCTCCTCGCCGCCACAGATGACATCAGACATCAAATGGACAACGGCGAAACCTCAGCCCTCATCCTCCTCGACCTATCAGCCGCCTTTTACACCGTCTGCCACCGCACCCTACTGACCCGCCTCCAGGAAGCCGGCATCCAAGATAAAGCCCTCCACTGGATCTCATCCTTCCTCTCCGACAGAACGCAGAGAGTCCGTCTCTCCCCTTTCCGCTCCAAAGCCACCAACCTCATCTGCGGCGTCCCCCAAGGATCCTCCCTCAGCCCTACGTTGTTCAACGTCTACATGGCCCCCCTCGCTCAACTGGCCCGCCAACATCATCTCAGCATCATCTCCTACGCCGACGACACCCAGCTCGTCCTCTCCCTGACCAAAGACCCGCTCACCGCCAAAACAAACCTCCACGAGGGACTAAAATCCATTGCCGATTGGATGAACAACAGTCGCCTGAAACTCAACTCCGACAAGACGGAAGTCCTCATCCTCGGGCGCACTCCCTCGGCCTGGAACGACTCATGGTGGCCCTCCGTCCTCGGACCCCCGCCCACCCCTGCCAGCCACGCAAGAAACCTCGGCTTCATCCTGGACTCCGACCTCACCATGTCCAAACAGGTCAGCGCCGTCTCCTCCTCCTGTTTCAACACCCTTCGAATGCTCCGCAGAATCTTCAAGTGGATTCCAACAGAAACCAGAAAGACGGTGACCCAAGCCCTCGTCAGCAGCAGACTTGACTACGGCAACGCACTCTACACAGGCATCCCAACCAAAGACATCAAACGACTCCAACGTATCCAAAATGCCTCCGCCCGACTGATCCTCGACATACCCCGCCGAAGTCACATCTCCCCTCACCTAAAGGAACTCCACTGGCTCCCGGTAGACAAGAGGATCACCTTTAAACTCCTGACCCACGCTCACAAGGCACTTCACAACACCGGACCCTCCTACCTCAACACCAGAGTTAACTTCTACACTCCAACACGTCAACTCCGATCCGCCAACCTCGCCCTCGCCATCGTACCCCGAATCCAGCGCAAGACATCCGGCGGCAGATCCTTCTCCTTCCTCGCCGCCAAGACCTGGAACTCTCTCCCCACATCTCTTCGCCAGACCCAGGACCTCCTCGCATTCAGAAGGCTCCTCAAGACCTGGCTCTTCGACCGCTAAATCAGCAGCGCTCCCCCCCCCCCTCAGTGCCTCGAAACCCTGACGGGTACATAGCGTGCTTTATAAATGCTATGATTGATTGATTGATTTGCAGCCAATCCTGAGTGGAGATACCGGAGCAACTCTACAATGTTAGGATCCATCCCTAACTGACTTATCCTTTCCCACAGTACAGACCAATTTACCATGTCAAAGGCACAACTAAGGTCCATAAAGGCAAGGTAGAGAGTGCCCTTCCTGGCTTGCGTATATTTCCCAGTCATCATCAGAAGATTAAGGCACTGTTCACGCGTGCCAAGACCTTCCCTAAATCCGTACTGGTCCCGGCTCAAAATTTCCTTTTCTGCCATCCAAACCTCAATACGCCTTAAGATGATCCGTCCCAAAATCTTAACAGAAGAATCAAGTAGGGAAATGGGGCGATAAGGCTTAGGATCATTCCGATCCCCCTTTTTAAAAACTGGGATAATACAGGCCCTTCTCCAGGAGGCAGGAATTCCCACGGTAACTGCCGCATTAAGAACATTTAAGAGAACAGGTGCCCATAACTGGGGACAAGATTTATACAAATCCATGGGGATAGAATCCGGGCCCGGGGCTTTATTACTAGCACTACCCTGGAGTGCATCAGTAACCTCCTGGAGCGAAAACCTGATCGCTAGATTGGGAACCACATCACACTCTTTTTCTCAGTTATTTCTTAGGGGGATTCCCTCAAAAGTTCTACAAAAATAATTTACCCAGGCCTCCGGGGCAATATTACAGCCCAGGCCCTCAGATGTCTCTGTTGCAAAAGAACCTCTATTAACCACCTTCCAAAACAGACCAGGATCCTTCAGGACTGTAGCATGCTCCAACTCTTCCCGGGCTTTTTCTTTATATTTTATCTTAATCTCCCTCAAAGCCCTTTTATACTTAATCCTTGCTTCTTTCACAAGGGCCCTATCTCTGGGGTATTCCTTCAGGGCCATTTTCATATTTGCCTTTGCATCGTAACAGGCCTTATCAAACCACCCACATCTGCGCTTGTTGGGGTGACTGTCTATTGAAAATAAACAATCTCCAACTACTATGTTTATTTCAGTTATTGCATCCATAACTTCCTTAGGACTCGGAGTCTCTCTCAAAAGTATACCCGTAAACAGAGGTAGATTGCCCCCCACCACCCACTCTATAACTTGTTGGGCATCTACCTGTTTCCAGCTAAGTCGCCTACCCTGGTCTCTTATCTTCACTGATGCGGGTCCACCCCGTCCCAATTTACATGGAGCCCCTGGGAGTTTAAAGCACACTGTAAGGGGGTTATGATCACTTATACATTCCCCAAGCACCTCTCCTCCAATCATCAGATCTTTCAATAGTGGAGACACAAAACTGTAATCAATTGTGGTGCCAGACCCTCTACCCACAAAAGTTGGGAGGTGATGAATATCTACTACTTCAGTGTCCCGGAAATTCAGAAGGCCCAACTTCCTAAGTTCCTTAATCAGAACCCTGCCTCTGGAATCCTGAGCATCATCCGCCGAGTAATCCACACAGTCATACTCGAAGGGATTTACCACTGTACTAAGTCGACCCAACTTGGCATTAAAGTCTCCTGACACAATGGCACAGAATTCCAGCCTCACCTCCTCCATTCTACACTTCAACACCTGAAGAACGGAGAAGAGGACCCCAATTTGACACCCCCCATCCCAGACAGCATTATAAAAATTTACCAACAGAACATAAAAATTGTTAGAAAAAATTACCCATACAGGCAATATACCCTGATGATTACAATTAATTTGAAAAGCAGCCACTATCTTAGAAAAGCGGATTAAGGTAACCAGGACACCTTTCGAGCGACCTCCAAGGGACTGAACAGCTGGGATAGCAAATCTATCATACCCATCCCAAGCAGCCAGCCCATCCGACCAGGTTTCCTGGAGCATAAAAATATCATAATTAGCCATACACCTAACCCAAGCCTGGTCAGATAACTTGGCATCATACCCCGCAATATTCCAAGAAATAAGATCACATTGAGAAATCATCCTATTCGGCGCAGTCAAAGTTTTGGTGCATTGTCAATCCACCCTTTCCAAGTCAGAGTTTATATTGTTATCTGCTCTCCTGCAGATTGGCTGCAGGGCATTGCGGCCTAGGGGGGAAATCCTGCCAGATTCAGGAGAGGGCTCAGCACCCAGTTGCATATGATTGTAAAAGTAACCCAGGGGGGCCATACCAATTGTTCCTGCTCTTGGAAAAGCAGGGCTATATGAGGAGAGAAGCCGTTGTGCCAGGCCAGGGTATCTACCATTTATAATAACACAATCCTCATTCCCCTCCTTTTTTTAGGCCCAACCCGGTCAATTCTTCTAACAAACAAAATGTCCTTGAGATCCTTACATGCAAAATCGCAGTTTTTACTCAGCCAATAGCCAGTTTTATTTTTTAATTGGGCAATAGATTCATTTATCCCAGGGGCCAAAACAGGGACATTTGTCAGCACCACCACATAAGGGACACATGCCGGGGGGAGTTCCAGACAGGCCAACGAAGACCTTTTATTCAGCGGTTTCTGGTTAAACTTCCCATCCAGCTGTTGGCAAACCCCCCCAGCCGCCACAGATTCATAGTCAGGCTGCCTGCTGTGGCTGGATCCAATCATGGCCCCCCTGCCCAGTGGTGGCGCGGTAGTTAAGACCAACGCAGTCTGACCACAAGCACCTTGGGCCCCAGAATATGTTGGGTTATCCAGTTGTTGAGACAGACAGCACGGGGCCTCTCATCCCCCCCATAGATTGGCTCCTTTGGCTTCTTAATTCACATAGCCGAGAAACTGCTTTTTCTATCGCCGATAGTTTCACCACAACAGGAGACAGCATACCCTCGATCATCTCCTTGAATTTTAACAAATGGCTGCATCGCAACCCATAAACTCACAGGATTCAGGGCCACCATACAGCTCCTTGGAGTTTACCGAAAGAGATGCTTTCGTTTTGGGTTAACTACTGGTTGATACGTTGTAACAATAATTTTTAGTATAGTTTGAGTTTCATTAGAGGCCGCCCGAGAACGGTAACCTTAGGGTGCTAAAAGGGCATCTGCGGTGGGAGACGATCTCTGAAATTAGATATGCCTGCACTCTGCAACCAGAATGACATTAGCATTATGTCACAAATATATGTTTAGATTAAACTGGGAGCAGAGTTGTAGATATGTTAGAGAGTCTTTTGAACCAATCAGACCATGAGATTGGTGTGGTGTCTTCAACAAAAAATATGGGTATACGTATGTCTGTTTTCCGCAGAGATAAAGTAGAATCGTTTCTAGAGTTTGTTTATTGTTAGGAACCTGGACAATTAGGTCTGTTCTGTGTGGAATATCATAATCTAGCAAACATGATACCATAAGGGGCTCTATGAATACAAAGTTGGGTAGCACACTGGATCAGCTGACCATTCTAAAATGGCAGCTGCTTTCAACCTGAATTGGGAATAGAGGGATGAGCATTTGTAGTCTGGATCAAAAGAACAGGATTATGGTGTCGGAATGGGACCCACATTTATAGTCAGCAGAGCTCTAGATTTACAAGAGGACTATTTAAATCCTAAATCCTAAAGTGGTTTAAATTAGAGGCACAGCGTCCTGAATAAACAAGGTGCTTGAGCACCTTCATTTCTTTTTCACTTTGAATATAGATTGCATGAACACCCAGACACCAAGAGAAAAGTGTTATCACTCACAAGCAGGCGAGATATGAGCAGGAGAGGATTTTGTAAATACATGGGTACTTAAATATATTTGCCTATTATTGATAGATATTAATACCCTTTTTTTTCTTTTTTACAAGAGAAATTATTTTTCTTATCTAGGTTTTAACAACTGAGTTTTACTTTATGGATAGTGGCTTAAGCTATGGCAATTCCTTAATTTTAAGGGACAGGCATTAGTAATAAATATGTATTACACCTCACTCGCTTCAGCCTCATGGCAGCACGAAAGCAACAGGAGTTAGATTTTAGCATCTCATGAGCATGTAATTTTATATGTTTTCGATATCGCTGTCCCTCCTTGTGGAAAATCTGATGGGTGGACGCTTCCAAATAAAAAATAAATAGAAAAATATATCTACCCAACATAATATATAAATGTGAGCATTGGACTGGGCCCTTTATGTAGGATCATCCTAGATTGTTGCCTCCATTGCTGAAAACGTTTTTGTTGGATTTCAAAACTCGTCACACTTTACTCTCACTAACCAGTGATAAAGCTGTCCCTTGAAAACATGGTAAAAATGGTGTACATCTGATTGGTACATTTACTTTACTTATAAGACCTTAGTATATGGTACTACATGGTCCTACAACATGTATATTAAATGCTACTAGTGGACAGCAGCACTCATTGTGCCACCTACTGAAGTAGCACTGTAAAAGTTGTCTCCAGCCTTCAACTGCAGCCCATCATGCAGTTTTAAACTGCCATTTGGACCTAGCAAAATAAATTCTTTGATAGCCCTAAAAATGTGTTTTTAATTCTTGTAGTCATCCCTAAGGAGTACACGTGAACTTAGATTTTTCATGTTCTGTCAGTGAAAACCTCCTAACGTCATTTTTCATTGTAGGAAGGTTATCTCTCCCATAGTCTAATACTTTGTTGCCTTATTAAATTTAATAAGTGATAACTTCAGTTTGGGAACCAACAGAGAAATACTTATTTGAATTGTAATTCAAAATCCTCTTTAATAGTGAAGTCAGATTTTTAGTTACTATTGTGAAAATGACACACTAAGAAAGTTACTAAAGTATGCAAAAAGTGATCGCTGGAATGCTTGAATTAATCTCAGCCACTGGTAATTACTCGGGCCATATCCCACCCCATTTTTATTTTGCACATCATGCCAACTGTGTTTGGATCCAGCTATATGTAAATCAGTCTTGACCCTACTCCAGTGGGTACAGTCCAGCTTGAACTGCCAAGCCAGGTCCTCCCTGAACCGGAACACAAGCAACCCAGGACCGCTTTTACACTTGTTATGGGCTCATCAGCCAGGTATAGGTTGGTTCAGTGACACAGTGTGCATGGGATTCATGTCTGGACATAACCGTCCCACTTAGGGCGACATACTAGAATATACAGAAAGTGATAGATCAAATGCTTTAATTAATCTCAGTCACTGGTAACTACTCAGAGCTGAATCCCAATCCATCAGTATTTTGCAGAGCATGCCACCTCAGTTTGGACCCAACTATATGCAAGTAAGTCTTGACGCTGCTCCAATGGGAACTGCTCTCCCAGAACTGGAACACAAGAAGCCCAGGATCGTTTTCGTCCGGGTAAGGCCTCATCACCCGGGTATAGCTTGCATCTAGTGACATAATGTGCACAGGACCCAGCACAATCAGGGCGACATTTATAAAAAGTACATAAAAAGTAATGCATGAGATGCTTGAAATATTCACAACTGTCACGGATTCTCCTTGAAAGATATCAAGCTTGGGAATGGCATATGGCTAAAGGCAAGCTGGGAGCTTTCATATTTTACTTTGCCACTCCCCTGCACCCATCTCCCCCCACTTTGCTTCCATTGTGCTATCAATGAATGCAGCCTGATCTACGAAACTGAAAGGGTGCTGTAAGCACTCAATTAGGGTGGACAATCATCTTGCATTTTGCAGGTTTGTCCTACAATCGTAGTTCCTGTCCTGCTGAGAGGCACAGCAGGACGCCACTTTCCACGTTTTAGATTCTATGTCAGGACCGGAGGCTCAGATTATGCTTCTCTTTCTATGCTTTATTTACAAACGGCAGCCAATCAGAGAAGATGTTATTAGAACAAAAACATATCCCAGCATTCAAGGATATAACGTCATAACCATAGAGAGTACAGTATATAAACATCCGAGGCAAATTAACTTCCTCTTTCTTTGAGGCTTCCGCAGACAGTTAAGTGCTTCTGCATGTCCGATAATTCTTTTGACTCTGTGCATGTTTATTGGTGTTAGCGCTAGCGTTCGGGGCGCTGTTTTTTTTTTTCATGTTAAATTGTGGAGCAGGAGCTTATCATGAGGCTTTGCCCATAATTGTTTTCAATCCCTCGGGACTCAGAGCCTTCAGACAGGCATGCAGGCACACGGGAGCGCACGTTCGCTTTTAAGTTTTGCCACCTGTTTTTTCCTTTCTGAGGATCAGGACGGTGCTGGTTTCTGGAATGAGCCAGCGCGAGTGTTTTCTCCTGGATTTCTTCGCCCCTTAGCCTCTTCACTGTGTTACTTCGATCAGAACTTGGCTCCCTGATGCCCAGAGACCCTTTATTGGCTCAGGGTTGAAAAATAAGCATAGGCTTTGCCTAGAGTGCTGCAGGATGCTCCCTCCACACTCTATATATTTAAATTTCTTAGCCTGCTGGGGTTTTTGCACTCCCCTGACTGTAGTCTTTGACTACCCTTGAATTGACAGTCATTGAGACGTCCTTAATATATATAAATTATGGCTCACTCTTACTCCTACGCGGAGGATGAATATATTGGGGGTGAATCCCCATCTTTCAGAGAGAACCTTGTTGGAGCCTTGGATAACAGCGTCCAGCTCTCAGTAAACAAGGCGTTAGCGAAGGCTCTTGGCCCTCTCACACACCACTTTGAGAGATTTGCACGTCATAAGGGCTGGCTTCCTCCCATTACGCTTTCTGAAGAAGCCCAAGCGAACCAACCCTCTACTTCTAAGGGTAAATCAAAGGCCAAAAAAATGGTCTCCCTTAGATTTATTTGACAAGCTGTCTGCTTCCATTCAAAAAGAGCATGGATATAGCTCCTCTCAACAGCATGACGCTTATGGAACAGATCAGTCTTCTGACCATTCTTCTTCCAAACACTCGTCTGATTCGGAGGTGGATCTCAGCGACCACGTCGGCCCAAGCAAAAAGAAAAAAATTAGAAAAGCCAAAGAGCCCAGTTTCCAAGACCCCCCGGGTGTTGACTTTTAATCCGGAGGATATTATTCATCCTCGCTCCTCAAGCTGGACCCCGCCTCCGGATGCAGCTTTGTACCTCCAAGAACACATCCGTACAGGGTTCGACAAAGATGCGAGAGCAGGGTTGCGTACAGAATGCCCTAGGCCAGACCTTGAAGGTAAGGTCGCTGACACCCCGGATATTGACCCTACAATGGCCACCTTTATGAAAAAATGGGCCAAGGATCCCAAAAAGGGTCTTGACCGAGCGTGGAGATCCTGCCAAGATAAACTACTCGATCTTTCTGGTCCCCTGGCTAAAATACTAGAAATGGCATTCTTAGCAAAAAAATCTAACACTCCTATAGACCCAGATGTCTTGGTGGGTTGGGCTCAGAGAGCCATTTGCCACCTGGGAAATGCTAACGTAGCGATCTCTACTGAGAGAAGACGCTCCATCTTAATGCGAATCGACCCCCAGCTTAACAAGCTCTCTACCTCGGAAGCAGGTCAGGTAGCCCAGGGCCTCCTCTTAAGAGCCCCTTTCATCAAAGACCTCTCAAAATTTGCAGCTACTTTCAATTCAATGGACAAAGCTCAGTTATCCCTCAAGAAAGTATTCAGGGAAACTCTATTTCGGAGGGCCGGACGTATGCGGGGTCGCTCGTCGGGCCGCCCCTACTATCAAGGCCCCAGACGTGATTCCTTTGCCCGCAGATATGGGTATAACAGAGACCAGCAAACAGACTCTACGTTCTACCCCTCACGGCCCCGCTGAGGTAGGGGCTGCTTATCGAACAAACTACTACAAATGACAACAAGGAGCCTCCCAGGACTCTACCAACTCAGGTGAGACTCATTTGTCGCTCAGAGGTGATTCTTAGGGGCAGAGTGCAGACTTGTCTTTTAGAATGGCAAAAATTGATCAGCGACCCATGGGTGTTAGAAACCGTTCAAGGCTTCAAGTTGGAGTTTTATCAGTCCCCTCGCCAACAGTCCCCCCCCCCCCCCCACCCACCTTCCCCATTTTTCCCGTTGCGACCAAGAGGTCATAAGCTTGGAGGTTCAAGCTCTACTACAAAAAAGGGGCGATCTGCCATGCTGTTACCCATCCAAGAGGCTTTTTAAGCCCTATCTTTCTGGTAGACAAGAAAGGCGGGGATCAAGATGAGTTCTCAATCTCAAGGAATTCAATGCCTGGATAGTCGATTTAAAAAATGCAGGGAATTCATCTTCATCTTCTAAGACATATTCTTCAGGAAGGAGACTGGTTAGTACGCTTGGATTTAAAGGATGCCTATCTGAGCATCCCAATTTTCCCCCCTCATCGTCGTTTCCTTCAATTCCTTTCTCTAGACCGATGTTTCGAGTTTCAAGTCCTTCCCTTCGGGCTTTCTTCCGCTCCTTGGTGCTTTACCAAGGTGATGAGACCAGTGGTGGAATCTCTTCGCGCCCAAGGGGTGCAACCAGATCTCGACGATCTAATCCTTATGGCTCAAGCTCCCTCAGTCCTTCAAGACCACTTGGCTTGGACAATTCATCTCCTTCAGAGGCTGGGTTTCATCATCAATCAACCCAAATCTTGTCTTCTGCTGTCTCAGCAGATAGATTTCCTGGGTTTCCGGATAGATTCAGTGAAGGCCCAATTGATTCTTCCCCCTCAGAAGGTCTGCAATATCAAGAAGGAATTGCGTTTTCTTTTTTCCAAACAGAGGGTATCCTTGAGGAACTTAGCTAGGATGGTGGGGCTTTTATCTTCTCCGATTCTGGCAATATTCCTGGGTCCCCTCCACTACAGAGCCCTCCAATGTCTCAAGATATCCCATCTGCAGAAGGGCCTGTCCGGACATGGTACCTCTTTCATCGGAAGCCCGCTCGGAAATAGCTTGGTGGCTAGATCACATGGAGGCCTGGAACAGGGGTGCGATTTTCGGCACCTCCCCAGATGTGATTCTGGAATCTGATGCCAGCAGATGGGGCTGGGGAGCCCGTTGCAGGTCCTTGACCACAGGAGGTCGATGGTCAGAGGAGGAACTTCACATCCACATCAACTGCCTGGAACTTCTGGCCGGTTCTTTTGCGATCCGGAGTGTATCACCCCTGAAATCGGATTGTTGCATTCTTTTGAGGATGGACAACATTTCGGTGGTCAGGTATGTGAACAAACTAGGGGGCACAAAATCTCAGACCCTGGCTCAGATAGCCATGGAATTTCGGCAACTTTGTCTCCATCACTGCATTTCCATAATTGCGGAATATCTGCTAGGGGTGAACAATGCAGTAGCGGACTGGAATTCCAGATTCCTTTGGGACAGCAGCGATTGGAAGCTCCTCCCGGAAGTATTTTCTCATCTGAGTCAGATCTGGGGTCCTTTCACAATAGACCTCTTTGCCTCGAGACTGAATAGCCAGCTCCCCCTTTTCTTCAGCTGGAGACTGAATCCGGAGGCAGTGGCCACGGATGCATTCCTTCAGGACTGGTCTCTTTATCAGGGGTATGCCTTTCCCCCTTTCAGCATGATCCCTCGAGTGTTGACTCAGGTTCGTCATCAAGGAACCAAGATTGTTCTAGTAACCCCCCTTTGGAGGGCTCAAGCCTGGTTCCCTCTTGCTCTGGATTTGTTGTGCGATTTTCCCCTGCTGATTCCTCCGCGGTGCAATCTCTTGCTGGACCTTCTCGGGATTCCCCATCCCTTACTTGTGTCCGGAAAGTTACGCCTGGTGGCATGGAGAATTTCCGGCAACAATGGCTCTTGCCAGGTATTTCTGAACAAGCATCAAACTTCATTCACCAGGCCTGATAGTCCAGCACACATAAATACTATGCTTCCGCCTGGAAGCGATGGGCTCATTGGTGTGCGGAACGGGATGCAGTTCCCTTTATTGCGGATGTCAATCTTGCAGTTAATTTTCTAGCATTTCTTGCTGCGTCGGGTCTGGCTTACAGATCTGCTAATAATTATAGATCTTCTATATCGGCTGGCCATCTCCCAGTCTTGGGTAAACCGGTCGGTGAACACTTTGTGGTTTGTAAGTTAATGAGAGCCATCCGCCTGTCTAATCCACTTCTGCCTCGGTACTCGTCTCTTTGGGACGTTAATGAGGTACTTTCCTTTATTTCTTCCTGGCCAGATAATAGGTTCCTGTCACGTAAGCAACTTCGGCTAAACTTACCTTGTTACTGTGCCTCATTTCCTGCAAAAGGGTGTCAGATGTTAGGTCTCTGGACCTGGCAGGAAGGAGTTTTTCCCCGTACGGGGTTTCCTTTTCTATTTCCAGACGCACTAAGACAGGTACTAAGTCTTTCCCCCACAATTCCAAACTGTGTGTTGTTCAATGTTTAAAAGCTTATGAAGCTGTTACAGAGGAATTCAGGAGAGACCCTAGGGGTCAATTGTTAATTGCTCTTCAGAAACCTTTCAATCCAGTCTCATCGGCTACCTTGGCCAGATGAATTAGATGGCTTCTTTCTGAAGCAGGAATTGATGTTTCCATTTCCGGGGCACATTCAGTTCACGGGCTATGGTATCCAAATCTTTTAACTTGGGAATACGATTAGAGGATATTATGAAAGCAGCGGACTGGACCTCGGAGTCTACATTTAAGACTTTCTATTATAAACCTATTTTAGACATTGCATCGATTGTGGGAAATCAGCTTTGAACTAGCATAATCTGAGCCTCCGGTCCTGACATAGAGTAAAAATATTTCGAGCTTTCGCATCAAGAATTTTCAATTCTATTAAGGACACGGAGGCGAGGATTATCCCTCCCTAATTTTAACAATAAGACATCATCTTATGAGTTAAGTATCTGAATTTATGTTACCTGTCTCATTGTATTACCCACCCATTTGATATAACAATTTAGCATGTTTACTGATACCAGGTTTTTTTCTGGTCATGTTCTATGATTGGTTTCTTATTTCCCTTTTTTGTACCTAGGGTTCGACCAGAAATTAGGTTTTTCTAGCATTCGATGGATCCTTGGATGTTCCTTCCTTCTTGGGATTGCTGTTTTTCCTCGGATGTTTGGATTTGATTCCCTCCGGGTTCGCTCTTGGTAGACTTTATTGACTGAGATGTTTGCAAAGAAAGAGGAAGTTCATTTGCCTCGGATGTTTACATACTGTACTCTCTATGGTTATGACGTTATATCCTTGAATGCTGGGATATGTTTTTGTTCTAATAACATCTTCTCTGATTGGCGGCTGTTTGTAAATAAAGCATAGAAAGAGAAGCATAATCTTCGCCTCCGTGTCCTTAATAGAATTGAAAATTCTTGACGCGAAAGCTCAATTTTTTTTTACTCTCAACACCTTTAATCTTCTCAAAGGACATGCAACTTTCACTCTTTCCTCCGTTTATAAGCTGTAGTAGAGGGAAGCTCAGCAGTACAGGAGGGAGGCTATAAAAGGTTGCTCCAGTAGCAGGTTTAGCTACAGAGATGTAAATCCAACCACCTGCCATTAAAACATATCTGAATGTGTGAATGAAAACCATGCTGGGGACCAGTCTTAGAAGTTTGCCCAGGGTGTTATTTCTTCCAATAGGCATATTTCAAGGTGCTCACATAGTGTCAGATCAGAGGACAGATGCGTGAGGAAAGTATGATTTGCTCAGGTTCAAACAGTTTGTCAAAGGAGTAAACCCTAGATGCAGCACATATATATACATACACACACACACACACACATCCACCACCATACTGCATTTTGGTAAATATACCGTGACAGGGCACTTCTCCTCTCCAGTTCATTTTGTTTTATCTCAAGCTTACTCTAACCTTTTACATTGATTCAAAATACTTCAAATTTTTCTAGAAAAGAAGAGGAGGAACAAGTTCATAAAGTGATTGCTCTAGAGCACACAATTTAGCAAAATGGGAAGCTGGAATTATAAATTGTCTCTCCAGGTTCTGTTTTTACACCTAGTCAACTAGATCACAGCTTGAGTAGCAATGACTCTGATATTAAGGTTAAGAGGCTACTTTTACAATGGAAATGTCATTGTGTTGCAGCACTTACCTAGTTAGAATACAATGTTTATTTCCAGCATATTTAGGTAAAGTGGTAAAGCTGAAATTAGATGTCAAGTGTAAGAATTTGGTTTACTGGTTGAGGGGTGGGGTTGAAATCCCACTCAAGCAGCCACCATAATCCTTGTCAAGGTGAAGTCACAAGCAAACCCCAAATCTACCTGTTCTCAACCCTTGAGTAGCTTGGCAGAGAGAAGTCAGGCTTGACTCAGAGGCAATGTGTAAAGTATTTGTGCAACACTTCAAACAGTAACACCATGAAAACACACAATAAAAGAATCCCACACCCGGTTTAGAAACAGAGTAATTTTCAATAAATAAAATAAGGCCAAAAGAACAAAGATCCAATCAGTAGACCCTGGAGATATGCAGGTTAAATGATTTCAGCAAAAATAGTGAAAAAGGGCACAATGTGCCAACTTTGGACATCTGGACAAAGTCACAAGTTCAGGTCGGCCACAATGGAGCGTGGGCCAGCTACTGGGACCCAGTTAGGCACGCTGAACAAAAGAACCTTACGTGTCCTCGTTGTGGAGCATTGCGAGGTCCCGCCCGAAGGATGCCATGTGTAGTGGGGGAGAAGTGTGGGTTTCGAGGTGCTGAGGAGGTGTGGTGCAAGTTCCTGTGTCATAACGATCCCATCATTGAGGGCTTGCAGAGTGAGGTCCGGCAATCAGGATGTGCTTTCTCTGTGGGTCATGTGTGAATTAAAGTCCTTGGGTTTGAGACATCGACGTAGTGTGCAAAGAAGACACTACTCAGTGTACTGGTGCAACATACATTTTAAAGCAGGAAAATGCCAACTTTCTATAAGTGGCATTTTCAAAATTGTAATTTAAAATCTCACATTACCATGAAAGGGGATTTTTTTTCTAAATGTTTATTTTATTGAGTTTTCAACAATTACATACAGTCACTGCATATGTAGAGCCAGGGTAATCAAATGCAGTCATCACATCAATTTTTACAAGATAGACAGAGATCACTGGTGGATGATTACAAAATTGCAACATTGAGGACAGGGAAGAGTCACTTACTGACATCTTACCAGCAATAGTGACAGGTTCAAGGAGTCCAAAATCAATTGTATGCATCTAAGAACATTTTGGCATCTATAAAAAAATTCTAATCCTACACTCATTATAATTATGGCCATGAAAGAGGATCCCAGCGTCACTTGGAGCGGGCTCTCCCTGTCCACCCCCTATTAACCATGACATGTGATTATAATGTGTCCTCTCCTGCAGATTTCATTCTGTGATTGTCAAGTTCTGTATTATTGTGACTGTAGAGGCAAGATCTATGTGGCCCCAGATGTCTTGCGTGCACAGCACACAGGAAGCAGCTCCCTGTACGTGTCCCAGTGTGTGTTGCAATAAGCCTTTATCAGTGAAAATGGTCCGTGGGCCCATCGAACAGCAACCCTGCGCTTTCCTAATAATAAACCCATGGCCACAAGTAGTCTTTCTGACTTAGGGACATCCCTGTCATAGCCTAGCAGGGCCTATAGCGGTGAAAGCCCCGTGATAGCCTCCACTGCTAGAAAAACTTCACTTTCTCTCAGAATCTACGGATTCCCGGGCAGTACCACGCAAGATGTGCAAATCCTGCTCCATCCGCCCGCAGCGTATACACTGTGCGTTGTCTCACAGGCCATATCTGGCTAGTCTAACTGGAGTATAATGTAGATTTTCCTAGTTTATGACAGAAAGTCTTAATTTTATTAAAGACACGGAGGCGAGTATTATGCGTTTCTACTCTTGCTTTATTTGTACAGCAGCAGTCAAGAAGAACTACAAATCCCATGGGGCTAAGACAGACAGCCAATGGGATTGAAAAAGTAGTATGTTAATATGACAACCAATAGGAACGACCCCATACCATTGTGATGTCACTTGACTGCAAGCAGCCCTCTTTTCTTGCGAATAGTCAATCATTGAAAAATAATGGAAATAGAGAACAAAGGATAAACAATGCCATGAGGAAAGCAAAGACGTCAGAACAAAAGTCAAGTATCCTGTGAAGGAAGGGATGTTTCCTTAAATCCAAGGGATACGATTGCAAACTTGAAGTGAGTGGGAGCTCCACGGGATGCCGAAGGTCCAATTAGGATGCTGGTTGCGTAGTTGTGACTGGCGCTGGAAAGAAGGGAGGGAGACAAAACCAAAGTTAATCCAGAGGTGGGATAATACTCGCCTCCGTGTCTTTAATAAAATTAAGACTTTCCGTCATAAACTAGGAAAATCTACATTTTATGACAAGACCGGAAGCTCCTATTATGCGAGTTTAAAGCATATTAATTACATTTAACGAAACATTATCAACAGGTTTGCAATAAAAAACTCGAAAGGTATTATCATTGGACCAGTCTGCAGACTTGAGAATATCCTCCAAACGAGAACCTGCCCAGAAAGCCTTGGAAGCCATAGCTCCTCTGGCAGAGTGGGCTCCAAATCTGGAAATATCTATGCCCGCTAAAGACATGATCAATCTAACCCAACGCGCTAAAGTGGCTGATGAAACGGGGTTATGAGGTTTCCTGAAAGAAATAAGAAGTTGGGAAGAGGATGTTCTCAACTCTGCAGTTCTTTGTTCATAAACTTTGAGACACTGGCCTACACATAATTTCGGATGTTGGGGGAAATAAGGATAGAAAACTTACGATAAGTTGGTCTTGGTACGTCGAACAACCGAGAACAACACCCCCGAAGGAGTGAATTGGCGGTTGGAGACGTCCAATGCTTTGACATCTGATAGACGTTTAATAGAAATTAAACATAATAACATTGTAAGTTTGGCAGATAACATTTTCAGTGACAAGATTGAGTTGTCTGGTAAAGAGTTCAAATACTTTAGAACAACATTAACATCCCACACGTTATTGTATTTCGGTAGAGGAGGTTTGGAAAATTTTACTCCCTTTAGTAATCTGCATACCAGCGGGTGTTCGCCGACCGGTTTCCCATTGATGTGTGTATGGTTAGAGGAAATAGCTGATCTGTAAAGGTTAATAGTACGGAAAGCTTTGCCTTTGCTGGCTTCTGCGGCCAAAAAATTGACTATAAATATTATATCTGTTGAAAAGGGATTAATGTGCCTTCCCAAACACCAGCCGTCCCATAAAGACCAGGCTGCCTTGTATGCTTTCTTGGTGCCAGGGGCCCAGGAATTTGCGATGTATTGAGAAGCTTCTGACGAAATGAAAGGGAAAGGTTGGGAATTCCTGAAATCTTCCAGGCGGATAGAATAAGGAGATTGTCCGTAATGAGGGGGTGAGGACGATGAAGAGGGTCTAGGAGTAAGTCTGGGAAGGGTTGGATTAGGAGGAGAAAATCCGCAGAAAGTTCCAGTAAGATAGGGTACCACACCTGGGATTGCCAAAGCGGAACTATGAGAATAAGAGAGGCCTGTTGACGTCTGGCTTGTGCTAAGACTCTGTTGATCATGATAAAAGGGGGAAAGGCGTAATTGAGCGCATGAGACCAATCTTGCAAGAAAGCATCTGATGCTAAGGCTAATGGATCTGGGCGCCAACTGTAAAATCGAGGAAGCTGTGTTTTGAGACGGGATGCAAAAAGGTCTATGGAGAGCGGACCCCATAAGGATTGTATCCTGTGGAAAACTGAAGGATGAAGTTTCCAATCGCTGGAATCTCGAAGATGACGAGAATGCCAGTCCGCCACTGAATTGAGGACTCCTGGAAGATATTCTGCATGAACCGATATATGGTTTGAAAGGCAAAATTCCCAAAAACTCTTGGCCAAATCCGCCAGAGGTTTGGACCTTGTGCCTCCGAGATGATTTATGTATCGGACAGCGGATATATTGTCCATTCTGAGAAGAATTGCACAATGCACCTTGTGTTTTGCTAGGCTTCTGATTGCAAAGGAGCCGGCAAGCATCTCTAAACAATTGATGTGCAATTTGGACTCCTCGATAGACCATGTACCCCCAGTCGAGATGGGACAACACCGGGCCCCCCAGCCTAGATGGCTTGCATCGGATTCTAACACAAGATCTGGGGCTGACGGAAATATACTTTTCCCGTTCCAAGCGTCTAAATGGTCTATCCACCACTGGAGCTCTGTGCGAGATTCGAGATCTAAGTGCACGAGGTCGGAATAAGACAGCCCTTTCCTCAAGTGTTGGATCTTTAGCCTTTGGAGTGAGCGGTAATGGAGGGGACCTGGAAATATCGCTTGGATGGAAGAGGAAAGCAGACCTACTATCCGAGCTAAAGTTCTGAGAGAGATGAGAGAATTGCGAAGAATCTGGAGAATTTCCGACTTTATGGATTTTATTTTCGTTGTAGGAAGAAGAAGAGTAGCCGAAATGGAATTGATCTGGAAACCCAAGAATTCTAGGACTTGGGAGGGAGTTAGGAGAGATTTTTCTCTGTTTATTATGAAACCGAGGTCCTCTAAGAGAGAACAAGTGATCTGCAAATGGAGTAGCAGAGTTTGGGGAGACTGATTCAAGATGAGGATATCGTCTAAGTAGATTAGGAGCCTTATACCCTGAGCCCTTAGATGAGCAACTACGGGCTTGAGAAGCTTGGTGAAACACCAAGGGGCAGACGATAGACCAAAGGGTAGAGAGGTAAAGTGATACGTTTGATCTAACCATAGGAACTGCAGAACTTTTCTGGAATCTGGATGTACAGGAACCACTAGGTAAGCGTCCTGAAGATCCAGTCTGACCATCCAATCGTATTGGAGAAGTATATAACTGAGATGAAGAATTGTCTCCATTTTGAAATGTCGGTATACCACAAACCGATTGAAATGTTTTAAGTTGATGACCGGACGCATCTTTTTGTTTCTTTTTTGAACTAGGAAAATTGGGCTGGTAAATCCCAAGGGATGAGGGCGGGTGATTGAGATCGCTTGTTTTTGTAAGAGAGAGCGTACCTCGGCAGTTATCAACTCGTTCATTTCTGCAGAGAAATGGGGAAGAGGGGGAAAAAATGTTTGCACCGGAGTAGAGTAAAGCTCTATGTTGTAACCCTGTACCGTGTTTAGAACCCACACATCTGCTGTAATTGTTAACCAATTTGAAAGATAATGGAAAATACGACCCCCTGTTGGAAGAAGACCAACTTGAGGGCTTACCTATGGGGTTGGAGGCTCTAGTATGTCTGGAGGACCTGGTACGATAACCTCTGCCACGTTGGGGGTAGAATTGAGGTCTGAAGTCTTGTTGGTAGGAATTATAGTACGCTCTGGAGCCTTGATTGGAGAAACCACGGCCGGTAAAGCGGCCCCTGCCTCTACCGGCCCTGGCAAAAACCCGTTGGTTAAACATCTTCCTCATGGATTGTTGGGCTTTATCAAGTGAGGTAAAAGTGGCTACATACTTGCGAGGTCCTTAATAAAGGAATCCCCGAACAGTTGTCCCTCAGTATGGATCTGAGGATGTACAGTCGCCAAATTAATTAATTTAGGGTCTAATTTGATCAGGAGGCCTTTACGTCTTTCGTGAATGAAAGCGGAATTAGCATTTCCTAAAAGGCAAAAACAACGTTGAATCCACAAGGAAAGCTCCTCTGGGTCTAAAAAGGTACCCTCTAGTCTGGCCGCCTCCACCATGTCAAAGATTCTTGTTAATGGGCCAATTGCATCGAGGAGTTTGTCCTGGCAGGACGACCACGCTTTGTCCACCCCTTTGCGAGGGTCCTTGCCTTGCTTAGTAAAGAAGGTTAACATCTGCTGGTCAATGGCAGGAGTAGTAGTTGCCTTGTGCGGAAGCACAGGACGTGGACATTCCGATTTCAGTTTGGCTCTAGTTTGTTTATCAAGGGGGGAGAATAACTTTTGAGCCACATAACCACCGACATGTTCAGCTGGGAACCATTCTGTAGAGTTGGGGTGTAGAATGTGGGAGGGATCGAACATAGGTAAGCCTTCTGCATCCAAGAGGGGGGGAACTGAGGAAACTTTAGGTTTCTTTGGAGGGGGAGGCTTAAAAGAATCATCATCGTCTTTATCAGAGACGTAGTAGTCTGAATCAGCGTCTGGCATGTCCTCATCAGTATCTGGAGCAGAGGCTGTGGGAATAGAAGGGGGTATATTATGTTGTTTGGATTTTCTTTTAAAAGAGGGTCTGGAAGCCATATTATTATACTCCTTGGAAGGAGCCGTGGGAGGAACCGCGTCCTCTGTCATGTGTGAGTTAAACTCACTTTCCTTTTGAGTCGAACCCGAGGGGTTGACAGGCAGGCGTTGACTGCATTCCCCCGCAGTCTGGGCCGAAGTTTTAGACAATAAGTTAGAAAAATTTGATTCCAAGCTTAACAGAAGTTTTGATAAAATTACGCAGTTCTTTCCTTATCTCCTCTACACTGGAAACACTGTGTTCCATTGGAGAGGTATTGGGCTCCATTATAAAGGAAAAAATATGTTATTTAACCGTAAGGGAAAGGAAATCCCAATCAAAATAGAAAAGAATATGTGTGAATAGTCAATAGGGTTAAAAAACCCAGGCAACAGGGGGTTAATGGAAGAGAAATACTGACTTGGAGCAGAAAAACTCCTCCTACCCGAGGGCGGGGCCGAGGACAAATAACACGGGGTTGCCGGAAGCTGGGGAATAGCTGAAGGCGTCAGAGAAAACAGTTAAGGTAGGAGCGGCAATGAAGCATTATTCCTCGCGTCAGGGAAAAACCCGAGTGACGGTTATTTCCCAGACGCGAGGGAGCGCGTTTAGAATGTCGCGCGTGAGGCGCGCACAGAAAGGTTGTGCTTCACGGCCGGGAGCAACCGACGTTGCTACCCGGGAACCGGGAAGGATATGCGAGCGCAAAGGAAACGCGCTGGAATTAATGCGGCAACATGCCGGCAACAAAATACAATGTCGGAACACAATTGCATCAATAATTAAAGATAAACATGCTAAAATAAAGTAACGTCATGAGAGAGAATTTTTTTTTTTTACTTATCTTGACTGCAGCAGCAAGAAAAGAGGGCTGCTTGCAGTCAAGTGACATCACAATGGTATGGGGTCGTTCCTATTGGTTGTCATATTAACATACTACTTTTTCAATCCCATTGGCTGTCTGTTTTAGCCCCATGGGATTTGTAGTTCTTCTTGACTGCTGCTGTACAAATAAAGCAAGAGAAGAAACGCATAATAGGAGCCTCCGGTCTTGTCATAAAATATAATCTGTTTATGTATTTGAAGTGCGTGAGACTATGTCTACCAATAAGAGAGACCAACTGCTTGACCGAGCAGCAATATTACCACTGTCCGTTATAGTGAGCTGTAAGTCACTTTGCCAGTCTAATCTAGCCTTGGTAAGAGGAGGACTACGAGCTTCCTGTGAGGAACCATATATTTTGGGCACAAAACATGTGGGAGTGAGTGTTTGTAAGATGGATGTTAAGGCTGACAATTCTAGGGGTTCTTGCAAGTCTCCGCCAACCAACTCAAACAGGGAGGTTCTAGCTCTGTGAAAGTAAAATCACATCAGTCCTGTGGGAGCCGTCGCACGAGTCTCCACCCGTTCCCAACTAGACATTGTCCTTCTGTCGAAGAAATCCTCTATAGTGTGTATGCCTAAGGAGCTCAGAGTTCGTGCTGCTCCCTTCTCCTGTTCCATTGGGAACCACAACACCAATTCAAATGAATCAGTAGGGAGTACAAAAGAGCACCAGCCTGACAGTCCACTAAGGTGTCGCCAGAAGCAACTTGTGATTTTTAAGGAGTCATAGATGCGGAACCGGCCCTTCGGCTTAGAGAAAATAACCTATGGCAGGGCCAGAGGGGCTGCCAGGACATAATCCAAGTATAAATGAGGAAGGTCCTACTGACCGTGTATCTAATAGTGGGCCAAACTACTCTGTGCTGCATGATAATAGGTTTCAAGATTAGGCACATTCAATCCCATGTTGTATGGCAATGTGAGGGTGTCCCAGCTATGAAAGAGGATTTTTCATTACAATTTCAAAGACACCAAACGTGAACTGATTACCTGCTCCCATTTGGAAATTACGGCTTACTAAATGTAATAAGGTAACTCCAATGTTATCCTATGGGAGTGGTAGCCCTTGCAATAGTGATAAACGCATTTAACAGTTTTTCACTACCAGCACATGGAAAACTTATTGACAAGTCCAACTTTTTAAATAGATTGCACCCTGCCATGTGGGCTGCTTAGGCCCTACCCCACGCGTGTCTTATATGTATTAAAAAGTATGGTTTGGGCCTGGCAAAAGGTGTATTTTGCCAGGTCAAAATGGTAGTTTAAAATTGCACACACAGAGGCTACAATGGCAGGCCAAATACATGTAAAGGTCTACTTCAGTGCTGCGGGCCCATTAGTAACATTTGATTTACAGGCTCTGGTCACAGTTTGTGCTACTTTACTGGGGTTTTACAGGTAAATTAAAGAGGCAAGTTGGGTGTAAGCCAATTCGACCATGCTTCAAGGAGAGCATGGGCACTTTAGCACTAGTTATCTGATTATAAAATGCACAGAGTCATGCCAGCAACATTGAATTAAGCAAAAAGAGGAGGGTATAGGCAAGAAGGTTTGGGGGTGATCCTGCAGAGAGGGTCATGTCCAATATCAAGCATCATAGCTGCATGGCTAAACTTTACTCCATGGACCAAGTCACTTGTGGCTCAATGGTTAGAGCGGCAGACCCTGATGCAGAAATCTGGCCCGGGACCAGGGTTCATTTCCCGCCTCGGCGGGTCTTGGGCTCAATTTCCTCAGACCTGATAATTCTTGCATTGGTGCCTAATCTAATTCATGGGTGTAACTCTGGGCAATAGCTTGCTTAATCTCCACAACAGCGCTGGGATGCCTGGCTTCACCTTGGAGATTGCCCAGGAGTGGGCACCTCACAGGGAAAAGCAGGGAGGGGTTCCACAGTGGTATGTATACAGTGCCTTGAGACCCTAACGGGTGAGTAGTGCGCTATACAAGTATGAGGTTTACGTGGCACTGTGCGGAACAGGTGGTAGATACTAATACATACTAAGACCATTGGTTTTTCAAAAGTTAAAACTATTTTATTCCATTTGAATATCACAGTTGCTGTTCTAAACGTGTCTCTCAAAAGGTGCAAAGGCGAGCAAGCAAGGCTTACTCCAGGAAGTGGTAAAGGGATTATAACTCAACACCAGTAATAAGACTTGGGGGGTCATTACGGGTAATGTAGCGTCTGTACCGCCAACAGGCTGGCGGTACGGAGGCCCTTATTACGACCGCCGCGGTCGCACCGCCGGGTCCGGCGGTTTCCTGCCGTTTTAGCCCCGGCGGGGATAATCCGCCAGGGCAGCGCTGCAATGACATCCCTACCGCCACCCTGTTTCTGGCGGTTTGCACCGCCAGGAAGAGGCTGGCGGTAAGGGGTGTCCTGGGGCCCCTGCACTGCCCATGCCACTGGCGTGGGCAGTGCAGGGGCCCCCTAACAGGGCCCCGCCCAGCTTTTCACTGTCTGCATAGCAGACGGTGAAAACCGCGACGGGTGCAACTGCCGGCCCAGCGGGAATGTCGTGATGGGGACCGCGGGAGTGCGGCCGCACGGCGGTTACCGCTTGCCAATGCCGCAATGACCCCCTTGATATGCTAAATATCCGGCTGAGTTACATATTTTTTTTAAAAGACTCCTTTAGAGGAAGGGCTTGGTATGAAACCCCACAGTGCGCCATGAAACTCATTGCCCCCTAGCTCTCCAACAAACGTTTTCTGGTGTCTCCACGTGGGAGTGTTCCCACACATGCAACGTGTGCCGCGAAGTGACCCTTAAAGGTTGGTCACCCTACAACCGATGCATTCTCTGTTCTCAACAGGACACAGAGGACGATAACAAGATGCCCACTACCAACTGTGTAATGTTTATTACTTTAAAACACACTTGTATTGCTTTTATTGTTTGTTATCGTATTTTTATCTTGTGTTCTATTACATGCTGAGTTTGGACATTTAGTATTCCATAGAGTCAGCTGTATTCTATTCCTGATTGTCGCAGTGCTGCCTAGAATTTGTACCCAAATATGGTTTATCCTGGCTATAATAAACATTGTAACTGAATGATCATTCCATCGGATTCCTGCTTGTCTTGTCCTGACACCAGTGCTTTTCAATGGAAAAAATAAAGTGCAGGTACTCTGTGCCAGAGTACATGGGCGTAGGAAGTGTGGGGGACGTGGGGGATGTATCCCCCCCCCAGAGTTTGGAGGGTGGGGGACACGGGGGACGAAGGTGGGGGGGACAAGGGGACACAATAATTTCCCCTCTCACATCTATTATTCAGAGGGCCATTAGCGCACAAAAGCGCTACTTATAACAGCCCTGTACCGACCATCCTCCAATCTGATGGTAACAGAATGAAGGAGAGTCAGGAGGCCCCCTGCGCCCTCTGCTCTTTTGTTTGTCCTGTTCACACCTGTGGGCATTAAGGGTGCTCATAAGAACAAAGGGCACGAGGAGGAGAAAAGAGTTTTTGATGATTACTGTCTGCATCTCCTGCCGCCTTGAAGAGGAGCACTGCAGGATGCCTTCAAGAGGAGCTGCAAGACATTGAGCAAGATCTAAAGAGATAACAGTGTCCCACTCAGCCTGACACCTGCAGGCTATAAAGGAGACTCTGTGAAACACAATGTTTGTATTTGCCTAGGATCACACCAGTTGGTGAAACAGTGAAGTCGAGATTGGACCCAGATTTTACCTTTTCACACAACAATTTAGCTATTAGAAGGGTATATTTTTCTAACATTTATGTTTAATGTTTTGTTATCTAGGTAATGAAGGGCTTGATTATAGAGTGGCTAACAGGGAGAAGCCATATTTCATTTTGGGCCGTTATGTCTAGCGTTATTATTTATGTTGTTATCGTTACATACTTCAGCATATTGAAGTATATTATCTTTTCTCTATCTTTTCTTCACTGTACTCTGAAACAATCTACCCTATGCCACTGCACCCTACACCACTTTTCTCCACTCTGTGCTTCTCTATGCCACTGCAATCTATGCTGTACCACTCTACTCTATACCACTCTACACTACGCCACTGCAATCTATGCTATTCTACTCTAACCATTGCACAATACACCCCTACACTCTTCACCACTTTACTCAAATCCAATGCACTCTATGCCACTGCACTCTATGCCAATCTACTCTGCACCGCAGCACTCTATTCCACTGCTTTCAATGCCACTGTACTCTGCACCACAGCACTCTAGGCGACTGCACTCTATGCCACTCTACAATACACCACTGTACTCTGCGACCCTCTAATCTGCAACATTGCACTCTGCCACTGAACTCCATGCCACTCTACTCTGCACCACTGCATTCAATGCCACTGTACTCTGTCCCACTGCACTCTTTTCTGCACAACTGCACTCTAATCTACTCTACACCACTCCACTGTAGGCCCTTCACTCTACTTTGAAATCCTCTCCTCTATGCGACTGCAATCTACGCAACTCCACTCTATGCTATGCCAGTCTAATCTACCCTGCACCACTCCAATGTACCCTGCGCCACTCCAATCTGCTCTGAACCGCTCTATGCTACTGCACTCTACATCACTATGCTCCACTCTGCAACAATCTACTCTTCACCACTATACCGTACTCTGCAGCAATCTATTCTATGCCACGGCACTCTATGCAACTCTATTCTACTCTGCACCACTGTACTCTAAGCCACTCTTCTCTACTCTGCATCACTCTACATCACTGCACTCTACACCAATGCATTCTATGCCACTCTACTCTACACCAATGCATTCTATGACACTGTACTCTACACCACTGCCCTTTATGACACTCTACTCTGCAACACTGCACTCTGCCACTGAACTATACTCCTCTCTACTCTGCACCACGGCACTCTACTCTGCACCGCTCAACTATATGCCACTCTACTGCACTCTACACAAATGTACTATATGCCACTACACTATGCCACTCTACTCTGAATCACTGCATCCCACCATTGCACTCTACACCAGTCTACTCTACCTTGCACCACTCCACTCTACCATGCACCGCATCACTCTATGACACAGCACTCTGAACAACTGCAATCTATGCAGTGCCACTCCACTCTGCTCCCCTCTACTCTTCACCACTCTACGCTACTGCACTATACGCTAAACCAGTGCTGTCTTCGTCAATGCACTCTACACCACTTTACTCAAAACCAACGCACTCTATACCACCACACTCTACGCCAATCTACTTTGCACCACTGTACTCTATGCCTTTTCACTCTAGACCACCCAACTCCACTCTATGACACTTCACTCTGACATTACACTCCATGATACTAGACTCTGACACTCTATTCCATTAAACTCTAACACTTTCTCCACTCTGTAACTCCCTACACAACTCCCTGTACGCCACTCCATTCCACTTTACTCCACTCTATGCCACTCCACACCACTCTATGCCACTTCAATCTACGATACTCTATTCAACGCCACTGCACAGCCCTCTATGCCACTCCACTATTCAACAATGTACTATGCTCAACAACACTCTACCCCACTTTCTCTATACTAGTTCATGTTACTTTACTTCACTCTACTCCAGTTCACTCTTATTTATGCCTTTCCACTATACGACACTCTGCCACTCCACTCTATTACACTGTGACAATACTCCACTCTACTACTACTTTATGGCATTGGCGCTTGATTAAAGATTCAGATCTCCATTGATTGCCTTGTCACTCATATGAGACGTGAGTCAGATTTATCTTTGCCATTTTGGTTACAAGCACTATGTAACCCTTTTAACTCAAACTTAACGTAGGCTTAGGATGATCCTGATACCTGTCTAGGGGATCGAAATATCGTCGGCCAAAGTACCTTGACTTGAATTTGTGATATTGTACATAAGTTGGCATAAGCATAGGTACTATGAGCTAATGACTTCTTGATTCACTATTTGAGTCATTCATGTAAAAGTGGGTGTATAACAGCGTGTAAATCACTATTGTGGATGCTAACCTTGTAGGAAAGTAGCCTCTTTCTAGCTTGGTTACCCCACATTTGGCCTGTTTGCCAGTGTGTTTGAGTGTGTCTACTGGGATCCTGCTAATCAGGACCCCAGTAGTTATGCTCTCTCCCTTAAATTATGGTTGTTGCATACTGGTAACCCAGTATTTCACACAAGATTGGCATACTGGTGCCCCCTTATAAGTACCTAGTATATGGTACTTAGGTACGCATGGCATTGGGGTTCCAGGAGATCCCTAGGGGCTGAAGCATTTTTTTTGCCACCCATAGGGAGCCCATGCAATGGCTTCTACAGAACTGCCATTGCAGCCTGCGTGAAAAGGTGCATGCACCCTTTCACTGCCAGTTACACCGCACCAGGTCACTTATAAGTCACCCCTATAGCAGGCCCTCCAGCCCTGAGGGCAGGGTGCAGAGTACCTGTGTGTGAGGGCACCCCTGCACTAGCAGAGGTGCCCCCACGACCTCCAGGACCATTTTCCCAGACTTCAGGAGTGTGGGGATGCCATTTTACACGTGTACTGGAAATAGGTCACTACCTATTCCCAGCTACATAATGGTAACTCCGAACATAGGTATGTTTGGTATCAAACATGTTGGAATCATACCCCAAGGCTTTTGCAAGCATTGGTTGTATGATTCCATGCACTCTGGGGGCTCCTTAGAGGACCCCCAGTATTGCCATTCCAGCCTTCTGAGGTTTTCCAGGCAGCCCCAGCTGCTGCCACCTCTCAGACAGGTTTCTGCCCACCTGTTGGTTGAGAAGCTCAAGCCCAGGAAGACAGAATAAAGGATTTCCCTTGATAGAGGGGTGTTACACCCTCTCCCTTTGGAAATAGGTTTGGAAGGGGTAGCTTCCTTCCCCAGGCAACTGGAAATGCTTTGAAGGGCACATTTGGTGTCCTCCTTACATAATCCAGTCTACACCGGTTCAGGTACCCCCAGTCCCTGCTCTGGCACGAAACTGGACCACCACCCCAGGTGTGCTGTTCAGAGCTCCTCCAGAGGGTCCCTGGGTTTTGCCATCTTGGATTCCAAGTTGGCAGCAAACTCTGGGAGCATCTGAGTGGCCAGTGCCAGCAGGTGGTGTCAGAGCCGTCCCCTGATAGGTGCTTACCTGTTTAGCTGACCAATCCCCCTTTCAGGGCTATTTAGGGTCTCTCCTTTGAGAGGTTCTTCAGATTCAGATTGCAAGACTCTGCATCCTTTACTTCACTTTCTCATCTAAGAAACTGCATCTGGACCCTCCAGGAACTCCACAAACTGCAACAACTAAGCAAAGACGACTTCTGCAACATTGTATCTCCAGCTCTTGCCAGCAAATGCAACTGTTTCCCGGTTGTGCATCCTCAGAGAACAGCCTGTCTTCAGTCTGCACCAAAAGAATGAACGAATCTCCCTTGGAGTGAAGGAGTCCTCCCCTGCTTCAGCAGGCACCTCTCTGCAACGATGACCATCTGCATGGGTCCCCTCTCCTGACGAGTTGCATGGATCCTGCATCACGGGTGGTGGACTGAAGTGGTCCTGATGGTCCTGACGTCCTACTGTCCAACTTTGGTGGAGGTAAGAGCTTGCCTTCCCACGCAAGACAGTACTCCTGTGCACCACGTGTTTTTCAGTTGCCAAGGCTTGTTGGCATCCTTCTATGAAATTCTTTGTGTACCATGTAGCTTCGGCCCCCAGCACTCCTTCCTGAGATGCACCGCTTCCTGAGTGGTTCTCTGGCGGCGTGGGATCCTTTGTTTTTGTGCTGCGTGGGCCTCCTTTTGCAACTCCTTTGTCCCCATGCTGGGGACTCCTATGTGCGCTGCCTGGTATTCCGTGGGCTCTCTGAGTTGCTGAGAGCCCCCTCTGACTCCTCCTCCTGGGTGGCCATTTTCCGCTAACCATGAGCTATGCCTGTGCCAAGGCTTGTTGGTGGAATCCAGCGATGTAAACCAGACTGCAATCATCTATCCGGTGTGGGATATCATCTGCACCAACCACGAACCCGCATCCATCTTCTTGAGTGCAGTACTGACTGCTGTTCTTCACCAGTGGTTCTTATTTTGCACCTTGATTCAGGTTAGCAGGGGCTCCTGTCCTCCCTGGACTCTTCTGTGCTTCTTGGACTTAGTCCCATTCTTCCACAGGTCTTTAGGTCCAGGAATCCACCCTTTGTGTCTTGAAGTATCTTCTGGTTCTTGCATTATCTTCTTTCTCGTGTTCTTGTGTGTTCTAGGAAAGTTACTGTGATTTACTTCTGCTTTCCTGGGCTCTGAGGTGGGTTCTATTACTTACCTTTGGTGTTTTCTAATACTCCCAGCGCCCCTGTACACACCACACTTGCCTAGGTGGGAAACCGACATTCGCATTCCACTTTCTTAGTATATGGTTTGTGTTTCCCCTAGGCCCATTTCTAACCACTGTGATTTTCACTGTTTTCTAACAGTTTTTATTGCTATTGCTGCATACTAGTGTATATAATTGGTGTATTACTTACCTTCTAAGGGAGTATAGTCTCTATGGTATTTTTGGCATTTGTGTCACTAAAATAAAGTACCTTTATTTTTGTAACACTTAGTATTTTCTTTCATGTGTGTGAGTACTGTGTGACTACAGTGGTATTGCATGAGCTTTGCATGTCTCCTAGATAAACCTTGGCTATAGCTACCCCTAGAGAGCCTGGCGTCTAGACACTGCCTACATGTCACTAATAAGGGATAAATGGACATGGTATAAGGTGTAAGTACCATAGGTACCCACTACAAACCAGGCCAGCCTCCTCCAAACCACTGTACTATATAGGTTACTTTTTACATTTTTCTTGTAATTGGTGACATTGGGTCATCCAGATAACTTGTGTAATGCCCGAATACCAGTCTTTCTCGATTTTCCCTGTTGATGTTTTCCCACTACATTTGATCTTTTATATTTTGATTGAATAAATGCATAAAACATTCAATTTGCATACTACTTTAATATCATTGTTTATGGGAGTGGTGTTGCATTTTATTCAAGGGACCCCTGTTCCTTTAAAGTTAGTTTACTGCTCCATTCTAGGACACTCTCCTTACTCCATGATGCTACACCACACCAGTCGGTGACACATCATTCTCCTTTATGCTGTTAACTTTCAGCCATGCTGAATAGTAGTCTCACTAGTGTACAGCATGGCTAAAACACATTGGCAAAGGCAATATAACTTGCATAGGCGAGATCTATTGGCTATGCCAATGCTTGTTTATAAGGTATGAACTTTAAGGTGACTTGCAATATCCTTATGTACACAGGGGGTATTTTACCCCATATAATACATGGTCACACCACCAACTTTCCCACAAACCACTTAAAACCCTAGTGCATAGCTTCTGTCATTCCAAGCTATTAAAGTATAGCAGAAGAAAGAAAAGCAACATTCAATTGTTTTGCTTTAAACAGCTGCATTAATTATGCTCTGTGACCTGATCTGCCTTTTACCTTGGCTGCTAGCTCTGGCAGAAGACAATGTAATGTCATAATTTGACTGTAATAACCCTATCATAGTCATTTTCTGATGTCTTTTCTTTATAATCAGTGAATGTCTTTTCTTTACACGCAGTGACTTGGTGCATCACAAACAGCTGTTTCTAAAGAAATTGTGACTGTAGTTTATACAGAGATTAGAGAATCCATGTTTATATAGCCTGTAACTCCAAGAGCTTCTTCAGTTGAAATGCTCCTAGTTATGATTGATGTGGAGCTGAGCTTCCCAAGATCACACAAAGGAGCAGAAGTGTTATTAGAACTATGGTTTCCGAGCACAGTTTACAACTGTTGTAAGAAATCGCTTTTGATCTCTCCAGTGCGGTTCCAATTGGCATGAGGCGAAGGGCATGATGGGTGTGGGGCGCAAAGAGTATGTTCTTCCTTTTTACCCTCCTACCTTTATTTGCTTGGTGCATGAAGATGCAAGGTTAATCAACATGTTATTTTCACATTTGAGCTAATTACTTTGTGAATGTAAATAACAATAAAAGATACTTTCAGACTGTGAAAACATGCCTTCCTTTCTCCCTATTTCACTTCCAATATATATATATATATATATATATATATATATATGATTGTGTATATTTATCGGAGCCTACAGTTCGTAAACAACGAGCGATTTATATAGGGCTGATTGAAAGTCCCCCAAGGCTGTCCCTGTCCCTCCCAGAAATTTATTGTCTCCTACACCCCTGCCAGAGTACCTGCTTGTTTCCGAGAAGTGCCTGTACTCTCCAATTCAAAGTATTACGTTTTTCTTGAGATGTGCCGGTACTCTCCGTCTCAAAATAAAAAAAGTGCCGGTACTCAGTACCGGACAATAACGGCCCATTTAAAGGACTGCCTGACACCATACTACTTATTCGAAAAATTTGTCCTCCACTGGTTGCAAAGACGACGCGTTGCTGCTGGGTCTGTTCTAATTTTTCTCTCACTCGATCTACTATTACCTGCCCCTCACCCTCCAAGCAACCGTTCGCCACAACCGGCAGCGAGCAAAGACTCGCTTTACACAGCCTGGATGAGCGACCCACGTGCGGCTAAGGAAATCATTTCTGGTGAGCTCAATACAAGCAGTCGTTTTCCTTCCGGGTTTGTGTGTGGCGTGTTCCGGGGCGGGTCGTTATTTTTATGACCAATCGAAGGCTTTATGTGACTAAACAGCCCTCCCCGTAGACTGTCAATCAGCATAATGTATCATCCTGATTGCGTCTTTATGTGCTGTAGGCAGCGTGAGTTCTTGTGCGGATGCCGGGAAGAGTCCGAAAGTAAAGCAGGGTTTTTAGGTCCTCAGTCAGCAGGCTTGAGGTAAGACCCATCGGACCTTCTGTTCTCATTCGGGAGATTGACTTGTTTTGGTGACGAGTCAGCAATTTAAATTGTGCATATCATTTCAATCCATTTGCAACTCAGTAGCTGCCAAATGGGTCCTATTTCACACCTGACTCCTTTTGCTAGTACTGTTTAATACTTTGGATGTTTTGTTTTCTGTTAAGTTAACCCATGCCTACAGTGTTAAAAGCGAAACCTCACATCCTAGAGGCAGCTAGTGGTTGACAAGAAACATAGAGGTGGACAAGCCGGAATATTATATATATGGAGATGAGTCAGGGGTCTGGTTTGGTTCTAAGAGGTCAAACAGCAGAGTCATCAAAATATTTATCTCGGTGCAAAATATGATGAAGGCTTGAGTGGTTAACATTTGTGTTACGTGCTAGAGCGTGACATGTTCTGAATAGTGAGGAGCAGGACGCACAGTGTAATGCTTGTGACTATTTCAAATAAGCCTTCCTTGGAGGAGGAAAAAAAAGATGGGCAGATGTTGCTCGTGGAAGGCGCTATATCTTTGGATGGGAGTATAGGGGAGGACGGCGGTTGCACAGAGGAGATGTTTGACTTACTGCGACTGAACTCATTGTGCGGAAATAAATTGGACATTGGTGGAACTCCCGGATCGGCTGAAGTCATTTCCTCCAGTGTGAATAACCTACTTTTGTTTCAATTTGAAAGTGTTGTAATCTAGTTTATTAAAGTATATCGGTATGTTGAGTGCCATTCACTAAAAGTGATGGTTTCTAAACATGAGCTTGAAGACAACCATGAAATCTCCTGTGTCCAATGATGATGACATTAGTGAAATAAGAGACAAGTCAGTTAGCTTCCATATAATGGCCAGTATTGTTATTATAGATTTGGCCACCTGACTGCTGTGATTCTGTGGCCACAGCGTTCTCTTGGCTGCTATGAATTTGCCACATAAGCCACCATCTGTTGTATAATTTGCAGATTTCACCCCAAATTTTTTTGTAGCTCAGGCAATGAAAAGGTTACTGAATAAAAAGCGCCACGCTACTTGGTTCCGTGCAGTGACAAACGTTTTACTAGAGTTCATTGGTCCTCTTCTAGTTTCTGGTTGATTCTTTCAGATGCTAACCTGATATTATTGAGGGGTAACAGTATTAATAGTGGTTAAAATAACAAAATAATGAAATAATACTGCTGCTGCTAATTTTGTCACATTATGACTCGTAATTTGGTTTCCTTGCCGCATAATTTTGTCAACTCAGCCTCAGATTTTGGTCCTTCACTGCTATGTAATTCCAATAGCTCTGATTACAGAGGGAGCAGCATTCAATGAATCAATTAATCAATCAGTCAGTATTTGTATAGCACAGCACTATCAGCCCTGGGGGTATCTGTGCGCTGGGGTGCGAGGTGTCCGTTGAAAAGCCAGGTCTTTTGTTTTTTTTCCTAAAGTCCGTGATGGAGGGTGCACTCAGAGGTGGAGGGGCAGGTCATTCCAGGTCTTCGTGGTGATATAGGAGCAGGAACAGCCGGTGCTGCGATGGATACGGAATAGGGGTGTGGACGGCTAGTCAGGAGGAGTGCAGGTGTCTGGCGGATTGACGGACTTTCAGTTGGTGGTTGATGTAGGCTGGTCTGTGATTGTGTAAGGCTTTATAGGTGTGTGAGGATCTTGAACTGGCATCTCTTCTGGATGGGGAGCAAGTGGAGGTTTCTGAGGTGGGGGGTTATGTGCCCTTTTAGGGACGACTACAACAAGTCTAGCTTCTGCATTCTGTATGGTCTGGAGACGTTTGAAGAGTTAGGAGGAGATGTTGGCATAGAGCTCATTGCCGTAGTCGAGGCGGCTGGTGAGGAGGGCCTGGGTGACAATTTTCCTGGTCTTGACTCAGAGCCATCTGAAAATTGTATGGAGCATGTGGAGGATGTGAAAGCAGGAGGAAGCGACTCCGTTGATTTATTGCTTCATGGTTAGTTCGCTGTGGAGGATGATGCCAAGCTTGCATGCATGGTCTGTTGGCGTGAGAGTGGGTTCTAGTTCGACTGGCCACCAGCTGTGGTCCCATATGGATGTGTTTCTCCTGAAGATCAGTACTTCCGTTTTGTTGGACTTGAGTTTGAGGCAGTTTGCTTTTATCCAGTTTGCTACGTGGGTCGTGGCACTGCAGACGTTTGTTTTGTTGGTGGTGGGATCCTGGGTGAGCGAGAGGATGAGAGTGTATCGTCCTCATAGGATACGATGTTGAGACCATGGGATCCGACAATGTTGACAAGGGTGGTCACGTAGTTGTTGAATAGTGTGGGGCTGAGGGCTGATCATTGGGGTATGCCGCATATGACGTTCTTGCGTTCAGCGGTGAAGGGAGGTAGTCGGATGCTCTGGGTGCGTCCTGTCAGGAAGGAAGTGATCCATTTGAGGGCATTTTCTTGTTTGTCGATGTTGTGGAGTCTGTTGATGAAGGTGTCATGGGATATGGTGTTGAATGCAGCTGAGAGGTCGAAGAGAATCAGGGTGGTGGTCTCCCTGTGTTCGAGGAGAGCTCTGATGTCACCTGTGGCTGCGATGAGTGCGTTCTTTGTGCTGTGGTTGGCAGGAATTCCTGATTGGCAGTTGTAAAGCAGATTGTTTTGTTCCAGGTATTTGGTGAGCTGTTGATTGATGGACTTCTTGAGAACTTTGGTAGCGCAGGGGTGCAGAGAGATTGGTTGATAATTTTTGAGTTTGCTGTAGTAGGTGGAAGGGTTCTTTAGGCTGGGTCTGATTTCTGTGAGTTTCCATTTGTCCGGGAAGAATGCCATGACAGTGGAGGTGATGAGGGTGCTGGTGAGTTGTGAGCTGATGTGACTGGTTCCGAGGTTGAACAGGTGGTGGGGGCATGGGTTGGTGGGTGCTCCAGAGTGGATGTTGGACATGATGGCTGCTGTGGACTGTGTGGTGAGTCGTGTCCATATTGTGATTGTGCGGCTGGTGTGCGGTGGTTGGTTGAGGTCGCTGAGGTGGAGCACTGTGGGTTGGGGATCAAAGTTGTTGTAAATGGTGGAAATGTTGTTGTGAAAATAGTCCAAGAGGGTGTGGCATACTTCTTGGGAAGGATGAATATTGTTCTCTGTGGCAGCTGGGTTGAAGTATTCTTTGACAATTCTGAGTAGTTCTTTTGTGTGGTTGACTGCTATGATGGCTGCACTTTTTCTTACGCAGCATTTTACTTTCTTAAGCTATATATTTAACAGGTTTGTCTGTACAGCGCGCAGTGTGGTCTCAAATGTGAGGATCAAGGCAAATGACACAGTGAAGTAGAGATTTTCACACAATTTCAACGTTTTATTAACCAAGGTTTTTTGTTACATATTGTGCAGGTCCTCCACTGATTGGATATGGCCGCCTCTCTCCAGTTTAACAACTAACTAATAATATTGCTTTTTGATTATTTGTTTGAGGAGCTAAATTAGTATACTGTGAAGGGTATAGTTTGTCCTCTTACAGGCAGTGTGTTTTATGACCGACTGACAGACATGACATAAATGTTCTTTTAAGAGGTGGTCGCTTTTATGAAAGTGTGGGAGCAGAACCCCATACCACAAAATTCAAATCACCTAAAATGTACTTCAGGCTGTCTGCTCTGTGTTTGATGTTGGTCCAAAAGGCACCCTCCCTAACATTAGACCCAACAGAAAAAAAACCTGGTGAGAGCAGCACAGTCACCCCACCCTGGATTCCCCCAGGTGTCTAGGTTTAAATAATTTGCATGTTTGCTAGGTTTCCCTAGGTTGGGCTGAGCTAGAGTCGGAAACCAACAGCTACTCACTTTGCTAAAAAGGGTCAGATTTAAGTGGAAAAATGTGATGTAATCATGTTGCATTTTCAGGCTGTTTCCTGTCGCTGGCACTAGGCCTACTGTAGTATTGAAGAACCAAATGCAGCAGGTAACCAAATAGTTACTTTATTGGTTCACTAATTGTAGGAAAGTACCATCTTGCCTGGCATGTTACCCCCATATTTCACTATATATATGTTGTTTTAGTTGTATGTGTCACTGGGACCCTGCCAGCCAGGGCCCCAGTGCTCATAAGTGTGCCCTGTATGTGTTACCTGTGTTATGACTAACTGTCTCACTGAGGCTCTGCTAATCAGAACCTCAGTGGTTATGCTCTCTCATTTCTTTCAAATTGTCACTAACAGGCTAGTGACCAATTTTACCAATTTACATTGGCACACTGGAACACCCTTATAATTCCCTAGTATATGGTACTGAGGTACCCAGGGTATTGGGGTTCCAGGAGATCCCTATGGGCTGCAGCATTTCTTTTGCCACCCATAGGGAGCTCTGACAATTCTTACACAGGCCTGCCAGTGCAGCCTGAGTGAAATAACGTCCACGTTATTTCACAGCCATTTACCACTGCACTTAAGTAACTTATAAGTCACCTATATGTCTAACCTTTACCTGGTAAAGGTTGGGTGCTAAGTTACTTAGTGTGTGGTCACCCTGGCACTAGCCAAGGTGCCCCCACATTGTTCAGGGCCAATTCCCCGGACTTTGTGAGTGCGGGGACACCATTACACGCGTGCACTACATATAGGTCACTACCTATGTGTAGCTTCACAATGGTAACTCCGAATATGGCCATGTAACATGTCTAAGATCATGGAATTGCCCCCTCTATGCCATCCTGGCATTGTTGGCACAATCCCATGATCCCACGGGTCTGTAGCACAGACCCGGGTACTGCCAAACTGCCTTTTCAGGGGTTTCACTGCAGCTGCTGCTGCTGCCAACCCCTCAGACAGGTTTCTGCCCTCCTGGGGTCCAGCCAGGCTTGGCCCAGGAAGGCAGAACAAAGGACTTCCTCAGAGAGAGGGTGTTACACCCTCTCCCTTTAGAAAATGGTGTTAAGGCAGGGGAGGAGTAGCCTCCCCCAGCCTCTGGAAATGCTTTCATGGGCACACATGGTGCCCATTTCTGCATAAGCCAGTCTACACCGGTTCAGGGACCCCTCAGCCCTGCTCTGGCGTGAAACTGGACAAAGGAAAGGGGAGTGACCACTCCCCTGACCTGCACCTCCCCTGTGAGGTGCCCAGAGCTCCTCCAGTGTGCTCCAGACCTCTGCCATCTTGGAAACAGAGGTGCTGCTGGCACACTGGACTGCTCTGAGTGGCCAGGGCCAGCAGGTGACGTCAGAGACTCCTTCTGATAGGCTCCTTCAGGTGTTGCTAGCCTATCTTCTCTCCTAAGTAGCCAAACCCTCTTTTCTGGATATTTAGGGTCTCTGCTTTGGGGATTTCCTTAGATAACGAATGCAAGAGCTCATCCGAGTTCCTCTGCATCTCTCTCTTCACCTTCTGCCAAGGAATCGACTGCTGACCGCGCTGGAAGCCTGCAAAACTGCAACAAAGTAGCGAAGACAACTACTGCAACTCTGTAACGCTGATCCTGCCGCCTTCTCGACTATTTTCCTGGTGGTGCATGCTGTGGGGGTAGTCTGCCTCCTTTCTGCACTAGAAGCTCTGAAGAAATCTCCCGTGGGTCGACGGAATCTTCCCCCTGCAACCGCAGGCACCAAAGAACTGCATCACCGGTCCCCTGGGTCTCCTCTCAGCACGACGAGCGAGGTCCCTTGAATCCAGCAACTCTGTCCAAGTGACTCCCACAGTCCAGTGACTCTTCAGTCCAAGTTTGGTGGAGGTAAGTCCTTGCCTCCCCACGCCAGACTGCATTGCTGGGAACCGCGTCTTTTGCAGCTACTCCGGCTCCTGTTCACTTTCCGAGGGAATCCTTTGTGCACAGCCAAGCCTGGGTCCACGGCACTCTAACCTGCATTGCACGACCTCCTGAGTTGTCCTCCGGCGGCGTGGGACTCCTTTGTGCAACTTCGGGTGAGCACCGTTTCACTCCTCTTCGTAGTGCCTGTTCCGGCACTTCTGCGGGTGCTGCCTGCTTCTGAGAGGGCTCCTTGTCTTGCTGGGCGCCCCCTCTGACCCCTGACGCAATTGGCGACATCCTGGTCCCTCCTGGGCCACAGCAGCATCCAAAAAACCCTAACCGCACGACTTGCAGCTAGCAAGGCTTGTTTGCGGTCTTTCTTCAGGAAAACACTTCTGCACGACTCTCCACGGCGTGGGACATCCATCCTCTAAAGGGGAAGTTTCTAGTCCTTGTCGTTCCTGCAGAATCCTCAGCTTCTACTGCCTAGTAGCAGCTTTTTTGCACCCACAGCTGGCATTTCCTGGGCACCTGCCCACTCTCGACTTGGTCGTGACTTTTGGACTTGGTCCCCTTGTTCCACAGGTACCCTCGTCTGGAAAGCCATCGTTGTTGCATTGCTGGTTTTTGTCTTTCCTGCAGAATTCCCCTATCACGACTTCTGTGCTCTTTGGGGAACTTTAGTGCACTTGGCACTCACTTTTCAGGGTCTTGGGGTGGGCTATTTTTCTAACCCTCACTGTTTTCTTACAGTCCCAGCAACCCTCTACAAGATCACATAGGTTTGGGGCCCATTCGTGGTTCGCATTCCACTTTTGGAGTATATGGTTTGTGTTGCCCCTATCCCTATGTGTCCCCATTGCATCCTATTGTAACTATACATTGTTTGCACTGTTTTCTAATACTATACTGCATATTTTTGGTATTGTGTGCATATATCTTGTGTATATTTGCTATCCTCATACTGAGGGTACTCACTGAGATACTTTGGCATATTGTCATAAAAATAAAGTACCTTTATTTTTAGTATATCTGTGTATTGTGTTTTCTTATGATATTGTGCATATGACACTAGTGGGACTGTAGGAGCTTCACTCGTCTCCTAGTTCAGCCTAAGCTGCTCTGCTAAGCTACCATTATCTATCAGCCTAAGCTGCTAGACACCCTATACACTAATAAGGGATACCTGGGCCTGGTGCAAGGTGTAAGTACCCCTTGGTACTCACTACAAGCCAGTCCAGCCTCCTACACTAATCACCCCATTGCATGCCCCGTCCATCTGGCTTGGAGGTCTGATCGCAACTGACCACTGCTGTTTGATTCCTTGCTAGTATGTGTTTCATGTGCGAGTGTACTTCAATTCAAATGATAACATTTCACGAGGCAACAGTTCTTGCAATAACATATGACAATAATATTTCCTGTATTGCTATATTACATCACCTTCCTCCCTCAAAATAAAATAAGCTTGAATATATTTATGACTACTAAAATATCAAATGAAAGTTACAATATTATCTTATGTAATCATCAAACCTTTTGAGAACCAGCTTGACCCGTGATCTTATCACATTTCTGTAATAACTGTAAGAAGTATCATTATGAACAAATCTTGAAGGCTGTTCTTGAATACCAGACCTATCAACATTCTAAACCATGTCTTTTTACTGTATTGGGCTGCAACCAATGTGCTCAATGTGGGTCACTCACAGAATTTTTCTCTTGTCGCATAATGTTGGCTTATTCTGGTGTAACCTTTACTAGTTGTCTCTTGTGCCACCTTTCCCTACAATTAATGCTGCCTCTTTACTATCTTGCTGACTTGTATTGGCATAGAAAATGTTGATTCTCCCTTTTTAATTCTGAGTGGGTTCTTGCTTGAAACCCAGTCGCCAACTGAAAGCTCTGTTTTGTTAGAAAAGTTCTTATTGTGAAAGTTTATTTTTCATGATTACCTGCTTCATGGCTACATTGTATGCCATTTTATCTCCGCTCAGCTCTTCATTTCCTGCCACATTTTCTTTTACTTTAACTAAGATGGAAATAGAGATGTGTGCACTTCTCTGCCTCTAATTAATGAGAAAGATGTGACTCCTGTGGTACAATGTGGTGAAGTACTGTATATCCACACTTTCTGCTTAATAAAATCATCTACATCCAATCCTGAGGCAATGGTGATCCACCAGACCATTTGAAGTAGGTGAGTACTGTGCAACTTCCGAATGTTTTATGTCTTGGTTGGACAGAAACGTACACATGCTTTCTGGCACAAAAGGTGTGCCATTGTCGGTGACAGTGACTCTTGGAGCCCCTTCTATTAAAAATGCATTTCTTATAAACCCAATGGTTGTATCAGTGCTTGTTGTTTCTACAAACTGATAATACATCCATATTGCAAAATAGTCAACGGCTAGGACTAAATATTTAATACCTGTGGGCAATGCTGAATAAGATCCTTAGAAATCTCTATCTATTTTTTTTCCTATGCTGCATTAGGAAGCTGAGTGGTATATAACAGTGTTTGAACAGTTCTCCAGTGTTTATCCGAAAGTAAACACCCTAGACATTTATTTACCACCATTTTGACCTGACTGTCAATAGCTGGCCACCAATAATGTTGTTTTACCTTAATGAACGTTTTCGTGGTGCCTAGATGTCCCTGGCGAGCTTTACTTATGATCGTATGATGTAATGCAGTTGGTGAAACCAACCTATCACCACGAAGCACAATGCCATTCTTCTCCTCAACTATCTGTAAATACATTTTCAAATTATCAGTCAAACACCTATTATCAGGCTGCTTATTAGTGATAAACTCAGTAGTTTTTGGTCTTTTGCACATGCTTCCATCCAATCCTTTTCAGTCATTACTGACTCCTACTCAGATAGGGCATCCACTAGCGCCACACATTCAACATCATCCATGTACAACTCCTCATCATCGTCATCCAGTGGCATTCTAGCCAAACAGTCAGCATTGAAGTTCTTCCCTTTGTTGATCTGTTTGATCAAACTTGTACCCCTGTAGTTTAGATACCAAGCTTGTGAGCCCGGCTGACATATTATTGCTGTTAAAATTGTTGAAAATGTAAACCAATGTTTTGTGGTCAGTGTTTAATTCAAATTTGCTTCCCCAAATGTACGTTTTAACTTTCTGCACTGCCCATACAGCTGCAAGTGCTTCGCTTTCTATTGTACTTTATTGACACTCAAGCTGTTTTAGTGCACTTGACATGAATGCTACAGTTTGTTCTTGTCCGTTCACCTTTTGTCTTAGAACGGCACTCAAATCATAAATCCCAGCATCTATCATTATCAGTGACTTACAGTTATCATGGAAGGCATGTAACGCTCGTGGTGAAATATAATAATCAACTTTTTTACTTTAACAAACGCCTTCTCTACCTCATTAGTCCACTCAAACTTCTGGCCCTTCTTAAGTAAGGCACGTAAGAATTCAACAGCTTGAGAATAACTTAATACAAAACATGCATAGTATTCTGCAAGCCCTAGAAATGAGCGAAGGGTATCTTTAGCTGCAGGTGCTTTAGCATCTCTAATTTCTGTAATGACTATAAATTTGGCTTTTATGCCGGTAGCTGATACCATGTGACCTAGATATTCCAACTTATTTGTTGCAGACTTACATATGTCAGCTTTGTCATACATCTTTGACTAAGATGGATAATGTTTTCTTCCAAATGTTATTGTGTTCCTCTAGGGTTTCTGCAAATATAAGTATATCACCCTGAAATGCTTGTAGCCCTTAGATACCTTGGAACAGAGTGTCTTTTCATTTCTGGAACACATTGGCCACCAATGGCAGCCTAAAAGAAAGCCTCAGAAATTTGTAAGCTCCAAAAGGAGTCAAGGATGTCGTCAACTCCTGGGACTCAGTAGTCAACAACACTTGATGATAGGCTAATCTCAAGTCTATCAGTGAAAACCTTAGTTCCTCCTTGATTTGTTAGTAAATCCTGCATCTTGGGCAGAGGTTGGCAGTCTACCATAATATTTATAATGAGGGCACTTAAATCAGAACACAATCTGATCTCTCCGGATTTCTTCTGTGCAGCCACGATTGGAGCAACCCACTGTGATGAATCTGTAGATTGTATGAACCCCTGTGAACACAATTTTTTTAAGGTGTTTCTTAACTCTTCCCTGATATATATATATATGTACGTACAAGTCTCACTTTGTGTGCTTCTGGCTGTGCATGAGGTACTAGCCTGAAGTGATGCTGTGCTCCTTTCACCAAGCCAACTTGGTTACTAAATAATGTTTGAAATTCTGACTAAGTTTCATTAATTGAGTCTTTTCTACAATCTACATGACATATGGGTAAGTCACCCACCATAACTGGATTCTCCGAACCAGGTTTGAGATACAAACCCATGCATGCTAGATCTTTCCAATCAATGTTGTTCTTTCCTATCACAACCACATGCACATTTGTGTTGGTTTCTCTGCGTAAACAATTAACCTTAGATATAAAATAACCTACCATCTCTAAGTCTTAATTCCCAAATGCTTTTTGGTTCACATCCCAGTGTAACAAAGGAAACTCTCTACCTCATTTCTTATAAACAGTAGTGCCTCTTAAAATTGTTATGGGTGATCCAGAGTCTGCCATGGCCTGTAAAGAAACATTGTTAATGACAGCACCATGTAAATGGTCCTTTAACATTTTTATCCTTGTCATTACAATCTATGATTAGAATTACGTTATGAGAGAATCAGAACATGCATCAACTCCCACCTCCACACTACTAATTCTTAATGTATTTCCGTTACTTTTGCACTCGTTCTGAAAATGGGCAATGTTTTTACAACTTAGGCAGTGTTAGCCAGTAGCTGGGCACTTGGAAAAATTGCTCATGTAACTTTTAGATCCACATCTGTAAAAAAAAACTGATGACTGTTTTATGTGTCTTGATGTTGTTTTCCCTTTAGAGTTGGCCAAACATAACAACTCTTATTCAAATTCACATGTGGCTGTCAATACCCTTAGTGTTGAGATGTACTCCTTCACATTTTCATCACTCAATTGTTTGCGTTTATAAAAATTATGAGGTTCCAACGTAATGTTAGGTTCATCCGAAAATTCTTTCCTCAGTCTTGCTATGGCCTCTAGATATACATTCCATTGTCCGTCTCCAGATTGTGCTTGAGGAGAGGTAGGGGTGGTAAACCGTCAAATATCTCATGCACTGCTTGCCCAATACTAGCAAATAACAAGGCAAGACTTGGGTGCCATATTATACCCATTTGTGTCAATGGTCACCAAGTGGTTTTCAAATAGACTGAACTACTGTAACCATTTTAGACTGGGTTTACCTGGCTTGCTGAGAAATAGTGGTGGCTGAGTAATTTGATGTGTAGTTGCCCGGTGTTTTCACGATTGTTAAAATCCACTTTTACAGGATATAGAAATATATATAAATAGTTTTACCTGAATGCTGTATGAATAGTTTTTATCTAAATGCTGTGAAGGAGTTGTATATAAATTGTGCACAAGCAGGATATATTGCAAAAAATATCAATGACAAGTCGGTAGAAGTCATACAAATATTGGAATTCACACACGTTGCTGCAATTTCCTTTTGCTGTTGTATTGCTTTCAACAAATCCAATATGTAGACCCTATTCTTCAAGCGGCCCCAGAAAATGGCATAAAAACCCTTTGTGACCACAGTTGACCAAAAGCCATGTACAACTCCAAAACCATACTGGCTGTATGAATCGTCATATTCAAATTCTCTGACAAGCATAAGTTTTTGTCAAAGGAACCAATTCTGTCACTTGTGCTGAAGTTACATGTGGGAGAGAAGATATTGCCAAAGTTTCAGAAAATAAATTTGCTGCGCAGGCAGCTCTCAATGCCCCACATTGGTCTCTTAGACAAGAACCATCAACAAACTATGCCAGATCAGCCATTTCCAAGGTTATCTCTTTCATGTCTGGTTTTGTACATAGCTCAGATGCAGTCATGCTCAGGTTCAACTACTTTCCTATCTTCACAACCCCTGTCTGAAATAGTAAGCAGTGTTGCTGGGTTGAATGAATTGCACCTTGTAAGAATTTGGGTTACTGGTTGAGGGGGTGAAACCTTTCTCAAGCAGCACCCACAATTCTTCTCAGGGTGAAGCCACAAGCAAACCCTAGTTGCCCAACCCTCTGGTAGCTTGGCACAGAGCAGTCAGGCTTAAGTTAGCGGTAATGTGTAATGTATTTGTGCAGCACTTCCAACAGTAACATTATGAAAACACCACACAAAAGGATCCCATAACCAAGTTAGAAAAATAGAGTCGTTTTTAACAAATAAATCAAAACTAATACGACAAAAATCCAATCAGTAGAACCTGAGTATTTCAGCTTTAAACATTTTAGTGAAAATAGTGCCAAAAGGCAAATAGCAACAACTGTGGATATCTTGTCACACCAAACCAGGGCAAAATCACAAGTTCTGGCTTAACGGGACAGAGTTCTGGCTGGCTACAGAGATCCAGTTAGGCATACTGCTCAGAGTCCACTAATCCTAGTTTGCGGAGCATTGCAAGCCTCTGCATGGAATCTGCATTGCACAGCTGAAGCGATGCGTCAGTTTTGAGACATGGTGAGGCTACGATACGAGGTCCTACATTGTCGTCAAAGAACCCATCGATGAGGGCTTGTGATGCGAAGTCCGGCATCAAGGATGCGTCACCCAGTCTGGAGCTGTGAGGCTGTGACACAGCAGAGAAGATGGGTCTGTTCCTCTGGAGCCACATAGGCTGGCAGAGAACTTTAGGCCTACCTCCAAGGGTGAAGGGCTGGGGTGGCACCACTTGGCAGGGTAGACTCAAAGGTGTTAGACTCCAGATGCAGCTGCAGGTTGCTGAAATCCAGTTGTGTCCCTGAGGCTTCAGGTCAAGAAACCAGCATACTAGCCCTTGGAGTCACTCTGGGTTCTGGGTTACAGAGATACAGGTTGAGTCCTGCTCACCAAAGCAAGAGAGCAGCAGTTGAGTTCAGCAGTACTTCCTGACAGAGGAGCCACAGGGCCAGAAGTGTACTGAAGAGTTGGTGTCTGAGGTCCAGTATTTATAGCCAGTTGTGCCTTTGAATTGGGGGAGAAGCTTCTATAGGTTTCTTTTTTAAGTCTCTAGGCATTCTGCCTACCCTGACCTGGCTCCTGACTGAGTACATGGGGTATGCAGCCTTTTGTGTTGAAGCAGGACACAGCCTTTTAAATTATAAATAGGGCTGTGCTTAGCTCCACCCTCCCATCCTGCCAGTGTTGGTCCATTCAGGCACACATACTGTTGTGTGTGGCTGTCTTGGTAGAATACGCAAAGTCCAGCTGTCAGCTTCACCCAGTCATGTGACTAAAGAACAGGCACTAAGTAACTAAGGCAGGCAAATGGCAGCTTTTTAAGAGAGTAATTTTCCAAATTGTAATTTAAAATTCAACTTCGTCCTGTTAGGAGTTTTCATTAGAATTTCAAAGACACAAACTAGTTACCTGTTCCCATATGGAAATTGAAATTACAGATTATTAAATGTAATAAGGTAGCTCCAATATTAGTGTATGGGGGACGTAGGCCTTGGAGCAGTGAAAAACACATTTTAAGAGTTTTTCTCTTCAAGGACATGTAAAACTTAAAAGTACATGTCCAGATTTTTAAATGCACTGCACCCTGCCCTCTGGGTGTCTAGGGCCTACCTTTGGGGTTTCCTATATTTATTTGTAGGAAGCTGGCTCTTCATATAGTGGACCAAGATGACGCACAATGTGCAAAGAGTCAAAGCAATCCCCCAGAGGTATCACAGAGGCATAAGTGACATCCCAAATGCTCTCTTTTCGGGTAGTGATTTTGAGCAGTTAGGTATATCAGAGGGTAGTGCTACGCATGTAAGGCACACACTCATACAGTAAGTGAGACATATTCTCAACAAAGAAATCTGACATCAGTTTATAAAAATAACACATACGTTTATATAAATTTAGATACCAAGATCACCGGAATTAGGTGAGTATTTTTCGAGATGGGAATTTGTACAGTTTTCAAAAGTTGACTGTGCAATTTTTGGGCACGGTAATGTTACCTAATGGGGGGAAAACATGTACTGCATTTGGGCATTTCACAGTGACCTATGGAACTGTTCTCCAGGACTGAAGGTGAGTATAGGGCAGGGTCCAAGGCTACATCAACAGGTCACCTCAGGAGGCTCTGGTGCGTCCAGGTGCAGAGGTGTGTTACGACATCGGATGACCCGTGGGGACTGGAAGGTCAGTCAGGGCGAACCACCAGGGGGGCTCGACCCTTGAGGTCCTCTGGCATGTAGGGACACCTTTGGTCCACTTTTCCTCAGACTGTGGGGCTCGGTGCAGTGGTTTCTTTTGGCATCAGGTCCAGGATTGGAGTTCCTCGCGTTTGCAGGGGTTGCCTGCAGATACAGTCTGCAGGTGTGGACTTGGGTCCAGTCCGACCAAGCCAACAAGTGGAGCTCAGGTCTCACAATGTTGGCGGACATGGGGACACCCTTGGTTCTCCTCTCCCCGGTCTGGGGGGAACATGTGCAGAGGTGTCATGAGGCCTTGTGTTTCTGTCTCCTGGTCACTCCCGGTTGCATGGTGGTCTGCAGAAACAGGCTGCAGATGCAGTCTCAAAGTCCACAGTGGGCACACTCAGGGTGGGCTTCAACTCTTTAGGGCTAGGGAGCACGCTGACCCCATTGGCACACTTCAGCTCGGGCTAGGCGACTCTGGTACAGTGGTGATGTCTGTCGTCTGGTTTTTGGCGGTACCATTCCTCACAGTTCTTTCTTGGATGTCTGCAGGAGAGCAGCTCCTCTTCTCCAGGGGAGTTCTTCTTGGCGATTTGCGAAGCACTGGCAACTCTCCCAGTTTCTTGGAGGATGCAGTGGCAGGACAGGTCAGTTGCTTCTCAAGGGTCAGGTGCAGCAGGCAGGCCAGCAGGGTTGGCACCAAGTTAGTTGTGCGCCTCAGTTCTCGGGTTCAGCAGGCTTCTTGTTCACTCCTTTTGTCTCCAGCAAAGATCTGAGGTCCTGGTGTCAGGGGATCCCCTAAATTCTCGATATAGGGGGGCGTTAAGGGGAAGGAAGGATAGTAGCCAATGGGCTTTTTATCCTTGGGGTAACTACTCCCCCTAGATGACCACTTCCTATTGGAAGTGGGCATCACCCTGTCCAGAGTTCCTAAATTCCACCACACACAAGATGGTAGAATTTCCTCAGTCGTGACCACTTCAGGCAGGTCACCAAAGGGTTGTTCCCAGTCTAGAAATGTAACACGCCTCCTGCCTAGCTAATTTCCCTGCCTGTCAAGGTGCTAGATGGGTCCTGGGGTAGGGGGATTGGCATCTTTCTGTGAGAGAGGCCAGATCTGCATACCAAAGGCGGTGGGCTTCTTTGCAACTCCCTGCTTTGAAATGCAAGTCATCCTGTGGAAAGGAGTGTTTAACACCCCAGCCCAAACAGGCTTTAGTTTCTGATCTCCAGAGAGTAAAGACTCTCACGGGGGGGTGAGTCCAGATTCTCATATGTTGGTGGCAGACTGGCCACTGCCCTCTAGGTGCATGTATTAATAAATCCGTCACTGGAATCAGTCCGTGTTTAATAATATGACATGTTGATACCAAGCACCCCTATCTTCAGAGAAGCCATCATGTAGCTATAGAACTCGTATCCAGCACATGTATTTAAAATGGCTTCCCTGCAAACTTACTGTGTCTAAGAATCGACAAAGATATAGTAGGGGCATATTTGCTTATGCATATATGTCCTCACTGGTAATATGATGCAGCCTGCATTAGGACTGAAGGCCCTGCTGTGGGGTTGACTTACAAATATTGCAGTGTTTAGATGGGCATGGCACACAAGTGTGCCATGTTGTATTGTTACTTTTAGGGAGCACTTTGTCATGCAGCCTGCAATAGCAGTCTGCATGAGGTTGGTGCTGGGCCCTTAGAGTGGCACAAGTGGTGCTGCAGCTCATAGGGGCCCTCTTCAGTACCCATGCCCTACAGAAGTTGTATTTTGCCTGGTCAAATTGGCAGATTGAAACTGCACTCATTGGCTCAGTGGCAGGCCTGAGATATGTTTAAAGTGCTACTTATGTGGGTGGCACAATCAGTGCTGCCGGCCCACTAGTAGCATTTAATTTACAGGCTCTGGGCACCTTAAGTGCCTCTTTATTAGGGACATACAAGTAAATTCAATATGCCAGTTGGGTGTAAGCCAATGTTACCATGAACACACTGGTTAGCAGTGGTAAAGTTTACAGTGTCCTAAGGCCAGCAAACCAAGATCAGAAAAATGGAGGAGGGGAGGGGGTGGGGGTGGGGGATGGAGACCAAACTAAGGCTGACCGGTCTAACACATCTTGTAATAATAGAGATATTCTCTGCTGCAAGTAAAATCTGCCCATAGCGAGTCAGCCTGCTATTGATTTATCTGGTCAGAAGAATCTCTACTAAATGTGGGACATATACAATTAAAGTATGACCTATCACTATTCCTTCACTGTTCAGTGGCAATGCAAGCATCTGGAACTGATTTCAAACAGCCTGGAAGACTTACAGCTACTGGATCTGATAGATCTGGCAAGTAAACTACTTGATGCATCAACTCACCATGTCTGTGGGTAAGGATTGATAAGTGCATATCTACATCTCTCATGGCAAAACAAGAAAAAGGTTAGATTATAATTAGGCTTTCCAAGGGCTGTTGTATGATACAAACTCTCTCTCGATTCTTCAAGTGCATCAAAGCATTCTTTGTCAAATGGTACCGAATCTTGTATGTTACTGGTTATTACCCTTACCAAGGATTTTGCAATCATGGAAACATTTGGAATTCACTAACAACAGTAACCAACGATTCCAAGAAACATCCCAACCTCCTTCTGGGTGACTGGTGGGCTTGTTTTCAGAATTGCAGAAACACTTTCTTTCGAGACTCTTCACACTCCTTTTCCAAATGGTGTCCAAGATAGATTACTTTCTTTTTAAAATACTGCTTTTTAGGTGGTGAAATCTTATGTCAGTTCTCAACTAGATGAATTAACAGGGCAGTTGTATTAAGTTTACACCTGTATCAGATCCTGATCTAGTACCACTTGTTCCCATTACTCTAGTCATGTTTGGAGAAAGTCTAGAATTCAAAAGATCAATCTGATAGAGACTTCTAGCTGCAGATTCCTCACCTTTGAAATGGGGCTGAAGTTGAAAGCATCAGCGTCGGGACTGGCGCCGGAGAAGGTCACGTTGGCCCAACTGTTGCCTATCCTGATCCGAGATGAGATCCGTCAGACCCCAGTGGAGCCGAGGCCGAACCCGTTGGCGCTGAACCTGATGGGGCCTCCTCGGACCCCACAGGGCCCGAAGGCATTTCTGAGGGGTTAGTCTGCTCGATTTAGTGGCGCACAGCCTTTGTAAAAGTCCTTTACTTGAGCGGGGGTCGCTCGGCTCCCAGAAAAGGTGGGAAATGCAAAGTCGGACCTGGCAACAGCTCAGCAGAACCATGCCTGGAACGCCGATGTTCCTCACTTGTTGCATTGACTGATGGACAAGATGAAGTCTAACACTGTTTCGACTTCTTTTTCTTCTTGTGCCTCTTCAATGAGTGTCTCAAGGACCTTGAGTGAGAGGAAGAGTACATGGGGCGCATGGAGTGATCCTACGATCTTCTTGATCGGTCTGCTTCTCTTCCATGCTTTTATTGTATTAAGGCCACAAACCGAACATGACATGACATTCATAGCTTGTCTAAGAAAATCTAGCTTTTTAATATCAAAGGTACCCTCTAAAGCAGCTGTTCCACATCTGTGTGCCACAGCTCTCCAGTGCGCTGTCAAAACCAGCCAGGGGCGCCACAAATATATGTGCACCAAGCACACACACAGGATTTCACAATTCACGACCCATAAAATGTGAAGAAGCTATTAACCCAGAAAAACGCTTCTACAAAGGTAATGAGCACCTACAAAGATAGACATTCAGAAATGTTGGCAGTAGTTCTCAGGTTCAAAATGCGCACCAATTATCTTCACTTAGGAAGAATAATCCAGGTAAAGAAAATAGGAGAAAAGGATAAAGTGCGACATTAACCATAATAATAACTCGTTTTTTTTTTCTTTTTTACATATTGTTCCATAGCGCACTTCTGTTTATCAGTGCTGACAATTACTGATGTAACATTTACCAAATGTAATGGTACTCATTTTATTGACTTGGCAGGATGGACATTTGAATTGGCTTTGCCGGGGTTCAAACTTATTGATCTACAGATTACTGTATGTTTTAACAGACAGTGTTCAACTCGTTGAGCCATATTTCCATTTGTAGCATTGCGGATAATCCAATATTAGGTTAAGGGGAAGGCAAGGATACATCCTATTTCTTTATTCATTTTTTTTTTTTTTTTAAAGTCTAAAAAAAAAAGTAACTTTATGAAAATAGGAGGCATGAGCCTAAGAATATTAACGGTACACATCTTAATATGAAACCTCTCCAGAGTGTTTGTAAATTAGTATACAACATGTCCCATTCCCCTAGTCCATTAATCTCATTCTGAGGTGTATAATTCTCCAGATTTACTTTTATCAGTGGTTAGTGTGCCTTTACCCAACCCCACACCACATGGTAAGGCCTCCTTTTCAGTGTTTGTAACATTTTCCTTCTGAAGATCTGGCATTTGATGGTAGACCTATTTCATAAGAGGTGTCACCATTTAGTACAGCGACAACAGCGTTTTCCTTTCCTTTCAGCATATTCCTGGCCCTCCGTTCCCACTGCTATTGAGTTGAGATGTAAGGTAGAATCATCTTTGCACCTGCTAACTTTTTGTTGGCGTTTATGTTTTTTTTTCTCCAAAGGTCTGTGCGGTAGGACGTCCAAGACGATGCTCTCAAGACCTAAACCCGGGGAGTCCGAAGAAGACCTGCTAGAGTTTCAGAACAAGTTCCTGGCTGCAGGAGCACCATGTGCTGCTCAGGTTGTGAAGAAAGCTGATAAGAGGAAAGGCAGCACAGAATGTGGTGATCAGGATACAAGAGATGTTGTGAAACTAGAGGGTAACAATGTTTGTTTATTTCATAATTAAGAAAGTGAGCATCATTTCAGGAATCCTACAATTATGTCGTACAGTAGTTTTCAACATGTTGAATACATATGTTTTTCTCTCAGTAAAATGCTTTACACACCAGTAAAGGCACTTATTATAAGACAAATAGCATATTGCACTCTCTACTAAGTAAGATGCACCTTATACAAACTGAAAGAGCCTTGAGCCCCCGGGAAGAGATCTCGCTACAGTCTTTTCCTAGAATATATGTACTGTCCTGCTAAAGCAAATGTAAACTAATTTCATCTAGGCAGCGAAGCTAAAACAATATAGTTGAATTTACATGCTAGTTACTGTGGAGTTTTCCATACAATGCCTACCATTGCACTCTTTGCTCCAAAAGCAGCCACATTCAGGTCTGCAAGGCCGAAATATACCTTCAGGGGATGCGGAGAATGTGAGTAGCCACAGACTGAAGTCTCAGCAGATGTTGGCACATCTGGCAGGACCCCACTGACATAAATGCTTCCTTGAAACCTCAAGTGCCAGATCTTCAGTCATTTACAGTAGCATTTGAATAGAGGTCTAAGGATTTTTAGACAGAACAAGCAAGACTTATTAGTTGACGTGACACGTGGGCCAGCTGACATTTCCTTGTCCATGGCGATTTTCACAGCATTGACTGGCCCAATAGAAGACAATGAAACCAACTAAAAGACAGAGGATCATCAGTCAGTCTCTGGGTTCAAAATAATTGATCTCAGTATTGTTGGAATTCAGTATCAGGCTGTCTGTTCTCCAGCAGCAATATCTGGGGAAACAGTTGGAGAACACAGACAGAGACTTCTTATCGGATTAGGTTTTATTAACATAGTTGTAAAATATCCCCGTTAGCCCCAATAGTCTTGACCAGAGAATGTAGATGCTGTAACACAAGGGCGAAGAAGCCAAATCCTGAGGGATGCCACATGCCTAAGGATGTGATATAGAAATAGGAGTTGGAAGGGAAACAGAATGAGGAGGACAGGAAAAAGCTAACACCTCACAAGTTCAGAGTTCCTGATGACAGTTTGATGGAGGTGAGCCAGAAGAGTTGTGTGATTACCTCTTTGGAAGTTCTCTGTCTGCCTCAGTACCACCAAGGTCCAGATGCTGACAGTTTTGGTCACCATTCTAATGTTGTCAACATCCCAAAGGAGAGCTTACTTCGTTTTTTTTCCTGGGCAAATGTCTACTTTTTACTGGTCATTTGATTCCCCTGATGTCTGAATGTGTGGGAGAATCACTGTTTGCAGGAGATTTTTTTTGTTTTGTTAATGTGGTAACCGTACCATGTGTAATGTTTGCTGGAGCAAGCCCTGCGGCCAAAGATAGAGTGAAGCCTGAAAGAAATTACAAAGCTGCTGGGGAATGAAGAGGCAGCAATTGGTAGATCTTTGGATGACACGTGTACCTGGATATTGAAACCTTTATTCACTTTGTTATGAAAATCGTCCCTGTCACTAAGGAAAAATTATTCAAAGGCAGATTTTGGAGTTTGTGTGTTTGTAATAGGGAGAACACTAGTTTTCCCCGTTAGTGCATGACCTGTCCTGCTTTAAGTCTCATCAGTCAAATGAGTATATACCTTCTGAACAATAACACACTAATCTGAACTTTCACGCAAATTTTGTAAAGTAAAGACTCTTTGAGCAATCAGCGGTGCATTTGTTAACTCATGAAATTGATAAAACCTCATTCCAAACCACACAGAAATATGTTAAGTATAGTAGTTACATTTATCTGCCCCTATATGGATTTTAGATAGAAGTAAAGTTTTATTCTTTGCTCAATCTTAGTAAGAATTTACTAATCCACTTAGGTATTCCAAGTGTCCTTTTAACCTTTTTAAAAGCATGAGTAAACCACGTGGCTGAGCGTAAAGTAATTTGCAAGTTTTCCTCTGATGGTACTCACTTTTCCAAGACATGCCATGTTGGTAGGGAGGCAAAGGAAAGGGCTCAGAAGTGTCTGCAGACAGCAGGTGGTATTTATAGTTAAGATTGTTTATGGTAAAAGCCTGATTTATAAGTTAGTGAAAACTAAAAATCCTCCACTTTCTGAAGTAAAGAACATTGATTTAACTAGAAGACTACTAACTGAGCATGAAAAGCATCCAAGTTTGTTACCTAAGACACCAAAGTATCCGAGTACCTTGTATGCGTTTGCTATAGTTAAACTTGAAAATCAGAAAACATAAAAGAAAACCTTTTCATTCTGTTGCTACTATCAGTGTGCTATCCAGGATGTTTGTGGCATGGACGAGGTGTGGATGAAATGTTAGCACCCTTCATCCTGTTCTGGTCATTTTCATGTCTACCCCCTTTACAGTATTTGTCTGACATAGCTTGCTTGTTGATCATGTTTAATGTATTTTTGTCTGCCATTTAGAGTTCCCAGATCTGCCACCAACACTTGCTCCAGCTCCTCCAAAGAAGTCAAAGTTCAAAAGTGGGAGTGTTCGTTTTGCTGATGCCGATCCAGAGACATTGTTGGACCAGCATGATCGCCACATCACCGCTGTCTTTTCCAAAATCATTGTGCGTATTCTGTTCAGACGTTATCTTAGCATATAGGTGTTTGAAAAGTGCATGGGGTGGGCGGGTCAGAATGTCTGTTCTGTATTACTACTTCAGCATTGTCATTTTACTCCAGTTATTTTTTTGCTGGAGTAGAATTGAGCCGATGGCTTGTTTGTTTAAATGCTGTGAGGCTAAAGAATTTAGAGAAGCGTGTACTTGTATGTAGGGCAAAGAAGCAAACTCTAGGGTTTCTGGACCTTTAGAATTGAACAGTAATGATTAAAAAAGTTTATTTTGTCCTCGAATATTTTGAGATTTGAACACAATATGCTCATACTTTTGTCTAAAGGAATACGGTACCAAAGAAATAATCAAAGGGTTTGAATCTACAGCATAAATTGTGTGTCAGGAACTAGTGTTCCTTAAAAACTGTTGATACTTGTACCACAGCTCTGTTGATCGCACTGAGATAAAAGTGTTGCAGTGCCATTCTGGGAGAGGGTGGCTGTGAAGATAGCTGGTGTACCAGCAATAGTTTGTCAGGGATCCAGCTAGTTTGAGGCAATCCGTCAGGGACAGTAGTTGATTTCAGGACAATAGACAGTAGGGGAACGGTGCTTGCCCTATGCAGGATCAAAGGCTCTGTAGAGAAGGGTTAAATATAAACAAGAGTACCTGAAAGCCGGGTGGGAAGCAATACAGATGCAGGGTGGAATAGGCAGTGAATAGGGAACTGGAAGTCTCCATGGGAAACTAGCACAAGTACAAAGAACAGGAAGTTAAAAGTAGGGAACTATTAGACAAACATCATAAATTATAGTTTATCTTCTCCTCAGAGGTGATCTCTCTGTGAAGTGAAAAGCATCATATGAGAAGACAAGGAGCAGATTAACCTCACAGAGTTCAAGGAGATGCTAGCAGGCCCTATGGAGAAGGAATGCTGGATGGTTCTCTGTTCCAAAGGCACAAGCCTTGGAATCTGACTGGCACACTTGGAAACAATGAAAATCAGGATAATAATATATACACACAAGGAATCAAAAGAGAACAGTGGAAGGTACACAGAACCAAGAACTGGGCTCTGGGAAAATCTGGATTAGAATATACAAAACTCGAATATACTAGGCACCTGCACACTAACTACAGCAGGAATATGCACTTAGACCAGGAATACAGAAATACAAGAAAAGGAATGTGCATATACAAGACAGGTCTGGGTGTATGCAGTCAGAACTAGGGTCAAGGCACACAGGAGAACAAAAAGACAGGCTAAACAAGAGACAGTGGACAGAAACAAATAATCTGAACAGGAACACATAACCAAACAGCAATGAAAACTGAAATCAAATACAAGCCTGGAATATAGCTGTAGTATTAAACGGAGAGCAAGGAAACACAGCAACAAGGTTAGTTGTGAGCCTCTGCACTTTAGGCACACCAGGCAGAAATAGCAGGAGGCCCTGGGGAGGAGCACAGGTTCAAGGAGAGAGACAGGTGCAGGGAATCAACCAGGTACAAGAAATCATCAGTGAAGGGAAGGCAGAACTGGGACTGGGAAATGGGAAGACCAGTGAAATCAGCAGCAGACATGAGAGGACACAGGAAAGCCAGGAATGGAGTGTGGGTCGACGGCAAGAGAAAAAGTCCAGAATGTTGATATAAAGAGGTTTGAAAGTCTATGAGATCCAGGAATTGAGAGAGAATAGAGCAGCCACCACCAGGGCATGATTGGGACATGGTTTGGAGAAAGAAAGGACAAGGTGGTGTGAAAGCCTGGACTGGAATGTGAAGTGTATCTGGGAATGCAAGGTGTAGAAGTGTATATATTCCTATTCAGGGAAAAAGACAGGACCCTGGAGGGTCCCTGTGAGTGCCACCTAGTAGCCGGATGGCAAAACCGTAACATAGTTCTTTCTTGTGGCATCATAAAGCTCATTGCATAAATGGCTATCTGTGCTAGCAACACTAGACCTGCTCTGTTGATTAACTTAGGTAGCGACATTATTCACCACAAATTATGTTGTGTAATACATTTTAAATATGTCTAACTAATTGTTAGTTAGACAAGGGCATTATAATTTCGATATTCTAAGAAAGGCTTCACTCGAGTTGAGAAATAGTTGACTGATGGCCCCATAAGGCTCACTTTCTTACATGAGTTATGTGGGGTTGTTGCAGGTGCACAATCAGTGACTAGAAGCCAGAAAGGTAAAGTCATTTGACGCGTATTCATAAGACAAGCCTATGATATGTCATTTTTGAGTCTCCCCAATGCTATATTTTGTAAAGTTTTCTCATTCTGCACAGGATGCACACTACTTTGCTTGCTTGGGACAGAAAAAGCTTTCCAAGTTAACTTGATTCTTATAGCTAGTTTACTATGTTTAACATCATATGTTTCCTGGTGATGTCTTTTACATGTTCTTGTGGCTTCCTGCTCAGGGATCTCCTTCTCGTACAAGCTAGTCAACTTTAACATTCTAAAGAATTGCACAATTGGGTTGAGCATAAGGGGCCAGATTGTTACTTTGAGCATTTAAGAAGCTTCTTGCCGAGCTGTTCAGGAGCTGACTTCTGGGTCTTTGGAAGGTTGAATACAACCGCAGGTTGCCTTTCCTGAATTCATTGAATGTATTGTTCCTGCAGGAGCGGGACACCAGTGCAGTGGCAGTGACTGCTCCTCTTTCCAGTGGCGATGCATTCCCCAGAGTATTTCACCGCTCGGAGGTTAAAATGGAGGTAATGACAGCTCTTTTGTGCATCAGTTTCGGTTCAACATTGGTTTGCAAATCTTCCATAAATGTTCACCTGTGCATTCAGATAAATGAGTCTGAGTCTATCTGGTAATGTAAGTTATACATACCTTTGTTTTTGTAATCTAGCAAAAAGGTAGAATAATTTAGAGTTATGGATGCATGATTATAAAATGTTCTGTGCTCATGGAAGCTTATTGCAATGTTGTAATTGTATTTGGAAAGCACCCATTCTGAAGCAGGTTACCGGGCCTGGTACATGTTTATTACTACCCTACTCGTTTCACATTTTATCAACTGCAGAATGATGAAGGGCTGGTTAGGCGAACCTTTGAGCACACAGTTAAGCATGGCCCACTGAGATGGCTGCATTAGTTCAGAGTTGCCAGAGTTGATTCTGCTGAGCCACCGGACTCAACTGTGATCGTGTCTGTCACATACAGTGTGCCAGTGCAGTGTTGTGATAGCGCCTCTGTGAACCCCGGAATGGTGTTGCTATTTGTAAGAAACCTGAAGGGTGTCAGTGTTTGTGTACTCTGTGAATTATTCTAGGGACTTTACAGTTTCTTATTTAGGTGTATTTGAAATACTCTGACCGCGCAAAGGCTAGAACTATAAAGGGGGAAAAAAAGAAATAAGAACCAGCTGTATCTACGCAAAATACTTCTCGTCTATCGTCAGCCAGACATGGTACCAAGGTCTCCGTTCCTCTGTAATATGTACTATTTGGATAAGTATAGAAGAGCCAAAGAGACGTGATGGTAGCATATTATTGTTTCAAACATATGCTCTTTCATAGATTCAGTATGCTTTAAATGATCCTGCCCTACAAAAATAGAGTCTTAGTAGACTGCTAATACAGAACTCGTTAAGAGGTACCTTTTGTTTTGGAGCTCCTTTGGAACTGCTGTGAGCCATTAAGAGCACATTTCAAACACATGAAGCCTCCAAGAGTATAATGGACCTAGTGGCCACGACAGGGACAAATCAAACTAGGGTCATGAGGAGGTCCCTGGGTGGTGGCAGAGCTCCAGCATAATCACCGCAGCTACCCCCATTGTCAAATCAGGTCATTTTTTGACTGGAAATGTTGATAGCTTCACATTGCATTTGAGTCCTTTCCTGCCATGGACGCTAGGCCCACCCACTCATGTGTGATAGTGTTTTTATTGGTTCAACAGGGAGAATGCCAGGAATTTTGTGGGTCTCTGAATTCTGGGAGTTGGTATCACAGAAATGCAAGGAAAATGTATGATTTTTAGGCAAAGTTAGAGGTTTGCATGCCATTGTGCCTAAGAACATTTTGTGGGATCCAGGTGAGGCACACGACCCTGGACTCCTCCAGGTATCTAAATGTCTGGATTTGGTAGGTTTTCATAGGTGATAGATGAGCTTGGGACCAATTACTGTACCTACCTGTATTGCCACATTGCGTTTTGGGGACTTTTGTGTTGCCGGCGCTTGGCCAAGTCATGTAAGTGGGGAAGCATTTTATCAAGACAGATGGGGTAACGGTGGGTGGTTGATATTTTCTTCATTATTGTGCATTCTGGAAGTTTATGTCATTTGAAATGCAAGGAAAACATCATGGAAACCACTCTGGACTCCCCTCCATACTTAGTTTTCAGAAAAGTCTGGGTTTGATGGGTTTCCCTTGATGACAGCCAATCCAAGCCTGAAAAGCGCAGCCATTGAGCAATGCAGGTGAGACTTTATTGGGATTTAGCTCCATTCTACTGATCCATTGTAAAAACACCACAGAAATTTGGGCCAAACTCCCCAATTTGTCTCTGGAGGAAGTGGGGGACAAGAAAGACTGTATTGTCCACTTAGGGGTGTAGAAAAACTGTAAGGTGTGGGCGATATTGGTAGCGGTGATCCTCATCATAATAATTATTATAATAGTGTGGAGTGCATCCTGAGAAGCAAGTAAACTCTACAGCACCTGATGCCGGATAACAACTTGGAAATTCAGTCGCATCCCAACATCAAACCTGCTGTATTCAAGGACTTGCCTACTGATTTTTAACGGCCACCCTTTTCAGTTTTATCAAAAAAATAATTAAATACCCTGGAGTGTATTGGATTTACTACTCCTGAGTGGGGGCGGGGGCAGATTGGGGTGAAAATCCCCAATCTTCCTCTCAGAGGGCAGAAAGACTGTATTGTCCACTTAGGGGTGGAGGCATGCATAGCTCCATACCAATGCTGGCCACTCTACCCAGTGTTTTAAATTATATTTTCCGTGGTGTCTTGTGGGCTTTCCTCCAACTGGGGGGGGGGGGTGCTGTAGATTGGAGGCAACCCATTAATCTGTATTCTGGGGGGGAGGAGCAGAAAAACTGATTTGCTCTTGGTGTTGGGGGTAAGGCCCCATGGCAGGATGGATTGCCCTCACCCATTTCCTATTTTATATAAAAACCAAACCCCTGGGATCTTGTAGACTTTCTGGCCCCACCTCTGGGGCAGATTGGAGGTAAAGACTGTGGTGTGGTGTCTGGAGGTAGGGGGCATTATAATTCACAGTTGATCCAGGATTATTACTCCTCATTGGTCATCATAAGTGCACAGACCAGTTAGATTGTATTGAAGAGAAAAGGCCCATGTTACTTAACTGTAACAATAGTAGCCTCAAAAAGGTGATTGGGGATGAGAATGCAGCATATTTTAGGAAGAACGGTAAAAATGAAGTTAGATTCAAGGGCTTAATCCAGGTCCTTTGAGAGACTTGTAGAATGTGATATGAGATATGTCAGAAAAGGTGTGAAATAATTTCCATACTCATGCAGACCTCTGATTACATTACAAAACAAGCATTGGCAAAGCCAGTAAATTTCTGCTTTGAGATCTATAGACTTTATCAATGTTTTTTAGTAATGGTGTGCAGCTTGGCAAAAGAAGAACAAAAGAAGCCTATGAAATGGACAGGTACATCATTTTGTAGGCACTCACATTAGGCATGTGTGCGCCTGCAAAATTATTTGGTCACTGTTATACTTTTTATGTGCTGACCTTTGTTGGATCAGCGAATAAAATGATAAAAATGCCCTAGTGAGTTTTTTTTATTTTTTTATTTTTTTTTGTGCGACGGGGAAGAAACACAAAGAACGCAGGTACAGCAACATAGGGCACAGGATGGGGGGAGCAATGCAGGGAGAGGAGACAGTGGGTGACAAAGAAGGAAGGAATGGGTGGGTGAAGCAACTCGCAGGGCGGGGACAGAAGCAACACAGAGGGTACGGTGGGGAGGAGAAACAGAGGGTGAGCAACAAATGCTAGTGCAGTGCCCCACACAGACTGGCAAGCTTGCATGGAATACAGAAAAGAAAGTTGTGGCAGCACTACTCAACTCTGTAATGAACTGTAGCAAATAAGGGGAAGGAAGTTGTAAAGCACCCGCAGCTGAATCCTTGAATCTAAGGAAGATTAAATCAAAATCCTCCCAAAGCTATCTGTAGGGAGACCGACATAATGAAAGTAGCTTCTGCTGACCAGTAAAAAGCAAGGAAATGAAAGTGACTTTGAAGCCAACCAATGGCAAGTTACGGGTGGGCTCTAAGCCCCTTTTGAGTTGTTATTTGAAAAAAAAAAAAGCAATAGATCTCTGAAGTGTCATTGCATGTGCTGTCTCAGGCGAGACCTGAAAATGAACCTTCAGAATGAAGTAGTTGGGTACCAAAAAATTTCACTTTGCATTCATATGAGCCTTTGTCTTATTCTCATTTCTCTGTTGTCCTTTATCTTTGGCCCCAGGTCACGTAGGAGGGAGCACTATTATTTTCTTTTTTCGGTTTTGCCCCACTGCCAGTGTACAAATTGGACAGAACCTCTGCCAAGCAAAAATGATTTTCAGCAGGTCTCTGTGCTTTACACTGGTCCGGCTGTGTTCTTTGCCCCTCTGAGGATCATCCTACTTGTTATAAATTCACATTTGCAATCCATGTTTCAGGGAAGCTGTTGACAGCAGGACTAGGTTCCAGACAGAAAATAGCAGAAGCGAACATGTCCAATTAGGAAAAAGTACAAGGAAAGTCATATACACACTATTTTGATGCAGTTTCTGTCCAACTGCTAGACTGCTGGTCTTTTCTGCAAATGTGCTGCAGAAGCAAAAGAGGTGTACATTTGGAATATGTGCCTATGTGAGCTACTTGGCAGAAATGTGACTTAACCACACAGCCCTGTGTTATTGCTTTACTTTAGTTTGGGCATGTTTTTCTTGTGGTATTGTTGATTTCTTCGCTTTCGAAAGTAGGCTTTTTATCTACATCTGGGAATATGACAGTGTAAGTACTTGGCTTTCATCAGAGACCAGTTTATGGCTGGGTAAAATATTCCAGAGAAATGATATCATAAAACATTTGAACTCTAACATAAAACAGAGTTTTTGTGAGTTTGGTTTTGGCTGAAGACAATTAAAGAGCTGTATTCCATAGTGTTTCTTAAAGGGCCTTCAAAAGGCTCTTCAGGGCCTCTGTGTTATGTATGTAAATCAAAAGAACCATCCCTTATGTCAAGGTGACACAAATGTTAGAGGTGCACCCTGTGATTACAGGTGGACCATCAGAATCCTTAAGTGTCACTGTCACTGATAAAAGGAATATCCCCAGAGACTGACAAGAAGACAGCATGTAGGACAGTTTGAATGAGATCTGTAATATTAGTGACTTTAGTTCCCCATTAAGCCAAATAATTTAGTAGTATAGTGACAGGAGAGTGTTGTTCATTTTAATAAATGTATTCTCAAGGTCGATGGTATGTAAGATCTGGTTAACCCAGTGTCAATTTTTTATGTTTGCCTGTGTTTCTAGTTTTGTTTGGGTCAGCACTGAAATGTTTCCTTATTAGATCAAGCCGACCAGATAGCTCTAGCTAACTGGTTAAAAAAACATACTAGGGGCTTACGAGGAACATAGAAGGACATGTAGCCTGCCAATTGGTTACTACTATTTGGCTTTACTTTAACTCTTATTTCCTTGCTTCTTATTCAGTGGCTTCCTTTGTCCATCATTTTCTGGGCCTGCCATGATGCACTGCCAATTTACTTGTGTCCTTCCAGTGCTCACTTTAAGAGAGCTGCTTTTTTTCTTTCTCTACTTTTGTCTTAAGCACTCCACAAGAGTGCTGTCCAGCTGTCTCCCCAGTGTGCTTCTCTTCCCCCATCTGTGTTACCCTTTCTTGCCCCTGTGCTTCTCCGTCATCCTCCACAATGATGGGCTCCCCCTCGTGTGCTTCTTCCCCTATTGCTTTCTCACCAATGTGCTTCTCCCCCCAGCTCCTTATTGCATTATTTTGTCTGTATGCTTCGCCCCTGTGCTTGACGTTGCTCTCTCACTTCCCCATTTTCTTCTCCTCCTTCCTCCATGTTGCATGCACCCAATCATGCTTTCCGTGATGCTTCCCCCACCTACGCCGATGTGTTGCTTCTGCCCTCATCCTGTATTGCTACTGCCCCAATTTGCTTCTGCCCTCTTTGAGTCTGCTCCCTTGGCTTTAAAGAAAACACTTTACCCTTTTTCCCTTAGTTTTTTACTGATAAAAATGCCTGCAACATTTTGTTGGAGTGTGCCAGTAGTTGTGCATGTGCTGACAAAATGACATGGACGGCCACGTCATAGGATTTTTTAAAATAAATCTTCAGCCATGCTGCACAACTTTTGGGGATGGTGAACAGCATCATTCAAAACTGTTGGCAAACCCAATAGGTCCCAAAAGAATCACCTTTTGACTTTGGAAATGTTGTTTATTAGGGGAGCTTTCAAGTTGCCGTTTTGTACGAATGGGTGCTTGATGACAAATGATAGATGAGATGTAGAGTTGAAGAGTCTTTTTCCCTGAGCCCTCTACCTGCCACACTCTCGGAGGAGCAAGCATCTGCTAGGCCTTTTGGGAACGTTGAGGAAAACAACACACACATGAGAATATTGGATCTGTGGTCACAACTAGACAAATCACTCCTGCAAATACATAAGAAATGCAACATACATATCTATGGGACGTACAAGATACATGTACATGAGAAGGCATTACATCAGCATGAATACAAGAGTACTGAGAATAGTGCATCTCTAATCTATCTTCCCTCTTTAACAAATAAAGGTAAATCAAATCCTTGATTTGACCGTGTCAGTAAACCACTCTGCACTGTGTTGAGGACCATTTGGGTTTTTATTGGTATCTATATTAACCATGTCACTATGGGTGTCCCTCAAGATAGAGGTTCTTGAAGACCTTAGTAAGATGCGAGTTACTCATAGAACAAATTAATCAGCTTCACTTGAAACTGGAACCTCAGCCCAACACAGACCAGAACCAATGTGATTCACTTAAATTGTCCAAATGCTTTATTGTCTGTAGATTGTTACTCTTTCTCTTTCATTAATCTTAACCTCCCAGTTTCAAGTCAACATGAATTGTTTTATCCTTCCTTTATCCTTCTTAACGTACCTAGTACCTCAGACATTCCGACATTCAATTCACAAAATCATCCAATTGGATTAGTCTTATGAAACAACTTCTTTTAAGATGTGTGTCAAGCGTAATAATTTTGTCTGTTTCATACCGAAATGTTTGTCATTGATTTCCTACCCCAGTGTTCCCTCCAGCAACCCAGAATGTGATAGGCATATATAATATGCCTTAGCAACATCTGATATAGAGAAAAACATGTGGTGTTACAAGGCTTTGATCATTTGCCCACAGCTTCTTCATACCCCTGCACAGATCAGTCTCTTAAACCTTTTAAGTAGGCTGTTACTGATGCTGAATATAAAGGTAGTCTTTTATGAATGATACCACTTGTATAACCGTATAGAAAAATCCTCTATCTTAAAAAAAGAAATCTGTACTGTTAAATTGATAATGGTACATCTGCCCTGGAAAAGCTCTTGCTTTAAGATTCTGAAACAAAATCAGATGTGGAATTACTTAAAATGTTATCTACCCCTTTGTAAAATAGTTAATATTCTAACATATTTCATACTACTTTTGAGAGCATCAAATTGAACCGCTAAATCGTGCTGTGTCCTATGAGAAAGAGGAACAGGATGAAACTGAACTGATAGACTCTTCCACTATTTGTCAACTTTACCCTTTGCTCCATACATCGCTACCAGTGTGGAGAAATAAGCAATTTCTTAGTGGTAATATTTACTGCATGCCCTTTAAGGGACATCTTAGATACCTCACTTCCGTTGGCTGTTGGAGGATTACATTTGTCACCTGTCTCAATGCAAGATTTTTCATTTCAAGCATGTCAACTCGAAAAACACAATGAATTATTTTTGGCGAATGCTGACATGCAGTAATTTGTGGCTTAACTCTTTGGTCTCTGCAGGTTTGTCTGGTTAGTATTGAATGGTTATTTAATTATTATTGAATTATTTAAGCATCCTGGTATATCATATACCTGTGCCATTCTGTTTCCAGCAAGGTTCCAAACGTCCTTTCTTACATTAAATGCCTGTCCTGTTGAGAGATGAGTTAATGAATATATACATGATATATGGAATGATATGGTGACATGGATTATGTCAAATTGATACTGGAAGGACCATCTTGAAGACCTGGGGTCTGGTGTTCTATATTCTGGTCGTAAAATATTTGGTACAATTTGTGACCAGTATTTTTGCAATCAGGAAATAATTTTATGAACCGACCTATGTATTAATAAGTCAGTTCTTAAAATTCCCAATTGTCATGAGTCAGAATATGACCTAATTCATAAATAGTGATGAGGTAGTTCGCAAATTGTGACTCACACTGAACGGATGCTCTCACAGGGACCTGGGCTTGAACTCTAGAAACTATCAGTGGAAAACCTAGGGGAAAAAAATACCACAATTAACACAATTTAGTCGCAATTTTTGGTCAGACAACGTTCTTGGCATAAACAGGATATATGTCTTGCTGCTGGTTAGGATTTCTTCCTGTTGAAACAGATGAAGCTTGAGCTAATTATATTTGGAGCACCTTCTGCTGTGTGGAGGAAGGCAAGTCATGTTTGTCTGACCTTGTCTGCATCCGTTAAATTGAGCAGACCAGATATGCAGAAGTCAGTATCCCTTGTTCTGACATATGCCTGCCACACCTGCTTTCGTATCACCAAGAGCTCATTGAATATTTGTGGAGGCTTTCTTGCTAGTTAATGTAATATCTATTTCCTTGAATTCCTTATTCCTGAGGAAGCCTTTTAAGCTTACTGGCCGAAACATGTTGACTTTTCTTGGTGGAAGGAGTCCAATTAAGTCGAGCATTCCTTAGATTAGAATAGTGATAGGGGGAACCCAAGGGTGTTTGACCCTCCACACTTTACGTGAAAAAGGGCTACCTTCAGGTGGATTCTGTGTCAGAAAATCTTGGACAATCACCTGTGTTTCCAAAAAACACAAGAGGGAGTGACAAGGAATTGATACATTTCATAGGATGTTACCCTTGAGACATAGTTGTTGTAAATATTCATTAACTAGAGCATGTATTTTAAGACTATTTTTCTGAATGTCTAATGTCTGTGTATATAAATGTAATTTGTTGGTAAAACAGACGTGTTGATGGTTTGCAATATATCGATGATTTCGATTAAAAGGAATTTATGCTCAGTACTAATTTATGTTTTACTGGATTGTGTTGAAACATTTTGGCCATTATCCCCTAGGATTTAATTTGATATTTTGCTGGGGTTTTTAATAAAGCATTTATGTTAAAAAACAAAAATGCAGCCCAGTTTCCTGCAGAAAAGATAACTTTTGTTTTATTTGAGTTAGCAGCAGTAGTCCCCTGGATCCCTGTCTACTCTTCCTTTTTTTTTTTTCAATCATAAACGGGAAGAGCTCCCAAAGGTATGCCTTCCCTCTTGTAAATGCATTATTACCTCTTTTAAGGTATTGGTGAAAAATCAGTGTTTGCAACCTGATTTTGCTAATATACAGATTCAGTACTTGAAAGCGGCACCTATCACAAGCCCCATTGAGAATCCCATTAGGAGTTTGAAAAACGTTTCCTGCTCCTAAACTGGGATTAGTTCTAAGAAAAAGCATTTTGACAGCTTCAACACCAAACTGGTGTGTTTGTGCCTTTTAACGTGCACTACATCTGACATTTCATTAACTTTTCTCTGTCTTATGGTTGGTCAGTGATAGAGTCCCATATTTTATTAGGTAGGTTGACGGTTTTCAGATGCAAAGTGAAGGCAGGTACCTCTAGTATTGTTTGGGGAGTAGTGGTTCTTATATTCCATCTATTTTTCAAGTTCATTCTGAAGTTTTATCGGGTGGCGCGCCCTATTTTTGGCTAGAGTACCCCTGTCTGTCCTCTTTATGGTGTGCTGATCCTTAATGTTCCATAGCGCTTGACTGTGCTCAGTTGGCAGAAGGATTATCACTTTGGGTTTTATCTGAGAGTCAGAGGTAATTATCTTCGGAACAACCATGTTTTCACCTCTCTTATGAACTTTAACTGCTCTTGAGTGTTTCAATCTTGATGGGCAGTGGGTGGTTTGTTAAGAGAAAGGGGAGACTGATATGGATTTCTTACTGTAAAGTGGTATGACGATCTGTGGTGCTTACCTGAATCATAGGGCCTGTTTTATTAGTACAGGGAGTGCAGAATTATTAGGCAAGTTGTATTTTTGAGGATTAATTTTATTATTGAACAACAACCATGTTCTCAATGAACCCAAAAAACTCATTAATATCAAAACTGAATATTTTTGGAAGTAGTTTTTAGTTTGTTTTTAGTTTTAGCTATGTTAGGGGGATATCTGTGTGTGCAGGTGACTATCACTGTGCATAATTATTAGGCAACTTAACAAAAAAATATATATACCCATTTCAATTATTTATCATTACCAGTGAAACCAATATAACATCTCAACATTCACAAATATACATTTCTGACATTCAAAAACAAAACAAAAACAAATCAGTGACCAATATAGCCACCTTTCTTTGCAAGGACACTCAAAAGCCTGCCATCCATGGATTCTGTCAGTGTTTTGATCTGTTCACCATCAACATTGCGTGCAGCAGCAACCACAGCCTCCCAGACACTGTTCAGAGAGGTGTACTGTTTTCCCTCCTTGTAAATCTCACATTTGATGATGGACCACAGGTTCTCAATGGGGTTCAGATCAGGTGAACAAGGAGGCCATGTCATTAGATTTCCTTCTTTTATACCCTTTCTTGCCAGCCACGCTGTGGAGTACTTGGACGCGTGTGATGGAGCATTGTCCTGCATGAAAATCATGTTTTTCTTGAAGGATGCAGACTTCTTCCTGTACCACTGCTTGAAGAAGGTGTCTTCCAGGAACTGGCAGTAGGACTGGGAGTTGAGCTTGACTCCATCCTCAACCCGAAAAGGCCCCACAAGCTCATCTTTGATGATACCAGCCCAAACCAGTACTCCACCTCCACCTTACTGGCGTCTGAGTCGGACTGGAGCTCTCTGCCCTTTACCAATCCAGCCACGGGCCCATCCATCTGGCCCATCAAGACTCACTCTCATTTCATCAGTCCATAAAACCTTAGAAAAATCAGTCTTGAGATATTTCTTGGCCCAGTCTTGACGTTTCAGCTTGTGTGTCTTGTTCAGTGGTGGTCGTCTTTCAGCCTTTCTTACCTTGGCCATGTCTCTGAGTATTGCACACCTTGTGCTTTTGGGCACTCCAGTGATGTTGCAGCTCTGAAATATGGCCAAACTGGTGGCAAGTGGCATCGTGGCAGCTGCACGCTTGACTTTTCTTAGTTCATGGGCAGTTATTTTGCGCCTTGGTTTTTCCACACGCTTCTTGCGGCCCTGTTGACTATTTTGAATGAAACGCTTGATTGTTCGATGATCACGCTTCAGAAGCTTTGCAATTTTAAGAGTGCTGCATCCCTCTGCAAGATATCTCACTATTTTTGACTTTTCTGAGCCTGTCAAGTCCTTCTTTTGACCCATTTTGCCAAAGGAAAGGAAGTTGCCTAATAATTATGCACACCTGATATAGGGTGTTGATGTCATTAGACCACACCCCTTCTCATTACAGAGATGCACATCACCTAATATGCTTAATTGGTAGTAGGCTTTCGAGCCTATACAGCTTGGAGTAAGACAACATGCATAAAGAGGATGATGTGGTCAAAATACTCATTTGCCTAATAATTCTGCACTCCCTGTATTGTTTAAATGTAATTTGTAGGTACAGTGGTGTTTTTCCTTGGAAGGCCCTCTAGTCATTGAAAGTGCTTAGAGAATTGAACATTTAACTAACGGTAGCAAGTGAAATGTTAGTAACTGGGGTCATGTGTTCTCTTGGGTAAAGGTGGAGGAAGAGTCTTGCTGCAGTGTTTTGGATTTGTTGGATTTTGCATATTAGGCCATTGACGTAGTCAAGCTTGGAGAAGAGCTTGTTGTATTGTTCGTATCTGAGGAATGAGAAGATGCAGCTCTGCATTTTTATTGTGCAGGCGGTGCTCCTTGTGACCATATTGACTTATGTGGGATAGATCTGAGTCCATGATTACTCCTACACTAATGTTTGTGCCCTGCTCTACAGATCATGATCTGTCTTTGCAGTGCTGAGCGTCAGATGATTAACCATAACCCATGCTTCTAAGGCAGGGAGGCAGACACCAAGTCTTGATTTTAGAGGTCTTCTGGGCCATGCATTTTTAGAATGATTTACATATCACATGCATATTTTTAGGGTTGAATTATCTGATCCTGTCCATTTTTTTGTAGTATTCCAAGATGTAGTAGCGAGTGTTGGTGAACAGTGAAGGCTGCTACTAGGCTACAAGCAGTTAGGCTACCACTCAGTTTTAGTCCACTGAGTTGTATGTAGTTGCACATGGACATGAGGGTTGAGTCTGTGCCCCTACCTGTTCTGACTCAAGATTGTTGATCCTACATTAGGTTATTTTCCTCAGTAATATTGAAGAGTTGAATAAAAAAACGCTCATCTGTGTTTGAGTTCAGTGTGCTGTCTTTATGGGGATGTGGGAATACTTATGAAGATGGAGAAGGTATGAGAGATTGTTGTTCTGTGCAGTTTAATAATGTGAGGTGGATGTCTGGGGGTATTGTGTAATATTGTAGCTGTGATTACATGTTTTGTATTGCAGTCTGCTCGAGGAAGTTTTGAGTTGAGATGATGTATGGTTAAACAGTTTTGCTTTGTGCCCTCAATGTGTAGACAGGGAAACTCTTTATCAACTGAAGCCAGTGGGTTCAGTGCCTTGTCTGTCACACGAGTGAGTGTCTATGACTAGATGCCCTGCATGCATAAATGTTATATAGTGAGTGAACAGATGTGATGTTAGGAGCCCATGTCCAAGGAGGTCGCAAGACTTCAGATCTTGGACTGTTGTGCAATGTTGTCAAGTTTTCTTGGATATTGATGGGTCTTTGTGGGTGTTGGAGAGTTTAACAGTTTATTGGTGGCAAATGTGTGTGCTGGCTATGTTGGAGATTGCGTGATTGTGAATGATTGTTCCTGTTCTGCATGTGCAAGGGAATGGCTGTTCTTTGTTTTGTTGTTAGTAATAAACAGCAGAGCATAGTATCCTGTGTCCCCCCTATTCCCTGTCTGAGCTGGTGCCTGCACGGCTGAGAGGCAGTGATGTAATATAATGTTAGTGGTGAGTGGTAGCTAGGAGATAGGGACAGTTGGAGAAAGGATGGAGCCCTGACCGGTCCTACCTATTGTTGCTGTAAACTGAGGGCCTAAAATGTAATAAAAAAACTTGGGGCCAGATGTATAACCATTCGGAATACCAATTTCCTATTTGAGATTCTCTCCGAATTGCAGTTAGGAAATTGGTATTCCTAATGTATGAAACTCACTGAGGTTTCATTTAGGTATTTCTTGTGGGTTGTAAATTCACCTACTTCACGAATATTAATGAGATAGATTGCAGTTTACAACCCATTAGGAATCACAGCCATCACAGGGATGGTGTCCTACTCAGGCCAGCTGACCACCATGTCTATAATTGTTTTATAATAAAGCAATCCTTTTTTTTCTTATTTATTTTTTTATGCAGCCCATTTTCCTTAAATGTCCGTGAGACCACTGCCTTCTCTTAAAAAATATTATTTATAGTCTTAAAGGGGAAGGGATGCATTGGGGACCCCTTCTCCTTTGTGAACGGAATACCACCAGTTTTTAAACTGGTGGTAAAGTATTGTTTTGCAACCAGAATTTGGTTGCAAAACAATCAAACATACCATAGTGAATCAGTATTTGAAAGGATGCATGCCCTAAACACGACCCTTCCAAAAACCGAATCACAAGTTAAAAATGCAATTTGGTAACAATTTACTAAATCACATTGGGCATTATATACATTTGAAAAAGCATTTTTCCTATTACAAACGGCCCGATTCTGCAAAGCAGGCCGTTTGCAACCAGAAAAATGCTAATTACATCTGGCCCTAAATTTCTGCCTGAAATGTTCCTTGTTGAAAACGATCCTGCTCTCTTATTACAACAGTGTGGATGTTGAATTCCCACTAAGCAACATTTGTGTGATGTAAGTGAGGTTCGGTACAGATTCTTATAGTAGGTCAAATAAGTTTTCTTGTCAAATGGGCTCATTTTCTAAACCCAAGAGGCTGTATTCCCATTGCATACCATTGTTCCAGAAGAGTTGAAAGCCTTGCGATGTCGGCATCATTTCTTCAGCACTAACCTTGGATGTCTAGTTTGTGTTATAAACTGAATGATATTTTCACCTGCTTCGAAAGATCTTCAAGTGGATCCCCACCGAATCCAGGAAAACGGTCAGCCATGCGCTCGTCGGCAGCAGACTCGAATACGGCAACACACTCTACGCCGGCACCCAGAAAATCCTAAAGAAACTACAAAACATCCATAACGCCTCCACCAGACTCATCCTGAACGTCCCACTCTACAGCCACATCACCGACCAACTGAGAAACCTCCTCTGGCTACCTATCAACAAAAGATTTACCTTCAAGCTCCTCATGCACACGTACATGGCCTCCATGGCACATTTATTGCAGCTGTTTTCTGTGCCTTTTAGCTTGGCAAACTTGCGTGTTAGTGAGGCTGAAACTATCTGGTTCTTCTCAGTGCGCTGTTGTTGTAACGGCAGTGCTTGGACGGTATGGAATTGCTGTATCTGCAGCTGGTCTAAACATAGCTTAACATACTATATTAGGATCCCTATTTAATCTTGCCTCAATATAGAAAGGGGAGAACTTCATAAAATAAATGCATGCCTTAACAGTCTTGTTATGGTATAGGTAAGTGGGTGTCCTGAGAGAACATAATTCTGACTGGGGCTTTGAAATCTCATAATGATTTGAACAGCTGGCTGTTTAACACATCTGTCTCATTCCAAGGTTTTGCTGCTGCTCTTTCCTCCTGATACTTCTGCTGACGCACAGGGTATCTTTCCGAGTTTGCTGCCTTGCGTTACTCATCTAATTTATTTCATTTTATTTTTTTGTTCACCATTCCCCACGTATGGAAAGAGCAGGATATAGGTAAGTCCAAAGGTATGGGAATGGCTTCCCCTTTCTTGACATCAGCCATTCTCTTGCACGGGTCCACCACTAAAGACCCTATCTTTTCAATCTGTATGCTAGGCAGAATATTTTCATTGAGGGTCTCATATATTTGGAATAGTCTTTCTCATCATGTTAAATCTACTTAAGGCCTTCTCACATCCCAGAAAACCTTTTAACACTGAATTCCCCCTATTTGTATTTATCTGTCTTTGCATGATAAAACAGATTGGCCTTTAGCAGTACGTTGCACCAAATACATTTTAAGACCTTAAAGCGCTTTTATGAGTGGCTTCTTGGCTGTTTTGAAGATCCTGCCTAGTCTAATGTATCTTTTGTACTTTATGCAATATCATCCTATTTGCTCATTTTTTAAAGCGCTTTATACTTCTTTCAAATAAAGTCATTCTTTACCTCAGTCGAGCTATTTTCTTTTACTTGACATCCATAACATAACTACATATTAGTTTAATATAGAACTATTATGAGACTGAAGAACCAGCATAGGAATGGAAGAGCTACTGACCAAAGCCAAAATAAAAAAATATTTTTAAGTAATTAAATAACCTTGTTCAGTAACTCCATTTGATATTATATAAGTTGATCATGTTAGATGAGAGAAAATGTTTTTTCCACCCTCTGCGTAAGTGGGTGTAAGCCCAACAAGTGCTTGCCTTTAAAGTAGCTGAAGAAAAACCATAAATGTTTGGGTATTTGTACAGCTGTAGTGAGCACTGGAGGGGTTTCATCTTCCTATATACTAGAACAGATACCTAGTTTTTTTTAATGATCTCTGTAATGTATTTGTTTCATATAGAGTCAAGATAAAGGCGTGCCCTATACCAATTTACAATAAACGGTTTGGGGTTACATGACAAACTAATGCTTCAACTTTTCAAATGGGGTGGATGTTTGTTACAGGGTAGGAAACCTCTTAAAAAGTTGGAAAAGCCTGATTAAATGATTTTCGTTTTGATTATTGAACAGTTTTGTTTTACATTGCTATTTATTGGATTTTAAACGCTTGTTGTCTTGGCTTTTGACATTAGTTACAGATAAATTCTTCTAAACAAGTTGATGTTATATTAATGCTTATCATGGTCTTATAGGTTCAAATGAGGAAATTCAGCAGTTCAGTGAGGTGTAACCATTCTTGACCTCAGATGAGAGCTGGTGAAATATCACAGCATTCGTCAGGAAAAAACATGAGTGAATAAAGAAAATATAATAAACATAACTGTGAAGAAAAAACAAACACTTCCTCATCCTGGCCCAAAATGGTATGACCCTTAGAGGGTTTATTTAGTCAGCTCGCCCCAGCTCCTAAACAAAATCTTACAATTTCTATATGGTAAGCACAGCAATTGTGATATTGTTCAACTCATGGCCTCCTCACCCCCTTCGTTGGCAGCAGTAGGTTCAACAATAGTGGCCTTCAATTCTAGCCCCCAGGAACATCAAATGATTTTAGTAGTTCCTACCAGACGGCTGCAATGGGGTGGTTCCGTGGTCTCCATCGTTCCTCTGAATGCAAGACAGCACCCTCCACCATCTCCTATTTCTTAACTTCATCTTTATATCTACATGGAGGTGGTCCTTCAGGAGACCTCCAGTGCATTGCTGTGACCCGCCTGATGATCACTAAGGCTAGGTCAGGGAAATTAGAGCCCTCTCTCTTCCCCTTCAGACGAGTATACAGGCCCAGCAAAAAAGGTTTTGCTGTGAACAAATCTGTTCTGTAAAGCATTTTCTCCAATTTGACAGCTACTACTTGCCAGAAACAAATGATTATCGGGCAGCTCCAAGTCATGTATGGGAATTCGGTATCAGTTGTTGCACACTTGCAGCACTTTGTATTGTCCTTCTTAGTAATTATGTTCAGTCTACGTGGCCTGAGATAAGTAACACAACATTAATTGAATAGTGTGTATTTAAATCTAGTATTCCTAGATATTTTTTGAGAATGTTCTATTGCGGTTCCTCATTTCTTATCCCTCAACTCCTTCCTTAGTTCTCTTTCCAAATAAGTCCTCAGGTTCATCGTATTGGTAATACTTCTAGGTTGGAGGGATTTGTAAAGCAGTGACACAAGCTTACGGCCTCTCCTAAATGTAAGTAAGATCTGTAGGACTTCTTACTTTTGCGGCTCAGAGTGACAGTCCCCCCCCACATGCTTCCCAGAAACTGTAGCAGCATCCCATATACTGGGAAATGGGATTCAGGCAGCCTGTCTTTGATCACCAAGAATTTTAACTCCCTAAGATTCCAGTCTTAGTAGCAGTGAACCAAGGCATGGATACTTGCCACTGTTCAGTCTCTTATCCCTTGGACTTTTATGTACCCTCTCCGCACAGTGGGTATACCAGTTAATGAGAGCGCAGGCGCCTAGAACAAATTCTTTGGGTTTCTCCCCTGGGCTCTCCTGCAGCACTGGAGAGCGATTGCTAGAAATTTAGAAGATTTAGTATCTCGTAGTTCAACACCCAATAATGATGTTATTAAAGGGCCCTCTGGCTGCCATGCACTCAGCAAACCTAGTTCCACCAGAGTAGCCTCATCAAACCAGCAGGCAACCCGCTGTATCTGGGCAGCTTAATAGTAGGGCTCATAATATGTGTCATGAAGCCCAACTTCTCCCACCAGGCATCGTAACGTTTATAGCCATAATCGGGGTGTGATTACGACCTTGGTGGATGGGATAAACTGTCACAAACGTGACGGATATCCTGCCCGCCGTATTTCAAGTTCCATTATATCCTATAGAACTTGTAAAACGGCAGCGGGTTATCTGTCACATTTGTGACAGATTATCCCATTCACCAAGGTCGTAATCAGGCCCTCAGTGTCTGCCCTTGTCCCAGATTAGCTCTTGTAGCAAAACATTTCCTGACCTAAACGAAGACTGTGGGATCAAAATTGAGAGCTTTGGAAAGTAATACAACATTCGTGGAGGCATCGCCATTTTTGACAGGGCAATCCTTGCCATCATGGGGAGCAAAATGCCAAAAATCCACACTACCCTTTAGGGTTTGCAGCACCCCTCCCAAGTTCCCTTGACAAGTGTCTTCATCACCGTGATATACTTTCACACCCAAGTATTTAAACATCAGGGGTTCCCATTGAATTGCCAGTTGAGTCACTGCAGAGGAAATGCACAGCATACCAGGATAGACTGGGAAAGCACATGTCGTGTTCTGGTTCCCACAGAGGCCTGATACCTTGACAAGCTGCTCAAAGAACTGCATAGTCCTAGTAATAGCCTCTTCTGCAACCCAAAAACCCCAGAGCATATCAGCAACATAAAGCGATGTGGCATGTACTGCATTCTGCTAAAGGAATTACTCTGTCTCGCCTCTCTGTCCTTACCATGTTAATAAAGGGCTCCACCACCAGTATGAAAAACATGGGTGACAGTGTCCCTCTGAAACTTTTGAAGGGGAAGTATATGTACTGGCCTGTCCTCACTCTTGCATGTGCATTTGTATGCAATAAAATGACCAACTTGTCCCTGTTGACTCCCAGGGCCATTTGCCTCATCACTGTGCACAGGTAGCCCAATTGTACTGCGTCAAAAGCCTTCCGTAAATCGATTGACAAAATCACTGCGTTAGGATTAAACTCGTGGCTCATTTTGGCAAGGATTCCATAAAGCCTCCTAATATTTTGGGATGTACTTCTATTCAATATAAAGCCCTTTTGATCTCTGTGCAGTAAGGTGAGTATAAAATTGCAGAGGGGTACGCCAATAGCTTGCTAAGAATTTTATAATAAAAAATCAGCATAGCGAGGGGCTTATATGTCAATATGTGTAGGTCCTCCCTTCCAGGCTTGGGTATGGATGCTATCAACACCCGAGGAGTGCTGGTAAGCGTTCTCTCCATCACCTCCAGATACATCTTAGCTCAATGTGTTGCAAGCAATGGCACATAAGTGTGGTAAAATACAACAAGCAAACATCTGTGCCAGGAGTTTTGTTCTATTCTAGTTCTTTAAGTGTCACTTTTAATTCTTTCTGAGATGTAGTTCCTCCTAATACTGTCCTATCATCTGCTGGTACATTAACAGATAGAGTAATGAGCATGGACCACTCCATGGATGCATAAATTAACAATAGGGAGCAGATGTGAGCCTCAGCAGTAAGCGGTCTTAAAAGATATTGAGAGTCATTACAAGTTTGGCGGGCGGCTACTGCCGCCCGCCAAGCTGTAACCGCCGTGCAGCCGCCAATGCAGCCGCACTCTCGCGGTCCCCATTACAACATCCCCGCTGGGCTGGCGGGCGCAAACCTAGTTTACCCCCGCCGGCCCAGCGGGGATGCGGCCGCAACATAGGAGCCGGCTATGCAGACAGTGAAAAGCTGCACGGGGCCCTGTTCGGGGGCCCCTGCACTGCCCATGCCAGTGGCATGGGCAGTGCAGGGCCCCCCAGGGGCCCCAGGACTCCCCTTACCGCCAGCCTCTTCCTGGCGGTGCAAACCGCCAGAAACAGGCTGGCGGTAGGGGAGTCATAATCCCCAGGGCAGCGCTGCCCTGGCGGATTATCACAGCTGGGGCTAAAACGGCGGGAAACCGCCGGCCCCGGCGGTGCGACCGCGGCGCTACCGCCGCGGTCAAAATATGGGTCTCCGTACCGCCAGCCTGTTGGCGGTACGGATGCCACTTTAGCCCTGGCGGTCTCCGACCGCCAGGGTGAAATGGCCCCCATTGTGTAAGAGTTTGCTTTCAGGATTTTTCCAGAATTGAAAAAGTTAGAGGATTAGCAGAATTTCCATGGGTTGTGCATTTCAGACAGTTGCCAGGGGTCTGGAGGATTGGAGGATTGTGTTAGTTGTCTGTACAAAGTATAATTTGAGGACTTTTAAGATGTGTGAGTTTAAATTGTCTTTTTAAGTGTCTTGTTTGGCAGAGAATGTCTATTTTCTGAATGGTAGGGTGTGGAGGTGTATGAATGATTAGTGAAAATAGACCCGTGTTTTGTTAGACTTGCCAAAATTATAGCAAAAATATATTCTTTTCTGCCAAAGCTTCCATCACATTGAGCTATTGTAGGTTATAAATTGGTGTGTGTACAGTGGTAACAGGTGCATATCTGGGTTTGGAAGGATACAGTGCCTCATATACAATTAGTAGCATCACATTGAACTCTAACTTGTGTTCTTTCAGTAAAAGATGTGCCTCTTTTCTCATCCTTTCAGGAAAGGCCAATGTTAGAAAAAAGAAGCATCTTTGCCCAGAAAATAGCTGCTAAAAGGGCATCAGAAATTGGTGCAAATTCTCCACTTATCACAAAAGTTAATCTCGCTGCAGAAGAATTACATGCTTCAGTTATCAGTGGCCAATCTGGACAAATGCATGAGGTCCCGTGTGCAGTGGATGGTGAGTAATATAAAGAGTGCAATATCTGTTGACTACTGATTGGAATTTGTCAAACTGGACACACAGTGACAAAAGCATCTGTCAGTTAACCAATGAACGCAGTTTCCCCAATGCCAAAACTCCATCCTGAGGTGCACGTATCATGATAATGGACTTGATTTTATTTTGGAGGTGGCCATATTCTGTTTAATGACTATGACACTGCGTGTAGTCCAGAACTTGAAGGCATGACATTGCTCAAAACATGTTTTGTGATTTGTTGCAAGAGATTTTCCTCTATGTTGGACTTGTAACTTGTATTTGTCTTGCCTGATTCTTCATAGGAATTAATACATTTAACTAGATTGGTAACCATTGGTGTTTACTGTGTGGTGAATAATGCATCTTGAAATTTAGGTGATGTTCTGCAGTTGTAATAAATATAAAAGTTTGGATTTTTTTCTGAATCCTAGCCTGAGTGTCCTAGTCATAGCTTTTGGATCAAAACGCTTTGTATAGCAATCGGGTATTAAAACGTATGATAGTGCATTTGAGGGTAACATGAACAGGACTGGAGGGTGGGTGATGGCATGAAAAATATTGACAGTACAACAAATTAAGGGAAAATATGCACACCTGCATGTTTCTTAGAGCCATTTAGGAAGTACCAGTTGGGTAGATTTGTGAAAAACGTTGGAAGCAGTTCAGTTTTGAAGCATTGGTTGTGAGTGTTATTGAGGTTTGAGATTAAGAAAATAGTATTTATTGGGACTCTTGAAAGCTTGTAGAAAAGCAATGGCTTTTGGTGTTTTGATTTTCCTGTGATACCTTCATAGCCAACTAGTGTGATTTTCTAACATTGAAACAAGAGTATGTTTTGGAGGATCAGTTTGTGATGTTAAACATGGGACCAAATATATCTCCATGCAATTACCTTGGAAGGACATAAAGATTAAGAGGCGGTGTTTTTGTTTTCCCCCCAACTATTTTTTAAAATGTTTGTATCAGGAAACAAATAGAGTGACTAATGTACATCGACCTATTTTATTTCCATATCAGTAAGGGGACAGATGTGTGCTGATGAAACTGGACTTTTTAATAATGTTGCATTGTTAGGTTTTTGGTGGATCTACATTCCAATTGTCACTTGCAAGATATTGGTACAATTTACAGGTGTGCCATGTGCGAATATTGCTGGACCACGCATCATCACTGGACAGGGTCTCCCTGGTGAAGGCAGTAAGGAAGAGGCACAAAAGATCCACCATGAGAATGTTGAGCGGCTGCGTGGCATGTCTGAGGAGCAGATCCGTCTTCAGCAAGAGAGTCTCTTGGCCCAGCTTGGTAAGTTGAAAACATCTGTGAAGAAACACTTGTATCTGCGCTTTACTTTCCTCTGATAATAGACTCAATGTATGAAATGCAGATATCTCAAAAGAAATAACTACTGCATGAGTTCCTCTAGAATTGACAACAAATACCATCTGCTCAACATGCCATTCACCAACTAGAATGCTCAACATTGATGGCCAAATTTGTACGTGGTGGGTTTTATTTAGTTCCTGTTTGACAGATGTGCCCAAGAATCTAATCATCATTGTTTTTTATGTAATTGGCATCCCTTATAGGCAACAATTACAGAAAGAGAACAGATTGAATGGGGTTTGAATTTACTAGCTTGCATTGCTACTGCCTTGTTAGAGTGGTCACTGAATACTCAAAGAAGTCTCTAGGGTCTTTGGCACCTTTAGTTAATATCACCATGTATTATCAGTTGGGAATGTAATAGTGTTATTATTGTCTTCATAGTAGTGATACTGTCCTTAGCACTACTTCGTGTTCTAACCTTTCTAGGCCATAGATTTCTGTGTAGAAGAATTTTAAGGCACTGTTTGTTCAATTTATGATAGCTGGAAAGCCTTTGTTTTTGGACAGTGAGCCAAATCGTGTAACACACTTCAGTGTCTCAGAATGCGGTTTACTTGGCTTGCATCTCTCCAAGTTATTTGATTCTTTGTATAGTTACTCAGCATAAATACATTGTTGAGGTTTTACCTTCTTCCCACTATCACACAAAGTCTCAAATCTCATTTAGTGAGTTTGGTATTACATTGATGGATTATGCTCTTCCACCTTGTTTGCTGGTTTTACATCTGCTTCATCATCAGCACACCGGTTTTGAATGGCCTATGTCCTTGCTTTATCAACGGTGCCCGCTGTACATTGCCTACTCACTCTGAGCACTGGATGCTGCTTCTGTTCAAATTTTGCAGTTTGTCTTGTAAACATCCGCATTCAGCGGCAAGACAGCCTTCACGTCATGCATGAGCACATTCTTTCATCATTGACTTGCCACTTGAGTTCACAACCTTTCTGCACATTTGTCACTACTTGATCATCAAGATGTGTGACCCTCCATGACAATCAGTAATATGGACTACAGTTATATTCAGTATATGGCCTACTGCTACATCATTATGTTTACTATATTGTTAGTATTTTTAACTTCTCATCATCTGCCTAACCCTTATCTATTTGCAAATTACACTTAACTATACTTGAAACATAGGGATTATTTAAATGTAGTAGATGCCACAATATTATTATGCAACCTAATGCATGCAATATAGTGGGGATATACATTCAGTCAGGACAAATGAGGTGGCATCATAACACCTTTATTATTGGTTTCTTACAAGTCTTGTGAAGCTGCTGAATCGCTGCTGCCCATCTCTTCTTTGGCCTTAGGAACTAGCCACGCTAAACCTGTGCCCTCTGCCTACATCAACTCTGCTATGGGTTCCTTATTGAGAGCAACCCGTTCTTCAACCAAAGTTTCTGTTCATTTTGCGTGATATTCTGCCGTATCTGTATGACATGCCTCTGCTGCACAAAGTTCATCAGTTGTTCAACACAACACAATCTGTTGTGCCACACCCTCTCCTCCCCAAGTGTGTTTGCTGTGGGGCATTTATCAACTCTTCCATCCTCAGCCTCTGTTGTGAATCTACAGTGTCCATTAATTATTCCTTTAATTGCTTTTGCAGTTCATGAGCCTGCAACATTTACTGCCATATTAATGTATTCAATGCCAGTTCCTTCATGAACAATGCTCTCTAGTTCTACTAGTGTTCTGCCAACATAGCCATTGTCTGCGCTCATTTTTACAACTTTTTAATCAGTTCTTCGTAGTCCATCAATCACTTCTTCATTTGTGGCTGAAGTAGGCACTTCACAAAGAGCCTTTTCTTTAGCACGTCCTACAGCCTTCTGTACTTCTTGGTACCTTGTCTGGCCCTTAGAGCTTACTCTGCTTCACACATCTGTAGTCTCCTGACTTCACCTCTGTTTTCACTATTGACTAAAGTTCCTTAATATTCTGATCCATGATGCAGCATGACTTCCTGTTATAATTAGTTGACACCATTTTCACTCTTTCTTAACTCAGTAGAATATGATGATGTAATTGCAGTGCTATCTCCATCTCTGCCGGATTCAAAAATATGAGGAGCCAATAAATTGTTAATGAAAAACTGAAAAACTTGCCAAAGAAAGGCAACCAGAAGGCCGGTGCTAAATCTTTTCCTTCACAGTGTGGAATTCCTCCCCTAACCCTATTATCAGACCTGACCCGACTTTGCTGCAGTTCAGTAACAAGCTCAGGAAACAGTCCTCTGCCACCTCACTGGGGAACTTTGCTCTGAGCAATAAATCCCTAAACTTCTTCCTCTCACTACCACTCCTGTGTGCTCCTCTGGTAGAACTAACACCCTCCTGCACCCATTGTATTCATTGTACGGTTCCTTGAACAATCTCTCACCCTTTCTTGTTTCACACAATTGTTATTCACTTGGATATGCCCTCAATTTGTAGAGTGCTTGATTACTTCCTGAATCTATATTGGCACTTAATACATACTAATGCATACTCAAAAATAAAATATTTAACTACAAATTGAAAGGGAAAGGAAAACGAATACAGAGGTTTACTGCTGATACTGTTTAACAAGCAATATCCACAGGAAAGGCAGTAGTAGCCGAAATAAATGGCCCAACACATCTATGCTCTTTGCATGTTAGTGCGGGATTTATGAAGAGAGAATAGGAAGAGATTTAATTATGTGGAAAAATCACTGTTAGGTTAGTAGCAAGTATCGAGCTCTACTATGAAAAATAGCACTTCAGTCACTACTGGGAAAAGTAGCACTTCATGTATTCGCATGTATTCCTAATGATCAATGACAACTGCTGTAGCCTACATGTTTAACACTCATTGTGTGAGTTACATTTTTGTTACATTGTGTTACTGGTTTTCATTCTCTCTTTCTTAAGAGCACACCTCTTCTGAAATAGTAGACGGTGTCACACAAAGCTAAATAAAAATTCCACATCCATTTATAAAATGAAGTGAAAAAAATACATAGGTAAAATAAGAGCACAATGACAAAAAAGAGAGGCCCAGGGGATATAAAGCTTTAAAAAGTGAAGTGAAAGTAGTGCCAAAAAGCACAAAGCACCAGTCATAGACTATGGGAGTGGTAGACTGGGACCTAGGGACGATTTAAGGCCAACTGTGATGCAGCCCTGTTCAGAAACAGCAAGTGAATTAGTCCAGGTGAAAGTCTGGAAATCAAAATGTTTCTACGTCCTAATGCAGAAAGGCAATTTGTAAACTTTAAAGAAGAAAAATCCTCCTTGAGCAGGCTGCAGCTGAATATCTAGCCGTGGAAAGGAAAACTATATACTTTAGGTGGTTGGTCCCTCTGGAACTTGGAAAATTCTCATTATAAATGTTCCAAGTCCCAACACAAAATGGAACTTGGTTGTTGTTTCGGGGGTGCTGGGAGCCTTGACCATGATGAAATTGAAGTTCAGTACGATACTATGGACACTGTGGAACTGCTAGTCTGATATTTTTTCTCGTGGGCCGCTCTGGAGGAAAAGTATATCAAAGTTTCGAAACTTTATTCTGGTGCCCAAGCAACCATAGCAGTACACTTATAAGGCCCCCATGACCTCGCACAAAGGCATTTAGAGACTCAGGATGCCAAACTGAGGCCTACAGCAAATTCCAGACCAAGTCCAGCTGTAACTAGTCAGCAGGATACCTTCAAAAAAGTAATCTTGCAGCTTGTTGTGTCCCTTTAGCCCCACAGCAGGTCAGTAAACTGAACCCTGGAGAACGCTGCTTTTGTAGAGCAGGTCTAGTCCCTTAGGGCTTCCCTCAGGTCACAAAGAGCAGATCCAATCTTCTCTTCTGCAGGCCCAAAAAGTGTTCTGAGGAGGTGCCTTTGGGGTGTCAGGGGTGTTATATTTACTCATGGCACCAGGTAGTTGGTGGGGGAGACTCCAGGGCACTCCCTAACCATCCAGGTAAAAGTTCCATGGGCAACCCTGCCCACTTCTTCAGCAATTCCTGTTGTCCCTACCAAAAACAACCCCATAGTCACCTTCTTCCATTATGCAGCACCTGTGTGCCCAACCAGAGGCAGACAATGTTATTGAGCAGTCCCCTCCTCTGTAGTCACTCAAAACTGTTTGTTGGGATAGCTTTCCTCCCTCTAGGTTTGGTACCAGCCTGACAAAGGAATCAAAACCTAGGAATGTTACCTTCCATTTGCTAGTGACAGGGCAGGCCTCTGCGGAGTTAATTAAGTTTATGACTTCAACCCAGCTGATCTTTCTGCCATGAGAAGAAAATACCACCCCGCCTTCCAGGCCATTGTCTCTGATATGGAAACAGTTTTCACACCTCTTTCAAATCTACTTCTGGCCAAGTACAGGCTGGGCAGTTGCATGTGAGCTAGGGCACATTATCCTCAAGAAGCTTCAGGCAGAGCAAAGGTTGCTTTCTAAAAGTTAAATTTTCAACATATTTAATACCAATTTGACATCACCATTAGATTGAATTTTTTGACACATAGAAATACATCTTTGAATGTAGTCTGTAGCCGTTACGGATGAAAAAGTATAGATTAAATGTTACAATCTGTACTAACTTTTCTATGTGCCAGCTGCAGCCTGACCAGCGACAATGCTGTGTTGAGCTAAGTCACTGGAGGAGCATGCCATTTGTAATGTTGCACATGTTCCACTCTTAAATATTATGCTTCCTACTTTGTGGGCTTCAAAGTGTGCTTAGGGGTGATCTATTTAATATTTAAAATCTGGTTTCTGTATTTGTCAAAAGGATAATTGTGACATTTCTCTGTAGCAGGGGTCAAGCTGCTTCTGTCAGGCTACATAAAGTAGGGCAAAACCATATGTTCGATGGCATCTGTCGCTGTAGATACGCATGTTCTGCAATAGCTCGCCATCTGGTGTTGGGCCGGAGTGTTACAAGTTGTTTTTCTTCGAAGAAGTCTTTCGAGTCACGGGACCGAGTGACTCCTCCTTTTGTCTCCATTGCGCATGGGCGTCGACTCCATCTTCGATTGTTTTTTTTCCGCCATCGGGTTCGGACGTGTTCCTGTCGCTCCGAGTTTCGGAACGGAAAATTAGCTAATTTCGGAAGATTTTCGTCGGTATTGTTGCGTTCGGGATCGGCGTACTTAGATTCCACACCGCATCGAAGATCGAAGAGCTCCGGTGCCCTTCGGGGTAGTTTTTCGATCCTCCGTCGGGGCCTGGTCGGCCCGACCGCGTGCTGAAGAACGCCGATGGAACGGACCCCGTTTCGTTTCTGCCCCAAATGCCACAATAAATACCCCTACACAGACCAACACTTGGTCTGCAACCTGTGCCTGTCACCTGAGCACAGCGAAGACACCTGCGAGGCCTGTCGTGCGTTCCGGTCCCGAAAAACACTCCGAGACCGTCGAGCCAGAAGACTTCAAATGGCGTCCGCACCGACAGCCCAACGGGAGTTCGAGGAACAGGAAGAAGAAGGTACCTTCTCGATCCAAGACTCAGACTCCGAAGGATTCGACGACACACAAACCGTGAGTAAGACGTCGAAAACCACACAAAGAAACATTTACAAGGCCCAGGGGACGCCACTGCCACCAGGCCATGGCTCCACCCATAAATTCGGTGACCGACCGTCGGCACCGAAAAAGGCCAAAACAGTGCCGAGATCGTCCGACTCCGGTCGAGACACCGGCACGCAGCCTTCTCGGGACCGAGAAAGTGCTGGAGACAAGCCTCGACACCGAGATGCCGGTGTGGACACGGCTCGACGCCGAGACAGCGGCACCGAAACAGATCGACGCCGAGAGGTTTCGGCCCCGAAAAGGAAAAAAGTCACCTCGGAGCCGAAAAAACACGCAGACAAAGTTTCGACGCCGAAACAAACTGCAAGCGACCCAGCTTCAGGCTCTTATACAGAAGAGCACTCGCTAACCTCTCAAATGCAAAAGCATAGGTTTGAGGAAGAGCTACAAGCAACTGATGTGGACCATACGCAAAAGCGTATCTTCATTCAGCAGGGGACAGGAAAAATAAGCACCCTTCCCCCCATTAGGAGAAAGAGAAGGTTGGAGTTCCAGACGGAACAAGCACCACAACCAAAAGTGGTTAAAAGAATTACACCACCACCCTCTCCTCCGCCCGTGATTAACGTTTCACCAGCACAAACTCCATCTCACTCCCCAGCTCACACCACCATGAGCCAGGGTGACCAAGATCAGGACGCATGGGACCTATACGACGCCCCAGTGTCAGATAACAGCCCGGAGGCCTACCCTACAAAGCCATCTCCACCAGAAGACAGCACCGCGTACTCTCAGGTGGTGGCTAGAGCAGCACAATTTCATAACGTAAGCCTCCACTCAGAACAGGTCGAGGATGATTTCTTGTTCAACACACTCTCCTCCACCCACAGCTCCTACCAAAGCCTGCCTATGCTCCCTGGTATGCTCCGGCACGCAAAAGACATATTTAAGGAGCCGGTCAAAAGTAGGGCAATCACACCAAGGGTGGAAAAGAAGTATAAGCCGCCTCCTACGGACCCGGTTTTCATCACTACACAGCTGCCACCAGACTCTGTTGTTGTAGGAGCAGCTAGGAAAAGGGCCAACTCTCACACATCTGGAGATGCACCACCCCCAGATAAAGAAAGCCGCAAGTTTGATGCAGCTGGTAAAAGAGTCGCAGCACAAGCTGCAAACCAGTGGCGCATCGCGAACTCCCAGGCACTACTTGCGCGCTATGACAGAGCCCACTGGGACGAGATGCAACATCTCATTCAACATCTGCCCAAGGACTTCCAAAATAGGGCGAAACAAGTGGTTGAGGAGGGACAGACCATCTCCAACAACCAGATACGTTCCTCCATGGACGCTGCAGATACAGCTGCACGGACAATTAATACATCTGTAACCATCAGACGGCATGCATGGCTCCGAACGTCTGGATTTAAACCAGAGATTCAACAAGCAGTTCTCAATATGCCTTTTAATGAAAAAGAACTGTTCGGTCCAGAAGTGGACACAGCGATTGAGAAACTCAAAAAAGATACGGACACTGCCAAAGCCATGGGCGCACTCTACTCCCCGCAGAGCAGAGGGAATTACAGCACATTCCGTAAAACGCCCTTTCGAGGGGGGTTTCGGGGTCAAAGCACACAAGCCAGCACCTCACAAGCAACACCGTCCACTTACCAGGGACAGTATAGAGGAGGTTTTCGGGGCCAATATAGAGGAGGGCAATTCCCTAGAAATAGAGGAAGATTTCAAAGCCCCAAAACCCCTACTACTAAACAATGACTCACATGTCACTCACCCCCTCCACACAACACCAGTGGGGGGAAGAATATGTCATTATTACAAAGCATGGGAGGAAATCACTACAGACACTTGGGTTCTAGCAATTATCCAACATGGTTATTGCATAGAATTTCTACAATTCCCTCCAAACATACCACCAAAAGCACAAAATTTAACAACACACCATTCCAATCTCCTGGAGATAGAAGTGCAGGCACTATTGCAAAAGAATGCAATCGAATTAGTGCCAAACACACAAATAAACACAGGAGTTTACTCACTGTACTTTCTGATACCAAAGAAGGACGAAACGCTCAGACCAATCCTAGACCTCAGAGTAGTGAACACTTTCATCAAATCAGACCACTTCCACATGGTCACACTACAAGAAGTATTGCCATTGCTAAAACTACACGACTACATGGCAACTTTAGACCTCAAGGATGCTTATTTCCATATACCAATACACCCATCGCACAGGAAATACCTAAGGTTTGTATTCAAAGGAATACATTACCAATTCAAGGTACTGCCTTTCGGATTAACAACCGCACCAAGAGTCTTTACCAAATGTCTAGCGGTAGTCGCTGCACACATAAGAAGGCAGCAAATACATGTGTTCCCATATTTGGACGACTGGCTAATCAAGGCCCATTCGTTCATACAGTGCTCAAATCACACAAATCAGATCATACAAACCCTCTTCAAACTCGGGTTCACCGTCAATTTCACAAAATCCAAAATTCTGCCACGCAAGGTACAACAATACCTGGGAGCCATAATAGACACATCAAAGGGAGTAGCCACTCCAAGTCCACAAAGAATTCAAAATTTCAACACCATCATACAACGCATGTATCCAACACAAAAGATACAGGCAAAGATGGTATTACAACTCCTAGGCATGATGTCATCATGCATAGCCATTGTCCCAAACGCAAGACTGCACATGAGGCCCTTACAACAATGCCTAGCATCACAGTGGTCTCAAGCACAGGGTCACCTTCTAGATCTGGTGTTAATAGACCGCCAAACTTACCTCTCGCTTCTGTGGTGGAACAACATAAATTTAAACAAAGGGCGGCCTTTCCAAGACCCAGTGCCACAATACGTAATAACAACAGATGCTTCCATGACAGGGTGGGGAGCACACCTCGGTCAACACAGCATACAAGGACAATGGAACGTACATCAAACAAAACTGCATATCAATCACCTAGAACTTCTAGCAGTTTTTCAAGCACTAAAAGCTTTCCAACCAATAATAGTTCACAAATACATTCTCGTCAAAACAGACAACATGACAACAATGTATTATCTAAACAAGCAGGGAGGGACGCACTCCACGCAGTTAAGCCTGCTAGCACAAAAAATTTGGCATTGGGCAATTCACAACCAAATTCGCCTAATTGCACAGTTTATACCAGGGATACAAAATCAACTCGCAGACAATCTCTCTCGAGATCACCAACAGGTCCACGAATGGGAAATTCACCCCCAAATTCTGAACACTTATTTCAAACTCTGGGGAACACCTCAGATAGACTTGTTTGCAACAAGGGAGAACGCAAAATGCCAAAACTTCGCATCCAGGTACCCACACAAACAATCCCAAGGCAATGCCCTATGGATGAACTGGTCAGGGATATTTGCTTACGCTTTTCCTCCTCTCCCTCTCCTTCCTTACCTGGTAAACAAACTCAGTCAAAGCAAACTCAAACTCATATTGATAGCACCAACTTGGGCAAGGCAACCCTGGTACACAACGCTGCTAGACCTATCAGTGGTACCCTGCATCAAATTGCCCAACAGGCCAGATCTGTTGACACAGCACAACCAAAAGATCAGACACCCAGATCCAGCATCGCTCAATCTAGCAATCTGGCTCCTGAAATCCTAGAATTCGGGCACTTACAACTTACCCAAGAATGTATGGAAGTCATAAAACAAGCAAGAAGGCCATCCACCAGGCACTGCTATGCAAGTAAATGGAAGAGGTTTGTTTGCTACTGCCATATTAATCAAATACAACCATTACACACAACTCCAGAACATGTAGTGGGTTACTTGCTTCACTTACAAAAATCTAACCTAGCTTTCTCTTCCATTAAGATTCACCTTGCAGCAATATCTGCATACCTGCAGACTACCTATTCAACTTCCCTATATAAAATACCAGTCATTAAAGCATTCATGGAGGGCCTTAGGAGAATTATACCACCAAGAACACCACCTGTTCCTTCATGGAACCTAAATGTTGTCCTAACTAGACTTATGGGTCCACCTTTTGAACCCATGCACTCCTGCGACATACAGTTCCTAACCTGGAAGGTGGCATTTCTCCTCGCCATTACTTCCCTGAGAAGAGTAAGCGAGATTCAGGCGTTTACTATACAGGAACCTTTTATACAACTACACAAAAATAAAGTCGTCCTAAGGACCAATCCTAAATTTTTGCCAAAGGTTATTTCACCGTTCCATCTAAATCAAACAGTGGAACTTCCAGTGTTCTTTCCACAGCCAGATACCGTAGCTGAAAGGGCACTACATACATTAGATGTCAAAAGAGCATTGATGTATTACATTGACAGAACAAAAAACATCAGAAAGACTAAACAACTCTTTATTGCATTTCAAAAACCTCACGCAGGAAACCCAATTTCAAAACAAGGTATAGCCAGATGGATAGTTAAATGCATCCAAATCTGCTACCTTAAAGCTAAACGACAGCTGCCCATTACACCAAGGGCACACTCAACCAGAAAGAAAGGTGCTACCATGGCCTTTCTAGGAAACATCCCAATGCAAGAAATATGTAAGGCAGCCACATGGTCTACGCCTCACACATTCACCAAGCACTACTGTGTAGACGTGTTATCCGCACAACAAGCCACAGTAGGTCAAGCCGTATTAAGGACATTATTTCAAACTACTTCCACTCCTACAGGCTGATCCACCGCTTTTGGGGAAATAACTGCTTACTAGTCTATGCAGAACATGCGTATCTACAGCGACAGATGCCATCGAACTGAAAATGTCACTTACCCAGTGTACATCTGTTCGTGGCATCAGTCGCAGTAGATTCGCATGTGCCCACCCGCCTCCCCGGGAGCCTGTAGCAGTTTGGAAGTTACCTTCAATTATTTATATATGTATCATCTCAACCTTAAATAGGTGCATACTTAGTCACTCCATTGCATGGGCACTATTACTACAATTCAACTCCTACCTCACCCTCTGCGGGGAAAAACAATCGAAGATGGAGTCGACGCCCATGCGCAATGGAGACAAAAGGAGGAGTCACTCGGTCCCGTGACTCGAAAGACTTCTTCGAAGAAAAACAACTTGTAACACTCCGGCCCAACACCAGATGGCGAGCTATTGCAGAACATGCGAATCTACTGCGACTGATGCCACGAACAGATGTACACTGGGTAAGTGACATTTTCATTCACTGCCACTGCAGCAGTCCATTGGTGTCAGTTATCGTTCAGTGCCATTGTATGTATTTTGGCTTTATTGGAAAGTTAAATCTGGTAATAAGGTTTTAATTCAATCTGAACATGTTTTAGGGCTCACAGCACATTCATTGTGTACTGGATAGCAGTGTCCCAATGTTATAGTTCAATATAACCTGCATGTGAGTCCCAAAAAGAAAATCTGGGATGTGACCACCCAAATGGGGTCAATTTGCAAGCTTTTTTATGTTGTTTTGAAGTATTACATGTAGGCCAATCCTTCAATATTGAATGGGCCTAAGCATGATCACCCTGTTAACAAGATTGTTTATTTTTTATGTAAACTGAGTTATAAGCTACTTCACTTATGATTTTGGAACTTAAAAATTTATCTACTTTCATTCCCGTTTTCACAACAGGGTTTTCTTGAAAGATGTGAACATGTTATGTTAACCTTCTAAGCAGAAACCTCCTTTTTGCTTCCTATAGATCCCAGTTTGATTTCCTTTCTGAAGTCTCAAAGTTCAAAAGGAGCAAGAAGAATGAAAGCAGATTTACCTGAACTGCCTAACGATAAAGTTGCTGTGTGTTCTGGGGATAAATTACTGACTGGATTAAAAATGGCTTCCTTTGAACAGGAACAAAATAAACTTACCTCAACAGAGAAAATGGACTTACATAAGGAAGACCTCATGGACGTTTCATCAAAGGATGGATGCACCCAGTCATGTGGTAATGTGGAGAAACCAATAAAGGAAGAAATCATGGAGCCTTCACTGATCATCAATGAAGCTGCAGCAGATGACAGCATAGTTTCTTCCATGAAAAAAGATAATTTGAAGGACAAGGATGAAACAATGGAAATTGCAGGTAAGAAATAACACCACCACAGTCCAAGCAAGGAATATGCTATGGATAGAGCTTGATAATAAAGTTGTAATGCACCAAAAGAAAAATCCCCAAATTACAAAAATCCAATAAGGGGAAATAAATGACTTTAGTTTTCACAGTTTTAAGTAGGGATAGCGCCAAGTAGCACAAAGTGCCAATGATAATCAATGGTTGCAATAGACTGAGGCATAATTTGATGTGATCATGAAGTAGTGAGGACTGGATACACCAAGCAGGTTGGTCCTGGTTAATAATTTCACCATATAACTTTAGTCCTTTACGTCCTAGTCTACTACAGGAGGAGGCGCCACAGGAAGAGGCACTTAGAGAGTCACAGGGTGGCAGGCAGAGGCCAAACTGCAAGGTCCAGTCAGCCGGCAGTTGTAGAAAAAGGCCTCTTGTAGCTTTTTGTGTCCCTGTAGCTTTAACCAGCAGTCATCATTATGACCCTGGAGACCAATGTTTTGTCCTGGTAGAGAGAGCAGATTCATTCCTTCAGGGCTCTTCTCAGTTCTCAGACAGCAGGTTCAGTCCTCTTCTGATCTTCCACAGGTCCAGGAGTGTTCTGAGGTGGGTGCCTAAAGACGCCACATTTATGCCTGGCACAAGCTAGTGGATGGGAATGAATCCTGGGCATGCCCTAACCAATGGAGTAAAAGCGCCCACTGCCAACCCTACCCACTTTGGGCATTTTCAAGATGGCAAAAGTCTTCAGCCACACTAAAAGTGTGCTCTGAGGGCTGAGGATGTGTGCCGGGGTATACAGTGGTAATCCTAGTGTCCTCCCACACTTAACACTAAAATCTAGTTTGGGCAGTCACTGTAACCCCAATAAACCCAGAGACCGAAATCTAATAAGACAACACAGGTTTTTCCAGCAACCAGACATGCCCCCTAGTGTTACTTGTAAAACCCAGCAGACCCGCCAAGTAGGATTTTGAAAGCCCACTTTGATTGGAGCCTACCTGGCTGTGGGGGACAAAGAAAGGCCTGTGCCCTGATGTCAGCTTACATTGCCTACGACAGGGAAGGCTTCTTTGAAGTTAATTGAGTTCTTGTGTGCAACCCCACTGGCCATCCTGTTAAGGGAACAACACCTCCCTATATTTGGACATCTGTTCTGTGCTCTAGGAGCATGTTTCAGATCTCTTCAAACGCTAATTACTTGCTGGCAGAAGTTGGAGAGCCAAGAACTTCAGGCAGCAAAAAGGTAACTTTCTAAAAGTTTTTTTCTGTAATATTTACTACAAATCTGACCACCATTGAATTGGATTTTTAATAACTATTAAAAATAGTTGCAAACCAACTATAAAAAGGGTTTCCCTAAGGAAAGGATATGGATGTAGTTTTAATATTAGTTTTAGGGATTCCGAATTACTGGAACCACTGGGGAAGGTGGGTTTCTTGTCTTTTGGCAGCGGTGGTCAGTCGGTCTGGGGTGGAGATGATCTCGATGGTAATCCAGTTGCTTGAGATGAAGATGGGGTCCAGTGTGTGTCCTGCGATGTGCAGGGGCACGGTGATCATCTGTCTGAGGCAGATGGTGGCGAGTCTGTCGAGTAGAAAGATGGTGTTTGGATCTTTGCAGTCCTCGAGGTGGAAGTTCAGGTCACAGAGGAGGAGGTAGTCATCGGATGCCAAGGCCTGGCGATGTCTACAATGTCCTAGATGAATGCTGTGCGGGTTTTGGGTGGTCTGTAGACCAGGCAGCCACGGATGGAGGAGTTGTGATCGATGTGGGCCAGGAAGTGAAGGTGTTCCATGGTGGTGCACTGTTCTTCTGAATTGGCCTTCATATGTAGTGAGGACTTGTGTACAATGGTGAGTCCTCCACCCTGGTGGAAGGGCCGGTCCCTCCTTAGGATGCTGTATCCATCTGGGATGGCCATGGCGATGTCTGGCCCCTATGTGGGGTTGGTCCAGATCTTGGTAAGGAAGATGATGTTAGGTCGGGCGGTGTTGATCAAATCACAGAGTTCGGTGGTGTGCTTGTGGAGGGAGCAGATGTTCAGGAGGAGGCAGTTGATGAAGTTGTGGTGGGTGTTGGTGTATCCGGGTGGGGAGTGCCTTCTGCCTGTTGTGGCCGGCACTGAAGTTGCAGTTCCTGCACGAATAAGGTCCGTGGGTGTCCTTAGGGGATGTGGTCCAGCAGTCGCTTATACATCCGGTGTTAAGGTGGTGGAGGGTCACGGTGTCATAAAGGATGCTGGCCAGGGTATGGCTTGACGGAGATCCAGGATTCCTGGTGCTGGGCGTGATCCGGGCACAGATGGGCTTGATTTGGTTCGCCAGTAGCGTGCCCGCTGCATGCAGCTGCCATTAAGAAAGGGAGGGGGGTCCGGTCAGCTGGGAGGTGGGATGGCGGGAAAAGCACATACCTGGTGTGGGAGGGAGAGGGTCAGGGATAGGACAGAAAAAGAAGGAAAAGCCTAAAAGTAAAAAAACAAGTGAAAGAAAAGGCAGAAGTAAAGAAGCATGAGTAAAGGAGAGAGAGAGGGAGAGATACTTGTGATGGCCACTAGACCACCAGGGATGAGGCATAGGCCGGAACCTGCAGGTGGAGGAGGGCCTCGAACTGAGAGTCAGGCAGGATCTCAGTTCGATCCCAGTTAAGGCAGAGGGCAGCAGGTGCTGACCAGGAGCTAGCTGTATGCAGATTTTGGTGTGATCCATTGTTACGATATCATCTGCATATTGAAGAATGTGTAGAGTTGTGTGGCTTAGTTGTGGAGGAGCCACGCAGCTGTTCACCAGAGCTTTGCCCAGGTCTGCCGTGTATAGATTAAAGAGCTGGTGCAAGAGTGCAGCCTTACTTCAGACCACCTGGGGTGGTGATTTTGGAGGTGCAGTATGTGGTCCTGTTTTAACGCAGACACATGTGTCTGAGTAAAGAGAAATTATAGCTCCTAGGAAGTTTGAGCGAATGCCCGACATAGTCAGTTTTGTCCATAGCATGGGGCGGTCTGCCTTATCAAAGGCAGCACTATAATCAATAAAACAGCAGATGAGTGAAAGCTGTTTTCTTTGGGATGCTTGATGACTCAGCACAGCAAGTGTAGTGATGTTATCCATGATTGACGCTGCTGCTCCGATGCCTGTCTAAAAGAATGGAAGTACATCATTGTCCAGAACCCAAGCCTCTGTTTCAGTATTATTCAACAATAGATAACCTTAAGCCTCTAAAACTAACAGGGCTATCAAGTGGTAATTGGAAGGCTTTGTTGGGTCCCCCTTCTTGAATATGGGGCACAAGATGGAGCCCCTCTATTCATCTGGAATTTATGCGGCGAGGAAGGCTTGATTGAAAAGAGGAGTTCGAATCTTTGCCCAGTCCTCCAGGGCGCATTTGAAGATTCCAGCAGGAAGGCTGTTTGGTCCGGAGCCCCATTGTTTTTCATTGCCTTGATGATTTTGCAAACCTGGGCCGGAGTAGTAAGATCTTGCTGATTCCATGTGGACCGGTCTGCAGACCCCCATTTATCCATGTGGTCTGGTGCAGCTGGGTGACTAGAGTATAGTGCTGCTACATAAGTCACTTAGGCTCCTTCTGGGACTCCATGTTCCCTGGTTGAGTTCAGGGCTTTTAGTTTATTGTTGTAATTCCAGAAGTGGGCTAAGCTTCTTTCCTGGAGCATTTGATGTACCTGTAGCCGTTCCTTCTTCTGTGGCGTTCTTCACTTCCCACACTACTTTTTTAGGTTCCTTCGCGATTTGATGATATCCATTGCGGGTTTAACAGTGGGGTTAAACTTGTGGTTGCGCAGGGACCTTAGTGTTTTCTGTGTGGTAAGAATGGCCTTGTCGTACTGCCCGTTGGACTACTCCTTCCCTGTTGCCATTGATGATTGTGTGTGACCCCCAGTTGCTAGTGAAGAGTCCATAAGCTCCGTTGTCCGTCTACCCCACAGAGTTTGCATGTCTCCCCGAGTGGTGTTGGGGCCCGTGATCACCTTGCAAAGCCACTTAGTCACTAGTGAGGTGTCTGTGGCCTTCCATCTGATCCTCCTGACTAGCTTTGTTACTTGGGCGCATGTAGCAGACCCCACTATCAGACGTTTGGCTGCCATGGGAACCGCTATGTTCACAGTTGGAGTCAAAGGATTGTGTAGGAAGCTGGACAGGTGTGTGGTGGGTACCCAAGGTACTTACACCTTATACCAGGTATCCTCTCTTAGTGAAGTGTAGGCAGTGTCTAGTAGACGGTAATAGGCATAGAAAAGGTTAGAAAACATTGCAGTTGCAAATAAACAATAGTGACCTTAGGGGAAGCCCAAACCATATACTAAAACAAAGGAATGTGAACACAGGACCCCCACCTAGCCACCTAGGTAAGTGGAATGTGTAGAGGAGAGCTTGGAGTATTAAAAAACCTCAGAGGTAAGTACCACAGTAGCCCCCTAGTGATCAGGAAAGCAGGAGTAAATCACTGGAATTTCCTCAAACCACCCAAAAGGAAGGAAAAGAGGAAAAGAAGACACCCAGGCAAAACTGCAAGAAACCAGCGTTGTCTTCCTGGAGAGGGAGACCTGTGGAGTGAGGGGACCAAGTCCAAGAGTCATAGTGGAGTCCAGGAGGAGTAGGAGTTACTACCCTCCCAGCTGTAGTTGCAGGAGTTGGTCGACGGTGGCAGGAGTTGGTCGGCGGTGATGAGAAGAGGGTCTGGAGAAGAGTTCCTGGGGGAATCAGATGACGTCCCACGCTGGGAGAAGAATTGCAGTCTGGTGTTGGTGCAGGAATTCCTCAAACAAGCCTTGGCAAAGGCAAATGTCGCAGTTGGCGGAAAGTGGAGGTGCCGGGGACCAGCAAGGCCCAGGAGGACTCAACCCAGGAGGGGAAGTCATAGAGGACCCTTGACGACACAGAGAGCCCACAGGAGCAGAGTCATCACCCACAGGAGTCCCAAAGGACGGGGACACAGAAGTTGCAGAAGGAACTCACGCAGAAAGAGAACTAATCAGAGGGATGTTCATCGCAGGAAGGAGTGCTGAGGGCTGGAGCTGCATGTAGCCTGAAGTTCCCTTGGAGGAGATGCAAACAAGCCTTGGCAGGTCCACGGGGGTACTGTCCTGCGTAGGAAGGCAAGGGCTTACCTCCACCAAAGTTGGACAGCTGGCAGAGAGGACCAAGAGGACTACTCCAGACCACCACCCGTGATGCAGGATCCACTAGGTTCAGGATAAGAGAGGATCCACGCAGCCAGTCATCGTTGAAGTAGGTGCCTGCAGGCGCAGGGGAGTGACTCCTTCACTCCAAGGGAGATTCCTTCTTCCTTCTCATGCAGGCTGAAGACTTGCCGCCCTCAGAGGATACACAGCCAGGGAAATGTTGCAGAAGCTGGAAGGAGCCGTGGAAACAATGTTGCAAGAAGAGTCTTCTTTGTGGATGCAGATTGTCGGTTCCTGGAGGGTCCAGTCGTGGTTCCAGTGGCAGGAAGTCAAAGTAAGGTTGTAGAGAAGTCCCGCTGGAATCTTTGCGAGCCGAATCTGAGGACCCACCCCAGACGAAGACCCTAAATAGCCATGAGAGGGGGCTTTGTCACCTAGCCAGGTGACCACCTATCAGGAGGGGGCTCTGAAGTCACCTGCCTAGCCTGGCCACTCAGATGCTCCCAGAGTTGCCTGCCAACCTTGGGTTCAAGATGGCAGAACCCAGGAACCCTGTGGAGGCACTCTGGGCACCACCCCTGGGGTGGTGCTGGATTAGGGAGTGGTCACTCCCCTTTCCATTGTCCAGTTTCACGACAGAGCGGGGACTGGGGGTCCCTGAACCAGTATGGACTGGTTTATGCATGAGGACATCAAACGTGCCCTTCAAAGCATACCAGTGGCTTGGGGAGGCTACCCCTTCCAAGCCATTTACACCTATTTCCAAAGGGAGAGGGTGTTACCTCCCTCTTCCGAAGGAAATCCTTTGTTCTGCCTTCCTGAACTTGATCAGATCAAGGAGCACGAGGGCAGACACCTGTCTGAGGGGTGGCAGCAGCTTTGGCTACCCGGAAAGCCCTAGAAGACTGGTGGTAGCAATGCTGGGGGTCCTCTAAGGAGCCCCCAGAGTGCATGGAATCATACTTCCAATACTTGCAACAGTTTTGGGGTATGATTCTGACATGCTTGATTCCAAACATGCCCAGGTTATGAGTTACCATTAGGTAGCTGTACGTAGGCAGTGACCTATGTTCAGTACACACGTAAAATGGCATCCCCGCACTCACGAAGTCCAGAAAAATGGAGCTGGAGTTTGTGGGAGCACCTCAGCTAGAGCAGGGGTGCCGTCACACACAGGTACCTGCACCCTGCCCTTTGGGCTGAGAGGGCCTGCCATAGGGGTGACTTATAGTGACCTGGTGCAGGGACCTGTAGTGAAAAAGTGTGCATGCACCCCTTCACGCAGGCTGCAGTGGCAGGCCTGCAGAACACTTTGCCTGGGCTCCCCATGGGTGGCATAATACATGCTGCAGCCCATGGGGATCCCCTGGTACCCCAATGCCCTGGGTACCTGTGTACCATATACTAGGGACTTACATGGGGGCAGCCGTATGCCAATTGTGGGGTAATTTTTTTTATAATTTACAAAGTTTTAAGGGAGAGAGCATAACCACTGCGGCCAGTTAACAGTCAAACACACTAACAACAGGCAAAATATGGGGGAACCAGGCCAAGAAAGAAGGTATTTTCCTACAGATTGTGATCACGTTCGCGTCTGTTGAAAATCTCAGTTAATGAGATGATTCGCTAGAAATTCAGATAGGAGGATATAGTCGATTGTTGAAATTCCTTTAGAGGAAAAGGGGAGCTGATGATCAGGGACTTGAGCCTTAAATGCTTGTTCGACAGAGAATAGTTTGAAGGTGCTCAGGAGATCTAGACCCAGATCCACTAAGGTTGAGGAGATCGATTGAATTGTCTGTCTGAAGCGCCATCTTTTGCGATTGCCATAAGAGAGCCCTGGCGTTTGTGTCTTGCTCAATTCTGATGGAGGAAAATGAGGCCAAGGAGGGGCTGGTGGCCCTGTGTGTGGAGAGACTAATGTACCTGATTGTACAGGACTGAGGGATCTGCGATTGTGCTCATTTCTGAATACTGGAGTTTGTGCCAGCGATGCTTCAATTTGAGTTTCAATTTGGGCTTCCAGTTTTGCAAGATATACTTTCCCTCCTAGACATTTTTGTAGGGGATTGAGTAGAGTTAACCTCTGATGTGTGTTTTAATTGGTCAGTTTCCAGTGGCGTTGGTGTTGCTTTTCAGGACTCTCTCCAGCTGGTTCTCGCTTTCACGCTGCCTCCCAATAAGGTGTTGGGCTCAATCCTCATTTTGCTGCCAGCATGGCCCAATAGGTTGACTCTGGACCAATCTGAGTGCAGCACCAGCTCTTCGCTTACGGCGCAAGGCTTCTTCACTCCTTGTTGGCCAGGCGCTGTCTCACTGACTGCCTCTTCCCTTCTATGCTAAGCTGGCCTTTGCAGCCACTTGGGGCTGGCCGGTATGCTCCCTTCACTAGATTAGATGAATAGCAGACCTTTTACAGCAGCACAGCCTCTTTTGTGTCTGCTACTCTCCACTACCTACTGCCTTACTTATCTCTGATCAACAAAGGCTGCCATGTGTTCTGGGGAGCAGCATATTTCTCTGTGGCTGTTGTTAATAGCTGTGCCACACTGTTCATCTCCGCTCTCTGTGGTTACTTCTTGCTTTCCCCAGGGTTGAGTGTTGCAGTTATATATACAGTACAGGACGATTACACAGGAAATATCGGATTGGAGTTGGAGGTCTTTCAGAGCTCGCCCCACATGTTTCATGGCTTGGCCATTCCCTTTAGTGCTTATCTTTTATGTGAAATTAAGTATGTTAATTTCACATCCAAACTAAATATTAGACTTTTCAATAGGAATGCAGTTCAGGGTTGTAGCTCACTTTTTATCAATGAGGCGGGTCACCGCCTTTATAACACACTCTCTTCGCTATGTTTGACAGCCCATGATTAGAGTTCCCAATACACTACAAGCATAGACATGGATTAGGCACATAGCGTCAAATGCCCTCACTGGTCAGTTGCACAAGTTGGTTCAATATATTTTACGCCTTGTGTTTACCTGGTAAAGGTCTCAAGTCTACACAAAACACTTTTCTGTGTTTGATAGGCTTTAGTCGCAGGTCTGGGCTAAGCCCTGAGTTTACCTGCTGGTGATTGTTGCAGTTCTGGCTGTGCAGCATATGTGACCCATGCTGCGACCTCATGACAATGGCTCCTTTTTGGCATGGGGCTGCTTTGGTCAGCCTTGCATCGCAACGGACATTGGGGGATGTAGTCAGTGGGGCAGACCATTGAAGCAGCTCTCCTCCTTCATAGCACAAGTCCAACTGGCTTTGTCTCTGTAACACCATGTTCTCAAGGTGTTCCTCACATCGAGAACATGTTGAGAGTCCTTCCTGTATAGTTTTTCTTGCTGCAGGACAAGCATGCCCCTTCCCTCTCTCTTATCACAAAGGTAGACTTTCAGGTAGTCATTATGTGCAGACTCTAGGTGATGTCTGGCAGACTGTCTGTCACTCAGATACCAGCCCTGATAACACAGCAGCTCTTAGAGTACTCTGCTGGGAATTCCTTTCCATGCTGAAGAAAAAGCTTGGAACTGGAATATAGTAGTGTGGTTCGAATCCCACTTTATAAAAAATGTCAAGACTGAGGATGTGGATCCATGGTGTAAGGTTTCAGAATCAGCTTGGTTCTCTTTCAGATATCATTTTCTGGCTGCTTCTCAGACACAACCTTTCTGAAAGGCGATGGCTCTCACAGCAGGTAGCAGTAAGGCCACCTCCAAGCCGGAGTTTCCAAAACAAGGGCACAGTGAACAGTGGGATCTCTTCAGCTGGCTTTTATCTGCCCTGTTGTCACTGACTAGTAACAGGGCTGGCCCTCCATAAAAACTTCTTCACCTTGAACAACAGATACAGCAATCCCATCCTTCACCCATACCATCTACCAAATGGCATTGCTCAGGAAGAACTAATCAGCAGCCCTTTGCTAACAAAGTCCTTGTTGAATTTCTAAGGGTAGCCCTGTCTCCATTCTCCCTCACTTCAGTGTCTGGGTCTCCAACTTCCAGCCACAGGAATGCAGGCAATACACTTGGCTGGAGTCTCCTCTTCTCTTGGTACATTTTGTGCCAGGCTACACTAGGGACTACTATACATGTGCTACACACTCACTGCACTTAGATGCACCTGGCTTGCTCATGGGGTGTCAGTGCAAAGTTCTGGGTATCACATAAAAATGGAACGTTGCATGAGAGGGGCAGTAAGTTCACCCCTCCTTGGCAGAGATAATAGGGCATGGTCACACAACTGATTCATAAAACACTATACACTGCCACCACCGCTTTCTTTATGTGATACACCTAGGGCTTGAAAAATTGTCCAGGGCCCACTATCTGGGCCCACTTTATCACTTCTACAGGTCACAAAACAAGTTCTGTGCCTCACATTATAGGAACATGTCTAGGCCTCTATGCACATGCTAATTAGCATGATGCTACGGTCAAAATAAATGTCAGAATATCAGTTTCATATGCAGACTGTTTTTCAGGGTGTGGGTACACTTGTTTACTAAGCCGATGACTTGCCCGTCCTAACATCCCAGAGGAGAGAACCTTCGTAAAGTGTGGAATAAAATTTAAAAACTGAGAGCGGATCCCTAGTCTCAATCCATATAAATTTAAACAGAAAAGGGTTTTTTTAGTCAGCGCCTACTGCTCATCATGCCACCCATACAAATAGAAATAGTGGATTCCCTATCAGTTGTAGGGGTCTAAAATAGAGATTATATTCAGGGATCGCCAACCTTTTTTGTAGTAAAAGCTACTTATGTTGATGAAAATCATCCAGAGCTACCAATATTATTAGAATGTTAATACTGTACACATAAGACAGGTTTACATGTTTGTTTTAAATATATAAACTTTTCTGTTGTTGTAGGCTGGGCTACTTATGCAGGAGAGCTACTTGTTGGAGACCCCCGAGTCTCATAACATGGGCCTTATTGCCAGTGCTAGCCAATGAGATTTAGTGCAGGTAGACTTGCATCTTTGGAAGTGCTTGGGTCTCTAATTCATAGTGTGATTTAAACACTTGCAAAAGAGTCTAAACAGTGAACAATTATATCAAACTTTGTTTCTTGAAAAACCTTGGGCACTATTCAGTTTAAGTTAAAAGTATCATCCCTAAAAATATGACCATCTGAATATAAGGCTTCACCAGTAAAAATGCACCACCCAAGCAAATAAGGCTTCACGAAACTATGCCTCTGGTGCTCCACTGATGAAGTTTTGGTGATCTGAAGTGTGGTCACTGGTGTCCAGTAGACCACTCTAACTAAGCCTGTAATCACTTCTATCCGACTACTAGTTATGGATCCATCTGGTAGTCCAGAGTTTGGTTATGACCAGCACCTGCGTCCTTCTGAGGATCAAGGCACATGCAAGACACAACCAGAGGGTCTGCTTCATTTGCACGTTTTATAGGGTCCTCCCTACCTGGAGTCTTGTCTGTTTTGTTTTTTGCTGGCGAGAGTTTGCTAACTTCAGAGCCTACATTTTCCTGTCAGAAGAGTTATCACAGGTCCTACATAACAGATTCCTCCATCTGCTTCCTGTGCTATGTAGATGGCCAAAGCACAAGAAATAAGGGATGGGTGAGCTTACCTGGTGGAAGGGAAATCTACACTAGACAAAGGGAATGGCTGGAAACCACCCAATTTCCATGTGCATAGGTTTCAGACAGAGAGACAGGAACAGTGTATAAAGAGGCTGGGCTGTCCGAGCTCAACATCTCCAGCTTGAGTCAAAGAAGACCATCATTTGAGCACCTCCACACGAGATTCTCCAGGCCGTCTTTGAAACCCAAACAACATCCATCCAACAGACATGTGCCAGGCATGATGATCATGAGAGATCACTATATGGGGAAAACAATTAGGCACTCTCTCCCACCGCTTCTGTCTGCAGATAGCCTGCATTGAGAAAGCAGTACCCACTGTTACTAAGAAAGGGTGTACTCTTCGGGTTTCCCTGATCTCTAGAAACAAAAAACAAAGGAAGCAGCTCCAGTGGGCTTTTCTTATTCTCGAGCTAACTTGATGAAAACACAAAGCAATTCATAAAATTATATGAGGCCCATGATGAATGGCATGATCTGGCCCTGGAATTTCTCCTGCTCTGAAGCTACAGATACCATGGAAATCGGTAATCAAAACATTGGTGGTTGAGTATCGATTCTCACTTGTTTTTCTCCACTGTCATGCAAATTCAGTGCAAATCTTCATCTGGAATTTTCATGATGGGTCAGAGTGAAAAACTTGAAATGCGCTTTGTTCCCTCCTTGCAAAAAATTTGGGGCAAATATCTCCAGTTCGGTAAGGTACTTATCAAGAGCCTGCAGAGATCAGAGTTTGATTCCCATATTATAAAGTGTCTGTTCCCCACCAAATTTAGCCTCATCGATGAGTGTCAGACCTAGAACAGTCAGTTCTGTCTCACTAGACAGAGTTAGTAAAATATTTGGTCACTGTTAACACTATACATGCCCTACTTGCTATGACTTTTGAGACTGCATGTGATATTGTCCTCATATTCAGGCATTTAAATAGATATGTTAGAACGTTTCCTGATGTAACAAAAAGGAAGACACTTAGAATAATCACATTTAGTCAGTCGATGAGAATCGCTCTGCAGGCCGAAGATCTTGTTACTAGGATTGCATCTGTATGCATCACTGTGAATGTTGCACCTGCTCGGATCATTTATTTGACTATATCCATGTTTGCCATCTCCAGTGAGCACTGACATCTCTCTCTTTGCCTTAGCCCTCATGTGCCTGGATTGATAAATCACAACAAAAACTTCAGTCCAATTATGGACATGTAGGAAACAAAACCTAACATGGCATTTTCCGGTCTGCGGGTACATGGTGGGAATATATTTTGTAATTAAAAATGTGAAAAAGAGAGTGATCTTTTTTGTGCTCTGTATTTCCTGTCCAGCACTGTGTATGCTTTAATGACAAGTTAAATATATGTTCACACCAGTTTCTCAATTGCTTCACCTTCCTTCTCTGTGTGCTGAAGTAGAGGTTCTCTGGTAACAACTTCGATTTAGAAAATATGGAAAGTATAATGTTATTTAAAACCATATAAATTAAAATTTGTATTTTTTTTTTAACATTCTTTAATATGCATTATATGTTTGGTAGTCATTCTATAGGTATTGTTGGCTATACAGGACAATTGCTAAATAAACATTTCTATTTGCTAAACAGGTTACCTGGCAAACTCTTGAACTTCACGTTTTTACTGGTTGTTTCAAAAAGTGTCAACTGACCACTTAATAGGAGAGAACAGTTACGTACAACTACCCAGTAACGTACCATAACATCATAAGTCAAAGACATTTTAATCCCGCCCCCTGATATACCTCCGTAAAGAAAATTGTTGACCATAGATTTTCATTTTTGATTTGTGTCTTTGGATCATCTTGGGTAGACATTGCTGATTGGGGCCAACTTTTTCTGGACGCCATTTATAAAAATGGTAGATATGTGCAGTGATGATGTAATATTTCAGGAACATGAGACCTATATTCTTCATTTTGGTGTCATAAAATATGTTTTGGGGGTCAAGTAGTCGTATAGAGACAGAAAATAACTCCTCAGTGCAACCCTTCCGCCATTTTCCAAAATGGCAACTATAATACAGGAAGAAGAGACACATATAGAATTGAAACAAATAAGAATGTTTTTTAATCCTTTTACCTATACACCAAACAATGTTTATGATCTGACTATGAAAAAAATAATGTTTATCAGTCTGCTTTAAATACATTTTCATAGTTCACTTTATTTGTTTTTTGGCAATCGCTTGTGGTACACTTGTATAATGTTGAACTTTAGAGAAGAGCATATCGACATGAACATCTTTTTGTAGCACAGGTTTTGCAAGTACATGTACGTGTAAGTTCTGTGGGTAGAGGCTTTAGAAATTTTGTAGGTTTTAGCACCCCATCATTATCTTCCCAACCAAATTCATACGGATCTTTCTCTACATATGAAGCTGGATTAAGTGTCTTTTCTCGCCTGTTCAATAATGTATTCATAATTCTGACAATCCTTGATTTATGAACTGTGCAACAAATCTAAATAGCACAATATTAGCATCTGCGTAATTTGATGATACAATGACTCTATTCGAACCATTTCAGACAGCCCACTCAACAAGTGGCAACCCAAACCCTTAGGTAATTGGGAAATGCAAAATTGCTGAAAACGAGGTGCAGGCCAATTTAGAGAAAGGTTGGAGTTGCTACCTAAAAAGTATTGAGTAGTGTACTAAGCAGAGCTCATGAATAACATGTTGACAACGCTTATATGTCTCTCCTTTTGTACATACTGGTTTTGCCAATATTACGCATCATTGGCGAAGAAAACAAAAAATTCCATGACATGATTGCTGTTGTTGGGCGTGTCATTCTCTAGCTGTGCAGGTGTCCCTAAATATGTGCTCCCCTACAGAATGGTGGAGGTGCCATTTTCCTTTTTTTATTTACTAATCCAAGATGACGTGGATCAGCAAATAAGGCAAAGTTTCAGTACAAATAAAAAATAAAAAAGGACTGTAGGCGTAGGGCAAGGCAGCTGAGGAATGAGTGGGGGGATGAGGGAAAGCAGCACATGATGGAGAGAGCAGTGTGGGGGAAGAAGCATGTGATAGAGAGAGTAGGGAAGAAGCACATGAGGGACAGTGAGCCCCACAAGAGGGAGAGAGCAGTTTGGCAAATTTGGGGGGAAGTGAACAAGGGAGAGAGGGAGGGAGCTTGAGGGGAATAAGTACACAAGAGAGAGAAACTAGCACTCAAGAGAGCAACACAGGTGAGGGTGCTAGTATTTGGCAGAGAGAGGAGAACATGAGGGAGAGAGCAGGACAACATACTCACTGTCATGAAGTAATTAACTAGAAAGAAAAAAGTATGCCCTAAAACTGAAAAGTGGAACGATACAAGTCAGCCAATCATAAGGATGTAAGTTGGCTATGGGTTTATCATAACCAGACAGATCGTGCTGTGTGGTAGGGTTAAACTAAACAAAAAAAGCTTAGAAAAGTGCAGAAATGTACAGTGTGCCGGACAACATTCAGAAGCATGTTTGTGGGTTGAGCTTGGTATTTTTAGGTCTTGCCTGCCCTTTGAAAGACCTATTGTCTACTTATGGTGGGCTTACAGATGGCCCATTGCTTACCATGGATTGGCTTTGTCACTCTGATTTGCTCGCTTGTTATTTGATGGCTTACGTTATCTATCTTTGGTTTGTTTTCCATCTCCTGGACCATAGTGTCCTTTCACAGCTCACTTTTAGGTAACTACTTTTTTCTTTGTGCTTAAGCACTCCATGAGATTAATTCAGGTGTTGATTACCTGTATCCATCATGTGCTTCTACCCAACCCTCTGTGTTGCCTTTTCCCACCTGTGTGTTTCTCCCTTACCCACCTGCCCTCCATGTTGCTCACTTCTTCATTTACCACTTTTTACCTCCTCCCATTCCATCTTTATTTTAATTTTACCCCCTACTACTCCCCCAACCTGCTCCTCCAAAGCATTGCGACCCCACTGCTCTCTTGCACTATCGCCATGTTGCTCTCCCAACCCTAGCTCATCCTTTCTTCCCCCCAGCTCTCGCCATATCATTTGGCGTTTCCCCAGGACTCTATATTCCTTTAAGTGTGGTTGGGGGATCATGTCATGTAGTTATCTCCATGGTTTCTTTCACACTACAGCTCCACTGTGATCTGGTCATGTTAGCGGGCATCCCAATTGCTTCTTCTCTTCAGTGTGGCAAAGGCGTTCCCTTATTATGGTCTGGCTTCACAGTACAGCTGTCGCCAGACAATCATGAGAGTCACCAGGAGGGGGTTTTGGCGCAGACCACATATTTGGAGCCAGTATTACATGTTTTGATTGGGCAGAAGTTGTGTGCTTCCACAAAAAAGTGCTTGTCCACCACACAGCCGTGATCATTTTGTTTATGTACCCAGCTGCCTACGCTTGAACAGCCTTGGGAGCTATTAAAGTGTCTTGGATAACTGGGGAATGTATGCTATTTTTCTCCTGCAGCAGCACAAATAGAAGGAGGGCAGTCATTAACCTACACAGATTTTTAGGTATGACTTGACGGTGTAACTGCCATCTAACCTTTAAACACCACCAATGTTATTTTACAGTTCTTTGTTGCCACACAACTACATATCCATTCCGATGCTGTCTACCTGTAAACTACTTCACATTACTATACAACATTCCTTTAAAATCAGACCTCTTGGCATTGCCAATGCTTGTTTTACTATTCAGGTCTCAGTGCTTTTGACTCGCTTGCTCATTTCTCGCCACACATTGCGTGCTGAAACTGCTTGTTGTGTGATAATGGACTGAGGGTGTACACTCTGTGTGAGTTTTGTTACACTGCGCTGTCACTGATTGTTATTCTTGTAATTTAGGGACAATCACTTAAAGAAACAGAAGGAGGGATGACTGACTTTCCATTGAAACACAAATAATGAACCCATGTGTATGGCTGTTCTGAACATTACCATGGCCTCATAGTTTTGCATATTTTATTGTGGTCTTATCAGCTGCCGTTCGCAGTGCCTTCAAGTTGCGCCCGGCTGCTGCTCCAGTTATTGAGTACAGAGCGTGAGTTTTTTTGTTGTTGAACTGTAGCTTCACATCGCCATACTAACATTTAACACCAAGCCGAGAGCCATAACAATCATGAAAGCAAACAACCGTGTTTTTCAGACAGAGTAGTACTGCAGTTAGCAACACTCAAAGCAAATAGAATAGCATTATTTTAATTATGTGTTCCTTCATTTGAAAAGGCCAATAACTTTGCTTTTACTTGAGTCATCCTTACCTTGGACATATGCAAATTATTTGCTATTTAGTTTGTTGGGAGCAGATCAGCCAAAAAAAAAAGATTTGGGCAATTTTTTGCCCATAAGGGTTTCCTTAAAGACTCCCTCTGTGTTTCCTGTGGGGTCAGTATACCGCTATTCTGACCCCTTATGTGATTATTTATATTTTCTCCCCGGGCTGAGCCGAGAAAATAAAATGGCCAGTTTCAGGTTGCGGCCAGCCAATCAGAGCCTTACTTTTGGGGGGTCTCTCACGGGTAACTGCGGATCTGCGAAAGGATCTCTATCTGTAGATTTTTATATCTTTTTCCTTTATTAACCGTGAAACTAATGAACAGATTTACACCAAATTACAACAAGCATTTTCAATGTAATAGGTCTCTCATTTGATTGAGTTAGAGCTATTGGCGTTGTAAATGTATAATAGGACTTTATTTGCCACATAAATTGTTCAACACTGCCGCATAATTTGGTCCTCTCTGCCACATAATTCCAGTGGCCCTGCATATAACTAAAGCACTTTCATTTACCTTCTTCCTGTATCTGCAGCAAAAAATGAAAATATTGCCGTTTTTAGTATATGTATTTTTATTATTATTTTGGGGGCCTGGAAAGAGCATGTTGTAGTGACCGTTTTGATGGTGATCCTATTGTCCTAGGACCACCACAGGGTGAGTTATGGGCAAAAATGTTTTGTAAAATTAATTCCCCCACAAAGCATCATGGGGCGAGTTTCAGAGTGCAGAGAATATTGTAGTATCTTGACTGTAATGCTCAGAACAACCCCTAGAGGGAACCACAGTTTAATACATTTGGAAGAAACATGGTCATGCGACTACAATAGTCAGCTCCTACAGAGTATAACCACATGACAGCAGAAAGTAATGCAGTGTAACCATATATTTAGACCATGGAGGGCATAGTGCATTACACATTTGCAGGCCTACTAGAATAACATTTCAATCAAGACCCTTAAAACACATACTGCTCCCAACTGTAAAGTAAATGTTCCAGCCATGAGCCTTAAAAAGACACTGAATGGTTGGAGGGGTTATTATTTTGGGGTCCCCCCAACCTAGTGTGGGACTCGGAGATGACCCAGACTGAAAGAGCGCGCCACTTGAACGTTTTGATGGTGGTTCCATTGTCCTAGAACAACCACACGGTGAATTATGAGCAAAATTGTTTTTTAAGAGTAATACCCCACAAAGGATTATGGGGTTCTGGGTGCAGCAACTATTGTACTATCTTGAGTGTAATGCTTAGAACAGCCCCCAGGGGACACCACAATAAAAAAAAAAAGCATTCCGAAGAAACATGGTCATGTAACTATATAGTCAGCCCCTAGAAGGCATAAAAACATGAAAAGAGAGTGGCAGAAAGTAATGCAATGTTACACTTTGTTTAGCCCCTAGAGGACGCAGAGTCCTATACATTGTTAGGCCTACTGCAATAGTATTACAAACAAGGCCCTTAAAAACACAAACTACTCCCAGTCGTAAAACAAAAGTTCCAGCCATTTAAGTTTAAACAGGCACTCAATGGTGGGAGTGGTTACTATTTTGGGGTCCCCCCCAACCTGTGTGGTCCCAGAGATGAACTAGACAGAAAGTGTGCGTTGTGCTGAACGTTTTGATGGTGGCCCCATTGTCCTAGGACCACCACATGGTGAGTTATGGGCAAACTTGTATGTTTTTCAACTGCTAATTTTGTACCTAAGTGGTACTATTGTAAAGCGCTCTTCCGATCGAGTTCGAGCTATATGAAACTTCACTTATGTGGTACTCATGTAAAGTGCTCCTTCGATTGGGTTCTTGCTTTATGAAACTTCAAAAAAAAAAAAAAAGAACCCCCTTGCAGCCTGCATCCTTTAGGCGTAGACACCACAAAGAAAGTGGCATGTCCAAAAACAAAGAGGAGGTAGAAACAACATACTGCCACGGAATACGGAGCAGATAGGCAAAAGAAAAAAGTAGTGCCCCACACTACGGTATATGGCTGATCATGCAATAATCCTTGTAACAGGGTCAGTCTCCGAGGTAGTAACAAAGCAGCCTCAAAGTGGGACAAACATAAAGCATTCACCTATGAAATCAAGAGTATTTTATAAGGCAGACCAAGGAACAAATAAAAGTGATGGGCGTGGTGAAAGCTCACAGAAATAGCTTACAACACGTCGAGAGACAGTGCATGTGCGCTGCCTAGGCCGGACCTAAAAAGGGCTCTTTCTGGACCAAGATTTTGGTTTCTGCCAAATTTGATATATTTCTGTTCAGTGGTTAGGGCTGTAGCAGCGTCTAAAAATTGCCAAATCCCCATGGACTTTGACTGGGGGAAAAGTGGTTTGAGATCCCCCCCCCCTTTTTCTCAGGCCCCGCTTGACGAATCACCCCAAAAGTTTCCATACATCACCTAAAGTGAGTGGGAAACTAGTTTTGAATTTTTTTTGAAGATTTGTCAGTGGGATATATATATATGGATATATATATATATATATATATATATATATATATATATATATATACACATATATACACATATATATATATATACATATATACACATATATATGTTCGATGGCATGTGTAGCTGTAGATACACATGCTTTGCATAAGTCTGCCATCTAGTGTTGGGCTTGGAGTGTTACAAGTTGTTTTTTTTCTACAAAGGTTTTCAAGTCACGGGATTGAGTGACTCCTCCTCTTTGTGATACTGCCCATGTGAATTGAGTCCTTTGTTAGATTGTTCTCTTTCCGCCGTCAGGTTCGGATGTGTTTCCTCTCGCTCTGGCGGATATTGGTTCGGTGTTTCGGAACTTTATTCAACCTTTCTATAATATCGTCTTTATTGTTTAGATCGAGTTTCCCATCTATACTTGGTTCGATTTAGCCCGTTGGGGTTGAATTCTCACTCTTATAAGGGCCTCTCCCTTTTTAGGGCCTACTTCACTGTTGGGCTGATGGAACGAACTCCGTTTCGATTCTGTCCTCGGTGTCACACTAAATTTCCATACACCGATCAACATTCCGTGTGTAATCTCTGTTTATCTCCCGCTCATCGAGAAGAGACTTGAGACGCCTGTAGATCATTTCGATCTAAAAGGACTTTCTGGGACCATAGAGCTTGTCGTCTCTCAATGGCATCCAAGTCCACAGAAGACACACCTGATATCTTCGGTGAAGAACACGCTCAGGAAGAAGTTCAATGGGGGAAGTGTTTTCCATCCAAGACTTGGACTCCGATCAACACTCCAATGATGATAGCCACTACATGCCTCCGGCGCAGTACGTTAGTACAACTGCCCCCATAGCACCACACAAAGATACTTAAAAAGACTTCAGCACTAGTCGTCGGTCCTCTACTGCCTTCGGGCCATGGTCGTATCCGAAAACAAAGTCTGGTTAACCAACTTTCTGGTTCGGCACCGAGAACAGAGACTAAAGTGCATTCAGCATCGACCAAACAAACTGCTACATCTGTCTAAGAATCAAGCCAAAAGTAAGAAGGGACAGCTTCGAAGCCAAAAAAATGAACACTACCTTCAGAGCCGATGTTTTCGGTTTGAGCCAAGCACTCCATACATAAACCTTCGGAGTTGAAAGACACAGGTAGCAAGCAAACTACTTCTACCCACCAATCCTCGGACATACAACCTATTTTAGAGGTGATGGACACTAAGCAGTGAAAACTACACATTCAAAAGGACACAGGAAGAATAATTGCTTCTCCTTAACTGTCCTTTAAGAGGAAATTAACTTTTAAAGATACATTAAAGGATGCACCTCCACCAAAGAAGGTCTCCAAGGATAAAGAGCAGGAGCAGGCTACAAGAAACAAACAGCCTTCACCACCACATTCGCCTGTTCTTCCTTCTACACCACCACCATCATCCACATATGAAACACAGTTGTCACCTCATACATCCTCACTATCACCACAGAGGGATGCTTTTAGTGATGACAAGCAGGATGAAGATCCAGGGGATATATATGTCCTGGATCCCATTCTTCCAAATGATTCACACTGTTAGAACTTCCCCACCAGAAGACACTAACGTGCAGATGCGTACAGATCAGATAGAACAAGATTTCCTTTTTGATGTACTAGCGTCTACACATAAACAATATCAATGTCTTCCAATGCTTCCGGGAATGCTCAGATCTGCTTCTGATATTTTCCAAGAACCCGTAGAGCCCAGAATTATCACTCCTGGAGTAGATAAAAAATATAACCCTGCACCCTCAGACCCAGTGTTTATCAAAACTCAGTTACCACCTGACTCAAATGTGGTTAGCGCAGCAAGGAAAAGGGGCAACAGTCAGTCCACAGGAGAAGCTCCTCCTCCTGACTAAGAGAGTAAGAAAATAGATGCAGCAGGTAAAAGAGTAGCTTCACAAGCTGCAAATCACTAGAGGATAGCCAACTCACAGGCTCTCTTAGCTAGGTATGATAGGGCCCAATCGGACGAGATGGAAGATCTCTTGCAGTAACTTCCTCCAGAACACCAAAAAAGGGGACAACAAAGAGTAACAGAAGGGCAGGCAGTATCTAATAATGCTAATAGATCTGCTATAGATGGAGCTGATTCAGCAGCCAGGGCAATCAACACCAGTGTACTTATTAGAAGACATGCCTGGTTAAGATCTTCAGGATTCAAACCTGAAATACAGCAAGCCGTTTTGAATATGCCCTTTGACAAGAATATCTGTTCAGTCCAGAGGTTGATACAACCATAGACAACCTTAAAAAGTATTCTGAAACCGCCAAAGCAATGGGTGCGTTACACACCACACCCACTAGAGGACATTTTCGTAGACCACAGTTTAGAGGGGGTTTCAAGGCATCACCCACAGAAACAGCAATTTCCCAACAAAAAACAATCCTTACACATCTATACAAGAGGATCCTTTAGAGGTTCCTACAGAGGATCTAGCAATAGATGAAGAGATAAATCATCCACTTCCAGAGGTTCCTCTAACTCAAATAAACAGCAACTTTCTCACCATTCCCACATAGTATTCATGTCCAGTTGGAGGAAGACTGGTAAATGTCTATCCACAATGTCACAACATCACTACAGATCAGTGGGTTCTATCCATTATCAAACATGGTTATTGTCTAGAACTCATTTCCACTCCACCAAACATTCCCCCTCGTTCACACAAAGTTACTTAGGAGCATCTCACTCTGTTAAAACGGGAGGTACTGCTGCTCAAAGGAACCATAGAAATAGTGCCTGTATCCCAACAGGGATCCAGAGTATATTCACTATACTTCCTCATTCCAAATAAAGATGGGACTCTCAGACCAATTTGAGATCTCAGACCCCTCAATCTAAACATCCTTCTAGAATACTTTCATATGGTCACTCTACATGATGTCATTCCTCTACTACAAAACCAGGATTGCATGACAGCATTAGACCTCAAGGATGCTTATTCCCATACACCCAGCACATTGAAATTATCTAAGATTTGTTGTAGAAGGAAAGCATTTCCAGTTCAATGTGCTACCGTTCGGGGTAACAACAGCACCAAGGGTGTTCACCAAATGCTCAACAGTAGTTGCAGCATTTCTCAAAAGACACACATACATGTCTTCTCATATCTGTACAACTGGCTCATGAAAGCCAGTATATTCCAGATCTGCCAGCAACATACTCAATATACCATTGACATCCTACACAATCTAGGATTCACCATCAATTACGGCAAATCTCACCTGCAGCCATCACAGATACAACCGTGTCTAGGAGCAATTCTCAACACTCAGTCAGGGTTAGTGTTAGAAATGGTGTCTTTGGTTGACTGTCAGGTTACCCACTGTTCAAGCAAGGACACTCACTCTAGTCAGGGCAAAAGAGAATCACCCTCAGCTAACCCCTGCTTACACCCTTGGTAGCGTGGCAGAGCAGTAGGCTTAACTTCAGAGTGCTAGGTGTAAAGTATTTGTACCAGCACACACAGTAACTTAATGAAAACACTACAAAATGACACAACACAGGTTTAGAAAAATAGGGAATATTTATATAAACAAAACAAGACCAAAAACGACAAAAATCTACAATACACAAGTCAAGTTATCAATTAAAAATCAAAAAGACTCTTTAAGTAGTTTTAAACACACACTAGTGCTGCTAGCGCGAATATTTACCTGGTGCACGTCAAAAATAACCCCGCACGGGCGGGTGTGCATCAAAAAGGGCTTGCGATGCGTCAATATCACTCACGAGCGAGACCTTGCGTCGTTTCCCCCTTCTGTCGAGTCAGCGTGCGTCGGTTCTTCTCTCCGCAGGAGAGCGCTGCGTCGATTCAGTCTCCAGACGGGTCAAGGCAGGCCTTGCGTTATTTTTGCATGCACAACGATGGTTCGCGTCAGAAATCCAGCCGCACGATCCGAAGACCACGCAGCGCGTGTTGCATTCTCCCAGCCTCAGTCAGCAATGCTGCGCGTCGTTCCTCTTGCACCGTGCGTCGATTCTTCAGTTGCGTTTCCGGCGAGCGTTGATTCTCAGCCGCAGAGCTGGCGGCACGTCGTTTCTTCAGCGCAGATCGGAGTTGCCTCTATCTTTTCCCCGCACGGCGCTCTGTGCGTAGATGTCTTCCTCTTAGGCTGCCAGAGACTCCAGGTGCTGGCAGAGAGAAGTCTTTGCTGTCCCTGAGACTTCAAACAACAGGAGGCAAGCTCTAAATCAAGCCCTTGGAGATTTCTTCTCAAGATGGAAGGCACACAAAGTCCAGTCTTTGCCCTCTTACTCTGTCAGAAGCAGCAAGTGCAGGATAGCTCCACAAAGCACAGTCACAGGCAGGGCACCTCTTCTTCCTCAGCTCTTCAGCTCTTCTCCAGGCAGAGGTTCCTCTTGTTTCCAGAAGTGTTTCTAAAGTCTGTGGTTTTGGGTGCCCTTCTTATACCCAATTTCTCCTTTGAAGTAGGCCTACTTCAAAGTAAAGCCTCTTTTGAATGTGAAATCCTGCCTTGCCCAGGCCAGGCCCTAGACACTCACCAGGGGGTTGGAGACTGCATTGTGTGAGGGCAGGCACAGCCCTTTCAGGTGTGAGTGACCACTCCTCCCCTCCCTCCTAGCACAGATGGCTCATCAGGATATGCAGGCTACATCCCAGCTCCCTTTGTGTCACTGTCTAGTGTGAGGTGCAACCAGCCCAAATGTAAAACTGACCCAGACAGGGAATCCACAAACAGGCAGAGTCACAGAAATGGTATAAGCAAGAAAATGCTCACTTTCTAAAAGTGGCATTTTCAAACACACAATCTTAAAATCAACTTTACTAAAATATGTATTTTTAAATTGTGAGCTCAGAGACCCCAAACTACACATGTCCATCTGCTCCTAAAGGGAATCTACACTTTAACCAGATTTAAAGGTAGCTCCCATGTTAACCTATGAGAGGGACAGGCCTTGCAACAGTGAAAAACGAATTTAGCAATATGTCACTGTCAGGACATATAAACCACATTACTATATGTCCTACCTTAACCATACACTGCACCCTGCCCTTGGGGCTACCTAGGGCCTACCTTAGGGGTGTCTGACATGTAAGAAAAGGGAAGGTTTAGGCTTGGCAAGTGGGTACACTTGCTGAGTCGAATTTACAGTTAAAACTGCACACACAGACACTGCAATGGCAGGTCTGAGACATAATTACAGAGCTACTTATGTGGGTGGCACAACCAGTGCTGCAGGTCCACTAGTAGCATATGATTTACAGCCCCTGGGCACCTCTAGTGCACCTTACTAGTAAATCAAATATGCCAATCATTGATAAACCAATCAACAGTACAATTTCTATAGGGAGCACTTGAACTTTAGCACTGATTAGCAGTGGTAAAGTGTGCAGAGACAATAAACCAGCAAAAACAGACCTAAAAAAATAAGAGGAAGAAGGCAAAAGGTTTGGGGATAAACCAGTTAACCATACCATTTACACAGAGAGCATATGCACTTTAGCACTGGTTAGCAATGGTAAAGTGCTCAGAGTTCAAAAGCCAACAGCAACAGGTCAGAATAAATAGGAGGCAGTAGGCAAAAAGATTGGGGATGACCCTGCATAAGCAAAAAAGTCCAACAGTTAGCATACCCAAACCCAGTCAGGATTCAAGCATATCACAATCTCATATATCAACTACATTACAACCACAATTATACAGTAAAGTTTGTGATGAAGCTTTTTGAAATGATGGCATCATGCATAGCAATAGTGCCCAATGCGAGACTGCACATGCGACCACTACAGCAATGTCTCTCTCAACAATGGTCTCCGGCACATTCAGGATCTAGTTTTGTTGGACTGCCAAGATTATCACTCTCTGCAATGGTGGAATTACACTAACTTATCAAATGGGCGGCCCTTTCAGGACCCTGTGCCTCAGACCACAATCAAAACAGATGCATCAATGATAGGTTGGGAAGCTCATCTGAACAACCTCACTATACAGGGGAAATGGGACTCAATCCAACAAACTTATCAGGTAAACTACCTAGAATTACACGCAGTATTCCTAGCACTCAAAGCTTTTCAAACACAAATCACACACAAAATAGTGTGCATAAGGACAGAGAAAATGACCACCATGTATTATCTGCAAAAGCAGGGGGTGGGACACTCATCTCAGTTGTCCCTTCTAGCACAGACAATTTGGAAAATGGGAGATTCACAATTGCAGTCAATTGGTGACAGAATACATCCCAGGGATATACAATCAACTAGCAGACCTCTTAAGCAGAACGCAGCAACAGGTACACGAATAGGAGATTCACCCACAGGTGTTTTAACAATATTTCCAAATATGAGGAACCCCAGACATAGACCTTTTCGCCACAAAAGAAAACGCAAAATGCCAAAGCTTCGCACCCAGGTACCCACACCCTCAATCCAAAGGCAATGCTCTATGGATTAATTGGTCAGGGATATTTGCTTATGCTTTTCCACCTCTCCCACTTATTCCATTTCTGATTAAAAAAATAAAATAAAAAAAATGAAACAAACCTCACTTACCATGATACTCATAGCTCACACCTGGGCACATCAACACTGGTACACAACACTACTAGACCTGTCTGTAGCACCACATCACAAACTACCAAACAGACCAGATCTGTTGACTCAAAGGAGGGGTCAAATCAGACATCCAAATCCCAGCATACTCAATCTGGCGATTTGGCTCTTGAAGTCATAGAGTTTGGCCACTTACAACTTCCATCTGAATGTTTGGATATTCTAAAGGAAGCACACAAATCCACAACTAGACAATGTTATGCAGCTAAATGGAAGCGTTTTGTCTGTTATTGTCAGCCCAAAAGTATTGATCCACTTAGAGCTGCAGTACAGGATATTGTTTGCTATTTACTACACTTACTAAAAGCAAATTTTGCATATTTGTCTATTAGGATTCATTTAACAGCTATAGCTGTTTACCCCCAAAACAGACAACATACTTCCCTCTTTAGGATTCCTGTTATTAAGGCTTTTATGGAAGGTCTTATAAGGGTTATTCCATCTATAGCTCCTCCAGCCCCCTGTGGAATCTTAATATTGTACTCACAAGACTTATGGGGGCCACCATTTGAACCCATGCGTTATTGTACTCTACAGTTTTTAACATGGAAAGTTGCTTTCTTAGTAGCAATCACTCCTTTAAGAAGAGTTAGAGAAATTCAAGTGTTCACTGTATGAGTACATTTCTTTCAAATTCATAAACACAAACTAGCTTTTAGAACAAATGCAAAATTCCTACCAAAGGTGGTTTCACCTTCTCATATCAAGCAGTCAGTGGAGTTGTCAGTCTTCTTTCCACAGCCAGATTCAGTTGCTGAAAAAGCTCTTCACACCCTTGATGTTAAAAGAGCTATCATGTACTGTATAGACAGACAAAAAGATTTCACTCTTTGTGACATTTTCAGAACCTCACAAAGATAAACCTATTTCAAAAAATGGATTTGCCAGATGGATAGTGAAGTGTATTCTAACGTGCTATCTTAAAGCTAAAAGACACTTACCAATAGCTCCTAATGCACATTCCCCTTGGAAAAAAGGAGCTTCAATGGCATTCTTAGGGAATATACCAATGGCAGACATATGTAAAGCTGCCACATGGTCTACACCACACACATTTACTAAACACTACTGTGTGAATGTATTTTCTCACCAACAAGCAAACGTTGGACAGGCAGTACTTAAAAACTATTTCAAACTACTCCAACTCCTACAGGCTAGCCACCACTAATTTTGGGAGGGAACTGCTTTACAGTCTATGCAAAGCATGTGTATCTACAGCTACAAATGCCATTGAACGGGAAATGTTACTTACCCAGTAGAAATCTGTTTGTGGAATGTAGTGTATATATATCTATCTGTGGTCTCCAACAATTTCTGTAGTGAGAGAAATCTGACAACTCCCACATTATTTACCAGACACCCCAACGCCCAGCTTCCTTGACTTTAAGCCTAATGTCCATAGAGCCAGATACATATGTTACGAACAAAATATTTTTACAAGGGACACTATGACAGGGCTCCCACGTGAGTGAGAGCGTGGTCTTTAGGGATGTATGAACATGTGTGCATATGAATGGGATATATGTGTATGGTTAACTAAAAGCCTCTGGCATATGTACTTGTGGCCCAGGACCTACCTTACGCCAGATGTGGCACAGTTACATGTATAACACAAAATAAAATTTAAATGGGAGAAATTTAACATGCACAAATGTTCATAATGTGAAACATTTTTCTGCGCTTCAAATTTCTCCCAATCAAAAAATGACTGTATCTTTATAGTTATTGAATGGCATGGTGTTCTACTTGCCAGTGGAGCAAGAGGCCTGCTGTTTGTAAATGCAAAAAATTGAGAAAATCAAAATGAAAAGTTAACTTAGTCATAAGGTAACTTTTCATTTTAATTTTCTCTGGTTTAAAAGCATTGAGAAACATAATTTTGTTCTCACCTCCAATATCGAGTTGACAAGGACTTTTATTTAAGAGTTACATAGCTTAGTGCTTCAATTCTTCACCTTCACCTTAAAAAAAAAACGGGAGACACAGAAGATCTTCTGTTTTTTCCCCCCGCCTCCCCACCGGCCCCTTTGTGAGACGTCACTGTTTGTTTTCTCCACTGGAGCAGGAAGCGGCCTTGCAGACCCCTCAGATTTTAATGTAAAAATGTGATGTGTCCATGTTGCGTTTCCTGTCGCGGGCATTAGCCCCACCCACTCAAGTGAGGTACCATTTTTATCGGAAGACTTCGGGGAACACAGAATAGCGGAACAGGTGTTGTTACTCCTTGTCTTTCTCTACATTTTGTCCTTCCAAATATAAGACTGTGTAAAAAAGATGTCTATTTGAGAAATGCCCTTTAATTCACATGCTAGTATGGGCACCCCAGAATTCAGAGATGTGCAAATAACCACTGCTTCTCAACACCTTATCTTGTGCCCATTTTGGAAATACAAAGGCTTCCTTGATACCTATTTTTTACTCTTTATATTTCACCAAATGAATTGCTGTACACTCTATATTTAATGAAAACCCATTGCAAGGTGCATCTTGTTTATTAGCTCTGGGCACACAGGGTTCTTGATGAACCTATAAGCCCTATATGTCCCCGCAACCAGAAGAGTCCTGCAGACGTAATGGTATATTACTTTTGAAAATATGACATCGCAGGAAAAAGTAAAACGTGGCAAAAAATGCCTGTTTTTTTACACCTCAATTTCAATATTTTTTTATTTCAGCTGTTATTTTCAGTTGGAAAACCTTGTAGGATCTCCACAAATGACGCCTTACTGAATTCAGAATTTTGTCTACTTTTCAGAAATGTTTAGCTGTCCGGGATCCAGCATTGGTTTCACACCCATTTCTGTCACTAACTGGAAGGAAGCTAAAAGCACACAAAATAGTAAAAATGGGGTATGTCCTAGTAAAATGCCAAAATTGTGTTGAAAAATGTGGTTTTCTGATTCAAGCCTGCCTGTTCCTGAAAGCTGGAAGGTGGTGATTTTATTGATGATGCCATTTTCAGTGAAAAAACAATATGCTTTCTTCTGCAGTCCTTTTTTTCCAATTTTTCTGAAAAAAAACCCCAAAAGCTTAGCTGTGTTTTGGCTAATTTCTTGGTCTCCTCCAGGGGAACCCACCAACTCTGGGTACCTTTAGAATCCCTAGGATGTTGGGAAAAAAGGACGCAAATTTGACGTCCATAGCTAATGTTGACAAAAAGTTCTGAAAGCCTAAGCGCGAACTACCCCAAATGGCCAAAAAGGGATCAGCACTGGGGGCAGGAGCTAAGGGGTTAAGAAATAGCATTTTAGAAAAAGAAGTACTGTATCAAAAAATGAGTGAAATTATGTAAATGATCTTGAGATTCTATAAACTGTAACTCATTACAAGGCCATTATATGATTTGGATTCTAATGCTGCCATACGGAGGATTGATTGTATAGGAATAGTTCTACATGGTTACATAAGTGGTTTGTGTGTGTGTATACCTTTTAAGAGAAGGTGTAGACAAAAATGAGGAGATTCCTTTAAATCTATGTTCTGCACTGCACTATGGGCTGGCCCAGTCCATGACCTTTTACCGAAACGCGTAGGCCAGGTTTTCTTTGTGGCACCTTGCACTTTGCACTTTATTGAATTAAATAATAAATCCCTTTTGAAAAGCAACTAGTCGAACAGGATTTGTGCTTTCTCTCAGAATTGCCTGAAGAACAGTGTGCAGATTGGGGTAGGCTTCCTGGGAGAGAACTATATATATATAATATATATATATGTATGTAAAAAACATTTTTTCTGCAGACACCAGATCTTAACTTTACCTAGTGGCGCCTGCCGTTATGGGATGGGTGTGTGTGGGGGTGTATGTATATGTGTGTGTGTGTGTGTGTGTATATAGATATATATATATATATATATATATATATATATATATATACGGATTTGTGCCATCTCTCTGAATTGCCTGAAGAACAGTGTGCAGATTGGGGCAGGCTTCATGGGAGAAAACTATATGCACGACAGACCCTGTGGATAACACCACGCACGGCCTTCGGCCTTATGTGCTGTGTGGTTAACTGCCTGCGGGCCCAGACAGTAGGCCAAACCCTGCGGGAAACTCCACGCCAAGCACAGCCAAACGCTGTGTGTGATGTAGGGTTGTATGTTTGTGGGAGGGTTGGCTTTATGTATAGTAATAAAATATTACTTTACACAAAAACAAAACCTAGAAATTCACTGAAAAAAACAAAGGTTAAAGGGGCATTATTGTTAGGTGTCAGTGGCAACAAACCTTTAAGCTGAAAAAAAAAACTGAAATTCACCAGTTCTAGTTATCTGTATAACTTGTGCTATAAGGGAACTATAACTTGAGTCCCACGGCTAATTACCCAACATATTACACCACTCATTAGAAATTCAATAACATCACTGCAACATTTGAAATAGCATCATTGATGAGAAGACTGTGCATGGCGGGACGGAAGTTATAGTTATGTTTTGCCATAAGTAGCAATAACTTTAACTGATGAATTCAGTATTATTTTTTTGTTTAAAATGTTAGTGTCACTGAAATTTATATCCCAACTATAACGTCACTTTAACCTTTGTTTTTTTCAGTAAAAAACAAAAACCCATAGATATATAATATATATATATTAATCACCTTGTACCTGTTAGTGGGAGATACACTACCCTCTCAGGGCGTCCTCGGTGTGTGGGAACGGACACCCGCTACACAATCATTCAAATTCTCTCCTCCCACTCCGGAGAGAAAAACACTGTATGCTCAGCTTCAGTGTATACTTTTCAGTGTTTAATTCTTTCTCAAAAGAAAACATTAAAATTGGAAACTATCACAAAAAGCACAGTATACTGTATAGAATCTCCCTGTGCCGGAACTTGTATACAGAGTACTATCTTTCCTGTTAAGAAGCCTATCTTGCAACATGTAAGGGCGATTGTCAACCAAGATCAGAAATATCCAGTGGGATGCCATTTTGAGACAACGCATGAAGGCGACTGAACTCTGATGAGGTTTTTTGGTCTAGACAAGGTAAAGAGACAGCAGAGACTGGGAGACAGATGTACAATGTTGAGGGAATTGGAGTCCAAGTATATCATTAATTTGGAGACGTTTCAACCAAATGGACTTAACATCAATGAAGAGTTAGCTGTACATTTGAACACATAATTCATGGAGGCTCTGATTTCAAGTTTTCCAGAATCTGTGTTTTTGTTCTGTGCTTTCCCCTTCTTGGAGAGTCCGGTGAAATGCTTTATGGAAGGTCTCATGCTTCCAGCCTAATAGAAAGGTTTTTAATACTTAATAGTTTATTTTTCTTTCTTTCTTTGTACTTTTGGACTCTTTTCTCACCTGGTAGGTTCACAAACACAGGGTGGATATGAAGTAGCTCTTCTTCTTGTGCTCATTTCTAATTTTAATGGTTTTCCTTTGAAATTGGGACTCTTTGGTATCTACTTTCCCACCTTCCCTTTTTTCAAGTAGACTCAGAGATAACATTGGGGATGAAGGAATATGAAAACTAGCATAGAGAAATGGGGGAGTGGAATATGAGGGGGTGAGACATGCACCCACTCTTGGGTCTTACTGAGGAAGGATAATTAATTTATGTGATAGCACTTTTTCATCTTTTGGGATGTATGACTTAAAAAACTCTCAATTGTTTTACTTGGTGAAATATTTCTTCTGCAGTACTCCTCGTAGGCATATAGGGGTGCCAAGACGGGTGGTAGTCCTTGGAAGAATTTCCCCTCTGGAATATTGCATGCCAGTAGGAATTCTCTGCCCACTAGGGCTTGATTGTATAAAAGGATACTTTTTATGAGCTCTAGTTTTGAGATGGTAGTAATTGGCCAGTTTAGGATGATTGGAATGTACTTTCATTTTCTCATTTGAATCGTGTTTGACGTATGAAACATTTGTTGTATTATTTTGAATTGAAAAACCTTTTTAACGATTTATTAGGAAATAACGAACGATAATAATATCAATTAATTATTGGTAGGGAAAGAGAAAAGACTTTATGATGCCAAATGAGTGTTTTGTTTATATTGTCTGTATGAAACAGTAAGTGAATGTTTTACGAGGTGTATATACGAGGAAGTAGCTGTGTGATAGTCTGTAAAGGCACAGTGAGTGGGTGTCTGAGCAGCTGTGTAGCTGAGAGAATTGGCTTGTGAGTGTTTGTATAGATTACTGCTGTATGTTTCAGCAACTGTGTTCGTGTGTAATGCTCTCTGTTACCGAGAACGTGGATGAGTGAATGCCTTTATAAGTGGCTGTATCCACAGGTAAGTGGTTCTGTTATTTCTTGTGTGGTACAGTAAGTGTATGTGTGAGAAAGTGTATACGTAAGAAAGAGGATCTGTTAGTAGCTGTATAGGTAATTATGTATGTGTGTGGGAGGTTTAATTGGTGACTGAGTAGCCATAATAGCGTCTTTATTAATCAGTGTGTGATTTAGTGAGTGTGTCAGTGACTGATTTTATATTTGAGTTGCGGTTCCCATAAGTGAGTGCTGCATCAGTAAGTCATTGTGAGAGTAAGTGGATGTGTGAGTACATTTATTTGTAAAAAAAGAAAAGTGAGAGTATGAGTGGCTGCATGGGTGAGTATGTGGGTGAGTGAGTGCCTGTATATATTGGTGACGGGGAGTAGGAGTTGTATGGGTGATTGGGTGTATTAGTCTTTGTATTGGTGGGTAAGTGGTTGTGTAACTGTCTGTATGGGTGAGTGAGGGAGTGTGCCTTTTGTTGTATAAAGTGAATGAGTGGATGTGCATGTGTTTATATGTATTTTATAGTAGTTTTGTGAGTCATGTATGAGTGAGTGGGTGTATCACTGGTGTATTGGGCTGTGAATGGTTGCATGAGTGTGGTAATGGCATAGTTATGTATGAATGAGTGAGTAGGTATGTTAGTGCTGGGTGAGTGAATAGGTGTGTGGCAGTAGTTGTATTGCTCTGTCAATGAGTATTTTAGTATTTGTATGTGTGGTGATCTATGTGAGTTTGTGTAAGAGTAAGATTGGGTGTGTGAGTGGTTCTGAGGATGACGGCTTCAGTGATGTCATCAGTGATGCTATTTGAGATGTCATCAGGGATGTCATCAGTGATGTCACTGACTAATGTAATATATGATGCCATAAGCAATGCGTTACAGGGGTGCAAGTTATAGTTAGCTCAGATAACTATAACTGCTGAACTTTTCTGATTTTGTGAAAGTAAATTCAGGGCCTAACTATAATGTCCCGATAACCTTTGAATTTTGTCAGTGCATTGCTAAGGTTTTTTTAATTCTGTTTTCTAACTATGACGTCCCTGTAACCTTTGTTTTTTCAGTGAATTTCTATGTTTTTTTTAAACGTATAATAATGTTGTGATGTACAATCCACCTTCATGGATCTCCTGTTTGATGGATCCAGACTGTTTGGAGAGAAAACTGTCTCAGCGCTTGAAAGGTTCAAGGAGAGCAAAGCCACGGCTAAGTCTTTTTGTCTTCAGTCACTCTCCTCAAGCTATAGACCTTTCCTTTGGTTTAGGGGGTTTGGCTGCAGCTCCTCCTTTCATGGGAGGCAGCAGTTCCAGGGTCAACAGTCTGCCAACCCCCTTTATAGGTCATACAGAGGTCGGGGTAGACTTAGGTAATGTGGTGCCGACCAGCAGCCTCCCTCTTCTTCTTCATCCGCTGGGAACCTTTCAGTAAAGCAGCCGTAGTTCTCTCTTCCTTTCAGCAGCATGTGTTGCCCGTAGGTGGAAGGTTGATTGATTTTCTTCAAAAGTGGGAGTCAATAACATCAGACTCATGGGTGTTGAGCATTGTAGGAAATGGGTATGTCCTTCCCTTTTAGGAGTTTCGCCTTTCCTTCCCTCCCCAGCATTCTTTTTTTTCAGAGGATCGCCTGCTGTTACTTCAGCAGGAGGTAACAAAAATCTGCAGTTAAAAGGCGCAGTGGAGTTGGTTCCGGAGCAGGAAAAGGGTCAGGGATGTTACTCAAGATATTTCCATATCCCCAAGAAAGATGGTCGTTTGAGGCCCATCCTCGGCGTGAAGATTTTGAATTGATATCTCAAGCAGAAGTTCAAAATGCTGACCCCAGCTCAGGTGCTTCTGGTGCTCGACAAGGAAGACTGGATGGTTTCTATCGACTTGCAGGACACATATTTTCACATCCCTATTCTGCAGTCGCACACGAAGTAGCTCCGGTTCATGGTGGGTTTGCATCACTACCAGTTTGTGGTCCTTCCTTTTGGTCTTACTTCCACACCTCGAGTCTTTACAAACGTGATGGCAGTGGTTGTAGCGCATCTCAGAAGGAGGAGAATATAGGTATTCCCTTACCTGGACGATTGGCTGGTCTTTAGAATTGGTGCTGCACCATCTGCGGATGACAACCCAGTTGTTGTTCAACCTGGGCTTTTCTTTGAAAGTACCCAAATCTCACCTGGAGCTCTCTCAGAGCCTCCTGTTCATAGGGGGAGTACTGAATACAACACTGAATCATGACTTTTTACCTCCTCTGAGGATTCGGGACATTCAGGCTGTGATTCCAGTGTTTCAAGATGGAGCGGTTGTTCCGGTCCTAAAGGAACTATGCCTGCTCGGCCTGTTCACTTTCTGCATTCTGCTGGTCATTCACACGCTTTGGCACATGAGAGCTCTCCAGTGGTGACTCCGCAAGCAGTGGTTTCAATACAACGGAGATCTCAAGGAGTCTATAACAATCTCCAGAGACACTGCAGTCGATCTTCGAATGTGGAAGGTGGACGACAATCTATCACAGCGGAGGCTGTTTTGTCTTCCACCTCTGGTGACCACAGTCATAACGGATGCTTCCGCTCTAGGGTGGGGAGCGCATCTGGGGGATCTAGAGATCAAAGGTCTTTAGTTTCCAGTGGAACAGATGTTTCACATCAATCTGTTGGAGTTACATGCGATACTCAAGGCGTTCCTCCCTTCCATTCGCAGTCAGTCAGTTCAAGTCTTGACAGACAACAGTATTGCGATGTGGTACATCAACAAACAGGGATAGGTAGGGTCATATCTTCTCTGCAGAAAGGCTGTACGACTTTTGTCCTGGGCTCAGGGCCAATGGATTTGCATAGTAGCCAACCATTCGGCTGGAGTTTTTAATGTACGTGCGGACAGTCTCAGCTGGCATTTTTCCGTCGACCATGAGTGCCGACTTCGTTCGGCGGTGGTGCTTCACGTCTTCTAGTTATGGGGTTTGCCTCCGATAGACCGGTTTGCCACTCATGAGAATTGTTGTTCTGCAACCTTCAATATTCAATGCAGGGAGCACGTTTCAGTTGAGCTGGGGCAATGGTTACTTTGTGGATTTCTTCCTAGTCCTTTGATTCCTCAACTTCTAAGGAAGATTCGCCAAGATCTGGCCCAGGTAATATTGATAGCTCCGAATTGGGCAAGAAGGGTGTGGTACACCGACCCCTTCACCTCTCGCTGTGCTGTCTGCTCCGTCTCCCTCAGACGGCAGACCTCCTATTGCCGGGGCAGGTTCTACACCCTACCTCCAGAGCCTGCACATACATGCCTGGGGACTGAACGGGGCAATCTGTATTCTTTTTTTCTCTCTCCAGAAGTGTTGGATGTTATTTGATCAGCCAGGCGACACTCCAAACTGTCAATGCTGGTAGATGGGCCAGGTTTGTTAAATGGTGTGAAGAGAGGCACGTTGAACCTTTAAAGGCCCATTTGTCCAAGGTTTTACAATTTGCTTTCACCTTGGCACAACAGGGTTGCGCAGTTGCGACAGTGAAGGGCTATCTGCACTGTCGGCATTTATTTGTTTACCTGACCAAACCTCTTTATTTAAGTCTCCTATAGTTCTAATGTTTGGTAAGGGTTTGACTGATAGGTTTCCTCCCACTCAGTTTATTATGCCTCAGTAGGATTTAAATTCAGTTTTAACGTACCTAATGGGTACACCATTTGAACCATTGCATAGGTGCCCGTTGAGGCTTCTTAGGTTTTCTCATAGCGATCATGTCAACTAGCCGTGTTAGTGAGCTGCAAGCTCTAAGTGTAAAACCCCTGTTTACCACTTTCCATGCTAACAAGGTGGTTTTGAGAACCAGGGTGACTCTCCTGCCAAAGGTTGTGACACCTTTTCATTTAGAGAAGCCCTTCCATCCTTTTACCCTCCTCCCCATCCCTCTAAGGAGGAGGAAAGGCTGCTCCTTCTGGATCCAAAGAGAGCACTGAGCTTCTGTGTGGACAGGACGAGAGAGTTCTGGAGGGACGATCAGCTCCTTGGCTACATGGGCAAGATGAAGGGCAAAGCCATCCACAAAAGAATGGTATCAAGGTGGGTCATTCTTTGCATCAAAATATGTTATTCACTGGCAAAGAAGGATCCTCCTAAGGGCATTAGAGCTCGTTCGACTAGAGCTTAGTCTACTACTTCTGCTTTGGCTAGAGGTGTGCCTGTGGTGGATATTTGTAAGGCAGCAATCTAGGCTTCGCTCCACACTCTCACAAAGCATTATTGCTTGGACTCAGAAGTGAGGAGGGACGGTCATTTTGGCCGTTCAGTGCTGCAGGATTTCTTGGTATAGCCAAACAGGCACCCACCTCCAAGTGCGGTACTGCTTTGGGATTCTGTTCAAAAGGTGGTGAATCCACAGGTAGTTGTATCCATCAGAAGAACAAGTTACTTACCTTCGGTAACGCTTTTTCTGGTGGATACATTATCTACCTGTGGATTCCTTGCGGTCCCACCTGCCTCCCCATTGCCTTTCAGGTTACGCCAAGAAAGATACGATTTGTATGTATATTGTATATATGTATTTCTGGCAAGTTGTGTGTGCAGAATGTATATTTATATGTACATGTATACAGGTAAATTCTTGTGTTGAGTTTGCACATGTTGTGCTTGTGACGTTGATGTTCACCCGTTCGCCTCAGTGTTCACCAGAAAAAGCGTTACTGAAGGTAACTTGTTCATTTAATGTGTACCAAACATGTTTCTAGTCTCACTATTTGATGTAATTGAATGGAGAGACAATTGCAATGATAATCTCTCTCCCTCTCTCTCTCTCTCCCTCTCCCTCTCCCCCTCTCCCCCTCCCCCTCCCCCTCCCCCTCCCTCTCTCCCTCTCTCCCTCTCTCCCTCTCTCCAATCCCAGTATGGGAAGGAAGAGAGAGGGAGTGTCACAGTACCTTTGGGGGAGCCTAAAGGCATCTGCAGTCCTAGCCGATTCACCATGTCCTGCAGGAGGCTTACTTGAAAAGCAGCTCCCTGCTTCTGGGAGCAGTGTTTTCATCTTTCTTCCCTGTATGCATATTTACAATCAGGGAAGGGTCCCGCTGTCAGAAAGCAGACTTTGTTGGCTTTTGCTTGGTTGGGGCTGTCATCTCCCACCAAGCAAAAGCAAACTGCTGTGTCCCAGAGGTGGGCATCCTGGGACATAGCATGATCTGGCTCTGGGGGAGTGGCGGTCCCAGGGCCATCAGTGCCTCCAACGAATATAGCCTCGGGGAGGTGGTGGTCCCTGGGGCCGTGGGAGGGGGGACGCAGCCAATCACTGTTTATAATTAGTGCCCCGGGGAAGTGCTGATCCCTTGGGCTGTGGGGGGAGGGGAGGCGACCCCCCCCACCATATGTCTTTAAAGACCTGGGGAGGTGGCCCTCCCACCTCAGTATGGTAAAAGCCCTGGGAATGTGGAGGTCCCCGGGGCATCAGGGGGGCCGGCACCCCGCAGCATTAAATTAGCAATGTTCCTGGGACTTGGCCCACCCATGAGCTTCAGAATAAAGAGCGTGGGAACCCATGCTTCGTTTAAAAAAAAAAAAATCATTTTACCAGATCCATGCGATTCACGGCAAAAAAAAAAAAAAATGGCTTTTAGCTCTGGGGGATCCCTCTGGGACCCCAGCACCAGAGCTAAGGGGGTCAGGGTGACTCCACCCTGGATCTCTTGTTTTTTTTCTTTGTTGTTTTTGTTTTTTTACTTTTTTTTGTGGAACTCAGCTGAAGCCGAGTCCCAAGATGGCTGCCAATACTTCCTTGTTTGTAGTGTTGGCAGCCAATCAGAGCTGTGCATTTCCCTGCACAAGCTTGTCTTTTTTCATGAAGTGGTTGTGGCCAGAGATATACAGATTTATTTTCCCTTTAATATTTCCAAAACTACTGATGGGATTTACACCAAATAGGTAAAAGCACAATCTGCGTCCTGAAAGCTAGCTTTCTGCCAAATTTGGTAGAATTCCGTCCACTGGTTCAGGCTGTAGTCATGTCTAAAGGTCCTATGGGAATTAGCATGGGAAACGCAACCCCCCCACTTTTCTCAGTCCTGCCTTATGGATCACCCTGAAACTTTTGCTGCGCAACAAGAATCACCAACACACTTTTTTGGGAATGTTTCTGGGGTGATTCGTCAAACTTTGCCAAAGATGGAACAAATATATATTATATATAATTTTTTTTTTTCCAAAGGAGAAAGCTTAGTTGGAAACATTTTACATCTCCGTGAAAGAAAAGGATTACACATCAGCTCTACAGCAGACCGATAAAAGATTGATTGTATTTTATTGTTTTGTATAAAGACAAAGCATTCCTGTTTCAAATCACCATAGGAAGCAAGAAATGTCTTCATGACTGGATACCTTTTTTAAACTAACAGTAGAGCGATAAAGCCAAGCAAGGTGGCATTCATTGTCAAAAAACACACAGAAAAAAGTCTATGCCCTTGTGTAATAAGCATTATTTCCTTTGTTCTTTTTTTTTACATTTCTTTATTTATTTTCAATATTGAACACTGTTGAGACAGTACTGTGCAACACAAAAGACCACCAGTAACTATATAAAGTAATACTATGTTAATGTTCTATTTTTCGGGGTGTCGCAGTCCTCCAGGGTTCATGCTGTACAACAGAACAATATAGATTTCTCATGTAACAGTCTCCCACACACCATCCATTTACAGAGTAGACAATGCGGAACACAATTTATTTAAGTTATTTAAGAACGAAAGTACATTTCATTCATTCATTCATTAGCTTTATTTCGGTAAATATAAATACCATAAAAGCGCATCACACAAAAAAGAAACGGCAAGCTACATAATAAACAATTTAAGTCATAAAAGATTGAAAAGGAGAAAAAAAAGAAAAGAGAAATATTTACACATAAGCAGTTCCCTCATGGAAAATCGCACCTTATAGTTATGTAAAAACGCATTATAGGTAAAAGAATAAAATACAAGCCTGGCAAACCATATCAGATAAAAAGGACATTTCGATTTAAAAAATATCTAAGAAAGATAAAAACAGCAGGTAGGGGATGCATCTGAAGCAATAAAAGTGATATGTGCATGCAATGATAAATCCATCAATTGTTGTTTACCACATTCATTGTTAAATTTCCCTCTGCTTTTTTAAGCGTGTTCAATCTGATACGCCAGATTGAGTCTAAATATTTTGACAAACAACAAACCACTAAAACCGATGAATCAGATTTAAAAATTCTCAAAGCTAGCAAGCAGTTTTTAAAACCCTTACTTCTGCACAGAGGAATGATCCAACGGGCTCTTTGTTTGGAGTATGCGGGGCATTGGAAGAGAATATGAGTTACTGATTCTTCTCTAGCACAGCCCATCGGACACATCTTAGAAGAACAACTAAAATTAGGCCATTTATAAGTGAGGGAACGCAAAGGAAGAGAGCCCACCCTGAATCTAATGTATAATGAACGAGCAAACGGGGAAGATACTATATCCATATATTGTGCAAATTCATAATGACATTTAAAATATAAAAAGTTTCCCGTCATGGATGATGACGAGACAGCGGACAGTTGGGAAAGTTGAACATGGAGCCAGAAAGCATCCTTTAGAGTCTGGGTTGCATTCTTAGGGATAGATAATGGTTCCTTCCAATAGGACCCCAAACCAAGAAGCGAGAGGGTCCTTTCTACATATGCACACCACTTGATTTTGGAGCTAGTGTTGTTGGCCATCAAGTTAGCTAGCGCACATCTATAATGGACAAGAGAATCTGATGACCATAGGCGAATCCAGTACAACAGGGGCTTGAGTGCAACAATCTGGCTGATAGAAGGGAGATTTAGGTCCATGCGTATTGGAAGCATTGGGGTACTGGAAGGAACTCTTAGCAATGACCTTAAGAAAGAGTTCTCCACTTTTATCAAATCATCCAGGCAACAGTGGCCCCACAGTTCAGCTCCATAGATTGCTCCCCCTCTTGCTTGTAGTTTGTAAATTTCTACTGCGGGCGTCATGGCAAAGCTAGGAGATCTAGCTGCAAATCTTGCAATGCCACTCGCTCGCTGTTGCAATCGTAAAGTTGCCTTCTGGATGTGGCGCTGCCACTTGTGCGAGTCTTCTAGTTTCAGGCCTAAATAATCAAAATCGCTGACTCTTTCCAGCGCGGCACCCTCTAAATAGATAGGTCGTCTCATTCTGCCTTTCCTATCGCCAAACACCATGCACTTGGTTTTTAATCGGTTGATTTCGAGCCCATAATCATTGCAATAGTCAATGAATCTTGAAAGCAGGGTTGATAGGCCTGTGGCTGTTTGAGAAACCAGCAGGGTGTCATCGGCAAAAAGAAGGCAGGGGATCTTCTGCCCTCCTATTTTAGGCGAGTCGTTAGAGCACTCCATAAGATAAGGGATGCATGCGTTTATGAAGAGAAGGAATAAGGTAGGGGCAAGAACACAACCTTGTCTTACACCTCGGGCAGTAAGGAATTTTTCTGTTAATTCACCTTGTGGGCCCCATCTAATTCTGCCATAGTTGCCAGTGTAAAGATCCCTGATAATATTTAAAATAGAACACGGGACTCCTATTTTAGACAGAACTTCCCACAGTTTGTGGCGGGGTACTAGATCAAAGGCCGATTTTAGATCTACAAATGCTACATATAGATGGCCTAAGTCAACATCGACAACTTTCCATTTAATAGAAGTAAAACGAAATATCTGATCTAATGTGCTAGTTTTTTCTCTGAAGCCCGCTTGTAGATGATTTAAGATTTGATTTTCAACTAGCCACTTGTTCAGCCTGCTCAACAACTGATAACAGAAAATTTTTTGAAGGTTGTCGAGGAGGCTGATGGGTCTATAATTACCCGGGTTGTTCCTCTCTCCTTTCTTATGGATGGGCACTATAATCGCCTCTTTCCATGAGTCAGGATAAATTCTGCTAGTCAAGATGGCATTAGAAAGTCTGTTAATATATGGGCCCCAGGTGTTCTGGTCCACTTTAAACATATCAGAGGGGATCCCGTCCATCCCAGGGGCTTTTGCTGCTTTCTGGGCTGCAATGGCCGACACAGTTTCGTTCAGTGTAAAAGGGGGCAAGAAAGCCAAAGGCTCGTCAAAAGTTGTTGGCTCCTCCGAAATTATGTCAGAAGTATGACTTGCCGACAATGGTCCATACAATTCCTTAAAGTAGGAGAGCCAGATGTCAGGAGAAATATAAGACTCCAGGTGAGATGCGCGGTTCTGATCACCACAGGAAACTAGGAGCCAGAACCGTTTTGAATCATGGACGGTAGCTGCCTCGAGTAAATTGCTCCATAGCCCCTCTTCGTACTCGAATTTACTTTTGTTGCAAATGGAAGCATAATGACGTCTAGCAGTGATGATGCCTGATCTGTCTTTGGTCTTTAGCGCGATGGCCAAAGTATTTTTGGCCTCCCTACACCTCTTGTTGGACCATTTAGTATGTGGTCGAATACAGGAAATAGTCAGTGGCCTTGGACGTTTAGTAAACAGCTCTTTCAGAGTAGAAAAAAGGTCCAAATGAAGAGGCAATATTTCTAATGGAGCCAGAATAAGGTTGGTATCAAATAACTGGTGAGAAGAGGTTAGGGCACGCAATTTTCCTTGAAGCTTATTTGATTGCACAAGGGAGTCCCACCTTACTGTACGCTTATTACTGGACAGCTCCATAGCAGTAGAGGAGACAGGGGGAAGTGCGACCCCTACATTCGAACGTATGCAATAAGAAGATGGAATATCACCTACAAGTTCCAATTCGTAAATTGCATCAAGTACCACTAAGCAGGAAAGTTTTCCATACTTTACATTGCTTCTGATACAAAACGATCTTTTTAAAAAATAAAATAACCCATCCAAATTTATTAAAAATGCAAATAACATCAGACAAATGGAGACCCAGAGGATGAAACTCCATCTTTCCTTCTGGACCAGCTTTTCTACCATACATCACTGCACTCAAATATGGTGTCCTAATCCATTTTAGAGGGCCACAGGGGATATTGGGCCCAGTGGCGGGGGTTTGAGGCCTTTTTGCCCCTGATATCCCGGTAGGGGTTTGCAACAATCCTGTGTTGAATCCCTCACCAGGCTGATGGTACGCAGGTGCTGCCACAATGTTCTCACTTCTCTGGCATCCTCACTTCTAAAGGAGGAGAACAGGTCGTAGGTCTTGGTGCTCCCGGTGACGCCCCTCTGACATACTGTGTCACTGTATCCCACAATGCATCGGCTTCGGCCCAGTCAGCACAGTGCATTCTTACACTACGGCCCCTCCAGGCCTATGTGGTTGCCGACTTCAGCACTACGCACTGACTACGGCCTGATTGGCAAGGTACAAGGCTCAATTCACTACTACTCTCCCCTTACACGTGGGTGTTGCCCATGCTGTCCTGCACATGGGCAGCGACACGATGGGTGCAGCAGCCATTCTGTCACACCTCTCAAAGGGAGTCCACTTGACAGGCCCTCCACTGGTCCTCACTCCCTTCAACTCTCTCCTCTTCCTCACAGGGCACACTGGTCTTGGGAAGCAAGAAGGCGCTGGTGCTCCAGGGCATTTAGTTTTGTTTTCCCTGGATGATGTCCCCCAACCCAGCAGGGAGCATAATGTGCTTTGGCCCCCAGTCTGGGTCACTGGTCGTACGTTTTGCAAAGTTCCCCTTTTACACAGCCTGTCTGGCTGCTTGGCAAATAACAATATTTGGCTTCTTAAAATCCCTTTCTTATAGCCCCTTTCCAAGCACCAAATGTGATTTAGGGTATGAGTATTTGAGGTTTTATGCGGGGATTCTGCTTCTTTTGAAGTGTCCAGTCCTCTGTTCCCGCATCCTCTTGAAATTAGCCTGAAACAGCAGAGGCAACTACAAAGCAGGTCATGAGAGTGACTAGAGTTCTCACCTGGATGTCAGTCACAGTGATATATGCATGAAAAGGCTAGCCCACTGCCCAGACACCTACTTTTCATGATTCCCAATCTTTTTCATGAGATGTGCCCAGCCCCCTTCCCTGTGACCTGTGACGGAGCAACCTTCAAAGCGTACAGGGAGCCTGGCTCTCCCTTCCCAAGTGTTGGTACCACTCAGCTTACAGTTACGCAGTAATACATAAATTAGTCTGTGGTGATGTGGTGTGAACTACTCATGATGTCACCATGTAGGCCTGCGTCTCCCAAAATGGAACCTCGAGTCCTCCCTGCTATGTACCATTCACAGGTACACTTACACACAGTGCATGCATACGTCCTACACACACTGCACAGCACTGTGCCCCTGATAGGAACACATACACCGAGCACATACATTTATCATGCACACACTATGCAGCACTGTATTCTTCATTTATTGTGACGCTCATAGGCACGTATACACACAGCATATGCATTTAACCTGCGTAGACTGCCTAGCACTCTATCCCTTGTGTACTCCTAGGGACACATTACACCCACCATATGTATTCAACGTGTTCACACAGCACAGCAGTACATCCATAATGTATTGTATTGTACCATTCACAGGCACACATGCACCCAGCATATGTATTCAGCAAGCACAGACTGCTCAGCTCTACATCCTTCATGTACTGTACCATTCACAGGCACACGTACACCCAGCATATGCATTTAACATGCACACATTGCCCAGTACTTCGTAGTCCTTGTTCTGTACTCTTCCCAGGCACACATGCACCCAGTGCAAAGACACCTCTCCTGAGCTGCGCAGCACTTTACATCACTTAATACAGGCCAAGGGGGGAGTGACGCACACAGCAGCGAAACTTGGTACAAGTCTCAAAGGATCTGTTGACTCCTACTGATCACTGAATGGTATGCTGCCACCACCGCGCTCATGCCGCTTAACTCCTGGTGAAGGTGGCAGCCTTCCACCACTATGAGGTAATGATACTGCCGATCCCTGAAATCTGAATCTAACGAGGTCTTACATTTACATTTCCAGTTTTTTCCTGATTTGTCTCTTGTACATACTACTGACATTGCCTCCAGTTCTTGTCCACTCGCTTTCATTTCCTCCTGAATGTTCCTGTACATTCCTCTACAATCTGCTTTTCATTTACACTTGCTTTGGCATCCTCACGTCTTTCCCTCAGTTATCTCTGCCTAATTAGCATTGCTTCCTGCCCATCAAACCCCTTAACTCGTTTCTTGCATAGCTCTTGTGCTTTTCTCTCCTGAAGCGCTCTGTCCTTCTGCCCTCTGTCCCACTCGCTGCAGTGATTCTCGGCATGTCCTCCACTCTGTAATGGGAGTGTGTGTTCAGCACTTCATTCTTCCTCTGCTCCTTTGTTTGGCACTGACTGTGCTTATTGTGCAATCTCTTTGATGCATAAAGTGCTGAAGGGCACCACTCTGCCTCTTGAGACCCCTCAAGCCCAGCTCAAGGATTCCCTTACAGAGAAAATCAATCGCTGGTTTGAGTTACGGCCTCTGTGAGGGCATGCTTGCTGATCTCGCCATTGCGGATCTCTTTCACAGAGGATGTTGTTCTGATGACTGCTTTCAAGCGCATTATTGCTTCCATCCCCGAGTCTTTTTGATGCATGTTTGATCTTTCAGAAGAAGGGTTATTTTCTCGAGAACAAAGGTATTTTCATTCTCGTTTGGAGAGAGAGCTACAGAAGCACGTTTTGGAGTCATCAGAGATCCATTTCTACGGTATGGGTTTTCTCATTGTGTCTGGAATCTTGGTATAAACTAGATGTGACTAAAAGTTACAGTGTTTAACAATCCAGTACAAATATCCAAGGGTATGTGTTATTGTGAATGGTCAACAAATAGGGCGGGGATCACAGTGGTGTCCTTCTGTCAGTCTGTAGGGGAACAGGCAGGAACCTTTGCACCGGCAAACCCTTGACTCTCAGGACAGGCACAGCACAAAGTTTGGAGTTCGGAGTTCAGTGCATCTTTTCCTCTGGTAAAATTACTGTTCCAAAATGCATTGATCGGCCTGATGCGCCCTGTGGTTTTCCATGTTCTTTGAAAACGGGACTCAGGAGGAGCTGGATCTTAACTTGTCTTTAAAATAAACAGGATGCCTGCACAGCTTCAAATTCTTTCGATGTCTGTGGTGTTTGGTTCTGTGCGCATGCAGTCTTGCTGACGACAGCATAGAGTTCCCTGTTCGGGATTGAGACATTTGACGGTCTGTTCTATGAAAGTCATACCTTTGGGATGTCTACTGGCTATCGCTAAAACTTGGCAAAGAACCTGCCCCACCCTTTGAGGTTTGATTTAAGTTTTTACTGAACCCTTACCATTGATAAACATACCAAGTAGTTTTAAAGATAAATGTGTAAGTCACAAAGGTGCCGACATAGCTGCAGGCCATCGCATGAGGTATCACTACAGTGACAATTCGTTCTCTGAGAACAGAGTGCTGGCCTAGGCGAAAATAGTTAGATAAACAGAAAATAAAACAAGACCGTAAAAGTGGCTATTGTAACTATAATGAGATGAAGCTGAATAAAATATATCTAGGTTAAGGTGCACAGCGGCACGGCCTAGTATGTTAAAATAACGTGCGTGGAGCTATAGCTAAAATGGCTACACAACAACAGGTTTTGAATCCCCACTTTCACTTCTTATCAGCCTCTGACCTCTTCTTACTTCTTTCAGATTGATTAATAGAAGCTCCTATTGCAGTGCTGTGACATCTGAGTGATAAAGCACTTTAAAAGTACCAGTGTGATATTGTTGTCATCATTGCCTCTGCTACTCAAAAATGAGAAGCATTTTCACCCAGAATCTAAACATAGAATATTGACCTGAAAACTAAAACAAAAATGGAAATGGAAAAGACTGTTGATCTACAATATGTCGACTTGAAAAAAACAGTCCAAACAAAGCTCAGCTGAAAGCCGAAAGCACCAGTGACGGTATGCATGTTCTATGTCTGGAGATATTGGTCTTCAAAGACATACCGCCAGCAGTTACTGAAAAATACATAGGTTTGAATAAATTCGACTTCACCCACTGATGGGAGAAAATCTTGCAGGTTGTGTCCTTGAAAATCTCACTCGCGGGTCTAAAAACTATTGTGATTATTTGGGGCCATTTTACTCCTGCATCGAATGTGATCACATGTTCTTTAACAGAGGGAAGTCCTCAAGTAAAGTGCAGCATAGATAAAATGCCATGCACAGAAAGAAGCAGTAGACTTATAATTGAGCGGAGGTTACTCGCGAGTGTACATCCAAAGATTAAACCTGGGGAAAATTTACATTCCGTTGGCGTAATTTTAGGAATTTTAAGGTACGCTTGTTTTTTCAAATTTTGTGTCATTTTGACAACATTTCCCATTATTACTTGAGATCAGATTACTCAGATTTCACACACCCTATGGACAAAGATGGCAAGTTTAACAAGCAGTCAGAACGCAGTATTTGAAGGTTTTGGAAACCACAACTGTGATCAAGGAAAAGTTCACAATATTAGGAATTGGCATCACCATATATTTGGATATTTGCTAGCTTCCTGGACTGTCGTGCTCAGGGATCTTAGCAAGACAAAAAGCACTATGTAGTTGGCTAATGAAATCCTTTTTCACCAAGTATACAAAAAAATAGACGTTGGGACTTCCTCCCCAGCACTAGGACTGATGTGGTCCCAGAGTTCCAACACAAAGTTTTACTGCTGAAATCATGAATTTTAATTATTCAGGTTGTCACACAAGGGATGGAAATGGTTTATTTCAATGTAGCTTATAAAATTCTACTTTCACATTTCGAAAGTGCTATCTTCTTCCTTGTTTGTCTTCTCTTATCTCTACTTTTTTCTTTTGCTTTCTTTTTCTCTGATTTATCACATAACTATTTGGATACGCTTTACAGCATTAATTCCGTCTCTTTTAAAGCTGTGCATAAAAACAATGTCTAAAGGTACAGAGCTGCAATAATTATGCTAAATTGTGGTGCTGCCCTGATCATCAAGGTGTTTGTCGTGAATAGGTAAACCAGCAAGGAGGTGTCATGGGTAGATGTGATGAGACTGGACAAAGAGAAAGGAACAGGGCACACTTAAATCCACAATCTATAAGACCTTGCAGGTACTTTAAATCATAGTGGTCACATCACTTTCATAGATGTATTTTCCCTCCTAGAATTGGATGTTTGATAAAAATTAAACAGACACACGCACGCACACACTCTCCCCTCCCTAACCCCCCAATTTTCTGTTTTTACACAAAGATAAGTGATTCTGCTTTGTAGGATTTAATCCATCAAAATTGCACACTGACTTATGCAAATTTGCCTTACCAGAACAAACTGAACACACCATTCCAGTTTTAGTGGCTCTGACTCACATGAACATTGCACATTCAATTTAGAAGTATATCTCACATCACATCTCGCGTCACCTCCAATACTGTTTTATTTGCCAACATTTACCTATATGAAATAGTCAGCTTTGTGGTAATAATACTAATAGTTTGATTTTTAAGTTGGCACCTGTGGTAACACTGTTTATTGATATCATTATTGATTCCATTATTAGCCAATTCAGTGGTGTTCCAAGTTATCGTACTAGGAAGAAAGAGTTAGTCCTTCTGGGATTCATGATGGTGATCCACAGATTACACACAAATGTCAGAAGAAAACACTTAGTCCCTCATTATGACATTGGCGGTGAGTGATAAAGTGATGGAAGTATCCCTTTTGCCCTTTGCCCCTGTCCCCTGAACGGTGTGGCCACTGCCACTGATCCCAGGTCCCTGATTGTCTTAGGTATGAGGTGTGCACTGGGGTCGCTGTACAGGTGGGCACACTGCTAATTGACGTGTCCTGAGGACAGAGGTGTGGGTACGCTGGGCGGGTGCTGTGGTGTTGGATACTGATGGGGGAGGCTCTGTGGTGGACTGTGAGTGGGCTGGGGTGACCGACGGGCCAGATTTTTGATCCAGATCCTGGAGTCCAGAGTTACTGTCATCACTGTGGGCATCTTCTGTTGGTAGACTGGATAGTCCTGGCACCTCCTCTGCACTGGGATTGGCTGGGGCCCCTGCGGGGATGTAAGTGATGTATTATGCTTCATGCCTTGGACATGTTGTGCATCCCTATCTTCCCCTCTATGGTTGCTTTTACCCTGCCACCTTTGATTGTGTATGGTGATATATTGTGGGATTTTTAGTTCCCCTGTGCTGTGCATGCTTTATTGATGGGTGTCCATGCAGGGTTGGGAGGGCTGTCCATGCATTGGTATGGCATGCAAGGCTAGGCATTGGAGTCAGTCATATGTGTAGGTGCAGTGTGTGGGATGGAGTGGAGTGATGGGAGTGAGGGTGAGGGTGAGGGAGCGTGATGGCATGCAGGTATGGGGGGTGATAACTGGTGAATGTTGACTTACCAGTGTCCAGTCCTCTGGCTACTCCAGCGAGTCCATCAGGATGCAGTAATGCCAAGACTTGCTCCTCCTATGCTGTGAGCTGTGGGGGTCCACTGCCAGTCCTCTGTATGGCGAGCCGGTGCCTTGCTGCCACGGAACATACCTTCCCCTGTAGGTCGTTCCACCTCTTCTTGATGTCGTCCCTTGTTTTTGGATGCTGTCCCACGGCGTTTACCCTGTCCACGATTCTCCGCCATAGCTCCGTCTTCCTTGCAATGGATATCTGCTGTACCTGTGCTCCAAACAGCTGTGGCTCTATCCTGACTATTTTCTCCACTATGACCCGCAACTCCTCATCTGTGAAACAGGGGTGCCTTTGTGGGGCAATGGGTGTTGTGTGATGTGTGTGAGTGTCTGGGTGTTGTGTGGTGTGATTGGGTGTGCATAGTGGAGTGTGTGACAGATGTATGGGTGTGTGTGTGTGTGTATGTGTTGCAGTGGTCTTGATGTCTGTCTGGTGGCAATGATTTGTATTCATAAAGGGTTGTGGGTAATGTGGGTTGTGGTTTTTATAGTGGTGTAAGTGGGTGTGTGTGGTGTGTGAATGGGTGTCAGGTATGTGTTGTTTGAATTGGCCAGTGTTGTGTAGTCTGGTATTTGGGTGTCCATTCTGAGCATGGCGGTGTGTACCGCCAGTGGTTAACAGCCGCTGAATGTCCGCCGTGGTTGACGTAGCAGTATGGGTGTTGGGACTGCCACTTTAGCACTGACCTTTGGGCTGGCGGATTTGTGCATTTGGCTGTATTCTGTCGGTTTGGTGTGTGTGTTTCGTAATATGCCGAACGGTTATCCGCTACCGCAGTGGTATGTTGGCGCCCGTCAGCGTGGCGGTAAGCGGGATTTACCGCCAATGTCATGATGAGGGCCTTAATTTATTCAGCAATCTTTTAGGGTTTTATTAGATATGAAATAAATGTAAACATTGAATTTTTTAACTTTACTGAAAATTAGGGTATTTGTAAAGTCACTGCAATGTACTGTGGATGTCTAGAAGCTACAGGCATGTCCTGCATTGAAACATAATGTAAGGCCAGTGGAGTCTAGCGTCAGCCTTTCTGTTTCTCCCTATGTTGGCTATTTCTATCTTGTTGTAGATTCAATTTTAAGCATATCAACATGGACTGTGTAATGATATCCATACTTTATTTTCTGCTTATTTTCAATCAAACATTTGTCATTGTATGTTATAAGGTTTTAAGTTGACCTGAATTAAGGATCTCTGGGGTAAACAACACAACCATGTTTCATTTTCTAATAAAAAGAATTACACTAAAATATCAAAAATGTTTTGACTGGTGGAAGATTCCCTTGGATAATACTATATTTGTCCTACCACAATCGGTTCTGTCACAGACCTAAATTGAAAGTAAGTATCAGCTCTTTTTCATTGTTCTGATTTCAGTGTGAATTAATTTACTAATCATGAACCAGCCCTATTGAGATACCTTTTCTTTAAGTGCTTTGCATTTCAGAGTTTGATTATATGTCTGTTTAGTATTTGTGGATCATGTTAAAACGTATTTGAGATATTCTCTGCATTTAAGCCTTTTGCTTTTGTTCCACCCCTCTCTTGGCGATAACGTTGCACTCTCCCCATGCTAATGGCTTAGAAGATGATCTACCTGTGAAGCCCCAAAAAGAATGGGTCCACATGGATAATGTGGAGTTAGAAAAACTGGAGTGGATGAAGGACCTTCCCCAAGCTAGGCAAAAAAGAACCAAAAAGGTATGATGTTTGTATTGACCTTTTTCTGCCAGTAGACATTATACAGTTATAGTGGCGGAATCAGGGTTGGTGGACACAGACTTTTGTCTTTATTGGAATTGACATTAAAATTAATCTTAAAAAGTATACTGTTGTTTACATTCTGTATTGAAAATTTGTAATTGCCTATACAGATGAATAGTGTAATATAAGTTTATGAACAAAATCTGTCTGTACCTCCATTGACTTTTCAGTAGATTAGCTTACATTCTGCCTGGATTTTCTTGTTACATACAGCTTAGTGATAGGAAAGGAACATGTTTAATGAAGTAGTGTTTTGGGCCTTTTTGTGTGACTAGACAAACGCATAGGTCCTCACTTGGACTTTGGCGGTCAATTTCACTGACCGCCAAAGCCCCCCCGCCAGGCGACCGCCATCTACTTTCCGACATCATTGAGGTGGAAAGCAGCCAGCAGTCGTTGCTGGCAGTCAGTGCTGCAGAGGCGGGTTCCTCGCTGGCACCGCCAAGCCAGCAGGACTCCGCCCACTGTATTACAAGCCATAATACGGCTTGGCAGAGTCCTGCTGGCGTGGTGGTGGTGGCGGCAGCGAGGGAAGACCGCCAGGGCTCATCCCCTCCCAGACATCCCCTTGAGGAGGTAAGTGGGCATCCAAAGGGGGGGAGTAAGGTCTGTGTGTCTGGGTGCGTGTGCATGTTTGCGGAGGGGGAAAGGTGGGTGCTGAATGCATGCAAGTGAATGAGAATATGTGTGCGCGTGTATGTGCACGTGAATGGGGCTGTCTGTGTTGATGAATGTGAGTCAATGGGTGCATCTGAGTGCATGTGTGCGTTTGCTGAATGAATGTGTATGTGTACACATGCGTGCATGAAGGGGAGTGGGGGTGTGTGTGTGTGTGAGTGTGTAGATGGGTGGGGGGGATGTGTGCATGTGTGTGGTTATGTGTGCATGTGTGTGCCGGAGACAGGAATGAAGATTCCTGTCGCCGGGTGCGTGACCGCCAGGGTTTTCATGGCGGGGTGACCGCCACGGAAAGCCTGGCAGTTTGCAGCCTCTTAATCCGGACGACAGGCTGAGGCCTGCCGCTGGGTTGGAGGTGCTCCACACCGGCCCCGGCAGTATGAGCGCACTGGCAGGCCTGGCGGGGTTGTGGATGCTTGGCGTCTGCTCTGCACGCGGTAGGACCACCAGCCTCGTAATGAGGGCCATAGTCTCTAAATCCCAACCCAGAAGTAATTGGCAGACTCTTAATTCATAGCTTTTGAAGAGAAGTCCCCAGGAATCATTGGAGATTCACAATTTTTCAATCTAAACTAGAAATCTGAAAATCTGTACATTTTTCCAGGAAAAGCTGTCCTCTTTTATTTCTTGGAGAAAGGTCCTCTCAGAGACCGATCCTGGATGAGAAAGCCAGGATTTAAACCTTTTCTGTTAATTATACTGTAATCTCCGAATGCAAAACTTGTTTTCATGCTATTTGCCAATGCGATTGCTCTTTAGAAGAAGAAAGTTATGTTGACTAATAAGTTTCTTTGTGGACAGTCCTTATGAGGAGTATATCTGCTGCTTCCATTCTGAACACTTCCTGGAGGAATGGAGTGTTTGCCATGGTTTTATTAATGTAGCCCTCACAGACAGGTATTTTAGGGTTTTACCTCTCCTCAAAATTGTCATGAACACTTTAGTCCTTGATAGCCCCACCTCATTAATTCATACCAGTCTATAAAAGTCAGCATCTACATCTTCCACTACAAAACCGCCTTCCTTGTCAATGACTGCATAGATGCTAAAGAACTTCATTGATGAGCTTCATATAAGCGCTTCATCTTCCAAGCTTTTGTTGTCAAAGAGCTCATCCATAAACTGACCTCATACCAATCTATGGCAGTGTCTTCAGTACGGTTCCCTGCTCCAATGTCCTTGACCCCCGATTTAAGGCTTTATTCCAAGAAGCTGTCTGTAACTTAGTCAACAGAAGGGTCATCCATGCAAAACATCATTGCAATTAGAGGAAGGCTCCTGATGCCACTAGAGAAAGTAATTGTTGGCTGGGCCGAGGACATTGTTTTGGAAACCCTGTTGTATACCAAGTCCTGCATGCCTGACTGCTGGTTTTTTTTTGTCATCAACATTCGAATATCATTTGAATTAATATTGTCAGTGCTCATATCGACAATACATTGCCTAATCTCGTGAGTTTCCTGAAACAGCTGTGTAACTCAATTGATATTGACATCAGAAAGAGGATTTTTGAAATTTGTGAAACTATTAAGAAAACCAGGAACTGAAAAAGAATTGCAGAAGGGACAATTTAAACAAACAGGATAGATTTTGAACGACATGGACAATAGTATTTGATCAATAATATGATTGTCTTTTTTTAAATTAATTTTCACTTGTGTGTGAATTATGCATGTGGGTATATGTATGTTTGAGTGTATGTATGCGTGTTGGTTTTAGATCTGAATAATAGTTTTTGTTTTTAAAAATTGGAACTTACGAAGGTCTTTTCTAGAAGTCAGGTTGACTGTCTCCATCACTCCACAGTTAAAAATACAGACTAATAAGTTATTGGCTGGTCTGAAAGGCCATGTTTACAGAAAAACATTCAGATCAGTTGCATTGAATTGACTCTCTTGCTTTCTTTCAGCCAAGTTCTTTGGGCTGCTTGTAGATAATATGGTGTTAATATAGTTTTTGTGATGCTTGGATGTCCTATTCACAGACGGCTGCCACCACCTGCGTTGAGCTCAATGTATAACGTAGAAACAGGCCCTTATCAAAATGTAAAGGTTATTTAATCTAAAATGGATGGGAACAGTCTACAGCATGCACCTATTTTTGTTTAGCTATTGGATAATTTCAATATTGATAGCGCAAATATTACATGGATTCAGTTTTTCCTGCCATTTCCACCTTTGTACATTCAGAGCATAGCAAGCAAGGCATGCTAATAAGATAATAAAGTAGACAAAACAGATTCCACCACATGAGACATTCACTATCTAGATTGTCTGGTTCTTTCCCAGGTATGTAGATCTGTCTAAATAGTTTTCATTATTTTGATCACAGCTGAGTTGAATTGTAGACAGAATCCAAGCCATTTGATATAATAATATGTGATGATGTGTTGTATACTTTTTTGGTTACATGTAATAAATGCTTAGATTATTGTGTTGCAATGACTTTAAGATTGCAAGCATCATGGAGGATCCTGCAGTGATCTGTGATTCCATCCAATGTTCTTCATGTTACTGTAAAGAATAAGACCGAAGAGTGGCAATGCTATTGATTAGGTGCTGGATGCTCTGGGATTGGGGTTTGAGAGAAGTCTGTTATATGTTTTTTTTTCAGCAATACTGTTTGAAATATTGTGTTGCAGACAGGTAGGAAAGAGAGCGTATAGATTTTGCCATTATATTCTGCCTCGTAATTTCATATTCCCTTTTTTGCATGTCTGTTCGTTTGGTAGGGTCTTCAAGCACGGTTTAGTCTCAAGGGTGAAATCATCCCTCCTGATGCTGATCTGCCTACACATTTGGGTTTACATCACCACGGAGAAGAAGCAGAGGTGAGGATGCACAACTAAATGAAAAACGCAAGTATTGATGATTTGGAAGAGATAGACTACCCGTGGGTTCCCTGCCTTTTCTAGTGCAGTAACAATCACTCTGGTACTTTACCCATCACTTTACCATATTAGTTGGAAATCAGTCAATGGGTAGGTGGCACCTACTTTACCCAAGAGGCTATTTATTTGATTAGTTAAATAACACCAACCTTAATTTATTTTATCAATGATTAACCCATTCCCTCATGTAATAATGTTTGTTGCAGTCAGTAAACCAGAGTCCTCCTGGTCATTACTTTCCTAAACTGTTTTCGTGGGGATTTTCACCTCAGCCTCTCTGTTAGGAAGGAAACCATATTTGGCTGCATACATGCTCATATCTTAGCTTTAAAACTTCTTGTATTTGTTCAGAACATCCTATTACTTAGTTTTGGAGCCAGAATTTAAAAATGTGTTCTTTCTATGGGAAAATGAAAATATTTTTCAACGAAATGCAGTGCAGCTCATCAGCATTGAGCCTTGTAAATCTGAGACCAGCTACACTGCATTGTAAACATTTTAGTGGTCATGCACTCACAATAAAACTACTTGTGTACAATGAACATATACTCTGAAAGTGGAGATTATGAAATGTTTCTTCACTCAGATGCTGGTTTGTTGCAGAATCTCTGTTGTGCTACCTAAAGTGATGCAGAATATTTGAAATGGGCTTGAAAGGGAAAATTGAAACTTAAATGTGAGTCCGGTTTGAATATTGTTGTGAAGCACGAGACTCTGGTTGCATCTTTCATTGTTGCTACATAATTCCATGTTATAGGCACTGCTGTTAAAAGGCATACTTATCAATGAGCAACCAAACAGTCAAGTGGGGTTGTAAGTACACCATCAAAGTAGGAGCAGAAATTTGTGTAATTATGGCAATGTGAAGTTATAGGCAAAACCTAATAATTATAGAGGGTGAATTAAACAAGATGAGTCGCTTGCACAAAATAGACAAGCATGTGCAATGCAATAGGTCTCACATTTGCTTGAGTTAGAGCTATTGGCGCTGTAAATGCATAACTGGACTTCCCTTGCCACAAAAATTGGTCAACCCTGCCTCATAATTTGGTCCTCTCTGCCACATAATTCCAGTGGCCCTGAACATAACTAGAGCACTTCAATTTACCTTCTTCCTCTATCTGCAGCAAAAAAATGAAAATGTTGCCATTATTTATGATTTTTTAAATATTATTATTATGGGGTTCCCCCCCTCCCAACCTCCAAGGCGGTAACATAGCAGCCTCAAGACGGGACAAACGTAAAGCATTTATCTACCAAATCAAGGGAATTTTGAAAGGCAGGCCAAGGAACGAATGAAAGTGATGGGTATGAGATGGACGTGGTGAAAGCCCACAGACCTAGATTACATGTCGATAGACAGCCAAGCGCGCTAAAATGAGAAAGAGTGGCTTCTCCTGAGGTTCCCTGTGGGTTACTTTCCTTCACTTTGGTGTTTCTATATATACACAGTGGTGTTTCTATATATAACTCAACTTACATTGCCCGACCTTCGTATGACTCCACGTCTTGAGTGCCAAAAAAACCTTGTGTGCTTCTGAGCGCCACTCAGCAGCGTGATGTCAGCATTTGTAGCTGCAAATGGGAAACCAAACAAAGGAATACATGCTTCTGCCCTCTTGCACATGGGTCTACCTGTAGATGGATGTACGTGATACCAAGAACCGCCTAGAAGCGATTCAACTTTCACTGGTAGGCGCTATAAAACACTCACAAAAAAGAAAGTAAGAATGTGTTGTTCAAGGCAAATCCATACCCAAGTATCTCATAAAAGTGGTTATTTTTGGGTTGTTTAGATTTTTTCAAATGGACTTTAATGCCTACAGGGACTCTTTTTAACGTAGTCTTACCATGGTTTTCTTTTTTATAAAGTGCAACAAACAGCCTATGCTAATGTGTTCTATCAAACACACCAGGCACAGAGCACAGCTGGTTAAGAATCACTTGTTTCTTTCGGCTTCTTTGCGCTTTGGCAGGAGGACAAGGGGTTAATGGGTGTGGAATAGCTAGAAAAAAAACTTCCTGGGTAAAAAACATTAATACAATTAATAAATACAGCCGTGTGGAAGGACGACAGGTGGAGCATTCTGATATGAAAGGGAATGAAAAAATACATCTTAAAAATGAGTGTGGGTGGATGGTTTTCTAAGGCACAATTTAAAGTGCATTTTAAGTTTGAATTGAAAGGGCGAGCTGCCAGAGCAGGGCTTTTATTGGACGACAGGTGGAGCATTCTGATATGAAAGGGAATGAAAAAATACATCTTAAAAATGAGTGTGGGTGGATGGTTTTCTAAGGCACAATTTAAAGTGCATTTTAAGTTTGAATTGAAAGGGCGAGCTGCCAGAGCAGGGCTTTTATTGCCCTGTGCATGGACAACCCTATTGCCCCTTTAAAGCGCTTCAGTGATGGTTTTGGGAGTGTGTTTAGATTGGCGAATCAGGAGATGAGGAGTCTGTTGAAACATAAACTCATTTGTCACAATAAATGAGTTAAAATGAGCCTGGGAAATAAATATGCTCCACTGGTGTAAACATTGGCCGAGAACAAAGCAGGATCCGTTAGTAGGGTCAGTGCACCCCCAAAACCATGAGTGGGGAGTGAGTGGAACAGAGACGGATGACAACTTTTAATCTCTGTATCCAGTTTTTCTTTAATATCAATAGCCCCTTGCTGCAGGAGCCAGGGACGGAGGGTGTTTGCAAAAACGGTCATTATTTATAAATCACTACAAACGAATACTTCAAGAAATATATTGTTTTTACTGGCTACAAAATAAGCCTGGGCTGTGTCCGTGGGAGTCTTCCTTAAGTAAATATTATCTTAATCTTTTAAGTGTTAGGATGGAAATACATCCGTTTTAGTTTTAAGAAGAGTAGGGCCTTCCATGTGATTACAATTTCTGTCCCGTCTTGGGTCTAGCTGTAAAACTCTCTAGAAAGGGCTTCAAGGAGCTGCGTGCTGAATAGATACATTTTACAGAGAGTTAAACGCCCCTACAGTAGGAAGCACGCAGAAAGATTGCCACAGATCTGCGGTTATCACAGAGGTCTAAACATGTTTAATCATACAGAGTAGCACATAGTCTTTTTGTCTAATTGTTACTTGTATATAAAAACACAATAATTATTTTTACACTAAGACATCAATAGCCTTAAATGCTGCCCTAAATATTTCCTGGAAGGCCCCTTCCAAATGGAGGACAAGGGCATCTTTTCGATTTGAAATGACATGAAAGAACAAAACTTGCAAAGGAAACCTGAGCTTTTTTTTTGTAACATAAAAAAACTAGTGCAGTATTGAAACGCAGAAAAAATGAAAAGCTGTGAAAATATTGTAACGCTTACTGTGATTTCTTTTAAGTGTCTATCACACTGCACTGAAGCAAAACAGCTCCCGCTCTAGGACACAGTCAGGCGGAAATAAGCAAAAAATAATCATGGGTTGGTATAAAAACAACGTTTAACAGGAGGAAGCGTGGAAGGCACAAAATGAAAAGTCTATTGCGCTCTGCCCAGACGAGGGGAGGGGCCATCACATGCTATAACAGGAGGAAGTGCACAACAACGATCCAATGGCATGAGTGGGCGTGGTTAAAGCCCATAGACTGGATGAATAGAACATGACTTGCAGGCAGCGCATGCACGCTTCCTAGGCTCGATCTAAAATCAATGAGTTATTCACAAAGTATATAATAATATATAATAATGCTATTTTCTTAACTGTTGAGGAACGTACTTATTTTATATCCTTATTTACTGCAAGTTCTACTTGCCCTTCAAAGATCAAAGCAGGATTAGTGCCTAAGTTGTTTATTCACAAATTGTTTAGGATGCATTGTACAGTGGAAATTTGCTCGGGTGCCAAAATGTTTCTTTGCATATACATTGCATGTAGTAACCTAAAATGGCCTTAACAATGCACTTGGAATCATTTCTTTACCACCTCTTGTTATCTCTGTTTCTTAATGAACGCTTGCACTGCACTCGTTTCTGCAATGAATCGTGTTGCCCACATATTCTAGTATGTAGTACTTGTAATAAACATTTTACACATATTTTATATTTTATTCCCTTTGAGCAGAGCTTTATTTTCATGATAAATCTCATGTCCTTTGTACTGGCCCAGCTTTCAAGTCTGCCTTTATCCTGAGTTCTTCTGTGTTATTTTGCTGCCTTACTCAATGTTGTTTTGTAGGACAATTTGAAAACTGGTATTGTTAGACATCCTCCTGGCAGGTTGAAAGAGAGAAGAGTGATTAAACAAACTCTCTCCAGGTTCAAGCTGCTGCTACAGCTTTGTCCGGGAAACATGAAAGATTCAAAGATTTCTTTAAATAAACATTTGGTACCTTTGACCAGTGTTGTAAGTTTTACTCTTGAATTTTTTAGAAGTAGACCTAAAAATGCTAACAGAAAAACCCATTCTGTGCCCTCCAGTTTATTAACTATAGAGATGAGTCACTTAACTAATTGCCACAAATGAATGAATGAAGAAAGATAAGATGATATAGGGTACTTCATATGTTGAGGTAATGTTTATGCTCACAACTTCAGTAAAACAATTTTAACATAAAAGGTAATTTTGAGGAATATTCATATTTTCACTTTTGGCTACAGGTGGGTTCTTCATATAGCAAAAATGCCCAAATAATAAATCTCATTGGGATCAATATTGTCTAATAATTAATTTAGTAGTTGCTTGGGAAGGACAGGCCACCCTTCTTTTATGAAAACTGTCTACTTGATAGTCTTACCATAAAAACATTGTTCGCAGAGGTATGTGACACTTGGTAGATGTGCATTACTTTTCTGCATTGCAAGTTTTCTGTTGTTGTTGTCAACACTCACAGCACATTTAAGGATACTTAACAATTTGCCAGGTTTCTATCTTACACCAATCCAAAGTGCTGGAATCCTTAACAGCAGGCCTTGCTTAGTCCAATCCTCACTCATGTTATCAGTGTGGAGTGCACACAAAGGAAGGATTTATCTTTCACAAAAGTGCCTGGGAGGGTTAAAGCAGTCTGTGTTGCAGACCTCATTTGAGTACGGTACCAGGATGTGCTAAAGGTAACCTATTTTGTGTGCAATGTTCCCCTTACAGAGCTTGCAGAAATGTGTGAAGGAATACAGATCAATCTACCCATGCCTGAGGCACTCCATTAGTAATCTTCATCTATTAGGAAACTGCTTCATAACTGCTACCCCTCCAACCTAACTTATTTCCCTTCCCTGTCCAAGGAATTTTTTTAAGTTTATTTGTCGTATGTACAGATGTGCATTACTCGCTCATAGTAATTGTGAATCGAGTCAGCTTGATCTCCTTCATTGAAAATCTGTTCTTATGTGAAGCCATTTGATTGGTTTGGCATTTGTCACCTTTTTATGAACAGTCTCATGTATTGTATCTTATTATTTATCTGCTAAATTAAAAATGTAAGATTTATATTTGTGCTAAATATTGATTTAGTACTCCTGCCTAGGAATCCATTTTAACAGATTTTTCTTTTGTTGTAGAATAGATCTCCAGCACCTCTTTAATATTCCCAGAATATATGTGTGATTGTATTAAGGATTTATTTCTTCCTTTTACTCTGTTCTCTAAAATTAAATTAGCTTAATTGATTTTGGGCTTTCAGCCACATAATGCCTGAACAGATATACGTTTCACTCTTCTGCTTAAGCTTTTTGGAATAGTTTTTTTTTTTTTTTTAAATCAACTTCTCTTTCTAATGGTCTGTGGAGCCACCATACATCTTTGCTTGTGTATTAGTTCTTTATTAGGGTATGATAGTAAATGGATAATTGTCCCTTACTAAGTAAAGCAAGCATTGGCAAAGCCAATAGGTCTGGAGTTGGCTGCCAGACTTTTGGTAATTGTCATGATTTTTGCAAAACATTATTGTTTGGGAATATTCCTGGCCCTCACCAGTCTAAAAACAAATGAATCATATGCTACAGACAAAAACGTTTTTTGGTCTTAGGAAAACCCCCAGTACTATAGTACTTCCTGGAACTGAAGGGGCTTACTTTTTGTGCGGATGTGTTCCTTGTGAAAGGGCACCATGCCGTAACTCATAGTGAAGTCAGCCACTGGCTGAAGTGGGCTGATAGATCGCCCTTTAATGCATGCTGCATAGGTGGAAGGAAAATATGAATGGCATCTATCCTCCATCCCCCCTCTGACTCATCTTAAACCCATTCTACTACTTTCATCTCCAAAATAACCCTGCCCAAGCTCTTCCCTCCTCTGTCGCATCTAGCTCACTCCAAACCTCAGTTTACTACCATGATCTCCCAAACAACCCTACTAAATTCTCCCTCATTTATCTAGCCTTTGGCTCATCCAAATCCCCTCCTGCTACTATGATCTCACTAACCCTTTCCACAGACTCTTCCCTCCTCCATCTCTCCTTTACTCATCCCAAGCCTCATCCTATTGCTATAAACTCCCAATTAACACTTCTGTAGTCTTCCCTCCTCTATTCCTCCATTACTCTAGTCAATCCAACTAACAAACTCACATAGCCTCTGCTCAAATTAACTCATAATAATTCTAATACTGTACATATATTTCCATATACTAATCCACCACTATTTCCTCTTTGGTTCTGGAGTAGCGTGCTATTCGCTGAAAATTGCTTCAACGTCTCGTCGGGGGTAGTAAGCGCTATATAAATACAATTACAGTCTGCCACAGACTAATGGATGAAGTCTGACTGAAACCCTATAAGTAACTATGTTTTACACATGATTTTACGAAATTCAAAAGGACTTAAAAAAGTTAATCAGTTTGCCATTGGCTGCGAGCCTCTTGCCTCTGAGAAAGAAAGAATTAAAGGAAGAAAGCAAGAAGGAAAGCTAGAAGGAAAGAAAGAGACAAGAAAGAAGGGAATAAAAGAGAAACAGGGAAAAAAGAGAAACAGAAATAAGGAGGGCGAGAAAGAGAAGAAAAAAAAGCAACAGATGTGAAAGCAAAAGAAAGCGAAAATGAAAGAAGGGAGAAAAGCAGCAAAAGAGAAGTATAGAAAAAAGTCAGGGAAAGAGAGTAAGAAGGGAAAAAAGGGAAAAGAAGAGAAAGTGGGAAAGAAAAAAGGGAAGAAGAGATAGAAAGAAGTTTAAAAAAGAGAAAAAAAGAAAAGAAAGGGAAAGAAAGAAAGGAAAGAAGAGAAAGAAAGACAAAGCAAAAGAAAGAGAGCACAGCACCAAGAAAGAAAAGAGAAGATAAAGAAAGAAGAGAAAAGGGAAGAAAGAAAAAAGAAAGTAAGCAAAAGGAAGGAAAGAAAAAACGAAAGAATGAAAAAGTAAAGAAAAAAAGGATAACTTAATACAGAACAGTTTTCAATAAACACAATAATACATGCTGTGAAATAGCAGTAGTTAGAAAAGCAAAACACTCCTAAAGGAATTTACAACAGTATTGGCGGGAGATGGGATCTGATAAAGATGGAATGTACACAGTACCCTCCTGCTATCACATCAGGCTCTACACATAAAGGCAACACTATAGTAGTTACACAATAACAACGAAAACACTGGCACGGAATGGAATTAGCTTGTGTTTGGAGGTGCACCTTGTGAGAGAGCAGAATGCAGTCACTCAAAATGAAATTAACTAGTGGTTTAAGTAGTCTGACCCACTGCCCCATGCTATATGCTGTAGTAGGCTGAAGCTGAATGTGAATGGCACAGCAGACCAATGGTGTGGATGGGGGGCTGGAAGCCCTAATATGTAAGTATATTATACATATTTTAACAAAATCAAAATGTTTTGGCTAACGCCAGACCCAAGAATAGAAATACCATTTCATTGTCTCAATATTTTAAGAATATTTTCCCATTATTTATTTTCGCACATATATTTTAGCTTGTGAACTTTGTTTTGCTATTTTCTAAGACCTTGTGTATCCCTATAGATTTTATAGTGTACTTTCCACCGCATGTGAGTACCTGTTTAAATCACAGACTAAAGTCAAATGCTTTAATTTACATTGGAAGGAATAGCACATTTAGGGCACTGAAAGGAGGACTGAAAGTTCAATTTCAGTGATATATCGAAACCCTGTTCTGTTCATATGCATCGCCCACTGCAAAATCACCTTTACTTAGCATTCATGTAGGTTAAAACTTGGAGCTGCAACTTGGCTGTTTTCAAGGGTGCTAACTGCAGAATACATGTTACGGTTTCCACATCTGTAAAACGTCCTGGGGTGGGAAGCATCTGTCACACAGGCGTACCTTCCTAAGCACCTGGTGACCCAGTTGCATTCCTTCCTGAGACCTGTAGCCCTTCTGTAACCCACTAGAAGGTATGAGATAAAATTGGTTATGTTTTGATTATGATAATGTCTTCTTCCAAGAGATGGCAGTCAGTACTTTTGTTTCATCTCCGGGAAGCAACAGTACCCTTTTCACAAGATTTTCACAGTTTATATTTAAAATGATTAAAAGCAGATGATTCTTATTTATCTAGGGCAGGGATCACCAACCATTTCTTTAAGGAGAGCTACTTATGTTCGATCAAAATCATTCCGAGCTATCAGTAATATTAATGTTGGAATGTTGACCACATCAAACAAGATTATTTTAGGTGGCCACCAAGGGCAACATTACCAGCAGTGTTCACCTTTGTACATGAAGGGTAATACGTAACAGCCATAGTTGCGATGTCCCTGGCATCAATGAAATAATGTTAGTGAACTGGGCTGACATTGGAGAGATAATTAAAGGTAGCTGGAGAGCTATAGTATCGTACGAGCTACCTGTTGGAGAAGCTCGATCTAGGGGTTTAAGGGACATTGCCTAGTGGCATGGGGAGGGCGTACATGGCCCACCACTCCATGGTTGCTTAAAAGGCTTCCTGCTCAGGGAATTTGTGCATCAGCAAGTAATGTGATATTTCATGTTGTTAGAGCGGTGTGAAACTGAATTCTGACACCCTTAACTATCACTGTGTTGGAACCTAATTTAAGCCTAGATCCATGCTTCCAGTGCAAACAAAAGAGCCCTTGAGATGAGCACACAATGGTACTAGGCCCCCTATGACTTTGAAGAAAAGATGCAGAACTGCAGTCTGGATCCGGCTCACTGCTCTGCGTACCTTACAAAATCCCTTTATCCTGATTAATACGTGTAATTCGTATTAAATTAATATGTAAAACTTCATTTTTATTATGTGGCTGGAAGTGGCCCGATCACCCTAGCTTTGCCATTTTTTCGGATTCTTTCTTGTTACCTTTTGGTGCATCATGGAATGTTTCCTGGTAAATTAGCTTCTTTACCCATGGCTTGGAAGCAGTTCAATGTGTAATGCACAATGTACACGTCCTGTTACTGGAGAGTAACAGGAAATGTCCTTTCTCTGCAGGAGAAAGTTGTGTTGGATCCTGCCTTGTAGCTGGAGCAATCTCAAGCCTTTGTGGGCAGTGGGGAGACTTTCCTACATCGAGGCTAGAGACAGCATGGGCACGTACCTTCAGTGGTGCAATCAGGAGCGTGACAGGAGATTCTCCTTGGAAGGAGAGGCCTGCTTTACGTTCTCACTCAGCAGTGCTCTCGGGTTTAGAGGAGTTTCCTAAACGTTTTTGTGGGCCTATAAAATGTGGAATTTGGTGCATTTGCGATCTCTTTCATTTGAAGACATCTTTCATAAAAGCCAAATATATATATGATAAAGGGTCAAGTTAAGAAATGCCTATTTGACAAAAAGCCCAATATAAACATGAAACCCAAACAAATCAGTACACAAGTACCATAAAATATCCAATAATAAAATTCATACATCAAACATCAGCCTAAATTTCTTCTTATATCAACTAAAATCTCCATTATGTTTTGTTTGTGAATCTCTAGTAGGATTGCAGTGTTGGCTATACCTGGCCACTGAAATACAAACAAAGTTTGTGGCAAGTTCCTGTAAACATAGAAAAGCAGGTCATGGAGTATGAATACTCAGCAATGACAATAAAACGTTTTCCCTAGGTTCCCTGTTAAAAATAAAAATAGTATAATGTGAATGGTGCTCTGTGCACAGCGATTATCAGAGGGGGTAGAGAGGTGACACAGACCCTTCTCTGGGAAGGTCATTGGAACGTGCATTATATTAACTTAAATCTCGTGAGAAGTATTTTGTTGTTCATATTTGACACAGAAAGAAGGTATGGCTCGATCACTAGTTGTCCACGTTGTAGTGTAATTAGACACTGTGGATTTCATTACCTCTTGCTTTCAGTCTGACCTCCTTACATTTTTCTAAGAATACAATATGATTGTGTCTTTAGAGTAAAGATTCCCTTGCTAAATGTTCTCTGGATTCTGGGTTAGGTTTGTGCTGATCTCCTTAGTGGGAAGGTTAGGTTGCAGGGGTGCTAAAGCCATATCACAATACAGCTTCATTAGCTGTCTTGCCTTGTTAAGATGTTTGTTTTCCTAGCCCCCAACATAGTCATTTCCTCACCTCTCGGTGGCTGGAGCATTTGTTATTTTAGAGTGTGTTGGTAGAAAGGCACAATGAGAATCTGATATTCAAAGTGCTACCAAGCTGCAAATCATGTTTTTAGTCTGTTTTGTTAGCTATTTGTAATTCAAAGTGTGATTTTTGCTACTTGTAGAGAGCTGGTTACTCACTTCAGGAACTTTTTCACCTTTCCCGGAGCCAAGTGACACAGCAGAGGGCTCTGGCTCTGCAGGTACTGGGCCGCATTGTGCAAAAGGTGAGTCCTTGGAATATTTGCTTTCTGCCCTCCAGTCTAGCCTTGTCTTTCTAGTCATTACTTATTTCTACTGTTACTCCTATTCTTGTTTCATGCAAGTTACTGGCACCCTATTACTATTATTTAAATGTTTCAACCACGTGTTTGCTATGGTCTAACTTATGGTAATCATGCAGAAATATGAGAGGTAACAACTCAAGAGATGCTCCTCTCATTTTATTCTGGGCATGGGCTGTCTGTGTGTTTGTATGTGTATGCATATATATGTGTGTGTGTGTGTGTGCGCGCATTTTACTTGTGGCATCTACAAACTAAGGTGAATTAAAGGCACTTCGAAAGGACAGTATGAAAGAAAAAAGGAAAAAAAAACAATAATTCTGTAAATAACTTTTATGGGGTCTGCTCGGTGTTTGTTATTTCATAAGTGACACCACTGTATTTTATTATTCATTATTATCTGTTATGTATAAATGACCATGATGGTTTGATGAGCATGCCTATGCAGTCCATCCAGTGGGCCCAGCACATCAATCAACAAAAATATAGTTGTAAATAAAATCTTAAAACAGGTAAATTTACGATGAAGTGCAGTATAGTGTTATACGCTTCTAATCGAATCTGTGATTAAACACTTTAGAATTTTCAAGTTTTCAAATGCATAATTTGCTAGGGGTAGCAAACTTTGTTGGGCCTGAGCCATTACATAACAAGGTCACATTGACCATCAACTCTAGAATTAAATACGGTGAAAAGGCACCCTAGAGACTCTCTTGACCCCCTGAAAAGTGTTCGCCATGCTGCAGCACACTTCAGCGAGGTTCTGAAAAAAAGTTCAAAAATCACTTGAGCGCTCTAATAATACGCGCTGGCTTCACATGCTCAAACACATTATTTTCATGATCCTGTTGCATCACATACAAAACAGTCATTGAAGGCACCACTTTGTACCCGGCTTCCAAGATCAAACCTTTGGAAGGCTAGGTAAAGATGTATAGTACCCTAAGAGAGTTCAGGCAACACAAGTAGAAGTCAAGACGCCAGGTCATCAACTGCTATGCCCGACAATATAAAACTCAATCCCAGTGGAAATTCAACAATCATTCTCCCTCCTTTTCAGAAAAGAACACAACTCCCCCAACCTCTATGATACGCCTCTTTGCTGCCTCGTTTTCAGGTAGCCAACTGCCTGAATAACCTTTCCCGCTGCACCACCTGATGCTGAAGAAATCTAGTGCTCCTCGCCTATCCTAGTTCCACCTCTTCAGACTCCCCAGTGATATACTGCTTACTCTGCTCATTCCCTCCCTACTCCCAATGCCCAGACATACCTACAAACATTCAAAGGTATCAAAGTGTATCACTGTTATTGGGAGGCTTGAGTTATGCAAATTTACATATATTGTAATATCTCTAGGTATTTTTAGGTCATTATTTAACAAGATGTAGAAGCTAAGATGTGTATAATGACAATACATGATGTTGTATACACTCAGGAGGAAACGTTTATTCGTGTCTTCATCTTAGCAGCACCAGGATGACTGTTGTTTATTCAAACAAAAACATTCCACAATGGAATGTAGAATCACCCCTGCACATTCCTAGACATAATGATCTGCACTAGATCACCACACAAAAGCACTGGAAGATAGAGAAATCGACATGACCGGTAGCAGAGCATTCATGCCTGGACACGCTCTGCTAATCATTTTCACCCAAGGCCTTGCGATCCTAAGCTTGACCATGAACCTTGACTTCCACGAATGGTAAGGGGCTAAGAGAGGGTAAACTTTATCTGTAGTGGCGGAAACCGTTAGCAGAAGGTGGCCAGAATAGACATTGTTTCCTTGAGTGATCCAGCTCCAAATGTGGCTGTTGGTGGAAAGCATGTGTGCCACGTAATGACACTAGGAGCCAGGGACCGTACTGTAGGCTTTCAACCAGTAGATGTGTCCTTCATGATAACTGTATAATGTGGCTGTCCGTACAGCATGTTGTTGGTCATTGGAGCAGAGTGAGAGGATGAGGGAGGTGGATGGAAAAACTAGGTTTCAGACACTCACCAGATGCAAACTATATAGGAACTCAGGTTATGGGTACCTCAGCCAAACCTGCTCTGTCCCTGACACAAACTAAATTCTAAGTTTAATGACACAATAAATTTGGCTGCAGAGTGCTAGGTCTATGAGATGAGGTGCCAAATGGTAGCATGTACTGCAGGAGATCCTCAGGATGTTTTGGAAATCGTAGTACAGGAGGGTAGAAGAGCGATTTGTATAGTACCACATTCTGGTAGACAGAATATATTTACATGGCCCGCGAGTGAGTGCCTCCTAAATCTCATGTTAATGCAATGTTCCTCTGATATACTGACATACTTGTAACCGCAGCTCTACTCTCAGGATGAAGATGGTGTTTAAGCAATGTTCTCCGGAGAGAGAAGACACTTATTAGTAGAAAGATAAGGTAGTTAAATACTTCTGGTCAAAGATTTCTCATGAAGTACCTAAATGCAGGAACATGGGTACAAAAGTTACGTACAAAGCAAAACAACACTAGGAGCAAGCTGCCAGTGCTGGAGTCACAAAGACAGCATAGGAGCCTGAAAGAATAAGTTTCCAACTTAATTAGATTAACCAACTAGAACTAATGGAATCTAAGGTTACAAAAAACACAGACTGAACTAAGAGAATAACATTGTAGGAATATTTCACCGCCTTTAGTAGGCAGTAATGCTTCTCCTTTGTCTGATTACAATAAGCAGCCTTTATGTAGCGTAGAATAAATGTTGCCAAGGCAACGGTGGTACATTGAGCAAATGCGTAAATACTAAGTACAACTCTACTGCCACATCTCCTTAACATGCCTGTTTGTTGTATAAGAAATGGTGTGATTGTGCAGTCTCCACCTAGGGTTTGGTGATGACGTTACTCAGTGGACATCGACAAAGGATCCCGTCAATATGGTTCTGGGAAAAGGAAGGCTGGTTAATGAAGACCCAGTAAGTCCTGATTTTAGCGGTGCCTGGCCAGAATGACAACTTGAGCCAGTCCACATTTGCTGGAATAAAACACACAATTTTCATTGTTCTGAGCAGCTGTTTGCTAAATGAAAGTTGTGTGTTTTATTGAATGTATAGTGAGGAGAAAAACACGAAGACCCTCATTACAGCATTGGAGGTATTGACCGCCTCCCGCCACGGCGACAGCCGCCAACATATCGCCGCCGTGGCTACCATCCGTCTATGCGTATCATGACCGCCGACAGTATTCCACCAGAATGCTGGCAGAACGGCAATGACACGGCCTGGCAGTGTTTTGCTGGCGAACGCTGTTGCTGACAGCAGCGCTGCGGACCGTCTCCAGCCGGAGGACCCCCTGCAAGCAGGTAAGTCGGGTTCTCTGACCAGAGAGGGGGGTGGGGTATGTTGTGTGTATTTGGGGGGGGAGCGGGGCTGTATGTTTGGTATGCGTGCATGCGGGTGTGAGTCGCGTAGGATGCATGCATGAGTGAGTGATTGTGAATGTTGTGTGTTGTGAATGCATGTGTGTGACAGGGTATGTTGGTGTGTGTTGCGGTGTGTGGGTATGTATGTGTGCATGCGTGGGTGGTGGTGGGTATGCGTGTGCATGTATGTGTATATGGGTGCGCGTGTGGGTGTGTATATGTGCAGGGGGGGCAGGAGAGGGTGGGGAGGACTCGGTGGAGGGGGGTGACGGCGACCCCTATCAGTGGCAGGGAACTGATTCCCTGGCACTGATAGTGCCTACCGCCATGTTTTTTGTGGCGGTAAGTTTGGCACGAAAACCATGGCGGTAGGCCGAGTCGTAATCTCAAGGGTGGGATTGTGGTGGCCGCCGGACTGGAGACCGAAGTCTACAGCCCAGCGCCCGTTACCACCCTGGCAGTCGGTGTGTTAAAGTGGCGGTCTTGGACGGCGGTAACCGCCATGGTCAAAATTCCATTTTTTTTACCGCCGGCCTGTTGGTGGTATTACCGCCGCTTTAACACCGACCGCCAGGGTTGTAATGAGGGCCAAAGTTTGTAATCCCAAAATGCAGATGACTGAAGAGGCCCACTTAGGCTGAAAGTAGTCTTAATGGTTTTTTTTCTGGCTGTGAGGAGACCACGCTTGGTGGTTTGGGCTGGACAGTACCTGTTAAACCAAGGCGGATTTGCATATGGCTAATCTGAGTTGGCACAGTGGGCAACAAATAATGCACTGGAAATCGGCCCCAAGTGATTAACAGTGACTGAGATTAACTCAAGAATTCCTCCCAACTCTTTTTTGTATTCCTTAGTGTGACTCCATGAGTGTGATGGGTATGCTCAGATGTGCTCACTGTGTCACTGGAGCTAAGCTGGAGCTGACTGAAGAGGCCCAGTTAGGCTGAAACCGTACTTGCAGTAGATCAAATGTTCCCTTTCTAGAGATCATTGCTCGATTGAAAAGAAGTATACAGTATAAATTATTGTTAGTTCCTCCATTACTAGTCCAATGTGGAGTATTGCATCATCAGCTGTATGATTAACATTTTCCATGCCATAGAATCCATCCCAAAAAATTAAGCCTTTTCTGATAGAGACAACTGCTGCCCTCATAGTATCCAGCCAGTGTTCTGGCAATGCTGCCCTGGTGTATGCACCACAAGCCTTTATCAGTTCATTGAAAGCCACCTCCCATGCCACCTGGAGACTTGCATCTCCCCAACCTTCTCTGCTTTGCAATGACTCCCCAGTCAGGCAAGAACTAAGCTCCACTGAGATATCACACAAGGATCCACATTCTAACACCTCCTCATACCCCAATGATCTACTGAAAAACTCTGGTGTGTAGGACTACTGAGCAAGGATCCATCATTCTTAAAGGTGCTCAATCCAGGTCTCTCAGGCTCAAGAACTATATGTTCGATGGCATCTGTCGCTGTAGATACACGTTGTGCATAGCCCGCCATCTGGTGTTGGGTCGGAGTGTTACAAGTTGTTTTTCTTCGAAGAAGTCTTTCGAGTCACGGGACCGAGGGACTCCTCCTCCTTGTCTCCATTGCGCATGGGCGTCGACTCCATCTTCGATTGTTTTCTTTCTGCCATCGGGTTCGGACGTGTTCCTTTCGCTCCGGGTTTCGGAACGGAAAGTTAGCTAAATATCGGAAAGATTACGTCGGTATTGTTGCGTTCGGGATCGGCTTAAATAGAATCGACACCGAATCGAAGAGTGAAGAGCTCCGGTACCCTTCGGGGTAGTTTTCGATCCCCCGTCAGGGCCTGGTCGGCCCGACTGCGTGTAAAACAACGCTGATGGAACGGACCCCGTTCCGTTTCTGTCCTAAATGCCACAACAAATACCCGTATACAGACCAACATTTGGTCTGTAACCTGTGCCTGTCGCCTGAGCACAGTGAAGAGACTTGCGAGGCCTGTCGTGCGTTCCGGTCCCGAAAAACACTCCGTGACCGTCGAGCCAGAAGACTGCAGATGGCGTCCACGCCGACAGCTCACCGAGAGTTCGAGGAACAAGAGGAAGAAGAAACCTTCTCGATCCATGAATCGGACTCCGAGGAATTCAACGACCAAAAAACTGTGAGTAAGACGTCGAAGCCAACACACAAGAAAAGTGACAAGGCCCAGGGGACGCCACTGCCACCAGGCCATGGCTCGACCTATAAATTCGGGGACCGACCGTCGGCACCGAAAAAGGCCGAAATAGTGCCGAGATCGTCCGACTCCGGTCGAGACACCGGCACGCAGCCTTCTCGGGACCGAGAAAGTGCTGCTGAAAAAGATCGACGCCGAGATAGCGGAGCCGAAACTGTTCGGCGCAGAGACAGCTGCACCGAGGAAGATCGACGCCGAGAGGGTTCGACTCCGAAAAAGAAGAAGGTCACCTCGGAGCCAAAAAGGAGTACAGGCAGGGTTTCGGTGCCAAAACGACCCGCAACCGACCCAACTACCGGTTCCTATTCAGAGGAGCAATCACTGTCCTCTCAGATGCGAAAGCATAGATTTGAGGAAGAGTTGCAATCCACCGAAGTGGACCACACTCAGAAACGTATTTTTATACAGGAAGGAACAGGGAAAATAAGCACCCTTCCCCCTATTAGGAGAAAAAGGAGACTGGAGTTTCAGTCAGACCAAGCACCACAAACAAAAATGGTGAAAAAGGTAACTCCGCCACCCTCTCCTCCACCTGTAACTAACGTTTCACCGGCACAAACTCCATCACATTCCCCGGCTCACACCACCATGAGCCAAGGTGACCAGGACCAAGACGCTTGGGACTTATACGACGCCCCAGTGTCGGACAACAGTCCAGAGGCGTATCCTACAAAGCCCTCACCACCGGAAGATAGCACAGCATATTCACAAGTGGTGGCTAGAGCAGCAGAGTTCCACAACGTGTCCCTACACTCGGAACCAGTTGAGAATGACTTCTTATTCAACACCCTCTCCTCCACCCATAGCTCCTACCAAAGCCTGCCTATGCTCCCAGGAATGCTTCGGCACGCAAAGGAAATCTTCAAGGAGCCGGTCAAGAGTAGAGCAATAACACCAAGAGTGGAAAAGAAATATAAAGCACCTCCCACAGACCCTGTTTTCATCACCTCACAGCTGCCACCAGATTCCGTCGTAGTAGGAGCAGCTCGCAAGAGAGCCAACTCCCACACATCTGGGGATGCACCACCCCCAGATAAAGAGAGCCGCAAGTTCGATGCAGCCGGAAAGAGAGTCGCAGTACAAGCTGCAAACCAGTGGCGCATCGCTAACTCTCAAGCACTACTTGCGCACTATGACAGAGCCCATTAGGACGAGATGCAACACCTCATTGAGCATCTACCCAAAGAGCTACAAAAAAGTGCGAAACAGGTGGTTGAGGAAGGACAGAACATATCTAATAATCAGATACGCTCCTCTATGGATGCAGCGGACACAGCTGCAAGAACAATTAACACATCTGTGACTATAAGAAGGCACGCATGGCTACGAACGTCTGGTTTAAAACCAGAGATACAGCAGGCAGTGCTCAATATGCCATTCAATGAGAAACAACTGTTCGGACCAGAAGTGGACACGGCAATTGAGAAACTCAAAAAGGACACTGACACTGCTATAGCCATGGGCGCACTCTACTCCCCGCAGAGCAGAGGCACTTACAGCACCTTCCGCAAAACAACCTTTAGAGGGGGGTTTCGGGGTCAGGCCACACAAGCCACCACCTCACAGGCAACACCGTCCAGCTACCAGGGACAGTACCAAAGGGGAGGCTTTCGGGGCCAATACAGAGGACAATTCCCTAGGAATAGGGGAAAATTTCAAAGCCCCAAAACCCCTACAACCAAACAGTGACTCACATGTCACTCATCCCCTCCACACAACACCATAGGGGGAAGAATAGGTCAGTATTACCAAGCATGGGAGGAAATAACTACAGACACTTGGGTCTTAGCAATTATCCAACATGGTTATTGCATAGAATTTCTACAAATCCCTCCAAACACAACATTCAGACCTTCTGGAAATAGAAGTTCAAGCATTATTGCAAAAGAACGCAATAGAACTAGTACCAAAGACACAAATAAACACAGGAGTTTATTCACTGTACTTCCTAATACCAAAAAAGGACAAAACACTGAGACCAATCCTAGACCTCAGAACACTAAACACCTACATCAAATCAGAACACTTTCACATGGTCACGCTACAAGAAGTGTTACCATTGCTAAAGCAACAGGACTACATGACAACCTTAGATCTCAAAGACGCGTATTTCCACATACCAATACATCAGTCGCACAGGAAATACCTCAGGTTTGTATTCAAAGGAATACATTACCAATTCAAAGTATTGCCGTTTGGTTTAACAACCGCACCAAGAGTCTTTACAAAATGTCTAGCAGTAGTGGCTGCACACATCAGAAGGCAGCAAATACACGTATTCCCGTATCTAGACGACTGGCTAATCAAGACCAACTCACTGACAAGGTGCTCACACCACACAAATCAGGTCATACAAAACCTCTACAAACTCGGTTTCACCATCAACTATGCAAAATCACACATTCTGCCGTGCAAAGTACAACAATACCTAGGAGCCATAATAGACACAACAAAAGGGTTAGCCACTCCAAGTCCACAAAGAATTCAAAATTTCAACAAAATCATACAACGCATGTATCCAACACAAAGAATACAGGCAAAAATGATATTACAACTCCTAGGCATGATGTCCTCATGCATAGCCATTGTCCCGAACGCAAGACTACACATGAGGCCCTTACAACAGTGCCTAGCATCACAATGGTCACAAGCACAGGGTCACCTTCTAGATCTGGTGTTGATAGACCGCCAAACATACCTCTCGCTTCTATGGTGGAACAGTATAAATTTCAACAAAGGGCGGCCTTTCCAAGACCCAGTGCCACAATACGTAATAACAACAGATGCTTCCATGATGGGGTGGGGAGCACACCTCGATCAACACAGCATACAAGGACAATGGGACGTACATCAAACAAAACTGCACATAAATCACCTAGAACTGCTAGCAGTTTTTCAAGCACTAAAAGTATTCCAACCAATCATAACTCACAAATACATTCTTGTCAAAACAGACAACATGACAACAATGTATTATCTAAACAAACAGGGGGGGACACACTCAACGCAGCTGAGCCTTCTAGCACAAAAGATATGGCGATGGGCAATTCACAACCCCATTCGCCTAATAGCACAGTTTATTCCAGGGATCCAGAATCAACTTGCAGACAATCTCTCTCGAGATCACCAACAAGTCCACGAATGGGAAATTCACCCCCAAATTCTAAACACTTACTTCAAACTCTGGGGAACACCTCAAATAGACTTATTTGCAACAAAAGAGAACGCAAAATGCCAAAACTTCGCATCCAGATACCCACACAGGCAGTCCCAAGGCAATGCCCTATGGATAAACTGGTCAGGGATATTTGCATACGCTTTTCCCCCTCTTCCTCTCCTTCCATATCTAGTAAACAAATTGAGTCAAAACAAACTCAAACTCATACTGATAGCACCAACATGGGCAAGGCAACCCTGGTACACAACACTGCTAGACCTATCAGTAGTACCCCACATCAAATTGCCCAACTGGCCAGATCTGTTAACACAACACAAACAACAGATCAGGCATCCCGATCCAGCATCGCTGAATCTAGCAATCTGGCTCCTGAAATCCTAGAATTCGGACACTTAGACCTTACACAAGAATGTATGGAAGTCATAAAGCAAGCTAGAAGACCATCCACTAGGCACTGCTATGCAAGCAAATGGAAAAGGTTTGTTTGCTACTGCCATCATAATCAAATCCAACCATTACACGCATCTCCAAAGGATGTAGTGGGTTACTTGCTACACTTACAAAAATCAAACCTAGCTTTCTCTTCCATTAAAATACACCTTGCGGCAATATCTGCATACCTGCAGATTACCTATTCAACTTCACTATTTAGGATACCGGTCATTAAAGCATTTATGGAAGGCCTTAAAAGAATTATACCACCAAGGACACCACCCGTTCCTTCGTGGAACCTCAATGTTGTCTTAACAAGACTCATGGGTCCACCTTTTGAACCCATGCACTCTTGCGCAATACAGTTCCTAACCTGGAAAGTTGCGTTTCTCATCACATCTCTACGGAGAGTAAGTGAAATTCAAGCGTTTACAATACAAGAACCTTTTATCCAAATACACAAAAATAAGGTAGTCCTAAGGACCAATCCTAAATTTTTACCAAAGGTTATTTCACCGTTCCACCTAAATCAAACTGTAGAACTACCAGTGTTCTTCCCACAGCCAGATTCCGTAGCTGAGAGGGCACTACATACATTAGATGTCAAAAGAGCACTAATGTACTACATTGACAGAACAAAAAACATCAGAAAAACTAAACAACTATTTATTGCATTCCAAAAACCTCATGCAGGAAACCCAATATCAAAACAAGGTATAGCCAGATGGATAGTTAAGTGCATCCAAATCTGCTACCTTAAAGCAAAAAGACAGCTGCCCATTACACCAAGGGCACACTCAACCAGAAAGAAAGGCGCTACCATGGCCTTTCTAGGAAATATTCCGATGCACGAAATATGTAAGGCAGCCACATGGTCTACGCCTCACACGTTCACCAAGCACTACTGTGTAGACGTGCTATCCGCACAACAAGCCACAGTAGGTCAAGCCGTGTTAAGAACCTTATTTCAAAATACTTCCACTCCTACAGGCTGAGCCACCGCTTTTGGGGAGATAACTGCTTACTAGTCTATGCACAACATGTGTATCTACAGCGACAGATGCCATCGAACTGAAAATGTCGCTTACCTAGTGTACATCTGTTCGTGGCATCAGTCGCTGAAGATTCACATGTGCCCACCCGCCTCCCCGGGAGCCTGTAGCCGTTCGGAAGTTAGCTTAAGCTTTGTACATTTGTAAATATATTATTTAAACCTTAAATAGGTACATACTTATTCACTCCATTGCATGGGCACTTTTACTACAACACAACTCCTACCTCACCCTCTGCGGGGAAAACAATCGAAGATGGAGTCGACGCCCATGCGCAATGGAGACAAAAGGAGAAGTCACTCGGTCCCGTGACTCGAAAGACTTCTTCGAAGAAAAACAACTTGTAACACTCCGACCCAACACCAGATGGCGGGCTATGCACAACATGTGAATCTTCAGCGACTGATGCCACGAACAGATGTACACTGGGTAAGTGACATTTTCATTTCAGGGGCTGCCATCACCTCCTAAAACTCTTCATAGAGACTTCATATTGAACCTCAACTCGTTTTCCTTGAGTTGACAGTCTAATACTAACTTCTTCATATTATATCTTCTCAATACTTAGCCTCATAACTTTGCATTTTTGTTCTGTGTGTTTGTCTTATTCACTGAAGTTTAATTTCTCTTATGTTTAATGTAATTATTAACTTGTACAGAGCTCATATGCTCAAGTGATGATGCACTATAGAACACTTTAAAAATAAGAAATAAGTATGTGGCGCACAGTAGCTCATCAGACTAAAAAAAAAATATATAAGCGTTCTCTCCATCCTGTGTGGGGGGTTAGATGCATAGGTTTTGTCTCAAAGGGCTCTTCATGCCAATTTCTGTGCTGGGCCATGTATTTATTTTTGTACTTTAAGCAGCTGTGAACATACGTGTAGTGAAGCTGCACTGTTTTCAGCATGATCTAGGTGTTTTAATCCTAAGCGGAAAGACTCAGACAGTAGCACTGTGATAAATATAGGGTGCGCTGTGTCCTTCACCTGTCACTATGCCTTTTATCTCGACCTAACCGAGGCAGATGTCCTACATTTGATTCCATATCAAGAGCACGGAGAACGGTGCTGCCATCGCAAATGGTTAAACTGCATGCTGAATGGCTTTTGTTGTAATGCATGCATTTTTTTCAAATGAAAGTAGTTGTTATCCGTGCGAGCTTTGTGAGTATTATCTAATACGTCTGGGGTTGCTACAGTTTCTTCGTGTCCCATCTCTTGTACTTCAAATTTCCTGCCATTTTTTTAGGCTAAGAATGGCGAGTTTGGCTCATCCCTGAAGGGCAGTGTCCTGCGCCTGCTGCTGGATGCAGGGTTTCTCTTCCTGCTCAGATTCTCATTGGATGACACCGCAGAGAACGTCATTGCAGGCTCTCTACAGGCTCTCTGGGCCCTGCTAGTGTCTCTGGATGACGAGGTATGGAGCATAGCTTACTCGAGCAGGAAGGCATTCTGATGGGGCCGATGCCATGATTTTATTGCATTTTTAAATGGAATGTTTCAAAGTTGATGCTTGTTAAAGTGCACCTTAGTTTGCCCTCAGTCATGTCAATGATTTGCTTCCCTTCCATAGGAATACCTGGATATGACTTTCTCGTGGTATCAGGGCATGATGGTTTTTCCATTCCTTCCAATTGAAGACGAGGAGGAAGATGAAGATGCAGAAGATGAAGAGGAGCCTGCAAAGAACGCTGTAGACGAGAAAGAAAGGAAAAAAGAAAAGGAAGAAAAGAAGCCAGATCCTGACGTAGCCCGCTATGATGTCATAAAGGTACATTTTAATAGCAAACGTACTGAGGGCAAAGCGATTTATTAACCCATCACTCGCATTAGAATATCTGATCATTTAATTGTAAAATGTGAGATTAGATACTGCCAACAATTATTCCACGGATGCCTGGCTCCAACTACACAGTTGTTTGTGGGATAAAGTTTGACTCCAACTTAAATCTAGCTCTGTTTTTAAAAAATGTCATCCTCATTCTGTGATGACTGCTAGAATATTTTCTTATACTTTCAAGAAGGTCCCATAATGCTTTTAAAGTCATTACTTCAAAATAATGATTTTATTAGCTTTTGGAAACAAAAAAAAAAGAAATGACATATAAATTACATATTTGCAATTATTTTATTTTTAAAACAAACTGCATGGGGATTCAGGAGTGCCCCTTTGTCCCTTAATTTCCCACAACAGCCATGAAATCTCTATTATTTTGTTCCTGCTAGGCCAGAGAATATTCCATGTGTGTAGATGTTTTGGTATTAATATATAGTGCAAACTTTGCTGTGGAGCAACGGGGTGCTGTATATTTAAGAGGGGATTTACATCTTCGAATTGCGCAGATACAATTCATTATTATACACTTTTGGTCATGGAGTGGTTAATTAATTTGCCTTGAATCACTCAGTTTTTAGTCAAGCGCTGAGCTAGGTTTAGTAGAACTTCTATTTTGTTGTCAACATAATATGAGCTTTCAACTCTAAAGGGTTCTCGTGTCGAGCCACTCAGGTGCTGTGATAGCCAGAGATCGTCAGTGCAACATTCTATATCTTGATTCCTTATGCACAGATGGCATGATTTCCAAAGTTCAGTAGACAGGAAGAGTTCACGTCCTCTCTGGAGAACAAAAGCAAACACGTTCTCCACAAAGGAGTAAAACAAGTATCTCACCAATAGGGGTCCATTGCATGTTACACTTCCATCTACAAAATCATACTGGGATGTCTGTACTGCTTATAACTACCTGTCTGCTCTGAAAAAAATAATGAGGCAGTCACCTTGTTAACTTGTGAAGTTTTCCAGCAAAGCCTTAAAGTACTGGAGGTATTTTAAGGTGGTATTTTCCACTTCTTTTCAATGACCTCTTATATTTGTAATTGGGTGTTATTTATCACATGCGTTACTTTTCACATGTGGTAAAATGCGTTTTTTAATTCATGATCAGATGATTCATTTGATTCAGGTGCTATTTATTCAGCCATGCAGTAATTACCACTACACTTTGCTAATAAACAGGGCCTAAATGAGTATATTACTTAACTTAGCTCCATTATGCACAAAGTATTCTGTCAGCTTGATTGGTTTTGGACAAGAACAATGTTAACTGATCAGTTAGATAGTCCAAGGAGATGCAGTTAAGTAAAAAGCATGGCATTGATCTGGTTATAGTTTAATGCTGCAGAATAATGTGCTGAGATAATTGGTCTCCTTCTGCAGCCTTGAACTCTTTAAAGAGGTTTTCTGAGGGCCCTTAGTTCTAGACGAAGACAGCACACATGCCACACTCACAACTATCTGCCAAGGTTATGTGCAAGGCTGGTAAGGATGCCTACATGGTACATTGTTTTGTATAAAGTTGATCTTTCTTTGGAAAATCCCTGAGGGCATTTAAGGAATAAGAAGTAGTGTTTTCATTCACCTCATTGGCCAGAGTGTCACTGCATCTGACAGCTTTGTCTGCATGGACAATATATAGTCTTACATTTGTTGAATGTCAAGCTGTGCGTCTCCTTTGTCTTAGATGTCACCACTACATTTCTAAACATTGTATCACAACATTTATGTAGTACGTTACCAACACTTGTGTGATCCGAAGTACTGTCCTGTACACATCAGGTTTGTAGCTTTCCTGCCTAAAATGCTCAATATGGAGAGTGCGTATCTACAACTTAATTTATGTAGGAAGTATTCAGTAATGTGCGTGAGTACCAGAGGAGTGCTCGAATGATGTCTCTTTGGACTTGGTTCTGCACTTAGACATATTGGTGAAGCTGTAGAGTATCAGGTTAGTTGTGCATGTTGGTATCTTACATATTATGCCTGGTTAGTAGACAATGTTTATTGGGTGGCTGATGCAGAAATATTGGATGGCATGGTTGTGGGTCAGACGGTTGCTTCAGTCTTGGCACTGCAGACATGGTGCTGTACCTAGGCGTGAAGAGGAGTGTGACGTAGATTGTCACATTTGTTAGTACTTGTCATTTGCAACTGCACTCAAGCTTGGTGCTTGGGTTGGCTTATTGGTGGAAACTGTGTTATAAGATAAAATTGGCTGTGTGTGAGATGGTCAGCCTACTTGTAACAGCCAGGCCTTATAACATTTCAGAACTCCAGGTGTTTAGGAAAGTTTCAGATTTGTTTCTGAAATATAATTCTAGAGCCTGACCATCTGTACCTCGAAAGCGGTCCCTCTGATGCTCTTCTGCCTCAGCCTGGAGATGGTCAGGAGAGGTACCAGTCTAGATTAAGGATCCTTGTTTTTTGGTAGGTGTGGAGATGATGTTGCCCAAGCATCAGGCTGTCCTGTGGGTGGCTTGATGTGCAAAGCAGGGAAGCTGGGAGATATGGCAAGATTGATGTAGTCACAGCTATGGATAAGTAATAGTGTTATGGTTGTGATATTATGAGTATGATTTACCTTGTGTTGGACAAAAACCATGCTACCTGTGTGTAGTCTGGTAGCGTACTTTAGTTGGAAGTGAACTAAGCCTCCATACTCTGGAGGAACCAAAGGTGTGGGAATAGGCAATGCAGGATCCTCAAAGAGAAGACGGAGGTTACTTGTTAACCTGGGGATGAAGATTCAGAGGTTAGAGCCCATAATATCTCCAAAGTTTCAGGAGCTGTTGGATTGTGGAGTGGTGCATGGAACAGTTTTAGCAAAAAAGCCACCTATCGGAGAATATGAGCAACTTGCGATGAGCCCCTTAAGCGGAATGTTGGTTTCTAGTATTGTGTCTCCCCCAAATTTACCAGCTTCCTCCACCACTCCTTTATCTTCGAGTAGTGTCTGTACTGTTTATTTGTAAATGCTTACTACTTGTCCGGAACTGAACCTCATAAATTTATGATGTCTTTTTTTCTGAAAGGGATTGCTGAAGACCAAAATCCTCAACCGTCTGCGCTACATACTTGAGGTTGTTCGCCCATCCCCATCTGTGGTTGTTAATATTTTTGATATTCTTACCCGTGTGGCTAGACACTCAACAGAAGCCTGCACTCAAGTAAGTGCTTATGGGTATGATGCTACTTGTTTCAGATGAAGTCTACTATTAATACATTATATCATCACATTTCTTGATTGAAGTAATTCTTACTTTACATTTATATTTCACCATGTATGCACACTGAAATTTTATTTGTATCCATATTCCAGTATTATATCATACTGACTGAAGCCTATGAGTGTCAAGTTATGCTATTCAGGATAATGCCAAATAAAGGTCCCTCAGGGGGAAGAGTACTCATCAACTTCCACTGCAGGGGTCGATGAGGTTCATTTAATATTATATCACATTTATTAGAAGAACTCAAATTCAACAACTTAAACCAGAGTAATATAGGTGCTCCTATACAGTAACAATTTAGTGTAAATAAATTATGTGTTAGTAAAGTGCATCAGTGTTATTTACATGAAAAATAAAAACAAAATGTGGTTAAAAATCCTGTAGTCTCTTATGAACACCTCTGGTATAGGTGTTCAGAACCTACTAACACTTTTCAAAGTCCAATCCACATCCACATTTACATTTAATGTCTACGTTCTGACCCCAAAACAACACAATTAGTTAAAACGGGTCATCATCAGGACAAAGTATTACTGTAGGAAGCACACCTAATTGATATCGATGTCATACAGCTTAATTGTGCCAAAAATAATATAGTACCAATCAACAACCCATTATCGCATGGCCTTGGTCTACCCTTTATTGTGTCACTCTTTAGACAACAATCAATTTACTTGTAAGGAGCTATCAATCATTTAATGCGAAGGAGCCACATGATTTGGGGTCCATCTGAGTTTTAAAGGCAAAATCCTCTTCTCTAAAATGCTCATCTATCTCGGAAGCCCGAAAACTTATTTGGATCAAATATATATATATATATATATATGTATATATATATATATATATGTTAGATGGGATGTGTAGCTGCAGATGCACATACTGTGGATATCTCGCCATCTAGTTTTGGGCTCGGAGTGTTACAAGTTGTTTTTCTTCAAAGAAGTATTTTTTAGAGTCACAGGGTTGAGTGACTCTTCCTCTCGGTGATAGTGCACATGGACATCGACTCCTTTGTTAAATTGTTTTCTTTCTTTCGTCGGGTTTGGATTTGTTCCCTCTCGCTCCGGGACTTTCGATTCGGAAACTCTATATTATCTCAAACTTTTCTCATACCGTCGGTATGGTTTCGAATTCGGTTTCTTCTGCACGCGACCCATCCTTGGGCCTGTTCAGGCGTACTCCGTCATAGCCTGATGAATCGGACGGCATTCCGATTCTGTCCTCGGTGCCACTCTAAATTTCCTTACACCGACCAGCACTTGGCCTGTAATCTCTGTCTTTCTCTGGAACATCGTGAGGAAAGCTATGAGGCTTGTCGGTCTTTTCAATCGAAGAAAACACTGCGCGATCGAAGGGCACTAAGACTGAAGATGGCATCCAAGTACACAGAGTCCACCACCAACACCCTCAAAGAGTAGCAGGCACAGACGGCAGTTTCGATCCCAGACTCCGAGCAAGGTTCAGACGACGACAGCCTGCTGATAGCAGCGGCGCAGTATGTGAGTACACCTGCCCCAACACCCACTTCAAAAAAATCAGGCAAAGCCTTGGGTGCATCACTGCTGTTAATCCATGGTTCCACCCGAAAAAGACTAATCGTCGACTGACCCTTGGGTTCGGCGCCGAAAAAGGCCAAAACACTCGTCAACAGGTTACCACGCCTGTTTCTGTGTCGGGGTCGAGCCGAAAAATTCAAGACACAACCTCCGAACGGAGCCGACGCCCACAATCATCGGATCAGAAAAGAGAACGATCTGCTTCGGAGCCGAAACCTCGGCCAACAGCTTCGGACCCGAAACACCTCATTCTAACTTCAGAGCCAAAAACATCATCCTATACAGAGGAAACCAGACTTTCGGCTCAAATGAGGCAGGGGCACAAAACATACCTCTGAACATCAAATGGAGGAATTGGACATTGAACCTATTTTAGAGGTTATAGACAGCAAGCAGAGAAGAATACAAATCCAGAAAGAGACTGGAAAAATTAATACTTCGCTGCCTCCACAGACTAAAAGAAAGGTAGCATTTCAAGAGACCCTTGATACTGCCCCACCACTGGCAAAAATTTTCAAGCTGAAGGAATCAATCAATCAATCAAAAAAATTTGTAGAGCGCGCTACTCACCCGTGAGGGTCTCAAGGCGCTTGGGGGGAAAATCAAGGAGGAGGCAGGGAGGGTCACTGATCGAACAACCATGTCTTGAGGTTCTTTCTGAAGAGCAGGAGGTCTTTGGTTTTGCGAAGGTTGGTGGGGAGGAAGTTCCAGATTTTTGGGGGGCGAGGTAGGAGAAGGACCTGCCTCCTGTGGTGGATGCGGGGGACTGTGGCTAAGGCGAGGTCGGCTGATCGGAGGTTGCGTGTGGGAGTGTGGAAGTTCACTCTTTAGTTGAGGTAGGTTGGGCCGGTGTTGTGGAGGGATTTGTGTGCGTGGATGAGGATCTTGAATGTGATTCACTTGTCTATGGGGAGCCAGTGAAGGGATTTGAGGTGTGGTGAGATTAGTTCGTGGCGGGGGAGGCCAAGGACATGGTGTGCAGCTGTGTTCTGGATTCTCTGGAGTTTGCGTTTGATTTTGAGTGTGGTGCCGGCGTAGAGGGCATTACCGTAGTCCAGTCTGCTGCTGATGAGTGCGTGGGTGACTGTCTTCCTGGTCTCTGGGGGAATCCATTTGAAGGAGTGTGTGGAAGCAGGAGGAGGTTAGAGCATTGATTTGCTGTGTCATGGAGAGGGAGGGGTCAAGGATGATGCCGAGGTTGCGTGCATGGTTTGTGGTGGTGGGTGCGGGGCCTAGGGCGGTGGGCCACCAGGAGTCGTCCCATGTGGTTTTGTTGGGGCCAAAAACGATGATCTCGGTTTTGTTGGAGTTGAGCTTGAGGTGGTTAGTGGTCATCCAGTTGGCGGTGTCGAGGAGAGCAGCGTGTAGGTTGGGTGTCATCTGCATAGGAGAGGATAGTGATTCCGTGTGCTCGGAGGATGTTGGCTAGGGGGATCATGTAGATGTTGAAGAGTGTGGGGCTGAGGGAGGACCCTTGGGGGACTCCGCATGTGATCTTGGTAGTGTTGGAGTGGAAGGCGGACTCTCTGGGTCCGGTCGGTGAGGAAGGAGGTGAGCCAGTCTAAGGCTTTGTGGCGAATTCCTATGTTGTGGAGGCGTGTGCGGAGTGTGTGGTGGCAGACGATGTTGAAGGCTGCGGAGAGGTCTAGGAGGATGAGTGCGACGGTCTCGCCTTTGTCGACTTTGGTCCTGATGTCGTCAGTGCATGCGATGAGGGCAGTTTCCGTGCTGTGGTTCTTGCGGAACCCGGATTGTGAGGGGTCCAGAGTGTTGTTTGCTTTGAGGAAGTGGGATAGGCGGGCGTTGACTAATTTCTCTGCAACCTTGGTGGGGAAAGGGAGGAGGGAGATGGGGCGGTAGGTGGAGAGGATCTCTGGGTCGGCTTTTTTTTTTTTGGGGGGGGGAGAGCGGTGATTTCCGCGTGCTTCCAGGGGTCTGGGTAGGTGGCGGAGTCGAAAGAGGAGTTGACTGTGTTGTAGAGTATGGGGGCGATGGTTGGGCTGGCTTTGTTGTAGATGCGCTGTGGGCAGGGGTCAGAGGGGGATCCGGAGTGGATGGAGTTCATGTTTTTTTCGGTTTCTTCGTGTATGGTGGGGGTCCAGGTGGAGAGTGTGGTGGGGGGTCAAGAGTGGGGGTTGGGTTGGGTGAGTGAGGGGTGTGTGTGGTGAGTGTGGTACGAAGCTGTTGTGGATGTCCAGGATTTTGTGGAGGAAGTAGGGGCTGTGTGTGTGCAGGGTCTGTGTTGCTGGCTTTGGGTTTGGCAAGTTCATTAATGATGGTGAAGAGTTCTTTGCTGTTTTGAGAGTTGTTGTCAAGGCGTGTCTTGTAGTGATCTCTTTTGGCGGTGCGTATGAGTTGGTGATGGGTGCGAATGGTGGTTTTGTGGGTGGAGAAGTTAGTTGTGGAAGGTTCTAGTCGCATAATTTCTCAGCTTAGCGGCATTTGCGTTTGGAGTCTTGGAGTTCAGGGGTGAACCAGGGGCGATCTTGATGTTGCAGGTGGCGATTTGTTTTCTGAGGGGTGCTAGTGTGTTTGCGCAGGTGGTGATCCATTTGGAGAGGTTGTGTGCTCCTGTGTTGGGGTCGTTGGCGTGGGGGGGGTTATGGGCCAATTGGGAGTTTAGTAGTTGTGTGGGGATCTTGTCCCACATGCGGTAGGGTGTGGTGTGTAGACGGTAGTGTGGGGGAGGTTTGGTGAAGGAGAAGTGGGCGCAGTGGTAGTCAGTCCAGAGGAGTTCAGTGGTGTGGGTGTAGGCTTTGTGTTGGCTTGCGGTGAAAATTGCGTTGAACTTGTGTCCTGCTGAGTGGGTGGGTGCGGTGACCAGTTGTTTGAGTCCGAGATTGGTTAGGTTGTCTATGAGGGAGGTAGAGTTGTGGTCTTGTAGGTTTTCTAAGTGAAAGTTGAAATCACCAAGGAGGATGTAGTCTCTGGAGGTGAGGGCGTGCAAGCTGATGGTGTCGGCAATAGTGTCGCAGAAGGCGGGGCGTGGTCCTGGTGGTCTGTAGATTAATGTACCTCTGAGGGTGGAGTTGTTGTTGATGTGGATCAGGAAGTGCATGTGTTCTGTGTTGTTGATAGTGTCTTGGGATCTGGTGGTGACTTTGATGGTGTCCCTGTGTAGGATGGCGATGCCACCATCTGGCCTGTTGAGGCGGTCTTTGCTTTGGAGTTTGTATCCCTTGGGGGTGGCGATGGCTATGTCGGGTTCTGAGGAGGGGTTGGTCCAGGTTTCCGTGAGGAAGGCGATGTCAGGTGAGTGTGATGTGATGAGGTCCCAGAGTTCTATGGCATGTTTGTGAAGGGAGCGGGTGTTGAGGAGCAGGCAGTTGAGGTGGTTGTGGTGGGTGGTGTTGGTGTGGTGTGTGAGGGTGTTGTTGCGGGGTGTGTTCTGGTTGTGGGCTGGTGTGCGGCGGGGTTGGTTGGTGGGGGCAGAGCGGGTGAGTCTTGCGTTGGGGGTTTTGTGTTTGTTGAAGGTGGGGTCGCTATGGTTGGGGTGTGGTGTGGGGGATGAGGAGCAGGAGAAATGACAGGTGTGGCAGGTGAAGGGGCCATGAGTTTGTGTGGGGCTAGATGGGGTGCACGTGGGGTGGGGTCCTGGGTTGAGAGAGTGGAGGGTGAGGGGGGAGTAGGTGTGTCTGAGAGGGCCAGGGGGGACTGGCGCTGGGTGCGGTCTTGGCTGCGCGCGGCCGCAACCGCGGCTGCCGTAAGAGGAGGGGAGGGTGGGAGTGGCAACTGGGAGGAGGGAGGGCTTTATCGAATGAGAAGGCTGGGGGGGTGGGGCCGCAGGGGACGCAGCGGCGGGAGAAAGGAAAACTTAGACAGTGAGAAGCAGCGGGAAAAAGGAATAGAGAATACGGAATGGAGGAGGGGGAAGGGGACGCAGCGGTGGGGAAAAGGAAGAGAAAATACGGAGTGGAGGTGGCGCGGACGGCGGAGCGGGGAGCGACCTGCCTGCAGAAGCAGGGTCAAAGGTTGCTCCCTGTTACCGCGCCGCGGCTGCCATAAGAGGAGGGGAGGGTGGGAGTGGCAGCTGGGAGGAGGGAGGGCTTGTCGAATGAGAAGGCTGGGGGGTTGGGGCCGCAGGGGACGCAGCGGCGGGAAAAAGGAAAACTAAGACGGTGAGGAGGAGGGGGGAGGCGCCACAGGGGACGCAGCAGCGGGAAAAAGGAATAGAGAATACGGAGTGGAGGAGGGGGGAGGCGGGAGGGGCCGCAGGGGATGCAGCGGCGGTAAAAAGGAATAGAGAATACGGAGTGGAGGAGGGGGGAGGCTGCAGGGGACGCAGCGGCGGGGAAAAGGAAGAGAAAATACTGAGTGGAGGTGGCGCGGACGGTGGAGCGGGGAGAGTCTGCGCCCGCGGAAAAGGAAAAGTCGAAACCATTTAAGCTTTCTCCACCACATTCACCGCAGCTTCCTTTTGCACCACAACTTCTCCATCCACCACCACCACCTTCACCACCACACTCTCATACTTATTCACAAGGAGACACTGTAGACCCATGGGACATGTACGACTCTGATCCTATTCCATCTAATGATCCAAATCTCTACCCTACTAGACCATTCCCACCAGAGGATAGTACGGTTTATAACCAAGTCATATCCAGGGCAGCTGCATACCATAGGGTACAAATGCATTCGGAACCTTTAGAAGAGGATTTTCTTTTTAATACACTATCCTCAACTCATAAGCAGTACCAGTGTTAACCAATGCTTCCTGGTATGCTTAGGCATGCTGAAGAAATATTTAAAGAACCAGTTAAAGCTAGGGTTCTAACACTGAGGGTTGACAAAAAATACAAGCTTGCACCAACAGATGCAATTTACATCACACAACAAGTACCAGCAGATTCTATTGTGGTAAGTGCAGCCAGGAAGTGTCTTTGGGGGATTCCCCACCCCCTGACAAAGAAAGCAGAAAATTTGATGCTGCAGGCAAAAGGGTGGCAACACAAGCAGCCAACCAATGGCGTATTGCCAATTCCCAGGCCCTGTTGGCAAGATACGACAGGACACATTGGGATGAGATGCAAGAACTCTTGCAATGCCTACCCAGAGAACACCAAAAGCAGGCGCAGCAAATTGTGGAAGAGAGTCAGGCCATAACAAATAATCAGATTAGGTCTGCTCTAGATGCAGCTGACACTGCAGCTAGAGGAATTAATACCAGCATCACAATTAGACAACATGCATGGTTTAGGCCCTCAGGTTTTAAACCGGAAATACAACAGGCGGTCCTTAATATGCTGTCTAACAAACAGCAACTCTTCGGACCAGAGGTGGACACAACCATTGAAAAACTCAAGACTCTGAGACAGCAAAAGCCATGGGAGCCGTTCATACCACACCATTTCTGGGTTCCTTTTGGAAACCACAATTTAGGGGAGGTTTTAAAACCCATACTGCAGAGGCTTCTGCCTCCCATCGGAAGCAAGGACAGCAGTACTACCCAAGAGCGTCATATAGAGGCTCTTACACAGGGCAAAATTTCAGGGCCAGAGGAAAATTTGCAGCCTCAAAGGGTGCTTCCACACCCACTAAACAATGACTTCCCCAACATCCCACAATCCCATACGTTTCCTGTAGGAGGAAGACTGCAACAATTCCATTCTCGCTGGCAAAACATCACCACAGATCAATGGGGACTCTCAATTATCCGCAATGGTTATTGCCTAGAGCTCATCTCTGCTCCACCAAATATTCTCCCTCGTTGTCACAGACTCTCTCCAGAACACACTATTATATTAAAACAAGAGTTACAATCTCTATTACTCAAGGGGGCAATAGAAATAGCTCCCATCTCACAGCAAGGGACAGCAGTGTATTCCTTCCTTATACCAAAGAAGGATGGTACTCTCCGACCCGTTCACGATCTCAGACCTCTTAATCTATATATCCTGTCAGAACATTTTCATATGGTCACTCTACAGGAAGTCATTCCCCTGCTACAAAAACAAGATTACATGACCGCGTTAGATCTAAAAGACTCTTCCTTCCTCATACCCATACATCCAGCTCACCCCACGTATTTAAGGTTCGTAATATCAGGCAACCACTACCAATTCAAAGTACTACCCTTTGGAGTAACAACAGCACCAAGAGTGTTCATAAAATGTCTAGCTGTGGTAGCGGTACACCTCAGAAGACGCCACATATATGTCTTCCCTTATCTTGACAATTGGTTAATAACTCTAGCACCATTCTAAAATGCCAACAACACACACAATACACAATAGATACCCTACACACATATATGTTCACAATCGATTACCAGAAATCTCATCTTCAGCCAGCACAAATTCAACCTATCTAGGCGCAATTCTTAATACTCTTCCAGCATTAGTGTACCCAAATCCCCAACGGATACAGGCTGTTCAATACTTCAAATCACAAATGCAGGTCAATCAAACTTACACAGTAAGATTTGTCATGTAACTATTGGGAATGATGGCATAATTCATAGCAATAGTACCACATGTGAGCTAAACATGAGACCACTGCAACAGTGTCTATCACAACAATGGTCTCAGGCACAGGGTCGGTTACAGGATCTAGGGCCAGATGTACGATGCTTTTTGCATGGCGCAAACAGCAAAATTAGCTGTTTGTGCCATGCAAAAAGCACATCGCGATGTTCATTCCCATTTTTCGAGTCGTTAACCTGGTTACTGACTCATCAAAATGGGAATGCGACTTGCAAATAGGAAGGGGTGTTCCCCTTCCTATTTTCGATTTGCATCGCAATGTAGAATTGCTTTGTGACCGCGAATGCGGTCGCACCCATTCGCAAAAGGGAAGGGGTCCGATGGGACCCCTTCCCCTTTGTGAATGGCCCTGAAAAAATGAAACAGAAACGTTTCATTTTTTTCGTTTGTGTTGCTACTGGTTTTCCTTTAAGGAAAACGGGCTGCAAAACAAAAAAAAAACTGCTTTATTAAAAAGCAATCACAGACATGGTGGTCTGCTGTCTCCAGCAGGCCACCATCCCAGTGAGTGCTGCGAATCGGAAGGGGGTCGCAAATTGCGACCCACCTCATTAATATTAATGAGGTGGATCTTTGCGACCCCCTTCCGATTCGCAGATGGTGTCAGGGACACCATCCAGCATCTGGGTTTGCAACTCTCAAATTGCGAGTCTCTCAGACTCGCAATTTGAGAGTCGCAAATTCGGAAATTCGGATTTTGCTACATCTGGCCCCAAGTGTTGTTAGACCACCAAACTTACCAATCTCTGCAATGGTGGAATCACAACAACTTAATAAAGGGGCTGCCATTTCAAGACCCAGTGCCACAGACCACAATCACAACAGATGCGTCAATGAGAGGTTGGGGAGCCCATCTCAACAATCTAACAATACAAGGGGAATTGGACTCAATACAAAAAACGTACCACATAAACCACTTCTAATTATTAGCGGTGTTCTTAGCCATCAAGGTATATATATCAACCACAGATTATACACAAAACAGTCTTCATAAGAACAGACAACATGACAGCAATGTATTATCTGAAAAAACAGGGGGGAACATACTCATCCCAATTGTCCCTTCTAGCTCAAACAATATGGAAATGGGCAATTGACAATCACATTCACCTGCTAGCGGAATACATCCCAGGAATACACATCCAGCTAGCGGACCAACTAAGCAGGGCACAGCAACAAATACACGAATGGGAGATTCACCAACAGGTAATTCAATATTATTTTCAAATGTGGAAAACACCAAACATAGACCTTTTCGCAAAATGCCAAAACTTCGCAACAAGAAATCCACACCCTCAGTCCAAGGGCAATGTTCTATGGATCAACTGGTCAGGGATATTTGCTTACGCTTTTTCCCCTCTCCTGTTAATTCAGTTTCTGGTCAACAAAATGTGTCACACTTCCCTCACCATGATATTCATAGCTCCCACGTGGGCACGCCAACACTGGTATACAACACTCCTAGATCTGTCAATAGTACCACATCACACAAGCTTCCAAACAGACGTGTTAACTCAGAACAGAGGTCAATTTAGGCATCCTAATCCAAGTGTGCTCAGTTTAGCGATTTGGCTCCTGAAGTCATAGAATTTGGATACCTACAACTTCCATTAGAATGTATGAACGATCTAAAACAAGCATGTAAACCATCAACCAGATAGTGCTATGCAAAAAAATGGAAACGGTTTGTGTACTACTGTCAACCTAAAAATATAAATCCACTTAAAGCATCAGTACAAGATATTGTGTGTTATTTGCTTTATTTACAAAAAGCAAATCTTGCCTTTTCCTCTAATAAGTTTAATCTAACAGCCATATCAGCCTACCTACAAAACATACAACATACCTTTCTGTTTCCTGTCATAAAAGTATTTATGGAAGGACTTAAATGTATTATTCCGCCCAGAACTCCACGAGCTCCAGCATGGAATCTTAATATTGTACTCACAAGACTTATGGGTCCCTCTTTCGAGCCCATGCACTCTTGCGCTATTCAATTTCTAACATGGGAGGTTGCTTTCTTTGTAGCAGTTACTTCTTTGAGAAGAGTAAGTGAAATTCAGGCATTTACTCTAGAAGAACCTTTTTTCCAAGTACACAAACACAAAGTAGTACTTAGGACAAATCCAAAATGTTTGCCTAAAGTGGTTTCACCTTTTCACATTAATCAGTTAGTGGAATTGCCTGTCTTCTTTCCACAGCCAGACTCTACTGCTGAAAGAGCTCTACACACTCTTGATCTTAAAAGAACTCTAATGTATTATGTAGATAGAATAAAGGACTTTAGGAACACTATACAACTTGTTGTTGCTTTCCAACAACCTCATAAAGGTAATTCCATTTAAAAAAAAGTATTAGCAACATGGATTGTAAAATGTATTCAAACATACTACCTTAAAGCAAAAAGGCAGCTATTAATAACTCCAGAAGCTAATTTCACTAGGAAAAAGGGTGCCTCCATGGCATTCTTAGGAAATATATGTATGGCAGATATATGCAAAGCAGCCACATGGTCCACACCGCATACATTCACAAAGCTTTACTGTGTGGATGTGTTATCTAGACAACAAGCCAATGTTGGACAAGCAGTTCTAAAAACACTATTTCACACTACTTCAACTCCTATGGGCTAACCACCGCTTACTTGGGAGGAGAACTGCTTTTTAGTCCATGCACAGCCTGTGTATCTGCAGCTACACATGCCACCGAACGGAAAATGTAACTTACCCAGTGTACATCTGTTCGTGGCATGTAGTGCTGCGGATTCACATGTGCCCTCCCTCCTCCCCGGGAGCCTGTAGTCATTGTTGTACTTATTTGTACATATTTGTATACATTTGCATGAACATCTTATTTACTTTTTCTACATCTATAGTTGTTGTACACAATCTTTCACTCCTTACTTCACCCTCCTCCGGGAAAACAATCTAACAAAGGAGTCGATGCCCTTGCACACAATAACCGAGAGGAGGAGTCACTCGATCCCGTGACTCGAAAAAAGACTTCTTCAAAGAAAAATAACTTGTAACACTCCGAGCCCAACACTAGATGGTGAGATATGCACAGCATGTGAATTTGCAGCACTACATGCCACGAACAGATGTACACTGGGTAAGTGACATTTTCCATATATATATATATATTTGCTTACCCAGGTCCCAGGATTATTGGGTTGCCCCATTTTGGTAAAACATTTAGGATAATGCAGCAAAACAGTTGAGCTTGGCTAGGGAAAGAGACCAGAGGAATCGAGGTTCTGAAGGAAATCAGAATGTGGTTTGCTTCTGCAGACCTAAAGCACTGTTTTTGACTAGTTGTTTTGCAGGCAGTGTACTATACAGACCCTCTGCAAAGTCACAGAGGTGGGGCAAGAAAAGAGAAGAAGATAAGGTCTTCGTATGATGAAAATAATTACTGGCCAGGAGTCTGAAAGCCTCTTAAAGAAGGCATAGCATTATATGTTTTCCCTGTTCAATCAAAAAAACAGTGTTTGGACTACTGATCAGTGTATTCTAGCCTCTATAAGATTGAATGCATAAACAGGAACATTAGTAACTAATTGTGGTATTGTAAGTGAAAAGTACAAATATTGTATTGTATTTTTCTTTAAAATTGTTGTGTTTGCTTAAGTTGTTAGAATTCCATGGATCTAAGGTTCTGCCTAGAGAGACAGTTAGAGTGGGGAATCTTAGAAGAGTGCTGTACAAGTTCTTCCTGTTGTGCTGCATTGGATTCTGGCCAGTCCCCCACAGCTGCCTCCAAACCTTCCTAGTCTTACTTTTCCTCACCAGGGACCATTCAAAGGCAGGATTCGCCATCACCGGCTCCGCTGGCAGTCCATCATGTTAGACAGGTGGCTTTTGCAGAGAGTCCAAAGAGGCTACTCCCTCCCTTTCAAAACTGCCCCTCTGTCTATGCCACCATGTTGTGATCGGATGATGGAGGATCACTTGGCACTTCTCCGCGAGGATGTTACAGCCCTCTTGGCCAAGCCACAGTGAGGGTCCCTGTGCCAGAAGTAGGTTGTGATTGTTAGTCCTGCTACCTTCTACTGCCCAGAAAGGACAAGGGCCTCCACCCTATCCTAACCTTCAGTCCCTCAATCTCTTCTTCAGGAAGAAGTTCAGAATGCTCATTCTAGCTCTGGTTCTTTGTGTCCTGGACCCAGGAGACTGGATGGTAGCGTTGGACTTGCAGGACGCTTACTTCCACATTCCCGGTCATGCCTGCCCACAGACATTACTTGCGGTTCAAAGTAGGCCACAAGCATTTTCAAAGCTCCCCTTTGGACTTATCAGTGCCCCTCAGGTGTTCACCAAGGTGATGGTGGTGGTCGCAGCTCATCTGTTCAAGACAGGCTTGCCGCAGGCTGTCGTCTCCCAACTCCAGACTACGGCGGACTTCCTGTATTCACTGGAGTTCACTAAAACCATGCCAAAGTCACACCTGACTCCCTCTCAGATGCTCCCTTTCATCAGAGCTGTTCTGGACACAGCCCAGTTTCGGGCTTATCCTCCCGAGCGGCGAGTCCAGGATAATCAGGCTATGACACTGATGTTTCGGCCTCTATCCTGGATTTTGGTGAGAATGACTCTGATGCTGCTGGGCCTTATGCCCTCCTGCATCCTGCTGGTGACACATGCCAGATGGCATATGCGGGCTCTGCAGTGGGACCTAAATTTCCAGTGGGTGCAGCATTGGGTCCAGATCTCGGAGGGAACCGTGCAAGATCTGCAGTGGTGGCTAACATAGCACGACTGGGTCACAGGCAGATCCCTCCTCCTTCCCCAACCAGATCTGACAGCAGTGACAGATGCCTTACTTCTGCAATTGGGTAGCCCCGCTGGAGAGGTGGAGATCAGAGGTAATCTGGTCTCTGGCGGAGCCCGGCCTCCACATCAACCTGTTGATGCTATGGGCAATCAGACTTGCATTGAAAGCATTTCTTCCCTCTCTTAAAGAGAAATTAGTGCCATGTGGTACTGCAACAAGCAGGCAGGTTGTGGCCGTGGATCTTTTTTCAAGAGGTTCTGCACCTCTGGACGTGGCTGGAACACCAGACGAGGTCTTGGGTGGTTTAGCATCTGGAGGGCTCTCTGAACACCAGAGCGGACAAACTCAGCCGACAAAGCTTGGTTGATCAAAAATGGCATCTCCGTCTGGAGGTGGCACAAGGTCCCTTTCAGCAGTGTGGAGAGCATTTTTAGATCTATCTGCCTGCGCAGAGAACTCGCAATGTCAGCAGTATTGTGCATTGGAGTTTCCAAGTTGGCACTTGCTCGGTGACGCTTTTCGTCTTCAGTGGAGCTCAGGCCTTGTGTATGCCATTCCGCCCATACCACTTCTGCCCAGAGTTCTCAAGAAGATCAAGAACGACCGGGCCCAAGTAATCCTTGTGGCTCCAGACTGGGAACAAAGAGTCTGGTATCTTGAGCTATTGAGCATGGCCATTAATGCTCTGATCAGACTGTCCTTTCGGGAGGATCTTCTGTTGCAGCAGTAGGGGAGGGTTTTCCACCAAACCAGTGCAGTCTCTGCCTTTTTGCATGGAAATTGAGCGGTGGCAGTTTACAGCTTTTGACTTTCCGTCCGCAGTCTGTAATGTTATCTTGACAGCCAGGCATCCCTCAACCTACACTGTCCACAAAACAGTGTACACCTGTCTTTGGAAGAAATCTGTGGCTTGGTGCACAGACAAGTCTGTTGACTGCCTCTCTGCCCCTCTCTCTGAGGATCTGTTGTTTATACTTTCGTTGGCCCAGCAGGGCTCTGCTTTGAGCACTCAAAGATTATTTATCTGAAACCTGTGCTTTCTTATGGCTGCCTGATCAGCCTTCTTTGTTTAAATCTCTTATTTTTAATAGGTTCCTTAAAGGCCTTACTCGTATGTTTCCTCCTTCGCCAGTGGGATTTGAATTTGCTCCTTTTAAGCCTCTACACAATTGTCTTCTCAGGCTTCTCACTATGAAATCAGCCTTCCTTGAGGCCATTACATCTGCCTGCAGGGTCAGTGAGCTGCAGGCATTGTCATCTAAGGCACCCTACCTTTCCATTTATCCTGTGAAAGTGGTGCTTCGCACATGGGCCTCCTTTCATCGAAAGTGGTTATACCCTTTCATGTAGGCCAATACATCAACTTGCCTACTTTTTACGCACCCCCACATCCTTCTAGGGAAGAGGAGAGACTCTACCACCTGGACCCAGAAAGAACATTGACGTTCTACCTTGATCGTACCAAAGAGTTCCGGGTGGATGATCAAATCTTAGTGGGTTATGTGGGTGTGAAGAAAGGTTGGGCGGTGTAGAAGAGAACCTTCTCCAGCTGGATCGTACTCTGCATTAAAATGTGTCATACATTGGCTAAGAAGCTACCCCCTGAGGACTTGCTTGCTCATTCTACCAGAATTAAAGCTGCAACCACTGCAATAGCACGCAGAGCTCCAGTCCTTGACATCTGTCAGGCGGCAACGTGGACATCTCTGCACACATTTACCAAGCACTACTGCCTGGACTGTCGAGTCTGTAGGGATGGGCACTTTGCCCGTACGGTTCTGCAGGACTTTGTAGTGTGATCTTAGTTCGCAGGCCTACCTCTGGGGATGATATTGCTTAGATATCTATTCTAAGGTAAGGAATCTGCAACTAGATGTCTTTATCAGATGGACAAGTTACCTTCGGTAATGCCTTATCTGGTAGAGACAATATTTAGTTGCAGATTCCTTAACGACCCACCCATTCTCCCTGCTCTGAAAACTGATTTCTAGGGCCAGGGACACCCCTTTCAGGACCCTAGTTTTGATGCACCGGTGGTCATTGTTCTTCATGGCTCTGCACTTCTGGTGTGGAAAATCGTAAAAGGAAACTGCTGTCAGCACACCGGGGTGGTGCCTATGTAGGACCTTAACAACACAAAAAGGATGATGGACGGAGTGCTGAACAATGCAAACACTCACCCCGAGTCACAGATCTGGGTTTAATCCATCGTTCTTTTGCTCACCATGCCACCCCAGTTTGGACCCAGCCATATGCAAATCAGTCTTGACCCTGTTCCTCATGGGAACAGTCCAGCCTAAACTGCCAAGCCAGGTCCTCCCTGGACCCGAAACAAGCATCCTGGGACCGGTTTTGGGGTTTCACCCCTCATCAGCCAGGCTAGCTTGAATCCAGTGGCATGGGAAGCACGGGACCCACGTCTGGGCATACCCTTCCCACTTAGGGCGACATTAGCAACACAAAAAGGATGATGGACGGAGTGCTGACAATGCAAACACTCACCCCCTGTCACAGATCTGAGTTTAATCCATCGTTCTTTTGCTCACCATGCCACCCCAGTTTGGACCCAGCCATATGCAAATCAGTGTTGACCCTGTTCCTCATGGGAACAGTCCAGCCCGAACTGCCAAGCCAGGTCCTCCCTGGACCGGAAACAAGCATCCTGGGACCGGTTTCAAGGTATCATCCTTCTTCAGCCAGGCTAGCTTGATTCCAGTGGCACAGTGAGCAAGGGACCCACGTCTGGGCATACCCTTCCCACTTAAGGACTGATCTCAAATGTTTTTTAAGGAAAGGCATTATGTATATAGCTTTGAGGCAGTTCAGTTCAAGACCATTTTAAAGAGAAGAGTTGGCAAGGGATATCGGACTCAGGGTTTCACTATCCTCTATTTTAGTAGAAAAAATGGCATTGCAGGAACACCATGGAACCCACCTGTTTTTTTTACCCTTTGACAGTGCTGAACATATCTAAGACTGCTCCATATGTTGCGGCAAAGACGGTGTAATTAAAGTTGAAATATGAGAGAAGGCACACAAGAGATGTTGTTGGGTTGTAGTCACACAGCCTGTTTAATCAAATCTAGGCTCTCTGGTCTGTTTTGCACAAACCTAGCAATGATGCCATGAGCCCTGGTTCAAATAAGGAAAATAGCCCCTTTAACGTATGTTAGAATAGTAAAAGACAGCAATTTACAGTGTTCCCTAGGCCCCTCAGGTCTCTGAGCCCCGGTGCACTACACCTACTGCACCAGTAGTGGCTACGCCCACAGTGCTCTGCAGTCTTTCACGAGGGATGTCTCTCTTGTTCAGAACACAAGACTGCTGTTACTTTCTGCTCTTAGATCAACTTTGATTGCATGCAGTTCTTTCATTTACATGGATTTTGATTTTGATGGCAAGTATTGGCGGTGACCTTGTCAACGGATGGCAAATACTTTTTGTAAGCTCTCTTTTACTGAGCAAAGACATGGCTTATGTGGAGTGGAGGAGGCATTGGTATTCCTAGGCCAAGTCAGTGGACAGGAGCAGAAATGTTTGTGAATTGCTCCTTGGCAAAGTAAGTTTTATGCTTTTTCTCTGAATTGAAAGAAAAACGTTGCAAATCTAACCTGAATAAAGATGTAGTTCCATAGCTTCAGAACATTATCTTTTTACTGTTTTGAATTCAGACTCAGAGGAGCCGTTGACTTCTGATGTTGTGCTAACCACCAAGAATGGGCAGTAAGGGGGTCATTTTGACCTCAGCAGTCTTTTGACAAGACCGCAGAGGGACCGCTGTGCTGAAGACTGCCAGTAGTGGCAGTTTTCCGCTCGGCGTAATATGATTGCTGGCAGCCCTCCGTCCTTTTTCGGACGGAGAGCCCCCAGCAGCCATACTGGCGGACGGTGGGGAAGTGGAGGTTGCTCCACCTCCACCACACCGTCAACAGAACACCGCCCACCAAATCACGTCCTGTGATTTGGCGTGGCGGTGTTCTGTTGACGGTGTGATGGCGGCGGAGCAGCCCCCATGGATCCCGTCCCCTCCCGGAGGATCAACGGACCAGGTAAGTTGATCATCCGTTAGGGGAGGGGGGCGTGGGAGAGTTGTGTGTTGTGTGCGTGCATGGGGGTGTGCGTGTGTGTATGTAGAGGGGGTGTATGAGTGCGTGTATGCATGCGGGGGTGTTGTGTGTTTGGAAATGAGTGCGTGTCTGTCTGTATGTATGTATATCTGTATGGATGTGTGCGTGTATGTCTGAATGAGGGTGTGCGTGTATGACTGTGTGTGTGGCAGTTGGCATGTATGTTGGTGTGTGTGCGGGTATGTGTGTTGGTGGTGCCTGCGTGCGTGTCCGGTGTATATGTGTAAGGTAATGTTGGGGTAGGGGTGGGGAGGGGGGTCCTGCCACCTTTGGCAGGGGTGGTGGGGGGTGTAGGGGAAGGACTCGGGGTGGGGGAGACCCCTATCAGTGCCAGGGAAGGAATTCCCTGCCACTGATAGTGCTTACTGCCATGGATTTCATGGCGGTTCCAAACCCCATGAAATCCATGGCGGTCAGCCGGGTCATAATACCGCCAGCGGTATTGTGACGACCACCGGGCTGGAGACCCAGGTCTCCAGCCCAGCGGTCGTCTCCGCCCTGGCGGGCGGAACGGAGAAGTGGCGGATGACCATGGTCATAATTTCAAAATTTTTACCACCAGCCTGTTGGCGGTAAGACCGCTGCTTCTCCGCCGACCGCCAGGGTCGTAATGACCCCCTAAGTCTCTTAAGTACGCTGGTAATCTTACTGTCACAGCGGCATCCATTACGGGTGTGATAAGGCTCAGTTTATTGTTTCTTGCTAGAATGAATGCCTGTGCCCAAAGCACTACTTTGAAGCCTGCAGCTGGTGCAAATTAATGTTGACACACCCAATACAAAAGCTGCCTAGTCCTTATTCCATTACTTACCTCTTTAATCCACTACCAGACACCCCCTGCCCCTTTATCTCACTCTTGCAGGTTCATGCTTTCTCCCTCCATTATGTTTTTTTTCATCTTTCTCTTCCTACTGTCTTTCTGTTTTGTTTGTTTTTTCCTCTCTTTTCTCCTAGGTAAATGCCTGGTGCAGTAAAATAAGTGCCAGTCTCCAAAAAAGAGAGCTGGCTGCCCCCCACCAGCAACCACTGGCTTAGATTAAGAACTGGACAGCTGCATTTCTGAAGCTGTACCAGGTGACTAGGGTGGTAATGGAGTTGGTAGCACAAATTGTGTTGTCACAGTGTTGCAGAACTCTGATTCTGGAATGTGTTGCTGATTCCATACTGACTCATTCTTCTTTATGATGATTCTAAGTCTGTGTTTTTATGAAGGACAAGTTGATGTTGTAAAGGTGATGAGCTAGCTTTGTGAACTTTGTGAATCCTTCTAGGGCTGTGTTTGACAGTCATAACTGCATGCAAAAGTGGGTGTGCGTTGTTGAGATTCAGTTTTGGGCGCATTGGGCTTAGCTTAGCTGCTGGACATCAGTGTTTGGATGAGAAGTGCTAGATTTGAGACATTTAGTATCTCACAACTGGCGGTTTCAGATAGGCCTTGTGCTGCATTATGTGCTTGCTGGGTGTTTTTATCTTTTAAAAGCACTATAATTAGAAGTGTCATACAAAATGTAATTTGAACCTAAAAAACGTTTACGTTGTTCTGATAAAACTCTGAATCACTCTGTGCAATTAACTGTTGATCATAAGGAAGGAATGCTTTCGACAAGATAGAAGTCGTAAATGAAGCTCCACTTACTTAGGAAAAGTGATTAGTAGACAGACATCAGACCTAGTGCTGTGAACTATAGATGTTCATTTCATTGAGCTTTCTGCTCCAAGTTGAGTAATGTTGCTAACAAAATTGTCTGCTGGTCAAACAGAATGCCAAACTATCAATTTGTAATCCTTAATAGCTAGTTACAGAGCAATCTGCAAAACTATCAGGGTTCGTAAAGCTTACATTTGTTTTAGGTGCATTTTTTCATAGTGTTATATTGAAAATCTATGATGTAAGAGTACCTATCAGTAATGTGAACTCCTATGATGTCTTTTTTTTCTGCAGGTCATGGATTGCCCAAGACTTATGGAGACAGTCATTCAGAACTTCCTACCAGCACAGTGGAATTGTCCAGCTGACAAAGATGGAACCCTACTCACATGTCTATATGGCATACCTTGTGCTGGTGCTATGAAGCTGCTTAGAGTTTTGGCATCCTCTGGCCGGAACCTATGTGCAAGATTGGTAAGGGGTCATATAAAATCTTTGTTCTGATCACAGAATCAAGTATGCAGTTATTGATGCATGTGATTATTTCAGCAGAGGAATGGATTGTTGTATAGTAGAAGATTTGTAATAATTGCTCTTAAAAGATTATTGGAAAAGTACAAATGGCAGGTAAACAATGACCTGGTTTAGCAAGCTGTAGTCAGATGCTGCATTAAACCTCGGCAGACACCCAGACTGCTTTCCTTTAAGGAGCTGAGTGTATGGATTCAGTAGCAAGGTGATCCACGGTTCCCTCCCTCCCCTCCCACTGCACTGCTTCTGCTGCTGGGTCCAAACTGCCCCAGCCTTGACTGATTGAAGGTTAATGGTTGATGCCTAGAAAGTTAGCAGAGAACTGGGCAAATATCATCTAACATGGAGCAATATGCTGTCCATAACGCACACCCGCAGTTCGCTCTTTATTCATCTTGGCATGTTTGTATAGACTGGCTCGTAGTCGGGACTGTACAGCTCCTTTAAACTAAGCAGAGCAATTAATGGGACTCAACACACTCGTCTGATTGCAGCTCATCTTCGAAGATCAGAGGTGTCAGTCTTCCCCTATTGCAACAACTTCCTGTTGAAAGCGGACTCGCCCCAGGCAGTTGTCTCTCACCTCCAGACTACAGCAAACCTCATGCTCTTGCTGGGGTTCAATATGAACATGCCAAAGTCACACCTAACTTCCTTTCAGATGCTCCCTTCCATCGGAGCTGTTCTGGACACAGTGCAGTTTTGGGCTTATCCTCCTGAGTGGTGAGTCCAGGATATTCAGGCTCTGATACCAATGTTTCAGCCTCTATCATGGGTTTAGGGGATACGGACTCTGAGGCTGCTGGGCCTCATGACCTCCTGCATCCTGCTGGTAAAACATACCCGATGGCATATTCGGGCTCTGCAGTGGGATCTGAAGTTTCGATGGGCACAGCATCAGGGGAATCTCCCCTACATGGTACAGTTCTCAGAATGATGTGCGAAAGATCTGCAGTGGTGGCTAACAAATTGGGTTAGGGGCAGATCCCTTTCCCTTCCCCAACCAGATCCCACAGTAGTGACAGATGCGTCACTCCTGGGATGAAGCGGCCATCTGGGATAGGTCAAGATCAGAGGACTCTGGTCTCTGGCAGAATCCGGACTTCACATCAACTTGCTGGACCTCTGAGCGATCCGACTGGCACTGAAAGCATATCTACCCTCCATCAAGGAAAGGTGTTAACGGACAACTCCGCCACCATGTGGTACTGCTACAAACAGGGCGGTATGGGGTTGTGGACCTTTGTCAAGAGGATCTGTGTCTCTGGACATGTTTGGAACATCAGAGCCTATCTTTGTTGGTTTAACACCTGGCAGGTTGTCCGGACGCCAAGGTGGACAAATTCAGCCAAAGATGAATAGTGGATCACAAATGGCATCTCCATCCGGAGATGATGCAAAGTTTCTTTCAGCAGTGGGGAGAGCCCTGGTTAGATCTGTTCGCCACCACAGAGAACGTACAATGTCAGCACTGTTGTGCCGTGGAGTTTCCAAGGCAGCTCTTGCTTGGAGTCGCTTTTCATCTCGAGTGAAGCTTAGGCCTCCTGTGCGCCTTTCCACCCATGCCACTTCTGCCCAGAGTTCTCAAGAAGAGTAAGGTCAACTGGGCTCAAGTAATCCTTGTGGCTCTAGACTGAGCAGGGAGAGTCTGGTATCCTGAGCTACTGAGCATGGCAATCGATTCTCCACTCAGGTGGCCCCTTTGGGAGTATCTTCTGTCACAGCAGCAGGAGAGGGCTTTCCACCCCAACCTGTCCAATCTCTGCCTTCTTCAGTGAAAATTGAGAGGCTCCGGTTGACAACTTTTGAACCCCTTCCCCCAAAGTGTACAATGTCATCTTGACAGCCAGGCATTTCTCCACCAAGACAGTATAATACTGTTGGAAAAACTTTGTGGCCTAGTGTTCTGACAGAAATGTTGATGCCCTTTCTGCTCCCCTTTCTCAGATTCTTCTCCTCATTCTCTCTCTTGCCCAGCACGGCTCTGCTCTCGTAACTCTTAAAGGTTATCAGTCTGCTATATCTGCATTTCTCAAATTACATGATCAGCCCTCTTTTTTTAAATTTCCTATTGTACATAGGTTCTTGAAGGGTTTAGCTCATCTTTTTCTCCCCTGCCTCAGTGGGACTTGAATCTTGTTCTCACATTCTCGCTATGCGCCCCCTTTGAGCCACTTCACAGTTGTGTTCACCATTAAAATGTTCCTTGTTCCTCTAGTGTATGTTTGATAATTATTGCCAGATGCTCTAATGCCATTTGAAAGAGAAAAAAGAAGAGTGGCAGATACCCTTGTAGATGTAAAAATCTTTTGTGCATATTTACAGTGTGTTGATATGGGGTGGCTCCTCCATTAGGGCAGAGGAGCATCGCCCACCTGCCAGCAGCAGCAGGAGCTGCAACCTTTAGAAACAAAACAAAAATAAACGCTGTTTATTTTTGTTTTGTTTCTAAAGGGACGGGGCCATGGGGGTGACGAGCATGGATGGGAGTGCATAGAGCAAACATATGTTTGGCCAGCTGTCTCGGGCCAGCCAAACATCCATGCGCACGAGGGCTCTCGCCAACCTGACACTGTGGTGCTGGGTTGGAGAGATCCTGCGCAGGCTCCCAGTCTGTGCTGGAGCACCCAGACGCGGCGCTGCAGCCAATCATGACGCTGCTTTTTGCAGTGTCATGGTTGACGCAGGGCAGGCTGGGAGCCTGTGCCTAGAGTGCAACAGCGGCGACGCAGGAGCAGCACGGCGACGAGGTAAGTAATTTTTATAAACATTTTTTATATATAGACATTTGTTTGGCCTCCACCCGCTCGCCCCGCCACCATGCCAAGTCGCCAGCCGCGACTGGTGTTGATGCTGTTAGTGATTGGTACAACTAGAAAACCTTTTGGATGGTGTGCCGGCCAAGGCCAGCCCTTTCCATTGTTCTGAAAAAGTAACACCATCAGACTCAGTCAAAGATCTTCTGAGCGTCAAGGGACCAGGCCAGCTTTTCATCCATATTTTTGCATACTTGCCTCATGAAATGCAAGATCTTCCTCGTGTGGTACTTGATGTTCTCAGAGAGACAAAAAGACCACGTAGGTTCTATGTGTACATGCTGGGATTATCCTTTGAAGCAGGATATCTGTTTGTGTGCGTCCTTTAGGACTTTACATAGAAGAGGGGCTAACCACAGCAGTCGTAATCTCATTAATTTGAGTCGGGAAGCCATCCTGCCCGATGCTTTCCCTGGATTTGAGCTTATTTAGAGCTAATTTAGCTCTGGAAGAAAAGGAGTTCTGGTTATATCTTGCTCTCACTAAGCTCAGCAGAGTTGCAGGTGTCACTGAATTGTGGCATAGAGTAGTGAAATGCTAATATTTCGCTTCCAATTATTTTTGTTTGATCTAGGCTTCCTGCAGGATCATCGCTGAGGGGCTCATCATCGAACCTCAAACAGATGTGAAAAGAACCTGGGGGAAAGGATATGGAGTGTTAATTCAAGTCCATTTAGTCTTTCAGTTGCTGACGTAGGGGCTGTTTCTCTGTAGGCATTCTGTATTTTAGGGTATTCATCCTGCATCTTCTGCCGGTGGGGGGCTACTGATGCAAAGTTAAGGACCAATATTACTAGGCCGTTTTAGGAGACATTCTCTTCCATTAGCTCACAAGACTCAATAACTTGGGTAGCATGCGTTTGTTGATCAACCAGCTGTCTATTATAGAACGTGTTCTGTAAATATGGGACAAGAATATGCAGTCTTTCCACTAGATGCAGTATTCTCCATCCCCCGGGGTCCGCCGCATTACATTTTGGGTCCCATGTCTGAGGTATGGTATGGCTCCAGGGACACCATGCCCCAGGGCCCGATGCATACCAGTGTCCTAGTTACCCCATCCCCAGTGACATTATTGTTCCCTGCCCAGCAGAAGGCATCATTGTATCCACCCGGAAGGAGCGGAAAGGTTTCTGCTGGGTGGGAGCAGAAATCTATCGCCCTGCCTGCACTTGAAGAAATTGAGAGGGAGCAGAGGATTGCTGATGCCCGGTGGGAGCACAAAAAGGAGCAGCTCCTACCAGGCGGGCTAAAACTAATGAAGCCAGCTCCCGCCTGCACCCACAAAGCACCCACAATGGATGCTGGTAAGGGAGCCAGAAGGGCTGTGGGGGCCATGGGCCTTTCCTTGCGACCCCCAACAAAAAAAGCATGCTGTAGGTGTCCTGGTGGATTTGAGACACCCCAAAAAACTAAAATAAACAAAGAGAAAGCGGGGAGTGAGTGGCCAGAGCAACTTATTTATTATTCACTAATCTTGGCAAGGAGCTCCCCATAATACCCTTCGTGGTCTAATTTACATATTCTGCTGCATGGCGGTGCTCCAGTCTGAGTAGGGGGTACCACCAGCATGTGTTTAGAGTTTTGTGAGGGGATCTTCCGATGGTTTTTAGAACATGACCTCGGTAAAAGCTATGATATTTATAAGCATTCCTAGAGCTGAAGCTTTTGTACGTCACCTTGGGAATGCAGGGACCCCTTGTGGTTGGTCTTATTGCTGCATTATGTGGTATGAAGAGCGTAAAAGAGAGTCTGATAGATATGTGATGTTGTTTTGAATACAAATGCGTTAGTTAACTATTATTAACAAATGTTGCAATGCTTGTTATTATGGATGAATATATTTTAATATGGTTTTGAAATCTATTGTTTTTTGTATGATTATTAACCTGTCAAACTTGTTTTGTTCAAGATAGTTATCTTTTGATAAAGCAAATAGGCTTACCTTTTATATAGATGTTCCTACCCCCCCCCCACAGTGCTAATAGGCTTGTCTTTATAAATTGATATTGTGTTCCCTTGACAAGGGCAACAGGCCTGCGTTTTATATATTGTCATGACTTTACATTAAAAAAAAAATCCCTGGTAATTCACTAAAAATATAAAGGTTAAAGTGACAATTATAGTTGGGTATTGCAAAAAAAATCCCTAAAAAAACAAAGGTTAACCTGTTCTAATAGTTTGGTGAAAATGTTAGTTGGAATGCAACATTTTACTCGAAAACCATTGAAATTCCCTCCACAGTTATAGTTGGCTATGCTAACTATAACTTGCATCCCCGCCATTGACTGCTTATGACCTCACATGTTACATCACTCATTACATGTTCACTGACATCATTGGTGACATTACTGATTACTCCCTCTGCCATACTGCTTTTCAATTTACTCTACTAAATGGTACAGTATTTGAAACATGTAATAACTTCTAAATGGCCTAGAAGCATGGAAAGCAAAATGTACATCAACATATGTGCTTATACAACATTATTAAACTGTGACACTCCCTATAGACACAGTATCCCCATTAAGTGGCCAAAGCTCTAGTATGATTATCCTTCGCCAGCTGCACAACTTTTTTCACTGGCAGTCTGATACCCCCAGACACTGAAGCCCCATTAGCTGACAAAAGTCCTATACATAGCCCTCCTGCTACAGAGCATTCCCCCGTGCAAAGGTCTTCACGAAGACACCCAATCCCCATTAGGTGTTCATACTCCTGCTATATACAGCCTTCAAGCCTGTATACTTCTCTTCACGGAGAGCCCACTCCCTTCGCACACCCAAGCCCAGTTAGGTGGGAACGCCCCTACCACGTACAGCCTTTGTCCCATGCACAGCTCTTCAGAGAGCATACTAATTTCAGATAGCCAAGATCGATTAGGGGGCAAGTCTCTACTACAGACAACCTCCACCATGTACACAACTGTTCATGGAGAGAGTACTCGCTGCAGACACCCAAGGTCCATTACGTTGCAGGGACCCTACTATGTAGAGCGGTCACCCTGGGCACAATGTATGATGGTGAGGCCACTACCCACATACTCTCAGACCCAATTAGATGGTGAAGCTCCCACTAAGCTTGACGTACCATTGTGATCCGTTTCTACCCACACCAGCCTGCACTGGGCTTCCGCCAGCCTGTCACCCCCCATGTGATTCTGTCTTACTCTTGCCCACCCTCTTCGTGTGCCCCAACCTAGGCGTGGGTCTAAAGGGAGAGGTGATAAAGCCTCCTAAAACTTGAGCCTTGGATCCTCGAACCCAAAACGACCCAAGCTTTGATGTGAATTCTGCCTGCTACCCAGGCTCTACAGTGATACACCAAGAATTAAAAACAAAGCATGAACCTTTGATATAAAAGGGAGAGAAGGAGGTAGCCATTTAGTGGGCAAATTCCATAATGTGAAACAAGAAAACCTAGGACCATCCTAGCTTCCCTGCGGAGCAACTTTTGTTTTACGGAGCCTCATTTTAATTTATTATTAGATATGAGAGCAACTTCCGATACATGAATCCAGGCTATGGGCTGTACAAAAATAATCTCACGTATTAAGCTGAAATGCCTCTGCGTGTTGCAGAAATACCTTTTTTATTTTTAAAAGGACTGTCCTATTTTCACATCCTGTTTGTTACATGATTCAGATACTGGCTATTTTTTGGGATTAGCTCATGCGCGGGCTACTAGAGCCGAGACAGACCCTTAGCCCTTTTTTGGATCGGTTCTCCCTCTTAGTATGTTGGCTTCCCCCTCTATTAAAATGGACTGTCTGTAAAGGTAAGTAGAGGTCTGTGAATTACGACTTGCGAAGCTGATAGCTATGCCCTTTGCCATTTACAAGTGTTTTGTGTATTCAAGAAGTATTCACTATACACCTGCGAAAATATGCATGTCCTACAATAATATGAAAGTAGTATGCATTTGCTTACATAGATTTCTGAATTTTGATGAGACAAATGGAAACTGTCATCATAGTTGTAGAAAAGTAGTTAGGAAATGTAATTTAAATAAGGTGGTGGCCCATAAAGCTGTAAAATTTTGGACATAAAAGTTTTACAGTGTGCACTTTGCACATCAAACACCTGAGCTGTCCAGGCCTAAAAGAGGTGACGAGGTTTGTGCAGGTACAAAGATGTGAAAAGGCATACTACGAAAAACTACTTTAACAATCTTTCCGACCTTGCCTAGGCAGTTCTTAACATACACCCACGTAGAGTGATAAAAAGAGGCTCATGTCAGCATTGTTCATAGTGTACACATGAATTGCTTACCTTATGTTCTTTGTACATGCCCATGTGTATATACTTACATTTCACAAAGAAGTCTTATAGCCAATCTGTTTTTGGAGCACACAGACCAAGGGAACAGTGTTGCCTGTGGTGGCAGTAGTAAATAACACAAGACTAATTATAAAGTCCCTCACAAGAGTACTTTGTTGTGAGAAAGAAGAAAGAATAACATGTGAGAGTGCTGGCATTCTTCATTTTCCCACATACATGTTACGCTTTGCAAACGTATGCTTTCCTCCTAACTTAGATCAGTGACTTCTATCGCCTTTGGATGTGGGTCATATGAACATCCAGTGGACCACAACAAAAGCAGAGATGGTTGAAAAGAGGAGTGTTTGCTTCACGAATTTGAGCGCAAACTGTTACTGTCTCTTTGTGACCATCCATCTGTACCCAATGGGCCCTGACAAATTTATATTTGTTTTAGTGATGGAGCAAAACGCTTGTCTTAGCCTTTTTTTATTCGCAGATTGTGTTGGCACATTCTTAACAAATTACCCAGACCTATACCTTAGGATAATAAAAGGGTAATTGAATTATTTGGGCCATAGGTCCTGGGCTCACCAACTATTTTTTTCAGTTGTTTTTCTTTTTAGTTTTATTGCATTGGACAACAATAATAATATCTTTAAAGAAAATAAAGCGACTTTATTAAAGGACTAAAAGTGTAGACCTTCAAGATTATTTATATGTTTTTCAATTTCATCATAAGAGTTTACCCTCTTTTTTCTCCTGGTAAAACAGCTTAATAAATTTGAGCTGAAGGAACGGCTAAGCAGGTTTGTAGCTGAAGATCCCCAGGACCTCCCACTGCAACGCGGGGAAGCTTTGAAGCTGAGCACCGAGGCCTTCCGGCTGTGGGCTGTTGCCGCTGGGTATGGCCAGGCCTGCGAGCTCTACAGGTAGATCTGCTGCTGTATGGCCAAGCATAAATGAAAGGATATTTATTCTTGTTGTTGAGCTTGTTTGTAAACTCACTCTTGCATTATGTTAATCAATGAAATACTTCACATAATTTTATTATAGACATTTAACATGGCTGTTTTGTGTATGTAGAACCTGTTTCCCCATTCTCTTTTCCTTTCTGTCTTTTCCCGTTCTTAGCACAATTGTTCTATCCTTTGTCCCTAGTGCCATTGTTTAACAGGAGAGACACACGTTTGTGTTTTTGGTGCCATATTACTGCTGATTTAACTCTAAACGAGTCACTGAATACCAAGGTGTTCTGCCCTCTCTCCTATTTTAAGTTCATTTTAGTGGAAACCATGAAAAGGACTGCAACATTGGTCTCTTGTCCTTTTAGTGACCAGGAAACCCAAATAGTTTTCCATTTGTTTATTAAAAAAAAGGCCTGATGCTGCACATTTAGTGTGAAACCGCTGATATAATCATGCTTTGCAGAGGGCGACCTCTGTCCATTTCTTCGGCATTCACAAGAGAATCCATTGTGGGCGAACTTTGTCTCTGCGTTCGTTTTGAGGACAGTCAACATAAAGACTATTTCGTCTCTTTATGTTGACTTTTCTCAAACTTTTCCCAGACCTACCTCTGCATCCAATAGTCCAAACACTAGTATATTTATGAGCATGTGTGGTAACATCCTTATCTGTATGCCACAGGGAGTGTAGGACACTTTCGCTCTTCTTGCGTATCTTTAATCAGAGATATTGGAGTTGAGGAAAAGGATTAGGAACAGGAAGAGGTCATTGTGAAACACTTTCGGTTGCTCATTGAATTTAACTTGCTATACCTTACAAGTATTTGTCAGGTTCGAGCAACAATTCTGTCCCAGAAAAAAATTAATTTTGAAATTATTGACCTAAACTAATAAAAACTTGTGTTCAGATAAATACTGCTACCTTCCACTATTAGGAAAGTTACTGGTGCCTGTATTGTCAAAAGGTTTCATTCATCCTCTGCAGTATAATGATTATTATAACTTAGCATTTGGTGCTAATGGCACCCCAACCACTGTCTGATTTACTTTCATCAGCTCAATGTTTAAAAATAAGTTTTTACTCTGATGATATAGCATCCACTATTGTCTGAAGCACCAATTTTAGGATGAGGTTGGCTCTCTAGGTAATGTGGCGCTGCCATTGCTCGCAGTGCTATTGACAAAACATTCTCTCTGAAAGTAGCCTAACCTTTTCTGAATTTAAAAACCCTATGGGAACGGCATACATGTTAGATTGTTCAGGGCATGACAGATACCGGAAATATACAGATTGTTTTGTAATGTTTCTTTGTCTCTTAGCTGGGCAGACTCTAAAATACTGAAGTGTGGTCAGTAGCAGTTATATTTCCCTAAATAACAACATTTGATTAAATTTATGGCATGTCCTAATGGTTTGCGCAAGAAATATAAAATAGTTTGGTTTGCGATTGAAACAGCTACCATACAGCATTTTCCTGTAATTGAATAGCTATGTTATTGATTTATTTACACAGGTTAAACATGTTAGTATGATGAATTTGGTTTTACTATCATGAGATTTATGTGATTAAAAAATACAAATAAAATCGTGGAGAATCCCCCAATCCTCTGCCCCTCTTTTTTAACACCGACGTCGCCACTCGTTGTTTCGTTTAAGCTTGTGGTGACATTTGCCAATTTGCCCTGTTCACCTCTTATCCTTTTATGTTGAAGTAGTTTTGTTTGTAGGAGCTCCTTCTCTGCTCTTTAGTTGTAATTTCCGTCAGCCAAAGGAAGTATTTTAGTCCACTTCCCCTTGGCCCCATCCCGTGCTCCACCATTCGAACCTCCAGAAACAGGTGCTTTGTGTGCGGCCTTCCGAGTGACCGTTTTCTGCTGTTCACCCTGCTTCCACGGGGCCTTTGTTCTTTCTGATTATCAGAGCATTTTTAACCTGGGCTGGGTTAGTCCAATGCTTAATTTGTAAATAAAAAGGTGCAGGGGCCTAAAGCCCTCCTCTTAAACACACGGCTGCTGCAATTAAATGTGCGAATATGGAATACTGAGGCGGCGTAATCCTGAAGCCATCTCGGGCCTCTTCAATCTATTTACAGCCACTTCCTGCCCCTTCAGCTCACTCTAGCAGCTCTCTGCTTTCTCCCATTTTGACGCTTTTTCGTTTTTCCTCTTCCTCTGTCTTTCCATACATGTCTTTTGCTCGCAGTAAATGCTTGAGGCAGAAAAATAAGTGCTGGCCCTCAAAAATAGGTGCTGGTGCTCTGAATAGGAAACAACAAGCACAAATTAAGCACTGGGTTAGTCCCACTACAAATCAAGTCCTCCTATACTTTTATTCTGCCACTATTGGGGGCTTGAGCCTTTCTGCTACCTTTTACTTTTATTTCAATTTTTCCTTTTGCCCACTTAGATCTCTGTTGTGTCCCAGAGCACTGGGGTCCCAATTCTTTGCTAGGATACCACGTTACCGGTTCCAGCGTCATTTTGGTACTACACATACGGGAATCATCAATAGCTACTTGCTTGACTTTCATTGAGCACTTTTACTCTTTCACATAGTTCACATGTATCTGGCTTCTTAACATTTCCTGAAACCAATATTCCCTTCACTGAATTTTTCAGACTCTAGTTTCTGACATTAGAAAAATCCATCACAATTTTACTAGACTCTAGTTTTCATGTTGCTTACATCTATGAGTATGTACCAAACACCTTCATAGGACATTTTTCTGTAAGCAAGTTTTTCAGCTACAAATTAGGAAAGACTGAGCAGTTTACCAAAGAAGCTGTTATCCACCCAGTGGCATAACCACCAACACACACGCTACCTTGTAAAAAGCAACTTTTCGATACAGGGGATTGGATAAGAATTTTATGTAGATACATTTCATGCTTTCATACATTTGAAAGAATAGATATATACATATTGATTTCTACTGTTTGTATTTTCATAAGGTTGAAGAAATATTTACTTGGCACTGTCATTCACGCCACACTCTTGCATTCCCAGGGATCTCTACCCGGTGCTGGTGAAAATTATTCAGACCCTGTCTTGCCTAGTCAGTGACTGTCGCCAAGGCAATTCCACAGCTCCAATGCTTGTTCAGAGAGCAGCTGCAGTTGTTACGCTGCTGACCAATGTGACTCAAACAGCAGCCTGTGCTGCTGAACTGCAACAGCAGCTGGATAGGTAAGTGTTTTTTTGTTTTACAGTGTGATAGAGTACTTGCTTGCATGGCACACTACGTAAAATTATACCAAACTACAGCCCTCCTAATGAGGTAATTCCCTATATGAACAACTCAGTTGAGAACCATCTTGGCTTCATATATCTGGGAACAGTTCAGAATTTGCTACACACAAACTATTCAGTTCCTACGATATTTGTTGGAAATGAGAAATGGAGCTCTAGATTCAAGGTATGTGTGGCTGTAAATGCACAGGGTTTGCATACGCCTGCCATGTAGTGTTGGGTCCGGATGTGTGCTAGTTGTTTTTCTTTGAAGAAGTCTTTCAAGTCACGAGGTAGAGTGACTCCTCTTGGTGATAATGCGCATGGGCATCAACTCTATTGTTAGATTGTTTTCTTTCTGCCTTCAGTTTTGGACGTGTGTGCCTACATTCCCGTTCCAGACTGTCACGGTACTCTTTTCGGTTCGTGCTTCACCCTCATCAGTAATGTTTTGTTGTTCTCTCTTGTTCTACACATCAAGGAACAGTTACATTGCTGGTCAAGGCGCTTCAACTGCGGTGCCTTCGGGGCCATTCTTCCTCAGTCGCCCCTAGATTACCCAGGGAATGCCATACTGGTGATGGAACGGACGCACTTCTGTTACTGCCCTCGCTGTCACACGAAATATCCCCGAACTGACTTACATCAGGTCTGTAACCTGTGTTTGTCTCCAGAACACAGGGAGGTAGATTGCAAGGCTTGTTGATCCTTCTGCTCCAAGAAAACCCTCAGACTTTTGAGCACATCGACTCGAAATGCAGTGGAGAAGCATTGAGGACACTCCCGGCCATGAAGACGTCCGCAAAGAAGAGCCACGTGAAGCATCTGTTGCAGAGGAACAGGCATTCTTTCCTGACAGCAGTTCTGACTCTGACCTCAAAGTCAATCTGGAGATGCACGAAGTTACACCATTTCAACAGTCCCTGAGTATGGTACCCTGGTCCTTCAACACAGTATTGAACACTATAAGAGACATGCAGCCCCTTCTGATCAAGAGGCTCTCTGTCCACCACTGCCGTCTGGCTATGGTTGGCACTGAGCTACTGCCTCAGATTCCCCGCCCTCCGACTTGGCTCCGAAACAACAACCTAGGCAGAAACCTTTGACGTCAAGCACCTCAGTGCCGAGCCAACCATCGCCATACATGGCATCGACACCAAGTGCACCTTTGGTGCCGAAATAGAAATGTGGGTCTGATCCAAAAGCATCAAAGCCGGCTCCGAAGCCAGATTCCATCAAGCCAGTGCAGCCTATCCTTCATGGACTTCAAGAGAAGCTGGATGCTCGACAGAAACAGATCCATATCGAGCCTCATACCGGCTGTATTCTCACCAAGACTTTGACTCTGATTCCTCCACCATCAAAAAGACAGCTGTCCTTCCAGAAGGCTCATGGATCTTCAGTACCACCAAAACAGAGGAAGAAATCTGACAAAGCTACTAGCCCTTTGCATCTTTCACCACACTCACCTTCTCCGTCAGTCTGTTGGAGACCCCCTAGATATCTCACCTCAGGGATCCCCAGATGATGATACAGGTGGGCACGGGCCACGCATGACACCTTTGGGACCCCACCACACACCGACCCCTGGGACATCTATGAAATTGACCCTCCAGGGGACACTGACCCAAATTTATATCCCACCAGTCCCTTTCCTACGGACGATTCAACAGCGTATAAGGAGTTAATAGATGGGGTTCCTACTTTTCATAATGTACAGCTCCACAAGGAACCTTTAGAAGAGTATTTCCTCTTTGAGACCCTTCCATCCACACATAGGACCACTCAGTATTTACCCATGCTAAAACACGTTATGTCACATTGAGGACATTTTTAAAGACCCTGTCTAGAGTAATTACACCTAGGGTCAATAAAAAAAATATAAACCCTCTCCATGAGATCCCACTTATATTAGAGGACAAATACCATCAGACTAGCTAGTGGTTACCACTGCTCGCAAGTGTGCTAATTCTCAAAGTAGCAGAGAATCCCCACTGCCTGACAAAGAGAGCAAACGTATCAGTTCAGCGGGGAAAAGGTTTGTGGCACAAACTACCATTCCTACCTCACCTGATTCACAAGGTTGTCCTAGAACAGACGACAGAAGAACATCCATGTCCTAGCTGCAAAAACAGGTGGGGGAGACACGATCGCCACAATTATCTCGCCTATCCCAGACCATCTAGAAATAGGCTCTACATCACAACATTCATCTGTTAGCAGAATACCTTCTGGGGACAGACAGCGATTTTGTAGACCTCCTCAGCAGGAGGCAGCAACAAGTCCACAAGTGGGAAGCAAGTCCTCCCATACTTCCACAGATGGAGGTTCCCTCAAATAAATCTGTTCGCAGAAACACAAAATGCCCAAACTTCGCATCCAGATCCCCTCACCCACTATCCAAGGGCAACACACTATGGATAAGTTGGTCAGGGATATTTGCCTATGCTTTTTCCTCCCCCCCCCTCTCCTCCTTCCATTTCTGGTTCAGAAGCTCAAGCACACATCTCTTGCATTGATACTAGTGGCTCCCACTTGAACTCGCCAGCCCTGGTTCACAACATTACTATACCTCTTTGTAGTTCCCCACGAGAAACTCCCCAACATGCTGGATCTTCTCACTCAGAACCATGGAGAAATCAGGCACCAACATCCCAAAACTTTCAGCTTAGCAGTTTGGCTCCTGAGGTCATGTAGTTTAGTTACTTCAATCTACCACATGAATTTGTGACCATTCTCAAAGAAGCCCGTAGACCTACCACCCGAGCGTATTACACGACAAAATGGAAAAGGTTTGTCTGTTATTGTTATTCAAAACATATTGATCCTTTCAAAGCCAATGTACAAGAATTGTGTACTGCTTGTTTCAGTTACAAAAAGCTGGACTGGCATTCACTTCCATGAGGTTACATTTCGCTGCAATGACTACCTGTCTACAGAATAGACAACACATCTCCTTATTCAGAACCAGTCATTAAAGCTTTTATTGAGGTGCTCAAGAGAATTATTCCATGACGGGTTCCACCTGCACCCTCATGGAACCTTAACATTGTTCTTACACAACTTATAGGCCCCCCATTTGAGCCCCTGCATACATGCCCACTTCAGTTCCTCTCTTGGAAAGCAGCATTTTTGGTCGCTATTACCTCACTTAGACGACTTAGTGAGCTCCAGGCTCTAACCTATGAAGAACCTTTCTTGAGCTCCACAGATACAGGGTAGTTCTCCGCACAAACCCCAAATTTCTCCTTAAAGTTGTCCCTCATTTTCACCTCAATCAATCAGTTCAATTGCGCTTTTTTTCCACAGTCCGATTCAGATGTGAAAATGGCCCACCACACAAGAGATGTTAAAAGGGCCCTTATGTTCTATATTAATAGAACTAAAACTTTCAGGAAAACTAAACAACTATGTGTTGCCTTTTCCCCACCCCATAAAGGAAAGCCTATTTCCAAATCAGGTATAGCCAAATGGATAGTCAAGTGCATTAAAACATGTTATACAAGTCAAAAGAACTCTGTCTACACCTCCTAGAGCACACTCGGTTAGGAAGAAAGGAGCATCCATGGCTTTCCTAGGAACATTCCAATAGTTGACCTATGCGAAGCAGCTACATGGTCTACACCACACACTTTCACTAAACATTATTGTGTGGATATTCTGCAGCATCAACAAGCCAAGATAGGTCAGGCAGTGCTACTTACACTTTTCCAGAAAACTGTAGCATCTGTGGATTAGCCACCGCTTATGAGGAGAACTGCTTTACAGTCTATGGAAAGCATATGTATCTACAGCTACAGATGCCTCGAACGGAATATGTTTCTTACCCTGTAAGCATATGTTCGTGGCATGTAGTGCTGTAGATTCACATGTGCTAATTCCCTGTGGTGGTTGTAGTTTTACTTTCTATTCACTTAGACATCTCATTACACTTCCTCTACCCTCCATTCGCAACCGTCTGCTTGAAAACAATCTAACAATGGAATCAGTTCCCATGCGCACTATCACCAGGAGGAGTAGTCACTCTACCTCATGACTCGAAAGAATCTTCGAAGAAAAACAACTTGCACACATCCAGACCCAACACTAGATGGCAGGAGTATGCAAAGTAGGTGAATTTACAGCACTGCATGAAGAGATGGTTACAGGGTAAGTAACATATTCCTTTTAACTGCTTGTAGATTTTTTTTTTTTAATTTGTCAGTAGATATTCCTATGTTATTAAATGGTTATTGTTTTAATGATATGAGATATATAGTGAGTTATATATGTGTGTGTATATGTTACCTACTGGCAGTTGGCAGTAGGTAATTATTGCTAGGATCTAGATTTCATAGAAAAGCGTTTTTTGACTTGGCTATATCTTTGGCTCCGTTTGACAACTCTTCTTGAGATTTTTCAAACAAAGTGTCAAGTTGAGTCTTGTTGTCATAGAAAGTTTCGGGGTGATCCATCAAGCAGAAGCTGAGAAAAAGGAGGGGTCAAAAAAAGTGCATTCCCATGTTAATTCCCATAGAGAATTTAGACTTGACTACAGCCTGAACCGCTGGACGGAATTACACCACATTTGGCAGAAACTAAGCTTTTGGTCTAGAAAGCATGCTTTTTGTTATTTGGTGTAAATCTGTTCAGTAGTTTTCGAGATACTAAAGGATATCCAAATGTGTATATCTAGAAGCTCAGATAGTGGCAATCTCGTGCAGAGAATTGATTGGCTGCCAACACCAGGAAGTGTTGGCAGCCATTTTAGGACTCTGCTTCAGCCGATTCCCCACCCCCCCGGGAAAAAAGAAAAGTGGGGCAGGGTAGGAATCCCCTAATCCCGTAGCCTTGCTCCAAGGGTCCCCCTATGACTCTACCAGAGAAAAAAAGCATTTTTTTAAAAACGCATGGCAAAATGCGTGAATATTTGCGAATTTCACCATGAATTTAAAAAAAGAAAACAATCACAGTCTCCCACGCATGCTTTTAATTTTGCCCCGGATGGCTAGGTCCCGGGGGCATAGTCACTTATTACAAAAATATGAGTATGGGGGTGCACGGGGCACCCCTTCTAGGGCTCTAAAAAGCCTCAGGGACCACCACCTCCCCAGGGCTATATGTCATAAATATGCAGGGGCCCACACAGACCGTCCCCGAGCCCCGGGGGACCACAACTCCCCAGGGCTACGTATTAAAAATAGATAGAGGGGCCCTGGAGCAGCTCCTGCCAAGCAAAAACAAACACTCCGCTTCTAGCAAGCAGGAGCTGTCAAAATGCTCCAGCTTGCTGGAACTGGAGTTTTCATCTCTTTCTCTGCTCGCAGACAGGGAGAGAGATTAAAGTATTGCTCCCTCACGCAGGGAACTGCCTTTTCCTCATCTCCCTGTGAGCAGTGCCGGCTCCAGTAGTAGGTGACGAGCCAGCTAGGACCCCGGGGCCTTGAGGCTTCCTGCGCCGCCCTCGACAAATGTAAAAAAAAAAACAACAATTGTGCCCTGCGTATTTCTGAGAGATAAATATGCAGGGCAAGATTTAATTCTGGGAGAAAGCTCACTACCCAGAAATTACACCTCAACAGGAAGCACTTACAGAAAAAAACAAAGCAGGTGCCCAAATTGAAGTTTCACTTCTGTAAAGTAATAATCATCCTAACTTTGTGCACCTGGCCAAGGGATTGCAACTGTGTTTTGTCTGCATTTCCACCATGAAAAGTTATCTGTAAACTTTGAAGGAGATGTTTTCATCCTTGCTTTTTTTGTGCGCAGTATCTCATGTAGTGACTGTGACAAGTGGTGTTTTTCTTGTCATCTGCTGTTGAGACCAGAGATTGTGTTCTCCCTTTAAAAAACTACAAACATGGAAAAATGACCTAGAAGCACAACCCTTTTGGCCCTGCTCCTTATACATTATGGAACGTCCCCCACCCCTCCACCGCCCCATTTTCCAAGGAAGATGGATAGCTTACTAAAAAGACCCCCAAACGTGTTTCACACCTATTTTGGAGACATGTTCTTGATGAACAGGAATATGATCACATCTCCACCAAACAAAGAAGCACTTTATGAGTGCTGTGGGGTAGGGTGTGGCCAGGGTAGGGGTTTGCGGTCAGGCCCTGTGGCCACCCCAGGCGTGCATGGCGCGGGGTTAGGTGGTTATAGGGGATTTACTGCAGAGGCCAAACCTGTGCAAGGCATGAGGTTGAGTGGTTTTAGGGGATTGGCACCAGGCCCTGCGGGTAACCCCTGCTGCATACGGCCAAAGGCTGTATGCTTCCATGGTTGGATTCACGTAAAGTAATTAAAATTACTTTACATTTAAAAAGAAAAAAATAGACATTCACAGGAAAAAAAACAAAGGTTACAGGGACGTTATAGTTAGGAAATAGAATTTGAAAAAACATAGAAATTCACTTAACAAACCACAGGTTACAGGGACGTTATAGTTAGGCTCACATTTTAAACTTACAAAAACATAGAAATTTAGCTGTTATAGTTAATTATTTCAAGTAACTGTAACACGTGCCCTAGGGTAACTATAACTCGCACCCTCGCCATGCAGTGCTAATTACCCCAGATATTACAACGCTCATGACATCTTTGATAACACCATTGATAATATCACTGTAACATTGATCGTATGGACCCTTCCTGTTTGCTAAAAGTTAGCAGCCTGAAATGTGGATCAATCATTTTAGCCTTCTTGTCTTCTGTATTCCGAAAAACAAGTTGTTCTCTGGGTTTTTATCTCACCTTTTCTTGTGCAGTCTGGATGCTACTTCTAGAGTAACCTCTTGTTAAAAATCTCCTTGACAAGTGATGTAGGGCTTTAGCTTCTTCTGCTCCTCAGCCTCACTACTCTTAAACTTTCACCATAAGGGGTACTATTAATTAACTTTTGTGGGTGGAAACTATATGCATGCATCAAACTATCCCCGGCTATCGTATTAAAAATGTTCTAGTGGTAGGAAAGATAGCCCCTTGAAGACCCGGAATAATATTCAGAAGTACAAGAGCAATAAGAGAAGAACTGGTCCGAAGCTGCCCTGAAATTTCAATATCCAAAAATAACACATGGGTAAACTAAATTTCAGGATTTACAAAATGTGGGAAATGTAAAGCTTGCAGGCATGGTGGGAACACTAAAGTGTTTGAATCACCCCTTATGAAGACAAAGAAACTTATAAGAGACAATTGTCATTGCAAGACAAGTTATGTAATAATCTTCTTGAGGTGCACATGTTCATTACTCTATGTAGGAAGCACTACACTCCATGTATACAAGAGAGTACTCCAACAATTAAGGGCTATTAAGAATAAGGAAAGGGCCTATCCAGTCACTAGACATTTTGAAGAGCAGCACTCGGGTGAGGCTGAGGGATTGGTGTATTTTGTAATAGATGCAATCCCTCTGGCATAAGAGGAGGAGACAGGGAGAAAGCTTTGAGGTAAATAGAATAAAGATATATCATAGAGTTGAACACTAAGAGCCAAGCAGGATTAAACATGGAAGATGATGTGTATACACACTTGTAAAGAACTATGCCCTTCAGCAATCGGAACTACAATATTATGGGATTTTAATAAGACAAAATGAGGGATTGGTTTTAAAAATAAATTTTGTTTGGTGCATTGGGTTTTCGTTATATTAAAGTTCTAAATGTTAGAACTCCAGCACTTAGTGAAAGTTTTCTGAATAGGTTTGATAAATGAAATTGTGTTTTTCATCAGTTACCGTCAAATACACTCATCATAAGTATTGAAAAAAGTTAGCCCACTTGGGCAGAATTGTTAGTAATGAGATTATAATGATAGAGATATACATTGAGATTGAATTTGCCCACTTGGGCATGATGTGACATGATTAGATGACATAGCCACGATATGTCTCTTAATGATTAATGAGTTAATTGTGATGAAATATTGATTTTGAAATACAGTGATATTTAAGTAGCCAGAGCAATTAAGTGGATGATGCCAAAGCAAAATGTTTTTCTTGTATTCAGGCCACTATTATTTAAATGTTAGTAATATTACAACAATGTATTTTGAAATAACCGTATGCACCGTGCTTTTGTAGTCTGTTTTCCATGACAGTGTTGATGTGACCCGTTCACATTTGTCAATACGAGCACAAAATGGTGACTGATTTATCTGTGGGAAAGGATGCAGCCACAGCCAAAACGTGTTGGATATGCTACAGCAGCGCTAATACAATTTCTACGATTTTGCAAATCTCGATCAGCGTCAGCTCCCTTTTTGTGGAGCAAGGAAAGGATTTGTACAAATGTATCTGAGGTTGCTTACTCTGACACGCTGGCACACACACACTGCTTTGAAGCACAGCAGCCCTCAGCAGTTAGCGTCAGAATAATATATATCCTTTTCCTGCAACACCTTAGAGCCATCATAAATCAAGATAGATTATACCCTATGGCTAGACACTTTTGGGATGTTCATGAGGGGGCTTGTAAGAGTCTGACATTTTATGGTATCAAACATGGATGGGGGGGATTGAGTATTGGAATTGAGAAAAGTTGAGTCCAGGATGATTCTTAAATTGGGAACAGAGAGACCATGGGGGCACAATCTCGATGCGGACCTGCATGTGCATATATAGGGGAGACAATGGGACTCTATTAGTGTTGAATCAGGTTGCAACGACCAGACACCGTTTTTTCATTTGGAAGTCTCCTGTTTCATCCAAAATCAGTTCCACATTTGAATATTTGCTCTCTATCTAACCCTCCCTATTATTTATATCCTTGTGGCCATATTGTAAGGTATGAAAGCAAGTGATTTCGCTCTGTTGCTATGAAAAGGAGTACCCTAATGTGTAGGTAGAGATTAAGTAGAGTCGTAATTAGGTATTTTATGCTTTGTACTTATCTATGGATTGATGTACTTGCAATTTAGAGGTGGGAATTTATAAGAAGTTGTCATTGGGAATCATTACCCCCTGAATTACAGGCAGTAGCCTCATGTTTTATAATCAAATACCATTTTAAATAGGAAGTGTGACAATAATTGAGAGATGTTACAGTAGCTTTTTTTAAAGACTGTGGAGTTAATTACTGGGATTTAGATTGTACAGCACTTGGCACTTTAAACATCAGGTAACAGGACAACGGATATGTGCCATCCAGAGATATTGATAATGTGCACAGCATTATATTTTGCACAGCACGTGTCACCTTAATATCTGGTATTGGATATGTGCCATCCTGAGATATTAACAATTTGCACAGCATAATAATTTGCACAACACATTACTTTAGTATCTGCCAATAGGACACATGTATATATTGCACAGCAGATGCCATTTCAAAATAGCGCCACTAGGGCGCCACTATATGTGACATTTAGAGATATTATCAATTTGCATAAAAGATAATCATTGAGATGTGTGGAGTTATTTTTTATTTTATACATGGATGAATGAGGATGGAATATTCTGCATTCCAAGGGTGCGACCATAGTAGTGTGGCATATGTGATATATTTAGATATTGAATATGATCATATTTAATGAGAGGAAAGGCCCGTTTTTGAGAAATGAAGATCGTTTTAATGAATTAATAAGCAGGATGGCAATGTGTTTTGAATAGACTGTGTATTTTTATAAAGGATTGTGCAATCTGTGTAATATTCTGTATTTAAAGATGGCACCCATATTAATGTGTAACATGTGATATATCTAAATATTGAGCATGACTATATTTATTGAGAGGAAAAGCCAGTTTTTGAGAAATGAAGACTATTTTTATCAATGAATAAGCAGGATGGTAATGTCTTTTGAATAGACTGTATATTTTCCGAAGTATTGGACATCCAAAGATGGTGTGTAGCATGTCGTTGGAAAGTAGATGCTGTGATACATGGGTTAGGCTATGGAAATCGTGGAAAGAAATGACGGACGACATGATTTTATTGTGATGCATTTTGTGTGAGGGATTGTCCAGTGGAAGGGGTTCAGCCGAAACCCTTTGATGTCCTGCTGTGGGTGAAGCACTAAAGACCTTTCCCGTGCTGTCCAGCTTGTCTGCACTAGGTTGTCTTGATTCACTGTTTTTTTCCCAAGGTACCACACGATCTTGTTATCACACCCACCCTGCAGGCAGTGACATGCCTGGGGTAGGATAAGACCTTTTGGCACCTCAGTCTCCAAGGCTTGCAGCAAGGTAATGGTTTTCTGTGCGTTCCTGGAACTTGAGCAACATCCTGTTTTAAATTTCAGTCACTTTGTGCAGTAATATTTGCATTTTATATAACTTTCAGTATGCTTGAAAGGAAAGTTGTGATAAATCACTAGGAAATTGACAGAAAACTCGCACTTACAAGAACTGTGTGCTACTTTGCTTTGCAATGGTTTCATTGGGTTTTCCACCCAATCATATTAAATGCCTTTTGTGTAAAGTAAATGGTTTGTGCCTTCACAGCAGTATTATAGAAGATGGACCTCAGATTCCTCCTCCTCCAGTAACATGGATTCACGTGGCTGGGCTCAAGCCATTCCTAGAAGCATGTTTGAAGAGGTCCTTGGAAGAGATCTCCCATCCAGCTTCTTGGGACCTCATTCGACCACTAACATCGGCATACTTCATCTTTTTAGGAGGCTACTACAGGTCTTGCAGCCGGCAGGTGAGCCACTGAAAAACAAAGTAATAGCATTAAATGGAGTTGAAAATAAATGGAGACAGAAAAGGATATCCTTTGCTGCAGTTTCTAATTTATATAAGTGAATTTTAGTAACAGAGAAGAGAAAGATAGATGTACAATTAGCATATTACTAAGTACATTAAAAGCCTCAAAACACGAATATAAATAATTGTGATTTCAGACGTTGAAGGTAGTACTAGATATTTTGGTGGTCTCCAATGTGATGTTACTGCCCTTCTTATATGGAATGATGTTTCATTTAGAGTTTGGTAGTGCTAGGCATCTGCCAAAAAATGGCACCTCTGTCCTTTGCCATATTTAGAGTGCCATGGACATGCACTCTTAGAAGGTCAGACAATACATCTACCACTTTTTGGTGGATGTCTCACATCCAGACAACTATAACTAAGACACCTAATAGTTAACACAGGATATCCACTGACTGTCTGGATCACAGAATGTGAAATGCAGATAGATCCCTTGCCAAATATGCTAATTCATCTCTCCCTGCACTTCTCTTATGACACGTTTATGACCCTGTGTGCCTCACTACCTTTATGTGCAAATGTGAGTAAGGACGGTCCCTTCTAAGAGAAGGGAAGGTTAGTCTTGAGGACAATTGCACATCCTAAGCAAATATCCACTATCTACCTTTTCACCAGAAAAAACATTACAGTGATGATACATACATGTGATTATCATATTCTTTCAACAGGGGGTCTGACACTTGTGTTTTTTCTACCCAGTAAGAAAGATCCCAAACACTTTCTGCCTTTTCTGAAGACTGTTTTGTATTAAGCACTCCCATTTTGGGAGGTGTTTTGCACTGATTTACATCCTAGGACTTTAGCTTCCATTTTAACCTCGGTTTCTCCTGTGATGATGCAGGTTTCTTTTCTTTTCTCTGATGGTATTTTCACACAATTTGGTTGTTTCATTTACCATCCATGCATGTGTGTACCGTGTCCTCTATGTAGTAGTGAGATTTTCAGAAATGATGATCACAGTTTTTGTGTTGTCTGTTGTCCTCCGAACTCCCCTTCAGTCAAAAACTGTGACGTTTGATGAAAATAGCCTTACTGGAGCCTGGCAAAGGAATGCATGCACATCAGAGCTAAACAAGATGGCATTGGTAATAGTCTCTTCTACAGAGTCTTCATCGACACTGCATCAACAGGTACAGAGGTGAAAGTTTCAGTTTAAACTTCCCCTACATCACAAGAAACAGCATCTGGAACTTATGGTAATGAGTGGCAAGATTCTCGAGGTCACCTTTGGTCGTACTAGTGGTCACTCTCACAATGGCCAACATGAAGAAAGTCTACAACCAGAGATTCGAAATTGAGGTACTCAAAACTTCACATACAACACTTACAGTGCCCCATGAAAAGCCTGATCTGGTATCCCTTAGTGGCATTCAAGAGAATATGTGAGTAAAAGCGTCACATTATTTTTGTAAACACAAGGATCCAAAAAAAAAACTGGTTCCTTTCTCTCCAAAAGAAGAGCTTTCTGAAGCAGCATCCTCCAAGGATTTCCTGTCTCACCATTTGTTTGTAATGGGTACTTGATCTCCTTGGCTTGCATCTATGAAGTCTACAGCATCAGGTGACACCTGCACACCACTCCTACATCCATTCAGGCTACAGGAAGGAGCACCAATTCTATTGCTCCAGAAGCAGAATCAACACTAGATGCACCAAAACTGGTTCCGCTTTAACCGAGACTAGATTGCCGTCGTGCACAGGTGCTTTGCCTACCCAGGCTGCTTGCCTTTGAGTGGCTGGATGCTTTAATGTACCCTGGTACACTCATGTGAGGGGGTTGCCATTTAAAGGTACTATTCAAACTCTTCTCTCAGTTCATAGCTAGTTGCTCCTCTTGATCTATCATGTCCTTCCACTGCTGCAGACCTCTAGCGAAATCATGTTGTTCATTGCATTGGCAATATCCTTTTCAGATTACAGTCATATCCTAAAAATGGCTTGTAACTCAAACATTACCCAAACTCCAATTGTGCATAACCATACAGCAAGCCTTAATATTTGACTTTAACCACGATTCCCGTGTTGCAAACTTTCTCCAGTGGCTACTGGTCACTTAAAAATTATTTATCTGCATAGTTCATAAACAGTTATACAGCCAGACATCATGCTGTCCACCTGAAGTGTTACCGGCAAACAAAACAGCCAGCCTTCTCCAGTCTTTAACTCAGTATCTTGTCTGCTAGCTCATTGAGATAAATTGTTCTGTTAGTAAGCCATTACATTTTCAGAAATCTTCCATCTGGAACATGTTCACAGCAACTTGGATCGGAATTTCAGTAATTTGACACAGACGTGTAAAGCGCACTCTTCCATGCAGCTTAATTTACATTCATTAACTTGGGTATCCTGCACAATAGGCACCCGCAGGCTTAAAAACAGCCCTAGCCAACTAGACATGTGGCAGATACGGTATCAGTTCATGGCTTTTGCCAAAACAGACTTCGATACAGAACATGACTTCTCAATTACTGGGCATTCAGATCTCCTAGTCATCACTGAAGACCCTTTATTTTGTTATTTGTTTTAATTTTCAGAGTGTGGACTAGCTTCAAGGTCAGTGGAGCACTTTACATAGTACAGTGGACTATATGAAGTAGCTGAGAACAATTTAAATAGCTTATTATGAATCTAAAACAGTGGAGAAGTTATAGCTAGCCTAGATATATATATATATATATATATATATATTCGATGTCATGTGTAGCTGCAGATACACATGCTGTGCATATCCCGCCATCTAGTGTTAGGCTCGGAGTGTTACAAGTTTTTTTTCTTAGAAGAAGTCTTTTCGAGTCACGAGATCGAGGGACTCCTCCCATTTCGGCTCCATTGCGCATGGGCGTCGACTCCATCTTAGATAGTTTTCTTTCCGCCATCGGGTTCGGACGTGTTCCTCTTCACTCCGTGTTTCGGCTTGGAAAGTTAGTTAAATCTCGGAAAATTTACGGTATTGTTTGCGTTCGGTATCGGGTTAGTTAACGCATATCGACACCGAATTAAAGAAGAGCTCCAGTAGCCCTTTGGGGCTTCTATCCCCCGCCGGGGCCTGGTCGGCCCAACCGCGTGCGTCTTCAAGGCTCATGGAACGGACCCCATTCCGCTTCTGCCCCAAATGCCATAACAAGTATCCATACACAGATCAATATCTGGTCTGTAATTTGTGTTTGTCCCCCAAACCCAAAGAGGATACTTGCGAGGCCTGTCGGGCATTTCAGTCGAAGAAAACGCTACGGGACCGGAGAGCACGAAGGCTTAAAATGGCGTTGGCGCCGTCAGGACAACACGACGTTGAGGAAGAAGAGACTTTCTCCATTGCTGACTCTGACTCGGACGAGCCTGAAACAGAGCAGACGCCGAAAACCGTGAGTAAAACAGACCCGGACAAAACTCACGCCAAAATCATGAAGGCCCAGGGGACGCCACCGCTGGCAGGCCATGGCTTAACCCGTAAAATAGGTGACCGTCCATCGGCACCAAAAAAGGGCACACACGTGTCGAAGTCATCCGACTCCGGTCGAGATCCTGGCACAGAACATACTCGACACCGAGACCCTGGTTCCGACCAAACTCGACATCGAGATACCGGCACCGAGAGATCGGCACACCGAAACTAAAAAAAAAAGTGGCTTTGGAGCTGAAAAAGACTGTGGAAAAAGTTTCGGTACCGAAACATCCAGCTTCGGAGCTTAAAACAAGCTCCTATTCCGAAGAACAAGGCCTTTCAGCACAACTACAAGGCCATACATTTGGACAAGAGCTAGACGCAGGGGAGCCAGATTATACACAAAGAAGGCTCCATATTCAAAAGGATACAGGGAAAATAAGAACTCTCCCTCCTATAAGGATGAAAAGGAAAGTTGCTTTCCAAGACAAAGAAAAACAACCACAAGTGGCAAAAGCAGTAACTCCACCTCACTCTTCGCCACAACCGCCACCACACCACTCACCGCAACTGTCACCAATTGCAACACCCCCTATGATGCAATCTCCAACGCACACAGGGATGAGACAGGATGACCCAGATGCATGGGATCTCTATGATGCGCCTGTATCAGACAAAAGTCCAGACTGCTACCCAGCAAGACCATCACCACCTGAAGACAGTACTGCCTACACGCAGGTGGGGTCCAGAGAGGCGGCTTTTCACAATGTGGCACTGCATGCTGATCCCATTGAGGATGACTTTTTATTTAATACTTTGTCGTCGACACACAGTCAGTACCAAAGTCTCCCAATGTTACCAGGGATGTTGAAACACGCAAAACAAGTATTTCAAGAACCCGGAGCCATCACACCTAGGGTGGAGAAAAAGTACAAGCCTCCCCCTACAGACCCCGTGTACATCACACAACAACTGACACCTGACTCAGTAGTAGTGGGCGCAGCACGTAAAAGGGCTAATTGACACACCTCTGGAGATGCACGACCACCCGACAAGGAAAGTCGAAAGTTTGATGCAGCGGGTGAAAAGAGTTGCAGCACAAGCGGCCAATCAATGGCGCATTGCCAATTCCCAAGCTTTATTGTCAAGATATGACAGAGCTCATTGGGATGAAATGCAGCACTTTATAGAACATCTAACCAAGGAGTTCCAAAAGCGTGCACAGCAAGTGGTGGAAGAGGGCCAAAGTATCTCTAACAACCAGATACGATCGACAATGGATGCAGCTGACACAGCTGCAAGAACTGTGAATACAGCGGTCACTATTCGGAGACACGCATGGGTACGCACCTCCGGGTTTAAGCCAGAGATCCAAGAGGCTGTGCTTAATATGCCTTTTAATGGACAGCAGTTGTTTGGGCCGGAGGTGGACACAGCTATAGAGAAGCTGAAAAAGGACACTGATACGGCCAAGACCATGGGCGCGCTCTACTCCCCACAGAGCAGAGGCACATTTAGGAAGACACAATTTAAAGGGGGGTTTCGGGCCCAAACCACAGAACCCTCAACCTCACAAACCAGACCCACATACCAGGGCCAGTATCAAAGGGTAGGCTTTCATGGACAATACAGAGGTGGATAATTCCCTAATACTAGGGGAAAGTTCCAAAGCCCAAAGACCCCTCAAACTAAACAGTGACTTCAGTGTCACAAATCCCCAACACATAACACCAGTGGGGGGGAGACTCACAGATTATTACCAAAATTGGGAGGAAATAACAACAGACTCGTGGGTCCTAGCCATTATCCAACATGGTTATTGCATAGAATTCCTACAATTACCACCAAATGTGCCTCCAAGAACACACATGTCCAAACAGCACTTACATCTATTACAACTAGAAGTCCAAGCGTTGTTACAAAAAGACGCAATAGAACTAGTACCCAACCAAGGTGTTTATTCCCTGTATTTTCTAATACCCAAAAAGGACAAAACTCTGAGACCCATCTTAGATCTCAGAACACTAAATCTTTACATCAAATCAGATCACTTTCACATGGTGACACTTCAAGACGTAATCCCCTTGCTCAAACAACAAGACTACATGTCAACTTTAGATCTCAAGGATGGGTACTTCCATATACCCATACATCCTTCACACAGGAAATACTTAAGGTTTGTAATCCAAGGAGTACATTACCAGTTCAAAGTGTTACCATTCGGGATAACAACAGCACCAAGAGTATTTACAAAATGCCTTGCAGTAGTAGCTGCACATATCGGAAGACAGCACATACACGTATTCCCGTATCTAGACGATTGGTTAATCAAAAACAACACTCAAGAACAGTGTCTTCAACACACAAAATACGTCTTAGAAACCCTTCACAAACTGAGTTTCTCATTAAACTACCAAAAATCACACTTACAGCCGTGTCAAATACAACAATACTTAGGGGAACAATCAACACAAAAAAAGGGATTGCCACTCCAAGTCCACAAAGGGTACAAGCATTCCAAAACGTAATACAAAACATGCACCCAAACCAAAAGTATCAGGTAAAATTAATGATAAAACTACTAGGCATGATGTCCTCATGCATAGCTACTGTCCCAAACGCAAGATTACACATGCGGCCCTTACAACAGTGCCTAGCAACACAATGGACACAAGCACAGGGTCAACTTCAAGATCTAGTGTTGATAAACCGCCAAACACACACCTCGCTTCAATGGTGGAATCATGTCAATTTAAATCAAGGGTGGCCTTTCCAAGACCCAGTGCCTCAATACATGATCACAACAGATGCTTCCATGGTAGGGTGGGGAGCACATCTCAACCAACACAGCATCCAGGGACAATGGGACACTCAGCAGAAACAACTTCATATAAATCAGCTAGAACTACTAGCAGTGTTTCTAGCATTGAAAGCATTTCACCCGCTAATAGCCCACAAACACATTCTTGTCAAAACAGACAACATGACAACAATGTATTACTTAAACAAACAGGGAAGCACACACTCATCAGAACTGTGTCTCTTAGCACAGAAGATTTGGCATTGGGCGATTCACAATCACATTCGCCTAATAGCGCAATACATCCCAGGAATTCAAAATCAGTTGGCCGACAATCTCAGTCGAGATCACCAACAAATCCACGAATGGGAGATTCATCCCCAGATACTACAAACCTACTTCCAAAACTGGGGAACACCGCAAATAGATCTATTCTCAACAAAAGAAAATGCAAAGTGCCAAAACTTCGCATCCAGGTACCCACAACCTCACTCCAAGGGCAATGCGTTATGGATGAGTTGGTCAGGGATATTTCCTTATGCTTTTCCCCCTCTCCCACTCCTTCCGTATCTTGTAAACGAATTGAGTCAAAACAAACTCAAACTAATACTAATAGCACCAACTTGGGCATGACAACCTTGGTACACAACACTACTAGACCTGTCAGTAGTGCCTCATATCAAACTACCAAACAGACCAAATCTGTTAACTCAACACAAACAGCAGATCAGACACCCGAATCCAGCATCGCTCAATCTAGCAATCTGGCTCCTGAAGTCTTAGAATTCGGACATCTAGACCTTATACAAGAATGTATGGAGGTCATCAAACAGGCTAGAAAACCTACTACAAGACATTGCTACGCAAATAAATGGAAGCAATTTGTTTATTACTGTCATAATAATCAAATTCAACCATTACACGCGTCCGCTAAAGACATTGTAAGCTACTTACTACACTTACAAAAATCTAAGTTAGCTTTTTCATCCATTAAAATACATCTCACAGCAATTTCTGCCTATCTGCAAATTACACATTCAACTTCACTATTTAGAATCCCAGTCATAAAGGCATTTATGGAGGGTCTAAAAAGGATCATTCCACCAAGAACACCACCAGTTCCTTCGTGGAACCTCAATATTGTATTAACGCGAGTCATGAGTCCACCATTCGAACCCATGCACTCTTGTGAAATGCAATACTTAACTTGGAAAGTAGCCTTCCTAATAGCTATCACATCTCTCAGACGAGTAAGTGAAATACAAGCCTTTACCATACAAGAACCCTTTATACAAATACACAAGCATAAAGTGGTTCTACACACAAATCCAAAATTTTTGCCAAGTTATATCACTGTTCCACTTAAACCAAACTTTGGAACTCCCAGTGTTTTTTCCACAACCAGACTCTGTAGCTGAAAGAGCATTACATACATTAGACATAAAAAGAGCTCTAATGTACTACATTGATAGAACCAAACAGTTTCGCAAAACAAAACAATTGTTTGTAGCTTTCCAAAAATCTCATGCAGGAAATCCAATATCCAAACAAGGCATTGCCAGATGGATAGTTAAATGTATTCAAACCTGTTATGTTAAAGCTAAGAGGAAACTGCCTATTACACCAAAGACACACTCCACTAGGAAGAAAGGCGCCACAATGGCCTTTCTAGGAAATATACCAATGACAGAAATCTGTAAGGCAGCCCCATGGTCTACGCCTCATACATTCACTAAACATTACTGCGTGGATGTGTTAACAACACAACAAGCCACAGTAGGACAAGCAGTACTAAGAACATTATTTCAAACAACTTCAACTCCTACAGGCTAAACCACCGCTTTTGGGGAGATAACTGCTTACTAGTCTATGCACAGCATGTGTATCTGCAGCTACACATGCCATTGAACGGAAAATGTCACTTACCCAGTGTACATCTGTTCGTGGCATGAGACGCTGCAGAATCACATGCGCCTTCCCACCTCCCGGGAGCCTGTAGCCGTTATAAGTTGATGACAATTAAACTTGTGCATTTGTAAATTTGTAAATATCACACTTTTAGTCACATTATGTACATACATACTTACTCCATTGCATGGGCACTATTACTATATACACAACTCCTACCTCACCCTCTGCGGGGAAAACAATCTAAGATGGAGTCGACGCCCATGTGCAATAGAGCCGAAATGGGAGGAGTCCCTCGATCTCGTGACTCGAAAAGACTTCTTCTAAGAAAAACAACTTGTAACACTCCGAGCCCAACACTAGATGGCGGGATATGCACAGCATTTGAATCTGCAGCGTCTCATGCCACGAACAGATGTACACTGGGTAAGTGACATTTTCCATATATATATATATATATATATATATATATATATATATATATATATGTTCGATGGCATGTGTAGCTGCAGATACACATGCTGTGCACATCCCGCCATCTGGTGTTGGGCTCGGAGTGTTACAAGTTGTTTTTCTTCGAAGAAGTCTTTTTGAGTCACGAGACCGAGGGACTCCTCCCATTTCGACTCCATTGCGCATGGGCGTCGACTCCATCTTAGATTGTTTTTTTTCCGCCATCGGGTTCGGACGTGTTCCTTTTCGCTCCGTGTTTCGGGTCAGAAAGTTAGTTAGAATTCGGAAAAATCGTCGGTATTGTTTGCGTTCGGTATCGGGGTAGTTACAACAGATCGACACCGAATTAAGAAGAGCTCCGGTGGCCCTTCGGGGTTTTCTTCCATCCCCGTCGGGGCCTGGTCGGCCCGGCCACGTGTCTCTTCAAGGCTGATGGAACGGACCCCATTCCGCTTCTGTCCAGACTGCCATAACAAGTATCCATATACAGATCAACATCTGGTCTGTAACTTGTGTTTGTCACCAGAACACAAGGAGGATACTTGTGAGGCCTGTCGAGCGTTTCGGTCCAGGAAGACACTCAGGGACCGAAGAGCAAGAAGACTGCAAATGGCGTCGGCGCCGACAGGACAAGAGCGTTTCGAGGAGGAGGAAGAAACATTCTCCACCCAGGAGTCGGACTCTGAGGAGATCGATCCCGAGGAAACGCCGAAAACCGTGAGTAAGACGTCGAAAACAAGAACTCACGAGAAAAGCGCTAAAGCCCAGGGGACGCCACCGCCAACAGGCCATGGCTTAACCCGAAAAGTAGGTGACCGTTCATCGGCACCGAAAAAGGGCAAGCTGGTGTCGAAGTCATCCGACTCCGGTCGAGATACCGGCACACAGCAATCTCGGGCCCGAGATAGTGGCTCAGAGAAGATTCGCCACCGAGACAGCGGCACCGAAACGGGTCGGCACCGAGAGAGCACGACGCCGAAAGTAAAAAAAGTTTTGTCGGAGCCGAAACAAGCAGCCGAAAAGGTTTTGGTACCGAAATATCCGGACTCGGAACCGAAAACAAGTTCCTACACTGAGGAACAAGGACTGTCCACACAAATGAAGACACATAGATTTGGACAGGAATTACAGGCAATAGAGCCAGATCACACACAAAGACGGCTCTTTATTCAAAAAGATACAGGGAAGATCAGCACTCTTCCTCCAGTCAAAATTAAACGCAAGCTTGCCTTCCAAGACAAAGACAAACAGCCACACGCAAAGGTGGCTAAACAAGTAACACCACCACCATCCCCACATCACTCTCCGCAACCATCACCGGTAGCCACTCCACCAATGATGCAATCCCCAACTCATACAGGAATGAGTCAAGATGACCCTGACGCATGGGACCTTTATGACGCACCAGTGTCAGATAATAGTCAAGAATGCTATCCAGCTAAACCATCGCCACCAGAGGATAGTACTAGCTACGCACAGGTGGTGTCAAGAGCAGCTGCATTTCATAATGTCAGCCTTCATTCAGAGCCCTATTGAAGACGACTTTCTTTTTAATACACTGTCGTCCACACACAGCCAATATCAGAGTCTTCCTATGCTACCCGGAATGCTAAAACACTCCAAACAAGTGTTTGAGGAGCCTGTTAAAGGGAGAGCCATTACTCCAAGAGTAGATAAAAAATATAAACCGCCACCAACAGACCCAGTGTACATTACACAACAGCTAACACCAGACTCTGTTGTAGTGGGAGCAGCGTGCAAAAGAGCCAACTCTCATACTTCAGGAGATGCACCACCTCCAGATAAAGAAAGTCGAAAATTCGATGCTGCAGGCAAAAGTGTGGCGGCACAGGCAGCAAACCAGTGGCGTATTGCAAATTCGCAAGCTTTGCTAGCCAGATATGATAGGGCCCATTGGGATGAGATGCAACACCTTATTGAACATTTACCCAAGGAGTTCCAAAAAAGAGCGCAGCAAGTAGTAGAAGAAGGACAGGGTATCTCAAATAATCAGATACGGTCAGCAATGGATGCTGCAGACACAGCTGCTAGAACTGTCAACACAGCTGTAACAATAAGGAGACATGCATGGGCGTACATCAGGATTTAAACCAGAGATACAGCAAGCTGTGCTGAATATGCCATTCAACGGACAGCAGTTGTTTGGGCCGGAGGTGGACACTGCGATCGGAAAACTTAAAAAAGACACTGACACAGCCAAAGCCATGGGCGCACTCTACTCCCCACAGAGCAGAGGCACATTTCGAAAGACACAATTTCGAGGGGGGTTTCGAGGGCAAACCACAAAAGCCACAACCTCACAAACAAAGCCCACTTACCAGAGCCAGTATCAGCGGGGAGGTTTTCGGGTACAATATAGAGGGGGACAATTTCAAAGGAACAGAGGAAAGTTCCAAAGTCCCAAAACTCCTCCAAACAAGCAGTGACTTCAAGGTCACAAATCCCCAACACATAACACCTGTGGGGGGGGAGACTAACCAAGTTTTACAAACATTGGGAGGAAATAACAACAGACACTTGGGTCTTAGCAATTATCCAGCATGGTTATTGCATAGAATTTATCAGATTCCCTCCAAACAGCCCACCGAAAACACACAATATGTCAAAACAACATATAGATCTTCTAGGACTAGAAGTTCAGGCATTGCTACAAAAAGAAGCAATAGAGTTAGTACCAAAACAACAAATAAGCACAGGAGTTTACTCCCTGTACTTTCTAATACCCAAAAAAGACAAGAGTCTGAGACCTATACTAGATCTCAGAACATTAAATACCTACATCAAATCAGATCACTTTCACATGGTTACATTACAAGACGTAATCCCACTGCTCAAACAACAAGACTACATGACAACACTAGACCTAAAGGATGCATATTTCCATATACCTATACATCCTTCACACAGAAAGTACCTAAGGTTTGTATTCCAAGGGATACATTACCAATTCAAAGTGTTGCCATTCGGAATAACAACTGCACCAAGAGTTTTTACAAAATGCCTAGCAGTAGTAGCTGCACATATCAGAAGGCAGCAAATACATGTGTTCCCGTACCTAGACGATTGGTTAATCAAAACCAACACGCAAACTAGGTTTCTCAATCAATTACACAAAGTCACACCTTCTGCCGTGTCAAACACAGCAATACTTAGGAGCAACAATCAACACAGCAAAAGGGATTGCCACTCCAAGTCCACAAAGAGTTCACACATTTCACAATGTGATACAGACCATGTATCCAAATCAAAAGATACAGGTCAAACTGGTGATGAAACTACTAGGCATGATGTCTTCATGCATAGCCATTGTCCCAAACGCAAGGTTGCACATGCGGCCCTTACAACAGTGCCTAGCATCACAATGGTCACAAGCACAGGGTCAGCTTCTAGATCTGGTGTTGATAGACCGCCAAACATACATCTCGCTTCAATGGTGGAACAGTATAAATTTAAACCAAGGGCGGCCTTTCCAAGACCCAGTGCCAGAATACGTGATAACAACAGATGCTTCCATGATAGGGTGGGGAGCACACCTCAAGCAACACAGCATCCAAGGACAATGGGACATACAGCAAAAACAGTTTCACATAAATCACTTAGAACTGTTAGCGGTATTTCTAGCGCTCAAAGCATTTCAACCCCTAATAAGACACAAACACATTCTTGTCAAAACAGACAACATCACAGCAATGTATTACCTAAACAAACAGGGAGGCACACACTCAACACAGTTGTGTCTCCTAACACAGAAAATATGGCATTGGGCGATTCACAACCACATTCGCCTAACAGCACAATTTATTCCAGGAATTCAGAACCAGTTAGCAGACAATCTCTCTCGGGATCACCAACAGATCCACAAACGGGAGATTCACCCCCAAATACTAAACACTTACTTCCAAATGTGGGGAATACCACAAATAGATCTATTTGCAACAAAAGAAAACTCAAAATGCCAAAACTTTGCATCCAGGTACCCACAACATCAGTCTCAGGGCAATGCACTATGGATGAACTGGTCAGGGATATTTGCGTACGCTTTTCCCCCTCTCCCACTTCTTCCATATCTAGTAAACAAGTTGAGTCAAAACAAACTCAAACTCATACTAATAGCACCAACATGGGCAAGGCAACCTTGGTACACAACACTACTAGACCTTTCAGTAGTACCTCATGTCAAACTGCCAAACAGGCCAGATCTGTTAACACAACACAAACAACAGATCAGACATCCAAATCCAGCATCGTTGAATCTAGCAATTTGGCTCCTGAAATCCTAGAATTCGGGCACTTAGACCTCACACAGGAATGTATGGAGGTCATAAAACAAGCTAGAAAACCTACCACTAGACACTGCTATGCAAATAAGTGGAAAAGATTTGTTTATTACTGCCATAATAATCAAATTCAACCTTTACACGCATCTGCAAAAGAAATAGTAGGATACTTACTACATTTGCAAAAATCTAACCTAGCTTTCTCTTCCAATATAATACGTCTTACGGCAATTTCTGCTTACCTACAAATTACGCACTCAATTTCATTGTTTGGGATACCAGTCATAAAGGCGTTTATGGAAGGCCTAAAGAGAATTATACCACCAAGAACACCACCAGTTCCTTCATTGAACCTCAACATTGTCCTAACACGACTCATGGGTCCACCTTTTGAGCCCATGCACTCTTGTGAAATGCAATACTTAACGTGGAAAGTTGCATTTTTAATTGCCATCACATCTCTAAGAAGAGTGAGTAAAATTCAAGCATTTACCATTCAAGAACCATTTATTCAAATACACAAAAATAAAGTTGTTCTACGGACCAATCTTAAATTTTTACCAAAAGTAATCTCACCGTTCCACTTAAATCAAACGGTAGAATTACCAATGTTCTTCCCACAGCCAGATTCTGTAGCTGAAAGAGCACTACATACATTAGACATCGAAAGAGCACTAATGTACTACATTGACAGAACAAAACTAATTCGAAAGACAAAACAACTATTTATCTCCTTTCAAAAACCTCATACAGGAAATCCAATTTCAAAACAAGGCATTGCTAGATGGATAGTTAAGTGCATTCAAACCTGCTATCTTAAAGCTAAAAGAGAACTGCCTATTACACCAAAGGCACACTCAACCAGAAAGAAAGGTGCTACCATGGCCTTTCTAGGAAATATTCCAATGAACGAAATATGTAAGGCAGCAACATGGTCTACGCCTCATACATTTACCAAGCACTACTGTGTAGATGTGCTAACTGCACAACAAGCAACAGTAGGTCAAGCTGTATTAAGAACATTATTTCAAACTACTTCAACTCCTACAGGCTGAACCACCGCTTTTGGGGAGATAACTGCTTACTAGTCTATGCACAGCATGTGTATCTGCAGCTACACATGCCATCGAACTGAAAATGTCACTTACCCAGTGTACATCTGTTTGTGGCATTAGTCGCTGCAGATTCACATGCGCCCACCCGCCTCCCTGGGAGCCTGTAGCCGTTTAGAAGTAGATCTTAAACATTTGTACATTTGTAAATATATTACTTAAAACTTTATTATGTACATACGCATTCACTCCATTGCATGGGCACTATTACTAGCATACACAACTCCTACCTCACCCTCTGTGGGCAAAACAATCTAAGATGGAGTCGACGCCCATGCGCAATGGAGTCGAAATGGGAGGAGTCCCTCGGTCTCGTGACTCAAAAAGACTTCTTCGAAGAAAAACAACTTGTAACACTCCGAGCCCAACACCAGATGGCGGGATGTGCACAGCATGTGAATCTGCAGCGACTAATGCCACGAACAGATGTACACTGGGTAAGTGACATTTTCCATATATATATAAAATATAATTGTGACATAAAATAGAGTAGTGGCCAAAGTAAGTAAAAGAGTTGAGATACGGGGATCTTGCTGGGTTGAAAGATTAAGTGGTGGGAGGGAAAACATTGAGGACTACGAGGAGAAGTCTAAGAATGGAAAGAGTATTTTGTTTTGACGTTGATAAATTTCCTCTTGCCACCCTCTCCGGTGGTGGGAAGGTTTTGTGTTTCAGGTGTGAAGGAAGCCCTAGCACTTTGTGGGTGATGCATTCAGTTTTAAATTGAGGTTTATCTCTTTTTTTCGTGAGACCAGTTAGACTTCTGCTTGTTTGTGACCTTGAGGGGAGCAGTTTTGGCGCTGGGTACACCCAGTGGAAGAGCATTGCTTCCGTCAAGGTGGAAGAACAAATTATTGAACTGCTGTCCTGAAATCTTTTGGGGGAAAGGGTTGTTTAGAGGTCTTGACAGAGATGTGGAATTTTTAAATTAATCTACTGGTCCAAAAGACGAAATGTGCGTCTGCATGTCCGGTAAAAAGGTCCCCTTGTCCCACCTAGTCCTTACCTCTATTATATTGGCTGTCAGAGAAAATTAATCGATTTTTATTTGGAAAACCTGACCAGCTATAGCAATGCTTTGCAAAAATGCTTTAAGCTAAATGTGATTTTATTTCTGAGAAAAGTGATATCCTTATTCACCCACAACGTACTGGAAGACAGTAGGAAATGCTCTTGAATAACTGGCTTCTGGTACGGCTATTTAGACATCAATGTCCACAACGAAAGATTAATCCCTTTTGCCTTTCCATCCATTTTGAAGTGAAGACGAAAAAGATGAGAAATTCAGGGCAATTGTAGAGGGCAGTTGTAGAGGTGCTGTCTGTCGTTGGATACCTGCAGTATTGCTCAAATAGTGGAGGATACATGCTGGTATCAAGATGTTGCACATTATTCAATGCTCAGCTTATCATCCTGACAGAGACACTGCTTAAATTTCACACCAATAGCGCTACCCAGATATTTCAAAGTACTCTGCCAGCCTTAGTTTCCTATGATCGTCATGTAGTGCTTTATTTTCATGTTTGCTCTTGTTCAAAAATACACTGTCATGTAAAATTCACATGTACTGAAATCAATACATTGTCCAAAATGATGCAGAGAGTGGTTTCCAGCAGTGTAATAAAGGGTACACATGCTTGCATTAACATCAGTTAGTTGGGGCATATAAATATTTGGCAAGGCAATGTGTCTTTGAACAGGACCAAATATGAAACTAATACTACAAGATGATCATTCTGGAAGTGTGTTAACGGAAGCACATGTGAATTGGGCATGGGAACAACTGATTCCAAACATTTATTTTTCTTCACCCAAGTCATCCGATACCTGAAAGAAGCAGTCATCGGATTTTTTAAATTTATTTATCTCCCCGTGCCTGCCACCATGCCTGCAACACCTAGAGCAGCAGGACCAGAAGTGTTTTTTTAAAAGAAGAAGGTGTACTGGGAGCATTGAAAACAATTTGATCTACAGTTCACCAACTTCACTTACCTGATGGATGGTCTTCATAAAACAGATTGCTTTGATTTTGAATCCGCGAGTGGGCCTTTTGTGTCTACACTGATATTGTTTCCTACACTGACTTTAGTTTTCCCTTTCACCAGTAGTCTGTCCAACTGTATTTAGAAATGGTGTTCATTCTGATGTCTTCCTAGCTTGAATCTCAAAGTTCTCTATTCCTTCTTCCTCCTTAACTGGTTCTTCTGTTATTGTGTAATCAACTGCACAAAAGCATAACCCACTGCACAGGCACACATCTTGGCACAGACAAACACATTTTCCTGCTCAGTTATAGGGGCCAACCCTGCATAAAGCCCCAGCACAGATACACACCCCCCTCCTAAGACACACCCACAATAGTTCCTGGATAGATACATAGCCCGTCCTGCACAGATACACACAATGCACATTCACTCTGCACACACACCCTGCATACACACAAACACTCCATGCATAGACACACATACACCTGCCTTCATAAACGCACAAAAATCCAACCCTTGTAGACCAAAGGGAGAATCCCAGCAAAGAGATACACCCACCGCACTCTGCAAAGTCACAATGTGTTTTACACACATACAACATTCACATTCAATGACTCTCCTCCCTCCCATATATCATGAAACTAGATAAAGCTGCCTCACAGATACCTCTACACATCTCTTTTTCAAGGTGATTTCTGTTGTGGGGGACACCTCACCATGTCCACTGAAGGCATTACAGTCTGCCATTGCAAGTTCCTGAAGAGAATTAACTCAGAAGCTGTCAGAGATCGTTCGGATTGAGAAATAGCAAGATTTACTGTCGGGCTGGACCTCCCAAGGTGTAACAATGGCAACGTCATTTGTGTACCATACAGAGCCCAAAATCCACTGACTGTCTGACTCTGAAAGGTCTGTATAACATGTTCCTAACCTGGGAATAACTAGAGGAGTGGCAGAATCCTGCCAAGAAATCAAGAGATTACCAAAAGGGCACTAAATAAGCCACACATTTGCCAATCCAAGGGGGGGCCCTTCTGTAAACATATGATAAGGACGCTGCCATCCTAAGGAGCTTGCAGAAAGAGAATAGTTCATACAGAGTTGTGGCAGGAATGTCCATGAAGAGAGGCCGGGAACCATGATAGACTTTCAGGATAACTACTGACTATGCAAATGAAGCACAATGAGATTACTTGCATGTATGTTTATTTTATGTGATTATCATGAAAATCGCTATGAAGTTGACCCTTCTAAAAGTATTTTGGACAGCCCCGCTAGCTGAGCTGTTCAAAGAATCGTGTTCTTTATAATAGCAATGTTTTACAAATTGTCATACCTGCCTAGCTCAGAGTAGTTGGAGACGATTGACCAAACTGGAGGCTTTGATCTTTGGCCTGCATTTCCACCTCTGAAATTATTCTGTATTTCCTTTAATCTGGTTGATATTTATCAGTCACTGCTGTCTTGCCATGGAGTGGAGCCTAAAGTAGAAAGCACAGCACTGATAGCTTTGGGAGACAGACAAGAGTGAAGGAACAAAAATAATTTTAGGCTCAGCTGTAAGCAGGACTGGTGCCTAGCTTTCTTGTAACACAAGATCAGCTATGTTTCAATATAGTTTGAGCACATACTAACCTGGAGACCAACACACTATCAATTTTCAATGTCTATGTATGTAATCAAATGCCCTGCTCGAAACAAAAGCCATAGCTAATTGAGATAGCCAAAGGCAGAACTTTTCACGTTTGTGAATATTATGTGACGCTGGTGTGAGGGGTTGTCCACATCACTCTCCAGAGGGTTGAGCTTAGCCAATGTTTGATCTTTGTTAGGTAAAAATGTTAAGCCTTACGGTGCCCAGCACCTCCTTTCTGCACAGCCTCTTTTTCATAGAAAGATTGACAAATGGCAGCTTAGATCATTTTAAACAGTTGCATAATCAGGAGAGAGCAGCTAAAGTGGCAACATTTTAAGGTGATGGGTTGACGCGTACTTACAGTATATTTCTACTCTGCTGTCTGAACAGAGTAGTAACTTGATCCAAACTCAGCTTTATTACAGGCCTCTGCTTCCTTCTGGTTTATGGCCCTCCGTTTTGCGCATTGATATTATCTCCTTGCTAAAGAAGACCAAAATGTGCTTGCAAAAGAATTTCAGTGATAAAATTTTCTAGCTTCCAGTGGTTCCCCCCCATTCACCTCATAAACACACTTGGGCTAATCAGGCACTTCAGTAGTATAAGAAATCGTAGACAGCCAAGACCTGGTTCATTAATATTCCACAGTGGAAGAAAATAAAGGGAGGGTAGGTGCCTAAGGGGATTAATTAAAGGACTATTGAGTTGGGCTAATAGAACAGGTAATAAAGGCTTGTTTGTGGGCAACTGTCTCTTGACATGAAGAAACAGCATGACAGGTGTAAAAACATAAGCATCCTGATTGCTGGAGTGCACTAAAGTTCCACAGCTCGGTCTGTTTTCTGTGATTTAATATGTAATTGTCCTTCAGGCAAAAATAGACACTAAATCTTCTTGCCCTTGGCATTAATCAACTTGTCCTGAGCATCAGGCGATATAAATTTCCCACCTTTACTTGAGTTTCTTTAAATGATGCAGCTGATATAATAACATTTTCACCAGATTGTTGATGTGCTTGATCAGGTTGTGGTTAGAATTGATTGTAAATGCAAGAGATGTGGCAAGTGGGACTACTGGGGTTGCAATGCCTTGCTGGAGAATGAATCTGAACAGATGTTGGCAGCTAGGGAACCTGTTACTGAACCTCCTGTAATATCCACTCAATACAAATTGCTGATTGCCCACCTATGTAGGCCTCTGTAGGCCAGCTGCCAATGGACTAACATTAGATCAGAGTTTTTCTGTTACGACTAAAGTTCTGTTAGATTGAATGGTCTTTGGATGGTTGCTGCCCTATCAGGAAATTTTAGAACTTTATGTGGCCGATGATGCCTTTCTCACTGGAAAATGCCCTGACGAAGCCCTTGACAGGACAAAACACTTTGGCTGCGCTAGTGTGCGCATTGAAAAATAGGCTGCACTTGAACATGCATTGATAAAGAACAAGAATAAAGGATACAAAGGACAGCCTAGTCTGCTTTGTTTTGATTTTGATTGATCTTCTCTTTGTATAATGTTTGTGCGTTACCTACCTCTCTTTTGGAAAGAAAATTGTTGGAGAGTGATGTTTCGTGTTTTTAAACTGGAGGTTAGAATTGTTGGAATATAAAAAGTATTATGCCAGTTTTTTGTTCTGGTTAATTTTTAGGAGGAAGGCTCACATCCAGTTTACTAAATTCTTTAGAATTATCTTTAAGAATATAATGTTTGAAGGACTGGAGAATTAGAGATTCATCTGAGTGACATCCACTTACTTTAGTATGGAGATGTTCATATCATGTACCATTATGCTTAGAGTTACCTTTGGAGTCTGCCATATTTTGCTGGATAGGAATACATTTACACAAACTGTGTTTTTGTTGAGAGGAATGATTGAAACCAAACTTGCACTTTGTCCTCAATATCCCTTATCCGCTCCTTCCAGCTTGTGGTCTTACTTCCTCTTCACAGTGCCTCACCTATTCATAGTTACAAAAACTAAAACCATTATGTGTTAAAATGCAATATTTATGTAATTTTAATAAGCATTTCTTGCACACTACCCTCACCAGAAGGGAAGTGGTACAATGCAAATAAAACAGTGTTGAATAACATTTTAACAACAAGAAAATTCACTATAGCCAATAGTGGTAACAGTGGTATCCAGACAGGAAATATGAATATGCATGTAGAAGGGGTGGGGGAATAGAGGGTCACAATTTGAATAGGGCTATAAACCACACATAGCACAGAGGACAGGGCAGTGCTGAAGACTAAGAAGGGCTTATCGTTAGTACAACAGTGGAAAACTAAGCTAATAATGGCTCTATAATTTCTTCACGATTATGATACAAAAATACTTGGTACGTTGGGAGATAGCCTTGCCTCTCTTAGAGTCCTAATGTTTGACGATTAAGATTTTCTGTGCTGACAATTCAGGTCATAAAAAAACTCGAACTTTGTCATTTGAAAAACTACCAAATTGCTATCAGAAATTGTCCTTACAACCCCTACTTTCATGTTTTAAAAAATTTAATTGAACTGGGATCTTGAGTGAAATAATACTCTTTGCAGGACACTACGTGCAATCTTCGAAATGTTAGCTCTGTATTTCTGTGCCTGCCTCTGGCAGGTTTATACTTTCTACTCTGCACTTATAAATTGTCATCTAAAAAGTCCTTGTTTCATTGACTTTAGCAAAGAAGCAGTTTCTTAGAAGTTAAATGCACTTACATTCCTTTCTTTCAGCCTTCCATGACTTTTTATTATAACTGGATGAAAAAAAGTTAGCTTTCATAAGAAGATCGCTGTATTAAAGCCTTGCATTTATGTAAAATAGACAATTTCGTATTGTGCACACCAAGTAGTGTTTAAGAGGTCACACATAAAACTAATGTTTTGTATTTATAGTATGAAAAAGTTTCTATCTTACTACCAAAATCCATATGCAAGTGAATATAATGAAATTGGTATTAGCATCCTCAATAAAGACTTAGATCAAATAGAAGAGTGTGCAATCACTGTCTCCGTTTGTGTCTGTTATTTGGTGATGTTTTTCACTATTTTGGGTCTTACAGACACTCTTCTTTTTGTTCACCTTCTTCAGCCATTTTTGAATCCCATAGAATATGTTGAAGATGCTGAGAGATTGGCATCGGAAGTGCTACTGCCTCTTCTGCGTCAGCCACCGATCCTGATCATGTGGGAACTCCTAAAGTAAGACTATAGTAAAATTATTAAGTGATATATTTTATTTCATATTGATGTGCTATTGATATGTTCTATATGAGGGATCTTTTAAATGCTAGTAACATGTACCCCATTAGAACATATAGGGCCTGATTACAACTTTGGAGGAGGTGTTAATCTGTCCCAAAAGTGACGGTAAAGTGACGGATATACCACCAGCCGTATTACGAGTCCATTATATCCTATGGAACTCGTAATACGGCTGGTGGTATATCTGTCACATTTGCGATGGATTAACACCTCCTCCAAAGTTGTAATCAGGCCCATAATGTTGACACAGATTATTGAAAGACCTTTCAGTGATGCATAATATACTCTCCTAGCATTTGTACCAGTGTGAAAATAGAAATCAGTTGGAGAATTGTGATTATGGATGCAAATCATGGGCATCTATATGCCATACTCTGACCAGTGCACCTTTTTAGATGTTTTAATGTATGTTTTCAGCAAATACCCCTAGATTTAATGTTGCTTTGAATGGGGATCTAATGTATAATGAGGAAAGATGACAAGTGTTTTGAGGATATAGAGTGCATAACAATCTACTCTGAGCACTGGAAGATGGCTGATTGAGGTATAAATACAAATCTTGGTTAGCATTGACAGCAAAGAATTAAGGTGTGCATGTGTGTATTTTACAATAAAAAGTGTACAGACTATAAAGGGCGGGGATCAGCAAAGTTTAGCATACATCTACCTTGTCAAGCTAGCAAATTTTCAAAAGTGAACAGATAATGCATTGCAGATAGATACGAACAACGAGCCTGGAGAATGTGAGATGTTACAATATGTTTTACAGAGAGATGCTCAACTTTTGGATGTTATTTATACCTATCAAAAACCTTACAAGGTCTATTAGTGAGAGGTTAGTTTGTCAAGATCAGTTACCAAATACAAATGTGAAGACACTGATTTCAGCTTCCAAGCCTTTATCGAGGATCCCATGTACCGTCCAGTGTATCCCCTCGGTACCCGAATACCAAACAGTAGTGGCATCCCCCACTAGGGGGCATAGCTGTTTTTCCTAACTGCAATCCATTGTGCAGTTTTTTTTCTTCAGGAACACAATTTTGCAGCGTGATTATTTATACACTGACTTCCTGTGGGCAATTCAACAATATATAGATTGTGCTCGGGAGACATCTTGTTTTTGCTAAATAAAAAAATTTAATTTATCATAAGTACATCTTCAGTGACCAAGTTGATAAAGCACAGTCTTCACCAAATTGCGAAATGAGAAGTGGGACTGAGAGCAGGGGTGTTGGAGCATTGGGGGTAGTGGGTAACAAAAAGAGAGCATGCACGTAGGTTGAGGGCTTAGTTAAAGAGTGCTAAGTACATAGAATAAAATAGTACCCTCAAGAATGCCATGGAAGGATACAGCTTCTCTAATTAGAATGCTGTGAGCCTGAAATGCTTGTGGGACAAACACAAGAATAGGGAGGAAAGCTGTTAAATCAAGAGATGACAACTGAGGTGGACCACAAAGTTTTCCAATCATGGGACTGACCCAGAGCACCCTTAAGTATGTTTAAGTATGAGAAAAAATAGGTTTGCCAATGTGTATATTTTTTACTTACTTAAAAATCATGGGAACACCAGTTCTAATACCTCAGTGCATCATTTTCTGCTAAAGAGATAAGAAAAGAGAAGCATTAGTTAACATGCAGAACAGCAGCTGGATATGTTTTTGTTGTTGTTTTTCTTTGTGAAAGCTACCCAGGGTGAGCAGACCCAGATCCTTTGATTCCTAATACAAGGATGTTGAAGAGGATTTCTGGGATCTTTCATGGAAGATTGTACAAAGACGATCATGAAGTAACAGGAAGTTGATCAAGCACCAACTTCAGTGGCAATGTCATGTTCTCTTAAGATGATTAAAACACTTAGAAGACTAGTCATTGTACAATATAATACATTCCAGTACAGTACAGTTGGACTTTAAAGCATATGAAACTCTATGTAGCAGGCCTGACAATTCTACATTGGCCTTGGGTCAAAGTTGATCCATGAAAGGGAGTTCAAACAATGACCAATGAATGCTCGATTTGAAAACTTTTCAGGCAGTCAGGCAGTGCACTTCTGCTGAAGACAATAGAACTGTTAGTGGCTTTTCACGTTACAGCTACCAGCTTGGTTGTGATGACATAGGTGGGAAACACTATTGCAATGTGGTACTTCATACAATAAGAGGGCCAATGGTAACTCCAAGCTTGCAGAGCATGTCCTGAGTGAAAACAACACCCATGCACATATTGCAGGTTGTGCCAATTTATGCATAGCTGCCTGATATTTCAAACATTGATAGATGCAGTATTTCACAAGTGAAAAGCATCACTGTGACAAAAGAAATAAACATTGAGGTTATGTATCGGAGCATTTAAACACACTCATTCCAAGAGGAATGCACTGTCAAAACACTTTGCCTATCCTTTTTTACTACAAGTGCTTTGGTCTTTAATTGGTAACAATCTGATTGTATTAACATTTAGGAGATAAGCATACTTCTTTTCTCCTATGATCTGATAGAGACTTCTAGCCACAGATACTTACTTTAGAATTATCCCTAGATGTCAGATTGGATCTGGAAAATGTTTCCTGAACAGTACTCCTGCACGCCAGTAGATGTAGTAATTCAGCTTTTTGTGGTGTTGTCCGTGCCAGAAGTGACGCGCGGTGCCCATATAGACGTCACACCAGTATACTGATGTCAGTTCTTTTTCTTTTCACACTAGTCAACGCAGGTCCAGAGAACTACCCCCAACCATTTTATGACTGACCTTTTTTCAACTTATGTCAGTGTTTTTTTTTTTTTTTAGATTTAGCTCCTGGATGTCCACAAGGAAGGATGGCTTCAAGCCCTGATGCGCTTGTCACCGGAAAATGTTAGTGATAGACACACACCTTGTCTGCCTCTGGTATCTTGAGCACGACCACAACGCCAAGACCTGCGTCAAATGTTGTGCCATGCACCCCATGGCCTTGAAGGAGCGCTTCCTCAAGCTCCTTGCTGATCAATGTGTAACACCACAACGGTCTCGATCCCAGTTGAGAGGAAGGTCCCGGAATCGGTTGCGGCCCTAACGATCTCTGTCACAGTTGAATTTGTCCTCCGGTAAGACCCACTAGAAAAAGAAGAGTAAGAATTCGAAGAGGTCTTTGACTTTGCCATATCCGTTGAAGTCTTCTGACAAGACTAGTCACTCGAGGTTTAGCCTGCACCTTAACCGCCTCCGTGAGTTTCCGGGAGCTGGAGCAACTCCCACCCCACTCCAAGAATTTTATGAGGCTGTGCACCTCATATTTAGGTGGTCTGTCCCTGTGGAGCGCTTTTGGGGCCCGTGGCTTGCTATTCCGCCCCGGGCACCAGTCAGGCCCCTTGATGGATCCAGACTGGTTCCCGTCATACCACCTCCACCTTCCCCGATGCCAGCACCCTCCTTCGGAGTCATCCCCATTCTCAACCCACACTCCGAAAGTGTGCCAGAGGGGCGTTGACCAATGCCGACTCTGGCGCCGACTGGAACCATACCCTCCAAACTGGAGCCAGAGCCCTATTCCTATGGGCTAGGACTTGAGGAAGATTGGGAAGGACCACTGGACTCTGAGGAATACCTGCCCCTAGACCCCCAAAATGAACTGGTGTGAGAAACTGGTGGATGCCAATGGACTGGACACCTTCCCAGATACTGCCATGGTCTCTCCTCCTAATGTGCCTATGGAGAAAGGGAGTCTCTTTTGCTATGGTGGTGAGAATGATGTCTGAGGTCCTGAACCTTAGCCTGCCCTCAGTAGAAGTCAAGACTAATGTCTTGACAGAGCTGTTTGAGCCGGGATTTACCCCTTCAGACCCACTTCTTCCATTTAATGAAGCCCTTATAGATGTCCTGCTCGGGCCTTGACCAAGACCTGTACAGGGGCTTCTGTCAGCAGGACAATTGCTTGCCACCATTGCCCCGTTCTGTGGGACCCCAGTTTCCTCACACAACACACTACCCCAGAGAGCTTGGTCCAAACCTCCACATCCTGTGTAATTCCTTTGCGCATTCCCATCCACCCCACCAGAAGAGGCTGGGCACCTTAGGCAAGAAAATGTTTTCTTCCGCCAGCCTGGCACTATGGTCTGTAAACACTGGGTGCCTTTGGGCCATTACTCCCATACACTTTGGGATTCGGTTGCCCAGGTGCTGTCCATCATCCTAGAGTAAGTCCAGGCCATCCTCTCCCAAGATATGGCAGACTGGAGAGATGTAGCAAAGTTCACAAACCGTTCTGGGTTGAACATGACCTACTCACTAGGAAGAGTGATTTCTTCCTGGGTTGCATGAGGATGACTGGCTTTTCAGAGGATCTCCAAGCTTCACCTATGGACATGCCCTTTGATGTCACCTGTTTCTTCCGGACAAGGCAGACACAGTAGGGTAGTGCTTCAAGGATAGCAGAGCTACGGTCAGGTCCTTGGGCCTTTCAATGGTCCACCACCAACCCCAGTTCACCCTGACACCACGGCACGCAAGCTCCTCAGTCAGTGAGTCGGGCAGCCAGAGGTCGGGCCAGTCCACCACCTCCTTGGCAGCCTCCAAAGCTCTTTAGTTCGCCCTCCAGCCATCACGGGCAACAATTGAGAGGCAGCATACGCCATCACCGGTACCACTTGGAGGTCGATAACATCGGACCGCTGTGTTCACCAGGTTATCTGAAGGGGCTACTCCCTCTCTTTCGTGACTTACCTTCCATCCATGCCACCCTCTTGTGACAGGCTGATTGAGGACCATCTTGCCTTAATCCACCAGTAAGTGGCGGCTCTCTTGACCAAGGGAGCCATGAGGAGGATCTGACACCAGAAGTATGTTCTGGTTGTTATTGCTACTACTTTCTTGTGCCCAAAATGGATGGAAGCCTTCATCCTATCTTATCCTAGATCTGCGCCCTCTCAATTTCTTCCTGTAACTATTCGCACAAGTTCTGTCTGTCCTCGACCCTGGAGACTGGTTTGTAGCGTTGGACTTGCAGGATGCATACTTCCGCATTCTGGTCTTGCCTGCCCACAGACATTACTTGTGGTTGGTGGCCAAGAGCACTTTCAATTCGCCATGCTCCCATTCAACATTACCAGTGCCTTTAGGGTGTTCACCAAGGTGATGGCGCTGGTTGCAGCTCATCTAGATAGATCAGGGATCCATTCTATCTCTATCTCCCCTTCCTCTGTCTCAGTGATTGGCTGTTGAAGTCTTCTACTACCTGCAAACAACAGTGGACCTCTTACACTTGCAAGGGTTCACCATCAATGTGCCAAAGTCACACCTGACTTCTTTCAGGCGCTCCTTTTCAGCGGAGCTGTTGTAGACACGGTGCAGTTTTGTACTTATCCTCCTGAATGACAAGTCTAGGATTTCAGGCTATGATACCGATGTTTCAGCCTCTATCCTGGGTTTCGGTGGGACTGACTCTGAGGCTGCTAGGCCTCAGGGCCTCCTGTATCCTGCTTGTGACACATGCCCACTGGCATATGTGGTCTCTGCAGTGGGACCTGAAGTTTCTAGGGGCGTAGCATCAGGGGAATCTCTTCGACATGGTCCAGATACTGGAGAGAACTGCAAAAGATCAGCAGTGGTGGTTAACGAACCACGATTAGGTCAGCGGCAGACTCCTCTCTCTTCCCCATACAGATCTGTCAGTAGTGACAGGTGTGTCACTCCTGGAATGGGGTGTCTTTCTGGGAGAGGTGGAGATCAGAGTCCTCTGGCCTCCGGTGGAATCTAGACTCCACATCAATCTACTGGAGCTCTGGCCGATCCGACTGGCATTGAAAGCCTTCTACCCTCCATCAAGGGACGGCTAGTTCAGGTGTTCACAGACAACACCACCACCATCTGGTACTGCAGCAAACAAGGCGGGGTGGGGTCGTGAACCCTTTGTCAAGAGGCTTGTTGGTTGAACACCGGATGGGCTTTCTGAACTCCAGGTCAGACAAGCTCAGCTGAAGATACCTAGCAGATCACAAAATGCATCTCCATCTGGAGGTGGTGTGAGGTCTCTTTCAACACTGGGGAGAAGCTTGGTTAGATCTGTTCACCACTGTCGAGAAGGCTCAATGTCAACACTTCTGCGCACTGCAGCTTACGAGGCAGCTCCTGCTCTGAAATGCTTTTTGTTTCAAGCGCAGCTCAGGCCTTATGTTCGCCCCGCCCATACCACTCCTGTCCAGAGTTCTCAAGAAGATCAGTAATGACCGGGTCCAAGTTATCCTTGTGGTTCTGGACTGGACTTGGAGAGTTTGGTATCCTGATCTATTCAGCCTTTACCATCGATCCTCCGATCAGGCTGCCTCTCCGGGAGGATCTCCTGTCGCAGCTGCAGGAAAGGGTTCTCCACCCAAACCTGGTAACACTCTGCCTTCATGCATGGAGATTGAGCGGTGACATCTTTCGACTGAAGTCTGCAATGTTATCTTGGCAGCCAGACCTCCTTCCACAAAGACGATATACGCCTGTCGCTGGGGAAAGTTCCAGAAAAGCAAGTCAACACCCTTTCTCTTCCCCTTTCTCAGGCCGTTGTATTAACTTATTATTTTGCCCAGCAAGTCTCGCCCTTGGGCACCTTAAAAGGCTATCTTTCTGCCATTGCAGCCTTTCTGCGGTTGCCATATCCGCCATCACTGTTCAAATCCCCTTTTGTAAATATGTTTTTGAAAGATCTTCAACATATGTTTCCACCTATACCCTTCATCATGCCTCAGTGGGACTTCAATCTAGGACTCACCTTTCTGAATTGTGCTGTTTTTGAGACACTACACAACTGTATTCTCAGGCTCCTTACCATCAAGACGGCCTTCCTAGTTGCAGTAACATCTGCCCAGAGGCGAAGTGAACTCCAGGCTTTGTCGTATGAGCCTCTGAACATAAACATCTTACCCAAACAAGCTGGTTCTTTGCACTAGAGCTTCCTTCCTGATGAAAGTTGTCACTCCGTGTCATGTAGGCCAGTCCATCACCCTACCTACCTTTTACTCTCCCCTGCATCCTTAGGACCCAAAATGAGCATTGTCTTTCTACCTTGATCGCACAAAAGAGTTCCAGGTGGATGACCAGCTATTCGTGGGGTATGTGGGAGCGAAGAAAGGGGTCGTTTTCTGCATTAGAATCTGCTACGCACTGGCCACGATGCAACCCCCTGAGGGTTTGCATGCTCATTCCACCAAAGCTAAGGTTGCAACCACTGCGTTAGCTTGTGGAGTTCTGGTCCTGGACATCTGCCCGGCAGCAATGTGTACTTCTCTGCACAACTTCACTAAGCACTAGTGCCTGGACAGTCAGGTCTGTCTGGAAGGGCACATTGCTCTTCGGTGTTGCAGAACTTTTTAGTGTGAAGCAGTTTCACAGGCACACCTTTTGGGGAGGTATTGCTTGGATATCTATTCTAAAGTAAGGAATCTGCAGCTAGAAGTCTATCAGATGAACAAGTTACATACCTTTGGTGATGCCTTATCTGTTTGAGACTCTGTCTTGCCGCATATTTCCTACTGAACCACCCATCCTCCCTGCTCTGCAAACAGATTTCTAGGGAAAGGGTTTTTTCACTTTCAGGGCCCTAGATTTCCACACCAGTGGTCAGTGGTGTTTGTGGTTCCGCACTTGTGACGTGGAAAGTCGTGAAAAGAAACTGACATCAGCATGCTGGGGTGGTGCCTATATAGACACTGTGCACGTCACCTCTGGGGTGGACAGTGCCAACGATGCCACACACAGCCGAACAACACCACCTACTGGTGCACAGGTGTACTGTTCACGAAAACATTTCCTGATGTAGTCTGACACCTGGAATAATCGTAAAGTAAGGAATCTGCGGCTAAATAGAATCATAAAGAATTTTTCACTGATGTCTGTCAGTATGGTAGAACCTGCTGACTTAGCCACTTTAATTTTGAGGTTGAGTGGTGAAAATAAATCTACTGCAGAGGTATAGGTATGTGCCTGAGGAAGCAAACCATCTTATGAAAAGGATATGTTATGATGTTACATAGCAATGTGGAAAAAATGTGCTGTGTACTGCGGACAGAAGGATATAACAAATAATTAGGCAGCGGTGGCTGAGGTTTAATTGTATTTGTTTGTAATGAGAAATGAAAGATCATTGCAGGTGTCAAAAGCAGACCAATCAACCTATTTGAAGAATGGTGTGCTGGTTTCTCTATTCTAGGCCCCGTCGTCAAAATTACTTTTTGTCAGGACACTTAAGGGTTTCAAAACTTCCATCAACAATTTTACTGTGGTGCTTACTAATACATTGTGTCAGATAGAAGTCTCCCTAAGGGATTAATTAGGCACTTAGGCCATTTGTGAATTATGTACATTTTACTGTGTATTGTGTTCTGGCTTTATTTTATAAGACACTGATAACCATACCCATAGTAGTAACAAAGGACTGATTAGTGAATTACTCAAATGTTACTTTGCAAACAGCTATTTTGCACCTGGCAGTAATTACATGGGCATTATTGTGAAACGTAGGTGCAGCATGGTTTAATGAATCCTTTAGGTAACCATCTATATGACACCTGTGTATTTTAGCCTAGGTTTTCGAGGATAATTCAGGCTTTACCTTAAAATCACAATACTAATTGAATTATTGTGTCACCTTTTGAGATGAGTTATAGGTGCACTGTCAAAGAACTTTTGTCTCAAGTGGCATTCGTAATCAGCACTTCAGCTTTACAGAGAGTGAGTTACGCTACGTAGAAAAGAGTCCATCCTCATACAGAAGATAAATATGGTTCTCAGAACACATCTATCTTTTCTACTAAAAGTGATTCATGCCAATTAATCAGTTGGCCTACCAACATAATTCTGCAATAACTAGCAGAGACATCACTCCAGGCATTAGATACTTAGAGAGCATGTGTCTGTTTCTGGACAAAACCAAGATAAATACTAACATTTTATACATTGAAATTAATGACCAGCAACAGAGTAATCCACTTACAAACATTGAAACTGCAAAATGGATAGTAAATTGCTGCAAGCACGCCATCTCACATTTCAGCCACAAGCAAAATCAACCAATATAATGATCAGTTGTGGTTTTGTGAAAACATTTCTGTTCGCAGAGAGTGCAGACCTGATCCGGGATTACTTTTAGCACTTCTGTTTTTACTGCTCGCATGTTCATGCATGAAAACAACCAGTGGTTCGACAGACTGTATTGTGGAACCTAACTACAACCACTCCATCATCACACTTTCCTCCTGCTGCTGCTGCACCTCTGAAGTCTGTACACAGCTTGTGAATTAAATATTGGTTATTGAAGAAAAACTTCAGTATAGGTAACAATAAATACGCAGGTGCCTCTTTTATAGATTCACATGCCACCCACCCGGCTTCTGCGTGAGATTAGAAGGTAACAGATGTGTTCGGTTGAAGACTCCAGCTAACCCTGATGTGCCAGTGCTCATCCTTGCGTCTGCTATACATACAAGCATGCACATTAACCTCCAAATACAACTTGTGCTTGAGTGGCCCTTGTTATTGTATCGAATACACATAAGTACGATTTTCAGACATCTGCTCATGCACATTCCTGAGTCATGGAGATCCAGCTTTTGAAAGGTCACACATGCACATTGCTTCCAGATAAACTCCTGATCGGGCAACTAAACAGCTCATCACCTGCAGCACTGAATCTTCTTTTCCACATAGACCGAATACACATCAGACTGCATTTGGAAAAGAATATCATAGGCCCCACATCCAGACATCTGTGCATAGGAAGCAGACACTAACATATGAACATATGCTTTGCATTCAGACTCTAACAATAAATACTACTTTACTTAGTCCAGAAAATGCTTCTGTACATTTTAAACTGCTGTTGCCTTCTACTTTTGCTTGGTTGGTTGGCCCATTGCTTTGCCGAGAAACCTGATCACCCACGTTTGGTATGCCAACCCCTGGTTATGAGCAAACACTCAATAGATATGATGTGACTCCCCTACGTTCCTAGAGTAGCTCTTCACTGCTTGATATGTTTCCTTTTTCACTGATTGTCTTGTTGCTTAAGTTTGTAAAAAATATTACAACTTTGTCCTTTTACTTTTCTTCTCTTTGCCTTCTCCATAGGCCTTGCTCAGCTGTCTGTAACAAGCTCTCCTGCACTCCAGCCCCAGAATCCGTTGCCAGCATTGTGTCCTTGAGCTGCATTGGTGGGAAACCCCCAATGAACGTGGCTGGCTCCAAGTCGCCTTTCCCATTTCTCACGTCTCTTCTTTTCCTTATGAATAGTCTCACCAGCATCCACAAGGGGCTGGTAAAACAGGTAAGCATAGTATTCAACACCTGTGCCTTGATATAAGACAAACGCCACATAAGAGGCAAGATCTTTTCTGGATTTCATGATGCCTCATTCGTAAGATATTTTAATCTATCTGAAAAGAAGTACTTTGAATTCATTACTCCTAAATATGTTTTTAATCATTTTGAGATGTTTTCTTCTATTTCCCAAGCAAGCAATTAACTGATAGCTCTAAACCAGTTTGTCAGTCTGCCCACAGTCATGACCAAAAAGTATTTAAAATGCGAGGCAAATCTACTGTGCCCTTTGTAACAAATGCTAAAACTATCATTTATAGTGCATATCTTAATAACTGATTGGCCAGTGTCAGCAAAATGATGAACAGCATTGACAAAGAGGGAAATGCAATTTGCACAAATCTTAGGGAAAAAAGCATTAAGTCATGGGATTACAAGCAAAATGCTGTTTTAGATTTTGGTGAGCAGAGTACACATGCGGCTGAGTACATTGTCCATCAAACCCTAAGTCCATCTGTTAAACGTGGATGGCCCAAAATCTTTCCATGGTGAGGGCCCCCGCCTGTTCTGCCCAATCAGAAAGCTTAATTTGAGAGGTCGATGTAGTAGGATCGTTGGAGAAAGAACATGAGACTGCCTGCTCTACTTAGAGCAGATGGTTTTGTTTTCATCACTTCTGGGGGAAAAAAAACAAATCCTTTGGGAGTTTGTTTTTGGCAAAAGAAAAATGTTGATTATGCAGCTGCCTTAAAAACAGTGGCTGAGCAGCAAACTTGCAGTGCCTTTAGAGGAACCGTGTGACTGCAATTCCTCTAAAAGCAAAGAGATCACGATTGGGACAGCATTGGTCTCTGCATATGATGAGCAGTAGTCCACGAGAATGGCAGATGTAATGTCCTCCACCACCCTAGCGGACCAGCGAGTTGCCTGAAAAACTCTAAATTAGCCACTATGTGAGTATGACAGACCTTTGGGATAAAGTTCTGGTACTACCTTAGCTTGTGAATTTCACTCTTTTTATATTTTGTGGATGGCCACAATTGACACCCCCGTTAATCATACCTTCCATTTAGCTTTAGCTTTTTAGGAGAATTGTATTAGTGATGATGACAGATTTACGGGTCTCATAGTTGTTGAGAAGGACATCATTTAATGTTTTTTGCTCCTCTAGAGGATTACAAGCGTACTACAGCATTTGGTGCATTGTTTTTTTTCTTATTTGCAAACATCAGTTTGAGTGGAATAAAGTGGTGGGGGGATAAGAGGAAAGTCTGAATGAAGACATAAAGGATGAGAGCTAAAATAATACATTCCCGCCATCGCTTTTGGAAACTGTAAATAAGACCTGGGTGAGAGACTGAATGTGTATTGGGTGTCTTCATTGCAGATGTAATTTTTGATTTTGTACATTACGTAGTGTGTGGAAATCTCTTTACTATTTGATAAGATGCATGGCATGGTGAGAGTTAACGATGAGTGTGAGTGGTGGGGTACAATCTAAGTTTAATGTACCACAGAACTTTCACACTTCTGGTCTTTTTGGGTTTTATGCTGTGACACTGTTAAGTGCCATCACCCATAACTCCTTTTTAATTTTAGTATTTTCAGGGCCTTTTTTATTATATACATGATCCGTCTTCTATAATAGTAGAAGTGAAGAGGTTGGCAGCTCAGCTGCCCTAGATCTCCTTCACCGAATTGGTTTTATGTTAAAGGGGGCTGGAAACTTTTGGACCAGCACCTGCAAACCCTGGACTGCGGTAGCTAGCTAGCTTGCACTTGTCTTGGCCATCGTTGTTCCATAATTTGGTGTGGCAGGAGTATTGGCTCAGCGGACACCTACCAGTGTGTTCGGTTCACTATTGCAAGCGAGGTTCAAAACAACAGTCAGCTATTCTCAGCCTCCTTCACCCTGATGTTTGTAGAGTGAATGGCCAAGAAACTGGGGACAGCTAGTCTTGTGCCTTTTTTGCAATTTTAAAAAGTGTGCTGGGGTTACTGGTGCATGTCCCCGCGCTCGACAAAATTCGCCACGATAAGGAGGAGCACCATACCTCAAAAGTGGCCTGACGTCTGTTCAGTATTGTGATTAGGGTGCTGAGCTCTTCACATTTTGTGTGTTTTTAGGGTGAAATAGGCATGGGGGAAAAATCCTTCCCCAGTGCCCTTTCACAACTGCTCCCATATGGGAAGCAGTGTTTTTGCCCTCTTTAAGGGAAGGTGGATTTATGTTGAAAATAGGCACATGTCCCCAACCCTGCCTTATTCAAAAGGGAGGTGTATGTTTAGACCCTCCTTCTTGCATAAGGTTGGTGGTTTTGTTTATTTTGAGATAGTCTCTTCCAATCTTCATCAGCATCGGTACGGTTTTCACAATCCGGCAAGAGTTAATTCATATCTTCCTCTGGCTTGCCCAAGAGTGCTGGTGTGTTTATTTATCACCCCATATTTGTTCCATGGTCCACACTTACCTCCCTCCCCTTACCCAAGGGTGGGTGTTTTTCATTCCCATCATCACTTTGCATAAGAGCAGAGGTGGTACATGTTCCTCCTGCCTTGCCCAAGGGCGGGGATTGGATGTTAAACAAGCCCTTATCCACTTTGCCCATTTGCGGGTGTGTACTTAGAACGAGGGTAATGGAAAGGGGCCTTATGGTACCTGGCAACTTGTGTCCAGGGCAGTGGAATAGCTCTGAGCTGGCTCAACTCTCCTTCACCCTCACTTTTGGGTTGGTGAAGGAGGTCCACAACTGTTCATAGCTGTCTCTCTACCTTGTTCCCAGATGTGAACAGGCCTTCCTACTTTGCCATTGACCTAGACAAAAATGGAGCATTTAAGGGTACAGACATTTACTTAAGCTCTTTTGCACGGCTGGGATGAATCTTTGGTCTGTGCGGTGAAAGTGCATTTAAGCAAAATTAAGAGGTGTAGCAAATACCTCTGCTATCGCCCAAGGCAGGTGTGATTGTATAATTCCCCATTCCAAACTCTGAGTTGGCGGCAGGTTGTAGGGGTGCATATGATACTCGGGCATCTCCGAGCTGCTGTGATCTACCACTTTTGTTCCCCATTTGACCCTTGGAAAATTAGATGGAGGAAGGGATAATATTTACTCATCCAACCTTGGGTAAAGAGGTAATTTAAATATTTTCGATGTATTTAGAAACCGCAGAAAAAGTGCGATTGGCACTGGGGCAGCTGAACTCCCCTGTGCCTTTTTAATCCCTGCTAGTATTTTTGAAAGGCAGGGTTGTGGGCATTCCCTCCGTGGTCCTTGGGTAAGGAGGAAATAATCTCCCATCCTTAGGCAAGGCATGGGGAATATATATTTTTGAAGGGGGTGCAGCTAAGAATAACTCCCCCACTCAACGCCAAGCCCAGTGATAACTGGAGTAGTTGATGCCCTTCCCTTAACGCACCCTCCGCCCCGAGTGGCACACACTCGATCCTTGCTACGCCTTTGTGATGGGATTGAAGACCTGTGTGACAGTTAATGTTTCTCTCCAGTCTTCATGACAGGCTAGGAAAAGAATTGTGTAAGTTGGCAGGCCCAAGATCTATCCATATAAGCATAGAGTTTTTTTTAGTTTTCTCCCACTGTCTATGAGCATTGAGAGAACTGGAATATCGAACACATCTGCATAAATGGTGCTTGCATATTTTGTTGAGTTATTCCATCGTTCGTAAAGCATTTGTTGTACTTTACTGGATTTCGTTATCGTTTATGCTTACCACACTGACGCCTGCAGGAAACACTCATTTTGGTTTATCTCTCATTAATAACGATGACAATTAAATTTATCAGACCTTGGAGAGGCAACAAATGATGAAAATACTGCCAAGCCATACACATTTGGTGGATTTTTCTTAAGCAGTTTTTGTATTATGCACACCTACAGGATACCAATTCTAATTGGAAAGGGGCATGTTTGCTCCACTCTCCAGTTTATTAAAAAGTGACCAGTCTTGCACCATATTTGGCATGCGCAGGGCTTCAAATTTGGACAATGTTGCCTCCAAATCTGTGTAGCTTAATGTTCTTCATATGGAACTGATTTGAAAGAAAGCTGGTCAGAAACGCCAAAGCAGATGCTTTTCATAATATAGATGTGTTAGTACCAATAAAGAGACTGTATAATTTCAGAATGTCTGTGATCTTTCTACCCTCTGCTTTTAGTTACAATCTGCATTTTAGAATCAAAACTTGTGAATGTTTTTTGGGGAACTGTATTAGTTTGATTTACTTGCAGCACTGTAAATTAGATTATAGAAGATTATGTTTCCATGAATTTAAAAATACTGGATGATTCTGATTATTTACTCCATTCACATAAGAGTTTCTAACTATATATATATTTCTCATTCTTTTATAGTTCGCTTTTGTACTGGAGTTCAAAGAGCTGATTAATTACCTAAGACAAAGCTGGACATCTCCATCACCCAGTGTAACCCACTGCTCTTCCTGGATCCTTCGTCACGAGTACCACCTACAATACTTTGTTCTCTCGCTAGCACAGAAAGCGGTAAGCAGTCACTTTAATGTTTTTCTTGCATTTACATTGTTGTGTCATTTATTTATGACTTTTGTAAAATGCTACCTGTTAACTAGAGGGTTCACTTGCTCTTTACACATTTACTAAGGGAGATATATAAACTCTGCGATCATTCTAAATGGTAAGAAAAAGCAAGGACAACTTTCACTCTCACTTTACTGGATACCATCTTGCAGATGGACCAAACGTTATCTATCATTCTCTGTTCTGCAGGAAACCGCTGCAGATCTACTATGATGGCACACTTCACTAGCACTGCCCAGTCCTGACACAAAATCTTTAACTTTCCTTCTGGGACTTGATTGCATCTGTTTCTCTAGAACAGGGCTACCGTACACTAAAATATGCTGTGCACATTTGAAATCTGTGTTCCGCTCCATAAAGCGACTTCCTGAGATGACTTACAGACTTCTCGGTGATTGCCCTAGCTCCCCATCCAGCTTGTCAGGTTCCATTTAGCTGCTAGGAATCTCACACTTTGAAATGTAGGGAGTTGTGGCCTAGTGGCAGGAAGAAACTGGCCAGAGGCCTATATTCTAATCCAACTTTCACCATTTCACCCTAAGATTAGTTGATCACATGCAAGTCATTTTATCTTTCTGTGTATGGTGTAAAATCATGCAAACAGTGTAAATGACAAGTCTTACTATTACTCAGTTTACTACTACTCAACTTACCCAACGTCCAAAGACTGATGGCTTTTTTTGTACTGCCAGGATTTGAACTTGTACCTGAAGAACACTGCATGTTTCACCAGCAAGCGTTAAAACCTCTGATTCGGTTAAACATCGTGTTGAGTAGTACAGTTCCAGTTAAATGTGACTGTCCCAGTACATCTCAACTGAAAAACTATGTACCATACCGTTAGATCTGCGTCGTCTATTATTCGAGGAACTCCTGCACTTTATAGCTGATTGGGGCCAAGGCCTATCTCTAACCAGTAGCTAAAATAAAATATAAATTAAGGTTGTCCCAACACCTGGTCAACTTCTACGGCATCACAGATGAGTTTTTCATCTTCCTAGCACATACTCTCGCCTGAAAGCAAAGCGCCCTCAAGGGCTGCAGGTAAAGGAGTACTTCCCAACAAGTGCCCGTTAAAAAGAGACATTTTCCAAAGATCACAAACACATACTTTTTTTTGTTGAGTGCAGAGGAATCAAAAAGTTGTCCTGCAGGTTATTCTAATGGGACATCTAGGTCAGAAAATGTGTCTGTCTTCTTCCCATAGTACCTAAGCAACTGCACATGAAATACTGTGAGCTGGACTGAGAACCAAAACCACTTCTGGCAAAATATTCATAACAGCCACCATTTGGACCATGTGAGTGGGTGCAGCTAGCAAGCCTGGTCCTCGCCTGTGGATTTGAAGACAGAGAAGCTCTCCCAAAGAATATTGAGAAAAACTGGTTTAAATGGTGCAATGTAGAGCATAATTGATTATGTATGTTAGATAAAAAGAAGCCATCTAAATTGCAGGTAGTTCTGCAGGGGAGCTAATTAAGTATTGTAGTGGTTAAGGCTCTGCAGCATTTTCAAACAGCATAATTATGCCAAAGTAGAAAACCATATGTGTCTAGAATGAAACTGTGGTAGATGCAAAAAAAAAACTGGATGTAAGGAATACTCATTTGTGACAAATCATTATATCCTATGGAACTCGTAATACGACTGGTGGTATATCCGTCACTTTACCGTCACTTTTGGGATGGATTAACACCTCCTCCAAAGTTGTAATAACCCCCTAAATCTTTACATCAAATCAGATCACTTCCACATGGTAACACTTCAAGACGTGATCTCCTTGCTCAAACAACAAAACTACATGTCAACATTAGATCTAAAGGATGCGTACTTCCATATATCCATGCATCCTTCACACAGGAAATATTTGAGGTTTGTAATCCAAGGAGTACATTACCAATTCAAAGTGTTACCATTCGCGATAACAACAGCACCAAGGGTATTTACAAAATGCCTTGCAGTAGTAGCGGCACATATCAGAAGACAGCACATACACATATTCCCGTAGCTAGACGATTGGTTAATAAAAACCAACACTCAGAAACAGGGTCTTCAACATGCAAAATACGTCATAGAAACCCTTCACAAATTAGGGTTCTCAATAAACTACCTAAAATCACACTTACAACCGTGTCAAATACAACAATACTTAGGAGCGACAATCAACACAAAAAAAGGGATTGCCACTCCAAGTCCACAAAGGGTACAAGCATTCCAAAATGTAATACAAGGCATGCACCCAAACCAACAATATCAAGTCAAATTAGTGATGAAACTTCTAGGCATGATGTCTTCATGCATAGCCATTGTCCCAAACGCAAGATTACACATGCGGCCCTTACAACAGTGTCTAGCGACACAGTGGACACAAGCAGAGGGTCAACTTCAGGATCTAGTGTTGATAGACCGCCAAACACACACCTAGCTTCAATGGTGGAATCCTATAAATTTTAACCAAAGGCGGCCCTTCCAAGACCCAGTGCCTCAATACGTGATCGCAATAGATGCTTCCATGGTAGGGTGGGGAGTACACCTCAACCAACACAGCATCCAGGGACAATGGAACACTCAGCAAAAACAACTTCATATAAATCAACTAGAACTACTAGCAGTGTTTCTAGCATTAAAAGCATTTCAACCACTAATAGCCCACAAACACATTCTTGTCAAAACAGACAACATGACAACAATGTATTACCTAAACAAACAAGGAGGCACACACTCAACACAGTTGTGTCTCTTAGCACAGAAGATTTGGCATTGGGCGATTCACAATCACATTCGCCTAATAGCGCACTACATACCAGGAATTCAAAACCAGTTAGCCGACAATCTCAGTCGAGATCACCAACAGATCCACGAATGGGAAATTCATCACCAGATACTACAAACCTACTTCCAAAACTGGGGGACACCGCAAATAGACCTATTCGCAACAAAAGAAAACGCAAAATGCCAAAACTTCGCATCCAGGTACCCACAGCCTCACTCCAAGGGCAATGCGTTATGGATGAGTTGGTCAGGGATTTTGCTTACGCTTTTCCCCCTCTCCCATTCCTTCCATATCTAGTAAACAAATTGAGTCAAAACAAACTCAAACTAATACTCATAGCACCAACTTGGGCACGACAACCTTGGTACACAACACTACTAGACCTGTCAGTAGTGCCTCAGATCAAACTACCACACAGACCAGATCTGTTAACTCGACACAAACAATAGATCAGACACCCGAATCCAGCATTGCTCAATCTAGCAATCTGGCTCCTGAAGTCTTAGAATTCGGACATCTAGACCTTACACAAGAATGTATGGAGGTCATCAAACAGGCTAGAAAACCTACTACAAGACATTGCTACGCAAATAAATGGAAACGATTTGTTTATTACTGTCATAATAATCAAATTCAACCATTACACGTGTCCGCGAAAAACATTGTAAGCTACTTACTACACTTACAAAAGTCTAAGTTAGCTTTTTCATCCATTAAAATACATCTCACAGCAATTTCTGCCTATCTGCAAATTACACATTCAACTTCACTATTTAGAATCCCAGTCATAAAAGCATTTATGGAGGGTCTAAAAAGGATCATTCCACCAAGAACACCACCAGTTCCTTCGTGGAACCTCAATATTATATTAACACAACTCACGGGTTCACCATTTGAACCCATGCACTCTTGTGAGATACAATACTTAACCTGGAAAGTAGCCTTCCTAATAGCTATCACATCTCTCAGAAGAGTAAGTGAAATACAAGCCTTTACCATACAAGAACCCTTTATACAAATACACAAACCATAAAGTGGTTCTACGCACAAATCCCAAATTTTTTCCAAAAGTTATATCACCGTTCCGCTTGAATCAAACAGTGGAACTCCCAGTGTTCTTTCCAGAACCAGACTCTGTAGCTGAAAGAGCATTACATACATTAGACATAAAAAGAGCCCTAATGTATTACATTGATAGAACCAAACAAATTCGCAAAACAAAACAATTGTTTGTAGCTTTCCAAAAACCTCATGCAGGGAATCCAGTATCCAAACAAGGCATTGCCAGATGGATTGTTAAATGTATTCAAACCTGTTATGTTAAAGCAAAGAGAGAACTGCCTATTACACCAAAGGCACACTCCACTAGGAAGAAAGGTGCCACCATGGCCTTTCTAGGAAATATACCAATGACAGAAATCTGTAAGGCAGCCACATGGTCTACGCCTCATACATTCACTAAACATTACTGTGTGGATGTGTTAACAACACAACAAGCCACAGTAGGACAGGCAGTACTACAAACTTTATTTCAAACAACTTCAACTCCTACAGGCTAAACCACCGCTTTTGGGGAGATAACTGCTTACTAGTCTATGCACAGCATGTGTATCTGCAGCTACACATGCCATCGAACGGAAAATGTCACTTACCCAGTGTACATCTGTTAGTGGCATGAGACGCTGCAGATTCACATGCGCCATCCCACCTCCCCGGGAGCCTGTAGCCGTTATAAGTTGATAAAAATAAACTTGTAAATATAACACTTTTAATCACATTATGTACATACATACTTACTCCATTGCATGGGTACTATTGCTATATACACAACTCCTACCTCACCCTCTGCGGGGAAAACAATCTAAGATGGAGTCAACGCCCATGTGCAATGGAGCCGAAAGGGGAGGAGTCCCTCGATCTTGTGACTCGAAAAGACTTCTTCGAAGAAAAACAACTTGTAACACTCCGAGCCCAACACTAGATGGCGGGATATGCACAGCATGTGAATCTGCAGCGTCTCATGCCACGAACAGATGTACACTGGGTAAGTGACATTTTCCATATTGAAAAAAACTAAAGGTTAAGCCGTTCTTATAGTTAGTACCACTTTATTCTGTCTATACAAACCAATCTGAAACTAAACTACATTTAGAAATCCTAAAGTTATAATTATACATATTTATATTTTAAGCAACACCTGCAAATTATTAGTACTTGCGCACCTCCACACACAGTGTATTCAACTAGGTAGGCACAATAAATAAGCTATAACCTGCTCCTTCTCCATGCACTGCTTGTACTCCATATTATATGTTATACCGTCTAAAATTATAGCATTTAGAACAACGGTACTCAAAGTACGGCCCGCGGGCCGCCAGCGGCCCCACGGACCTAGCATGGCGGCCCGCGAGACGCACACCAAACGCCACATCATAATGACAGCAGTATGTAAACATAGAAGAGGGCCGCGGGAGCATGCTCCCGCGGCCCTCCTCTATGTTTACATACGGCGGCCATTGTTTATGGCGTTGCCCTGACGATCCTGGAAGCCAAAGCCCCATAAAAGTCAGCGCTTGCAGCTAACTTTTATGGGGCTTTGGTCGTCTGCTTCCTGTCACCGGCTCCACGTCTGCTGCCCGCCTGCCTGCCTGCTGTTCCACATTTGTGGCATCTTTACAGTGCTTTGAGTCAGGTAAGGCTCTTTGGTTATTTATTTATTTGTTTTTAATGAAGTGTGTGTTACTGGAGTAGGTGTGAGAGCAGATTGCGCTGTGTGTGTGCGCTGTGTGTGTGTGTTACTGGGGTAGGGGTGAGAGCAGATGGCGCTGTGTGTGTGCGCGCTGTGTGTGTTACTGGGGTAGGGGTGGGAGCAGATGGCGCTGTGTGCAGATGGCGCAGTGTGTGTTACTGGGGTAGGGGTGAGAGCAGATGGCGCTGTGTGCAGATGGCGCAGTGTGTGTTACTGGGGTAGGGGTGAGAGCAGATGGCGCTGTGTGTGTTACTGGGGTAGGGGTGAGAGCAGATGGCGCTGTGTGCAGATGGCGCTGTGTGTGTTACTGGGGTAGGGGTGGGAGCAGATGGCGCTGTGTGCAGATGGCGCAGTGTGTGTTACTGGGGTAGGGGTGAGAGCAGATGGCGCTGTGTGTGTTACTGGGGTAGGGGTGAGAGCAGATGGCGCTGTGTGCAGATGGCGCAGTGTGTGTTACTGGGGTAGGGGTGAGAGCAGATGGCGCTGTGTGTGTTACTGGGGTAGGGGTGAGAGCAGATGGCGCTGTGTGCAGATGGCGCTGTGTGTGTTACTGGGGTAGGGGTGGGAGCAGATGGCGCTGTGTGCAGATGGCGCAGTGTGTGTTACTGGGGTAGGGGTGAGAGCAGATGGCGCTGTATGTGTGCGCGCTGTGTGTGTTACTGGGGTAGGGGTGAGAGCAGATGGCTCTGTATGTGTGCGCGCTGTGTGTGTTACTGGGGTAGGGGCATTGTTTTGAAAAAGGGGGTGGGGTGGTTGTTCCCCCTCTAAGCCCCGCCCCCTCTAAGCCCCGCCCCCCGCTGTCACTTCAGTGCGGCCCTCGGCCGCAAACCATACTGCAATTTTGGCCCCCGAGAAAAAGTTTGTGAGTACCCATGATTTAGAACAACACTTATGACATCGCAAATCACATCATTTTTTAGAAGAACAAGGTGTATGTTAGAGTGGCAAGTCATAATTAACGAATTGTGGCAACCGAGTTGCAGACACTGTGTATGGAGGGGCACACTTTATAATAATTCGATGATGTTGTGTAAATTCTAAATTAAAGGTTTAAGATAACTTTAGAATGTCTAATGTACACGGAAATGTAAGGGCATAGAGTAGAGTGTAGTGTAAGGGCATAGAGTGGGAGTACAGTGTGGTACAGTGGCACAGAGTGTAGTAGGGTCTTGTAGGATGGGGTTGCATAAGTGTTATGCAAAATAGTGGAGTTGTGTAGTGTAGAGTACAGAGACGTGGACTGGCATTGCATACAGTCACGTAAAGTGTTGTAGAGTGGAGTGGTGTGTGGTACAGTGGAGTTGCCTGGCATGTTGAAGAGTGTCAGAAAGTGTTGTATAGAGGAGTAGAGTAGTGTCGTAGAGTAGATTACCGTGTTTTACAGTGGGGTGGCATGGAGTAAAGTAGAGCTCGGTACAGTATGGTCGAGTGAAGGGGCATAGACTGTTGTAGAGTTGGTGGCATAGAGTAGGGTGAAAGCAAGTTGTCAATTTTGATGTATTTTGCCATTTAGGTGTAGATCTCCTTCAGCTGCATTAGCCCCGGGCTAGATGTAGCGGGGGATGTTCGGATTGAAGCATGATTTCATAGGCAGGCATTTTTGGGCTATGGAGCTCTCTAGAAAGCGGCTGCCATGTTCATCTGCATGCCACACCCCCGGTGTGGCTGTTCTTGGTGTACATTGTGCAGCAGCACTGACTCCATGTTAGTTTTTTTTTTCTCCCACCTAGTTCGGACATATACTAATTGGGCTCTGAGTTTGTCATGTCCTCAACTTATTTTGTCGACCCAGTTTGGTACTATTTCAGTCATGTTGCGTTAGACTCGACTAACTTACGGTCCCTTCATCCTCCATGAAAGCCTTTAGCAGCATTGGAGACCGTTGTCGATGCACCAGGCATGAAGGGGCTCGCTCCTCCCGGGAGGGGAGTGCTGCTTCCAGTCCTTCATTGCCTGAGACTGCTGCTTGGATGATGCAACAGATACCATTTCAACATTTGCCTTCGCTGCAAATCGAAATATTCATGGGCGGGCCACCACAAAGTATGATATCCGTGCCTTTTCCTCGATCAAGATGACACCTCTTGCATGTTGTGTCTTGCCTTTTGTTAAAAAAGCCACTGAGGTAAGTGAACAGCACTGTGCACACTAGAAGATGTACCAGCAGAGCTCTCCTGAGACCCTGAACATTTTTGTGGAAGAAGATTCCTTTGGCATCTAAGAACCGGAAGATGCCGGACGATCTGGTCTCTTGGACGTGCACCCCTCACCCACCTTGAGACCATGACATGTAGTGCATTGGAGCATGAAATGGAGGATATTGATCCAAAACAGAAGACAAGCAGCCATCAGTCCAAAATCATGCATAAGGTTGTGAGTATACTATCATCTCCTAGGCCTCTAACACTAAGACAGGGCCAAAATAAAAACCCATGCAAAAGTAAAGCACTGCTCCCATGGGATACAAGCATCAAGCCCCGACCACAGACACAAGCTGAAACCTAGCCAAGGGCCCCTGCCATCTTCTAGTTCCGGACAACACTGGCAAAAGGCTTCAATCCCGGGCAATCGTCTATACAAGGACGTCGACCTTAACCAACAGTTGAACCCAGGCTGCTCCAGGTGCATCATTGGTCCCACCTGAAAATTGCACCAAATCCACCAGCTGTGCTTGTGCTGAAACTTTTGTTAACGCTGAAGCTTTCGTTAATGCTCAAGTCAGAGGATGTTTGAGGCTTTGAGGTTTTGATCCTCAAAAGACTGCAGCAGGAACTTGGTGCCAGGCAGATTCTTCTGTTCTTTAACCCTGTTACAGGCAGGAGTTTGGCATAGATTCTTCCACCAGTGCCTTCAGAGCCCCTTACAGAAAAATCAAAGTCTCCATCCTCCAAGCCTGCACCGAAGAAGTGGAAGGCAGGGCCTTTGGTCCTCTTCCTTACCACAAACCCCAACTTTCTCTCCACCACTTCCCCACCTCCTCCACCACACCCGTGCACACCACAGTTATTGCCTCCACAATCACTCGAAGGGTCCCCTCTTTTTTATTCAGAGCCTGACAGACCTTATGACTCTTGACCCTTAGAACCAACCCTCAGGCCTAGGACTCGCTGATGACCCTGTGATGACTGTTTGCAGACTGTCCAGATGATCTTGATTTGGAGCTCTACCCAGTAAGAGCCTCACCCCCACACAACACAATGGAATATCATTAGATGATTCAAAGCGCCTCAGCTTTCATAAGTTGATATGCATATCACCCAACAAGAGGACAGTTTCCTCATGGAGATGCTTTCAAAATCACCATCCAGTTCTTGCCAATGTTAAAGGCCATGCTAAATTCTGTTTCTGAGAACTTCAAGGAGCCTGTTGATGCGAGAGTTGAGATCCCAAGGGGCAAAAAAGTTTAAACTATGTCCTACTGACTGTGCGCATATCAAGAAACAGCTTCCTCCCACTTGTTTGGTTGTCCACACCGCCTGCAAGTGTGCCTCTGTTCAGGCCACTGCTGATGCTTCCATTATTGATAAGGAGAGCAAAGAGAAAGATTCAGTCAAGTAAGAGGGTAGCAGTTGTGGCAGCAGTGCATTTTGATATAGCCTATTCCATTGCGGTCCTGTCTAGATATGATAGGGCCCAACTAGAGGAGCAACAGGAACTGCATCTCCGAGAGCAATGCAAAAAAAACAAGGGGAGAAGATAGTTGCCAAGAGCAAAATTATCTCTAATGCCAGTATTTGCTGCACATTAGAAGCTGTGAACACTGCGTCGAGGGGCATCAATACAAGCATGATCCTCAGGTGTTTCATCTAGTTCTGTTTCTCTGTGTTCAAATGTGAGGTCTAGCAGCATCTCCTAAACTTCCTGTTTGACAGGTAGCACCTCTTCGGGCCATAGGTTAGTGAGATGGTGAAGAAAATGAGGAAATTTAAGGAGACCGCTAAATCCATGGCGACGCTCAAAACCACATTATACAGACAGGGCCATCTTTGGCGGACAGGAGCTTGGAGGTGGGGCAAAACTACCTTACCATAGGAGCTAAACTCCTACCAGAGGCAGGGCAGTCTTTTCACCAGCAAGCGGACAGAAGGACCTACAGGGGTAAGGGGAGGATGGTTCCAGCAAATGAGCTTTCAACTCCAAAGAGTGACTTGCCCCGCCAGCCCCTTATCCAACCTCACCTGTTGGGTAGGATATGCCATTTACTCTCTTGGAAATCACTGCTGATTAGAGGGTTCAGGCTGGGGTCTTATACTGATAGCCATCCACTACTCACAAAACAAGGTGGCACAAACTCTCCCCAGCTTTCTCACCACAGGGGATTTGGCACTGGGTACTGTGCCACAACATCAGCCTCATGGCGCAACATTGTCTGGGAAAAGAAGACAACTTTCTAGACCTGCTCAGCAGAATGTTTCAACTAGTCCATGAGCAGGAACTACACCTGCAAGTCCTACTTCTAATGCTGGGGGACCCACAGCTAGACCTGTTCACCAAACAAGGAACTGCAAAATTCCAGAACACCACACAGATTTATCAAGCACTATTGTTTGGCTATCTTAGCCTGGCCACAGGCCATGGTGGGCCAGAAAGGACTTTGTTCCCGTCTTCTACATCATTCATGCATCAGCCAACGCTTTTAGAGGGCACTGTTTTACGGTCTATGCTAAGCAGGTATATCTACAGCCACACATGCTACAAACAAAAAACAGGCTACTCACCCGGTCAGCATCTGCTCGTAGAGTGGGGTGTCCTTCTGTAAATTCACATGTGCCCCATCACTCACTGTCCGGCTGCCTGATTTTTTTTGCAGATCTCTTGCTTACTACATGTCGCTGCTCACTGCGCCTGCCACACCATCACTCCATTCACATTTCATAAATACTGTCACCCTCTAGGAAAACAGTCTCACATGGAGTTGGTGCCCATGACTTCTTTGTACAAAAACAACTTGCAAATGTCCAAGCTCCACGCTAGATGGAAGGATTATGCTAAGCATATGAATCTGCAGCACTAAATGCTGTGAACAGTTGCTTATAGTGTAAGTAGCATGTTTCTTCTACTTGAGATGAACCGGAAAGTCGTTCTCCACCTGACACAGATCTTCCGAGTTGAACAGGAACTTTTACATCCTACAAAACATGTTCTTTTTAACGCTCAGTACATTGAAATCATTGGGTTTACTTTTCTTCCAATTTCAAAGCCTGCTTCCTTTCATCCTTTTCAGGTTGACTTTGTGTTCTCAGACAACCGTTCTCAATATGAAGGCTTTACTAATGAAACTACCCATAATGCTTGTTCTGTGTCAGCGCATATCCCTTTGCATGACTTGCATGTGACGTATGAAACACCAAAGGGCGATGCCCTTAGGAGGGAACTTGCCAGAGCAGTCCGCAGTGGTTACCATGGCCATTGGTTGAGGAAAGTGTCCACCTCCTCCTCCACCATATGCCTTATACATGGAAACTAAGAAATGTCAGTGCAGGGAAAGAAATCATACTAGAATGTGTGGATTCCATTTCAAGAGGTTCATGTGGATTGCGTTGTAGACTGTATAACCAGAAGGTTCCTTTCAACCTCCTCAAGCTTTAATGCTGGTTAAAAAGAAGCGGACAGAAGACTAAGTTTGGATCTAAACCTAAATGTTTTCGTCCTCGGTCAGTGACCTTTGCAGGAATGTATGATATCACAAGAATGATCAGTTCTAGGATCAGACGTTATGTGTTCAAGCCACGGGCCGAGAGATTTCATGTGGAGTGATAGGGCCCTTTAAGGCTCTTTGCATGTCACAGTTGGGGTAAGGACTGACTGAGCCGAGGCTGGCAAGGATTTGCTGTACAAACCTGATTATACTACCACATGTACCCTACGCACTAGTATAATGTCCAGACATGCACAAGCCCATCATTAAAGAAAACAAACCGGGACCCCCATGACACAACTACAGACCGATTGCAAGCAAACAGTTCATCTCTGCCACTTCCACCACTCCCAGTAACAATTTACATTTCCCTCTACCATTCAACCACTAATCCACCTTTGGGTTCCGGAGTAGCTTGCTAGCTGAAAAACGCTTCAGCGCCTCGTCAAGTGTAGTAAGCGCTGTATAAATGCAATTATAATAGATCATCCTCTTCCTCTTTCGGAGTTGCTCTGCTCCATTCGAAAGGTTAGACGGATGCAAGAAGGTTTGGTACTCGTCTTGTAACTGCAGTCTCTGGTCGGTGTGTGGTGTAATCCTTTAATGACCCATAGGTGTCATCTCTAAGGGCCAGTGGGTGCTCAGCATGATAAACAAAAGTTAGGTCTGAAAGAAAGTCTGAAACTAGTAATCCTGGAGGCAATAGAAAGATAATCTGCAAAGCAGGAGCTATGGGGTTCTACACCAGGAGCTGCATTATATATAAGGCATACTGTCCCTGTGCATGCCAGGGCTTACCTTTAAATTGGTGCGTTAAATACAGACTGAGACAGTGCACCCTATTTCAGTAAATGCGCAGTCCCCCGCCAGCTGCGAACACATGCCTGGGCCGATGAAGGAGCAAAACTTTGTTAAGTTAATATTTTATTATTTAGTCCTTACTACACTTAGAGAGGTTGTGAAGCACTTTGCAGTGCGTAGTAAACTTCTCCAGAATTCAGTGTTAGTAGTTTACCCAGTTATTGATTTATTGGTTATATTCTCAAAGCGACTATTCCGTGCATTTACTCCCTTGGGGTAGATTACATTAATACGAGTTAGGTGTGATCTTTAGTGAGGGCTATCTGAGCACCTGCAGATGGTTTGTGGGATGAATAGATGGGCTAGAGGAGTTAAGGTATTGTTAGGTTGCTGGGATAAGGTTTCAATGAAGGAGAGGTTGTGGTCTGTGAAATAGGGTGTGGGCAGTTTGCAAAAATACAATGATAGAGACACAGGCATACAACTTAGAGTTACCTACAATTTGAGAGGAGTCACACATAGAATGGAAATAAAAGAGGGGTCACTCGAAAGAAAAAAGAGAGAAGCAACAAGTGAAAGTTTCCGGCTAAAGTGCATTTTATATGCAGGATTTTAGGAATATAGTGGGGGGTAGTTCTTTGAGGTAACATGCAATATCAGGATGCAAAATAAGAAGGAAATGCCATTATTTGCATGTGAGACAACACCTCAAAACCTCTCCCATAGACTTCCAAAGGAACCTCAAGACACCACTGTTCCAAACGAAACTGTCATGATCTGCTCCTCTTCGCTCAGGCCTGCCTTACTCAGCATCTGGATACTCTTACGGGTGATTAGCCACGCTCTAGAAATCCACATAACATAATAGATGGGCGATAGAATCAGGAGAACGGTCTGTCCGCCGCAAGACTGCTGCTTCAAGCAAGGCTTGACGTGTCATAAGGTTGAATAAAGTAGTCACTGGGCACAGATACAGGGGGGCAGCAAGAGTTTTAGACAGCACTTAATCAAAGCCATAACTTTGTGATCATAGCAACATGAGAGAATGTATGGGGTAGACTAGGCAAAGATTGAAAGTAGATTTTGAAAAGGCTGGAGCAGATGCCTTTTGGATAAATTTGTTGTTTTATACCAAAGATTGTGTTTGACAAGGAATGGAAGTATGTCTTTCTTTATTCATATTTCTTTGGACAGCAGTTTTTCCACAGATTGACATGGTAAAGTAGAGGAGTGGATTTAGTTCTTGCAGCAGAAATCTCTGCAGTCTGCAGGGCATGCGAGTAAAACCTGTCAGGGCCAAAGCAACTTTCCATCCTTAGAACGTTAATAAAATGAGTGCAACTTAGGCTGCTACTGTTACCAATTATAATTTAGGCAAGTTGTGTAATATGATATGAACATTGCTAATGTTATTTAACATTAATAAAATAAGCTAGCCAGCTCCTATAAATGGTTATGCTCAGCAAGCTTGTATATATTGCCTTGCCTTCCCCAGTTTTTTAACAATGATTTTGCCAGTTCTGTATTTTAGTATGTAAAAATGTGTGTCACTGTATTACATGTTTTATTTTCATTCTGTTCTAGGCAGTCGCGTGCCCGGATCACTCCCAGCATGTCTCTCTGTACCACAGTGCTGCCATGATGTTGCTAGGTCGCCTGCTGCCTGGCAGTGAGCACCTTGCTTACGAGCTCCTGTTGAGTTTCATATTTAACGCGGAGTTCTTTCCGTAAGACTACTTCTGCTCCTTTTCCTTTTATTATAATAATATTAATAATAATAATTACAACCTGTTTGTATTTTGCACTTTAAACTGCTTTTCTGTCACTTCTAAGGACTTCGAATGGTCGATATTACTAGAACCCAATTAATTGGTACTCAGGTTACTGATCTCTGTGATTGGACCTTTGAAATGGTTACAGTAGTTACCAGAATTATGAGCTCACCCAGCAAGACCGTTACTTTCACCCACAGATTTTGACTGTTGGAAACCGTTGAAATATCCATGTTGAAAGTTCGAGGGAAAAAATATAGGAATGACTGGTGAATGTGGGCCAGGAATTACTGATTTCCAAACAGTGGTTATTATTTTTTGTAGTCGTCTTTCAGGGTGCAATTTGTAATGACCACATTTTCTCCACCTCACGTCTTACCGGTACACCCATATCGGTAACTCCATGATGAGAAAAATCTGGCCCATTTACTTGGCTTCTCATAATGAGGGCCTTCATTTTATGTAATACTGTTTGCACCGCTGTGGTTTTTGCACATTTATTGGCCATTTGTCAGCTAGACATACGGTCAAAACAGGCCATGTTAAGGTTGGTGGGGTATGCCCTAGGATTGTCTTTACAGGTGGTAATAGCAGAGGGTGGGTCTGCATGTATACACTGCTCTCACCTGCTTTGATGTGTGTTTACTACATGTGATAGAGACTTCTGGCCACAGATTCTTTACCTTTTCTCCTGATGTTAGACTTGAGCTGGAAGTTTTCAAACAGTACCCCTACATGCCAGTAGTTGGCATCGTTCGGCTGCGTGTTGGTGTTGTTCACCCCAAAAATGACATGCATGGTGTCTGTGTAGGCGCCACTCTGGCACGCTGACGTCAGTTACTTCTTTTCCACGCCAGATAACCCTGATTTGTAAGGAGCGACCCTCAGTAAATTTTTTACTGTCTTTTTTTTTTTTTCTCTACTTTTGTCAAACCCTTTTTCAAGAGATTTTCTCTCCTAGCGTGATAGGTTGTCTCCAAAGAAACCTGCTTGTTTCAAACCATGTGATGCCTGTCATAGGTAGATGTCTGTGACAGACCCACACTTGGTTTATCTGCGATGCTTGGAAAGGGGTGCACGCATCTAAGACCTGCGAGTGCTACTGTGCTATGCGTCCAAAGTAGTTGAGTGAGCGTTCCCTCAAGCTCCTCACTCCCTGGCACCAGGCGCCCCACAATACTCAAGATCACGGTTGCGTAGAACGTCCTGGGACTGTTCGCGGAGCAGCATCCGGCGGTTATCATCTCGTTCAAAGTCGCTAGATAAGTGCCACCACAAAAAGAAATCTATGAAGTCGAAGAATTCTTCGACTTCACCGGTCCCGACGAATTTCTGACATGTGGGAGCTTCGGCACACCTAATTTTGCACGTCAGTCTCCGTTCTGCGATTTTCATGATTTTTCCAGAACCAGAGGGACCCCATTCAGCTGAAAGAATTTTATTGTCCCCCCACTGAATCTTCACCAACGGATTTGCCCTTGGTGCCACAGCAGCACCATCCCCATCTTCATTTCCTACTCAGAGAGGGAGCCGGACAAGTGTCATTCAACATCAGTTCCGGCAACAACCGGGACTATGCCCTCTGGATTGGAGCCTGTGCCTTTTTCCTTCTACGGGCCTGGAGAAAGAGGCAAATGGGAGGTGTCTGAAGAACCTTATGGATACTAGTATTCTCTACATGAAAATAAGCACAGCCAGTATTAGGAACTGGTGGAGGCCAGTGGGTTAGACACCTCACTGGACACTGACTTGATCTCTTCTCCTACTGGAACTACAGATGACGCGCCTCATTCGCTATTGTGGTGTGTAGGGTAGCTGAGGCCTTTCATCTTCAGTTGCCCTCAGTCGCAGTCAAGACGAACGTCTTGACAGAAGTGCCTCAGCAGGGAGTCGCCCCATCCAAACCCTTACTCCGTTTTAATGAAGCCCTTACCAACGTCCTGCTCAGGGCCTGATCCAAGCCCTGCACAGGAGCTTCTTTGCACAGGACAGTTGCCCCCCCCCCCCCCAGTTTCCTTATCCCACAGCCCAACCCAGAGAGCTTTGTGGTCTAAGCCTCCATGTCTAGGGTCAACCCTGGGGTGTTCCCAATCACTCCAACGGATAGGGAATCCAAGAGGCTGGATACTTTTGGGAAGAGGAGATGTTCTCTTACGACAGCCTTACACTGCAGTCGGTGAATACTGCGGGCCTGTTGGAGCCAGTATTCCCACACGATCTAGGATTCAGTTGTGCAAATGCTGTCTATGGTTTTGAAGGAGGCCAGAGCCATACTCTTCCAAGCTATTGCTGACGGGAAAGATGCAGCAAAGTTTACCATATGATGTGGACTGGAACAACTGACTCGCTGGGTAGAGTGATTTCACCGTCAGTGGCCCTTCGGCGCCATTCTTGGCTGAAAACCACTAGCTTTTCATGGCATGTCCAAGCCTCACTTATGGACATGCCCTTTGAAGGCTCTCATCTTTTTCGAGAAAAGGTGGTCTCTGTGCTAGCGTGCTGTAATGATAGCAGCACTATGGCCAGGTCCCTTGGCCTTCTCCATGGTCCCTCGTCAAGCCCAGTTCTGCCTTCTGACCCTTTCATGGCCACAGGAGGTGTTTCCAATCATGTCCATATCTTCCCAGCCACTACAGCCAACAGGCTTTCCAGCCTTTCATGACCAAGGATGCGGGTCGCCTGGATCACGTGGGGCATGTAGCTAGAGATCAGGCCAGTTCTACACTCCCTCCTGGCAGCCAAAGCCTCCAAAAGCCTTAAGTTTGGGCACTGACCATCATGGGCATGCAGTGGGGGGCAAGATACGCCATCACCTGCACCGCAGAAGGTCAGTGACCTCAGACCATTGGGTTTTACAGGTCGTCCAAAGGGTCTACTCCACCCCGTGTCACCTGCATATGACCTTCTGATGGAGGACTACCTCTCCTTGCTCCATGAGGAAGTGCTGACTCTATTGGCCAATGGAGCCATTGAGAGGGTGCCGCATCAGAAGTAGGTCATGATTGCTATTCCGACTACTTTCTGGCACCCAAAAAGGATGGAGGCCTTCATCCTGTTCTAGACCTGTGCCTTCTCAATCTCTTTCTGAAAAAGGAGAAATTCAAAATACTCACTTCGGCCCGAGTTCTATCTACACTGTACCCTGGAAACTGGATGGTAGCATTGGACTTACAAGTTGCATATTTCTACATTCCTTTCCTGCCTGCTCACATATTTTACCTGTAGTTCAAGGTGGGCCTAGAGCACTTTCAGTTTGCTATGCTGTCCGTCGGCCTTACCAGTGCCCCTTGGGTGTTTACCAATATGATGGCGGTGGTTACAGCTCATCTGCTGAAGTCAGGGCGTCCAGCCCTCCCCTACCTTGATGATTGACTGTTGAAGGCGGGCTCGCCACAGCAGTCGCCTCCTACCTCCAGCCTACAGGGAACTGCCTTCACTTGCTGAGGTTCACTATAATAGTGCCGAAGTCACACCTGACTCTCTTTCAGGCACTCCCTTTCATCAGACCTATTCCGAACACAGTGCCATTTCAGACCTATCCTTCTGAGCAAGAGTCCAGGATATTCAGGCTTTGATACCAAAGTTTCAGCTTCCATCCTGGATTTCGGTGAGAACAAACCTGAGTTTGTTGAGCCTCATGGCCTCCTGCATCCTGCTTCCAACACAGGCCTGTTGGCATATGCAGGCTCTGCAGTGGGACCTGAAGGCACAGTGGGCACATTCGGCACAGCATCAAGGGACTCTCTCCAACATGGTCCAGATGTTTGTATGTGATTTCATAGAAAAACAATTTCATGGAATGCCATTACTGATAATCCATTTCACCTAAAAGATTTAATTAAAACTTGCTGTATAAATGGCACTAACCCTGTCATGGAAACCAATTCTATGCCGTTTTGTTGAAATTCGGTTTAGCTTGCTTATTTTTTTTAAAGTGTAAGTGTGTTGGCTGCAGGTATTACTTTAAAAGGCATTTTTGTTGGAGTGCTTTCTTTCAGAGGACATTATATCTTTTTAATTCTCAATTACTTTAGATGTTTTTAATGTGCTGAACCCTCACAAACCCTAAACACCATCCATCTCAGAACCTTCACAACCCCTGAACATCATCCATCCTTGCCCTCCAAAAAAAGAAAAAACTTCATGCCTAAGCAACACCTATTCCTGTCCCCTGAATTCCACTTATCCCTGAAACCAAAACGCCTTTTCTACTCCTAAACCCCACCCATCTCTGACTTCTCATTACTCCTAATCTCAACCCTTTCCTGAACCCTAAGAATCCATTCTTATCTCTTCAACCCCAGCCATTCCTGAAAACTAAACAGCCACTCCCCACCACTAAAAGACATTCATCCCTGTTCACTAAAAACCCTCACCACTCCTATTGCCGATTCCTAGAAAACCCTCACTACCCCATTCACTTTCTATCCCAGACACCTGAAAACCCTTCATCCCCCCCTAAACTCCACCCATAACCGATCCCTAAAAGCCATTGCTACCTATAAACCCCACCAGTGCTTAACCCTAAAGCCCCTCACCAAGTCTTAACTCCAACCATCCCTGAACCACTATGACCCCTCACTAGGCTAAACTCCACCTATTCCAGAGCCCCAAAACTCTTTCTTCCCATAAACCCTACCCATCTCTGAACTTAAAATTCTTTACCACCCCTAAACTCTACCCAACAGTGAATCTCAAAAACCCATCACCATACCTAAACTCTGCACATCAGTAAACCCTAAAACCCCCTCAATGTCACTGTACTCCACGCATTCCTGAACCCTAAAAACACTAACCACCCTTACACTCCACCCATCCTTGACTCCTAAATACATCTCTTCACTCATTGACATAACCCTTCCCTTAATCCTCCATTTCCCATAAATTCCACCCAATTTTGATATAATTTTGGAGTTTTCTGTAAAATTATATTTCCTTTAAAATCTTTCCGTTAATTTTTGATATTTGTGTATTTGTGTATTTCCTTAAAATTGTCTTTCCTTCAAATTGGTTTTCCATAATTTAGTTAACTCCAATGTGGTTTCTCAGTTTTCTTTTTTCCATGAATTCACATACATCAGGTCCAGAGATCTCCAGTGGTGGCTGACGAACTGCAAATGTTTCAGTGGCAGACCCTTCTCCCTTCCCCAAACCGAGCTAGCTGTAGTGACAGATGCTTCACTTTTGGTATGGGGTGGCCATCTGGGAGAGGTGTAGATGAGAGGTCTTTGGTATCTGGCAGGGTCTGGGCTTCACATCAACCTGCTGGTACCTAAACTAAAACATTTTTTTTAAAATATATATCTTAAAAAGTTAAAAATACAGTGTGATACACTATGGGGGTTATTCCAACTTTGGAGGAGGTGGTAATCCGTCCCAAATGTGACGGATTTACCACCAGCCGTATTACGAGTTCCATAGGATATAATGGACTCGTAATACGGCTGGTGGTATATCCGTCACTTTACCGTCACTTTTGGGACGGATTACCACTTCCTCCAAAGTTGGAATAACCCCCTATATCTTACAAATATAGTGTACTACAGTATATTTTCTATTTTTAACAAGTTTAAATATTCACCAAAAACTCTATGGAGCAACACAGTAATTCCTATAAATTACCACACTACTTACAAAAATGTTTTTAAAAAGTGCATTTCTCCCTAAACTGCTGTAACAGTATATAGAAATTCATAAATGTATCTACCTATTACCACTTTAATAAAGTGGGAGTAGATAGTGGACAACAGTAAAACCTACTACTTACCTATATGTAAGACTGTAACCCTGTACGCAGCAAAATGCAGACTGCAGCCAAACTGTTCTAAAACCTACATGGCTGCCTTTTACCTTTGGTAACACAGCTATTAGCAAATCACATATTGACTTCTCATCCCCACGTACTGCGGTATACCATGGTACAATATATAGCAAGTTTTTTTTTTAACTTGTAAAATTAACGCTGTTTACACTATTCAAACATACTACTGAAAATTACTATTTACACCTCATAATGTATGTTCCTAACATATTTCATCTATGTCCGTTCAGACACTTACACGCTACCTCTGTTTCAATTACCCCAGTGTACTCTATTTGCACTCTACACCACTCCACTCTACACCATTAGACTTACCCACCACAATTCTACGCCACTCCACTCTATGCCACCCCACTCTGTGCCACTCCATTCTACACCACTCCACTCAGCGTCACTATACTCTATTCCACTCCTCCATACACTATTACACTGTGTGCCACTCCATTCTATGACACTCCGTGTAGGAAGCTGGCCATACATGTAGTGTACCAATATAGGGACACACCATGCTGTTAGTCCACATGACCCTTACACGGCTTAAATTAATAATCCCAAATGCTCTCTTTGTGGTAGTGTGGGCAAGCAGTTTAGGCTTATCCGAGGGTAGTGTTAAGCAATTGTTGAACACACAGAGTCAATAAATGAGACACCACACTCGAGAAGAAACCCAAGACCAATTTAGTAAAAAACCATAGATTTTTATATCAGTTTAAATACAGTGATCTTCAAGTCAAGATCAGGTAAGTACTTTTCGAGTTAGCAGTATTTAAAAATACAGAAAATACAGCTGTCAGATTTGAGGCATGAGCCTCGAACATGGCAATGTTACCCTACGGGAGGAACATGCACTTCTGAGGATCACTTGCAAATGACTCACAGGACTGTTCTTCTGGACTAAGGTAAGTAGGGACCAAGGTTCAAGAATGCACCAACAGTTTGGATTTACCTGCCCTGGTTTGTTCGGGTGCAGAGGTGCTTCCAACATTAGTAGCCTTGAACACTACCTGTTCAATCAGTGGGGAAAAGTACCTGTAAGAAAAAGGCTGCAAGTAGGGACTGTGGGACCAGTCCGGCAGAACTCAAAGAGGGGTTAGGCTCTTGACGGTCTCAGGACCACAGAGGCACCGTAGGTTTAGTACCCACGCATAGGTGTTTTCTCCTGTGGGTCTCTGAGTTTGAGGCTCTCACAGTTCTAGGTGTACCTGCAGAAGAGGGGAAAGGAACATACAAGACAATTTTTGGTGTGGAGCTGGCCTCTCTCAAAGTCCCACGTCGTGCAGGTTAGTTTTCTCGACAGTGGTGTTCAGACTGAACACAACAAGCCTTGATACATACAGCTGGTGACAGTGTCCCCAGGTATTGGTGCAGGTAGGCTGCGGGCAGGCCCAGCATCTCAAAGACTGGATGGGTCGACGGGCTGATGTCCTGGACACTCAGGATCCTCCTCCTGGTGGGTTGCTCCCTCTGTGGACCCGTTGGTCAGCAACACAGGGGACCTGGCAGTCGCAGCTGGTGCTGCTGATGCAGGGAAGTTGTTCCTTCACTCTAAAGGAGAAGCAGTCTGGTTGGCAAAGTGCTGGCAGGCCTCCAAGGCTTTGGGAGGGTGCACAGTGGCAGGATGAGTCAAATCCTTGCAATTGTCGGGACAGGAGCAGGTAGGCAGGGTTTAGCGCCAAAGTCCACAGCTAGTCCACAGTTCTTAAGCTGGCCTCCTCTTCTTTGTCCTTCCTGGGGGCCTCCTAAATATTGAACTAAGGGGAGTGTAGGGTAGTAGCAAATGGGCTACCTACCTCTGGGGCCCAGGAGTCAGATTAGCCATCAACTTGCAGGCCTGTTGCCCTTTTTACCTAGTAACCTTTTACCTATTTAGCATGCTCTGTTTTATTCCATTTATTTTGTTATTTCTTTTAGCACTTCTGCAGCTGCTTACATTTTATAAGAAATGTTTTACTTTGACTTATCAGTGTAATTCTGAAAAGGGGTCATTATCAGTGATGTATGTAGGTATTTGTCATAATGTCCCTTTTTCACTTATGTGTGACTGGAACATAATGTACACTTGTTAGGGAGTGTTCATGTAATTGCGGACACAAGTCAGCCACATTATCAGTTGTTTAGGAAAATACCTGTGTCAGGAATCCTACACTCGCTGTATAATTACACCTCATACGGGCAAGGTCATTATAGGGGTTCCTTTCATATGCCATCTATGCTGCACATCAACTTGCTGCAGAACTCAGCCTTTGTGTTTCCACGAAGTCTGATCTATAGACCTCATTCCAAGGTAACATGGGCTGGGGAGGCTCTTCTCATGGGCATAGTACTGGCTGATTCGGGTTTGTCACACCTAGCTCTTATTACAGTAGAAATTAGGAATTCTTTGCTAGGAATTTCATATCTTATGTTTTTTGCAATATGGTGGGGGGTTTTATATTCACAACTCTCATCTTCACGATTTTGCTTTTATTATTGCTCATGATCCTAATCATTGCAATTCATGCATTTTACTGTAGTCTGCAGTCTTTTCAATAAATATATTGCAATCTCTCCTGCATTTCCTTTATTGCCTGTGTGTATGTGTGATAACGAGAGGAAAAAGGTAATTTCCATTCCACGTAATTTCCGTTCCACCACGACTCCCATGAGAAGTCTCATCTAGAGTCCATGCGGAAGGCTGCGAGAAATCATCTTTACTGTCATAGTTTTTAGTGAGGTACTGCGTGTGAGCCGGGAGGGTTGGTCCGGCAGTTGTGACTTGTTGTAGGAGTGACTCAGATGACTACAAACAAAAGCACTGTCATCCCTAAAACAGCAATCTAGCTAAGGAGTGAGAGTCCAACTACGACACTCTACGTCACTCTACCCTACACCACTGCACTCTTTGCAACTCCACTCTATGCTATTCCACTGTACACCAGTCTATTCAACCACATCACTCTACTCCACCGTGCTGTTCACCACTCCATTGTACACTATTCCACTGTATTCCACTCCACTGTACGTCACTCCAGTCTCAACCACTACACTACACTCTATTTCAGTACACTGTATGCCAATCCACTCTACACTATTTCACCGTATGAAACTCCACTCTATGCTCTCCCACTCCACTCTGTGCCATTCTGCTGAACACCACTCCACTGTGCACTATTCCTATGTACCCAACTCCACGCCACCCCACTCCCCTCTACTCCACTCTACACTACTTCACTCTGCCATTCCACTCTGCACCACTCCAGTCTACACTACTCCACTGTACGTAAGTCCACTGTACACTATTCCACTGTGCACACTTCATTATATTTTATTCCACTCCACTCCACTCTGCTCTACTTTGCCCTCTTCTACTGTATGCCACTCTAGTGTACCTCACTCCACTGTATGCCACTCCACTCTATTCCGCTGTACAGTACTCCACTGTGCCCCACGCCACTGTACACCACCGCACTATATGCCAGTCCACTGTACGTTATTCCAATCTATGCCACTCCGATATATACTATTAGAGTGTACATCACTCCACTGTATGCCACTCCACTGAACACTGTTCAATTGTATTCCACTCCAGTCTACACCACTCATTGTACGCCAGTCCACTATACGCCACATTACTACACGCTATTCCACTCTACGCCACTCTACTCTGATCTTCTCTATGCTGTGCGACTGTGTGCCACTATAATGTACCTCACTCCACTGTACGCCGCTCCACTCTAAACCAGTGCACTCTATGCTACTCCACTGTCACTATTACACTCTACCGCATTCCATTCTATGCCACTCCACTGTATGCTGTTCTACTGTGCGCCACTCCATCTATGCCACTACACTACACTATACAAAACTCCACTGTTCGCTATTCCAGTGTATGCCACTCCAGTATACCCTATGCCACTGTACACAACTACACTCTATGCCACTTAACTCTACGCTATTTGGCTCAGTTACACTCCAATGTACGCCACTCCATTGTGCGCTATTCCATTGTACAGTACTCCACTGTACCCAACTGCACTGTCTGCCACTGCACTCTATGCCAATCCACTGTACGATATTACAATCTATGCCACTCTGGTGTATGCCACTACAGTGTATGCCACTCCTGTATGTCACTCCACTCTACTGTACACTATATCACTGTATGCCACTGCGGTCTGCACCACTCCACTGTACCCCACTCCACTATATGCTATTCCAATCTACACCACTCCACTCTAGGCTGTATTGCTGTGTTTCATTACAGTCTACGCTGCTACACTGAACACTATACAGTATTCCATTGTACGCAGCTACAGTCAACACCACTTAACACTACACTTTTCAACTGCCATTCCAGTGTACCCCACTCCGTATGCCACTCGTACACTCCTCCACTGTACCCCACCCTACTCTACACCACTCCACTGCATGCTGCGGCACTCTAAGCTACTCCACTGTACACTGTTACAATCTCACCACTTCAGTGTACGCCATTCCACTGTATGACACTCTACTGTACACTACTCTACCGTATGTCATTTCAGTGTTTGGTGCGCTATTCCACTGTATGCGACTCTACAACACTCCAGTATACACTGTTCCACTCTACCCCACTCCACGCCACTCCACTCTGCGCCACTCCCGGTATTGCTCTCCACTTTATGTATGCTATTTCACTGTATGCCAGGCTACTCTATGCCATTTCACTGTATGCTAATCCACTGTACGCCTCTCCCATCTACGACACTCCACTGTACCCTGCTCCACTCTACGTTAATCTACTGTATGCTATTCCACTGAATGCAACTTCAGTCTACGCCGCTCCACTCTATGCTATTTCACTCTACCCTACTCTATTGTCTGCAACTCCAATCTATGCCACTCAACTGTGAGCTACTCCACTCTGACAGTGCACTGCTCGCCACTCCAATTTATGCTGTTTCACTCTATGCCACTTCATTGTACACTATTCCAAATTATGGCACTCCACTGTATGCTAGTCCACTGTACCCCACTTTACTGTATACTATTCATCTCTACCTCACTCCACTGCACACCAGTCCAGTCAGTGACTTTTCACTATATGCAGCTCCACTGTATGTTACTCTACGTAACCCCACTATACACCACTGTATGCTATTCCATTGGACGCCATCCTACTCTTCACTACACCTCTGTACGACACTTTATTGTACGTTGCTTCACTCTACAACACTACTGCCTTCTACAAAACTGCACTTGACGATACTCTACTACACTCTGTGCCAGTGTCCGACACTGTACTAACTGTATGTCCCTACACAGCACTGCAGAACACTACTCCACTCTATGCCATTCTAAGACACTCTACTTAACTCTGTGCCATTCGACACTCCACTCCACAACAGTCAATGATAATCCACTGTACAACATGCCACTACAATCTACAGTACGCAACTCCACTATAAAACACACCACTCCACTATATAATGCTTTACTCAACTATACGCAATGCCACTCTACTCTATTCCACTCTACTGTATTCCACTGGACTGCTCAGTACGACAATGCCTTTTACTGTGCTCTGCGTCACTGCATTTATCACTCATATGGCACTCAACACTATGATTTGAAAAACATTTTTATTAAAATGTAAAACACATTTAGATTTATTGAAAAAACAGGTTGAAGCTAAGTTATAGTAAGGACAACTATTTATTCTTTATATATGAAACCAATTTAAACTGCAAACTGGAGAAATTATAAAGTTATAGTTGCAATTTAAGTTTCTAATTTGTGCCCCACTAGATTTATAATTTGCGCATCTCCTTTGATTTACTATAAGTCAGCCACTTCCATACATATTTTTCTTGCAGCAGTTGTCACACTTCATTAACTATAACTCACCACTCTACCATGCACGGTGTTATGTAATTTCAGAAGTCTTATTGTGACTGCTACAGCTTCACATGCTACAATATGAAATAGTATACCTAGTGCATCCTTAATGATCACATTAATTATTGTTTATGAAAAAAAAAGAATCTTTGTTTAAGGTTCTTAGAAATCTAGAGATGACAGAGGTGAACATTGATAGATGTAAAATCCAATCCTGATATTTCCAGTTATCGTATGCTTGACAAAACCGATGTGGTGACATTTGCAAAGGATTTAACTTTTCCTTTCTGCTCATGTACATCTCTAGAGCAGTTATTTTTTTTGTTTTTGATGTTCTGTGTTTTGGAGATACATGTGGAGGTTTTTCTCCAGCGTACTACCAAATTTGACTATGTCCAAAACCCACTTGTCGGAAGTGATGATCTACCAGTTTCTTAATTAATGAATCATTCTTCCTCCCACTGGCAGCTTGAGACGAGAAGATGTTGACCTTATAGAGTCAGGGTGTTCCACCTTAGCAGACATACTTTGATAACTGAGTCCTCTTCTTCATTGGAGTGGCCTACCTTGCTGACTACGCTGTTTCCGTGGCCTTGTTTTGTGGTAATAGTTGTTATAATGTTTGTATGGGCAAAAGTAGTTTCCCTTTTAGAACTTTCTCTGTCTCAAGGACGAGTATTGCATAAAGGCTGTGTAATTTGAAGAACACCAAGAAACCTTGGCTGTATCGGCAGTGGTCTTAATTGATTGAGGTGCGTCATCAATCTTCTTGCCGAAAATATTTCTGCCGAACAGCATATCCATTACCTTTAACAGCACCCCAGGCCTGAAAGAGGTACTCTTCGTCCAACCATAATTGTGCACCATAGTTGAGTTGCCTATTTAATCACATCCTTAGCCAAATCTGTTAAAGGAGATGGATCTTGTCCTCCATCACGAATAAGAGTATTTGTTTTCAACCTTTCCTGTTCTGATAACCTATCAATTAGAGGTACCAAATCACTCTAATTGCCCATCAAATCTCGCTACCATAGCTAGACAGCTTTGTTGAGGCAGCATTTAAATCTATGAAACATGCCAATGTTCGAGAAACTGAATTATAGGTAAGTAACTTTTATCCTTCCTGCTGGCATGTCCTCTACAAGTCTCCAATGATGTGCTAGAAGTCTTTGTTTTGATTTTTCCATGTGTTTTAATGGTACACTACCATTTCTATACCTTCTTCCTCCCCAATACAGCCATGAACCAAGCAGAGAAAAAAGGCATCTGTTTTTTTCTGGTATCATTTTGTACCCAACATACATCGAAACAGGATTGAGCTTCAAACCTGCCCTCATTTCTGCCTAAGGCGGTGCCCTAGTTTTGTCTCATTCTGTGTCTCTTCATCACCATGCCTGTCTAATGCTGAAAGTGTGCTATGTAGGGCAAATTACACAAAATCTACATGCGTACACCTGGAAAGCAGTGAATAGAACATTTAGGGTTTAGAAGAGAGCTCTGCCTTTAAGTGGCAAGACTCCTGCTCTGGAAACTCAGCTGTTCTGTGCCCCATTTAGAGGTGTGGATCTGCAGGGTTTTTGACAGTTGGGCGTCAACAGGCTCTACTGTTGGAAATCATTGACCCGACAGCCAAGAGTTTTTTCTTCCTCCGTCACATTGGCATGTAATGTACGACATTCCCAATAGAGAACAAACGCAGACAAAGCCAGTAGGTCTGGCTAGAGCAAGCTGGAGAAGTGGTTCTTATTTTCTATTTTTTATTGCAAGCATGTGGCATAAAAATAAAATATGCCACTACCCTTTCCATTGTGCCATGCATTTTAGTATTATTTGTGAGATAATAATAAATCACTACTTTTAGAAATATTCGAATTGCAGGGAGCTAGATAACATAACGTGTATTTGTAAAGCGCATTTTCACCCAGCAGGGTATCTTGCCGCTCCATAACAGATGTTTATTGTTACCCAACTCAATTAATTTTATCTCACCTCAGAAGGATGGAAGGCTGAGTGTACTTGCTGGGTTTTGAACCTGTGACCATGAGCTAGAAAACACAAGCCCCTGCAGTGGACGCATTAGTCTACTGAGCTACCAGACCCGGCCTTGCTACATTGTTAAAAGGTCGCTTTATAGCACCAAAAAGATCATTATAGCAACACCCAAATTGCGGACGAAATAGCCAGCATTTAAATGTAATATAATAGCAAATAAAAACACACTGTTTCTATTCGTTTTTTAACAGAAGAGTAAGAAATTATTTTTAGACGAATGTAACAATGTGCACAGGCATTGTGCAGTCACTCTCAATGAAGGGAACCAATAGGTACAGTGGGCGGGCCCATTTCCCCCATGGTGAATTCTGTGGTAGGTGGAAGCAAAATGTGAATGGCAAAGAGGTCAGTGAATGAAGCAGCTAACCTGCTAAGCTCCTCTATGTATATATATATTATTTTATATTAGTTTTATAGAAGAACAATAGTCTTGTGAGCTATCTAAAGCTGTCACAAAGGCCACATCTAAGCGGTGCACAAGCAGAAAAGTGCCTGTACACCAGGAGTGTTGTCTTATTGCATTTCCAAAACAACCCTTGTTTTGAAAAAGCAAAAAAGTGTCATGGCAACCCGCGGCCTGCTCGGCAATCAGATTTGCCCCTAATGCTCCCGCCACACTGACTCATGCATTGCTAAGAGGGAAATCATGCCATTCAAGTGAGTGTCTCTTCATGCGCTGGGATGCCTTTCACTGGGGTGGCAGAGGTGAGGTGCTCTGCCGTTCCACAAGTGAGTGGTCCACCTGCCAGTTTCCACATAAGGCCCTAAACCTTTGAAAATGTTTGTCATGTTTGGCTTTAATTCTTTTGACAAGTAGTAATTTTTTAGGTGGCTTGTGCATTGCATCTCCCTCTGCTGTGTTTTCCCTACCCAGGCAGTCTCTGAAGGTGTAAAGACTCTTTGTGATATAAAACTGCCGGTGATCTGTTACTCAGCCCCCTGTGTCGACCACAGCAAGGCCCTTCTTTAATTTCTGAGGCTGTAATTGACTCAACAGTCATCTTCAGTGTTGTCTCTAACACATTTTGTATTTAATATCAGCACAATCCTTCCCTGATTAGCATTGCTTTGTAAAACATACCACTCAAGGTTGCCTATCGTTGGTTCACAAATGTAGGCATGCCACACTTTCTGGATATCCCGTAGATTAATGTAATAAAATAATTGCATATTCTTAAATCTAGCATGGCACTCCTTGTGGACAGACATTGGGACCCACCAGAATCTGTCTTTGAGGGTGTACATAGCCATTAACACATACATTGATGAGACACTCCTTCAGTTGCATTTAATCCTGGATAGTTTCCTTCCTTTAATATATCATGGAGATAGAGACATTATTTTATTTAAAAAATCCATATCTAATGATTGTTTTCTTACCTCTGTGATATTCCAGAGAAGGAAAAGCAGGTGGTCCTGAAGCAGCAGACTTGTCCGACATTCTGCATATCCATCAAGGAGCGAAGTCAGCACCACCCGGTTCTGCGGCATCAGCCTCACCAAATCCGAGTCGAGGAGGTCTTCTGAAAGAGGCTTACCAGCAGCTTCCCTCCATCCGTGCTTGCTACCTTTCTCATTTTTCGCACTTAGAACTAGCTCTGAGCCGGTCACAGGCTGCTTACAGAGGACAAACTCATCTCATCCAGTCCATGCTACTTCCTGAGGTCAAAGGTCCCAGCCTGCCTTCTGACTGGCCATTTCTTCCCCTGATCCTTCTTTATAACAAAGTAGCCAATGCTGAGACACGAGGTACTATGCTCAACTCGCTTCCACCTGATTTGGTGAACACAGTGACTAGAAACCTGCAGTGGGTTTTGCTTCTGGAAACCTGGCGTGTTGGAGTCCTTCATGATATTCCTGCAGCTGCCAAACTGGCTCGACTTGCCTGTGTTTTTCTTACAGGTGGGGACCTGTTCCTAGAGGGACCTGTTCATTGCTACACAGCTGCACTTCTCTCCTTGTACTGTCAGCCGAAGGCGCTCGATGCCCTAGAGTTGGACATACCTCTTCCTGGCCTGTTTTCATTCTATGACCTGTACGCCAACATCTTAGAACAATTTGAAGCTGTCTCTTTTGGGGATCCCCTTTTTGGAGCTTTTGTACTTATACCCCTCCAGAGACGATTCAGTGTCCAGCTGCGTCGGTCAGTGTTTGGGGAGCACGTCAGCACCTTACGATCGCTTGGAATTCCACTGAAAGAGGTAAGATGTTTTTTACAGAGCGGCTTGACTGAGAAATTAATCTGTTGAATACTGCAGGTTCATTGCATCCATTGCTGGCGGAAGGGATGAAAGTTTATTTGCATTCATTAGGAAAAGTAATTCAGTATTGATGTGATTAACATGCAAGAACCTTCTGATGTAGCATGCCAATATGAATGGTTTGGCCCACTTGCATTAAATTATGACTGCCCTTTTTAATGGTTGGCCCACTAAGAAGTCAGTACTATACAGCATCCTGTTGTAATCTCCATTTGAAATATGGTAGCATTTTTAAATGTGCTCATCCCCGCTACATTTGAATGTCATACGCAGAAACATTATCATCTCTTATAGTACTTTCAAATGATGGATATAAAGACACATATAAGAATTGAAATACATTTATTGTTGGTGATCACTGATTTAAAGGACTACAGTTCGCAGTCACACCCTGTTCGAATATATAATTAAGACCTATCTTTGTTCTTCCAATGCTCTATTTTAGTATTTGATTTAAATTTTGTTGGTCATATTTTCCTAGCTTTTATTGTTGGTATGAAATTTAGTAACATCACTGTAATGGAACTTTGAACCTTGATTCCTAAAGGAAATAAAAAATGGCATGTATTTTCTTTTGCGCTATCTACATGTTATCTCACGATAGAGTGTAATGACACCCCTCGTGTTTCATTAATACACTGGGATAATACAAGCACACAATGTCTGTTTTTTGCAACCAAACAATTAGGGTCTCATTTTGATTTTTGCGAAACCTACCAGCATGCCATGCAGGTGGCACCCTTGCTTTCATCTATAGAGCACCCTGCGTCATAATGTGATATACACATTTTTCTGGCTAAAATGTCGCCCACAGTGTTGCTGGGGCACGTAAGGCAGAGCTGAGTATTGTGCAGACCACCATATTGAAGTAGCCCGCTCAATGATCTTTGTTTGCTCTGCACAGTGAAACCCTGGAATTGCCAGGCTTGCCCTGTCGGAAGCTTGGTGCTCTACTCACCACTGAATGGGACATGGAACCACAAGTTTACAGCAGGGCGTCCACTGTGCCAAGTTTTAAATGGGACCCTTAACGTGCTACTGAGGTCGACATATTACCCCTTAGCACAGCTGATAATTAAGGCTCCCACTTTCCCGTTTTTGCAGATTTTTACATCTAAATACAGACAGAAAACAATGTGTTTCCTGTCTGTATTTATATTTAAAAGTGGAAAAATACTGATAATTTTGCTTCTTGTGAGTGACTCGCCTTGCTATCTTTGGAGAATTCCACCCCAACAGCTGCCCAGACAGCATGGGGAGTTAAAAACAGGATGGGAAATCCTTTCAATATAAGCCTATTTTAACCTATATATGAATTATAATGATAATCTTTACCTGTGGGTGTAATGTTTTTTTTTTATATTTGATTGCTTAATTTACTAAAACGCAACAGACATCAAAGTATGAGCGCATGTCCTCAGTTAAATAAATGTGAAAATTTAGCATTTTATGACACCATTTATTCTCAAAACACAAAAACAAATCGATAAATACCAGTAAGATGACCAAAAAATAAATATGGATAAATACAGGCGGAAATACTAAAAAAAATAAATACCATAAAAGCGGGTGCCCTACTGATGATTAAGCAGTAAATGTAAAGTTTATAGCAGATAGCTAATGACTAGTAATAAATGATTACTATGTTAGTTTGTTTACAATGGCAAGCCAGTATAGTCAATGTACTAATTGGTTTACAGTAAAGAAAAGGAAGTGTTTAAAGGTGGCTTTGGGGGAAGTGGATGCCTTTTATCTGTTTCAACTAATCTGTAATCAAGGAAATTTGTCTTATCTCTTAGTGTCCCATCCCACTGGAGCGATACACCTCACCTCCAGAGAACTGTCTTGACCTGTTAAGGCTTTATTTTCGAACATTGATGACTGGTGCTCTGCGACAGAGCTGGTGCCCAATCCTCTATGCTATTGCTGTGGCCCATATGAACAGCTTCATCTTCTCGCAGGACCCAGTAGCAAAGGTAACTGGTACATTTCTTTGGCCTGGGTAGAAAAGTTTGAAAGCTCTCATTTTTCCCAAATAGTAAAGTATTGAACATTAAGTTAGTTGCATTTTTAACAAGTGTTGGCAGAGCCAATCAGTCTGGTGCTGGTTGTTATCAGCCATCTAGCTTTGCCAAAGCTTGTTTTGCCATGACTTTTTAGGTTGAGCATAGCAGCGCACAAGCACTGCTTTTCCGACGTGTTGGTATGTATCTGGGGTTTTAACCACGCCCATTACTACCACTTGTTCATGGAATTGCCCTTCAAAAATCCTTTGATGACATTGGTAAATGGTTTACTTTTGTCTCTCCTTGGGGAGGATTTGTTACCCCCTTGGCCATCTCCCCTTTGCTAATTGCACTTTTGCCAATAAGTTTGACTGCGAGCGAACTTCTTTTTCCTTTTGTGTCTCTCCTTCACGCTCATGGTGGCTGTGGCACTGTGAATCAGCTCGCTTATGTTAAACTGTTTTACTTTTCACTTTCAATTTATGTGGCAAGAAAAGTCCGGTTATGAGTTTACAATGCTAATAGCTTTAACTCGAGCAAATGCAAGACCCATAGCATTGCAAATGCTTGTTTTCTATCATCTTTGTGGGAGCTGCCTGGCCGTTGCCAAAAAATAATGGAAAAAGCTAAAATATTATTTTGGTCACAGAAAGCATTCTTTGCCATAGCAATCTCTGGCACTGAAAGGAACTACTACTTTGAGTATGTGTGTCTTGTGAAATAGTGGGATTCTGTCATTCACAGTGCCCGATTGCCCCATGCCGTATGCTGTAGTTGGTGGAACTAAATGTGAATGACACAACAGAATGGATGAAGATGGCTGGCTGAAAACCCCTACATAACTAAACATATTATTTATATGATTTTACTGAAATCAAAAGGTCTAGGCTAACACCAAATCTAACAGTGGAAGAGCAAAAATCAGAAAAGGAAACAGAAAAGGAAACAACACTGAGGTAGTCTGTTTTTTTCTGTTTCTTGCTTAATATGAGCAGGGTGATGATGCATAGAAACAGGAGGATGTTAGGAGATGTAAGGCAATAGGGAAAGAGATTTTAAAAATATTTAAAGCACACGCACTGGTAAGAGACTGGACAAGAGGTGAAGTAGCAGTAATAAAGGTTGGCCAGAGAATGACCCAAGAGCACGAGAGAAACGAAGTTCAGCGGAAGGTGTGGAAAAAATAGTTTGAGGCTGCCCGTTTCAGGGATAACAAGCTGACAAATCTGAAAACCATTTCAGTAGAAAGATCAGGCAGAACTAGTCTCAGAATATAAAACAGCATTTTCTTCAGGTCTGATTCCTCACACTCATGGCACTCCTAGAGCCTCGGTCTCAAGAAAGGGCCGCAAGACAGCGAAAGAAAGAGAAAGAGAAAAAAAAACACAGATCGCACGACTAAAAAAAACAACAACAAAAAAAACGTTCTCTTTTCCTTCCCTGGTCCCCCTTCCCTCCCTCGTTCCCCCCACTAAGTCTTATCATTATTTTTTCTTTAATCGTTCTAAGAAGCTCTTTGCTTCCTGAGTCCCCTGAAAGATGTGTGCTTTGCCTTTATGGAACACTTTTAGTTTAGCTAGTTGTACAATGCCTGCTGGAGCACCCAGCCTCTTAAACTTGTCGATCATTCCAACAAATTTGCTGCGCTTGTGGGCAGCTGCAATAGACATATCAGTAAACACACGGAAGCTGTCGTCGAAATTTAAATTCCTCATTTTTGAAGCTTGAGAAAGGATTTGCTCCTTTATCCTTTAGTCACCAAAATTGACCAAAATAGTACGGGGATACTTTGAATTCACAGAACCGTAAATGGTATCCTGTATGCCCGCATAATTGAGAGATCTTCTTCAGTTCTTGCTTTGTCCGGAAGGATACACTTGTGAATAAGATCCAAGACTACCTTGGTCACCGAGGACGCAGCTTCAATTTCTTCGGGGACCCCCACAAACCTAAGGTTCGAACGCTGAGACCTGTTTTCCATCTCATCCAGCTTTAATTGGAGTTCCTCGAGTTCCGACTGGACCTGAGATGATGCAGACTCAAGTTTCTTTTCAGCATCCTTTATATCTGAAACCCTCTGCTCCACTTGGGGAACACGGGTAGAGAGACGAGTAAGATGAGTGTTTAATTGACTGAGCTGGTCCTTAGTATCTCTGCGGGCCTCCCCCTGGGATAGTTTTATTGCTTGTAACTCCTCAAGAATCTAACCCATCAGCTCCTCCATCGATGCAATGGCTGTTGTGGTTTGCGAGAGAGTGTTAGTTTTAGTGTTAGAATTAGATAATATTGAGTCAGAGATGGCCGGGCAAGGACCTCCTGAGATGGAATATGAGTTAGACAGGGAGCAACCTGGCGCCTATTTCGATTTCTTTATTAGGTGAGATTGCTCTTATTTCCCCTCCCTCTTCCATTGCCTCTGTTGTCTCTTTAGGGCTACTACTAAAAGTAGAGAACAAAGGATAGGCAGGTTTCTCCTTAGACTGGAGGGCAGGTAAAGATAGAGTGAGGGGGTGGGAATACTGGGTACAACTGGATCAAACGAGGACATAAGAGGCTCGCTGGTCAGATTATTTAACAAAATAACGGAGGTCTGAGAGGGTAGTTCTGCAGATTACGTTGATCGTACAGTCACTTGCTCTTGACCCTCTGACAAGCTGGGCCCCAATGGTGGAGTCTGGGCTGGAGAGGCAGGTATATGGATTCGCTCATGGCACAGTTCTTGGCGCTCAGAGCTCAGTGTTTGCTTTCGCATAGCAGGAGTCAGAATGAGAGGCCTGGATTTGGCTCTTCGGGATTTTCCCCGCTGTGCGTATCTTATATCCAGAATCGCGAGCCATGCGTTTCATTGTAAAAAAAAAACAAAAGCAAAATCCAGGGGAGTTTGGGTATGTGGGGGGTGGGGGGGGGGGGGGAGTGTTTGGGGGTGAGGGGTGCTGCACAGTATGGTGGGGTCATGACGGGTGGGGCCTGCTGGGGAATGGGGGGAAGTTATCTTCCTTCTGGAAGAGGGGGGTTTGCACCAGGTGGGGGGAAAAGAGCAGGTGACATAACAGACTCCAAATCAAAAATAAATTCTGTTCAGAGAGCTTGTGTGGGAGTTGCCCATGATTTTGGTATAGGATGACGGCATTTGGTAAAGGGGGGCTGGGGTGGGTGAACTGAGAGTTGTGTCTTTCAATATTAACAGCGCTAACAATCATGTTAAGTTTGTTGCTATACTCAACTGGCTCAGGACCTCACAATCACAGATTTTTCTCTTGCAGGAAACGCATTTAAAATGCCAGAATAAGCTCCCAAAACTTCCCAATTTTATTGCTCCGGCATACCATGCTTCGGCCAATGCCGCTGTTCATGGGGTCGCTATTTTAGAGTCCACAGATTTCTCTGGAAAGGGTTACCAGATACATAGAGACCCGCAGGCACGGTGGGTTGTAATCAGTACTCTTATTTCGAATAATCAAATCCATTTTGCAAGTTTTTATGCCCCACTAGAAGACGATCCAAGCCCACTTCAGAGTCTTTACAAGGTATTGAGCGTACTCCCCGGCCTCTTAATCATAGGTGGCGATTTTAATGTTATTCCAGATATCAAAAATGTATTCTCATTCAAGTCCAACTAATGTTCAGCAGATCAATCAATATCTTTATTCAGTAACTTTGCCCTGTCTAGATGCTTCTTCGAGGGAAAAACTTGTATCTCCGATCTAACTTCTAGAAGACAATGAGGCAATTACGGCAGCATTGAATAGGAAGGCCTGTGGAGAGGACGGTCTTCTGGTAGAAGTCTACAAAATGTTTGCAGACCAAATTACTGTGTGCCTGGTTGTTCTTTTCAATAATATTCTTCAGGGGGAAGATATACCTGCAACCTTTACAAGAGCCACTCTGATCAGTTTCTTAAAACAAGACCGGCCACCTGAGAAACTGGATCCTTACCGTCCGATCAGCCTATTAAATTTTGTTTATAAGTTCCTAGCAACGATACAGGCACAAAGATTGACTTCAGTAGCGCAAGATCTTATCCATGAAGTTCAGTGTGGCTTTCTTCCGGGTAGGCTGTTAGCAACAAATACCAACTTTTTAATTCAGGCGATAGATTATTATTCTCATAACAACAAACCAGTGGCTATCATAATGTTGGATGCAGAGAAAGCCTTGGATTTAGTACAATGGGAGGTGCTTTTTGAAATCCTAGCAAAGTTTACGTTTCCTGGACAATTCATTCAGATTTTGCGTAAACTATGCCCCTACCTTTAGGAAAGTGCAACATTTATTACAGAAATGGCAAGCTTCTGCTTTATCTATTATCGGTTGTGTGGCTCTTGTCAATATGATGATTCTTCCTCTTCTTCTGTTCATCTTTTCTTGCATGATTATTAAAATCCACCAAAAATTCTTTAAACAACTCGATGCAATATTACAACAGTTTATTTGGGCCAACAAAAAACCTAGGGCACAGTTGAAGATTCTGTCCCTCTCAGTCGAGGATGGAGGACTAGCTCTTCCATATTTTAGGAGATACTATGATTTTGCACTTATGGATTGGGTGTCTACAGCAGCCTTATCCCCTAATCTTAGTTTCTACTTAAAATCTATGATAGTGGAGAATGGATGCCCACTAGCACCTTCCGTGACTACCTAAACGCACTAGATACAACGTCCTACATTAATTTATGCTAGACTTCTTCAATTTTGGGACAAATACCAAATTCCCAGGTTTTATCCAGAATTGTCATTGACCCAATCAGGAATGATGGGTCTAAATCTGATTCCTTTGCCTTTAAATCAATAGTCAAATTTGGGGTTTACCAGATATTCTGACTTCTTAGTAGGTAATCAAGTCAAGACCTGGGATCAATGTCAGGCTGAAGTGCCTATTCCAGACTCTCTAAAATATTCCTACCTTCCGATTCGGCATTTCCAGCTCCCTTATACACCTTTAGTAGACTCATCCTCTTCTCCTATCACCCAGGCACTGTATGGGAACCAGAAGGGGATCGGTAATTGGTATCAGATCCTTAATCCCCAGGGAACATCGCAAATACTTCCTTGTTTTTTAACGAAGATCGAAAGTACTAACGGGTGCAAAATTGAGTTAAAAATGTGGAGAAATCTTATTAGCATATCTCATAAGGCAATCCGGGGGGGTAATTTTAAAAGAATGGCCTTCTTTACGAAATGGATGCTATATCTTACTCCAGCACAAATCAAAAAAGCGTTCCCGACTACTTCAGGCTCTTGTCCCCGATGCAGTAGCAATCCTGGGGATTGGCTTCAGATGTGCTTTACCTGTCCCATACTTATGGAATTTTGGGATAGAGTCTTTTCGTGGACCAATAGGAAGATACGGTGTGTTCTTATTCCAGATGCCCCGGGTGCCTTGTTTGGAATTTCGGGTCATTCTGAATTAATGATGCAGGCCAAGCAGTTACTATTTATTGCATCATTGATTGCAAAATATCAAATTTTACAAGCTTGGAAATCACCCTTTCTCCCTACATATAAGGCTTGGGAGGCAAAAATGAATGTGGTACGGTTTAGGAAAGGTTATACGCACAAAGAATAGGTGCAGGCTGCAAGTTCGAGGGTGTTTGGGGACCGACCTTTGAAGTAGAGGACGCACTTATGATCTCATAAGACCTGACATGTATTGTTACAGCTGCCGCCGTAGCTGAATACTGCATCAACAAAGTTTTGGATGGCGAATTGTAATTCTATGCAAAGCCCCTTGTCAATTTCTTAAGATTTGCATCTGCTCAATTAAAAAAAAAAAAAAAAATTCTGATTCCTCAGTACGTGTATTTCTTAGACTGACTAGTTGCTGTTGCCAATTTATTCAACAAGACCAAGATCATTAATCTTGTAGAATTTCGCAGTTGGTTTGTAATCATCTGTGACATCCAGTGGCTTTAGCAATGGATCCTGACGGAGTGATCGAACTTGTAACTATAGCTCCGCAACTTTTTACTCTTTACTACAGAGAAGGCTATTAATTCATATAATTTATACAATGCGCTTCTCTTTTCAGGAGGTGGACGCTGCTCGTAAGAGTATGTTGAGGAAGACTTGGCTACTTACAGATGAGGTATGTCCATAATGACCAACACATTGTGAAAATGAAGATCTTAAAAGGTACCAACTGTGTTTAGATGTGCATGTGGGGTGTGTTAGGAGCATCATTAACCAATCAACGGTATACTGTGGACATCACCAGTGATTGACATCCTAATCCAGAAACTGACTGGGATAAAGCCAGTATTGAGGGATCTCCCAAATGGCTGTAAAGGGTTAAAATGTCTTTCTTTTCTTTTCACTTTGTGCAGGTTTTGAAAAGACATCTGCTCTACTTCAAGCTTCCCAATATTGAGTCTCCTCTGGGCTTTGATCTTTTTGAACAGCTTCCGCCTCTGAGGCAAAAATACCTAGAGTCAGTGACACAGAAGAAGGTGCTTCAGCCGAACAAGGAACAGACAAGCCCCTAGTATCATATACCGCCTCACAGACCAGGGTGGCAGCACAAAACATTGCCTGCAGGGCAGATGGTTTCTTCGGCACCCCACGGATAGAGCTAAAGAGATCTGGCTTTTCTTGAGCCTCTTGTGTTTCTGTGATAGATGTGAAGCATTGAAATCACCACCCAAATTAAGCCTAGGAAGGTCTAACGTTTTGCACAGAACTGCTTACCATTCTCTACTCCCTGTTACTGAGGTGACAGATGCTTGCTGAAGCATGAGCTATGAAGCTTTTACTCAACTCATTTAGATAACAGGAATGCCCAAAATGTGTAAATGATGTTTTCTACAGTTTATAATTGCCCACAAATTGTATTACCACTGGACACATAAAATACCAACCTTTGGAATAAACAAGGAAAAAAGAGGTTCCTGCTCGTCAACACAAGATGCGACATGTATAGCATTCTGAAAACTGCAGTGAATACACTTTTCATCCCTGAGTGTGCAGATGGAAAGTCTTTGACACAGCATGTGACATGCTTCTGTGTTCATGACTGGCAGATCTTTCGCCTTGATCTTTTTTAGAATGTTAGTCAAGTGCTGACTCTAACAGTGGCTGGACATACCCAAATAATGTCAAAATAGAACAGTTTGTGGTTTTGTATTTTTTGCTTTTTATTATGAGTGCTATAGTTCTGATCAAACCAACAGCATCATTGTTAAAACTTCAAACTTGCAGTATGCTGTCAATAATGTAATAAAAAAATGTTTTAGTGTTTTCTGATTACTTTACTTTGTTTGGTTAATTTATATATAAATAAGGCTACTTGTTTGCCATCTCACTAAATTACACCTTCATTAGTTTCTATTTTTGTATTTATTTACCTGTATTTCCCCACACTAAATCCATATTAAGCTGAAATCTGAAATCATTACCCCATTGCGCTTTATTTTGTGAGTCATCTGGTAAGTAGAGTAGCACTCTTTTATGTATGTGTCCATCTTTAGTTGCAGTGATTAGATGTCATGGGCCTCAGTGTTTTTCTTGTTTTCATACCCTGATAAAAACGTTTTTTTGCATCTGCTGCCTCAACTTCAACAGCATCCCATACTATAAGTTGTTGTTACTGTTCGAAGGTGGATGCAGTTGAACGTCCGCAAGTTGAATGGAAGTAAATCAGAGGTGCTTGTCATAAGAGGTAGGACTCTTCGGCTCCCTGGCCATTAGCTTGAGGCACTGGGGCCTGCTTTAGCCCCTGTTCCTGCACAAAGAAACCCAGGATTGTAAGATTATGTGAAATTGCGCTCTGGATCTCAGGTTACCACTGTAAACAAGTCTTTTAATTTTCACTTCTAAGTTTTATTGAAAGTTATTCTCTATGAATCAAACCATAAAAGGTATTTAGAGGCAGACGACATAGTGTCTTCTAGGGTGGACTATTCTGATAACCTCTTACTCCACATCTACAGCACCTTTAGAACACATTGAGGTGGTTAGTCACTGGTACTAGCTGGCGTTATTGGCACATAACACCAGATCTTAGTCCCCCCTACAGTGGCTACCTCTTGGGCAGTGAATAGAGTTGCAAACTGTTTGTTTATCTTCCAAGGCTGGGCCATCTCAATCAGCTGCTTCTTTCTTCTAAAACGTAACTCCCAAGAGTGTGCAGATTCTGATCATTGTGCACTGGAGGCCAAACTCTGCATGCTCTTGTTTTGGAATTATATTAATAGGATGAGAAATATAACTCTCCTACTTTGCTTTTCACAATCAATTGAAGACATGGGTTATCTCCTCATTAAGTATTTTCAGTATTAATATTACTTTGGTTTCTAGACCACTCTAGAATATGTGGCATGTTGGTGTAGCAGACTGAGGCTCATTGCAGAAAATAACACTGCTTATTGACTCACTGAAACAGATAGCTTTTATTTTTTTTCTAAATTCTATAATGTGTTTAACTGAAGTGGCATTGCATTTGAACCTTTGGCCATTATTCATGTGAATGCCCAATCTGTTTGTTGTTCTTTGGGAGCCGATCCAATGATTCTCTTCAGACAGTACTGACATTCACTATTAAGCAGAAAATTGTATTGCATTATATTGTAATATGTTTACATTTAATCTGGCTGTCTACTGGGAGCCAATTGAGTTGGCTGTAAATGGGAGTGATTATATCCCTTATTTTGACATAAGGGGCTTACTGATGAAGCTGCAATGATCTGAACAAGTTACAGTTTTGAAATTTAGTACTAAATGAGCCTGGCGTGACCTCCTTCAGTGTAATCAAGGTGGAAATTTAAAACTGCAGCTGTCACCAAACCTCTTTTTGATGCTGATTTACAGGGTACCCTTGACTCCCCCCCCCCCCCCCCCCCCATACACACACTCCTCCATAGACCAAAGGTCGAGGAAAATGCAACCTTTTCAATTTTGAAGACCCTATCACAGGAGCCCTATATCCTCAGGCTTAAGAGAACATATCATGACCAAGACTCTCACCGGAGTAGAAGTAAGGAAGAGGAAATGCCTGTTGCTTGCATGTAGCCACTACTATGTTATCATGGTCTGTTTCTGCGCCTTAAAGAACATCTCTCCCATTGCTAGCCAAAGTATGCCTAGTAAGTCACCTTTGCTCACAGACATGGATAACCTCTAACTTATGTGGCAAAAAGTGAATTGTATCTTGATATTGGTACACAGTTCAGATCTCCCCTCAGATACAGTGCAGGTTTCCTCAGAACGTAAGCACAATTACCAGTTGAAGCCACTGATATGTGGACTGGAAAAGGCCTACACTTCAGTCCTGAGCCATTGCAAAAAATAGAGGCAGTGATGGGCCATTGTGGAAGGAGGGTTTACAATAGGAGTAAGATAGTGAATGGTTGTGACATGCATGTTTGGGATAAGCAAATGGACATCAAGCATGGTACTCCTACATTAGGCCTCTCTCCTATTCTCAATGATGTGGTTCTCGGGTTTCCCACCTCTTGACGCATATCTGGAGCGTCTCTCTGTAATGTTTAACTTTTTCTTCTACGGAGTTTGTACAGTTTTCTTCAAAAATGTTTCCATCAGTGCATAGGTATGTCGCCACCCAAAAAATAACCAGGATTCAAAACCTGCTGTTCCTGCAATGGACAGATGTCCATATCCCATGAGGTCTGTTTGTAGTGCCTGGGTCTGAAGCATGACTCAAAGTTGTGTGATATGTATGGCCTCATGCACTTTAAGGCCAATAAGGAGAGCAAGGCCAGGCTTTTTATGGTTCACATGCGCAATGAGCATTGGGCTGGATGCCAGTGCAATCTCAGTTAAGGTCTCAGATGTTCTACAACCACCACCAAGATGATGATGATGATGGTTGTTGTTGCACATCTGAGAGGTAGTTGTTCTCGGTTTTCACAAATCTTGACGATTGGCTGTTGAAAGGGAGTTCATGGCAGTCTGGTGTTGGACATCTACGGGTATGTCTGGACATTTATTGATTTGGGCTTTTGGATCAACTTGCTCAAGTTTCACCTCAAGCCTCCTCAGTACATGCTATTTATAGGGACCATACCGGTCCCAACATCTATGAGAGCCTTCTCCTCCTCAGATGATGATCTGAGGCATTCAGGAAAGGATGCTGATGTTTCTGGGGGGGAGCTCAAGGTCCAGTCTTCATGGTTCCTAACCTACTAGGTTTACTGGCTTCTTGCATCCTACTGGTCATGTATGCACACTGGCACAGCAGGGCTCCTGAGTGGTGTAGCGTGTTCCCCATCCTAGGTACCGGCCAATGACTACACCTTACACAGATCTGTGTATCACAAGCCTTTATTTGTCTGCGTGTAACCGCAAACTCAAAATTCTAAGCCTGCATTCACTTCACCACACTGGAGTCCATCAGGAGCCAAAAGGGTCCTGTCATTCATAACTCACACAACACTACATCTCCCGATCTGTTAAATAAAAAAATGTCTTCGGAAACTGGGAACTGGCAATAGAAGTGTCCATGATCTGCGTTGGCGATGCAAGAGCAACAGCAGTCAGGGGCATTTCAATTTTCTTTTTAGATCCAGTCTCTACGCTGACATACGCATCTGATGAGTGGTGAGTTACATGTCGGAAATGCAAGGAATCTTGCATAATGGACTTCCCAGAAATTTGAGCAGTCACCATCTGTCTTTTGCTGGCTACGACGTGGAATGGCTCAGCATCCAATGGAGCATCAGACTTATGTATTCTCGACTGACGGACAAGCATTCAATCTCCTTTAGTGAAAAAAATGTCTTTTGCATGTTGTTGCTTGTCTGCATAGGCCTTCATTTTTCTTTTGCAATCCAAGTCTTTTGTTCAGGTTTTTTCCTCAGTACTTTCATCTTCTGTTAGTCCATTGAGGTAGCTTGGCTTTCCTACACACCTAAGTTGCAGGGCTTTCACCGGTGGTTAAGTGAGGGGTCGACCATTAAGCTCACAGGGTAGAGTTCAAGACAGTTTTAAGGTAGAGCCTTTCCACCACAGCACGCTGAACAGCTTTCTTCAATGTACTAATGAAACCTTCAACAAGGCTATTGGCCTGGGGTCATGGAGGTGTGCTCTTCCTATTGCTTCACATTCAGATGACTGAAAAAGTCTTTGAATTCTAGACTGTTAAAGGGTGGGCCACTATCAGATTTTATGATCACAAGAACACTCCAGGTCGCAAAGATGCTGTCTAATCTCTCCAAGTCTCTCTGTCGTATGATAGATGAGAGATTTTCTATCAATGGAAAACAGGAGTATTCAGCAACAATCTTCATGAGGTTATGTCCGCTGTCAATAGGACTGAAAAAATAAACAGAAATTTTTTCGCTTACATGGTTTGGCAGCTCTGACATGCTGAAGGTGTCACGGTTTCAAGCGGGTCTGATCAGGACTCTGGTTGGGACGCCCCTTGAGGTCACAGAATATCCCAAAGAGGTAGTGTACTGGGGCAAAAGAGCAGCTAAAGGCATCCACGTAAAGGACAGCTATGGACAGGCACAGGAAACAGGAAAATAAACGCAGAGCAACCCTTGAATGAACAAATAGGAAACTGATTACTAATGGACAAACACGCTGGGGTTGTACACAGGGTAGGGCGCAGAACCTCCCACAGTGACAGGGAATGTCAATGCCTCTGTGCAGTTTGCTCTTACAGATAGTTACCCTGCCAGCCCCATAGAAAGGAGGCAGTAGAAGTGATTCTGTCTCTGGACCCTAGAGCACAAACAAGGATAGTACTTGCATACACAAGACAAGCTCTTGTGGGTCCAGCTGGAAACACTGTGGCAATTCCTGGAAAAACAGCAATAGCACTCTGTCACTGTTAGGCATGAAAGACAATGTATAACACTAGACAAGGATGGGGGCTGGAGTTGCCTCCTGGAAACCAGGAGCCAACCCCATTACAAAGGAGGACACTTATACACTGGTGAAGACTGATAGAACACTTACCAGACACAAATACCGAGAGGAAACAGAAGGAACAAGCTAAGAGGCAGAGGCAAGAACTGGGAACCGTCTCAGGCTGAAGCAAAGGCAGGACTAGGACTGGAAAACAGGGCGCAAACTTCTGGCTGGAACAAACAGAGACAAGACTGGGAAACAGAGAGCAGGCTCTGGCTGGAACGAGCAAGGACAGGGCTGGAATACAGGGAGTAGGAATAAGCAGTAAACAGGACTGAGAAACAGAGAGCAGGTTCAGGCTGAAACAAGGCAGGAGCAGGACAGAGAAACAGGGAGCAGGCTCTGGAAGAAACAAACAGGTACAGGGCTAAGAGATAGGGAGCAGACTCTGGCTGGAACAATCAGGAGCAGGGCAGAGAAACAGGAAACAGGTTCAAGCTGGAACAGAACAGGAACAAGACTGGAATACCATCCGATAAGGGGTCTGTAACACAAAGGAATCACACTCCAATGCACAATGGGGATCTTGAGGAAATGGCTGCTTATAAGCAGTTCCAAGCTGCAGAAAACCCCAGGTGGAATCACATGACTGGGCTGCACAGGAGAGGTCTTCGGTGTGTGTAGTTTCAGACACTCGCAAGTCCTGGAAAAGGAGCAACTGGATTTCTCCCATAGAAAATAATGTAAAACAGAATCCAGGCTTTCCTGACTACCTGGCTGTGCATTATAGGATTTGCAGTCCCAGGAAGCAAATGTAATACTACAAAAGCATACCAAGGCGAAAAGAGAAACAAACGGGAGTCAGCAAGGGACTCTAGATAAGTGTTCAAGGTGATTCCCAGGCTTCCGACAGTTGACCTTACAGCGCCCCCTAGAGGTGGGATGACTGAGTCGTAACAGAAGGGGTGTTGAGTGGTTTTCAATGACAGGCGCTTGCATAGATGAAAGCCCTTTAACTCTCTTCCAACTCTCTTATCAAGATTAGGAAACCGGACTCGGTCGCAGAGAGCTCATTTTTTGGAAACGATTCCACAATGTCCTTTATGGGCCACTTCAGTTATGTGCTGTTGCATACTCTCTGGAGTAACAATTCTCTAACCCCTCATAATAATGCCTTCTTAAGTCACAGACAGTATATCTCTGACATTTTTAAACTTCCGGTATTCACTGTCGCTGGTAAAAGGTCGAGGGAGCTGGTTCCAAGACTGATGTAATCATGTTTTTCACTTTTAACATGTCACTATCTTGACTCGTGACTGTGACAATGTGCTGCAATGAAACTGCAGCTGGTGTGTTTGATTTCACAATTAAATTTATGTTGACTCCAGCCAACTTGGAAGGGTACCATGGTACTCTATAGGCACTCTGGAGAAGTAGCAGGATTTTGAACTTTCCCTGGATAGTGCACACTTGTATAATTGTATTCTTGTAGTTCTAGACCCCAAAGTGCAATGCAAGGAGGCCTCTTGGAATTTGGATTGAAAAAGATGGTCAACAATGCTTGATGATATGTCACAAGCGTAAAAGGCTTTCTGTATAAGAACACATAGAAATGTTCACAAGCCCACACCATTGCTGAACTTTCTTTCTTAGGTTGTGAAAAAGCACTTCAGTTTGGGACAAACTTTTGCTTGCATATGCTACAATAAGTCTTCGAGCATTTGGGTCTCAGCTTGCAACATTTTCTTTATGCCTTCTTTTACACCCTCATGAGCAAAATTCTTAGGGTGCTTGATAATCTTCTTGTTATCCGTTTCTTCTGCTCATCAGTGAAATCAACAAATGTCTCTATCCAAGCAGTCCATCTATCATTAATATTCTGCTTTTTGCTGGAATCCAATGGTGGTGGTGATTTCAGGATGGCGGCAGGATTGGCTGACACTGAGAATGGAGTTCTCTCCCAATACTGTCGCTGTCTACTAGGATCTAGTGCATCTGTACCATCTGTAAGGCCCTGTGATGTGCTGGTTTCTGGGTCATCTTTGATAATTGCAGGAACTGTGACCTCTTTCTTGATCTCCATTGGAAAAATTGTCTTTCACAAGTCTGTTTGCCGCTCTCTGCCTTTCAGGCTTCGAAAACCTATGTGGTGGTTGTGGGTCCCACTCAGCAGCTTTGGTGGCGTGCTGCTTCGGGTGTGGTAACCACAACCCTGGGCACTTCTGCTTGGGACACATCCCAAATGCTGTAGTATGATGACTCTCTTTCACTGGTTCTGGTAAGAAGAGGACCCCTTCCTTTAACTGAATTGCTTTGTTTTTAGATGTCCTTTTGTGCTTTTTGAAATCTGGTTGATCTCTGCCTTGCAGAGCCTCTGTTTGCAGCGTTATCTTGCAATTTGCTGTCGTTATATGCTGCACTTTCAAAACCTGGTTGTATCAGATGTCACTGTTATCACTCCATATGATATATAGCTTTATGTTGTATTGTAGTTCTGTACCTCTCTTTACGGCCTTGCCAGCAGGTACTTGGCCAGTGATGTGTGGACTTCTCAGTGAAGCTTTCATTATGCTTCACAACGGCTGGAGCTGCGCTTTGACTTCACCTACACCAAATTTCAATTCTGCACTTCAACGGAGGCACATGTGGCACACACGAGCAGTTTGCTTGGACCACAGCAAACTATCTGAGAGAGCACTGCAGATCTTTTGCTTATTTATCCCCTATCTCGTCACCAGTTGTTGCGTCTTCTCCAGCCTGGGTACCCGCCAATGACTACCCCACACATGGAGCTGTGTATTACATGTCTTTAGTCGTCTGCGTGTAACTACAAACTTAACATTTTAAACCTGTATTTACTTCACCATACAGTAACACATATCACAGTTCTATGGAGCCCATCAGGAGCCAAAAGGGTTCTGTCATTCATAAATCATAGGACACAAGTGGTGCTTTTGTCAGTAGGGATTTCAGCAATGGAGAGATCTGTTGAACACTGTCAGGTCCTCTGTGGATACTGCAGCAAAATTGTGCTGATGGTTAGTGTAGGAGCACCTTATACAAGGGATGTCATTTTACCCCCTCCCTTTACACGTCTCCTGCATCGATCACAGTAGTGACAGAGACACCCACTTTTTTGATGTGGTGGGCCTCTGGAGGAATTGGAGATCAAGGTCCTTTGGCTTCAGAAGAGTTGGTTGTTAATCAGCTTGCTCGAACTGTGGGCAGATCACCTGGCCTTAAAAGCCTTGCTCCACTCCCTTCATGGCCAGTCTGTTCAGATCTTAACGGACAACATGATTGCGATGTGGTATGTCAACAAGCAGAGTGAAGGGGTTTCACCTCTGCTGGGAAGCTCTGAGACTATGGGTCTGGGTGCATGAGATCTGGCTGGTTGGCAGCCACCAGACTGCCTCTCTAAACTCCAGAGCCAACTGCCTGAATCAGCGTCATCTTGCTGACTATGGGCGACATTTCTACCCAGAGGTGGACTAGAAAATCTTCAGATTTCTACTTCATAACGGTTTTCCTCTAATGCCCTTCATCCCTTGGGTGTGAAGGGAGATATGCCAGGACTGGACCCAAGTAATTCTAATTATACTGGACTGGCTGAACAGGGTGTGGTATGCAGTCCACTTGCAATTCTTCATGTGCCTACTACTCCATCTGCCTCTCAAGTCAGACCTATTTTTACAGTCTGAGGCGCAGGTTCTTCGCCCCAACTTCAAGAGCATCCACCTGCACGCCTGGACATTGAGCTGAGGCACTTGAGGTCCTGCCAACTGCTGCTGGAGGTGGTCAATGTCATCCTGTCAGCCTTCTGCTCCTCCACAAAATGTGGGCAGTGTATAAGGATAAATATTTTTTTTTACATTTTGAGGGTTGGATAGTGTAAAGGGGTAGTAAGGGGTTTGTAGGGTTCAGGAATGTGCGGTGCATAGGGGTTGTAAAGGTTTTAGGGGTCAGGGAAGAGTAATGTTGAGGGATAGAAACAATTCATTAGGTATTATGGATGTGCAGTGTTAAGGGGCAGTTTTGATATATATATATGTTCGATGGCATGTGTAGCTGCAGATACACATGCTATGCATATCCCGCCATCTGGTGTTGGGCTCGGAGTGTTACAAGTTGTTTTTCTTTGAAGAAGTCTTTTCGAGTCACGAGATCGAGGGACTCCTCCCATTTCGGCTCCATTGCGCATGGGCGTCGACTCCATCTTAGATTGTTTTCTTTCCGCCATCGGGTTCGGACGTGTTCCTCTACGCTTCGTGTTTCGGTTCAGAAGATTAGTTAGATATCGGAAAAATTTGACGGTATTGTTTGCGTTCGGTATCGGGTTAGTTAACACAGATCGACACCGAATTTTGAAGAGCTCCGGCGGCCTTTCGGGGTTTCGGTTCCCCGGCGGGGCCTGGTCGGACCGACCACGTGCGTCAACAAGACTAATGGAACGGACCCCATTCCGCTTCTGCCCCAACTGCCACAATAAGTATCCTTACACAGATCAACATTTGGTCTGTAACTTGTGTTTGTCTCCAGAACACAGAGGATACCTGTGAGGCCTGTCAAGTGTTTCGATCGAGGAAAAAGCTGAGGGACCGGAGAGCGAGAAGACTTCAAATGGCGTCGGCGACGTCAGGACACCAAGACTTGGAGGAAAAAGAAACCTTCTCCATCGCTGACTCGACTCGGACGAGGCCGAAACAGTACTGACGCCGAAAACCGTGAGTAAAACCGCCCCAGCCAAAACTCACGTAAAATTCATCAGAGCCCAGGGGACGCCACCACCGGCAGGCCATGGCTTAACCCAAATACTCGGTGACCGTCCATCGGCACCGAAAAAGGGCACGCATGTGTCAAAGTCATCCGACTCCGGTCGAGATACCGGCACAGAAAAGACTCGACCCCGAGACACAAAGTCAGAACTATCTCGAAATCGAGATAACGGCACCGAGACTACTCGGCACCGAGAAATCGGACCACCGAAACACAAAAAAGTGGCTTTGGAGCCGAAAAAGATGGTGGAAAAGATTTAGATCCCGAAACATCCGGCTTCGGAGCCGAAAACTAGTTCATACACTGAAGAGCAAGGGCTTTCCACACAAATGCAAAGCCATAGATTCGGACAGGAACTAGAGGCAGGGGAGACAGATTATACACAGAGAAGGCTCCATATCCAAAAGGAGACAGGAAAGATAACTCTCCCACCTATAAGGATGAAAAGGAAACTGGCTTTCCAAGAGAAGGATAAACCACCACAAGCAAAGGTGGCAAAACAAGTAACTCCGCCACCATCACCTCAACGCTCACCGCAATCATCACCAGTCGCTAGCCCACCGATGGTGCAGTCTCCAACACACACAAGCATGAGCCAAGATGACCCAGATGCATGGGATCTTTATGATGCGCCTGTGTCAGATAACAGTCCTGACAGTTACCCAGCAAGACCATCACCACCTGAAGACAGTACTGCTTACACGCAGGTGGTGTCCAGAGCAGCTGCCTTTCACAACGTCACACTGCACGCTGAACCAATCGAGGATGACTCTTTATTTAACACTTTGATATCCACACATAGTGAGTACTAGAGTCTTCCAATGCTACCGGGAATGTTAAAGCATGCAAAGGATATATTTCAGGAACCCGTGAAAGGCAGGGCTATTACTCCTAAGGTGGAGAAAAAGTACAAGCCCCCACCAACAGACCCTATGCACATTACGCAGCAACTGACACCGGACTCTGTAGTAGTTGGCGCTGCACAGAAAAGAGCGAATTCACACACCTCCGGGGATGCACCACCACCCGATAAAGAAAGTCGCAAGTTCGACGCAGCGGGAAAAAGAGTGGCAGCACAAGCAGCCAATCAATGGCGCATTGCGAATTCACAGGCTTTGCTGTCAAGATATGACAGAGCCCAATGGGACGAAATGCAACACTTTATTGAACATCTGCCCAAAGAATTCCAAAAACGTGCACAACAGGTGGTAGAAGAAGGCCAAAGTATCTCAAATAACCAGATACGTTCAGCAATGGATGCAGTAGACACAGCTGCAAGAACTGTAAATACAGCGGTGACAATTCGGAGACATGCATGGCTGCGCATCTCAGGATTCAAGCCCGAAATCCAACAGGCTGTGCTTATTATGCCTTTTAATGGACAGCAGTTGTTTGGTCCGGAAGTGGACACTGCTATCGAAAAATTGAAGAAAGATACAGATACGGCCAAAGCCATGGGTGTGCTCTACTCCCCACAGAGCAGAGGCACTTTTAGGAAGACACCATTTAGAGGGGGGTTTCGGACACAAAAAACAGAACCCTCAACTTCACAAACCAGGCCCACATACCAGAGCCAGTATCAGAGAGGAGGCTTTCGGGGACAGTATAGAGGGGGACAGTTCCCTAAGACTAGAGGGAAGTTCCAAAGTCCCAAGACCCCTCAAAACAAACAGTGACTTCAGTGTCACAAATCCCCAACACGTAACACCGGTGGGGGGGAGACTAACAGATTTTTACCAAAATTGGGAGGAAATAACAACGGACTCGTGGGTCCTAGCCATCATCCAACATGGCTAGAATTCCTACAATTACCACCAAATGTGCCACCAAAAACACACAACATGTCTAAACAACACATGGATCTATTACAAATAGAAGTCCAAGCGTTGTTACAAAAAGAGGCAATAGAACTAGTACCCAGTCATCAAAAAGAGACAGGGGTTTACTCCCTGTACTTTCTCATACCCAAAAAGGACAAATCTCTAAGACCTATATTAGATCTCCGAACACTAAATCTTTACATCAAATCAGATCACTTTCACATGGTAACACTTCAAGACGTAATCCCCTTACTCAAACAACAAGATTACATGACGACATTAGATCTCAAAGATGCGTACTTCCCTATACCCATACATCCTTCACACAGGAAATACTTAAGGTTTGTATTCCAAGGAGTACATTACCAGTTCAAAGTGTTACCATTCGAAGTAACAACAGCACCAAGGATATTTACAAAATGCCTTACAGTAGTAGCGGCATATATCAGAAGACAGCACATACACGTATTCCCATATCTAGACGATTGGTTAATCAAAACCAACACCCAGAAACAGTGTCTTCATCACACAAAATACGTCATAGAAACCCTTCACAAACTAGGGTTCTCACTAAACTACCAAAAATCACACTTACAGCCGTGTCAAATACAACAATACTTAGGAGCAACAATCAACACAAAAAAAGGGATTGCCACTCCAAGTCCACAAAGGGTACAAGCATTCCAAACCGTACTACAAAGCATGCACCCAAACCAAATGTATCAGGTAAAATTGGTGATGAAACTGCTAGGCATGATGTCCTCATGCATAGCTATTGTCCCAAACGCAAGATTACACATGCGGCCCTTACAACAGTGCCTAGCAACACAATGGACACAAGCACAGGGTCAACTTCAAGATCTAGTGTTGATAGACCGCCAAACACACACCTTGCTTCAATGGTGGAATCCTGTAAATTTAAACCAATGGCGGCCTTTCCAAGACGCAGTGCCTCAATACGTAATCACAACAGATGCTTCCCTGGTAGGATGGGGAGCACATCTCAACCAACACAGCATCCAGGGACAATGGGACACTCAGCAGAAACAACTTCACATAAATCAGCTAGAATTACTAGCAGTGTTTCTAGCGTTGAAAGCATTTCAATCGATAATAACACACAAACACATTCTTGTCAAAACAGACAACATGACAACATTGTATTACTTAAACAAACAGGGAGGCACACACTCATCACAACTGTGTCTCTTAGCACAGAAGATTTGGCATTGGGCGAATCACAATCACATTCACCTAATAGCGCAATACATCCCAGGAATCCAAAACCAATTGGCAGACAATCTCAGTCAAGATCACCAACAGATCCACGAATGGGAAATTCATCCACAAATACTGCAGACCTACTTCCAAAAGTGGGGAACACCGCAAATAGACCTATTCGCAACAAAAGAAAATGCAAAATGCCAAAACTTCGCATCCAGGTACCCACACCCTCACTCCAAAGGCAATGCGTTATGGATGAGTTGGTCAGGGATATTTGCTTACGCTTTTCCCCCCTCTCCCACTCCTTCCGTATCTTGTAAACAAATTGAGTCAAAACAAACTCAAACTATAACTAATAGCACCAGCTTGGGCACGACAACCTTGGTACACAACATTACTAGACCTGTCAGTAGTGCCTCATATCAAACTACCAAACAGACCAGGTCTGTTAACTCAACACAAACAGCAGATCAGACACCCGAGTCCAGCATCACTCAATCTAGCGATCTGGCTCCTGAAGTCTTAGAATTCGGACACCTAGACCTTACACAAGAATGTATGGAGGTCATCAAACAAGCTAGAAAACCTACTACAAGACATTGCTACGCAAATAAATGGAAACGATTTGTTTATTACTGTCAAAATAATCAAATTCAACCATTACACGCGTCCGCAAGACACATTGTAAGCTACTTACTACACTTACAAAAATCGAACTTAGCTTTTTCGTCCATTAAAATACATCTCACAGCAATTTCAGCATATCTGTAAATTACACATTCAACTTCACTATTTAGAATCCCAGTCATAAAAGCATTTATGGAGGGTCTAAAAAGAATCATTCCACCAAGAACACCACCAGTTCCTTCGTGGAATCTCAATATTGTATTAATGCGACTCATGGGTCCACCATTCGAACCCATGCACTCTTGCGAAATGCAATACTTAACCTGGAAAGTAGCCTTTCTAATTGCTATCACATCCCTCAGAAGAGTGAGTGAAATACAAGCCTTTACCATACAAGAACCCTTTATACAAATACACAAACATAAAGTGGTTCTACGCACAAATCAAACATTTTTGCCAAAAGTTATATCACCGTTCCACTTAAACCAAACTGTGGAACTCCCAGTGTTCTTTCCACAACCAGACTCTGTAGCTGAAAGAGCATTACATACATTAGACATAAAAAGAGCTCTAATGTACTACATTGATAGAACTAAACAGTTTCGCAAAACAAAACAATTGTTTGTAGCTTATCAAAAAACGCATACAGGGAAACCAATATCCAAACAGGGCATTGCCAGATGGATAGTTAAATGTATTCAAACCTGTTATGTTAAAGCTAAAAGAGAACTGCCTATTACACCAAAGGCACACTCTACTAGAAAGAAAGGCGCCACAATGGCCTTTCTAGGAAATATACCAATGACAGAAATATGTAAGGCAGCCAAATGGTCTACGCCTCATACATTTACTAAACATTACTGCGTGGATGTGTTAACAACACAACAAGCCACAGTAGGACAAGCGGTACTAAGAACATTATTTCAGACAACTTCAACTCCTACAGGCTAAACCACCGCTTTGGGGGAGATAACTGCTTACTAGTCTATGCACAGCATGTGTATCTGCAGCTACACATGCCATCAAACGGAAAATGTCACTTACCCAGTGTACATCTGTTCGTGGCATGAGACGCTGCAGATTCACATGCGCCCTCCCACCTCCCCGGGAGCCTGTGGCCGTTTTTAAGTTGACTGTAATTAAACTTGTACATTTGAAATATTGTAAATATAACGCTTTTAAGCACATTATGTACATACATACTTACTCCATTGCATGGGCATTATTACTATATACACAACTCCTACCTCACCCTCTGCGGGGAAAACAATCTAAGATGGAGTCGACACCCATGCGCAATGGAGCCGAAATGGGAGGAGTCCCTCGATCTCGTGACTCGAAAAGACTTCTTCGAAGAAAAACAACTTGTAACACTCCGAGCCCAACACTAGATGGCGGGATATGCACAGCATGTGAATCTGCAGCGTCTCATGCCACGAACAGATGTACACTGGGTAAGTGACATTTTCCATATATATATATATATATATATGTAAATGTATATACGTGTGTTTGTGTGTGTGTGTATATATATATATATATATATATATATATATATGTAAAACCTAGTGGCCGTAGGTATAGTTAAAACCATGTTTCCATACCAAATGTTTTTTGACTTGCCTATACCTTTTGCACTGTTTGACAAATCGTCACAAAACTTTGCAAAAAAAAAGTGCCCTGGTGATTCTTGTTGCGTATGGAAAGTTTTGGGGTGATCCGTCAAGTGGGGACCGAGAAAAAGGAGAGGGATCAAAAAAGTTGCATTTCCCATGTTAATGCCCATATGACCTTTGGACAAGGCTACAGCCTGAACCACTGGGCGGAATTACACCAAATTTGGCAGAAAGTTAGCTTTCGGTATTCTGCGTGTGCTTATTTGGTGTAAATCCGTCCAGTAGTTTAGGAGATATTAAAGGGAAAACAAATTTGTATATCTGAGGTTGCAATGACTTTTTGAAGATTAAGAGCTTGTGCGTGTCAAATGCAGAGCTCTGATCACTTCAAACCAGGAAGTGTTGGCAGCCATCTTAAGACTCAGCTTCATCCGAGTCCCACCAAAAAAGTAAAAAAACAAAAAAATAAAGTAGCAAGGGTAGGGACACTCTGACCCCTTACCACTGGTGGAGGGACCCCTCGAGGGCAAAAATGCATTTTTTTAACCACATTGTGCTGCAAATCAGTGATTTTTTTTAAAAAAAATTCTTTAAAACAAGCACAGCCCGTCTGCAGTCCTAGGGACCTTCACATCCCAGGGGCTTTAATTATTTATAACGGGGGCTGCCCAGCTCCCCCGCCCCCAGCCATGGGGACTGCCACCTCCCTGGGGCTTTAACTAAATATGATGCGCGGAGGCCTCCCCGCAGCCCCGGGAACCCCCACCTCCCTGGGACTATAATGTAATAGGAGCTCCATCTCTGTGACAGCAATACTGGCTCCCAGAGGAGGTGTGGAGCCAGCTGGGACCATGGGGGACTTCAGGCTCGGCTCTCCCAACGGTCCCCAACATTGTAACTGTGTGCCCTAGGGGGCACCCAGGTCACATGGCCAGGCCCAGGGGATGGGGACCCCAGCGCCGAGATTGGCCTGAGGAAGGGGGCCGCGCAGCCCCACTCCCCGTCCAAAACATAATAAATAGGCCACGCCCCGGGGATGGGGTCCCCGGGGCTGAGATCGGTGTGGGGAAGTGGGGCCTTGCAATCCCCTCCCCCACAAAAAAGAAAATGTATATCTCAGGCCCTGTGGGATGGGGTCCCCAGGGTCGAGGTCAGCCTGGGGAGGGGGAGAGGGCTTTCCCCTCACCCCCAAAAAAGTTAAGTATTTAGGCCGGGCTCCACGGGATGATGTCCCTGGGGCCGAACTCTGGCGAGGGAGCAGCGTGGTCCCTCCTCCCCCCCAAAAAATTTAATATTTAGGCTGGGCCCCAGGGGAGGGGGCCCCAGCGCTGAGATCGGCCTGGAGAGGGGGACCATGCAGCCCACTCCCCCCCCCCCCCCCCCACCAAAAAAAAATGTATAGGCCAGGCCCCGGGGATGGGGTCCACAAGGCTGAGATCAGCTTGGGGATGCGGGCTGCAGGGCATCATCACCCCCCCCTAAAAAGTTAAATATTTAGGCCGGGACACAGCGGATGAGGTCCCTGGGGCCGAGATCGGGCAGGAGGACAGCATGGTTACCTCTCCTCCAAGAAAAATAAATATTTAGGCTGGGCCCTAGGGGAAGGGGTCCCTGGGGCCGGAATCAGTCTGGGGGGGGGAGCAATGCAGTGTTCGGTTGTTATAGGGGTTGGCCACAGAGACTGCCCAATCCCTTCGTCCATGCGCAGCGTAGGGTTGGTTGGCTGCAGTGTGCAGTGGTGGCTGGATTAACGTATAGTAATGAAAAGTAGAAATTCACTGAATACACCAAAGGTTACAGGGACGTTATATTTAGGAAACAGAATCTAAAAAATTGTTCAAATTCACTGAAAAAAAACAAAGGTTACAGGGACGTTATAGATAGGTTCTGAATTTACTTGTACAAAATCATAGACATTCAGCAGTTATAGTTATTGTTCTTTCAAGCAACTATAACTCATGCCCTAAGGTAACTATAGCTCGCTTTTTAACAATTTCTGGCGAGATACATAATATCACGACTCCATTTTCCAATTGTCTCTTTTTTTAAAAGATATTTTTTTATTTAGTAATTTTGGGTCAATATTCATTATATTTAAATTTTGTTAAATAGGTCTTGTGTACAACCTGTGTCAGACTCAGCAGCTTTCAGAAACCTAGAAGTTGAGGAGATTGTAGAAGAAACGGGAAGGAGTTACAGCGTAAACAAACAGTATTAACAAGACACGTAAAACGTTTTGAGATCGACTTAAAACTGTGGAGGTCTGCTGTCAGGGTTCCCCTTATAGAGATGGGGACTAAGATTGGTTTTCCATTTCCGCTCTAAAATTCGCAACAAAAAGATAACTTTAGATGCCAAACAGTGGGCTCTGACTGGCGAGCACAGTGGACTTGACTTCAAATACTGAATGGGTTTATGTTTATTCCTTAATGCTACCACTATGTGGAACCATTTCACCACAAACCGCTAGACGAAATCTGAACACCAAAATAAGGCGACCTTATTTCTCCCTTTTCTTGTGTTACTTTGAAAACACAAGGCCCACAGTTCATGCTTTTTTCAGTGCTTAGTCAATCAAGACTTTAACCTGTGTTACAGGCTTTGTTTCACACGCGATGTGTTTGTGTTTGTGTATGTGGGTGTGTGTGTATATATATATATATATATATATGTCTATATATATATATATATATATATCTTTACTGAAAAACAAAGGTTAAAGTGAAAGTATGGTTATGTGGAAATGTCAGTTAAAATCCAGCAATTTAAACTAAAATAAATACACTGATTTTCACCTAACGAGAACTTCACTTTAACCGTTTTTGTTAACCTTTGTTTTTCTCAGTGAATTTATCAGGTTTTTATCACAGAGTAAGATATTATAACCATACCTAATTATAAAGTCTTCTTAACATTTGTTTTTTTTCAGTTTCTGTGTAAAGATCTAGCTTTATGCAGAGGGAAATTGTGTTTTGGGACTCAACTTCTTTTACGGCCCCACTTGATGGATCACCCAAAACCCTCTAGGAAGGAGCTGCAGAGGATTAACTTTTCTTTTGGAAAGTCTCCTGAGGATTTGTCAAACAGCCACACAGTTATTAGAAAAAAAAACAATTTTCCATGGCAACTACTCTCTCTTCAAAACGTAACCCTGAGATTGCCCACAGATTACAGCAGTTGTGGTATTAGCCCACTGGGATTTATTACCATGAATGTTTGGTAGCCAAGAAACCTGGTAAAATAACTCAGTGGATGAAGCTGCTTACTCCAGAGATCTGGTGTATTCCCTTTGGCTTGTAGGTAAAATAGATTAGATAGGGAATGCATTTATGCCTGCTTTGGCAATTTTTGTTTTGCACATCAACTGTATAGGTTTGAATGTAATCTGGAGGGCATAAATTTGAATCTGTACAGGACAAATTCAGTTTTTTTTAATTCTGAGTTCAGTTGGCTGAGGGCCATTTAGTGGGCAGTGAATATCAGGTGTTATCTGATAGAGACTTCTAGTTGCAGATTCCCCACCTTATAATTTCCCCCAGGTGTCATACTGGATCTGGAGATTTTTCTTTGCGCAATACCCTTGCGTGTCGGTAGGTGGCTTCGGTCAACTCTGCGGGCGTCATTGGCGTCGTAGACGCCGTGATGACGTCGGGAGGAGTACATAGGCGCCGCATCAGCACAGTGACGTCAGTTCTTTTCTTCCCGCACCACGCGCTGATCCGGAGAGAGCTACCCTGGTCTCTTTTTGATCGACTTCGACCCTTTTGTGGAGTTTTTCGTGAGTTTTTTTGGTGCGTCGAGGATGTCCCCGAAGAGCGGTTTCAAGCCGTGCGGGGACTGTCAACTCATGATGTCGGTGACAGATCTGCATCGGGTTTGTTTTGGCGCCTGGAGTGCGACCACAACCCTAAGTCATGCTCCTGGGTGCCAGACCATGCACCCGAAGGCTTTAAGAGAGAGTTCTCTCAAGCTCATGGTGGCCCAGCGCTCGAATCCTCATAGGCCCCGGTCTCGCTCGAGAGGAAGGACTCGAGACCGTTTGCGGAGCCACCACCATTCATCTTCCTCCAAATCTTCGGGCACAGGAAAGAAGAAGAAGAAGTCGAAGAGGTCCCGTCGCCCTTCGACTTCGCCCTGTCGCTCGACTGATGAGACGCAGGAGGAACGTCACCGCTCCAGGCCTCTGTTCTCGGATCCTGCTTCTGAGTCAGCTCCGCACTTCCCCGAATTTCCGGGAGCCAGAGTGACCCTCGCCCAACTTAGAGTTCCATGAGGCCATGCGCCTCATTTTTGGGCAGACTGACCCCGATATGGCGCCTTCGGGTCCAAGTGGTTAGGTTGAGGGGCCTTCGGGTTCTGCACCAGCGGCTTCGACTCTGGCCACCAAGGTCCCCTTCAGATCCGCTCACGGATCCATACCAACACTGGTTGTACCACTGAGACCTTCCCTGGCACCAGTTCGAATGTCGACCTTCCTAACGTCGGTAGTGCCCACTATAGATGTAGACCCGATCCTTATCCCCGACACCGCCTCTGTCGTCAATGAGGACTACTCACCCCAGGTTGGATTTGGACGCTTTGGGTACGAATTCAGGGGAGGGTTGGAGGGGCCTCTAGACCCTTATCAATACCAGGATGACCCATCTTTGGACTGGGCACAGGAATTGGGTGAGGCCAGTGAACTGAACACTTCTCCAGATGCTGTCATGCTGTCTCCTCCTACCGTGACTAGGGAGCAGGGAGCGACTTATGCTCAGGTGGTCAGTAGGGCAGCTGAGGTCCTTGGCCTTGAGCTACCTACTGTAGAGGTCACGTCCAGTCTCCTGACGGAGGTGCTTCAACCAGGGGCTTCCACATCTGAGCCCCTTTTGCCCTTCACTGAAGCCCTCACTGATGTCCTTTTGGGTACATGGTCCAAGCCCAACACAGGGGCTCCTGTGAATAGGATTATCGTACGACGCCATCGGCCCGCCCTGAACAACCCTAAATTCCTGTCCCAACACCGCACGCCTGAGAGTCTTGTCATCCAGGCTTCCTCTTCCTCGGGCGCATTCCCTTCTGCACCCCCAGATAGGGGATCAAAAAGGCTGGAACAATTTGGGAAGATGATGTTCTCTTCCTCCAGTCTCGCCCTACAGTCTGTGAACACTGCATGCCTTTTGGGCTGCTATACCCAGTCTCTGAGGGATACGGTTGCACAAGTTCTGCCGCAGATGCCAGAGGAGGCCTGTGCTATCGTCTCCCAAGCTGTCAAGGATGGGATAGACGCAGCAAAGTTCACGATCCGATGTGGGCTGGACACGACCGACTCTCTGGGCAGATCGTTTGCTACGACCGTGGCCTTGAGACGCCACACCTGGTTGCGTACTTCTGGTTTTTCAGGGGATGTCCAACAGTCTCTCATGGACATGCCCTTTGAGGGCACCTGTCTCTTTGGAGGCAAGGCTGACTCGGCCTTGGAGAGATTCAAGGACTCCCGGGCTACGTCTCAGTCCCTTGGTCTTTCCGCTGCCCCTCACCCCCAGCAGTTCGCCTTTTGCCCCTTTCGTGGCCATGGAAGGGGTTCCCTGTCATGTCCCCCACCCAGCTACCGTGCCACCCATGCTGTTCAGCTGCTGTGTGGCCAGGGACACGGAATCCCATGTGGGCATGGGACAGGGAACCAGACGTCTGCCCAGCCCACCCCTGCCCCTGCTGCAGCCTTCAAACCCTCCTAGTCCGTCCCCTCGCTCTGATCCTGTTGGCACTAGGATTCGCCATCACCTGCCCCACTGGGAATCCATCACTACGGACAGGTGGGTTTTTCAGATAGTTCGAAAGGGATATTCCCTCCCTTTCGAATCTGCCCCACCGGCCATGCCTCCATCAATCAGCCAACTTCCGGAGGGTCATTTGGCATTTCTCCGCCAGGAAGTCGTCGCTCTCTTGGTAAAGGGAGCTATAGAGAAGGTCCCTGTGCCAGAAGTAGGTTGTGTTTGTTATTCCCGCTACTTTCTGGTGCCGAAAAAGGACAAGGGCTTACGTCCTATCCTAGACCTTCGGGCCTCAACTATTTCCTCAGGAAGGAGAAATTCAAAATGCTCACCCTGGCTCAGGTTCTGTCTGCCTTAGACCCAGGAGACTGGATGGTAGTGTTGGACTTGCAGGATGCTTATTTCCACATTCCCATCCTGCCTGCCCACAGACGTTACCTATGATTCGTGGTAGGTGACGAGCACTATCAGTTTACCGTGCTCCCCTTCAGCCTTACCAGTGCCCCTTAGGTGTTCACAAAAGTGATGGCGGTGGTTGCAGCTCATCTGGCATGGCATATGCGGGCTCTGCAATGGGACTTTAAGTTCCAGTAGGCGCAGCATCAGGGGAATCTCTCCGACATGATCCATATCTCGGAGGGGACTGCGGAAGACCTGCAGTGGTGGCTTTCAAATCCGCATTGGGTCCACGGCAGATCCCTCTCCCTTCCCCAGCCAGATCTATCTATAGTGACAGATGCGTCACTTCTGGGTTGGAGCGGCCACATGGGAGAGGCGGAGATCAGAGGCCTCTGGTCTCCGGCGGAGTCTGGGCTCCATATCAGTCTTCCAGAGCTCCGGGCGATCAGGCTTGCATTGAAAGCATTTCTTCCCGCTCTCAAAGGGAGAGTAGTGCAGGTGTTCACGGACAATACTACCGCCATGTGGTACTGCAACAAACAGGGTGGAGTAGGGTCGGTGACCCTTTGCCAGGAGGCACTATGCATCTGGACTTGGCTGGAACATCAGGGCATTACCCTGGTAGTTCAACATCTAGTGGGCTCTCTCAACGCCAGAGCTGACACACTCAACCATTGATGCACAGCCGATCACAAATGGCGTCTCAATCCGGAGGTGGAGCAAGGTCTCTTTCAGCAGTGGGGAGAGCCTTGGTTAGATCTGTTTACCTCTGCAGAGAACACACAATGTCAGCTGTTTTACGCGTTGGAGTTTCCAAGGCAGCACTTGCTCAGAGACGCATTTCGTCTTGAGTGGAACTCCGGCCTCCTTTTACACCTTTCCGCCTATACCACTTCTGCACAGAGTTCTCAAGAAGATCAGGAACGACCGGGCCCAAGTCATCTTTGTGGCTATGGACTGGGCACGGAGAGTATGGTATCAAGAGCTATTGAGTATGGCCATCGATCCTCCACTCAGACTGCCTCTTCGGGCGGATCTTCTGTCGCAGCAGCAGGGGACGGTTCTCCACCCGAACCTGTCCAATCTCTGCCTTCATGCGTGGAGATTGAGCGGCAACAGTTGATGACTTTTGATCTTCCACCCGAAGTCTGTGATGTTATCTTGGCAGCCAGGCGTCCCTCCACCAAAACGGTATACGCCTGTTGTTGGCATAAATTTGTGTCATGGTGCACCAACAAATCTGTTGATCCCCTCTCAGCCCCTCCATCTGAGGTTCTTTTGTTCATTCTTTCTTTGGCCCAGAAAGGCTCTGCTTTGGGCACCCTTAAAGGATATTTATCTGCCATTTCGGCCTTTCTTCGGTTACCTGATCAGCCCTCGCTCTTTAAATCTCCTATTGTGAATAGATTCCTAAAAGGTCTCACCCATTTCTTTTTCTCCCACTCCATTTATCATGCCTCAGTGGGACCGCAATCTTGTCCTTACATCCTTAATGTGTACTCCCTTTGAGCCGATGCTCAATTGCCCTTTACAACTCTTCACTTTCAAGACTGTCTTTCTTGTTGCCATCACTTCTGTTTGCAGGGTAAGTGAGCTTCAGACCCTTTTTTCTAAACCTCCATTCTTTTCTGTGCACCCTGACAAAGTGGTGTTGCGCACTAAGGCCTCCTTCCTTCCCAAGGTTGTTACGTCTTTTCATGTAGGCCAGTCCATCACCCGGCCTATTATTTACACACCCCCACATCCTTCTCATGAGGGGGAGGGACTCCACTGTCTAGAACCAAAAAGAGCATTGACGTTCTATCTTAATCATACTAAAGATTTCTGGGTGGACGATCAACTCTTTGTCGGGTATGTGGGTGCAAAGAAAGGGAAGGCGATGCAAAAGCATACCATCTCTTGATGGGTACTTCTTTGCATCAAGATGTGCTATGCTTTGGCCAAGAAGCAACCACCCCTGAGGGCTTGTATGCTCATTCCACCAGAGCGACCGCTGCTTCCACTGTGTTAGCACGTGGAGTTCCTGTCCTGGATATCTGCCAGGCAGCTTCGTGTGCATCCCTGCACATGTTTGCTAAACACTACTGCCTGGACAGTCCGGTCCATCGGGAAGGTTACTTTAGTCGTTCAGTCCTGCAGGACTTTCTAGTATGATCTTGGTTCGCAGCCCACCTCCAAGGATGGCATTGCTTGGGTATCTATTCTAAGGTAAGGAATCTGCAACTAGAAGTCTCTATCGGATGTACAAATTACTTACCTTTGGTAACTAAATATCTGGTAGAGACATATTCTAGTTGCAGATTCCTTACTGACCAACCCATCCTCCCCGCTTGCGAACTGATTTCTAGGGACAGAGATTCCCCCTTCAGGTCCTCAGCTCTGGCGCACCAATCTCTGTGTTCTTAGCGCCTCTGCGCTTTGGCGTGGAAAGTCGTTAAAAGAAACTGACGTCACTGAGCTGAGGCGGCGTCTATGTACTGCTCCTGATGTCATCGCGGCGACTACGACGCCAGTGACTCCCGCAGAGTCAACCGACGCCACCTACCGATGCCCAAGGGTATTGCTCGAAGAAAAATCTCTGGATCCAGTCTGACGCCTGGGGAAAATTCTAAGGTAAGGAATTTGCATCTAGAATATGGCTCTACCAGATATTTTGTTACCGAAGGTAAGTAACTTGTACATTAGGTTTTAATAAATAAAAGAGTTGTTGTGCTCCATCCCTTCGAGGGCTAATCTCTCCTCCCCAAAAGGACTGCTCCAGCACATGATGCCTCTGATACTGCTTCCAGGAAGACTGATCTATCCCTTTCACCTGCAGTTCTTGCACTGAATTACCTCTTGAACCAAATCCATCTCCAAGGGCTATGAAGTGCGAACAGAGCAACTTATTTTAGTACTACACGCAGCACTCCTTAATTATATAAATGATCATAATTAGTATATTTATATACCTAGACCCACCTACATGCACTAAATGCCCCATGTGTTGTAGGTGTCATCTGGCCTTGTGCCATCAAGGTGACTTCTAGCCAACATTGATTTTTCACTTCAAAGCACTAAGGATGCTTTATTTCAAGGTCCATACCTATAGTAGGAAAGGGGGTTCTGGGACAATTTTCAGAGTGGGGGTGCTACCACCAATGTTACATCACTTAAGTCATTGGGATTATGAAAAATCCAAGTGCCACACAAAGCTCAGATGTAGCAAATGAGCCAAGCCAATTCTACAGGACAGTGGTAAGAGAGTAGTCAGTGGCCAGAGATGCATTTTGGAGCACACTGCTGCAAATATATAACTAAATCATGGTATAAGTGCACACTATCATTTACACACTGCACATTTTCCATTGAAGTGGATAGTACATTTTCACAGACTCACTCCTTTACAGATTAAACTATATAGCACACCAATGATAATGTGTTGAAATTGGGTTTCAGCGAATATTTATCATGTGCGCAATCACCAAGCAAAGTGTCTTGATTTGTTTTGATTTTACTAAAATCTTTGCTTCCATCAATAGATAACATGTGCTTCATGTGTGCTTTCCTAACTTTGTACTGTTCATTTACAGATATTTAAATGTTGTGTTAAAACATGTTTCCATTCTGAAGCCTTTCCTTTCCCACTCCCTGTACCCCAGATAGATTGTCAGATAGTTCACTCTACAACATCTTCCAACTTAGCAGCCAGAGTAAGGAAAGTAAACACCAATCTCAATGTTAAAAAAAATAAGCAGCAATTTGTGAGAAGGCCTGGCCTGACATTTGACCCTTATCTTTGAATGCACAGAAAATGTAACATACAAAACACACATTTAAACCCATTGCATTTTCATTGCTCAATCGGCTTCTGAACTCGGGCATGATTATTTTGGGGGTACAGCAGCTCCTACTTCTACTTCTAGCGCCTATGAAAACTATACATCCTAGCATAGTTGGCGAGTTGCCTTAAGAATCAAGAATTACTTAAAATCACCCGCTCGAGACTCTTTGTGGGGCATTCACATTTTTTCTGTTTATTGCTCCAGTGGTAGACATTGTCTTGCAGCTATGCCTTGCGAATTGCAAGGAAAAAGGTGCCAAAGGGGTGGTTGCTCGACTCCAAGCTATTCACTAGGGTATCAGTTATCAATTGATCTGTGACCATTCATCAGTTGAAAAGCATTGATAGGTTACAAATGTGAATGCAGAGATTGAGATCTGCTCACACTTTCTTTCCATTTGCAGCTGGTCGCAAAGATACACAGAAGGGATCCTCCTGCTTGAATGTTCATGAGCAAATGGTTTCTTTGCACTTAGATAGAATTATAAGCTTGCCACAGTACAAATAATCTGACCGACCTATCACAGCACTGAAAACATCGAGATGCCGTAGAACTATTTGATGCGTTTGGCCTGTTGTATCCTCCTTCTTGGGCCATGATTCAAATATTTTTCACAGATAGACTGGTTTCCAGCTGGTTGAGTATAAAACGACACTTGGTGCACCCGTACTACAGTGCACCATATTAGATAATTCCCATTTTATTCTATTCCTTATTGGCGCCATGTAACATTTTTGTATAAACACACTATTGGCATTTTGGATCAAGGCAGGCTTCTAAACCTGTAAGTAGATAGCCAGTCTATGTTGTAATGCCATGTCAGAGATGCAGATAAAATCTGAAATTAGGACTATTTTTTGTTTCCTCCTTTGTACACCTTCTTTATTACCTTAATCATATACCTGTTACTGCCTTCTCTGATTTCGCACCCCTCATCCTCTTTCTCTCACCTCCTCTCTTTTGAAACTTTGTCATTCACTCCTTCCTCTTCTTACACACCCTCTTCCCGCACCCTCCTCTTTCTCACTTCCCTATTCCTTTTACATTCCTATTTCTCTCCTCTCACTTCTTTAATCTCCCCTTTGTCTGTCCTAGATTCTGTCTCTTCTTCTGTCGTCACCCTCTTCCTTGCACACCTTTCTCATACTGTTCTCCCCCATTATCCTGTCTCATCCCTTCCTTGTTCGTGACTTCTTGTCAAACCTTTCCCACATTGCTCTACCTTACATCCCCCTCACACTCCTCTAACCTGCCCCCTCTCTTCAAGATGCACTCAAACTCCACCACATCTAGGGGGTTCTCGCCCATTACAGTCCTTGGATGTTGCCCCTCCTTCTTGCCTCGTCTCCCCTGGAGGGTGAAGGTGTGCTCTGCACAGGTTCAGACTCTTCTATAGTAGAAAGAGGTACAACCTGCACGTCTGTGCGAACGCTAACTTGCAGAAATTAAACATTTGTAACCTCAGAAATTGTACTCTAAGTGAACCAGGCTAACTTAGCCTCATTCGTCCATCTTGAACATGATGTCATACTGCACCACGTGATTAACCTTGTGGTGTCATGCTCCGTTAGTATACAATATCACTAGGCTCTATGCAGAAAGCTAAATACTTTTCCCAAAGTTCTGAACGAAATGTGATTTCTCAAGGATGAGTTTAGCCGACCCAGACTGAATAAAATACAATGCAACCATTAAATCCTGATGCAGTGGGAACAGAATCTCATGAAGTACAATGAGAAAATCCTCAGATGTACTCTGTTGCAAATGTTTCTCTTTGCTTGATTTCTGTTGCATGCTGGGATTTGCAGTCGAGAAGAGGTTTGGAATGCAGAGGTCGTACTTTGAAATAATGCATTATTTGGCTTTGATCCTTGGACTTTTTTGGGCTGCGATTATAGTTTTCTTGATGTACTTCTTTAAATCTTGATCATAGCGCTTTATAGATTGCTTCCATTAAACGCTTGATCTATAAAGTAGTAGTTAAGTTGGTAGGTCTTGTGGAAGTTGTGATCTCCAGACTTGATTGAGGTTTGTGAAATTATCTGCTAGGGCAGGGTGTACTGTGAAGCGCCATCAGATGAACCAGAATAGGGACTCCATTCCACTATGAGCGAATGTACTATTTAAAGTTGATGGTTGTTCACTCTTCTGTGCGCGAGAGTGGACACATTGGTCAAAGCAACTCCTGCTGTTGCGAGTTTGCTGTTGTATTGGTGTGATTCTTGTAGGAGAGATTGTACTTTAAAGATCCTATTCCATTAGAAGAAGCAGCCAATGATTATTTAGTGGAGTTTTCAAATATGAAGGTCGTAAGAATATCGACCACTGGGTCAGACGCGTCATAGGGTCTCGCAGGGATGGGGATAGCATCATTCATCTGCAGCCCAAACTTGCCTCGCCTCTATAACCCATGTGAGAGCATAAGTTCTTGAGCATATAGCATCTGTATTGCCCAGCTGTGTACTGCCAAATACTGTGAGGTTTTAATTTGTCAGCTCTGCCCTTCCAAGAATTTCAGTTATAACACAGGGTTTAACATCTACTTGCAAAGGCAAGATGGAAAATAAGAATTATTTGCAGAAGTGTAGGTTGATGTTATGGTAAATGATAGGCCACGTGAGCCTGCATATTGTGAACTGCAAATATGTCCTTTGACTTTGTAGACCTTCTTAGGGAATTTGTGCTTAAAGTGCACTATTTCGCCACCATTGTCTCAAAATAATGAAAGGGAGGGAGAATCTGCAACACTCGTGTCAGGCTTTGTTGGCACACCATAAACTGGAATATTTCACGAGTGCCCTATTAGGGCCTGTGGGTTTTAGCAAACATGTGTTCTCATATTTTCATTTTTTTTTTTTTAAGTGGGGTGGCCCACCCTTGTTTCCCACTGTCTCTCGTTGCAGTTTGGGGGACAGTCTCAATCATATCTGTTAGATCTGACATACATGGCATGGTATTCCCCCAAACGTTTTGCCTTTACCCACTGACTTTTTGCCAACCTTGTTTTTTGTTGGCATTAGGACTCTGTACTTTTCCTCCACCAACTAGTGGTAAGGCACATAGGCTGTCTCACTAAAACATGGCAAAAGTGGCCTACAACTGATTGGCACATTTAATTTACTTGTAAGTCCCTAATATATGGTACTACATGTGCCCAGGGCATGTACATTGAATGCTGCTAGTGGGCCCCCACTAAAGTAGCCTTTTAAAACATGTCTCAGGCCTGCCACTACAGGCTGTAGTGCAGCTTTAAACTGCCATTTGGGCCTGCAAAAATAAACCTTTTGCCAGCCTAAACCTCCCTTTTTAATACTTATAAGCCACTCCTAGGGTAGTCCTAAAGTCTCATATAGCAGGGTGCAGAGTATTTGCAAAGCAGGACGTGTGGGTTTAAGATTTACATGTCCTGGCAGTGAAAAACTCCTAAAGTTGTTTTTCATGGCTGTAAGACTATCTCTCCCACAGACTAATACGGGGTTACATTATTTCAGTTAATAAGTGCTTACTACACTTTTAGAGCAGATAGAGAAATACAGTTTCCACCCAAATTAATTGTAATTTAAAACCCTCTTCAATGCTAATGTGAGACTTTAGAAAATGCCACTTTTAGAAAGTTGGTATTTCTCCTGGCTAAGGTTTCTGTGGGACCTGGGTGAGCTGGAAGTTGGTCTTTCTAGCAGAATGGCTGAGGAGGAGCTGTACTTTGCCTTGATTGCATTTGAAAGAGCCCTGCATGCAGCACAGTCAGAGGGAACTGGCAACAGGCCTGTTCTTGTCTACCTAGACACTCTGGAGGAACTGACCAGAACCAGTTTTGGGCATCCTGCCTTTATCGAAGGCTTCACCAAGACTTCATCCAGTGGCTCCCAACCTCCTCCTTGGCTACCTAATTGGTTTGGAGCGCATTCACGTGCTGCAAAAAATGTTGTGTTATGCAATGGTATTTGCAGAGCGCAGACTAACGTGGATGGACATCCTAGTGCTTGGGCAATGGTCCTGCGGGTTTTGAAGGGACGCTATCTTCTTGAGAATCATGAGTATGTGGAAGCAAGAGATGGAGACTGCATTTACTTGGCCTGTAATCGTGAGCTGGTTGTCGACTATTAGTGCAGGGTTCTTTGCATTGGTGTTTGTGTTAGGTGTGGGTCCGAGACCACCAGGCCACCAAGTGGGGCTCCATAGTTAAGTGTCTTTACCGAAGATGACTACCTCCTTCTTGTCTGTGTTGAGGTAGTTGATTTTTATCTATCTGCCAAATTCAGACATGCAGGCGGATTAGGGTGTTCAATGTTTTTTCAGATATGGAGAGGATGAACTGGGTGTCGTCTATGTAGGATATAATGTTGATTCCATGGGTGCTAATAATGCTGGTTAGTGGGGCTGTGTCAGCATTGAACAGCATGGGACTCAGCTAGGAGCCTTTTGGAACTCTGCAGATCAGTTTGGTGGTACAGAGATCAAAGGAGTCAGGCTGACAAACTACGTCGGTGGTGAGCAGATCCAGCACAGCCCTGGTCCCTGTTTGCTGGCACCCCATAAGCGTTGAATCAGGATTGCATGGGAGAAGGCATTGAAGGTGGTGGATAGATGTAGAATGATGAAGAGAGCTGAGTCTCCTCTGTCGATGATCCCTTGGATGCCACCCATTGTAGTGATCGGTGAAGGGAGTGATGAGGGGAGATTTCAGTGCTGTTGTTGGGTCTGAAGCTGGATTGTGTGTGTACAGGAGGTTATTGTCATTGAGGTGGGTGACTAGATGTTTGTTCATGATCTTCTGTGTGACTTTCACAATAAAGGGTAGCAGGGAGATGGGCTTATAGTTGGCTAGTGGTAGGATCTGCTGAGGGTTTCTTTAGTAGAGATGTGTTTCCAGTATCTAGGAAGGTGGCTATGTTGATCGAGTCATTCAGGATCAGCGTGAGGGCCGAGCTGATGGGGTCCAGTACTTTAGTGAATAGGTGATGAGGGTAGGGGCCCGATGGTGATCTGGAATTTATGGTGCACAGGGTCACTGTGGTTTCTTGAACGGTGGACCAGATGGTAAGGGTAGGCCTTCGGGCATTTAAAGTGAGGCTGTGAGGTGAAGGGGTCCAGTTGGTGCACAAAGTTGTCATAGATGCTGGGGGTTTTGCGGCTAAAGAAGGGGGACAGTTGGTTGCAGAGGTCTTGTAAGGGAGCAGCGCTAGTGGAATTTGCTGCTGTATATGTGAAATCTTTTCACAATGGCAAATATTTTCTTGGCGTTAGGGGTACTGCCTTTGAATTCTGAGAGGGCAGAGCCCTTGGTTGCTCTGATTTGTTGGTGGTTATTGTTTGTGGGCTTATTTGTTGTTGCTCCTATTGGTGTCATCCTAGCCTTGTTTCCGTCTGTACTCTAGCTGCTTGCAGTGTTGTTTCGTGAGTTTGAGCCCTTCTGTGTACTATCTTGCTTGTGCTTGGCTTTGGTGGGGGCATGATGTCTGTGCAGGAGGTGATCAAGGCATTGAAGTTGGAGATGGATCTGGAGAGATTGTGGTTGACGTGTTGGGCCAATAGTGTAGGAGCTTCTGGATTCTTCAGAGGCCTTGCTCCAATCTTTCATGAAGGTTTGCCAATGGCATTTCTGTTGTGGTGAGCGATGAGTATGTAAAAATGGAAGGGGTTGTGGTTGGACCAGGTGATGGGTGTGGGTTTGTCCACTGTGATTTCAATGAAGCTGGTGCAGGTGGAATCCAGTAAATGTCTTGTGGCGTGGGCGGGGCCTTCCACTTACTGGGTGAATCTTAGGTCTGTCAAGTCCTTCAGGAGGTTAGCTGTGTTGGGGTCGGTGTGGTAAGTAGTGTGGAGGGTTGGGAGTTCGGAAAAGGGGTGGGGCGGTGACTAAGCGATTTAGAAGGGGGAAGTAAGCATGGTCTGAAGGAGGAGGTGGGAAAGGCCATCTCGGGTGGTGGGGGCATCGAGGAGAGCAAAAGAGCAGGGAAAAGGATGGCTAAGGGAGTGTAAGAGAACACTTGAGAGTGAGAAATTCAAAAAAGGGCTGAGAGTAAAAAAGGTCAAAAGGCGGCAAGGACTAAGTCAGAAAGGCAGGTAGAACTGTTAGCAAATGAAAGGCAAACGCGTAGAAGAGCGGCAACAAATGAATGAGAAGAACAATAGATCTTGGAAAAGCAGGAGGGGAGGAAGAGAATTAGCGAGCCTGGTGCTGGGCACGGGCAGAGCGATGCCGAGATTGCTTCTAGGGTGCTTTTGGTGTGCAGTGGCATGCCCTCGGCGAGTATCTACCGCGGGTCTGAGCTGCAGCCGTAATTAAGGAAGAGTGGGTGGTTGGAATTTCAGAAAAGTGGGTGGGGCTAAGCAATTGGGAAGGGGAAGAGAGCGTGGCATGGCAGAGGAGATGGGAAAGGCCACCTCGGAGGAGGGAAGGACGTGAAGGAGAGCAAAAGAACAGGGAAAACGACGAAGAAGAGAGAGTAAAAGAGCACTTGAGAGTTCGACCCCCCCCCAAACAAAAAGCATTGACAAAGCCAATATGTCTTGAAAATGTGAGAGCTTTCACCTTTGTTAATGTCTTTTAGCCATGTTGCGTAGCAGCATGGCTTCTGTTCAACATGGGTGAAAGTTAGGGGGAAAACGCTAAAATGTTGCAGTACAACATGGTTAAAAGACATTTTTAAGCCAAGGGCTCTTGCATTGTTGAGATCTATTGTGCTGTGTAGCAGCATGGCTGCCGTTCAACGTGGCTGAAAGTCAAGGAAGAAAGCGCTATGACGCTGATATAAAGCATGGCTAGCAGCCATTGACAAAGCCAATAGCTCTCGTATTGCAGAGGCCTATTGGCTTTGCCAATGCTTGTTTTTTTTATTGCCGGGGGTATAGAGGGCATGCGGGTAGGGGGCAAGACAGAAGACGAAACGCAGCACTGCCCTGAGAAGTAGGTTTGTTGCTATTGTACACCTAGCCCTTAAATCCAGCCACGAGGAGGCTGACTTTTACAGAGGTGTACTAAGCAAATGAATTCAATCATTTAATGCAACAAGCAATTATTTCATACATACTGTCAAAGTTTCATTCATCCATTCCAGAAGTAATCCATGAATTTGTTTATCCATGCGTTCAATCATTCACTTGCATGTATCTCAATCCATTTATGAAGTCCACAATCCATTGCTTCTTCAAATCATGCATTCATTCAAGCATGTGTTTATGTGCTCTGATTCATTCAGTCACCAATGCATTTGTTTATCTGTGTATTCAATAATTCCCTTGTTCAGTCATGAATTCAACTATCCATGTGTGCATGCATTCAGCCATTCTTCCAAGCATATAATTGTTCATTCAAATATCACTGAATGCTTTCATTTATACATTTAATCATTTGCTTATTCATTCATTAGTTCAATCATTCATCCATACAATTATTGTTCAATGCATTTGTTTATCCATGCATTAAATCCTTCATTCAGTACTTGATGCAGTTTAGTTTACCCATGCATTTCTTTGTTAATGCATTCCTAAATAGATTAATTGCGTTCTCTTCTGTTAGCGGTGCCACGTGACTGGGAAGTGTCCCACTATTCCTGGAAAGCTCACACCCTCCCCCAGCCATCTTCAGATGCTGCAGCTTACATCTGGATGACACAGTTCTGTTTATATATCAATGGGATGTGCAACAGAGCTGGGGTAACGCACATCACCCAGCTGACAATTGGAGGTGCCTGATGCAAGGACCTGACGGAGAGTAACTTCCGGCTGTCACGCCCTTCAACAGCAGCAGGTTCTACAGCATGTTTATAATGCAGCTGAACGTGCAGGTCACATACACCCTGGGAGCTCTTGGGTTTAACGCACCTACAGCCAATGCAGGCAAACTGCAGATCAAAGGGTTTACTCTCAGTATGAAGGACCATGCAGTTACACCTGGACTCTGACTGATTCTGCCCCAGCCGTATCGACGTGAGGCATCTGCTTCTAGCTACACTTTTAGTTTTCCAGCTTTGTATAGCGCCTAATAGCATTCGTATGAGTGCTTAGAAATTTCACTTTTGGAAGATCAGAGCCCCGAGGCACACGAGGCAAGGCATCTTGCTCAGGATCACACCAAAGACAAGAGTTGGTAATTATGTGGCATTGGAGATGGAGCTGACAACCACAGAAGAGCAGTGTGAAGGTATGGGTGGGGTGCATACGGTTAAGGGAGAGATGTGCGGGTGCACCATGGGCAACGGAAGGGAAGGAGGGTAGGACAGGCCAACACCACAGACAACCAAAGGGAATGTGGGGGGGTGTATATGTACATATATATATATATATATATACACACATACACATATATATATATATATATATATATATATATATATATATATATATATATATATATATATAAAAATATATACGTATATATATATATACACACACCCACACCATAGACAACGGAAGGAGGGCCGGTGGGAGGAACAGGAAATTGGGGAAGCACACAAATGAATTAGGGGAGACTGAATACATTTGTGCCTGCTTTATGCAGTGTTTCTGGGAAAATCTGGGAAAATAACAAACCATAGAACAGGCCAGCAACCATAAAAAAACAACCATTTGCAATGCAATAAGTCTCGCATATTTCGAACAAGTTAATTGTCATCTTTTGACAACAGCGCCCACTAGCAAAAACAAAAAAAAAAACAAGTGGAAAATGAGAAAAGACGACAATAAAACAAAGATAGCTTAAAAAAAAAAAAAAACTTTGCAATTTTGTTAGTCCTGCTGGGCACGTTCTTGCCTGTCACAAGCCTTCTGTTTGCGGGGCACTCGAAGAAAAAATGAACAAAATAGTACCTCGATCACGTCTGGAGCAGCGGATGAGCACTAATTGAGTTCAAATCAATTAGTTCATGATCCCTGCTCCACACAGAGGAACGGAAATGATGCCAGACATGCCTTCATGAATTACGAGGCTGTAAAGAAGAGTGCCACGATAGCTAACAAATGGTGAGGGGACAGGCGGGCTGCAAGCCCTTTACTGAGCATAACAGCATCTCACATACGAGACACATGCGCAAGCGCATGCACTTGCAGGTTTGACCCTAACAAAACGACCCATACATGGACAGGTCAGACGAGCCCTTCTTGCACTATCTGCAGGGATCGGCAGTGCTTGCACTGGTGGCACTGCTGGGGTTTGTCTGCAGTGCCTAAAGCGGCTGCAGTGCTGTGATCTGCTGGATGCACTGCTGGGATCTGCATTGCTTACAGTGGAGGCACTGAGTTCTGTGGAGTAACTGAAGTGAATTGCATCGCTCAATGCGAAGGCCCTGCTGGGATCTGCTATCCTTACATTAGAGGCGCTCTGTTTGGTTCCCCAGTGCTTACATTGGAGGAACTGAACTGCGATGCTTACATTGGAGGCACTGCTGGGGATCCATGTTACTTTCAGTGATGCACGGTTTTTGTTTACATACTTACATTTAAAGTACTGCTGGGATGCCCAGGGATTGCAACAGAGGCACTATTATAGATGTCTGCATTCCTTACAGTAGAGGCACTGATAGGATTTCTCTGCAGTGCCTAGAGTGGAGGCACTGCAGGGAACTTCAGTGATTACAGTAGAGGCACTACATTGCCTATAGCACCTAAAATAATGAGCAGTAAAGGGACACAAGTAATGCATTCATTCTCGTGGGGGAGGGATAAACACATGTAGAGGAAGGACACCTACCAGGGGCGGCTCCTCCACTATAAACTAGATTTATTATCCTTTTGTTGTTAAAGGGGCGGAGCCATGGGGGGTGACGGGGACGAGGGGAGTGCACAGAGCACTCCCCTCAGTGCGCATCTGTGTTTGGTTGGCCATAACACTGTTTTGCTGGGTTGGAGAGAAAAGGCACAGGCTCCTAGTCTGCCTGAGACCGCCCTGGCTGGGTGCTTCAGCCAATCCTAACGCTGCTCTGAGCAGCGTCACAATGGGCTGCAGGGCAGGCTGGTAGCCTGTGGCTGCTAAGAGGACAGAGGAGCAGGGGCGCCGTGTGCAGGTAAGCTTTAAAAAAATATTTTTTATATTATTAATACTCCCCCCGCCGTGCGGCACCCCACCCCTTGTAACCGTGACTGACACCTACAGCAGCTAACTAATAAGAAGCAAAGAAATGAGGATGACACCAACCAATGGTAAGTAATGGGTGGGCTCTATGCCCACTTATAGCTAACAGGATGGGCTGTCTAGCCGAGCCCTAAAAAGGGCAAAATGGCTGAGAGTAAAAGAGGCCATAAGCCGGCAAAGACTGAGCAATAAAGGCAGAGAGGAATGTTAACGAATGAAAGAGAAAAGCATGGAAGAGCGACAAAAAAGAATGAGAAAGCGCAATACACGCAAAGAAAAGCAACAGAGAACGAGTGAGAAAATCTATAAACGCGACAGAGTCGATGAGAAAGAAAGAGAAAAGCAGGCAAACATGGCACGCAGAAAACGAGAAAGCACAAAAAAAGCAGCAAAGAATGAATGAAAAAGAATGACAGGTGCACAGAGAAACTGCTAAGAAAGACTGATAAATGCACAAAAAAGCAGCAAGGAGTGAATGATAAAGAATGAGAGATGCACTAAAGGCGGCAAGGAAAGGGAGAGAAATGCTCAAGACAGCTATAGGGAATAAACGAGAAAGGAAAGGGAAAAAGGCCGGCAAGTGGCTAAGGAGGTCAGTGGGCAGAGAAAGTGTTGAAGCGGAAGAGAGAGCAGGAGTGTGAGAGGGAGATGGAAGGTGGGAAGAGGGAGAGGAGGTTGAGACTCAGAGCCTGCGACGGCGCTGCAGCGGGGTCCGAAAGTGCAGCGCCTGGTCGGGGGACCGGGCCCAGGTCAAGGTTCAGGCGCTACAGTGCTTTAAATGGGCCGGTACTGTCCGGTACTGAGTACCGGCACTTTTTTATTTTGAGAGGAAGAGTACCGGCACATCTCAAGAAAAACGGAATACTTTTAATTGGAGAGTACCGGCACTTCTCGGAAACAAGCACTTTAATTTTTCCATTTCAAGCACTGGCTACACAGGAGCCAGGCGAAGCCTGCGGCTCCAGTCTTGGTACTGCACAGTGACAATTGTTGTAAGCCCCTAAAGTGAAACTTCCCCCAGGTTCCCCATAAATTAATTCTCGGCATGAACGTTATATTTTAATTGTTTTTATTATTTTCCAATAAAATAAAGCACAATAAGGTCATTTAACACTGCCCGTACTTCTGGCGGTCCCAGATGTGCATTAGCATCTGCCACATACAACTGAATTGCAGAAATCTTTCCAGCAGTGGCTGGTATATTCTTAAACGATCCCACCCCTTCCTACTACAGTCGTAAGGTAATGACGTTTATAAGAAGGTCATCACTTCCAGACTTCACTCTGACACCAGTCGCGAGGAGAATGGTGGTCGCCTCGCTCTGAGACCAGTGGTAGGTGGCGGCAATCCAGGTGAGAGATACCTCTGAAGGGTAGTCATCCCCGTGAGAGCGTAATTTTTCCCATTTGCATAATTAGCATGTTTATGCAAAAGTGTGATTTACATTGCTAAATAGCATGTGCATGTTAATCATTTAATTTGTAGTAGGTGACTGCATTTAGTCATTATGAGCAACACCCAAGTTAACACACTAAGGGGCATAGTTAAGAAAAGTAGCGCCGCACACAGTGTAGCGCCACTTTTCTTGCGTCCTTTAGTGCCCCCTACCGCCACCATGTGTCTGCTGTATTGAAAATACGGTGCACTATGGGGCAGTGTAGGGGGCAATAGCGTCATTTTTATGACGCTATTCATGTACTCTGCAGGAGTAGCACCAAACTTTTGGCGCTACTCTTGCAGAGTACATAGGGGCCCACTGTAAACAATGGTGTGCCCACTTTTAACGCCTGCTCTGAGAAGGCGTTAAAAGTGCAGAAAAACATGATGCAAGGAATTCTGTTAGATTTCCTTGCACCATTTTTTTTGCCCCCCCCCCTAATGGGGGAACGCCCCGTTTGCATACATTATGTCTGGCGCAGGCATAATGTAGTGCAAAGGGTTACAAAGTGGCGCAACGCAAGCATTGTGCCACTTTGTAAATATAGCGCAGCGATTTTGGCCTCATTGGGCCACATTGGTATAAAAAAAATTACGCTAATGTGACGCACGGAGGCACTAAGGGCTCTTAAATAAGCCCCTATGTAACCTAAGTTAGCCATATTTTTATTGCTAACTTGAATGGCAACTTTTACATGTTTAAGGCTGAGAGGCCTGCAAATTTCACTTTCCCTTGTTTTGCACGTTACGTGTACTTGCATTGCAGATGCTGTTTTTCTTAGACGCCTAGGGAATAGTTTATTATTATGTATTAGATACACTTATAGAACTGACTATATCCGACAATCTTAGTGTAACAATTCGAGGAGGTAGCCATGCAAGGACCACTGTTTTGCCTTGAGAAAGAGGGAAGTTTACTTGCTCCCAGATGCTGCAGCAATATGATTGGTTCCAGAGAGAGAGAGAGAGAGAACAAGCTGCAATGTTGCAAACTAATGCCTTGTTGAATATAATAGTGTGTGTTCCTTAGACTAGGAAGGAGTTGCCTGCCGACTTCGAAGTGAGACGACCCTTCTCATCTCTGCCGATCTTACCTTCCTGAGTGCAAAGTCTTAAGGCCTAAGCATTGTTCTTTTGTGGTCAGAGACCCTTATTTGGTTTTCTAAAGCTGACCGCTTATTCTGCTTGCCTAACCAACTGAAGTATATCCTTGTATATTTTGTATTATTTGCTTAATTGTTATTAATGTTCTGCTTTTTCTTATCTTAAAATATTGACTCTAGGACCATATAAACTTTTAATAATGATGCCTAAAATCTGTATACTTTCCAAATTATTGACCTTGATTGAACAAAAATTGTTAATAAACATCTTTTTAAACTTACTCAAATCTACTTGTTGTTTCCTGTTGAGTCCTGTTGATCTTCACTGTTTATGGGAATGTACATACATGAGTGCTCCTAACACTCTGTCCATGTCAAAGAGAAAGGTCCATATGGCCAGTGATGGTGTTTCTTTGATGATTATACTTGACGTTTGAGATTTAAGAATCCCTGCTCTATTACCCTGCTGTCAGATCACCCGTGAGTGGTAACTGTCCAATTGTGATCTGGACTGTGATGGATGTTCACATCGCTGTGAGACCATCTGTGAGTGGTAGCGGTCCAGGTGTGAGATACCGTTTAAAGGTTTGGTAGCCTTCCTGTGAGATGAGAGGTGGCAGTCTAGGTGGGAGATGTTGTTAGAAGTGTGGATCTGAGATCGACTGTGAGTGGTGGCCGTGAGATACCATTTAAATGGTGGTCACCTCACTGTGAGACTAGTTTTGACAATTCAGATTTGAGACAACCTGTTATTGATGAGACAGAAGTTGTGAGTCAGTGAGGACAGTACCCTACTGTAGACAGAGGTCTAGCTGCTTCACCAGCTATGAGTGACATCTGACCATCTGGGAGAGAATCCAGGAGTGACAGCAGTCAAGCTGTGATCTTTCTCTTCATTAATCCTTAAGTTACTTTATGCTTAAAAATCAATAAATGAGAATATTGATTTCTCCTATCAGTAATGGACTATTTAGTGTATTCTTTTTCTGATGTGTCGAGTCCTATAGGAGTTTCATGGAAAGCTAGGTCTTTGCAGAACGAAATCCTTTTTTAGGGCTATTTTGTACCTCGTAGTAAAAGACAGAACAAGCATTGGCAAAGCAAATAGATTTAATCTTTGAGACCTATTGGCTTTGTGCCATAATGTACAGCATCCTGATACTATACAGTTTGACTAATAAGAAACAAAAGGCTTATAACTTGATTAGCCATGTCATTTAGCATGCATGCGCCTACAAAATGACACAGCCACTTTTTTCTTTTTATTTGCTGATCACAGTTGGAATGGCAAATAAAAGGAAAAATGCATAAAAGCATTTGTTTTTAAGCCAGATGGGGGGATCAACACGGAGAGCTCAGGCAGGGCAACATGGAAGGCAAGGGTGGTGGAACAACACTGGGAGGCTGGGGAGGAGGAGCGGTGGTTAACAGAGAAGGAGAGCACGGGTGGGAGAAGCAAAATGGAGGGCGGAGATGGAAGTAACACAAATTGTGGGTGTGGGGAGCAGAAGCAAAGAATGAGAGAGCAACATGGGGCAGGTGGGAGATGAGCACAGCGGTGAGAAAACACAACGAGAGAGAGCAAACCATGTGGGGGCAGGAGAAGCTCACAGATGAACTTGGGCAACATGTAGTGCAGAGGGAGAAAAGTACACAAGGGAGACAGCTGCAAAATACATACACTCTCGTGGAGTGCTTAATCAAAAAGACAAAATAGGGCTAAAGCAAGCAGAAAAAGCATGGAAGCCAACCAATCAAAAGAGATGGTAAAGAGTCTTTGGCACATGGGAGGGACAAACACAAGATTGACAAGCTGGAACACAAAAAAGGAAACAGGAAAATGAGAATGACAGGAAAGCCAACCAATGGTAATCAGTGGGGCGGCCTCCAAGTCCCAGTATATCCTTGGTAAGCTGGGCTGAGGGAGTGTGTTGGTTGCATGTCTTTTCTAAATGAAAGGTTTATTTGAGTGTCTCTGGAGCTGTCTGTCCATAGCAATCTTCCTTCCTACTGGATACATCTGCTAAGTAAGAATAAGCACCTTCTTACTTGTAATGGAAACCTTTCTTATGCCACAGCTTTAAAAGTTTGATTCACAAAGGTATTTGTAAATTTTGCTAAGGTACTGAAATGCCTTCATTTTTGAGTGAAATCCACATTTTCAGTTCACAGAAGGTGATTTTTCTCTTGTAAATGGTTGTGTGTTGGGATGGAGAAGTCCCTCGTATGATGACAGATGTCCATTCTTGCCCATGTGCCACAGCTGCAATGATATCTGGATCCTTGGTGCTGATTGTTTTAATCATTGGCAAACACAAATTGTGCATGAGTGCCATGACATTAGCTTATCTCACGGAATGTGCTCTTGTTGGGCCAGGAGGGGCATCCAAAGTGCTACACTCATGGTGGTGAAAGGCTACTGCTTTTACCAAAATTAAGTACCATGAGCATTGTGGTGGTATCATACCATGTAGTAATTAGTAGGAGTGAACAGGCATTGTACCCGTGTTGCTGGAGTGAGGTCTACAGGAACACTTATATAAAGCTTTGTTTCTGTGTGCTTAACTCACCCTTGCCTTACATCAAGTTAATGTGACACTGGAAAGGGGTCTAGACACATTTTAGGAAGACGGGGCTGAAGAGAGAATCCTAAACATTAGGTCTGTGGCCCTTGGATGACCCTTAGATGCACATATCACTGTAGCTGACATCCAGGTGTGAACTTCTAGTCACACCTATGGCTTGTTTTGTGGGGCTATCAGATGTGGAGTTGCTCCTGCTTTGATCCACTGCTTCCTAGATCAAGGGCAGGACAGTCAAGTGGTCGCTACAAAGGGAAACAGGCCCCCAACACAAACTTAAAAGACAGACATTAAATAACATTTTTGTATTTGGAAGTCGACTAAAGGGACGTTTAGGTTCCAAAAATTGTCAACTGTCAAGCAGCCAGATGAGCTGTATGTCAAGGGGGAGAAGCTCTGAAAGAGTTCTACCTGTGACCAGGCCTGGCCTCTAAGGTCTGCCAGTCTCCCAGCTGGTTGTGGGGACATCGCCCAGGGAAATCCAAGAACACCTGCCCTGGAGCCTGGAACAACAGTGCCTGCCTCCTTGCCAAGACCAGTGTGCCCGGTGAGGAGGAGAGCTCTGGAGGGAATGAGGTCTAGTGGGGGACCCTGGCAAGTGTGATGTGTGAGGAAGCAGCTGCTGCACTGTTCAGGTCATTGCCTGTGTGCAGATCAAAGTTTACAACCTCATGTACCAGAGTAGGCCACCATGAAGATTGCCTTAATGCTGTCCTGATCGGGCCGTAGCCCAGGTGCTGAGTAAAGTCAGCCATCCCTATGCCGGGTGGGGGGTGCCATGAAGACTGCACTACGGCCTTGCCAATCTGGTCATAGTCAGTGTACGGTGTGAAGACGGCCACCCCGTATGCCAGAAGGGGCCCCTCTGAAGAGCAAAGCAAAAACCTGGATTTGCTGTTGCTGAGAGGGAAAATTGCTGCGGTGACCAGTAAGTGCTTGAGCCTCCCCTGAAGCATCAGAAGCTGAGCGATGATCCCTCTACCTATGAGAAGGATCCCAGGAACTTACTGGGCCACTGGAAGAAGTGCCACGGATGGCCAGCTTCCTGGGAACTCCAGTAAAGCAACCCCGGTAGCAGCAGGTAAGAATGATGGCAGGGTCGAAGGGCACGGGGAACTTGTTCTGCCTCATAGTGCCATGGGGCTGGAACACCATTTACTTTGTGAGAGTCAGAGTGGGACTCCTAAGACTCGGACCTCTAGTGGGCCTAACCTGAAACTTCCCCATTGTCAATTGGGCATAACCACTACCAACAGAGAGAGGGAAGCCAAATGCAGGGACCTGCCTATCTAACCCTGGAGTACTGACCACAGGAGGGCTGTTAGTGTTGTTTGTGTATGCCATGTGATTATATGTTCATATATAAATACTCCTTTTTCATAAAAGCAAGTATTTGACTGAACAATCATTTATTAGCGCTATTGAGTTACGGGCATGTGTTCCCCCCCTGCATCTACCTCCACTCCCACATCGAGAAGCCTTGGACTGCTTGACCCACGCTACTATTGAGAGTCAAGTGCTGAAGGGGAAATTGGAGCAGTTGCTCAGCTTTCATATTAGGCCCCGGACATTGAAAAGAGAAGGTGCCAATGTCCATAGTTCCCCCAGTTATTCCTGCTTGCCCCATGGCCCTCTGAAGGGGTTCTGAAATGGTCATTTGAAACATTCTGCCAGTGTAGTGCTACTTCCAAGTGAGCAAATCTTCACTTCTGGGCAAATGTGTAAGTACTCTAGCGTAGAAAAATGTATTAATACTTACAAACCCGTAGGTTTGTAGTACATTCCACTGTTTGAAAATATTTGCACACGTGAGTTGTCCAGAGAATCTGTGACAGGTACAGATTCTCAGGCATACTTCTACGATTTTGTCGAAATTCACAAAAAGGCAGACATTTAGTAGGTGCAAGCAGAGGGCCCGCAGGCCAATTCAGGAAACCTTCGCTTCCATGAAGCCAGAAGAAGTTGTAGACTCTGCCAAGTCAAAGATTTCACACCCACCCAAAAAGACTGTCCAGCAACAGGATAGCTTTTCCGGCCACGAAGGTGTCCCCAAGGGGTGGGACATCCTGCTATTGGAAAACATTTGCATTCTTTAAGGTATGGTGAGGACAGGCTGGAGAACCCAGTAGCTCCAGGACAGTGGTGAAGAGGGTGGATGACATGGTGGGAAGGACTCTTGTGGCAGTGGAGGATGGAAGGGTGTGGGTGGTTCAAGGTGCCTGCTGAGGAGATGGCTCAGACAGAAGACCCTGCAACTGAAGTCCAATGCAACATGGGGGGGCAGTTTCTCACCACACAAATGGGTGCTAGAGCTGTCCCTCTCTTTCTTAAAACTTTGTAAAATGTACACATCGCAAACATCACGATATTGTTGATCAAATGCTTCACAAATTCACATACCCGTATTTCCAATGTATAGAAAGTTAAAGCTATGTCTGTATGAGTAAATGTTTTGGGTTAGGCAGCAAGTGATTGTTGAAAAAAACCCAGTTTATCATTGCGGATTTCTCATAGCTCAGGCTCAGGGGCATATTTAAGAAAGGAGGCACCCCTTTCCGCCCCCCCCTTCCGCCAGCATGTGTGCGCCCTATTTACAATACGGCACACCATAGTGCAGAGTAGGTGGCAATAGGGTCAGAATTTATGACGCTATTTGAGTACTGTTCAGGGTTAGCGCCAACATTTTGGCACTAACCCTGAACAGTACATAGGGGCCCATTATAAATTACAGTGTGCCCCCTGTTAATGCCTGCTCTGAGCAGGCGTTAAAAATGTAAAAAAAAATGACGCAAAGAAATCTTTAGATTTCTTTGCACCATTTGTTCGATACTCCCTAACGGGGGAACGCCCCCGCTTGCATACATTATGTCTGGCGCAGGCATAGAGTGGTGCAAGGGGTCACATAGTGGAGCAATGCATGCATTGCACCACTTTGTAAATATGGTGCAGCGTTTTTGGCCATCTAACGTCACATTAGCATTAAAAAAAAAATGATTCTAGGCCCTCTTAAATCTGGACCTCAGTTTTCTAATTCACTCAGTTCCACAGAAGGAATAATAAATATTCATCTTGTATGTTTTTTAAATATTAGATATTTGTATTCTTTTTTATCCATAAAGCAAAATGAGAACAAAACAAATCAAAGCCACAAAGAAGACAAACCAGGGGATATCAACTTAGACAAATGGTAAGAGGTTTACAGCTTAAGAAATGACAGAAATAATTATAGTATCTGATCAAGTGGCTATTCCAGGATATAATAACCGAAGCAATGAGCTATACATGTTCCATTAGATATACCCAAGCATATTACCCAGAAAAGACTTGTTTAGAAGTCATATGTAGCATATACCCAGGATTCAGAAAACAAACATTAAAAAAGAGGACAGAATGAACCTAAAAGAAAGTAGAAAGGAAATCCACAGGTACAGGATCATAGTAGTAATAGGAAGACCTATGGTCCTTTGTTATTTACTTTGTGTATTTACCTGTTGTGTGTGCTCAGACCTTAAAGAGGGCAGGGGGCAAACAGAACTGTTGTATATGACGTTTACAATGATTAACTCTTGCTTCAGGGATGCACCCAAGTCTTCCCGGTGATTGAACACTCTGTCCTGGTGACACATAGAGCCTGTGGCTAAAGATTGGGGCATTTGTTGCACAGAAGGATGTTGTTGCATTGGTGGGTGTATGTGTGTGTGTGTGTGTGTAATCCAGGCTCAATAGTATGTTTAGAAAGCTTTTTAGTCACAATAAAAAGAAGCAAATCTAGAATAAATCAGTCATTCTTGTTGAATGAGGCTTCGGCTGGTGAGCCTCAGATATGTTTTGAGCACATAGTGACTTTGATTGTCAAGATTTTGTCTTGAAATTCTCAAAAGATTTCACAGTATTCCTGGGACTGTTCTAGATTCCCAGGAGTACTCAAATGTGAAAGTACATTTGCAAATAGAAATATCACACTAAAACTCTTTTTTTAGGTCTGGCAGCATTGTTTAATGAACAAAAAATATAAATCAAAAATACACATACATGTACATTCATTAAGGGTCTTTAGTTTAGCTCTTTTCATCCTACGCTGTCATTCACATTTTGCTTTTAACCCCCATAGCATACAGCAAGGGGCAGAGGGTCAGGTCAATTCGGCCATTGCCCTTCTTGCACTGAGTGATGGCATATTGTCTGGTTATATGTGCACATCTGTCTAAAAAGAAGTGCCAGATATTTTTCTCTTTCTATTCTTTCTATTATCTTTATTTGTTATCATCATTGCTTGTTTCAGGTGGCAGTAACTCTAAACCAATAATACATGTTGTTTGTGCCAATAAGAACTGTATTTTCCTGTGATATTGATTACAACTAGAAAGGGTTTGTATACCTGTTCCAATTGCATCTGTCTGCTAGTAAGAAAGTCGTAATGTTCCATTAAAATTATATGCAATGGTTAATTTATTTGTAAATTCAAATTTGTTACAGCAAGCAAATGCCCACCACCTTTAGACAACTGCAGGTTTTTTTCTTCTTTTTATTCTTGTGACATATATTTACAACGAAAAATAAAAATAACAATTGAACCAGCTTGCCAAGACACGAGCTATTGGCTTTGCGTTGACAGATGTGATTCTGGCCCTCTGTTATTTGGCTGTTTGTATCTTTCTTCACTGTGTTGCATTTTCTGTTGATACTGGAAACATGCCTCCTTCGAGCCCCTGCTACATTCTTGTATGCAACACGAGGAATCATTCCTGAAATGAATTGACCTTTTCCTTGCAGAAATTCCAATTTACCGGTTCTCTACTGGACTCAGTTAAAGTAAGTAGGATGTCAGACATTGGGCACAGGCGACTCCTCCACTATGGCAGAGGAGCGTCACCTCACTGATGAAAAGCAGAAAAATAAAGGGATAAGAAAATAATTGTATTATTCCTTTATTTTTCCGTCTTCTTAGGGTGGTATAGGCCAGCCTCTTCCACCTCAAGTGAAGGAGGAGGGGTATGTGTCAAACGGCCAAACTGACATGCGCGCTTAGAAACTCTCCACCCTACTGTATTTTACAGACGGGTGGAGACCAAGAGCAGTGCCCCACTCTCCCCCTAAGCTGCATTTCTGCCTGCTCAAGCCAAATACGGCACACGAAGGGTCGTGATTGGTTGGGGAGAGAAGAGGACACGGCTGGAGCGGAGCAGCACATCGCTTAGGGGCAGATATGTTAAAAAAATAAATAACTGCCCCCCACAACCAACACCTCCTGCTCCGTGCGCTGCCTCCCCACTCCGCGCACTTCCCCCCTAATTGTGGTAGTGGTAGCGACTGGCATTGGGTATGTACGACCAGTGAAAAATTGAAATATTGCAATTTTAAATGGTTAAATAAAATGCCACAGAAAACCAAAATGCACAGTTAATTAGCAATAACTAGATTAAAGAGACAAGGGAATATAGAGGCTGTTGTCCATAGCAGATGACATGTTTCTCCTTTGTGCTTGCATTCCTCCAGTTCTACTTTTTCTACTAAACATCTCAACCCATTTAATATTTTTAGCTCCTAATTTTTCCAGCAGCTGCTCTTCTAGTCAACATGTCAAAATAGAAATTATCCGCACCTGCCCTGTCATCTAAAGAAGCAATCAATGTGCTGCGATGCTACCTCTACCTCTCATTTCATTCAGAACGCCCAGGAGCTGTGCCAGATCTGATTCCAGAGTCACTCTCATGAATATATGGTTCACTGAGCCTTGTTGGCTCGCACTCGAGATGCCGGTGATGACAGGCTCAACTCTGCATGCCTGGCACAAACGTGCTCAAGTAAATGTTTTTACTGAAATGGATGCCTACAGGGTCATACTGTCCTCACAAAACGGAAGCACACCTGCCATCACTAAATATATTCATAGCAAAAATACCAAATGGTATTCCACCTAAATATCGACTCAACAATATTGCCTGGGCACAATATCATAGACAAAACCCACGACTACAAAAATATTGAGACCCAAAATATTGAAGGTAAATATATTTTTTACCGTTTCACGGTAAAATCGACCTCTATAATATTGTTTATTGATAGTTTTTTATTATGGAGTTCTATTTTATTATGTTTTTATTTCATTATAGATATTATTGTGATATGTATGTTCATTATTATAGTGATGTATATTTTTGGGTTGCCACGTTTATTCGAGGATTGTGTGGGTAGTGTTTTTGATATATTGATTTAATGTGAACTGATTAATATGGTAAATGTTTTGTATCGTTTAATTGTTATTTATTTGTTTAAATGTTTAATACATTTTAATTCCATATTAAATTTTTATTTCAGGTTGTGGGGTCGAAATATTGATTGGGTGGGTAATATTTTTTATTTATATTAGTAAACTGAGGTTAATTTATTAATGTATTCATTGGGTAGTTTTTCAGGAAGTGATTTATTTCCATGTATGAATATTAATAACATTTTAAAATAAGTTTATATATTTTCAAATAAGCTTTAGTATTTTTAATGATTTGTGGCATAAATTGGGCTAATAGGTTGGTAGATTTTTAACTATGAATTTATATTTAATTAAAAAATATATATGTAAAGTATAAGAGAATAGAAAATAATGGCCCATATTTATACTGTTTTGCATGAAAAAGTATAGCGCCGGCTAGTGCCATTCCAAGATGCCAGCCGGGCGCCATATTTATGGGATGGCGCTAGCCGGCACTAAGGCCCTGTTAGCGTCAAAATACATGCCGCTGACCAGGTAGGGAAGGTGTAGGGAAAACTGGAGGTTGTGTGTGAAAGAATGGTGCTAGTCAGGTTAGAGTAAAAAAAATGACTCTAAGCTGACTAGCGTAATTTGTTTGACGCACAACCCCCATGGACATGACTTCTGTCTTGGTAAAGACAGGAGTCATGCCCCCCAGCCCAATGGCCATGCCCAGGGGACTAATGTAGGGGGGCCCACGTTAGGCCCCCCATGGCACTTTAAAAAATAAATGAATAAATATTTACCTGTACTTACCTATACTTACCTGGGACAGGGTCCCCCATCCTCCGCTGTCCCTTTGGTGTGGGTGTTCCACCACGGAAATAGGCCCACAAGTCCCGTAATGCCTGCCCTGAACCAGGTGTTAAAAAATGGCGCAAAGCAAGCTTTGCACCATTTTTTGACCACTCCTCTCCCGTGCGTGATTTTTGCATGGGAGGATAAATGAGGCGCTAGGGCCTTAGAGTTCTTTTTTGCCCCGGAAAGCCTACCTTGCATCTCATTGACACATGGTAGTTTTCTGCAGGCAAAAAATGACTTTAACTCCAATATTTTGGCGCGAGACATGTCTAACACCAAAATATAAATATGGAGTTGAGTTTGCGTCGGATTTGCGTAAAAAAAAATGACGCAAATCCAGCACAGACAGAGTATAAGTATGCCCCCAAATCTGTGCTCTCAGAATTAGTTTCCTCGCTCAATCAGCCATAAGTAAAGATCAAATCAGTAGACAAAGGGACATTCCATTACAGGGCAGTGAATGATGCATGAATAGTGGCACCTCCATACAGTAGAGCTCTGCAGTAGAAACCGCACCCTTTCCTTTAATTTTGTATCCTTTGCTGTAATACTGTACATTCAAGCTACAGGACCTTCTGCTTACTCTGGCTACTTATTAAAAAGAAGGGGTATGGTTGATAATTCAGAAATGTAGTTTTGGATGCTAAACATTGAGTGTGCTATGCGTCTTGGGGGTGAGGGGATACCTGTGCTGTTGCAAAGGTCAATATGTTTTGGTCTCATTTTACAGGTCAGAACTCTAAGGTGGCAATTTGGCAGATGTCCAACATTGAACACATCTTGTCAATGCCATAGTGGAGGCCCTGGCTCTTGTGGAATGAGTATGAAGACCCACAGGATGTTCCTTCTTGGCCAAAGCATAAACACAATTTTATGCAGAGGACGATCCGTCTGGACAAGGTTATTTTCCGAACCAATCTTCCTGATGAAGATCAGGTACTAATGTCTAAGCACAAAAGTTTTCCAGGGAGGGCCCTTTCTCCCACTCAGTCCTGCGGGACAGAAGCCACGTACCAGCAGATGACAGAAATTGCTGGAAAAGTACTGAATCCAGGATGGTGCCTGGTGGAATTCAAAAGGTGAGGAGTCTACGGTTAAATGGAGTGCCCACCAAGGAGTGGCTTACCAGAGGTAAGTAAGTTGAGTGCTTGTGCCAAATTACATTTCTATAAACAGAGGGCAACGTTTTAACTTGATATAACTAGAGGAGAGGTTTGTATTCTATCAATTTCAGAACTTCCATGTGACAGCATTTTCCATTATTCTACTCTCTATCCAACATACGGTTCCCTCACACTTGTTCCCATGAAGTGGGAAGTTTTTTTTGTCCCTGAAAGCAACAAAAGATTTGTTGATGTGATGTTTTTAGCTTTGACAGATTTGCCATTTGTTAAGACATTTAGGGGCTCATTACGAGTTTGGCGGTTCATGGACCCCCATGTTGGCAGTGGCGGTCTGACCGCGAACAGGCTGACGGTGAAGACTGCAAAAGTATGACATTTTACAGTGATGCAAACAGAATACAGCCAAAGCACCATCGGCAGCGCCAGTGCGGTCAGACCACCGCCATCGATTGGAGCCACCAACAGTCTGGCGTAGACCATGTTTTCGCCGGACACATTACGAGGTTGCACACTGTCAACATTTCCGCTGCGGTCGGACAACCACGGAACCCCAGGAGGAAGTGAACTGTATAAAAGGAAACACTCACCTCCAAGAAGCCATACTCGTCTGTCTGTATCCACCATGGAACCAGAACTAGATGTCAACCCGATGCTCCTTCTCGCAGAAAGACAACGGACTCAACGCCGCCGAGGACAGCAACAACCGTAAGTACACACACTCACCCGTTACATTTGTTAAATATTACATTTTGTACAGCTGCATAACATAACATAGGGAAGGGGGTCCGAGTGCAACACTCACATGTAACAGTATAGTATCACATACAGCAACAAAGACACCCACACATACACAGCATGCACACTGCAGCCAGCACACACACACACCACATGTCATTGACACACAGTACGCACGGCAACACAGCACAGGCCAACCTCACAGAATGCCATACAACATACAAAATCATAACAATAACACCACAACCCCACAAATATAAACACATGTCACACACACAACTAACACCGGCCAGAGACTCGACACATACTCAACACAATGTACAACCATCTGTGAAGGAACACACACAATTACACCATCATACAACCTAGCAATGGAGACACACATCACACACATACATCACATTGAACCTATTATACCATGCACAATACAGGCAAATTCAAACAGTCAAAGCACACAAAGCCACACAGCACAACAATAAACACATATCAATACATACACAACACAATACCATTACAACAACATTTCTGCTACATACACATACCCATCACACAACACACACCCTATCCCTGGGGGACAACAGCACTGCACACAACATCACAGGCTGATAAAACAATACAGAAAGCTGCACACACACACACAAATACTGGCACACAACCAATGTCAGCCAGGAACAACTTGGCATCAAGGGGGCAGGCAGGCACCTCAGGGATTCTTGGGTGCGGTGGAGGGGGCGTTTGGGTTTGGGCTTGGGGGTGGTGGGAGGGTATGGGTTTGGGCTTGGGAGAGAGGGATTTAGGCTTTGGCTTGGGCGGGGCATGGGTCCTGGCAGGTAGTGGTTGTATGAGGTTTAGGTGTGAATGTCTTGGGTGTCTGTTTGTGGCAGGTGTGCTTGTGGGTGGTGGGTATCGGGTGGGTGAGTGAGGGCATTTATGTGTCTTGGGATGAGGGGGTGGTGGAGGTGCTGGGGGCTGAGGGGGGTGGAGACGCTGGGGCATGCCGTGGTGGGCGGATGGGTGGCTGTCTGTTGGCATGTTGAATGCAGGTATGGTTGATGTGCTGCATGTGTCAGTGGTTGTGGTGATTGGGGTGGATGTCTGAGGGACTGCTGGGGTGCTGTCTGCAGGTAGGATGGGTATGGTGGCTGGATCAGTGAATGTTGGTGTGGTGTCTGCAGGTGTGTCAGGTGTTGTGTCTGTGATGCTGAGGTTGGTGGGGGTGTCAGGGAAGGTCGTGACTGTTGCTGTGTCTGCACGTGGATGTTGTTTGTGTGCATGCCGATGGTGTGTTTTGTGGTGCTTATGTTTGTGTGTGCTTCCCTTGTCTGTTGAGGTGGATGCATGTGAGTCTGTCTGTGTGCTTTGGCTGGGTCGGTGAAGGGGGGGATTCGGACTGGGAAGAGCAAGGTGTAGTGGTGGGGGGCGGTAGACAAAGGGTGACTGGCTGTCATCAGTGTGGAGGCCAGAGTCCGAAAAGATCTCTGTAGGCCAGTCAGTGTGCTGTGAATGCCCTCCAGGAATGCATTGCTCTATTGGATTTGAGTTGCCAGTCCTGGGTGGCATTCACAATCGTCGACTAACCCACAGAGATTGACCTCAGGGAGTCAATAGCCTCCTCACTGAGGGTAGCAGGGCTAAGAGGGGCTGAAAAGGAGACACCCACCCTCTTGGATAGGCTGTCACGGCCAACTGGGTGGGGAGCTACAGGGAGGGCACTGATAGAAAGTGGGGTGGTGGCCAGAGATGGTGCTGGGGTGGTCCAAGATGGGTCTGCCACCACTAGGAAGTGGCCACTGGAGGAGGATTCCAATGAAGATGTACTGGATCAGGTCTCCCCGTGCCACTCCCCTCCCCTCGGGGCCACTAGGTCCCTCCGTGTCTGTGGTGTCATGACTGGAGGTCTGTGGCCAGAAGCTTCCCTACTTATCTGTGCCTCATCTCCTTTCCCTGCTGGTGCTAAAGCTGAAAAACAGAAAGTGAAGTAGGGTAATTACATTCACAATAGTGCGCCTCCATCATACATTACACATAAGTCTCATTACATCCTGCTAACCAACACCCCCAGTGAGTGCCAGTTAAGTGCCAACATCATGTCACAACAAGATACATTGTATCTCCCTCAACAAAAACATTGTAACACACCAGCTAAGCTACCAAACTCACACCTCCAATTCCATCATGTAAGTTGACCTATCACACTGAACATAACATGACAAGGTGACTTTACCACATGATAAAGGTTCCCTATCCACAACAACATAGTCAAGAACCAATCAAGCCATAGTTCCAAATTTGAGAATGCTTTCCACTATTCAAATACACAAACTGAACACATGCAAATACTTAACCCTGATGTCATGTACCAGGCAATGAAACATGTTGTAAAGTAAAGGCAAGCCAGCCTGGTGTAGACAAGCCATACCTTCTTCATTTCTCCTAGTAATTGTTATTCAGAATGGGCAAATGCAAACATGTAGCACCTCAAATTGGCATACATAACAAGTTTAAGGTCAAAGAGTCAGAACATGTCACACACACGTACCCATAGTGATGTATCAAGGATTGTAAATACATCGTGGACCAAGGCATCTAGGTCATTGGTCTCCAGAGAACAAACATTATCAGTCACGTAAGGGCCAAGTAAGATCAGACCTATGTCTCACACACAACCACAAGTTGTCAATTAATTGTATCATGCAAATAGACCACTGTACCGTGCAGAAAGGTGACATTCAAGCTTAACAAATCATGCAATTATTCCATCAATAACCCACTGATTGAGTGGCAACATCACTACCCACACATCAGACATGGCAAGCCTCACATCTGTCTGTGGAGAAATCTCAGAACCAAAGCACATGTGAAGCTAACATGACAGGTACACCAACCATGATGCAAACCAAAAGCTTAGATACATATACAATACCACTCCCGTGTATGTGAACTACCACACCTTCACCACATAGGAGTAATTGCAAACAATAGGTTCCCAAGCAGCCAGGACTCAGTTGACATATCCTTCATAGCAACAGGAAGTATGTATATAACTATTGCCAAAGTTGAATCATGACAGAACCTTTCAATCATCATGATGTTGCCAGCCAAAATATTGTTAAGAATGTAACTGTGAATAGACTACCTTTGCCTCTGTAACATGCCCACAGCACTATGCCCAAGGACAATGGCGTTTAGCCACTTACAGAACATTAGCATGGTACTAACATTCCTACCTCTGACACCAATATACGTGTTCCAATAGAAATGTTGCAATACCTTAATGGTATCCACCATGAATGTTGTCTACTGTGATGAGACATCCCAAATGTCTATGTACATGCCTCACTTACCAAGGGGATCACCTTGTAACAGGTGTGAAGACGTTAAGCTTGTATGTCATGTGACATGTCAGATGGCAATCACAGCCTTACATGATGCTGTCACTCATCAGAAAGCATTTGAAAACTAGAGATAACTTTAATATGTCTGACTCTATTTTGCACATAGACATGAATCATGGAAGATTGCAAAGGACAGAGAACAAGGACCTAGACACCTTACTATCATGACATTGGGAGAATTGACATGTAGGTGGGTATTAACATCCACCAAGGTATGAAAAGCTATATAGTGGCACATTTATGACACAGTCACATGTGCACCATTATATGCCATTGTACTGAGGCAACAACATAGGTGAGTAACATGTCTCAAGATACATTATATATGCACACCTGTGTGCTATAGATGGCTACTGTACATCAATGTGTTCACAGGAGATCTGTGACACCTTGCACTTACCATATTGTCAGAGCGAACGATCTGTTACATCAGCCTATAACCTGGTAAAGGGGTGAACTTGTATTAGGTCTGTATTTACCCCCTTGTAGCTGCTGTGGTGCCTTCAAACGCCCATCCAACGCAGGGTGGGCCACTGTCAAAATGCAGCCATTAGGGGGTCATGATCTGATAGGCACCCCGTCCTCATTGGGAGGACATCTCCAGCTGGGCCTCTGCAGTCTTCCAGGCCCAGCGTCTCAGGTCCTCCCACCTCTTCTGACAATGGGCACTCTGCCAGCTGTGGACCCCAAGGGACCGCACTTTTTTTGGTGATGGCACGCCAAATCCCCTTCTTCTGATGGGCGTTGACCTGCATGGATGACATAGACAAGAAAAGAATGTCATGTCCACACGTACCATACTAGAACAAGCAATGTAAATGACAAGTTAGTGCAACAAGCAAAAAACACAGACTGTCTTCAACATTCCCCTCCTCTGATAGATGAGCATATGCAGTCAGGCCATATGTGAGGATGAAACAGGCATACAACATGCATATCCAGCACCAGCTGTCGTGGTATCACGTATGACCAGACAGCAAACACATCACACTTTGTAAATATGGTATTTCAGGAGGAGTCTGGTATACCAACTTCACTAATCATGTACAACAGTCACAAGGTGGGTCAGGGAAAATACATCAAACACTCAACACAATGTCTGAGGACTCAAAATCTGTCACCAAACATAAGTACATGCCCATGTACTCACACATACTACCACAACTTTGGCACCCTACAGACTTTTAGGACACAATCAGAAACATAGCCCATCAGCCTTTGCTTAGTATAACAAAGGATAGTTGAGCTAATTAAACATGTGGATATGGTGCACTTACCTGTCCCTCTGGTGCACCATAATGGCAATATCCACTGCAGTAGTATCCACCTGCCGCCATGAAGACTTCAACCAGCGGTCATAGCTCATTTCCTAATGTCCAGTACAGTAGTTCAGGGAGCTGCCATTTTAAGGTCCTTAGATGGTCGGGAATGTCAATTTATAGATGCGTCACAAGGTCAGAAACACAATTACCGCATAGATCTTTTTTAGGGCTGGCATAGAGCAACCAATATATGAATATGTAGTATCAACAGACATCTTATAATATTTATGAGATAAGAGCAAGTATCATTATTGGCATAGTCTGCACCCTCATGGCATTTGGTGAGATAGTGTCAGTGCCTTTTAAATGTGTAACATGGTAATAATGTCAATGTCACAGAGACTTGTAGTGACATGCGCATCCATTTCCAAGTCATATATGAGGAAAGGTGATGACATTAAAGAAATAATCCACTATTTATCTAGGTATGTGCTATGTACCATGTATGAACAATTTCATATGGAATGTCCGAGCATTATGTGTGACATATATTTTCACATTTTCAATGGACACAATGAGTGATAGACATAACTTCTTGTTTTCTCTCACAAGGTTAGCCTGGAATGAGAAGGGTCAGACAACCTCCAGTGTACAGTCCACTAGCAGACCTGCAGATCATGGAGGATCGACATGCCATTCAGATCTATCACCTGGATAGGCAGATAATCATGGATCTCTGTCATCAGTTGGAGCCAGATCTGATGCTTGCCATTCGTCATTCCAATAGCATACCACCCATTGTACAAGTCATGTCAGCGCTGCACTTCGTAGCCACAGGCTCCTTTCAAAATACCGTGGCCCTAACTGCAGGGATGTCTCAGCCTTTGTTCAGTCTGGTCTTGAAGGCTGTTCTGTCTGCATTGTTGAAACACCTGGACAGCTACAACAGATTTCCACAACGTGAAGATTTGGCCCATGTGAAGACTGATTTCTAGGCTTTGGCACACATTCCACATGTAGTGGGAGCCACTGATGGTACCCATGTAGCTTTGGTTCACCCAAATGGCAATGAACGGATGTATCGGAACAGGAAGAGCTTCCACTCCATAAAGGTCCAAGTAGTCAATTTGGTGGACCTCTACATTTCTCAAGTATGTGCAAAGTACCTGGGTTCAGTCCATGATGCTGTCGCGTAGGCTCTCATTATCCTAATGAGACTACTGGATTTTTGGGCGGCAAGATCGCTCACAGTGTGGGGGACTAAGTCTGACCCACGGCGAAGGACCCTTGTTACCCCAAATCCGGGTTGAGCTCCGGCTAACTAGCAGGGCCTTATCTCTCCCAAAAGGAAGGGACAATTGGGCAGCCGAGCGCATGACATCTTAGTGCTTCCCAGGGAAGTTGTGGTCACTCAGGTCACAACCAGTTCTCTCATACACAGTATGGTCTCATATATAAATGACAAAGGCAGTTTGAGTTTTAAAGATTGGTTTAATAAAACGACTGCATTTTAGATAACAAGGCATGAGCCGCAATAACCAGAACCATACAACACAGTAGGATTGAAATAGTACTGAGGAGAGTGAAACATAAGAATAATGCTATCATAGTGCAACTAGATTACATTCTCTCTCTAAGTTATAGTTTGAGCACAGCATCTGAAGCTCTAAGCCTGCCTTTCAGGTTCCCCAGGGAGGACATCGACCCTCATACCTGAGCAAAGGCCTGTGATCGGGATCAGCATCTGCAACAGGGCAGTCAGCATCTAGTTGTGGGTTCCTGGTTGGAATCTCCCTCTTACGTGTACCAGGACTGGGAAGTGTTTTTATAACTAACACGCCGGTGTTCTAAGAAACGTCCCTACGTAAGAATGTGTACTTTCCACAAACCCTAAAGACTAAACTTCTACCACATCTAACGGCAATGTACCAGACTGTATCCTTGACTGAAGCACAGAGCGAGCAAGAATGTATTGTTTGAGAACTTCAGTGCTGACGTAAGCTAAACAGTGTGATAGAAGAAAATAAAACAAGACTGTGAAACTGGTTATTGTAAAATAACAGTGCGAGGCTAAATAAAATGCATCTAGGGCAAAGTGCACAGAGGCCTAATACTTTAAGCAAACGCGCAGAAAGCTACATTAAAAATGGCTACACTACAATGCCTTCATCATGTGGAACAGCAATATCCCACCGCAAATGACACAACAGTACACAGAGAGGGCCTGGCTGGTAGGTAAGTCATATATGTGATGTATGTCAGTATCTCAGGTCTCCAACCAAATGTTAGGATGCCCAAGATGTATGTTTGCACACATGTAACGATTCCTTACAGGGGTCTATGGCTACCTAAACTTTCCCTGGTGTTGACACCAGTGAGGTACCCAACCACACCAGGGGAAGTCTGCTTCAATGAGGCCCACGGAAGGACAAGGTGTGTCGTAGGGCAGACTTTTGGGCTCCTGAAGGCACTATTTTGTTGCATGGATAAGTCTGGTAGAGCCTTCCTCTACTCACCCACCAAAGTGTGTCAGATCATTGTGGCTCCACAACCTCGCCCTGAGATGTCAAACTCCATACATCCCAGATGAGGGGGACCCAGCAGTTTCACCAGGTGAGAATACAGACATGCCAAGTGAGGATGACAGTGATGAGGATGAAGGTGGAGACATCGGGCAGATCTCATCAATCAGTACTTCACCTGACTGTAGGTATGTGTTGTTCTATAAAATTATTGACTCATTGGGGTATTGTGTGGGTCAGAGATGCTTGAAAAGGGTCTTTGTATGACCATCAGACATGTTATTAGTTGCTTAGCAGCACATAGCTCAGATGTGCTTGCAAAATAGTACATGAAGTTGTGAGCATCGTGATAATCTCCTTAGTTTAGGTTTGTCACAATGCACAATCAGAGTTACCATTGTATTTAGGACATGTCTGTATAGGTTTTTACTACTATTACCTCCCTATAACTTTTGTATTACATTTTTACTTTGCAGATTTCTTCGCAAGGTCATCCTCATGTGGTCAACTCTGAATAGTGTCACAAGCAGGTGGGAATTGCAGGCTGACGTGATGTTAACAAGGATAAATCCAGGTACTGTATAGCATCATATTGGTGGTGTGTGAGTTCCATGTCCAGACTGTCAGGACAGTTGGATGGTGGTGTTCTATTCCACACAACAGACCTGCTTGCCATGTTTTCTGGGTCCAATGATGTCATGTGTGTGGTCTTGTGTCTGTGACAAGTCATCCTGTGCAATCCATTCCCTCAACCTTCTCATTGGATTGATAATGTTACCATCTTAGTTGTATGTAGCTGTCACTGTGTTTCCTCATTGCAGGCTACTGTGCATGTGTGTCAAGACTAAAATAGGTGAGTAGCATGCCTACAGATACCTGACCATGATAAGTGGAAGGTTCCATGACTGTGGACATTTGTATCGACCTCTGTCTATAGTGTGGGGTATGGATCTTTGGGAGTTATGGTATGGGTATGTGAAAAGGCTTTAGCTGATGATACATTGAACCAAAGTGTTTGCCTATTTGGATAGATAAACACTGATAGGTGTCAGAGTCACCAGATCCTCGGGGTCTGTGCACGTTCCCAACACGTCCACCACAATACAGCTCCAATACTCTGATTAGAATGTCACAGAGTCCAAGTGGGGAAAAGGGGATTAGGTAGGCATAGACTTTGGCATGAGGACAAGGAAATAATCTGAATGATTTCTATAACACCATATGAATTGTACTTGAGAGACTTGTTATGCACGTACAATATAACATCTAGAATTTTAAAACACTTTAGTTTTCTTAAAATGCAGGAACATGAATTGCACACATTACATATTTCCACAAAGGTTTGTAACTGCCATGAAATGATTGTGCACAAAGAGTAACATGAATTAAACAAGAGAAATGAATCGCGTGTCTTGCCGATTCAAAGACTTCCAAGTAAATGCCATGAAGTGGTAGCGCACAATGAACTTCGTGATTTTAACACAAGAAATGAATTGCGCGGTCTGCCGATTCGAATGTCACCACGCAAATGCCATGAAATGATAACACACAATGAATATCATGAATTAAACACAAGAAATGAATCGCACGTCTTGCCGATTCGAAAGCCACCATGTGAATGCCAAGAAATGGTAGCGCACACTGAATATCATGAACTAAGCACAAGAAATGAATTGCGTTTATTGCCGATTCGAAGGCCACCATGTGAATGCCAAGAAATGGTAGTGCACACTGAATATCACAAATTAAGTACAAGAAATTAATCGCGTGTCTTGCCAATTTGAAGGCCACCATGTGAATGCCAAGAAATGGTAGCGCACACTGAATATCATGAATTTAGTACAAGAAATGAATCGCGCTTCTTGCCGATTCGAAGGCCACCTTGTGAATGCCAAGAAATGGTAGCGCACACTGAATATCATGAATTTAGTACAAGAAATGAATCGCGCGTCTTGCCGATTCGAAGGCCACCATGTGAATGCCAAGAAATGGTAGCGCACACTGAATATCATGAATTAAGCACAAGAAATGAATTGCGCGTCTTGCCGATTCGAATACCACCATAGGAATGCCAAGAAATGGTAGCGTACAATGAATAACATGAATTAAGCACGAGAAATGAATCGCGTCTTGCCGATTCGAATGATACCTTGTAAATGCAATAAAATGATAGCGCACAATGAATATCAAGATTTGTACTCGAGAAAAGAATTGCGCGTCTTGCTGATTCGAATGCCAGCATGTAAAATACCATTTTAACTTCAAGCGCACATTCACACGCACGAGAGCAAAATAGTTTTATAATGCTAATTAGGCCCAAGAACACGAAATCCTTCGAGAACGGAATCGGGGGCCAAGCCCGACCTCCGTCTTACCGCACTGATCAAGAATCACAGAGCAAAGTGAAAGGGCGAGGCCTGGAAGATCAAAGTAGGCCTCTGGAACAGGAGCTCAAGAAGTTGCTGCTGCTCTGCACCGGGACCTCTGAATAGTGAGCACGTGGAGCTGGGCTGGCTCCCTTATATAGAGTCTTGGCCTGGCCCACAAACCACACCCAGGCATGCTGCAGGGAAAGCTTCTAGAAGGCCCTGGAAAGGGACTACACCCTGACACACTCTGAAAGCCTGCAGCAGTACATTGCAAATGAACAGTATTTATATGCATCTTGAACATAAATCTTCAGGATTAAACTCTGCAATGCAAAAGGTTAAACAACAGCATATCAGCACAATGCGTGAATTACGTTATCTTGAGAGTGCTGCGTTTTTGCATTCTAGTCGCCCGTAGAGCGCGCACTGCCCTGATGTTGACAATACCCTAACTTCACTAGTCTATGGGGTGCTAGTTATTCACACCTATGCTGAAGCACTAAATTGTGAAGTTGTACTTCACTGTGTGATTATTGGCATGTTCTCAACCTATCTGTAGGAAAGTGCAATACATGGGAATAGAAGTTTGTCCATTTATATCATTGTACACATTTAAAACCCTGATTCAACAGTACATTTGGGATGGGACTTAATAGATTTGGTACATTTGTGCATATCATGTATAAGCAAGAGATAGTACAGTTAACTGGTCAATATAGTTTAATAATGACTCTCAAACATGATATGTGGTTTAGTAGTGTTTATTCACAAGTGCACAAAAAAATAAAAGGAATTGTAACAAATCAAAAAGTGCAAACAGTGAAGGGTTCAGTCATAGTGGATGAAATCATCAGGGTGTCACTTATGTTCTCATCATCCTACTGAGTCTACTGGATATGGGTGGTGAATCACCTGAATTGTGGGGTACTAAGTACAATTCCACACCATGTGACGCCTGTCGGCCTAATCTGGGTTTTTCGGCTAACTAGCAGCGTCTTATCTCTGCCCCAGGACAGGTATGATTGTGGCAACCGGGTGCATAGGAAAGATTCCTCAGGGGAATCATGGACGATCAGATATCATCCCTTTCTCTCAGTTACATTAGTCTCACACAGGCACACACAAACAGAAGCAGAGTATAGTTCAATAGAGGTTTACTGAAGTAATTGCATCTTAGATAAAATGGCATGTATTGGCATGTATTGCAATAACTAGGATGATAACACACACTAATAACAAAATTGAGACGAGGAGGGGGAAACATAAAAATAGTCCCATGTACTGTCACAAGGAGTGATATATATATTTCCTACCTAAGCTATGTTAGAGCACAGCGTGATAAGCCCTAATCCGCCCTTCAGGCTTCCCCTTGGGAAGACATCAACCCCATAGATGAGCAAGGAAGCCTGTTGTCTAAAGAGACACCGCCCCCATCTAGGCCAGCGGTTCGGCAGTCTGAACAAGCAGCTGTAAAGAAGAAGTTGAGCAATCAGCATGCAGTCGTGGTCATCTGGCTGGAATCTCCCGCGAACGTGCATGAGACAAAGAAGTGTTTTTAAAATAAAACAATTGATATTCTATGAAAAGTTCCCCTGTTCCTATGAATGTTGGAGACACAGCGTACCACTTTTGTCAGCAACCCTATCTGACTACAGCCTTGAGGAAAGCACAGAGTGCAATGCTAAGAATGTGATGCTTTCCTAGGCAAAGGAACAAATGGGTGAAGAAAAGAAAACAACACCGCAAATGTGGCTAATGCTAGAAAAATTAGGCGATGCTGAATAAAATGTAACTGGCCTAAAGTACACAATGGCAGGCCTAGTTTGCTAAAATGATGGGTCTAAAATATGGCAAAAATAGCTATACAAAACCCTCCCCTTGCTGAGTCAAAGGTAGTTCAAAAGCTTAAAATGAATAAAAGCTTCTAAGTTCTATTTATTTATAAAAACATATAAACATGAATGTCAATAATGACAAGTTAAAAGACACTAGAGCAGGAGTTAAAAGGGGACAATTTAAAACTTCAGTAGTGGGACCAATAAAACTGAATTCAAAAGTCAATGTCATTTTTAAAATCGCCAATTATATCTGGGGCAGTTGAATCCAGGAAATGTTCCTGTTTGGCAGGTGGTAAAATATCCAAATCGTTGCCGAGGAAAACCGTAGAGCCCTCATGTTCCAAAGCCTAAGCTCCAGCTGCGACAGCAGCATTCCGTGTTGTTCCCAATGTTGAGTTAAGAGCTGCATTATCCACAAAGGGCAACTCATATACAGCTTCCCGTAGCAAACGCACCCTAACCGCGCATGTCTGGTAATGAGCCCTCAGCAAGAACATAAACAGATTAGCGTCCAATGACTGTAAGTGCCACGTAGAAAGACAGACTTTTGGTGCACATTCGAAAACGCAGCAAAGGCATCGAAACACCGTCTGCACACAATCCAAGACCAGTTGGAATAACAGAGACCAGCCGCACTCCAGTTGCTCCAGGAGTGGTGCTCCAAAATGCTGCAACATGCGTTCAGGGCGCAGTTGCGCTGGTGGATGTGCTTTCAGTCCTCTTCGTTGTGATGGGACAACCAATGCACAGAAAAAAATAGCAACAGCAAGATGCCACCTATTATAGCCAAAGTAATCGGAAATCCCCCCAAAACACACGAAAATATTGAGTGTTTGGCTGAAGGTATTAAGCCAAGTATGAAGGAGAAGGTGTGAACGAAACCAGAACCAACAGCCTTAAATAAATGTGTGATTCCAGTAGTACTGGACGTGTTGAATATTCTTCCCACGAGTTTACCAAAGTGTCTTGGAAGGTTTGTACTTAAAAGGGATTGTATCTCTGCAGATGACCTTGCAACCTGAAGTGCATAGGTCTTGCATGCAGATGTAAGCACCACCTGTTTTTGAAACAATAAAGCCTTGAGTCTGCTCAACTTGTCAAAATTCACATCTGAAGTAGCAAGATGAGGCCAAATCTCTTCGACTTCCCTACCTTGGGTAGGGGGAAAAAGGACATTCCCGCAACAGGTGACAATTTGGGAGATTGAAACAACATAAGCTATTCTAGCTCACATTCCACAATAGCTCTCACTGTTAAGGAGCACCTAGCTACCATTTGAGAGCACCTGGAACGCAGGTCTATTCAAGGGGACTGGAACTCCCTTCAGATAGAAAGCCAAGTTTGCTGCCGAGGCATTACATGCCCCATGCAAGGACAACTGCTCACAAACCATTGAATGGCTCACAGAAGTCTTGCATTCACTACCGCTAAGAAAGACCTCTTTAATGCCATTGAAACATTTGTATGAAACGGGAAGCTCCCACACCTTGTGTTGGTTACTATCGCCCAGCCTTTCATATCTGCCTACTGGAATGTATTTCAAGCAGGATGTGAATTGAAGTCTTGGAATAGGCAGATTGAAAACCTCATGTATCAACCTGCCAGCAGATGGTATTTCAGCCACAGTAAAAGGCAACTTTTCTGATTTCTTGATGTTTAGCATGACTTAAGTTGCTTCCTTCTCAGCCATTATTTGTTGTTGTCGCATTAAATTAAATGTTTTAAATATGTCCCTTGTGCTAACGTGCTGCCAGAGAACGTGACCTGCTTTCAGCAATTGTAGCGTCCAACCTAACTGCATAATGGACCTTAGTTGAATCTGTCTATGGTGTAAAGATTACATGTCACTCTGCACTATGTCTATTGCAGAGGATACAATGTTGTTTAAAGTGTATATCTGTTTGGACTAGGTGTTAATCCCATTATCTACAACGGTTAATGTTTTCTGTAAGTTTCCTGATCTATTTGCCTCAGGCGGGCAGCTGCTTCTTGTTGGGATAGTTTCCAAATCTCATTATATACTGCGTATAAGAAGCACTTTCTGCATTGTCATCTGGGGCCTAACAGGAAGACCTGTAAATCTGTATTGTTAGACAGGAGACTGGGGTGTTCTTTAAGAGCATCTAGTGAGGAACTCTTCAACCACTGCTGGCATAATTTCCCTACACTATGGGGGTCATTACAACCCTGGCGGTCGGCGGAGAAGCGGCAGTAAGACCGCAACCAGCCCGGCGGTCAACAAAATGGAATTTGGACGCCGCGGTCGACCGCCACTTCACCATTCCGACCGCCATGGCAGTAATGACCGCTGGGCTGGAGGTTGCGGTCTCCGGCGGTCGTCACTAGACCGCCAACGGTATCAGGACCCTGCATACCGCCATGGATTCTGGCGGTTGGGAACCGCCATGAGAACCATGGCGGTAGGCACTATCGGTGCCAGGGAATTCCTTCCCTGGCACTGATAGGGGTCTCCCCCACTCCCCACTACCACCCACAAGTCCTCCCCCTCACCCCCACCCTCCTGCCACCCCCCAAAGGGGGCACACACCCCCTCCCCACCCCAACATGCACATACACGCACCCCTACACGCACACACCCCAACATGCACATACACGCACCCCTACACACACACATACACCACGAGAACACATACCCGCACACATACATTCAGACATGCACACCGACCGACCCGCACACATATCCCATACACACAGCACCCCCCCGCACTCATACACACACTCACACACCCCCTCTACACACTCACACGCACACCCCCATGCACGCACACAACACACATCACCCCCCCCACCCCCTCCCCTAACGGACGATCAACTTACCTTGTGCGTTGGTCCTCCGGGAGGGGATGGGATCCATGGGGACATCACCGCCACCAGAACACTGCCACCAGAACACCGCCACACCGAATCATGGGATGTGATTCTGTGGGCGGTGTTGTGTTGGCGTGTCGGTGGAGGTTGAGCAGCCTCCACTTTACCGCCGACCGCCAGTATGGCTGCTGGCAGCTTTCCGTACGGAAAACGTTGGAAGGCTGCCAGCGGTCATAATACGTGGTGCGGAAGACCGCCACGGCTGGCGGTCTTGCAAAAAGACCGTCAATGTTGTAATGACCCCCTATATGTTGTCACTATACCCGAGTGTTCTAAGGACACATAGCGAGGGTTTAGCCTATTTGTTCGATTCCCCCCGTGGAGTTTACAAAACGTGTATGGCACCCATTGGTGTCTACTGGCCGCAATAACCATCCACCAGGATGTGAAAGTGATGTGTTAAATGTTCCATTTTGGACCCATTCATCGAGCTGATCTTCAGATTCATTTATATACTTTTGCCATTTAGAAATTTTTGCAGGGGCAGGAATACTGGGTGCATTCAATTCCTTAATTTTAGCCAAGCTCAAACAACTAGTTTGTTTTACAGTTTCATTTAAAAATATCATTTGAACAGGTATCAGGCATGCTCTAAATAAAGCTTCCTTTCTCTTTCGTTGCCAATCTTTTGTTCCCCACACACTTTTCAAGTCTATCGACTTCAACCATTAATCATAGCCTTCTGTAGCTATCCGGGAAAGGAAGGAATCAGAATAAATTAATTTTGTATCGGTCATTAAAGCATGTTGACTTTCCATTATTGGCAATTTAAAATAATATGACTCAGCATTTTTAACTTTGTGCCCAGAGTAATATGCAAAGTTTTCAGTGTACATTTTGGAACTCCCCACTGGTGGAGTCGGACAGAGTTCCCACTGTGTATGATTAAAAATTATCTTTGGGGTACTTGCTCTGTGAATAAAATGATGTCCATAAAAATTATAACAGAACATATCTCCATAATTTTCTTTGCATTGATAAACATCCTCATTTTGAAATACAGTAAAATATTGTAACTCATCCATCATGGAACCAACTATTTTCACATCCTAATCATCAGAAACTACTCTGGGTGTAATTACATCGTTCATGGAAAGTTTGAATACATATGGAATTTGAATGACCTCCGTCGGGCTACATATATATCAAATAATACTTTATCCCAATCAATCCCATCAGGAATTGGTGTAGCAGAAATGTTCACTAGGAACAAGTCTCTGTGGACTTTCTGAGAGAAAAAAATTGGTTTTGATACCTCATCCACCAGTTCAACTGTAGAATGTTCAGGAAGGTAACGACCACGTATCAGTAAAAAGAAAACAATGACAAACCCAATCCAAAGGAGCAAGGCATGTACAGTTATTAAGAGCCATAGATAGTTCCATGGAGAAATGAAATAGTTAATTTTGAGCCATAATATCAACATACGTGCTCTTGACAGTTCTGTTGCAGTAGACGCAGGTGAATTGGTGAAAGTGTCATTGATGTCGGCAAAATATCCAGAAGCAGTTCATGCCAAAACTGGAGCTGTTTGGAAAAGGAGAACTAGCAGAAGTCTCCCTCCGTGGTTTATAGTAGACTATGCCATCCGTTTGTGTAGAGTTTGAGTAGAATTGCTCAATATTGTTGATATTACTTGTAGCAGAAGACATTAGTGGAACCGATGAAAGATAATTTTCCACCCTCCCCAAGCTCAGAGAGCTGCTTAAAACCTGTAGAAGAACATCCTGGTCTGTAGTGAGAGGGATTTGGGTACTACCCAGGAGTCCCCTAAGTCTGCTGTGCAGGATCGGCCATATGGTGTAGCTTAACATTGTTGATGGAGACAAAGTGATTTATTTTTAGAACCAGGCAGCGGTGGTAGAATGACAGTTGTTTTACCATGTATTTCCAGGATTGGAACCGATGCACGATGGGAAGGGCCGAACTCCTTTTTCACAGCAATCTTTTCATGCTCTAGATCCCCAACGTTTGGAATACATCCGCTATATGTTTTTGGTACATCCCTTATTCCCAAGGAGGCGGTACTGGCACAATTGTTGTCGTCAGGGAACTGTTGTAAGTCCTGTAAGACAGTGACACGTTCATTTATGTCAAAAAGTGTATCTGCCGCCTCTGTGGCAGGACCATCAAGATCTGAAACATACATTTGTGTTCCGAACAGGCATTCGTATGAAATACGCCCCCCCCCCAGGGACCTTCTGGGCAGATTAAGTGCTCTCTAGGCTCCATACAGGTGTGTAAGCCAACTGCGACCCATGCCTAATAATCTGGCTGTTAAGGATTGATTTACATCTCGGTTTCTTCGCTCCATGACACTATTTCCCTCAGGATGAAATGGAGATGAATAATGCAGTTGGATCCCTAATGAAGCCATGGCGTCCCTGAAAGCCCTTAAGGCAAAAGTGGGGCCCTGGTCTGTGTGGAATGCCGCAACAGCATATGTACTGATAAAGACTTGCAAATCTTTAATAACAGTTTGAGCGTCAGCCGAGGATTGTGGCCAAACCCATAGAAATCTGGAGCATGAGTCAACAGCGACTAAACTATATTTGTATGCAGTGTCAGGGGACCACAAACGGTCAAAGTACACACATTGTAATGGTTTGTTGGAAATTAGGAGGGGTATCTTTGGTGGGCAATTGACGGTGGACCCTTTTATTTGCTGGCAGATGTCACAACAAAGAACATACAGCTTGGTCTGTTTGTAGAGACCTGGCCACCAGTAACATGCTTGTAATAATGAAATGGCGGCCGCCACACCAGCATGGGCAGAAGCAACTCCCTCATGCCCTGCTTTGATCAATTCTGGTATTTGTTCTTTGTTGGGAATCACACAATTACCCACCCCTGGTATAATTGATTGGGCTGTATTGAGGCATGATATGCGGTAGGAGTATTTAGCAGGATATGCTTTTGGTAAGGGCGTACTGTTAGCCGAAGCTTTCAAAGCAGACAGTGTTTCATCATTCAATTTCATTCTAGAATGAGTTAATGCAGCAACAGAAGCTGTAGCTACTGCCGAATCGGCTTCTTCATCAGCCAAGGTGTTGCCTGCAACGTGTATTCCAACATGCTGATGTCCCAGTGTATGTACAATATGGACATTGGGTAGCATTTCCTTCAGATCTGCTACTTTCCCCCATACAAGTCTATGTTTAATGGTGTTTCCTTTTGAATCTCTGAACCCATTCTGGCGCCAGTAATGCAGGTACTCATTGAAGGACTAGACACAATAATACGAATCACAGACAATCTACGTCAGCTGTTCAGGATCCGTGTGTTCCACTTCCATTAGCAGAGCCTAGAGCTCTGCTAGCTGTGCAGTGCAGTCCCCTAAGGTCTGTGTATAGGTGTGTGGTGAAAGGAATTCACCATCCTTCATGTAGCCACTCACAACTGCGCAAGCGACAGAGTATTGATGTTTTGTGCCTATTGCTGGTTGGGCTGAACCATCAGTGTACTTAGTTGTTTGATATTGTTCAATAGGCAATTTGTTTGCTGGAACTGGGTATTCAAATTCGTATTGCAAAAATTCTTGAGTTTGTAATTTTGAGTCAAAAACGTAGTCAACATCAATGGCCATCAGAGACGTTGCCCATTGGATCCAATGTGAATGTAATGCTTTAGCGTTAGGAACGCTATCTTTGGTACAAGTCTCAAGGGCTGAGATGGGGGATACAGCAATGATACGTTTCTCCTGGGCCAGAGGTCTCTCTACGATGACAGCCGAAAGCGTTGTTCCACTGTAGAGTACAAATGTGATTTGTATGATATCGGGGTGGTCTCACCCTCATTAAACGTTATGTAGGTGAAACCAATGGCACCAGCAATTACTCTGATGACCAGGTGTTTTTTGTTGCCACTTGTATGTAGGTGTTTTGCTGTAAGCATATCTTGTTGTAATGCTCTGAGAATGCGTGTGTGTTTGACTGTCCAGTATTTGCTGAAAAAGTCCGGACGTATCAAGTCATATAAAGATAAAGGGACAGATGTAGAAAGCATTTTGCATGGCGCAAACTGCGAAATTCGCAGTTTGCCCCATGCAAAATGCCGTTTGCGATGCACATTCCCAATTTGCGAGTCGGTACCGATTCGCAAATTGTGAATGCGACTCGCAAATAGGAAGGGGTGTTCTCTTCCTATTTGCGACTCGCATCACTATGCTAAATTGCTTTGTGACCGCGAATGCGGTTGCAAAGCAATTCGCTGTTACCACCAGTGTCACACTGGTGGTAACCCATTCGCAAAAGGGAAGGGGTCCCCATGGGATCCCTTCCCCTTTGTGAATGTTGCCAATAAGGGTTTTTCAGAGCAGGCAGTGGTCCAATGGACCACTGCCTGCTCTGAAAAACCGAAACCAAAAGGTTTTGTTATTTTTTTTATTTTGCAACTAATTTTCCTTTAAGGAAAACGGGCTGCAAAATAAAATAAAAAAACTGCTTTATTTAAAAAGCAATCACAGACATGGAGGTCTGCTGACTTCAGCAGGCCACCATCCCTGTGAGTGCAGGGACTCGCTATGGGGTCGCAAAATGTGACCCACCTCATTAATATTAATGAGGTGGGTCTTTGCGACCCCATAGCGACTCGCAGTCGTTGTCTGAGACACCATACTGCATCCGATTTTGTGAATCGGAAATTGCGAGTCACACCGACTCGCAATTTCCGATTCTCAAAATCGGACTTTGCTACATCTGGCCCTTAGTGCGTTGTGCATTGTCTGGAATATAAATTCTGTCAACATTTTAAAAGCCCAATAAAGACTTGAGCTTTTTGATGGTATTTGGAGGTTGTAGTTTTGCACATTTTTTCAAAAAATCATCTGATCATTCGCATCCCAAGAACAGGACACTAAGGAAGGCTATTTTTGTTTTTTTTAAATTTAATTTGTAGCCTATTTTGGCAAATCCTACAACAATGCGGGCTACCCATCTTCTATATTGCTTCAGGTCGTCGTCCGTAAGGTAGATATCATCCACGTATGACAACGCCTCAGGGTCAATGTCGTGTGAAGTAGATGTAACACGAGCTGAAAACAGTCCTGGACTGTTCTTGTACCCTTGTAGGAGTGGGCAGAATTTTTCTGAGAGCCTAAAGCCCTGAAATGTGTTAAGTCCCTACTCTCAGGTGCTATATTTTGGGAGAAAAACCCATTGGCTATATCCAGGGTAGTTTTGTATTTTTTCCGCACTATATTGTTCATAAGTGCTGTGTGTGTTTTAAATAGCAAATGTGCGTGTGTGACTGTTTAAATGTCTGTAGTCTAAGTCTATTCTGTATGAATGGTTGGTTCTAGCTACAGGGAACAATGGGTTGTTCTTTGGTGAAAAGCATGATTCAAGTACGCCCTGGTATTCAAGGATTGCCCTCACAGGTGCTTCTGCTTCATGCTTTATTGGATATTGGGGTTGAAGATGAGGTTGGGATTTAATTGGTGTTACATGATAGGGGAAAGTTGTAGCCCACCCTACATGGTTACAGTATAACGCCTGGGCCACTGCCCAATCAATGGCATGAATTTCTACAAGCTTTCTGGGAACAAGGGACGAGAAAGATTTTTTAATAATCTCTTCTCCATAAGGGAGATCACAGACAAATTCTGGTGGCCAATCCTTTTCAGCCAGTAAAATATTTTAAATGGTGACAACGTGGTCCCTAAAGATAGTGTTGATTGTGCGTTCAATGTCTCCCTCTAACTGTATAGTTACTTTATACCCCTGTCGGGTGTGGAGACACACATGTCCGCGGTCGCAACTTGTAAGAAGTCATCAGTTGCTTTTACCTCCAGATGCTCTTGAAGATCCCAGCGAACTATTGTGAGCTCTGCTGCACTGTCTGGCAGTGCCAGTGCCCACTCCTGTTCTTCAGTAAAGCCCTCTACTTGATTGGCATGTCGTATTGCAACTGCTGCCATTTTTTTCTTTTTCAACTTGGGTTTTTGTTGGGGAATTTTCTCTTCTTTCTTAACAGAAACTTCGGACGAGCGCTGTGAGTCCTTTCTCGGTTTCACGTACTCTGTTTGCTGCTCTGACCACCCACTTTTCTCATTGCGTTTTTCCGGTGAGTCCTGAAAGGAACAAGATTGGCGTGTATCAGTATATTGATATCAGTCAGGCGTTTTTCAATTACCTCTATTTCTAAGATTATTGGGGTCATTCTGACCTCGGCGGTAAAAGGCTCTTACCGCCGGTCAGAAGACCGCCATTCTACCGCCGCGGCCGCGGTAAACCGCCACAGTCATTCTGACCCACAACTGCCAAGCCGCCAAAAACCCGACATCCACGGAAGGCCGCCACATCAGCGGTCAGCGATAAACTGGAGATGACCAAACCTTCACCGTCACGCCAACACAAACACGCCCATGCCATTACCACCCACGAATCCATGCGGCGGTCTTTCAACCGCGGTATTCCATTGGCGGTACACACCACCGCACTCAAAATACACACCCAGCTCCAAAACACAGCCACATTGGACAATTTGAAATACACACACCTGATACACATACAAACACCACTCCCACACATCCAATACAATACAGTATAAAACACACACCCACATCACCCACAAACCCCCACTACTAGAAATTCGGAGAGAAGGCGAGAGAGAGAGAGAGAGAGAGAGAGCACAGCTATCGAAAACCCCAACACACACAGGAACACAACATCATCACCCACACTACATCCACGCACAAAACACCACACGCCACCACACACACCACACTCATCACCACAAACACCACCCCACACCACCCCATGGCACCCCAAAGACACCCCAGGTTCTCGGACCAAGAACTCAGGGTCATGGTGGAGGAAATAATCAGGGTAGAGCCCCAGCTATTCGGCACACAGGTGCAGCACACCACAATAGCCAGGAAGGCGGAGCTATGGCAAAGGATCGTCGACAGGGTCAACGCTGTGGGACAGCAACCCAGAAACCGGGAAGACATCCGAAAGCGCTGGAACGACCTACGGGGTAAGGTGCGGTCGATGGTGTCAAGACACAACATCGCTGTGCAGAAGACTGGCGGCGGACCCCCACCCACTCCACCCGAATTCACAGCATGGGAGCAAGAGGTCTTGAACATCCTGCATCCTGCGGGCCTCGCTGGAGTAGGCGGAGGAATGGACTCTGGTAAGTCTAATCTCAACTACCTTACCCCCCCAACCACCAGCATGCCAACCCACACCCCCACCCTCACCCCCAACCCCCCAGTACACATCCTCCCTGCCAATGTCTCACCAGCACAACCCACCCAAACCAACACCAATCCCTGAATGCCAACACAAACCATGGACACCCATCACCTAAGCATGACCACTGCACATACCCCCCCCCCACAAACCACCCTCACAACTCCTCCCACAAGGGAATGCCAGCACTGGGGGACAAGGGCACCCACAAATCGCACGCCATGGCACACACAGAAGCAATAACCATACTATTTTACCCCTGCAGGGCCCGAACGCCAACACACCGGCCAGGAGGGTCCAGATTTGTCCATCCCGCCCCCAGAACAGGCCCCCAGTGATGACAGCAGCTCTGTCGACCTAGAACCTGATGACCAGCCCGGACCATCGGGGACCTCTGGACAGTCGGTTCCCCACACACAGACACAGGCCACAGCAGACCCAACCCCCTCTGGGAATACCAGCACGGCTCCCACCCAGCGGGCCCATGCCTCTGTCTCCAGGACGCCTCAATCAGCGGTGTGTCAGCCACTACAGGGCACCCAGGCTGACCCACCACCCCAACAACAACAGGGACCTGGGGGCAGTGGTAGTGGGCACACCGTCCAGGGGACAGAGGCCCGGGGAAACAGGGCAACTGGGAGGGCTGCAGTGCGAGAGGGGGTGGACCGGCCCAGGGAACCCACTCTCCAAAAGGCCCTCACCACCATCATGGGAGCATACCACCACTCCCAGGAGACGATGGCGACGGTACTGGCCAGGTTCCAGGAGATCCAGGCACAGCAGGAGGAACGGTACATGGGGTTCAGAGACGAACTCAGGAACATAGGTACCGCAATGGGGACCATCGTCCTGGCCCTCAACCAGATAGTCACCACATTGCGGGACCATGTTGCACCCCAAAGGGCCCCTGTCACTAGCCCGGACCACGAACAGCCTACCACCTCCACCGGCGCTAATGGACAGGAGGCCCCCACACAACAACAGGCCACCAGAACCCCACCTCCTGCTGAAGATCAACCACCCCGCAAGCGGACCCTGAGATCTCACAAGAAGACAGAGTAGGATGCCAAGACCCCCGCCAGCAAACAATACCCCTGATGTCATCCCACTGTCCCACATTGTCACCCTGTCCAACCTTGAACTGCCCCTGCTCCATCCTTCCACAGGCATATGGACAATGCACCTGTGCGACTGAGAACTGGACTCTGCCATGGACATTACTCCACCCCCACCCATCACCGTTTTACTATCATGGACCCATATGCAGCACTTAAAATAAATCACCAATTGCACTTCAAAAATCAGGAGTCTGCTTGTATTCTTTACAAATGTATTACACATAACGGTGCAATAATGTTCAGTCACAATGTGATTACAACATACCAATGTCTATAAGCATTAGTCCATGGGCAAACAAAGCAGCAGTCACGCTGTGGATCATACAGCTCTGAAAAGGGAAGGGAAAGTCAAAAATCAGTTAAAAGGAACTGGGGTGAAACACAGAAAGTAGAGATGCAGGAGGGCAGAAGTAAATGTAAAAAGGCGTGGGTGATTCTTACCTGTGTGCTACTGAAAATACTGTTGTATAACTGTGTCCCTGTTGTCCGTGTCGTCCCCGTCGTCTTCCTCCTCTTCACTCTCCACAGGCTCCACAGCTGCTACAGCACCACCATCTGGACCATCCTCCTGCAGGAAAGGCACCTGGCGTCGCAATGCAAGATTGTGAAGCATAGAGCAGGCCACGATGATATGACACACCTTCTTTGGTGAGTACATTAGGGATCCACCTGTCATATGCAGGCACCTAAACCTGGCCTTCAGGACCCCGAAGGTCCGTTCTATAATCCTCCTAGTTCGCCCATGTGCCTCATTGTAGCGTTCCTCTGCCCTGGTCCGGGGATTCCTCACTGGGGTCAATAGCCAAGGCAGGTTGGGGTAACCTGAGTCACCTATTAGCCACACACGGTGTCTCTGTAGCTGTTCCATCACATAAGGGATGCTGCTATTTCGCATGACATACGCGTCATGCACTGATCTAGGGAACTTGGCATTTACATGGGAGATGTACTGGTCAGCCAAACAGACCACCTGGACATTCATCGAATGGTAAATTTTTTGATTTCTGTACACCTGCTCATCGTCTTTTGGGGGTACTAAAGCCACATGGGTCCCATCAATGGCACCAATGATGTTGGGGATATGTCCAAGGGCATAGAAATCACCCTTCACAGTGGCCAAATCACCCTCCTCAGGGAAAACAATGTATCTCCGCATGTATTTCATCAGGGCAGACAACACTCTGGACAAAACCTTAGAAAACATAGGCTGAGACATCCCTGATGACATGGCCACTGTTGTCTGATAAGACCCACTTGCCAAAAAATGGAGTACTGACAGAACCTGCACCAGAGGGGGAATCCCTGTGGGTTGGCGGATGGGGGACATCAGGTCAGGCTCCAGCTGGGCACACAGTTCATGTATAGTGGCTCGGTCAAGTCGGTATCGAAGTATAATATATCGTTCTTCCATTGTCGACAGGTCCACCAGCGGTCGGTACACGGGAGGATTCATCCTTCTCCTCGCAAGTCCCAGCGCACGGTGCCTAGGAAGGACAACATGGAGCACAGAGTCAAGCAACCCACAGGTACGTTCACCCAGCTTGCACAGTACACGAATCGCTATGGATTGAAAGGCTTGTATGAGTGGCAATGCAAGGCATAGGCCTGTGTGACGCAGTAGAAATTAAGCCATGTGGGCCCTTGTAATGGCGGCTGCCTGACCTGAGAAGTGTGACAGTGGGATATGAGGTCAACGCGCTGGCGTGGCACACCGTGGCGGTAGGCGGTCGAAGAACGCAGTGCGAAGGCGCATTGGTTAACATTGAACCCTATGGGTCTCAGGAGCCAATGACGATGTGCGCCGGCGGTCGCGGTACGCACCGCGGCGGTACGCACCGCCGCGGGCGTGACCGCCATTTTCTATCTGCTTAACCACTCAAGACCTGACCATCCACAGGAGAGGACCTATACTGCAAGTGCTGCTGTGACCTCGGTCTGGAAGAGACAATGGCTTCTGCGACTGGGGAAAGGGCCCCTGCCTTCACTTCAGAAGAGTTGGAGAAACTTGTGGATGGGGTCCTCCCCCAGTATGCGCTACTCTACTTTCCTCCAGACCAACAGGTAAGTACACTGGGTGCACGTTGAATGGGCTATGCCTGGGTTGTGTATGGTGGATGTAAGATGGTGGGGTGGGGAGCGAATGAGGAGTGCAAGGCACGACAGAAGAGAGCATGTGCCACATGGCAGGGTTGGGGAGGGGGAGGCAATCACATCTAACATGCAGAAAAATGATGAAAATTCCTTTCCCACCCTGTACATGTCAAATAGGTCAGCGCCCATCAGAAAGTCGACATTTGGCGTGCCATCGCCAAGGAAGTCCGGGCCCTGGGGGTCCACAACAGATGGGGCACCCACTGCCGAAAGAGGTGGGAGGACATCCGCCGCGGGACCAGGAAGACCGCCGAGTCACTGCTGGGGATGGCCTCCCAACGTAGGAGGGGTGCCAGTCGTACCTTGACCCCCCTGATGTCCCGGATCCTGGCGGTGGCCTACCCCGATTTGGATGGGCGCGTGAGGACATCACAGCAGACACAAGGGGGTGAGTACCAGCACATTCTGCTATTTATACACGCAGTGGAGGCGTCTGGGTGGGGGAGGAGGTCTGTGGGTGACATTAGGCCAGGGCGCTTTCTGTAGTGTAGTCCCCTCCTTTAGGCATGGCCCTGTGCCCCCGCCCCCCACCTCTGTAGGGTGCCAAGTACAGCAATCGATGGTCCAGCATCACCCATGTGCGCATTTGTTGTCCATAGACCTGTTGGCCTAGTCACAAGTACTGAGTAGTGTACCCCGATTGCGCGGCGTAGTGCATGAGGCTCCTGTGTCTGTCCTCTCCGCCAACGGTGTTGACAATGCATGCACTCAACCTGTTTTTATTTCTCCCCCCACCCTTTTTCTTTATCTTCTTGTGCATGTGTGCATTAGCATCATCAGGCGGAGGAGAATTGGCATCGGAGCACGAGGGAGCTGCAACTCACAAGGCCCCGGTGGGCCATGGTACAGACACCGAGGTCACCAGTGATACGGAGGGCGAGGGGAGCACCACAACGGGGACCCGTGGTGACACCAGCGACACCGACACGTCCTCGGAAGGGAGCTCCCTAGCGGTGGCGGCAACATCCGTGCCCCCCGCCTCAACAGGTACAGCCGCCACCCAGCGCACCAGCTCCGCCCTCCCAGCAGCCCCTCAGCCTTCGCTCCGTGCCCGCTCGCCCAAGAAGGCGGGCATCTCCTTCACCCCAGGCACCTCAGGCCCTGCCCCTGTTACCCCTGCTGCCCTCAGTGAGGAGGTCATTGACCTCCTACAGACCATCATTGTTGGGCAGTCTACCCTTTTGAATGCCATCCAGGGGGTAGAGAGGGAGGTGCATCGGAGAAATGCATACCTCGAGGGCATTCATTCGGGTCAGGCTGCCCATCAACGATCGTTCAATGCTCTGGCCTCAGCACTGACGGCAGCCATTGTCCCTGTTTCCAGCCTCCCTCTTCTAACTGGCTCCACCCTGTCTCTGTCTCCTGTTCCTCAGCCTATCCCATCCACACCATCAGACCAGCCTGCACACACCTCAACACCCAAGGGCAGCTCATCCAGACATAAGCACCACAGATCACACAAGCATTCACCCAAGCAACACCCAGATGCAGACATGCCAACAGTCACTACCACCTCTGTGTCCCCCTCCTCCTCGTCTCCCTCCTCCCTCCCTGTTACGTCTCCACTCACACCTGCATGCACACCACCATCAGCCAGTACTTCCATCACCAGCACACCCTCCAGTACAGTCCGCACACGTGCAGTCACCACCCCCACTGCCATTTACACGTCCCCTGTGTCCTCTCCCACTGTGTCTGTCACCCCCTCTTCCAAGACACACAAACGCAGGCAGCCACCCACCCAACAGCCAACCACCTCACCTCAGCCGACGGCACAAGCACCTGCACCCAAAGACAGAACACCTGACTCTCCTACAACCACATCCTCTTCCTCCACTCCCATAACCACTACACCTACCCTTTACATTGGTCCTAAAAAACTTTACCTCTCCAAACATAACCTCTTTGCCCCACCTGACCCACCCCCTCCATCTGCTAAGAGTCCCAAGAGCACCTCAGCCACCACCAGCCCTGCTTCAAGTGTCACCATTGTGCACGGGTTTTGGAGTCCACCCTTTCCCAGCACTGATACATCGGCCAGCAGCAAGGGGACAGCCAGCCCCCCCCCTGGAAAGAGGACCCGTAAAATCAAGGGCGCCGCGAGAGGACTGACACGGCTGCCCCCAAGGAGCAAAGTCCTGGGCCGTCACCTGCCACAACATCCAGGGGAGGCAAGGGCCAGAGAGCCTCATCGAAGGAGGGCAAGGGCAGCAGGGCGGAGAAGTCAGCCAGCAGGGGCGCGGACCAGGAGGGCCCCACAAGCCCCATCCCGGGTGTGAGGGAGGACACCCACGGGCCCAGGACTCCGTCACAGAAGGGTCCAGTAACTGCACGGTCGGAGGGCGACTAAGCAGGGAGTCCTGGCCAGGTCTGGCTCCCTTGAATGACTGGACAGACACTGCTGAAGAGGCCCCACCGTGCAGGAAGACACCGCTGAAGAGGGCCCCGCCGTGCAGAAAGGCACCGCTGAAGAGGGCCCCGCCGTGCAGAAAGGCACCGCTGAAGAGGGCCCCGCCGTGCAGAAAGGCACCGCTGAAGAGGGCCCCGCCATGCAGAAAGGCACCGCTGAAGAGGGCCCCGCCGGGCAGAAAGGCACTGCTGAAGAGGGCCCGCCGTGCAGGAAGACACCGCTGAAGAGGGCCCCGCCGTGCAGAAAGGCACTGCTGAAGAGGGCCCCGCCGTGCAGAAAGGCACCGCTGAAGAGGGCCCCGCCGTGCAGAAGGGCACCGCTGAAGAGGGCCCCGCCGTGCAGAAAGGCACCGCTCTGCTGGGCCCCGCCGTCTCAAGCACCGCTCCGCTGGGCCCTTCCTGTCAAGCACCGCTCCGCTGGGCCCCGCCGTCTCAAGCACCACTCCGCTGGGCCCTTCCTGTCAAGCACCGCTCCGCTGGGCCCTTCCTGTCAAGCACTGCTCCGCTGGGCCCGTCGTCTCAAGCACCGCTCCGCTGGGCCCCGCCGTCTCAAGCACCGCTCCGCTGGGCCCTTCCTGTCAAGCACCGCTCTGCTGGGCCCCGCCGTCTCAAGCACCGCTCCGCTGGGCCCTTCCTGTCAAGCACCGCTCCGCTGGGCCCCGCCGTCTCAAGCACCGCTCCGCTGGGCCCCGCCGTCTCAAGCACCGCTCCGCTGAGCCCTTCCTGTCAAACACCGCTCCGCTGGGCCCTTCCTGTCAAGCACCGCTCTGCTGGGCCCGTCATGTCAAGCACCGCTCTGCTGGGCCCCGCCGTCTCAAGCACCGCTCCGCTGGGCCCTTCCTGTCAAGCACCGCTCCGCTGGGCCCTTCCTGTCAAGCACCGCTCCGCTGGGCCCCGCCGTCTTAAGCACCGCTCCGCTGGGCCCTTCCTGTCAAGCACCGCTCCGCTGGGCCCTTCCTGTCAAGCACCGCTCCGCTGGGCCCCGCCGTCTCAAGCACCGCTCCGCTGGGCCCTTCCTGTCAAGCACCGCTCCGCTGGGACCTTCCTGTCAAGCACCGCTGGCCCATTGACAGTGGTGGTTCTGTGTCGAGCTAGTGTTCACGCTGCACTCGGGGCACCCTGCCTCCTCCATTACCTGTGGAGTCTGTAATCCACCTGATGGCCTGTGTCTCTGCACTCCCCAGGATGGCACAGTGGGCAGACCACCCACTGTAGAGGCTTGTGAGACTGTGGCTTTGCACTCCCCAGGATGGCACAGTGGGCATGGTGGACCCTTCGTGGATCTGGTGTCGTGGACTCATGTGGCTGAGGTGCCCCCCCTTCCCTTCCCCCTGAGGTGCCTGTAGTTTTGTCATCTGATGCCCCAGCAGTGTTCTCTCCAACGGACTCAGGTCTCCTGTGTGGGCTTTGCCCATGTGTTGAGACACTTTGGCCCACGGACAGTGGAAATTTAAGTGACTGTGCAGGACTTCTTGCCTATGTTTATCGGTTTCGCAATGTTCTTACTTGATTTTTTACAATTCATATTGCTATTTTACCATGACTTCAAAGAACCTCTTTTATACATAAATTTTGTTTCTCACTTTAATTATGTCTTTGCATAATTCCGGGGGGTTTGGGTGGTGTCACTGTGACTTGGTGCTCTGCATTGGTGTGTAGATAGTTGGGGGGGGGGGTCGCATATGTGTGTGCCCGTAAGCTTTCCTCCTCCCCCCTCCCCTGTGTCGTAGGTGCAGTACTCACCGTTGTCGTCTGCGCCGGCGTTCGTACTCGTGGTAGATGAGCAGGTAGACAATAGCTGGTAGGATGTTTAATTCGGGTTCCATGCTGTTCTCCGTCCTCGTGGAGTGTGTATAGGTGAGCGTTTTCCCGTTCGTAGTCTGTTTCCGCCGTGTTTTTATCGGCGGGGCTCCCGCCCCGGAAAAGGTGGCCGATTGGTGAGTTGTGATAGGGTGGGCGGTACATTGTCTGCCGCCTGTCTGTTGGCGGTGACCGCCACGCTGTTTGTTTGTGCCGCCGTGGCGGTCGGAGTGTTAAAGCAGCGGCCTGTGTTGGCAGTTCCCGCCAGGGTCAGAATTCAATTTTTTTGACCGCCAGCCTGTTGGCGGGTTGGCCGCCGCTTTAACACTGACCGTCAGGGTCAGAATGACCCCCTATATCTGTTTTGAGGGGTCTCCGAATGCAGAGATTCTCCCCTTTCTTTTTTAAGTGTTTGTTGTTTTTTTATCCCAGCATTTTTTAGAACTTTCAGGCGCCTTCTTGGTAGAGACTTTATTGGATCTACCCTGTAATTGTGGTTTAATGGGTCTGGCCCCCAGACTATCTCAACCAATCCTACAGTAGGTCTCAGCGTTAATCTTTGGCAGCTCACATTCTTGATCCTGTGCAGGAACGTCCTGGAGCCGCATGTGCACTGATATTGCAAGTACCTCCTCTTTAAGATTACTTAATAAAATTCAAGACATAGTGGCAAAATTGCCCATTAATTGCATCCCCAAGTCTAGGGCTGGGGCAGCCCTATATTCATCTTGAATTTGTTTTAACACCTCAGGAAGATTGGCAAGTGTTGGTGTACCATGTGCAGTAGTATAGAGCATGGTAAATACCGTGCCCCAAGTATTGCAGTTATCTACAGTGGGAACCATCCCAAATGGCAAGCACATAGTGAATATTCTATGTTTATCCTGAGGACCCGTGTGGGGAAAGACTGCTTCCAGCGTATTTACTTTTTGAGCTAATTAAAACGGAATTTCCTCCCTCTTGGCGGGTACTTTACCCATGATCAAATAAACAGTTGCAGGGTTAATGCCTGGCGTAATTGTATGTGGTTGCGCTGGGGCAGCTTGTACTGGGTTAGTATTTAATGTTTGCATTACAAACTGTACTGACAGTCTGTATATTGCCGTGAGCTCTGTATATAAGTGGTGAACCTCAGCTACCACGAAGGTTGCTGCTTCAGGGTGCGTTGTATATGTGGCTAATAAAGGCCAGGTCGGGCCTTCATTGCTCAAAGGACCTAACCTAATGTGTAATATTGCCTGCGGTAGGGCACCATCAAGCCAATTATTATGGTCTTGATATGATAGTGGTATTTCTAAATATGCATAAGCTCTGTATTGTGAAGGTATGTTTGCAGGTGTGTATTGATGAAATGTATTTGTGTTCCCATTAACTTCTGGAAAGGTGAACCAGGAATAAAATGTTTCTGTTCTGTAGGCTGGATGAGCCTCAACAGCAAATGTAACCTGACCCCCCTGGCCTGTCAGGCCATATGCAAATAAGTGTGCAGTAAGGGGTGGTCGCATATTTACTGCAGTTACTACTCATGGGTATGCCATGGTAATGGTAAAGATGTTTGTTCAGAGATAAGGACACCAGATGGGGATTAATCCTTTTAAGGTTCAAGCTTGAACAACCTACAGTGTTAGATAGGTATTACCTACTTAGCTGAGGAACTCCATAATACCACAGATGTCTCCGTATATGGTATGTATATAGTATAGAGATGCCTTTACCCTTTAGTGAGACTGACATACTTAGGAGGATCTGAAAATTAGTGCCTGACTAAACGTTCAGTGCCATGTCGCATAGGTTCTCATTATCCTAACGAGGCTACTGGATTTGGGCAACAGAGTCACCTGAATTGTAGGGTACTAAGTACAATTCCACACTATGTGACGCCTGTTGACCTAATCTGGGTTTTCTGGCTAACTGGCAGTGCCTCATCTCTGCCCAAGGACAGGGATTACTGTGGCAACGGGGCGCATGACAGGAAAGACTCCTCAGGGGAATCGTGGTCTCCCAGATCTCATCCCTTTCTCTCAGTTACTTTAGTCTCACACATGCAAAGACAAACAGAAGCAGAGCATAGTTCAATAAGGGTTTATTGAAGTAACTGCATCTTAGATAAAACGGCATGTATTGCAATAACTAGGATGATAGCACACACTAAAGCAAAACTGTGACGAGGAGGGTGAAGCATAAAAACAGTCCCACCATACTGTCACCAGGAGTGATACACATATTTCCTACCTAAGCTATGTTAGTGCACAGCGTGATAAACCCAGATCTGCCCTTCAGGTTTTCCCCCTGGGAAGACATCATCCCCTATACCTGAGCAAGGAAGCCTATTGTCTAAAGAGACATGTAGCCCAGGGGTTCTGCAGTCTGAGCAAGCAGCTGTAGCGAAGATGTTTAGCAATCAGCATGTAGTCGTGGTCATCTGGCTGGAATTTCCCTCTAATGTGTATGGGACACAGAAGTCTTTTTATAATAAAACAATTGATATTTTAAGAAAAGATCCCCACGTAAGAATGTGTCTGTTCTTGTGAATGTTGGAGACACAGCGTACCACTTTTGCCGGCAACCTTAACTGACTGCAGCCTTGAGGAAAGCACAGAGTGCAATCCTAAGAATGTGATGCTTTCCTAGTCAAAGGAACAGATAGATAAAGAAAATAAAACACTGCAAATGTGGCTATTGCTAGAAAAATAAAGTGATGCTGAATAAAATGTAATTGCGCAAAAGTGCACAACGGCAGGCCTAGTTTGCTAAAATAACGTGTCTACAATATAGCAAAAATAACTATACAACAAAGGTAGCTGCTACAACATTTGGAGTCTCAAGTCCAGTGTCCTTGTACCATTGGAAAATAGAGATTGGTTGTAAAACAGTGTGTATATTTGACACACAGTAGAGGATCACTTCCTGGCAGTGGTTGTAGTCTTGGCATCTGCTCCTCCTGGCTGTTTAGGTGGATGTCATGGTTGCAGGGGGTGATTCTTCAGCTACAGAGGCAAGGGTGCATCTTGTTCCCCTGGCAGGGCCTCTGTTCCACTGGCTGCCACAGATGTAGAAGGGGCTGATGTTAAATGGCCAATGGAAGGGGTCAGCTATTGTGGGCATAACCTGCTCAGGATGGTATTTAATGTAACTCAGCACCCCTGTTAGTGAGTCTATGTAGGCATTGTGGGACTCCCACTTTTGCATCACGTCCTAGTGGTGGTCCCTCTGCAGGTGCTTGATCTCCCCATCATGGCAAGTACCTAGCCCATCATGCCTTGGGACTGTTCGTAAGCTCCCAAGACTTAGGAAATGGTATCCTGGCCAGTTGTAGCCCTAGGATCCTCCACCGCTGGCCCACACCAGCCCTCACATGTACCCTACCCCACATGCCTGTGCCCTTGGCACAGTTTGCCCACTCCCACTGGTGCCAGGTCCTTCATTGTCTGGGTTTTCTAGTGCTGACTATGGTACCTGTACTGGGGGGCACATGATGGTAGTAACTGTCCTTGGAACACAGGTTTGGGGGTGAATGGTTGCCTGAGTTGTAGAAGAAGCAGGGCTGAGAGGAGTTGATGTAGGCAGGATGAGGCTGACAGTTGTTGACTGACCAGGTGTCCCAGATGGGCCAGGGTCGTCCTTAATAACCTCACATCCAGGGGTGTCTTCCTCACTGAAGGCTTCATCCAGAGTGGAAGTGGCTGTCTCGGGGTCCTCTCCATGGTCATACTGGCTAGGTGACCTGTAGAAGAAGTGGAACAGACAGTTACAGATTGTATTTCCACATGTGGTATCAAACTTCAACAGATGGACATGCGATGAGCCATATACAGAAAGGCTTAGATTGCCCCCCAGATATGAATGTGACACGTGCTTTCAATTAAGGGGATAAGCTATATGGGAAACAGACAATTCCTACATCATACACCTTGCTACAGGAGGTCAATGTATCTAGGTAGTTGGAAGTCTGTTCATAGACTCGTATCTTGTCTGCTTTGTGGCTTTATATTTTTTCATGTTATCTCCTAGTTAGCAGAGGTTAATTATTGAGTCAACAGACAGATGCACAATGTACAGCGGAAAGTGACCTGGGCATCAGATTAGGATTAGGAGTAACCATTATACCTGGGCCTATGTGTGACTTTACTCCTAGAACAGCACACTTCATATTTGTGTGTTCTCCCAGGTGATCATATTTCAATAGGTGATGGTTTAAAGGCCAGTTTAGCAGAGAACACAGCTGTAGCTGTGTGCTGGTGGTATTGCACTTGCAGATGCCCATCGCATTGCTTTTATTGCCCTAGACTGTACAATTGTGGAGCATTCAGCTGTGTCTATTTGATTCTTCACTTAACATGCAAAGCTATTTTTATTTTGGTATACTGTCTGGTTTTCTCAATGGTGGAACAGTGCCTGCTCTGAGTTGTAGCGCTGCCAGTCCCTGTCCTACCCACGCCATACACAGACACTGTGCTCCCAGGTGAGTTTAGTTGACATGTGGGATGCCAGACAGGTGTATTTGGACAGTTGGACAAAGAGGTGGTGAGTGGGTTGGCTGTTAAGGTGGCAAAAGTTGATCAGTTAGCATGCAAGACAGAACTTTTAGGTGCCAATTTTGTTGTTGTGACTTACCAGACTCCACTCCCCCAGGTATTCCTGTTAGGTCCACAGGATGCAGGATGTCCAACACCTTCTCCTCCCATGATGTGAATGTTGGGGGAGGAGGTGGGGGCCCACTGCCAGTCTTGAGGACCACCAGCTGGTGCTTGGCGGCCATGGAACGTAGCTTTCCCGAGTCGTTCTACCTCTTCCTGATGTCCTCCCTTGTGTGTGGATGGTTGCCTACAGAATTCACCCTGTTGAATATTCTTTGCCATATCTCCATTTTCCTGGAGATAGATGTTTGCTGGACTCGGGCTCAAAATAGGTGTATGTATGTATGTATGTATGTATTGAGTATTTATAAAGCGCATTCCGGCCCAAGGGCATCGAAGCGCTAACTGGGTGAGGCGGGGTAACTAGACCGGAGATCTCCCAAACTTATTGAGGAAACAGCCAGGTCTTGACCAATTTCCTAAATGTTAAATAGTTATGTTCTTGCCTTATATTCAGCGGTAAAGAGTTCCAGATTTTAGCAGCTGCAATGGTAAATGCTCTGTCTCCCCACTTTACTTTCTTAGTGCGGGATAATTGAATTTGATAGGCATAGGCCGAGCGCAACAGACGATTCGGCCTGTGCCATTGCAGCTTGGTGGTAAGTGTCATAGGCCCAATCCCATGGACAGCCTTGTGAGTGATGCAGAGTGCCTTAAAAGAGAGCCGATGAATTAACGGCAGCCAGTGTAGATCTTTAAGGCAGCTCTTAACAGAGGCCCCACAAGGCAATTTTAATAATAGCCTGGCAGCAGTATTCTGCATCAACTGTAGTTTGTGTAAAGATTCTTTATCCAGATTGAGAAAAAGTGCATTTCCATAATCCAATCTGGAAATAACTAAAGCCAAAATGACAGTGGTTCTACAGGTCTGTGGAATAAAAGGAAATATTTTTTTTAATTTCTTCATAATCCACAGGCAGGATTTAACTGTCAGATTGACCTGAGGTTTAAATGACAGTTGCTCATCAAATACTACTCCTAAATTTCTTGAGATAGACCGTGGAACAGGAAGCGTCCCACACTCCTCAGGCCACCAGCTTGAAGACCAATGTACCCTTTCAATTCCAAAGCACAGAATCTCAGTTTTTTCACAGTTGAGTTTCAACCAGTTGGACTTCATCCAGTGATTGACTGCTGTCATGCAGGCGCTGAAACGGATAGCCACTTCTTCAAGATTTTTATCAATAGGGATAATAATTTGCGTATCGTCTGCATATGAAGTGGGAATAAAGCCAAAGGAGCGAACCAGCTCTGCCAGCGGTGCCACATACACGTTAAATAGCGTCGGGCTTAAAGAGGAGCCCTGAGGGACCCCACACGGCAAAAGGAAGGAAAAGGTTCTAAAATCACCACTGCTAACTGTGGCCCACCTGTCAGATAGAAAAGATTCGATCAATTTAAGGGCCTGGTCTCTAATGCCTGCCTGATATAAGCGGTCAAGCAGGATATGGGGAGCAATGGTGTCAAAAGCTGCCGACAGGTCCAATAACACCAGAAAGACCCCCTGCCCCTTATCCACCAATCTGCGTATGGTGTCCGATGATGCAATAAGAGCTGATTCAGTGCTGTGGGATTTCCGAAAACCATGTTGCGAGCTGTCCAAGCCTTTAGAGGCAGACAGGAAATCAACCAATTCTTTATTAAGATGTTTTTCTAAGATTTTGGCCGCAAAGGGGAGAAGGGCTATTGGGCGTAAATTCGTCAAGTCATCGGGTTTACCACCTGCCTTCTTTTTTAGCGGAATAATGGTAGTTTCTTTCCAAACCCTGGGATAACAGCCCGATGCTAGCACTTCCTGAAAAATAGGGGCCAGCATAGAAACCACTAGCTCTGGTACTAATTGGAGGATAGCCGGGGGGCAGGGATCCATAGGGGAGCCAGATTTACCCTCCAAGAGCAGTTTACACAGAGCCTCATGAGAGGGCATCTTAAATTTTGAAAATAGGAGTGGCTTGTCTGGCGACCCGTTCATTGTGGCTCTACTCTGATGATTTCGTCCACCATGACCCCCAACTCATCATCTGTGAAACAGGGATATTTTTGTAGTGGCGGACAATACGAAAAGGTAAAAAAAAAAACAGGTAATGTGTTGTGGGTGCTATGATGTGAGTGGGTGATGGCTGGTGTCTAATGTGTAGGGTACTAATTTGTGTGTTGGGTGGGTTGTGCAAGTGTGGGATGAGTGCTATGTGAGTTGTGTAGGGGTGCCTAATCTATGATACAGTGTGTCTCTGTTTCCGGTTCTGTCTTTTGTATGTGGCATTTTTGTTGCAAAGGATTGTGGGATGTGAATGGGTGTGTTTTATAGTTCAGTTTGTAGGTGTGTCGGGTGTGTGGATGTGTGTCAGGTGTGTGGATTTTAAACTATCCAATGTGGTGGAGTGTATTACTGTGGTAACTGCTGCGGTTCTCACCTCCATTGGTTTTCTGCTATAGAAGAACCGCTATCTTGATTTGTGGGTCGTAATAGGTTTGAAGAAAGTTTGGCGGGCAGGCGGTGCTGGTGGTGGGTCTGCCTCTTTCCCACCTTCCAGAGTCCAGGGGTGTCTTAATTGTGGATGATTTGTGGTGGGTTTGGCTGTGTAACTCGTAATACGGTGGTCTGTAAAACCGCCAAATGGCCATCTTTTAGAAGCCGCCACCACGGTGGCCTTGTCATAAAACTGCCAAACTCGTAATGAGGCCCTTAGTGTGTCCAACACAATCTTCACAACTGTGTCTTTATTTGTAATATATTTAGATGGATCCTCCCCATACTTCAAGGCTGTGTTCATGTTGAGTTTTCTGCCACTTCCTGCATAGGTGCTAGGCCCACCCACACAAGTGAGATACCATTTTTATTGGGAGACCTGGAGGAACACCGGGTGGCAGAAAATGTGTGGCTCCCCACAGATTCCAGGAGTTTTGCTCACAGAAATGTGAGGAAAAGGTATGTTTTTAGCCAAAGTTTGAAGTTTGCAAGGGCTTCTGGGTAAAAAAGTCTATTTGGATCCATGTAAGCCACACCACCTTGTAATCCTCCAGGTTGATTTCGAGATGGAGACAATGCTGCTGCCAGTTTTCCGCTAGGCTGACGGGAGGAAACCTCAGCAAACTCGTCATGGGTCCGGCAGGGAGGTAGCCAGTGTGACGCCCACCGACTCGTCTGAAGTTCGGCAGACGGGTCTTCCCATATGCCGAACTCCTAATCAGGCCCATAGTGCCACAAAATACAGAACACTACATGGGATTTTATTTAGATCACACACAAAATAGAATAGAAAAAAACAATAGTAGTTATGTGCACTTGTATCAATCGTTATAGACCATACATTGAATGTGAACATTGTTATTGGCTTAAATATTCCTTATTCTTAGTACATTTTGACTAATGGCCATTTGCAATGTACTATCTTTCGTCCAGAGCACAGAAGTGAAGGTTTTATTTCAATCCATCAATTTTAATGTATTTGCAATAATAAATCCTGGCAACAACTTGCTTATAAATGTGTTTGCTTTTAGTTATTTTTTATTTAATCAGAAAGTGCACACAGAATGTCCTGATCCCAGTGGAAGCAGCAGAAATTAGACAGTGCCCCTGAAAACACGATTCCTTCGTGCAGTGGTAGCTGGTGATCTTTAAAATACATTTGTGCCTGCATGTGCCAAAAATTACACATAAAATGCCAGGGCCAGAATTTTTGCCTTTAGTGCCATCCTTATACCATTAGTGACCCATATGTCAAAAATGACCTCTAGCATGTCTGGGTCAGCATTTTGTTATGGTTTCCCCCTCCCATATGCAATTGTTATACTCACTTCTGCCAAGAATTATCTCAAATGCGTCAGTACATTTTACCACGGGTGTCAACGGGTGTCAACTGGGCCAAGGATTTCCTCTAGTATGCCAACCCCGAGCATCCTTCCATGGGTGTACCACGTGCCAAGTAGTACCTCTGGGATGCCAGTGCTTGTCACAGGTGTGTAGGGTCTCCTGGTTTCCTTGGGGCTGTTGATGTCCTGAGCCACAGCAGTTACCCTCCTGGTGAGAGTACCATAGACCCCTGGATGCAGGCTTTATTTCTGGGGCCCAGCACCTCTGCTCCTGCAAGGACCACATAGACCCATGCACGTGTGTTATTTATTGATTCCATTAAATCATATCCTCTCACTCTAGACTAGGCCACAAACACACACCTGTTCACCTAGCACAACCATTGGTATAGCTCCTTACACTGTCCACATAAGAAATACGAATTAATTATAGAAATTATAATAAGGTCAGTGCAGTAAATAGAAAGAAACTCGGTTCCTATGTGTCTCTGTTTCATGTCATGCAGCCTAATGTTTGTTGCAGCTTGATTGCAGCACATCTTAAAAACTGATGCATGGCACTAAAATACATGCCTCAAATTATTCTGTGTAAAACACACAGTCTGCCAAACTCACACAGCTGTTTAGTTAGTCACTCAACCACATAGAAAGTGCACTGGGGCCCTCTTAGGGTAGGAAAATGCTCTAAAAGTGCTACAATTCACACAATATGGTCGACCCTTCATTATTCATGACACTTCTAAGTGGCCATCCACCATCTCCTGTGGTCTCGGTAGCTCGTGTACATGGTGCAGGGCAATTTGTAAGCTCTCGTTATACTATTTCATCCTTTGTTTAGAAAACTAAGCCTATTTTATGCCTGAGCGAGATCCTTACCTTCTGCGGCCATAAACACTGTGCCCTGCCCCAGGCTCCAAATGTCTGTAAACACAATTCGTTTAAATCTGGCCTTCTCGGGGCTGGGGCGACACAGACATAATTGTGCCTTTTTACATTATCGAATGTACCTTACATCCATTACCATCATTACCACAATTACATTTCAAACAGTAAACCTGCTTGCAAAGTCTAGCACCGCCCTGTCTGTCACTTAATTGTTAAAAATGGAACATATACTCTTCGCTCCATTATTTATTCTCGAAGTATGGAAGTGGTGCTAAATTAACTCTCTCCAATTTAGCTTAAAGGGTGTATTTGAAGCTTTCCCGTATGAACACGTGAACTCTCAGTGAGTCACCAGTCGGATGCTGCAGGCCACAATCAGGTATAGTCCTGAAGCCTTATGTTTCACTGACTCAAATTCACTCACTTTTGGGATAACAACCCACAAGAGACCAGTCTTGCGCCCACTAAGCGACGACCAAGGAAGAGGGCCGTGTCCTCAATCAGCCTGATCAGACTTCGGGCAGGAGGCCACCATGTTGCTAGCGGACTCAACCAGGACTTTTTCGGCCACCGGAGTAGGACTCCGACCCCTGACAAGCTCAGAACACGGGGCTACAGACTCAAACACAGCGGTAAGCAAGCAATCGGCACCTCCACCCCACACGGTAAGCAATCAGCGTCCCCACCCCAAGGCAACCTGCCGCAGCCTCAACCAGAATACCACACCACAGGAGCTAAAGTAACAGCGGCCTCGGTGAATCCCTGCATCCTTGGCCCCACGTGTGACACCTCCAATCGTACAACCGGGTGCAATGAGGAACGGGTGGACCTGAGAGCCCCCACCACCTTGCTGCAGGATGAATCATCCAGGGTGACTTCCACGGAGCACACCACCTCTTGCACCTAGCCTAAATTACTAAAGGGTACCACATTCCTGGCAGGCTCCAAAACAGCTGGGGATGGACAACCACCCTCCTCACCATACATTCCCCCAATTATCTGAAAGACACTACATGGAAATCTCACCCCAGAGAGTGCTTCAGTAAGCCTCATAAAGGCAACAAGAGAGCAGGTTTACCCCGCCTCATAGAGCTCCAATCGCTGCTAGGGGTGTCAGAAGGTACAGAGGCCCGGACTGCCACAACTCTACAGAAAAAGCGCCTGCCATCAACATCGTCACAGAGGTGGAAATATTGGAAATCCCAAAAAGACAGCCTTCCTAGCAGGAAGTTGGAGAGGTGCTCCGGAGGCACGGTCCCCTGAGGCAAGTGCAAGTGACTGCCATCAGCCCACAGAGGCTATGCAGTGGTATTCAGGGCACAGCCATGTGCACCACTTCATGCTGTTTTCAGGCTCGCCAGCTGGCCAGACTGCACAAGATTCACTGACACCTTCCTTTCCCCTGAAGACTGGACTTGCGTTGCGTCAATAACAAACTTGGCATTAAATGCGCCACCCTTCCAATCAACCAACAACACATGAGAGCAGACAACTCCTCTAATTCACCACTAAATCAGTGCAAGGCTCAAGGAATGAACACCCACCAGTTCCCTGTATAGCTCTTAGAATACTGACCCCTCAATGGCCTGACTGCCTCCCACACTTCAGAATTGCTATGCACTTCACTTGCCAAATGGCAACATGGTCAAAGGGAAACAACATAAAGAGGGCTCACTGGTTGACATGTGGAACTGCCCAGGAGAAACTCAGCAAAAGAACAAACACCTCACTGCTCCTATTAGTGACGGTGCTTCTGCTCAGTCAATGAAACAATGCATGGACAAATTCCTAACATGGACATGCGCTCTGAAATAAGGCTGCCCTGGATGGATTTCAAGTGCTGCATACAAGAACTACGGAGGGAAGTGACTTGAGTGGGACAGTAAGTATATGACATGGAACGCACAATGGACATCAGAACGGAGGACCAGGAGCGTTTATGGCAAAGAGTGCTAACACTGAGTAAACCCTGGCGGAACTTCAACTGTAGCAAGAAGACTTGGAAAACTCCAGCTGCCAAAATAACATTCGCATTAGAGGGTCTCCAAAGGGATAGAACGTACGGACATTATCTCTTTCACCAAGAACCCCTTCCACGCAATCCGGGGACTGCCAGACCTTTCCCCTGTGTGACTTGACAGGGCCCACTGAGTATTCTCTAACTCTCCCAAATTGGATCCTTCTCTAGATATATTAACCAGAGTACATTTCTTTGAAGAGAACGAAGACATATTATGGGTTACAAGAGGGAAAGCAGACCTTGTCTTCAGAGGACATACAATCCAGCTGTTCCAAGACCTATCAGCAGCCACCCTGTGACATTGCAGGTTCCCCCAGTTCATGTCTAGAGAACGCTCTTCTTTCCACGTTACAGACAGATGATTACCGCCAGTTTTAATGCAGCAAAACTATACCGTGCCAAAGTCCATGTCGGCTATTACTCTGTATGGACTTGTGTTTTTTTAAAAGAATTGAAATATTTGCACAAAAAATGGAGTCCAAAATTATTATTGATGCATCAACAGTCCAAACAAAGTATATGTTTCGTTTTTTATTCAAGTCCCACAAAAAGTAGTGTTTTCAATTAAAATCAGTGTCCACAGCTGATGTATATATCTGCACAGTGAAATGTGTTTATAAACAGCCTTAGACGTTGGGCAACTAATACCGTACTACTTATTCTTGGAACATCAATTTATATCATTTGACTAAATTCACCTCATTCGAGTTCATCATTTTTGTAAGTGACCACTCCACAATCATGATCTCTTCCTCCGTGTTTGTTTATGGAACAGAGGCCTTTAACAAGTCGTTTAGAGGAAGTGTGTGTCGGCTGTACATCTCTTCTAAGAAACACTCGACTGTATGCACATCTGGTCAAAGAACTGCTAAAAGCATTCTAAGAAGTCTTTGATTACACCTGGTTGCACTGTTATGTATTAAATAACCAGAAGAAGCCCTTATTTTAGCAATGAAGAAGGCCACTCTCTAGTGGGATAATAGATGAATGGATCTATGAAACTGAAGTTTGTCACACAATTTAATAGAGTAGAGGCATCAAAATTCGAACTGATGGGAAACCTTTTTATTGGAACAGAGAAAGGGATTGGACTGTTAGTAATACCACAGGACCTAGGTGATCAGAAAATGGATGACATCTGATCAGAAAGGAAACTTTTGTGTATGAAAGGGGGTCTTGAACTTGGACTTAAACAAGGTCAATATGGATGTCAACCATATCATGTTTCATACACATTCAAGCCAAGTTAGGGGGGAGACAGCAGAATAGTGACTGAATCAGCTAGTGGTGTGCCCACACCAAAGGGGTGATGTCCTTGTTCTCTACCAAGTTGAAAGTTGAGAAAGTAATACCAAGAGAGTGGTCAGCGGAATGAGTTGCAGTGGAAATACCTTGAGACCCTCGTGGGTTTCACGGTTGGAGATTAATTTAAGTGATGAAGAGACCACACAAAAACTGAGATCACCAAGTGAACCGAGGGTATTATTGAGATTTGCTTCATGGCTGAGATGAAAATAAAGGAGAGCAAGGTTTTCAGCCTGAAGTTGTTTGTGCAGTTGGGTAACGGGTCTCTACCCCACAATGTCATGCAATACGATCAATGCTTGAGCCCCACTCTGAGCGTCTTGGCACTGGCTGGTGGCCAACTGTGCATGTCCAGACATCTGGAAGCTCTTAACCTTGAGAAGCTGAATCGCATAGGAAAAGTATAGGTATACAGTAATGCTGATAAAATACAGGTTTGCCACTGCCTGCTGTAGCTCTATCAGCCAGTAATCCTGGAGCCCCTCTCAAAATAAGCAGTCTCTTTTCCACTCAGCACCAGGTAGGGTGAGACCACTGAGCCTCACTGACACCACCGAACTCTGTGATGATTGGGGAATGGTGGGGTTAAGATTGAGTCATCCCAAACGCTTCATCCTTGGGGAGGAAAGATGATGTCTAGGTTTGTTAGCATGTAGTTGTCACGTGGTATGGGCAGTTCCTGCTAAAAAGGTTTTAATCCATTCCAATTTCCTTCTGCTGCTTTTACTTCCTTATATTTGTTTATTTTTTGGAACTGGGGAAGAGCAATCCATCGTGTTTTGAGTAAATATCAGCAACGGTGTTGCAGAGCCATGCTTACTAACTACAAAAGCAATAAGTAAATAGAGTTTGTAAATTATGTTCTGCTAGAGGGTATGACGGGTATGTACCCAGCATTCATACACATGGTCCGGGTTATTGGTGCTTGGATGAATTACCATAACACAGCCGATCAAGGCTAGAAGGTTCGGTGCAAAAGTCAGATTGAAGAGATAATATGCACACAATTGGAGAATGTTCAAAAGTGACGTGTCCACAAGTAAGATCTTAATTCTGTCTGGGTTTAAATTGAGCCAATGGCTACAGAATCAACTGCATACCAACTTGAAACAGATTTTTGAGGAGACATCATCGATGCATTGCCACTCAGATACATGAAAAGCGTGATATCTTTGGAGTATGTAAATAAGGGAAACCAGAAAAAGGCAAGTTTTGAGATCACAGAAGGCTGAGGCTAGTCCAACAGTAATAGTGACCATTGATGTTAAACAACACTAACAGATCAAAAAGCATCATGGCGCTGACAACGCTGTTGTCTTTTCCATCCCAGAGCCATTCATGTGTATGCATGGAGTATGTATGTACTTGTTACACCTGTCAGCTCTTGGCAGGGTTTCCCCTGTCTTTTAGGCTTCTAATCTCCTGTTTTTGATCCTGTGCTGAATTTAGTTTTTGCTGGCTTTAGGACTCTGGGCACTTTACCACTGCTGACTAGTGCTAAAGTGCAAGTGCTCTTTGTCTAAATGCCACTGATGATTGTTTTATCCATGACTGGCATGTTGGATATACTAGTAAGTCCTCTAGTCCAGTGCAGTGTATGCCCAGGGCTGTACATCAAATGCTACTAGTGGGCCTGCAGCACTGATTGTGCACCCACAGGTGTAGCCCTGTAAACATGTCTCAGACCTACCACTGCATTGTCTATGTTGTCAGTTTTAATCTGCCATTTCAACCTGGCAAGTGCACCTACTTGCCAGGCCTAAGCCTTCCCTTTTACTACATGTATGTCCCAACTAAGGTAGGCCCAAGGCAGTCCAATGTGCAGGGTGCAGTAAAAGGTAGGACATGTACTGGTGTTTTTTACATGTCCTGATAGTGAAATACTACTAAATTAGGTTTTCACTATTGCAAGGCCTACCTCTCCTATAGGGTAACATGGGGATTGACATGAAATATATTTTACGTGTAATTTCCCATTAGGGGCAGATAGAGATGTGGAGTTTGGTGTCTCTGAACTCACAGTTTAAATAGACATCTTTTGGTGGAGTTGGCTTTTAAATTGTAAGTTTGAACATGCCACTTTTAGAAAGTGGGCATTTTCTTTCTTAACCATTCTGTGCCTCTGCATGTCTGTGGAATACACGTCTGGGTCAGGATGACAGTTGAACTGTTTGTGTATGCACTGTAGACAGTCATACAAAGGGAGTTGAGGTGTGCCCTGCATATCCTGATGGGTATTCCTGAGCTTGAGTGGTGGGAGGAGCTGACACTTGCACCCGAATAGTGCTGCTCCTTTCTTTATACAAAGCAATTTCAAACTCCCTTGAGTGTGTCTGGGGCAGAGCGGAAAAGGCAGGGTCTTGTGTACTACAAAGACATTTCTCTGAAGTTTGCCTACTTCAAATGCAGAAATGGGTATACGAACTGAACCTCTGAACCCACAAAGTTAGAATCCTTCTGAACTGAGGACATTCTGCCAAGAAGAAGAGTTGGATGCTGTAGAAGGTACTACCACTCTGCCTGTTGCTTTGCTGTGCTGGCCTTCTGCCTGCTGCTTCTGTCCTGGGAATGAAAGGACTGGACTTTGCTTTCTATATCCTGCTTCCAAAGGTTCTCCAAGGGCTTGGACTGAGCCTGCCTCCTGTTAAGAAGTCTCAGGGACCTCAAAGTCTTCATCTGCCTGTACCTGGGCTCTCTTGCAGAGATTCTGGATTTTCCAAACGGGGCCAAATCCAGTTCCTGGGCCCTTGGGAGTGAGTTCTGGTGCAACCAAGAAGAAACTAAGGACATCGAGTCCAAAGCGGCTTCTGAACCGGCGCCACTGTCTGACTCTGCGCTGATGCCTGCACCTGAAACGTGGTCCCGCTGAGTGCAATGAATGCAAGTGACGCCACAGGCCCGACGCAGCTGCAGCGCCTCTGAAGTCCCACCACAGTGTGAGTCCAGAGCACAGTGTGCCCAATGCCTGTGGCACCCGGCTCTAACTCCACGCTGCACCTGTGGCCCTGTGGTGTGCTCACAACACCGCAAAGTCGACGCTTCACGTCTTAACCGGCTGGATTCATCGACCCCCGCCTTGTCATAAGGATTAGATGCATCGCTACCGGTGCCGCATCACCTCCCCTGCAACCTTAAGGAACCGACGCATGACCTCCCCAGCCTAGCAGTAAGGAACCAACGCCTCACCTCCCCCTTAGCAGTAAGGAACCAACGCCGTGCAGGCTGCAGTGACGCCTCACCTCTCTGACTCATTGCAACATCTTTATTTTCTCATCTTCCAAGGTACTGTACCTGGGGTCCTTGCAACTTCGTGACCGGCCCACACTCCCTTGTGAGTGGCGTCAGAACAACAGTGTCAAGATGTTGTGATATCCCCAGTTAGAGCTATTGGTCTTGTTTCACTCAGATAAATATTGGCTATTTTTCTAAACTGGTGTGGAGTACTTTTGTGTTGTTTTCACTAAATTACTGTATGTGTGTGTACAAGTACTTTACACATTGCCTCTGAGATAAGCCTGACTGCTCGTGCCAAGCTACCAAGGGGGTGTGCAGGCTTTATCTTAGCTGTGTGTCTCCCCTAACCTGGCTAGAGTGAGGGTCCCTACTTGGACAAGGTGCAAACCACTGCCAACTAGAGACCCCATTTCTAACAGTATGTATTTGTAAAACTTAACAGGAGAGCACATTGATGGAATGTGTTGAGAGACAATACCACGCACCACCAGAACAACAGAACCACCAAAAAAGCCGCCTTTCAAGCACAGCTCATCACAAGCACTCACAACAGCAAAGAGCTCTTCGCCATTGTCAAAGAGTTCACAAACCCTGGGGCAGACACCTCATCCATCCCTCCCTTCCAAGACCTCTGTAATGACCTTGCCACCTTCTTTGACCGTAAGATCCAGGACATCTACGAAGGCTTCAGGAACCCAAGCCTGCCAGCACCGTTCACCGCCATAGACTAGCACCCCACCAGATACTGAACGCCTGGACCCCCATCACCACAGAGAACACCCAAAGACTGCTGAATTCCAGCCACTCAGGATCACCCCCGGATCCATGCACTCATCACATCCTCAACTTGGCCAGTGCCTCCCTCAAGACCCCCACATTCCACTCAGACTGGAAACATGCGGAAATCAGCCCACTACTCAAGAAACCCATCGCCAACCTTAGGGAGCTGGAGAACTACAGACCCATCTCTTTGCTCCCTTTCCCAGCCAAGGTAATGGAGAAGGCTGTCAACCAGCAACTCACTGAGTTTCTCGAGGCACACCGTCTCCTGGACCCTTCCCAGTCCGGCTTCAGAACCAACCACAGCACTGAAACCGCACTCTTAGCAGCCACCAATGACATACGCATCATACTGGACCACGGAGGCACTGCCGCACTCATTCTCCTCGACCTCTCTGCTGCGTTTGACACCATCTCCCACTCCATCCTCTGTGACAGACTGCACGACATTGGCATCCAAGACAAAGCCCTGAACTTGATCAGGTCCTTCCTCACCGGAAGAACACAGCAGGTCAGACTACCACCATTCACATCAGAACCTAAAGACACTTGATGCGAAGTGCCACAAGCATCCTCACTCAGCCCAACGCTTTTCAACATCTACATGGCCCCACTCGCTAAGATCACCAGACAACAAGAGCTAAACATAGTCTCCTACGGTGACAACACCCAACTGATCTTCTCCCTGTACGAGGACTCTGCACAAGCAGAGAGGAACTTCCACAATAGGATGAGAGCAGCTGCCTCCTGCATGGAGACCAGCTGCTTCAAGCTCAACTTGGACAAGACAGAAATCCTTGTGATTGGCTCCACCCCTTCTGCCTGGAATGACTCCTGGTGGCCCACCGCACTGGGTAATGTCTCCGCCCCCACGGACCATGTGCGCAACCTGGGCATCATCCTGGACTTTACCCTATAGATGACCCGCCAAGTTAACGTTATCTCCTCATCAAGCTTCCACACCCTCCCTCTGTCTCCTGCAGAAGATCTTCAAATGGATTCCCCCCAACACGAGGAAGACAGTCACCCACGCACTCATCACCAGCAAACTGGACTACGGCAATGCACTATATGCCGGCATAACGAAGAAACTTCAATCAAGACTACAGCAAGTACAGCATGCAGCAGCCAGACTCATCCTGGACATCCCCCGACACAGCCGAATCTCCTCCCACCTCAGAGACCTACGCTGGCTCCCAGTCAACAAGCGTATCACATATAAACTCCTGATCCACACCTTCAAGGCACTGCGCAACATAGGACCAGCATAACTCAACCACCACCTCACCTTCTATGTACCCAACAGAATTCTCCGTTCCTCCCAGCTCACCCTTGCAGCCGTCCCCAAGATACAGAAAAGTACAGCAGGAGGAAGATCCTTCACCTACCTAGCAGCCCAGACATGGAACACACTTCCCCTCAAGCTCAGGCAGACCGCATCACTTAAGCAGTTGAGGAAGGACCTCAAGACTTGGCTCTTCGATTGAGCAGCAGACCTTCATTTAGCGCCTTGAGACCCTAAGGGTGATTAGCCGTGCTTTACAAGTCCTGATTGATTGATTGATTGATTGAATACAAAATCCTGTATGTCAAGCGGGAATTTACACTATTTATCAAATTAAAATTCACAATTGCATTACATTTCACATAGTTACAATTGTATCTAGGCAGCTTGGGGAGGAAGGGATAGATCACGTTAGAAGGTTTTGTGCTCACTTCTCTAAAACCATTGATGAAAGAAAGTTGAGTCTTCCAAGTCTGTTGATGGAGAGAATTTGACTTCACCAAATTCGGAAGGTATCTTATTATGTTATTGACATCCTTATAGTACGTATTTTGCTGTTGTATGGTCTTGTAGCACTGTTGGCAGTCCACTAACGCAAGTAAATAAAGAGGGTCAAAATCAGCCAGTTGCCTTCATTAGTAGGTGGCTACTCTCCAGAGAGCAAAGATGGAGTGCAATTGAGAAGGAAGCTTTTGCTGTGATCTGATCCTTGAAGAGGCTGAGGCCATTCCTGTTTGGTGCTCACTTTGTGTTCAAACTGACAACAGATCTCTCAGATGGCTCATGAAGATAAGGAGGGAGAACCCAAAATTGTTGATGTGGGCCATTTCCCTACATGGGATGGACTTTGCAGTAGAACACAGACCTGGGACTGCCCATGCCAAGGCAGATGGACTTTCCAGTTTTTTTTACTTGGATGACAAGGACTATCAGGGTGTAGGTTAGTTATCCATCACTTTTCAGCCAAAGGGGGTAACATGTAGGAAAGTCATCCTTTTTGCCTTGGTCACCCCCATTGTTTGACTGATGCTGCTGGTTACCGTTTCTGAAAGTGCCCTGTTCTCTACTAACAAGGCCCATGACCAGTGTCCTCTAAAGGTATATAGTAATTAGTATAATTGTAATTAGATATGACAACCTACCTGTAAGTCACTAGTATATGGTAGGGCATGTAGGTTTAGTGTCCCCAGTGGACTTAATACACTTAAGTGTGCACTGATGTGGTGTTTGGTGTCATTAGCAAGCCAGGCCTGCCTTGCAGGTTGGTTTTAAACTAAAACTGTGTCCAAATTCAATTTTGGACTTCCAAAGTCCAAAATTACCTGTTTATAATGAATAAGTGACCCCTAAGTTCTGCCCTAGGTATTGCAAGGATAGGGTCTCTTGTTATAAAAAGCAGGGACAATTGAAAATATATTTTAAATACCCTGGTAAGGGAAATTAGCCAACTTTGTTTTTTCCCTATTGTAGTGCTGCTAGCCCCATAGGCTAACATTGGAAGACTTTTGATTGGAGTTAGCTAGCAATTTCATTCAAAGTATCAAATTAATGGTTACAATCAATCCAACGACGTACCAAGGTCGGATTTATTATAACTACTATAGGAAAGTAGTTTTAGAACTTACTATCCTGAAGTTACATAAAGCAGCACTGTAACAGCCTCTTCTTATTAGTCAGCCTGCCTTTACAGCCTGAGCAAAGCTGCCACCGAGTAAGTGTGAAGAGGCCTGGGTCTGAAACAATGCACCCACTTGGTGGGAGGAGATTTGCTTCTTGGTGAAGCCAGGTAGGGGAAGGGGGATGGGGAGATAAGCTAGACTTCAAAGGCAAAAGAACAGATGTCACAGGACCCAGGCCAGCGTGGATCTTCCTTGAGCCTCAGCCAGAGTGGAGCCTCATAATTAGATTAGGAGAGGGGCTGGAATGGGAGTGTAGTCAGATGTCAGACACATCTCTTGGTTGGGTTCCATAGACACACACTCCAAAGAGAGAATTTCTCCATTTTGATTTCAGTCAAAACAGTGCATTGTGGGTAAAAAATATACCACACTTTGCAGGAAGTGGTCACAGCAGAGGGAGGTAACTTTACTCCTATTGGTTGGATATCCCCATTCTGTCAGCCCAGAATGAAGGATTAATATGGCAGAGCTGCAGGAGCTCCTCAGATCACTGCCTGAAACATCAGAAGAAGAAGGATTGCCCTGCTGGACCCTTAGGCTGCACAACAGAAGGCTGGCACTCAAAAGGGCTGCACCTGCTGCACTCTCAAGGCTCCACAAAGAAAGGCCCATTCAAAGGCAAAGGAGAGGGCTCCTTGATCAGCAGCAAATACAACTGAGTTGGAAGACGTCACCTGCAAGCCCAAAGAGAGGATCAGCCCTGCTGACCAGCTATAACTGGATTTTTCTTGGACTGGACAGGTGCATTGTGGGAAATTGATTCCTATCCATCCAGTGGCTAATTAGAGTCTCTGAACCTTTGGCTGGTGCTATTGGACCCTTGTTTCCTCAAAGGAACTCTGGAACAACAAGAACTGAAAGTTTAGAAACTTTCTACAACGTTTTGCTAAAAAGCTCTAGGAAGAAACTGGATCAATGTCAAGAGTCGAACCTCAAATCAGCCTGACAACACTGGTTTGTCCTCATGAAAGCTTCGGAGCTCCTCGCTGTTGACCCCAATGACAAAATTTTCCAGGGGCTCATCGGCATCATGCTGCAGCAGGTCACCGTCGTCAAATCGAACTCCGAATCCGAGCTGAGGACTCAACATCGAGAGAAAATCTTCAAGAAAAAGACTAAAGGTCTGATTTAGATATTGGCGGACAGGTTACTCCATCACAATGGTGATAAATATCCCTGTCTGCTGAAATCTAAATCTCTTTATTTCTAATGGGATTTATATTTTGGTGGATGGAATATCCATCACCATTGTTACAGAGTAACCCCTCCGCCAATATCTAAATCAGGCCCAAAGTCCTAAGGTAAGCTTTTGACCGAGACGTAGCGCTCACCGTATCCAACCAGCGCTCCATCGCTGTTGAACTTAAACCTCAACCTTGTCTCAGTCCAGTGTGACCAGCTGGCTGCACATATTCCTTTATGCTTTTTGGAACTAGAATGCATATTTATTTTAATCTTTAAAAAAACATATCTCTTGCTCCCTACATTGGATTTTGTCATTCTGGTGTCATTTTAAAGATAAAATGATTCTCTATTTTTATAAATTAGTTTTGGGTTTTATTGTGTTGTGTCTTTTACTTATTTGCTGTTTGGTGATATTAAATGTTTTACACTTATCTGTCTCCTTAATTAAGCCTGGCTGCTTGCTGCTAAGCCACCAAAGATTGAGCAAGGATTAATTTATTGAGACTTGACTGGACCTTATTAGTGATTGTGGTTTTATTAATAGCTGAAAGTACATACCTCCACCTACTAATAATTCACTTTCCTACATCGTCCACCTGGGCCGTGTTTCCTTCAGGGAAGCAAAGGCAGGCAGTCACTGCAGTCACTGAAGAGTGTTGGTGCTGTCTGGACTAAAGCATTGCATGCATGGCGAACCCACTACATGACACGTACTAACAGTGAGCAATATTACTTACAGTCCCTGACTCTCACGTACATGGGAGACATGGTAGCTATCTTAGATATGAGGATATAACTTACCTCATGGCCTGTGACATCTTTGCTAGGCACATATGTTGCTGTAGCTGGGACCGTACAACACAGATATTGGATTTCCTTGTCAAGAACCTAATGATGCCCCATGGATTTGCATTGAAGTACATTGAGAAATGAAGACTAAATATTTAGCACAGTTGTATTGTTACTCTAATCAAATTATTTTTTGAACATTTATATGAACTCATCTAAGACAAAGGGCCTGACTTTGAGTTTGGCGTACAAGCTACTTGTTACAAATGTGACAAATATCCCTGCCCACCTTCTTATTAGAGATGCATTATATCCTGTAGTACTTGCAATAAGACAGGTGGGATATACATCATGTTTGTGACGGAGTACCCATATGCCAGTTCTAAATCAGGCCCTAAGTTGTTGCATTTTGCTATGGGTTATGTTGTGACAGCACATTAAGGATTGTAGACAAGAAAATGTTGCTCATGCAATGAATGAAAGTCAAAGGATAACATATTAGAGTGTTGGTAAGTTTACACGAATTGCTAAATAATGGAACAGCACAAGAATAACATTGTTGATTATCTTGGAGTGCTACAAGAGTAGAAACTATAACTCATCTTCCACAAGGAGTGCGTAGTGATGAAGTATGAGGAATGAAGCACAAGGGAATCATTCCTCTATCAGTATACCTATTTAACGCGGTCATCCTTTCTACGTTTAGTTTCAGGAAGTTTCACATTCAAGAACAGAGTTGGTAACACAGAGATGTTCCCCAGTTATATCTATTCACTATTACAGTTAATTTCAGAACTCTTTATGGCAAGCTAATAAAGATATTTCTGCCTTAAGGTATCAATTATGTCCTTCAGACATCATTGACCAGCAGAATTGATGAGTCAGAGCAACAGAGTCTGGTATTTATGCGTGCTCCCTTATCCCATTCCCTTTTTCTCCTTATCTGCCAATAGCCCACTTTTTAATGCATGTGGTCAATGGTGGAGGTAGTGCGAGACCAGAGACTGCATCACCTTATTGTATTGGGAGCACAAGGTTAATGCTTTCTAACCTATTGGATAGCCCATAGTGTCATCCACTCTGAGGGATGGATTCTGACACCACTGTGTCTCAGATCTGAGCGTTGTAAGTAAATAACAACAGGAGGTTAGTTTAGTGAAATCAGAGTGAAAGGCATTACATTCAGAGCTAATTGCAATGAAACAAGAGATAGGTAATATGTTAAAATGAGAGAAGGAAGATGGGAGTCAATTACCTTTGCCTGCAAATTCTAAGAATTCATATTCATAGCTGTTGTTACCTCCCTTGGGAGTTACCATGTTTTTGCACATACATCTGTAGTGACTCCAGTCATACCCAGAGCACCACCAGAAAGATTGTCTTAGCATCCAAAAAGAATTTGCATTGTTTCTCAACCAGTGTCAGTTACATCTTTGTGTAAGCCTGCATCCTTTCCTGATTATCAAACCAAGGTAGTTTTGTTTTGTCTTATTTGAGTGGGAATGTGGCAAATTGGAGGATATCATTAGCAGTTCTGCCTTTGGTGATCAGATGTAGAATCTGTCTGAGAGAAAATCACACACACTTTGTTCAGATTATGAGTTGTTAAAACTAAAACAAGGCTATCAAGATCTACTACATTATACTATCCAATTTAATAATTTGATAAATAATTGGGACTAGGAAGCCAGAGACAAAAAGGCATTGTTAGTCTATCAAGGCCTGCAAGGTGAGTTAATGATGTCTTCGAGCCAGTGGTTAATCGTGCTAAGTCTGAGGAGCTCATAGAGTTAGTGGTGCCGTTGGATCATCATTTAAACCTCATTCACAAAATATAAAATCTTAATAGGCTGGCCTGAGGCAGAACAAAATAGAGTTATTGAGACTTCTTAATCAATGCATTCAAGTAGTATACAAGGGCCCACATCTAAAGAAGAGAGTGAAAGATATGTCCAAGGGTTGTGTCTGTATTTTGGAGAGTCTGTTCATTTTGTAAAAGACTGTAGAGATAAACCTAGGAATTCTAGAAGTCTTATATAAGTGGCATTAACTAATAAAGGGCTACAGTAAGCAGGCAGCTAAGTCCCTGAACAATGAAAGCACGGCCTTTTCAGTGAAGAACTTAAGACAGTTCCCAAATTAGAACAGAATACAATGAAGATGAAGGTGATTTTGTAAGATGGTCAGAAAAAAGTCATTTTGAGACCCTTAGATTCTAGAGCATCCGGAAAGTATGCTTTAAAGATTATGATTCCTGAGGATGCTAATACAGTGGCTTGTTCTAATTTATTCTTAGGTCTTACGAGGTTTATTTAACATTCTTTAATCTGTTTTGAGAATCATCATGAGAATTTGTTTTTGATAGATGCTCCACAGTGTAAGGTGATTTTGGGAACTCCATAGCTGATCTTACCTAGTCCCTGATTTACTGGGCTGCCAGGACAATTCCGTTGAATTTAGACTATTGTCAGACCATTTATCTGATTTCATGTCAGTCTAAAGACATTCCTTCTTCTAAAGTGCTTGCAAGATTGTATATCTTTCCTGTCTTTGGTTGTGCAATCTCTTTTCTCACTTGCTAATAGAAATGTAGTTATGTTTGTTTATAAGAAATGGGCAAATGTGTTAATTCACACACACTGTAAGCGTAATTTGGATACATTCACAACTGGGGCAGATTCATGTAGACCATCATCAAATGCTCTATCAGGATGTGCCTGCCTGCCACCACAGGAACACAGTATCAACATTTCATGCATAGAAAGGATTGTGAGGGGCAAACATTTGCCCCATCATATGCTAATTTGTTCATGGGATTTTGGGAGAGAAACTGGATGAGGAGACAGGATTTCAGAGATTTGAAAGTGAATATTGTTCTTTAGTGCTGTTTTACAGACTCTGGGGCACATTACAACCCCGGCGGTAAAAACCGCCTAACGCCGCAGCAACGGCCACCAAAAGACCGTCGCTGCTTCTACCAGCCGTCCGCCCTCTTATGACCACAGCCGGATTTCCGCCAGAAGGATGGCTGAAATCTGGCTGTGGCCATGCAGGCGAATGGCAGTAAGGTGGCACTGCTGCCAGCAGCAGTGCCATGCCAGTAGACCGCTGCAGACCGTATCATGACCCATGATACGGCCTGGCGGTGTTCTGCTGGCGGACGCTGCTGCTGGCATCCCATCTCCTGCTGGAGGACTCCCTGACAACAGGTAAGTCGGGTGCTCCGACAGGGGAGGGGGTGGGAGGTGTTGTGTGTGTGTGTGTGTGGGGGTGTGTATGTCTGTGCGTGCCTGTATGCGGGTGTGTGATGCGTGTTGTATGTGTGTGCATGTATGGATGTGTGAGTACGTGTATGTTGAGTTGTGGGAATGCGTGTGTGCTTGTATGTATGTCAGTGTGTGTGGATGTGTGTGTGAATGGATGCATGCATGTGTGGATGAATGTGAGAATGAGTGTGTGTATGCGTGTGTTCGTGTGTGAATGAAGGTGCGTGTATGTAGTGGGGGGTCTGGGGTGGAGGGGGTGGGTGGGGGACAATCTTGTAAGGGGGAGGGGCGGGGAAGACCCCTATCAGTGACAGGGAAGTGATTCCCCGCCCCTCCCCTTCCCTGTCACTGATAGTGCCTACCGCCATGGTTTTCATGGCAGTAAGGTTGCCACGAAAAGCATGGCGGTAGGTGGGGTCATAATCCCGCAGGCGGGCAAGTGACCGCTGCCGGGCTGGAGACTTCAGTCGGCAGTCGTTACCACTGTGGCGGTCGGTGTAGTACATTGGAGGTTTGACTTTAGCCAAACCGCCGATGTCTTAATATGGAGAAAATTACTGCCAACCTGTTGGCAGTAATTTCCTCCATATTAACGCCGTCCGCCGGGGTCATAATGACCCCCAAAATGTTCTTGATTTTGAATAACTCTATAGAGAAATTTATATTGTTTCACCAAGATTATTTACATCTTCTCCCATTTGGACTTTTTCTGCTCCTAAAGGCTGACCTTCATAAAACTTTAGATACAGAAATCCTTCCACACAGATTATCAGACCACTCCCTAATCACCCTTTCCCTGCGCACAGCCCACTTGCTGAAGTCATTCCACTGGCATCTCACCCCATGGTCACTTCAGGACTTAGCTCCTTGATGGGAGCGAAGGTTGACACATACTTGGCCCAAAATCACCACTTGGTTCAGTCCCCACGTACTGTAATGGAGACTCTAAAGCCCACCTTGCGGTGGGACGTTATTAGTTACCTGACTGAAAAGAACCATAGAAAAGTGAGACATGATCCAGGATCTGGAATCGCCGGACCATGGACTAGAAACATGCTACTCGCTCGACCCTGACATCCTCCGACATAAACTGCATGTTGAATCCCAATTGTGGAAACCTCCTCTTGATGAGGCCAAGACAATGTGGCTGGCGTAGCAGTCCTTGATCTATCAGTTGGGGGGGGCATAACTAGTAAGCTATTCACCATCTCTTCTCCAATATTAGGCATCCCCCCCTGATCCTCTTCTTGTTGGACCCTCTACGCTCCAGGGTCTCTCTGGATGATGTAAAAGCACAACAATGTGCCCTTTTCTTTGTGGACCTGTATGCTCCATGCACCCACGTGCCTGATGCACAGATCTGGTGGTTTGTGTTGGACGTGCCCCTCAAGACCTTATTGCTGACTGATAGAGCAACGGTCAGTGAAGACTTGACTCCTAAGGAACTAATAGAGGCCCTCGGAGACCTGCAAACAGTAAAGTGCTGGGTCTCAGTGGATTCCTAGGCAAATTCTTTAAACAGTTTATGGGAACATTTGGGGAACCCATGATGGCAGTCCTTGGGGAAGTGGTGGCCACAGGATCACTTCTTTCTGACTTCTGCAGGGAAGAGATTGTGGTGATTTCTAAACGGGGAGACCCCCGGATCAGTGTTCCTCCTATCCCCTGATTTCCTAAATAAATACAGTGGCCAAGATTGTGGCCAAGGCCCTGGCCAGCCACATGCTTAAGGTTATCCGTTCCTTGGTCTAACAAGATCAGACAGGCTTCATGCCCGGACATGTTACCAGGCACAATATCTTCAGAGTTTTTATGCGATTGCCCTGGCTGACCGCCTTGACGGCCCAGCACCAATACTACTAGCAGCTATTGAGCAGGTGTTTTATTCCATGGATTGGAGATATTTATTTGCACTCCTTCACCAGCTACACTTTAGGCCCACATTTCAAAGATATGTCAAATTTCTTTATATGGACCTCACTGCCCACATACGAGTAGGTAATGCCCTCTCCAGGCCCTTCTGCATTGGACAGGGCACACGCCAGGGTGTCCTGCTTTTTGTACTTGCCATAGAACCCCTGGCTGAATGGCTTCGTATAGACACACAAGTCCTTGGGTTTGAGTAGGAGGGGGTCCTGTGGATAAGGTCTCGCTTCACTCGGATGATGCCTTGATCTTTTTAACTCAGTTTGCGGCCCCTGGGTGCTAACATTCTCCAGATATTCAGTGAGACTTTGGGTCTCTACTTCAATAGGACCACTCCCAGAACTTGGGCTGGGCCTCTGATTTCCAGATGAACACGCATAGCTTTAAATAGTTAGGAGTACATGTCACCCCTGAGCCTCCCGGGCATGAGAGATGCACATTCAGCCACTTCGAGATAAATTGACGGCGGATTTTAAACCCTGGTCGGCCCTTCCTTTATACCTTCTGGTCCACTTTGGTATATTTAGGATTGTTTCCTTCCTCCACTTCCTCTATCATCTCCAGAATACCTGTTCCCCTACCATGCACTTATTTTCGGACAGTACAGTCTGTGTTGCGTAGTTTCTTATAGGATTATAGCACCCCCATATAACCCTTACTAAATGTTTCAAATCCACATATGATGGGGGATTGCCACAGCCAATATCTAGTCCTATAGTCGGGCGTCCCATTTGATAATTATCAATGAATGACTGTGTGACACCCATGGAGTTGCATTGCTACTTTGGAAAGAAGGTTAAAGTTTGCCCACAGTGGGTGAGCAGTATAATGTATAATGGTAGTGAGGCTGGGTTCCCATTCCCCAGTTGCAGGACCTCAGCATTGAAGACGTTAAAGCATAGCTAGTTCTGGTGCATCCAACTATAGATATGTGTAAGGAAGGACAGGATAAAATGATTGTTCTCAGGTTCATTGGATAACCTGATGTGTATGGGGGAATCATCTGTGTGTATTAGAAGCAAATGTTATAGCTACCAAGGATACTGGCAGCACCGAAGAAAGCCAGAGTTGTTTTTGACCCCTGTTGGATGAAGGTAACTTTCACCGATAAGGATAGGAAGAAGACTAGTTTAATCATGGAAGAGCTTTTGCATTTAAAGTGTACAAACCACTGGAAGGCAGTACCTCAGGAAGCCCATGGTACTGGAATGTGGCTTAGCACTACGTTGTGATATTGGATGCTGTAGAGAGATGAAGGAGCATTAGAGAGCAAGTCTGAACCAAGGGTGGTTCAGTCAGAATTCCCTCTTCTATGTTCTTCAGGATAGTTTCCATCCCCCAGCTTGGGAAGACCCTGGACTAACAGTCACTGAAGATGATGTTCTGCTTGAGGCAGGTGGGAGACTGGCTGTTTAGTATTATCTCAAGGTTTTGGGTGATGCAGGTAAGAGCAGAGATTGTTCTGTTTCTGTTAATATATGTTGTATTTTTTGTAATTCTTATAGATTTATTCCCTGTGGAGACACTTTGTCCCTACACCACCACCTGTTTTGAAGGTGTTCCTTTCCTCTTGACACCTGGAAACAGACTTAGGGCCTGATTTAGATCTTGGCGGTCACGCTACAGAGCTTCGTTGGCAGCGGACCCGAGAAGAATGCCTTGTCGACGGTCTTCTGCCCACCGTATTCAGATGTTACAGACCTGCAGGACAAGAGCCCCAGGCATTGAATAAAAAAAAAAACACATAGGGAACTCCACACTAGAAAATCCACACAGGGCACGATTCAAGTACAAACCATGAACATTTTCTTAAAAATTTAGAAATAATTACAGAAGGCAAAAATTGTGAGTTAATCTGTTCAAATCAAAATGCAAATAATTCACAAAATGTAAAAACATGGGAAATAGCAAAAGGTATTAGGGACTGAGCCTCATTCTAGTTAAACAAACCAGAAACAGTCTAGCACAAAGCAAAATAATGCATTGCAAGAAAACAAACATGAAGTCTAAACAGTTTAAAGGCAGACCTTTTGAAAATCAGTAAGTATTAAGTTAAGGACAGACTACCATGAAGTTTGCTCTCTAGGAAAAGCCATAAATATTCTAACTATAAGGTTAAGGAGAAGTCACATTAAAAATAAGAACACCATCCTGCATGATCATTAAGCAGTGAGGTTTACTTTAAAACTAGTGAATAGCAAAAAAGCACTTTTGAAATTGCATTTGCAATGTTTATTTGCCTGTGGAAGTGGAATTGTAATGGTACAGTCAAACCATGCTTCTTCCTTCAGAACATCCCGAACACAAAGAATGACATTTATGTTACCTTAAAACTGTTTGAATTAAAAATATTTTTTACAAAACACTGAAGGGCATGATTTAACTTGAGCTGCTCCGACGAAGACCCGGGAAGCCTCGCCAACTATAAATATGTAGTGTATGACAAATAAGAGTGGATCTTGGGTCTAGGTATTTCAATTTTAAAAGCATCGTTATGCCAAATACAATGCATTTACATGGTTTGTGACTTATTCATGTTAATTACACACACTTAATTTTTTTATTTGAAAATTCACTTTTACAATCCCTTCTCAGGATATAAATCATCACAAACCACACTCCTTAAAACACTGTATGATCCATTCTGTTTCTTTCATTTTAAAATCTCCTTTCCTCTCATTTCATCAAGCATTCTGGATTTGAAGTTGTCATCTTCAATTTCACCCTTTTTTAGGTCAAGCGTAAGCGTACGACCGCTTGTATATTTTAAGTATTCTTCTTCTGTGGGCTTCCAGCTATTTCATTTGTTAGTTTCAGTGTAATTTAAAGACTGATCTTGGTCACATTTGGTCTTTGTGGGCTCTCTGCACCCTCTCTCAGCTGTCTGGATCCCGCCTTTCCTTGGCTTGGATTTTCTTTACCTAGTGTGCCTGCCTGTGGTCCCCAGGGCAGAGGATCGCTTGCAATTGCTTATAGCCTAGGCACCCAGCTCTACCAGGGCTCTGCAATCCTTAGGGACAGTGCCCACTTCTGCTTCATACTGGGATCCCACTCACAGCTCCATCAGTGCACCTCAGTTCACACACTCCAAGCCCTCAGCTGTGCCAGTGCCAGAACCCATGCACACTGTCTGCCAGAGCACCTTAGTTCTTACAGTCAGTATTCACTGCTGTTCCACTACTGGGACCTCGGGCGCAGCTCCATCAGTGCACCTCAGTTCACACACTCCACGCCCCTCAGCCGTGCCCATGCCAGAAACCCACACATGCTGTCTGCCAGAGCACCTCAGATCTTACAGCCAATACAGATTGCTGTTCCAGTACTGGGACCTCAGGTGCAGCTCCATCAGTGCATCTCGGTTCTACCCCTGCAAGGTCACCTCTTTTACTATACTGGGACCCCACTCGCATACAGTTCCTTTACTGCAGCTCAAATCTAATATTCAAGCCCACTGCCAAGCCAATACTGGACCCAAAAGAGCAAAACACAGCTCAGCCAGTACACCTCAAGTCTAACATCCAATGCCACTGTTCATGGGAACCACCACAGCTCCACCAGAATCCATAAATTCTAACATTCAGTGCACGTTTCTACTCAGTAATAAGGCTCACACACACACGCCCCTCCTCATTTCTGTGGTTCAGAGGCAAAGCCACTTCCATGCTGGGCCCCACTCGCAAGTTCAGCAGGGCACCTCCAGGCTAATACACAAAACATTGGCACACCAATACTAGGTTTCACACATAGCTTCATTAACATACCTCACTTCTGACCTTGTGTGCCTGTTAGTAGTCCAGTACTGCAACCCACATACAACTCTGTCAGTGCACCTCAACCCTAACCTGCAACGCCCCATTATTCCAATACCAGGAATTACATGGCGCTCCGTTTCTCATTCCTCACCGCTGTCTTTATGTTATTCTAGCACTGGACTGGGACATAGGTCTGTCTATACCCCCAATCCTGATCTGAAGCGCCCCAATATTGCTGTATTGGGGTTCAGATACAACTCTGCTATGCAACTCCTGCTGTTCTGCAGTGCCCCCTGCTGTTCCACACTCTGACTTCTGTTTGAGGATGTGAGGGGTCTTATTAAATCTATTCTTAGCTACCATCTTTATTTTGGAGGGATGTTGCACCTATCACTCTATTCTTTCCTTTACTATCAATGTTTTCTTTCTCCCCCACTTTTCTCTTTCCAGCTCCTAAAATCCACACCTTAAAATGTTTGCTCTTTCTTTCAACTGTTTATTTCTACTCCCCTCCCTTTTTTATTTCCCTCTTCCTCTTTCCTCTTCCTACCTCCTCCTTCAAACTCTCAAAAACTTGGTTATTCCTTTCCTTGTTTCATTCCTCTCTTTTTTTCTGGTTCCTGGTTCAGAAGTGATTTCCCATGACCAGAAAATGTTTTTTTTTCTCTATTTGCGGCAGTGTTCGCAATATGTGGGCTCAGATTGTACGTACATAAGGAATTGCAATTTTCTATTTGCGATTTGCAACTAGAAAATCACAATTCTTTTCTTTCATACATCTAGCACATTCATGAAAATTATAAAGGTTATTCTTAATTCTCTATAACAGATCGGTTTAATTTAGGCCACACCCCTTCTAAAAAAAAACAAAATCTAAAGTATGAGATATGGTGAAAGAACTTCAAATACTTCAACATCTTCAATTGCTAATATGCCATTAATACTATGTTCAGTTCAAATTGAAAGGTTATGAGAAATCTAGTATCTTCCAAGGAATACGTAAGGCACACAATTAAATCTACTTTAATTTAAAGAATAGGACTTCAACTCCGTTCTTTCTCTTCTCCAATTGTTTTAAGTTTGTGATTTTTATGTAACACTGTTTTCTTCCCTCTTATGCTCTCAGACTTTCTGTCTTGGATCCAGCTTTCATCTTCAGATCCACTCATGACAAATGATGCATCTTCATCTTCACTTGCCATTTAAGTTGTGCAGTTTGTGCCTGGAACAGCTTAATTTTAACTGGGGGTTTTGAAATTCAAACATTTGTTTTCTGACTTTCTTGAGCTCGAGTTTGTGCTTGATCTTTTATTTCCTCTATCATTTGATCTTCATTTAGTTTTAAATCCACATAGCAAATCTGGGCTTGACACTGTGAATCAGTGTTTGTTGTTACCATTTCTTCATCTGCAGGATTCACTCTCTTTGTGTGAGATGTGTAGATCCACTGTGGCAAGTCTACACACTTGACAGCAATATTTGTCACAAGTATGGCTTTATAGAGCCCACAGCACCTTCGGTCCAGGCAGCTCTTACTTCTTCTTTCTCACAGCCCAGTCACCAGTTCTAGGTCATGGCAGGGTTCTTCAGTTGCTGAGGGTGTTTTCAAGTCCACTGGGTCAGAGATAGAGGGTACTACCTTAGATAAACCTTTGTCATGGTCCAGATCAAGGTCATCAAATATGTTCACAAGTGCAGCTGAAGGAATACCAGTAATCCACATTCCTTTTGTCCAAAATCACTTCATGAGTTGAGAGTTCAGTCACTTTAATTGGCATGCTTCTTAAACTCATCAGTACCAGCGGTAGATCTGGCTGTTTCAGTGATGTCAAGTTACAGACCTTGAACAACTTTGATTTAAGAGTATCATTCATTCACCCAACTACACCTGATGCTTTTGGTCAATAGATACAATGAAATCATTGCTCTAAATGTAATTGTAACCGGACGTCTCCGGACGCAGGTTTCCAGGACATTGTGCGGAACGGACGCGAGCCTGTGACGTCAGACGCCTTCGGCGTCTGGACAACAACCGAAAGAAAAGACGGACCAAAAGAGAACGAAGAGAGAGAGGAGACGGAAGTGGTGTCTCGACGTGCGCGACCGGAGGAGAAGGAGACCGGGACGCCGACGACAGAGAAGAAGGAACCCGCCGAAGGAACCAAGACCCCGAGAGAGAGAGGAGAGCCCCGGGGCTCTCCCGCCCCCGTCGGAGAGAAGCCGGGAGGCTGCCAAAGTGCCGGCCACGTCCCAGGAGGGGCGTGGTCACCTCAGCCGGGCCCCTGACGAAGAGGAGGACCGGAGACCTTCCCAAGGCTGGACCGCGTTACTCACGGACTACCACCAAAACCCTGAAAGAGAAAAACAAGGGGGAACTTTTTTTGTTAATTATTTCTGGATTGCAAGTGCGTTATCCGTGTGAACAAAACAAGGGATAAAAAGCCATCCTTAAAAACCAAAACACGAATAAAATAACTAAAACCTACCTTCTGCGCCTGTTATCTTATTCCAATATCCCTTTTATGTGCTTCAGGGATAAAGAACCCATTACAGTAATCCTATACACTAAATATTAATTAACTGTTTAAATGACTACCTCTAGCTGACTCTAAAGAAGCTGGCAAAACAAATATAGAGTTTGGTTAAAGTTAAGCTGTCACAACTTCTAGTTGGATATGCCTTTGCTCATCTGGAAAATCAATCTGTAACCTGTAAAAGGACCTTCACATTGACCAATGTAATTTAAAGTTGCAGATGTGTTTTTCTAAACTTTTAACTTCTGACAAGTAACACCATGCTGACACACGCTTTTAGCTACAGCTATGTAATAAGGATTAAAACAAAGCTGATTTAAAATATTGAGCATTTCATCTTGTCCAACATGTGTAGGCTCGTGTATTTATCTTGCCATTTGATTTAGAATTCGATTTGGCAAAACAAATTTTCCATCAGGTGATACTGATTTACACATATTATTTTCATCTTTGATACATCTTGAAATGCAGAGACATTTTTTAATTTTGTGTCCCAAATAAATAATCTCTAATTGAAGTTTTGTCAGGGGACACTTTATGAAAATTTCTGCGGTCCAGTAAGGATATTGCATCTAGATTAGAAGCAGTGGCGGCCGCCGCAAATCACGAGGGGAGAAGGGGGGAGTACCAAGGAAATAAAATAATATATATATTTTTTAAACGTACCTGCTGCGACAGCCGGCTGCCACAATCCTCTTCCTCTGATTGTGTTGGTGTCCCAGCAATCGTTGGGACACCATCACATGCTTCCCAGCAATACTGGTCCTGGCGCTGCTCTCATAATAGCCCTAGCATGAGAGCAGCGCCAGGATTGGCCTGAGCAGCTTGTTCTGCCACTCACACAGTGCACTGAGGTCTGTGCAGTTTCTCAAACCTGGCTGTGTAACACAGCCAGGTTGGAGAAACCTAAGTGCGCATGTTAGTTAGGCCAGCCTAAGACGGCCGGCCAAACTGACATGCGCACTTAGTGCACACTGACTCCACTCCTCCTCATCCCCCCCCCTCCCATGGACCAGCACTGCCCCTCCCTGCACCTGCTTGCTGAGCCAGCAGCTGAGAAATAAAACAATATTAAAGTATAATTTTATTTTTCTGCTGCTGGCTCAGCCAGTGTGGCGATGCTTATCTGCCTTTGCGAAGGAGCCGTCCCTGCTTACAAGGATCTTTTGTTTTGGCTCTGACCATCAGGTCATCTACATATTGTACCAGCACTGAACCAAAGGGCATTTGCAAGGTCACAAAATCTTTTTTTAGAATTTGGTAGAACATTTACCAACTTACCATATAGATTCTAAGTATGTAAATGCAAAGAGAATACTGACTATCCTCCTGAGGAATGGAGAACAATGCTTGACACGCATCCATGATGATAAACCACTCTGCAGGGATTTCAAACCAATTGACAGGAGAATTTAGTATCACAGAACAACATGGAACTACAGTATTATTAATTTTGCATAGGTTTTGTACTATGTATGATTTTCTATTTGTTTTGTTTTCAAGCCAAGCCTACAATCTGTGAGTTACAAGGGATTCCTAACACTTCTTTTAAACTTAAGTGCTCAATCATTTTTTCAACGACAAGTGTCATCCCTTCCTCTGCTTCACCAGTAAGGTTGCACTGAGGAGTACGAGGGTACACCACATTTGGCTTCACTTTGATATCAACTGGTTCTGCACTTTTTAATATTACAACTTCTTTTCCTATAACATCTAATATTAATCTAATTTCTTTCCTATAAAATCTAAAACCTCCTATTCCACTATGTACCATAAACTCAAGCGCTAGGTCCTCTTTTGTGGGAACCAGGAACAAGTTCTCTCCTCACTCTTGTATATTTAGCTTGAAACCGAATTCCGATCCTGTGTTTAAATTGCTACATCATCAGGGGTGCAATAAATTACACAGTTCATTTTACACGACCCAACAAATTAGCAGGACTTATGTCACACATTATAAATTGATGATCATTTTAAATTGAACCAATTTTTGAGGTAATATTTGCCAGCACCGTATTAGTGACTTGTCTGTTTGATATACCTAATATTTGATATTGTTTCCTGAGAGGGGTAGGTTGGTCTAACTGTGGATCTGGTAGCACCTGTATCAATCAAAAATGATACTACGTGGCGATTCAACTTGCAGTCTACATATGGGCCACTCTGGTCTCCCTCTAGGACTGCACGAAGCATTCACAGAGCACGGAGCATGAAATTCTCCTATTCATCATGTTGAATTAGGCATATAACTCAGTCTTGCAGAAACTCCGAATGTAGCAACAATTTGTAGAAAACTGCTACTAATTACTGAAGGATTCTATTTAAATTTCTGCATTTTATTCTGTATATTATGATTCATCATCATGGCTGAAGGAATCTTTCAATCAAACAGCTTTTGATTCTGCATATTTTGGACAGAGGTCAGTTGGGCTGGAGCCATTTGCATTGCAAATCATGTTGTGGTCTTTCTGGATTATATCTCCATTAGTTTCTAGTTCCTAAGTTTTCAACAGATAATCAAGGGGCATTTCTTTTATGCATGTTAACGTTAGCATTCCTCATGTTTTGAGAGTAGGAAAGTCCTCCTTTCTACCTGGTCACCCCCAAACGTCTTGGAGAGATGCTGGTGGTTACTGACTCTTGGCTGTGCCCTGGGTACTGCGAACCAGTCTCAGGGCTAACCAGTGCTCTGTGTAAAGTGGATTGCAAATTAGGTTAGTTATAACTGGCAGTATCAACCTACCTATAAGTCCCTGGATATGGTAGGGCATGTAGGTTTAGGGAGCCAAGCATAAGTAGTGCATCCATAGGTGCACTGCTGAGGTACCCAGTGTCATTTTAAAGGCAGGCCCGTCTTGTTGGCAGCTTTTAAATTAGAGTTACCTTCAAATTCAACTTTGTACTACTTCCAAAGTCTTAAACTACCTTATTTTTACATATGTCATCCCTAGGTTGTGCCCTAGGTGCTCCCGGGGTGGGTGCAGTGTAACTATAAGCTGGGACCTTCTAAAAGATGTTTTAGAAGCCCTGGTGAGGTAAGATAGCAAAATTATTTTTTCCCTCATTTTAATGAATAGGCTCCATAGACTAAAATGGGGAGACTTTGGGGGTTATTCTAACTTTGGAGGAGTGTTAATCCGTCCCAAAAGTGACGGTAAAGTGACGGATATACCACCAGCCGTATTACGAGTTCCATAGGATATAATGGACTCGTAATACGGCTGGTGGTAAATCCGTCACTTTTCCGTCACTTTTGGGACGGATTAACACCTCCTCCAAAGTTAGAATAACCCCCTTTATTTTTAAATAACATATCCCTACTGCCAAGCCCACTTTATTCTGAAAGGAGCCTGTGGCAAGAAAGTGTAGCACTGACAGGGCTTTCACTGTGGGAGGGATGGCATAGGGATTGCGTCTGGCTGGTAACAGATCTGGCTCCGACTATGTACATAGATCCATGATGGTCTGACGATTCAGATGATAGGTTTGTATGATATGCCTGCCCTCCAGGGCTGCAAGGTCAACTAGTGGATGGTACACTGGTGGTTGTCTCAATCTCCTCATGGCAGGATTTCTAGGTAGAGAGGAGAGAATGTACATTGAGAAATGCACTTAACACATGTAAGCAGAACATGTCAAAATAGCACACACCTAACACTGTTGGACATGCGTAGCACTGCTGACATACTATAATGGCCATGCAGAAGCACTTTGAACACCAGCCTTGCAGCACAATGCTGAACCTGTAAGTCATATAGTGGCAGACTGGGCTATCCTGCACTGATCATTACAAAAGTAATGGGATACATCAATATCGTACCACCACCTATGTGCCACAGAGTATCTAAGCAAGACCATCAACAAATATAGACTTGCGGGGACACTGGCACATCACATCATTGTGTCATGCATGTCACATGTGTCAGCACTACCATGATGGCACAACAGGGAGTTACTCCCCAATTTGGCCTAATATGTGTATGGCGCACTAATATTGGCACATATGGTGTTTGAGATGTCCACAACATGGCAGCCGCCTTTCCTGCAGCACTGGACAGATGGAAGTGACCTAAGTCCGCTGACGTATGTTGTCATGGCGGTAGACGGTCGCAACCCCTGTGTAACTTGTCACTGGCTAACACTGCTGCCCATGGGGGATTGACGCCAATGGTGGTGACAGCTGCCGGTGACAGTCCTGTACGTGGTGGCCGTGAATGCCATTTTCTGCAGTCTTGCTGACTTGACTCCTTGACTCCACGGCCTGAGCTGCTGTGTACTGTCTCTGGGAGCCGTCATGCCACGTCCTGCAGGTGATAGGGCCCAACCTTCACCCCAGAAGAGCTGGAGAAGCTTGTGGATGGGGTCCTACCCTTGTATGGACAGCTATATAGGACACCAGAGGAGCAGGTGAGCCCACTCCCATGGTCATGTATATTAGGGTTGTGTGTGATGGTGAATGGGGTAAGTGTACCGGTGAGGGAGTATAGATGCATGCAGAGGGTATCAAGTGAAGGCATGTGGGCAGACAGGATGGGTATGTGTGGGCACTTGGTGAGTCAGATGTGTATACACTCTTGTTAGTATGGTGCCAGTGTACATGACTTTCTCCTTTTGTTTGTTTCATCCATGCAGGTGAACGCCCATCAGAAGAAAGGGATATGGCGTGCTATCGCCAAGGAAGTATGGACCCTGGGGGTCCATAGCCGGCGGGGCACCCATTGTCGCAACCGGTGGGAGGACACGAGACTCTGGGCCTGGAAGACTGCAGAGGCCCAACTGGGGATGTCCTCCCAACGAGGGAGGGGTGCCCGTCTGACCCTGACCCCCCTAATGGCCCGCATTTTGGTGGTGGCCTACCCTGAGGTGGATGGGCATTTCATGGCAGCACAGCAGCCACAAGGGGTGAGTACTGACTGTATCCTGGGACTTGGCTCGGGTTGTATGTGATTAGCTGCCTCACTGTAGCTTATGTGAAAATGTATTCATTGCAACATGTAAGTTTGACTTGGGGGGGAATGGGTAGTAACCACCCGGCCTGAGCATTAGTTGTAGATGTTTTTTCCTGGTTTTGCTGTCAGTGGATGTACATCTCCCACATCCAGAATTCTCCATATCTCCATTATAGAGATGGTCTAATCAGATTGGCACATGTGTGACTCCATCCTGCCTTTACTACGGATTTGGGCTTGTGTATCACCCTACCCATTGCGTATGACCTGCTCCATCCATCTGCATTTGGGCATTTGGGGCTCTAAGGTGTCAGTCCACTCCCATCTGTATAGCACTCCTGTCTATGCAACTGTGTGACTCAGCTTTTATCATGGGGACTTTATACATCAGGTACCGGTAATGGTGTTGACTCCATGTGAGACAGCCATTAAATTTCCACTACAGATATGGCTTGTATAGGACTAGCCTAATGGTTTGACAGTTGTATCCCCATATATTGGTAATTTGCTATCAATTGAGTATGTGAAGGTTGGTCAAGTAGGCTGATTTGAAAAGTACCTTTGATATGGTCTGATTGCATTCATCATCATTTCTAAGTACTAGACTTGTGGGGATGAAACCTTGAACACAACGGGATAGTACTAGAAGTGGTAAGTGCCTAGACAGTCCTCATGATCCACTATATGTTATGTTAATGCCATATATGCCAATGCCCTAGCAATTGCAGTGCAACATAGCTTATTAGCTGCCTACATCATGTCTCAATGGTTACTTGGGGGCACATCTGATACAGTGGGACTATGTCTGCTACCCCTGGCCTAGCTGAAGTGGGTTATTAGGACAGGTTTGGATATTGTATGACGTATGAGATGTTGATGTGAAATTAATGTTGTATTTTCTCTTCTGATGCTGCCCTATGTAGTAATGTGATGTGTTGTCAGTGCAAAGGCAGTGGTGTTGGACCGTGTATGTATACTGCATATATGTATTTACCATCAGAGATGTGTGTTGTCTGGACTTCGATACAGGTATTCCCAATTATGGAATGGTGTGAGTGAGGGTGATGTTATCATATTGTGAAGTCCTACTGGTGAAAATGCATGTGTGCTGGTTTTGTATGTGGACCATGATGTCATATGTGTGTCTCTGATGTTCATCAGATGTGACACTACACTCAGTGATTGGGTATGGATGTGTAATATGTGCATTATGGACCATTATAGATGCACTTAGATGTGTGATTACTTGTGATACATATGTGTTTAGTGTCTGCAGATCTTCATCTGTGATTGAGTCAGACTAATCACATGCCTGTACCCATAACTTGTATTGTACACATCAAATATCACCCATATGGCTGTCTAACTTGTAGTGGCTTAATCGGTCATTAGATCCAAATTGCCATTATTATACAGTGTTATGTCAGCCATATAATGTGACAGGCAGATGCTGTGTAGTATTCACTGTCATGGATATCTCACAAAGGACATGGACTGATAAGCTGTTGTAACTGTACAGGCATAATGTGTTTGGTTCAGCCATCTGAACTTCCAATGGGTGATGGGAGTATGGAGAGGTATGATGTGAATTCAGGGAGACATTTGTACTTCGTCCAGGGCATGATGTCCATGCTATGGTGGTGATCATGTGGATGACTCCAGTCGTGCTGACTTACTTGAATGTAGATGTGAGGGTTGACATACAGGGGTAGGTAGTGGTGACATGTTGTGACATGATGTAAGACATGTGTATTCGCACCTGAGATAGCCTAGGCAGGATAGGTAATGTCACAGATGTGCATGTTTACAATTGTGTATGTGAGGTATGTCTTAACGCTCTCTCTCCCTCCCTCCTTCTCTCTCTCTATTTGTGTGCATCAGCATCAGCAGACAGGGAGAAGGGCCCAGGTGAGTGGGGATGCCCACTCGCAACCATGAGGGACAGAATGGCAGGGAGGTCGAGGGGAGGGCCACGGGGGAGACAGGATCATCTATGTCATCTTTGGAATCTTTCTCCAGTGGGCAACCCCGGGTGGACCCTTCTGGGACCACCCCAGCACCATCATTGTCCACCACCCCCCTTACTACCACCACCCTCCCTGTAGCTCCCCACTCAGTTACCTTGCCCACTCACTCAGGAGGGTGGGCATCTCCTTCTCCCCAGGCACCCCTGCCCCTGTCAGCCCAGCTGCCCCCAGTACGGAGGCTATTGACCTCCTGAGGTCGCTCTCTGTGGGTCCGTTGACCATTGTGAACGCCATCCAGGGACTGGCAGCTCAAGTCCAGCAGAGCAATGCATTCCTGGAGGGCTTTCACAGTGCACTGGCAGGCCTATAGAGATCCTTTCAGGCTCTGGCCTCCACAATGATGGCAACCAGTCACTGTTTGTCCACCGTCCCACCTCCACCTACCTCTTACCAAACATGTCTTCCCAAACCCAGCCAAAGCACACAGACACACAAGCATGCATCCACCTTAACTGCCAGAAGTACCACTGACAAACCCAAGCACCACAAGATCCACTACCGGCATGAACACAAACAACACTCACCTGCAGACACATCAACATCCACTACCTGCACCGACTCCCCCTTCATCCTCTGCTTCACAGACACAACACCAGACACACATACAGCCACCACATATCCATTTAGTGATCCAACCACAACTCCTATCCTACCCACAGTCAGCACAAAAGCAGACTAGCAGACATCCACCCCAGTCACCACATCCGCAGCCACCACAACCACTGATATACTCTCATGCAGCACATCTACCATACCTGCAGATTCCACCCCAACAGACAGTCAACCATCCAGCATGGCATCTCCCCGCACCCCCTCCCAAGACACATAAACACCCACATTCACCACCCAACAGACACCCAGCACCCACAAGCATTCATTGCACGCACTTGCACCGAAGATATCCAAACCAACACCTCCTACAACCACTCCCTCTACCTCCACTCCCAAACCTTTCTGCCATGACCCCCCCTGTGTGTCTAAGAAACATTTCCTCTCAGAGGTTTTCTTGTTCCCTACTCCTCTCCCACCCTGTGATACCCCCAAACGGTCTGTGTCCCTCAGCAAGTCCATGTCAAATACAGTACATTTACATCTTTTGCAGCTCCTGTTAATTAAGTACACTTAATTTATGAATTCGAAATTTGCTTCTACCCCTGCATAAAGACTGCCATTTATTTGTTGACAGATAAAGGCAGAAAAATAGAACAGGAGAACAAGTTTGTCTAGCACATAAAATTGCATATTTACAGTCCATGTACATGTTGATGCATTTGATATCCACACTGAGTGTTAGTTTAGCAGTTTGGACTTTCCTGTTTAGATTCAATTGAATTTAAGAATTGACACCACACTTGGCCTTTAGTAACTTGCCGATTCACTACATCAATGTTTCTGTGAACAGTGCAGATGGCCAACCCAAGTGTCTTCAAAGTAGTTGAGAAAATGTGTTAGTTTTCCCCAGTGTTCTCACTGAATGCAGAATCTGTTAATAAATAATATTGCCTAGTTACCTCAGGTGGGGGGTACAAGCTGGGGCAAAAAGTTTATAGTTTGAAATTGACACTGTTTGTGGAGTACTCCATAATGAGTGTTGCTTTCTTTAAATGGTGTCAGATGGCACAACAGGAGTAAAAGTATGCCATGGGATGTGTGTATTTGGATATACTTTTGGTATGGTGTGTATCATTACCTTTCCAAAGTCTATTACTACTTTAGTGGGTGAGCTGTTTTTAATTTTCTCTTTTATTGTGGTTAATAGGTCAACTTAAGTAGTGCAATGCATGTTGGGTCGCAGGAAACAATAAGAGGAATATTGTTATTTTAACAGTGTCCATTAATGGTGCATATTTGTGAGAAGGGTGCGACACAGAGTAGCATCCTTAAGCCAGATGGGTGATAGAGATAGTGTTACTAGATTGTAAGCAGCTGCAACAATATTTAGTTTTCATTATTTAAATTAGCAAAGAAAATTGATGATTCTTTTGTAGGGGCGAGTGTTAGGTGGTGGGGATGTCTATCTTAGCAAAAACTTTGGTTCAGGTTTAGCAATTCTTTCTGTTGTTCATTTCCTAGATACTGACCTTATCAAATGGGGCGCAAATGATAGCTGGGTTGGAAGTTTATAAGCATAGTCTTCTAATATGGTTCCACATGAGGCACTTGAAATTGTTGACTTAGTTGACTCTTTAAAATGTTGGATAGCATTGTGGACCTCAATCTCTGCCATATTTAGATGAGGGGTTATGGCCACTTCATTTTTAGTGTCGGGCTTTTCCATAGCAATCATTTCAGTATTATTTTACCATTTCCAGTGGTTATGTTATTTAGTACGGTCTTTTTGTTTTTTAAGGTGTATTCAACGTACTAGTGAACGAGGTAGTGAAAGTGTGCTCGATAGGCATATTGGGATCTGTATGAGATTTACATTTAAAAACTGTAAAAATAATTTAGGTTTCTGGGTTATATATCTGATAAAATGTCATTTATACTATTGCATAACCAGTAGCTCCGCTATAATTTGTAACATACTTTTAAGTGTACAAGTTTTCAGGTTTCTTTTTTCTCAGATTTCTTCTTTCGTTTATTTGGAAGGTGATATGTCGTTGTAGTTTCTGTTCTGTAGATATAATACAGAGAGAATGTTTGTTTAGGTCATATTTATATTTTGTTTAGATTTAAAAATATATTTAAGTTATTGAAATATTTTTAGTTATTTCAAGTATTTTATTTACTTTCTTGAAGCTAAAATGTGTTTTTGTTGTGCAACAGAATAGGTTTCAGCCTTCTTCACTCAGGGTGCCAGTATATCGATAGATTGGTATTAACTGTTTTCACAGCACTTTACTAATTGAAAGCTTGTTCTGATTTGTTATCCATTTTTATTTCCAATGGGAACTATTTCAGATTTTGCTTTTGTGCTATTTTCTTTGGCATTTTTCTTATATGGGAAATCCCAATTTAGGTGTAATGCGAATTAGTGATTTTTTTGAGTGGGGGAGACATATTTTTTGAAAAGCATATTAAATTTTGTATATGTATAATATGAGAAATGCATCAATTTTGGAGTATATTATGGATAGGAAAGAGGTAGATATTTTAGTTTTTGATATGTTGCATGTTTTTGTTATGTACTTAGGAAGTCGATATTTTGGTTATCTTTAAATTATTCTTCAATATTGTATTAACTTGAGATTTTTAAAAAAGACTATATTTATGTGTTTTAAGTTTTTGTCATATGCATAGACACAATCGAAACTCGATATTACGGATGTTGGTATTTTTTAGGCAGTACTGTTATATGAATATATTTCAGTGGTCGATACTTCATAGCACAACCTACAGACACTGATGAATTATCATACTTTCACTTTGAATATGTTACATACGTGGTAAAAGTATGTTAAGGTAGAATACATGCTTCCATATCCAGCTTACTCCCTACCTCGACCCATCCACCCCCAAGCGCTTGTTTCCAGTCCCAGGCCATCTTTTACTAGCTTAGTGCATGCTGGGAGTGGCAGGTATTTAAAACAATTGGACTAATGCATCATGATAGATATCCTGATCGCCTGACTGAGGGAAACAGGTGTCAGGGGCACTAGACTGAAATGGTTAGCATCATTTTCACATGCTCGAACACTGAGTGTTGCTTTTCCACCCTGAGAGTCCCTGGCTTTCGCCACATGGTGGAGGGTCCTACAGCGCTTAGCTGTATTCCTTCTATCATTTAATTGTTACATGTTCTCTCTGAATATTTTGTTAAAATCCTTTGAAATATCAGCGTGTAGAAATATATTTCCCTAATTAAACAATTCCCATAGGATTTGTATTCCTTTCCAGCTTTCATTATTTCTATATTAGACTAGGTAAAAAGCCTATATAACAGGCTTTCTTCTAAACTGAATACAGTGTCTGGAAAACACGGCAACCAGATGCTTACATGGCCTTAATGAACGCACAGCATTACTCCACATCAGGCCGAATTGCCCATCAGCTGCCACAGAGAAAGATAATTCAATTTAAGGTGCTGGGTCCAGTACATAAGGTAGTGTTGGAAGGCAAATCGTGTTTCTCAAAAATAAGTTTGAGAGACTACTATCCTGCTAGGAGATGAAGGTCGCAGTGTTTGCACAATAGATAGGTTTAGTCTCACACGCTTCCTGTAATTCTCTCGAAAACTGCGGTTACGTGTAATTCGCGGACTCTTCTGCAGGTGAGGTTTCAAATTCAAATTCAGACCGCTAACATCCACTCAGTTTCAAAGTGACCAGAAAAATGTATTTAAAGTTAACTTGCAAGAAAACGCACGTGCATTTTCAGAGCTAACCGCTCCTGGGACAGTATGCGTGGAAAAAACTATGTCAAGATGTAAACTGAGGTAAAGCAGGAAACTTTACTAACAATGGCTAGGGCAATAATTAAGAGTTAAGTCAAACTTTGCTTGTGTAATCAAAACTTAGCACATTTTTCATAGGGGTATCTTAACATTCCAGATATTTAGTAGCGCTAGGTTAAGAGGCACAGCTTTTATGGTTCAAGCCATGCAAATGTGCAACCTACCGTCTCAGTTACCCTGGACGCTGGTAAACCACAGGGATTTCCAAAAACAGCAAAATCATTTCTTTTTAGGCACTTGGATATTGGACTTTGGTTTGGGGAGAGCAGAGGAAAGTTGAGGAGATGAGCCACTTTGTAAGAGTAGGAATAACTTTTTAGCTGGTGTGGAACCAACAGCGGGGGCAGCACTGGAGACTCCAGCTCCCACAAACCTAAGCTCCTGGAGAGGCGCCCACACCAATTCAGCCCCAGCTCCAATAAGCGCATCAGCTCTTCTGCAAAGCGGGATGTGGACCCAACAGCGGGGGCAGCATTTGAAACTCCAGCCCCCACAAACCTAAATGCCAGGAGAGCGTGAACGCCAATTCACTAAAAGGCCAGGGGTAGCGGAAGTGACATCACATGCCATTTGAGCCACTCTCTCTCTCACACACTCTCTCTCTCTCTCCTCTCAGCCACACAGGCACGCATCATCAGCGGCCACACAGGGATAAATGGCAGCTAATTGTACCTGATTTTTATTACACTAATAGTGAATATTATCATTCACTATTCATGCAATAAAAATGAGAGAAAACCAGGAAATTGGAGTCCCGACCTTCCTGAGGACGAGCTGCCCCAGTGTTCTTAGGCAATGAATTTGCCATCTCTGAGGCCAGACTTTTCAAACGCGGAGCCAGGGGTCACAAGGGGCAAGCCAGGCAGCTGCGACCCCTGGCGAGCCCTAAATGAAATTCATGTAGGAGAGGCTTCAACGTCAGTTCAGCCGCACCTTTAGCGCTAATTAGCACATCAGCTCCCCAGCAGTGCGGGACGCACCTGGCCTTTGCCCAGTTTAAGTCAGAGGGCAAAGAACAGGCCAGTCGTTGCCCGTCATCGCCAGGAAGAGGCTGGGCCACACATCTGGCTGCGGCAATCTGCGGAAGTCTGCGGAAGGTATGCAGCACTGTATTAGTGAATATTAGCGAGCACAGAAGTTACCTTGATTCAGAGGCATATTTTTCAGCAATTTCTGCTCTACAAAATAGTAATTACTGGCGTCTTCCTAAACCTTAAGTTAGAATTGCAAGCCCGCTCGCCCCTCCTTCCAACGCAAAATGGGAGAAAAGAAAGGTGATCAGAACTTGTATGGGGCTACCTTATGGAAAAAAAAACCGGAACATTTAATTTAAATAACAGTAAAGAAATCGACAACCTGATTAAGGAAATTGAATCAATGGTAAAACCTACATCCCCTCCTTCCATACGACATTTGAGGGGTAAGAAAAAACCCTAGCTAGAATTTGCATGAAACAACTTGGTGAATCTCGCACATCCAATGGCCTACAGCTACACAAGTAGCCTACATTTAAATTGGTTATGCGGTGTCGGAACCCCTCCCCCACCCCCCAAATTGAGGCAGGTCCCGAGTCTACCTTTGTGACAAACTCCTATGAAATAACAGTGCCCTGTAATAATCACTTTTCTGCCCTGGAACCACTAAAGACTGCTGTCCCTTGTGAGCCTTATCCACCAAGTGGTCCCCTCCATCTCCAACAACCTTCTGTTAGCGCGTCGGACCTTAATGAGTAAACTTACAAGGGGACGCGTATAGGTCGATGAACCTTTTGACTCGTTCAGGATGTTCTTACCATAGTTCCAGAACAGAAACAATAATCAATACACAATAATCATTAGTCAATCAATAATCAATGGAGTCAGTAATTGTCACGCCTCATGGCCTTTCAGCCACGAATAACCACACCTTTAGTAAAAGTTTAGTACGTTTATTTCCCTATTATTAACAATGCTAAAATCATGTAGATTAATCTCAAAATCAAATCAAACGCAAATAATAATATTGGTTAACCAAAAAGACGGGAGAAACATAACCTAACCAAAGCTTGAATCACAATACATTCTAAAGCATCAATACAAAGCATTAGTACAGTCAGCTTCAATAGTACTACATAATCCATAGAGTTCAGCAACTTAATTCGCCAACCATTTGTCTCTGCAAATTGTCAGTAGTCATGTAGATAACCTCAACTAACCCAAATTAGCATCAGCAAAACAATTTAGAACACAAATTTTGGAAACATCTAAATACGGAAAACTATTAAGACAACGCAGTTGGTACCTAGAAAGAAAACGCATACAAATGCAATTCAGTCACATTGTCATATCTACGTATCCACGGTATGGGTCAGCAAGCAGAATCAGTCTTCGTCCTTAGGTCATCAATCGATCAGCAAAACATCAGGCTCTCAGTCAGAGAGTATGAGCCCAATGACAGAATCTCGAGTCTCTTAAGTTGATATCGCATCTCATAACGGGGTAAGATCTGAAGTCTTTTCCCTCTGTCACGTTGTTATATCAAAGTCACCCAAACTATTCCCTAATTCCCAATTGGTCAATTAATCGTACGTTATTACTCTGTCCAGTAAAAATTCTATACCAAATCTATGAATTCTAATATTTCACACTTCACATGTCGTTGATTGGTCTGCTTTACGATGTTCTCATCATCCAGCTCATCAGGTATCAAATTTGTTGCATCTTTTTTCACCAGTCAGTGTCTTCATTGTTCGCGTCCGGGAAAGAACCTCTTGCACATATTACATACAGCTTGATAGATTTTAAGGACAATGTCTCCTGTTCGTCGGTTCTCATGGAAAGCTTCTGCTAAGTATTTTTTAACAAGACAATGAGCATTTCACAGTTAGTTCATTCTTTCACTATTTTTATTTAACGCCAAGAAATACAGCTTCTGCATGAGGCCTGGCAAAACTAGGCCAAGATACTCGATAAGTTAAGGCCTACACTTAATAAGCTAAAGCATACTGCACAACCCTAAATATGATGTATTACAACATTAATCTAACACATTTTCGATATTTCATTAGTGTTAACCATCAATTAGAACAATTTGTGAACAATGGTGCCCATCCTTCGAGGTCACAATTTCAAACGTGCCCATTATTTTTCTCTACGTTATTCATTTTCTGCATAAGTCATTATTCAAAATACGTAAGCACTCACTAATATTTTCTAATTAAGACACCTGCTTCAGCACTTCTATGGATGGATTTATCTAAGCTCAGGAGTGACCCAAAGGTAGAGATCAAAGAGACAGAGTCTCAGATTAAGCTCCTAACAGACCAATATTTTGCAATCATTCCCTTACTCCAGCAGCTGGCACTGGTACATTTTGAACCTGAGCCATCCCTTAATCAGCACACCTTAACCTCTTTGACCACTCAACGTCTACCATCATTTAATGTTATCAATATTGTGGGTCTCCAAAGCTTATCTGCAACACCGGTTAGGCAGCAGAGGACGAAAGACTGCTTTCAGAACAGAATGGTATTCAATAGAATGACCTCTTTATTTCCTCCACCAAGAAGATCCTGCCTAGAGAGCCATGGGAATGAGCATACTAAAAAAGGACTGTCTAATTGATCTAGCTGGTCTGTAGCCATCAAGAGATGCTCTCAGCAGCCTAACAGCCTGCTAGCCTCATTTATAAGAGCCCCTTTAAGAATTCCTTGGGAACGAAGGAATGTTTGGGGAGGGCCCATACATATGCACAATGTACCCAGGTTGAAGTAAGGGGTAAGGGAAGACAACAAATCCCCAATGAACAAAGTGATTTATTGGCTCTGCAATGTTCACAAATGTCCATCAATCATTTGCAGAGATATGGTGGGGGCTAGGTTTTGCTTAATGTCTGTAAAGGATTTTGATTACGTTGAAATTTTGCTCCCAACTCAGGAACTGACAGATGTCTTAATTGAATTGGAGGCTCGATTGCCTTGCCCAATACCACCGAAAATCAGTTTAGAGTATAATATTCCCCCCTCAAGAGTTGGTGTGCAGTCTGCTATCCAAAACTCTACTCCCGTTTCTTCTAAAGGTTCACATCCGGTGGAGCCATGAAGGAAGTGACTCCCTTCTCAAAACCTCTACCAACTAATCTCTCCCTCTTCCACCCATGATGAATGGTGTATCAACTCGTGGAATATTGCCTGCCTGAAATCTAAAATTCCCGATCCATCATGGGGAACTTTTATTGACTCTTTTGATATGTGTTTAGTTTAAGAATCCTATACCATGGAGCCAATCTTTAGGTCAGGTTCTATGAATTTATGGTATTCAGCAACTTCACAAGGGAGAGGCCACCCTGTTAGTGGTTTAGTTATATGGGTAAATAATACATGAAACTGAAGAATCAGGAGACTTTGTTTGAACTGCCACAAATTACTTGGCCTTTTACTTTCAAGGGGTGACCAACATGGTTATATTATTCATGTTTATAACAGAATAAATGAGCAGAACTCTTACCACTCTTGAGCACTTTGTGGGCCCCTTACTACCAGGGTCGCCAGTGATAGTTGCTTGCGGTTTTAATATAACCTTCAAGCCCTTCGATAACTCCGAAACAGATCTAAATGAGGAACAAGAAGCAGCTTGGGGCATCCCTCAGCCAGATCATACATATGTCAAAAGATGGTTGGTGGTATCTAATCAACTACTGGGTTTGAAAAGAAATTGGTTTCAAGAGCTTGTATGGCAGGTCTTTGTCAGATCAAGCAAGTGACGACAGTTTAAAGAAGCTAAATCAATCTAGTTGAATAGATTATATACTGTTAGACCCTCAATTGTGGCCAAACCTGGGGTTATAATAGTTTTAGAACGGGGTGACAGCGACCATAATGCACTAAAAATAACACTAAAAGGGTCCATGGTTTCAAATTCTAAGATTACCAAATCCAGGGTCCCTGGTGATGTAAACCTTACAAATAACCAAAATGCTTCAACATGGGAGTATGTATCTGGCCAACCCAATCTAATGACATAAATGTATACTATGGTAGCCGATACAATGGAAATTATGAGTAGCACTGGCCCTCATGGAGTAGAACTACATTTTATATTTAAACATCATGACAAACTGTTTAACCACTTGTGTGAACTGTTATCAAAGGAACCCAGAAGATCAAACAAAAAGGGATTACAACATTCATGGTTCAGTAGCCAGGGTAGGCTTGGAAAGGGAGAGTTAATCAGGTCTATAAAAGCTCAAAACAACAACGGAATCCCCCTGGCCAGGAGAAAGTATAAAGAAGAATTCGTCTAAGCTAAATCAAACTCGGAAAATGTGTGGAATGACCTGGTGAAAGCAGTCAGAGCAGGGGACAATAGGACGTTTTGCGGCATAATTGTTCATGGTAGTTCGTAAGCTGTTTTATTAGTTGACAACCATCTGTAACTGCAGGTGTGAGTCAAGCACTCTGAGGGGCTTTACGCAGATAGGAGAGTGTCCCAATGTGAAGTTATAGGTCATGGGCTTAGACATTTTAAAAAACATTTATCTCCTCTTGAAATATCCTTTAAAGAGTCCCTCAATACATTGATGACCATAGACCATATGCCCAGGAAAGGCTCCTGGTCCTCCCTGGGGATTTGTATGCTGCCGAGCCTCTCGTTCTGTCATCTGGCTCTCTCGATCCACCCTGGATGGTAGACCTATACAAAAATCTTGGCAGAATGCTGAGATAGGCCATATATATAAGAAGGACTGCCAGGATGATACCTGCAATCATAGACATGTTATTTTGATTGATGGATTGCTGAAGTTATTCTGCAGACAATTACTGTGGAAACTGGCCAAAAGGGTCTTGGTAAATCATATTTTATCAGACCTCCATGCGGGATTTCGCCAAAACATCAGCACAATAGACAACATATTTTGTTTCTGCGCCATGTTCCCAGAGCTAGCACTGTAGAGGTGGCCAGGACTGGCTGTGCTAACCATTGTGACTTTGTAGAGAGAATACACCAGCAGTAGTAGAGATAAACAGGAGGCCATGGTGTGGGAATAGAGAGGACTTCACATGCTAAATAGAGCTCAGAGTCAACTCCTGTGTGCGTGTTGCCCTGGCCTGCTGCTAAAGAAGTAAATCAAGAAACGTTGAGAGGAGCATTTCCAAAAAATATTCTTAAATTCCCACGAGTATCAAATAATATGCCACAGTACCTTGAATGCTGGAATAGAAATCTCCTTGATGGCGGAGTCAATAATATCTGCCGAGAAGCGTTTCACAGCATGTGCAGTTGCTAAAATGGTGAGCATCACAATGATATTTACAACCATCAAATGCAAATGTCACAAAATGGCGGCCAATACAGTGGAACCCACCCTGCTTTTATGCTCTCCATCACTCCTATGTGGTCCCTTACCCACGGTTACATAAGCATGGCCACCAACGTGGTGGAACTCATCTCACACATATGCATCCCATCAATAAACAGTTACATACAGCTGGAATGATCACATCCCTCCTACACGTCAATAGGTGAAAGTGATGGCTCCTTACTAGAATACACTGAGTTCTATTCAATGCATACAACTGAAGAAACAGTGAAACACTGCAGCAATGCCTTACTTTCTTCCCTTCCTTTTATGAGACTTGCAGTTGTTGTATGTGTGCAGTAGCTGTTGTTGCTCTATCAATCAATCATTCAATCAATCAGTATTTATAAAGCGTGGCTACTCAACCATCAGGGTTTCAAGGCGCTTGGGGTGGGGAAGGGACCTCACCCGAAGAGCCACCTCTTGAGGTTCTTCCTGAAGATGGTGAGCGACAGGCTTTGTCTGAGGTAGGGGGAGGTAGTTCCAGCTCTTTGCTGCAGTGTAGGTAAGAGATCGTCCTCCGGCGGTGGTTTTGCGGATGCGAGGGATGGTGGCCAAGGCCATCTGGGCCGAGTGGAGGGATCTGGCGTGGGTGTGGAAGGAGACGCAGTGGTTGAGGTAGGCTGGTCCTGCGTTGGGTATGGCCTTGCAAGTGTGGGTGAGATGCTTGAAGGTGATTGGCTTTTCGACCGGTAGCCAGTGGGGGGTCCTCCGGTGCTGGAAGATGTGTTCTCGGCGAGTGAGGTCCAGAATGAGTCTGTCGGTGGCGTTCTGGATCAGTTGAAGTTTTTTGATGTTCCTAGTTGAGGTGCCTGCGTAGAGGGCATTGCCGTAGTCGAGCTTGCTTGTGACTAAGGAGTGGGTGACTGTCCTGCGACAGTCTGCTGGGATCCATCTGAGGATCTTCCGGAGTTTGCGGAGTGTGTGTCAGCAGGAGGAGGTGACAGAGTTTACCTGGCTGGTCATGAATAGAGACGAGTTGAGGATGATTCCTAAGTTGCGGGCGTGCTCATTCAGTGCTGGGGGGTGCTGAGGGATGTGGGCCATCATGAGTCGTCCCAGGCTGAGATGGCGTTTCTGAAGATTGTGAGCTTCATCTTGACGAAGTTGAGCTTGAGGCAGCTTTCTCTCATCCAGGTGGCAACGGCTTCCATTCCTGTGTGAAAGTTCCTTTTGGCCATGTCTGGGTCTTCGGTGAGGGAACTGATGTGTTGTGTGTCATTGGCATATGACACAATGTTTACACTGTGGCTTCTGATGATGGCAGCAAGAGGGGCCATGTATACGTTGAACAGCGTGGGACTCAGTGATGATCCTTGGGGGACTCTGCAATTGACTCCTGTGGGTCTGGATGTGTAGGGCTGGAGTCTGACCCTCTGCGTCCTCCCGGAGAGGAATTAGTGGATCCATTCCAAGCATCTTCCGCAGATTCCTATGTCGTGGAGTCTGGTGTGCAGAGTGCTGTGGGAGACCGTGTCGAAAGCTGCTGAGAGGTCGAGGAGTATGAGTGCTGCGGTGTGGCTGCGGTCTAGGAGTAATTGGATGTTGTTGGTGGCTGCCAGGAGTGCTGTCTCCGTGCTGTGATTGCTGCGGAAGCCGGACTGGGAGCTGTCCAGGGAGGAGTTGTTCTCGATGAAATTCCGTAGTTGAGCAGTGATTGCTTTCTCTACTACTTTGGTGGGGTAGGGTAGCAGCAAGATGGGCCGGAAATTCTTTAGTTCTGATGGGTCGGCCGAAGGTTTCTTCAAGAGAATGTGTATTTCGGCATGTTTCCAGTCCTCAGGAAGGTGCCAGTGCTGATGAAGCAGTTGCTCTACCAGTATCTGTTGTTCCCAGGGTCAGTGGAGTAACAATAGCTCCCGCAGCCCCTGCGGTGAGGGTGGGGGGCAAGCTTCAGAATGCCCCCTCAGCCATGTACCCTAGCCTCAGAGCTCCTGACGGAGTGCGGGAGGGGGCCCCTCCATGTACTTTGCAGGGGGGCCCAAAGTTTTGTTACGCAACTGCCCAGTGTTCGCCAGAAAGCTCGTCACCATTGTGGCAAGAAAAAAACACTATGCTGATCTCTAAGTAATCTTGAAGATTTATTTTCAATGAACAAGAAGTAAATAAACAGCAGTGCTGAAAAGGATCGACATCTGGTGAAGTAGTGGCACAGTACACAACTGAAATCCCCTGATAACGCGTCCCTTTATGATAAATTATTACACATCAGAACTCGTTTTAGGCCAATGAATCTTTTGACCCAGTTGAGAGACACCTTAGGACGAGATAGCTAATCAATATGTCAATCAATACATCAATAATGTCATCAATATTTATTACAACAATACATTTCACTTTAGTCAAAGACATCAATCAATTCAAGACACCACCATGACCTGGCAGTCATAAATAACCACACCAGTTTAGTAGAATTTTATGAGTTTTATTCCCTATTAACTACAATTCTAAGAGCAAGTGTGTTAATCTCAAAACCAAGAAACAAAGCAGCATAGTCACAATATGGCAACTCTGATAAGATTTCATTAAGGCAAGAATCACAAACATCAAAATATAACACGGCGTGAACATAGATCAACTTTAGCAGAGTGTCATTAACGCGTCGGTTCAACAAAGCATAGATTCAGTCGTTTGTCCATTTGTGTCAGTTTAGTGAACACCTGTCCTAACCACTGATTAGCATTGGCATGTTGTGCTTCAAGCAAAACAATTTAGAACACCAATTTGGAAAACATCTAGCTATGGTCTCTGTCAAAAGTAAGCAGTTTGTACCTAGAAAGGAAAAGCAAACAGACAAATCACAATTTAATTGTCATAGTTACCCTCCAAGGTTTGGGTCAGCACTCAGGTTCAGTCTTCGTCTTCAGGACATCAGTTGATTCGCCATCAGTCAAAACTCAGTTCTGGGCAAAAAGGGCCACTTCCCTCATAAGGAGGCAAAGTGTAAAATGGGCAATCTAAGAAAGGATGGTTTAATTAAAACCATATAAGTCACCAAACAGAGTGACAGTGTTGCTGGATAAAATCAGTAGCATTCCCTAACACCTCTCTAAGGCTCCCCGTGTCATAGGTTTTTATCCCTTTTTCATTGTACATTCCCCTAAAATCTAATTGGCTAAGGTGTTGCACCCCATTATCTCTACCCAATTAACTTTGAATTAGCTCATCAAATGTGTCACCCCACAACAGTTCACAAGCGTTTTATTGGTCCATATGATTGACGTCTTCAGAGGTAGCACGTCTGGTATGATTTCATCCTTCTGTAATTCTTTGCACATCTTTTGGTCAGTAGCTCCATTGTCTTCATCGGTTTAAACGACCTTGTACATTATATTAATCTACACATTTTTGCATTTTGGCTAAATCATTTCTACAAGCAATATGAATTTCATGAGAACGGATCCACTATAGTTACATTCAGCTTCTAGTTTGAAGAAAACAAGAGGTCATGTCCTTTTGCGAGTCAGCACACTGCACGTTTAGAGAAACACTTTTAATATGAGAGCCAGGCAGCTAAGCTTTGGCTCATGCTAACTTAAGGCCTACAAGATTTATTTAGCATAACTTTAATAACATAATCATTAATAATTAGTATAAAACCATTCTTTAATATAACATTAGTCATTTTCATTACTCCCTGTATACATTGGCGGCCACTCCCCGTGGTCACATTTCAAGTGCACGTTTTAGCAAAATATACTAGTACAATTTCTATGGGCATTATCACACATAAGTTCATAAACATTTCACGTAAATATAGATTTTATAAGCTACGCTCTCTCAGTCCCTCCTCTGATGACGTTCGTCATCACACAAACCTTTACCTTTCGACCTTTCACTTTTAATTTTTCACTTTGCGCATAATGCGCATTTCAACACTTTGTCCTTTGCGAGAACTCTCCCAAATTTCATTAAACATTTTCTCCCTTTCATTTTCTTCGTTTCTTCTATTTCTTTTGGTCCAATTTCTTCTAATTCTCTCATTAATTTTGCATGCTCCCCATAAACCCAATAAACAAACCAGGACAATTAATAGACCCCCTAATATTTTTGCAAGCACCCCATTCCAAATATTGCTAAACCAGCTCCCTACTCTGGCAATTCCTTTTCCAACTTTCTGCCAAACTCCAGGCTCCTTCAAATCTTTCAAATCTGCACTATCTCTTGTTAGGTTAGTAAGCATACCTCTAATCTTTTTGCTATTATCTGGAATAAATGAGCAACAATGATGCTCGTTAAGCATTTTACAGACTCCGCCGCTCTTTGCTAAAAGAATGTCTAAAGCAAGCCGATTTTGAAGAGTCATAGCTCTTTCCGCAGCAAGTTCAGTATCCTTCAGGAGCATAGCCCCTGTGAAATTTGTCAGCATGTTATCCACAATAGTAGACAACTTTCGAATCTTTATGGAGTTTAAAATAACCCCTACTGAAGGAATTATGGCTCCAAATATGTCACCAACGACAGCAACCGCTGTCTCTCGTTTTTGTCTAGCATGTTGTAATTCAGACATTTTAGGTATTTGCTTTAAGTCATCAATCTGATAAATCTTTGGGAAAACTATCCCCAAAAAACATGTCCCATACCATCCCTTAGGGAGACGGTAATAAGCATTGAGTCCACAGATGTAATAGATCCCAGGGATCGCTGGATCCTGTCCATTTAACATGAATGTCCATTTACTCTGAAACAAAAACACATGCCTGCATTCACTCATTCCCACAAATAAAGTGTCATGATCAGATTTTGGCCTATATATACAAAGCCTACCTACATGCAATGCATCTATAGCTAATTTGCCCTGCGTCTTTATTGCGGTGTAAGCATAATCATTTGCATATGTGCGTTTCTCTAGCCCTTTTTCTAATCTTTCTTTCAGTGCTTTGCGTCTATCATCAGTGTGATCTAAGAAGCTTTTCTCTACAGGTGTTAATAAGCAGGTCAGATTTTGCGGTGTGCATAAGCTGTCCCAAATGCCAGTGTCGGCTCAAAGAAACCTCTAACTAATTTTATATTATGCTTTTTAGTTAACTTGTTCAGAAACTCAATCACAGGCACAAAAGAAAACACTACGTCTAGATTTGAATAAACATTTTGCACATGTTCCTGGTCATAGAATCTTGTTAGTAGCAAACTACAACTTATCATGTATGTTAATGGAAGACTATGGTAGGTGACCCCTTCTTGTACTGATGAAGAAATCCTTGTGCACACATAACAATTTCTCGCATCCATAGTATCAACATACTCATTCAGCAAGCAATAGAAGACATTAGTAGAGAGTTCCCCCTTTGAATTAGTTCCCTCATGGAAATATTTAGTATCCTGCTCGAACTTCTCCCATGGTGTTAGTGTAGCAGTCTCAGGTTTTGAAGCATTGTTAGTCACTTTCTTATCCAACCACGGCATTCCCACAATCACACCTACAATTATTATTGCACACACAATACCCAATATAACACTTAACCAACCACACACTTTACCCTTTTTGCTACTACCTCTAGTGTAAGCCATGATCTGTAAAGAATCAGATAGCAGAATAACTCAAAACAAACAATCAACTTGAGGACGATGAAAAGCTCTTTCACTTTTTTTTTTTATCAAGATAAAGCCTCTCTTCTCTCTCTCTCTGCATGTATTTACAGCGTTTCACTCACCCCAGGACCCTTTTGTAAAATCAGGTTTAGCAGTTTGTCATAATCGGTTTTTCAGAGTCAATTCAGGTTTTATGTCACATCCGGTAATTCATAAGTCTCTTTTCTCAGCTTTCAGCTTTCGATTTCAATTTTAACACAGTCTTTTTTTGTTTAAATTCAGGTACCATAGTATTGGCCTGGTACTTCTCGATCAAAGAAAAATGCTAAGAATTCTTGTTGCCATTCAGATGTCGTTGCATATGCCCATTCAGGACCTGCGTACCTTCTGTTTGCGAGTCTTTTTCTTTTCAATCTGCGTTCGCTTTGCAACTCTCCTTCACTAAGATCCTCCCTTCTGGTTGTATCAATTTCTTCCTCTATTGTTTCACAAGGAACAACCTTTTCCCTTGCAGCTTTTTTCTCTGGCCAATTATCACCTTTATGCGTTTTCTTCCTGCTTGGCCTTTCAGGACGCTGAACAGCACCCTCCTCTTGTACTATGGTGTTTTCTCTTAACAGACCTGCAATTGGCTCAGGAGGTATCTCTGTGTTTTGATCTCCTTCTGCTCTCTCCCCCTCGTCTTCTGGGTCTGTAACAGGTACAAGCTCTAACCCGAATCCGTCTACTTCTGGGAGAACCTCTCCTTGTTGCGGTTCGCCTGCTGCCTCTACTGAGATAGGCTCACCGTCACCTCTCTCGAACTCATTTACTGTTTGAGGGACTAGGCCGTCCTCAGTGGGATCTCCTACAGTCTCAGTTTCCCTTTGAATACTCTCCGGCTCTGAGACTTCCCTCTCTGGAGCTGTTGTTTCGGGCACTTCAAGTTCCTCATCAGTTGGACATGTTACCTTCTTTGTGTGACTGGCATGTATCCAGTTTGGGACTACTGCACACTTCACAGCAGTGGTTGTTGTTAGTATTACTTGATATGGCCCCTTCCAGCGCGGCTCCAAACATGACTTCCTTACATGCTTCTTGACAACCACCCAGTCTCCGGCTTGTAGAGTGTGACCTGGATCACTGATTGGTGGTAATGTATTGGCTTCCACCTGGTGGGAAAAAGAGCGGACCACGTCAGCCAAACCCTTGCAGTAGTCCAACACCATCACAGCTGTGATATTCACAAGAGCATTTGCAGGGACTGCGGGCAACCTCATAGCTCTGCCCATGATTATCTCATGGGGAGATAGTCCTGACTTCTTGTCAGGTATGTTTCTCATTGACATCAACACTAAAGGCAATGCATCTGGCCATTTCATATTGGTAGCTGCGCACCTTTTTGCCATTCTCGACTTCAAGGTACCATTCATCTGTTCCACTAGTCCTGATGCTTCGGGGCAATAGCTACAATGCAGCTTTTGTTCAATGTCTAAGGCAGCGCACAAGAGCTTTATCACCTCATTGTCGAAGTGTCTGCCCCTATCTGATTCTAAAGAGACCGGAAATCCGAACCTTGGTATTAATTCTCTAAGCAACAGCTTTGCAACTGTGAGACTATCATTTCTATGTGTAGGATAAGCTTCAATCCAGTGACTGAAAACACACACAATCACCAATACGTACCTCAAGCCTCCACACACGGGCATCTCAATGAAATCCATCTGCATCTTGCTAAACGGACCTCCAGCTCTCCCTATGTGGCTCAAAGTCACCACAGTTTCCTTTCCTGCATTCATCTGTTGACAGATGATGCACCTGTGACAGGTAACCTCTGCGGCTTGTCTGAATTTCAGATTAAACCAGTCAATTTTGAACAATCTAATCATTGAGTCTCTCCCAAGATGTGCCTGTCCATGATAAAGCCTTGCAAATTGTGACAAAAGACTGTTTGGTAAAACCAACTTCCCCTCCCCTGAGACCCACAAGTCGTTGGCTCTTTGTACACATTGCATTCTCTGCCAGGAGCGTTTTTCTTCTCTGCTAGCACAACCCTGCAGTGATTTTAGCTCATCTAATGTGTCAACAACTCTTAATGCAAAATTTCTGCACGTTTCATTTTCCGTTTGTGGTAACAATTCCCACTGACCCTTGAACGATATATAGTTCAATGCGCAAAACCTTGCGACTTGATCTGCATAACTGTTTCCCATTGACACAAAGTCTAGTGACTTAACATGAGCATTGCATTTCACCACAGCAATTTCAATAGGCAACTGAATCGCATGCAACAAATCCTTAATCTGTTCGCCATTTTTCACTGGTGAACCAGAAGAGGTCATGAAACCCCTCTGTGACCACAATTGGCCAAAATCATGTACAATTCAAAATCCGTATCTGCTGTCAGTATAGATAGTAACTTTCAGATTTTCAGCTGCGTGGCATGCCTTAGTAAGGGCAATGAATTCAGCCACTTGCGTGGAATACACTCTTTCGAGCCAGGAGGCTTCTATAATACCGGTGATTGTACACACAGCATATCCGGCTCTCAAAATTCCGACTGAGTCTCTCAAACATGATCCATCAACAAACATAATGCAGTAATTTTCTTTTAGCTGCGTATCTTTAATGTCAGGTCTGGGTTTGGTACATAGTTCTGTTACCTCAAGACAGTCGTGCTCCACTTCCTCTGTATTGTTAATCTCAGTGTTTTCAACAGGAAGTAGAGTTGCCGGGTTCAATACAGTGCATCGTTTCAAGGAGACATTAGGTGACCCCAAAATAATTGTCTCATATCGGGTAAATCGGGTATTTGTCATGTGCTGAGTTTTAGTTCGGGTCAACAGAATTTCAACTGAATGCGGAACCATTATTGTTAGGAGATGTCCCATCACTATGCCTTCACACTGTGTGAGGCTCTGACCAACTGCTGCAACTGCGCGCAAACAACCCGGTAAGGCTGCTGCGACTGGGTCCAGAGTAGCTGAAAAATATGCTACAGGGCGGTTTGCACCCCCATGGACCTGTGTTAAGACAGACAGAGAACAAGCATCACGTTCATGACAAAACAGTAGAAAAGGCTTCGTATAATCAGGCATACCTAAGATTGGTGCCCTACACATGCACTCTCTCAAGTCCATGAATGACTCAAGCTCTTCCTCTGACAAAATTATGGTATACGGTTCATCCTTAGTTTCCTTGCCTGTCAGTTTTATCAATGGTTCAGAGATAATCGAAAACTTGGGAATCCACTGACGACAGTAACCCACCAGTCCCAAAAACATTCTGACATCTCTCTTTATTGTCGGGGGGTTCATCTGCAGTATGGCCGTCACCCTCTCTTTTGATATTCTCCTGGACCCTTTCTCAATCAAATGCCCTAAATATTTTACCTCTTTCTGACAGTACTGTAGTTTCTTTGGGGACACTTTATGTCCATTCTTTCCCAAATGATTCAGTAAGGCAATTGTGTCATACCTACAGTCGTCTTTTGTTCTGGACGCAATCAACAAGTCATCAATGTACTGCACTAGAGTTGAACTAAAAGGCAATTCTAGCGACTCCAAATCCTTCTTCAGTATCTGATTGAAGATGGAGGTGACTCAGAAAACCCTTGAGGAATTCTGCACCAACTGTACACCTTGTCCAGGAATTTGAAACTGAATAAAAATTGGCTGTCCTCATGAAGAGGTACCGAAAAGAATGCTTGTGACAGGTCTACAACTGTGAACCACTCTGCAACACATGGAACCTGGAACATAATCACTGCTGGATTTGGCACTATGGGGCAACACTTTACCACAATCTTGTTTACTTTTCTCAAATCTTGTACAATTCGAACCATCCCACAAGGCTTTTTCGGACCCATTATTGGTGAATTACATGGGCTGCTCAATACCAGTTTCACGACTCCTTGCTTTACAAAGTCCGCAATTATCTGCAATACCTGGATGAGAACATCTTGTGCCATGTGATACTGCGGCACCTGGGGAAACACTGCATTTGGCTTCACTTGTACTTTAACCGGTTCTACTCCTTTTATCAGTCACACTTCCTTTCCTGTCAGGTCCCACACTTTCTCTGTCACAGTTCCTTGCAACTCAGCTGGCAAGTCAGTTCCTGTAAGCATTGGGAACAAGGTTATCAGAGGGTAGTCTTCATTTGCGATCTCTGTTTCTGATTCTGAAAACTGCCCATCATCTCCCTCATCATCACTGTTTGTTTGCACTTCAATCCCTTCATTAGAGCAGGTAATCGAACATTTTGTTTTGCACGGTAAGGGCCAGATGTAGCAAAGGGTTTTTCCCATTCTGTCTCAATGGGAAAATGTGTTCGTACATATGGCCCTAAGTCTCTTCCCAGTAGGGATACGGGACTCGAATAACAGACTAGAAATGTATGCAGTCCCTGAAAGTTGCCAATCTCAACTTGGACTGGGTCAGTAATCGGATTTGGCAGGTACTGGTTTGCTACTCCTACCACTCTTATGGTACGCCCTGATAGTGGTAATTTTGGAACCTCTGCACTTTGTAATTTCGGAACCTCTGCACTTCTGACTGTAGAGCGTGTAGCTCCTGTGTCAACCAAAAATGAAACCTTGTGACCCATCACCTTCCCCTCTACATACAGTCCTCTCTGATCTACTTCTAGGGACGCTGCAAGCCTGCACTCCTCACTGTCTGAACTGTCATCTGACCATTCATCATTCATTCTATCTTCACCACACAATGGGAATTGCTGTACTGTGTTATTTTGGCTCATCACTTGACCTGTGACCTGCTGAGGAAGCATCACCTGTTGCTGTCCCATTGGAGCTAATGGTAATTGCATTTGCTGTCTAGGTACCATGGAAACCTGCTGCTGTACCTGCTGCATTTGTGCTGGTTGAACATGCAGCATTTGTATTTGCTGCATGGGCTGTAACCCCTGCATCTGAACCATGTTATTCTGGAAGTTTTGATTTTGACCTCTCAATTTTGGACCCCTCACATTTTGAAATGTACCGACATCAGTGCTTTGTTGAACGACACCATCATGCACCACATTTGGGCATTCCCGCTTCCAATGCCCCACACCCCCGCACGGGTGATATGGAGACATCTTTTTCATCCCCTGAGCATCATTTTGAACCACAACAGTATTCAAGTCTGGACCGCGATTCACAAAACCTCGACCTTGGCCTCTCGGTTGCACCTGAAACACGCTATTCCCTTGCGGTTTCTGCTGTACCATCTGCTGGATTCCGTTTCCCGGCATACTTGCCTGTGCTGCCTTAATCTGCATCACCATCACTTTCTCCTTCAACTTTCTCTGCTTCAGCTCAATCTCTTCACTACAGTACTTCGCACACTGCAACACCTCATCAATTGGCTTCGCCTGCCAACAGATCAAATGATTCTTAATCATCTGGCTAACCTCTGGGCTCAGGCCTTCAACAAATCTGAACACAAGATGGTTCATGTCTTTCGGCTCAATAGTCTCAGTGCCACTGTAATGTTTGAACGCTTTCAACAACCTCTCATAGTAAGCATGGATTGACTCTTTAACCTCCTGTGAGGTCCGGTCGATTTTCTGCCAATCAGTCACTTTCAGTGACACTTTCTGCTTCAAAAACTCAATCACTTTATGATAGTACTTCATCACCTCCTCAGATGGTGCTCCAGTCACCTTATCCCTTGCCGGTTCCTGCGTCGGCCAGTCCACACCTCTTTTGCACTCAAGCCATAAATCAGGTGGAACAATGATCTCGAACAAGGTATTCAAGTCCTCCCAGAGACACTTCGCAAGCTTCACAAACCTGTCTGTCTGCTGATACCACTCTATCGGTTTCTCCCTCAACCTGGGATAATCATTTGTAAATGACAGAATGCCTCCCCTAGACCACGGTACATGGATTAGAACTCCTCAAGCTGTTTCTCTCATCGGTAACATTTTTACTGATCCTGTATCTGGTGAAGCTTTAGCTTGATTTGATCCCGGACTGTCGTTTTTCTCCTTATCTCTTTTCTTTGCCCATCTGCCTTCCCATTTCTCTAAAGCTCCCCAGATCTGCGCACTTTGCAGTATTTCTTTAAGATGCGCTTTCATTCCGGCAGACCTCATGTGCTCAAAGTCCTTGGAGTCAAAGTCTAATCTGAAGCTTCTTTTCAAATGTTTAGTATTCTCAATATCAATATTGTATTTGTCTGCCAGGTTCGCCAACCTCTGATGTACCCTACCTACTTCTTTAGTGATTTTGGGGCATAAATATCTCAATTCTGCTTCTGTGTATGACTCTAATCTGTTCACCCCCATTGTCCCTTCCATTAGTTCAGCAGCTTCCACACCCAGTCTTACAAAGTTTAAGTAATCATCTCTCTCTGATCTCTCTGCGATCACTGTAGCAGGTTGTGTAGTTTTGTTATTTCCCAGCCACTCGTTCAGTTGCTGCACGGAAAAGCCTTGCAACGAGATATTTCCTGCCTGCATTAATGGTTTCTGTGATATATCCACACTCATTGTCTGTGGGGCTAACACACTTGACCCTCCTTGTCTCATTGCCTCTAAAGGAGCCCCAATTGGGCTAAGGCTTAACAGAGATCTGAGATGTTTGGCTGTTTGCGATCTTGGCGATATTGATCTAGGGGTTCCTGTGAATCCTTCTCTCATTATCTCCTAGGTCCCCACCCCTTGATCACATGTGTCAGGTTTACCCTGTGCATACAGTTGTACAGGTGGACCAACAGTAATTGGTAATGATATGGCAGCTGGTGTCTGCCCTGATCCCAAACTCCGTGGAGCAGTAACTCCCAAAGCTTGGCTCCCAGTGGCTGGTGTAGGTACGAATGGGGATCCTGCCGCTGGACTATAACTTGGAATCAGCTGTTGCTGCGGCTGGGGCGGCAATTGCAGAGTTGGCTCAATCTGCACTAACCTCGATTTTGTATATATTGGATCAGGCGGCACCATTAGGTTCGTAGTAGTCTCGTACTGGAACGTCTGGATAGATTCTCTGTATCTGCGGTGGAGGTTGCAACGGTATCGGTATGTCTGGTGCAGTGGGTACACTGACACCATTCTATATCAAACCCGTATCACCAATCTGTACTGTATCTGTAACTCCCTTATCCTGTGTCTGGTTCCCAGGACCCAGCATTAGTGCTAGGGGCATTGTCGTCTACTGCATAAGGTGGCGAGCGATCATGCAACAACTGATTAAGAAACTCTTCATCGTCTGAGTCATCTTCTTCTATCCAGGGCCTCTTAGTATCTTTAGGCTCAGTAGAGTCTTTGTCTGTCTTGCAGGTGGCTTTCTTTCAATGTGTTTCATCTCCCTGTGTTATTGCTGGGAATAATTTAAGTCCATCAACTATTCCCCTTCTCCACATTTTGCTTTCATTGTCCCATCTAGCCTCGGCTAAGGTCTTTTCTGCCCTCCTCATTCATCTCCCAAATTTCTGCTGCCTTTGTTTAATAGCCATTAAATCCCAGACTGCTAATGCCTCGTACTGAGCTGGCCTCAGAGGTGGCTTTTGTACACTTAACATCTACCTCAAATTCTCTAAAATTCTTGTATTGAACGTTCCGTGTTCTAGAAACGCCAAACATCTCTCCTTTTCTGTCAATTTGCGCCACTGTTTCATCCATAAGCAAGGCGCGACTCCCTTTTCCTCCATTACTATATAAGCTGGAGTACCCTTGGGCAGTGTAGGCTCCCCTTCACTCGCCATAATGTATGCGTCTCCTTTCAGAGCGCTCCTAAAAGCCTTGATAAAATTCATCTTTGCGTCTTTTCTTTTGTTTTGTATTTGATCAGGAAGTGACTTTAATTCCCAGGACACTCTTCACCCACCTTTCTCAACCTATTGCCTTTCACGGACGGCTGCCAATCCATGCGCGACCCCTCTCGGCAACTGACCTATCCCAGTGCGGCACCACTGACGTCACACTCACACTGCAGCTGACAAAGTCTTGCGGCTTGTCCGCCCCTTACTGGATTCACACCAAACGAATGCAAAATTACCACGAGCACCTTTAACAACAACAACAACTTAAATTTGCCGGTTTACTACAGGAAGGGTACACAATCGCTTCAGAACTTTACAGAGATTTCACTTGAAGCTTCGGCCGCTACTCTCTCCTTCTCAGTTCCCGCATACGCAAGCAGAATTCGACCTGCAAATCCTACTCTCGACTTGTCAATGGTTCGTTCTAGTGCACTTTAGAACTTGCCAAATCTCCATCGAAGGTTTTATTCACACATTTAGACTCAAACTTGACTTGTCAACCACACCCGATTGACCTATTAAACCGCACAAATTACAACATAAACCCAAGTGTCTCCTACACTTTATCAATATACTCCGGAGTGTTAGACCACGACAGGTCCGTACATTAACAACCAACCATGTGGATAATTTTTTAGCACAAAGCGCCACACTCACATGAAGTACGCCGACTTCCCTACTCTCATACTGCGGAGTACGCCCATTCCTACTAAAACAACATTTACCTGGCCTAAACACACATAATCTTCACAAAAAACCTGCAATATGCATAAGCTGAGCAAGCGCAAATCTATACCACACATGCTAAGACGCTGAGAACGTTCCCAACTCACTTAGGCAGGCTCCGAGATCCCGGGAAAGTCATGGGGAATTTAGAAACACATCATATCTCCAACTTGCATTATCTCAGAAAAACAATCTAAACAATAATTCTCCGTCCTAAGGCCCCATAGGGCCTAACCGTTGCTCTGCTTTCAGAACTGATAACGTGTCCCTTTATGATAAAATATTACACATCAGGACTCGTTTTAGGCCAATGAATCTTTTGACCCAGTTGAGAGACACCTTAGGACGAGATAGCAAATCAAAATGTCAATCAATACATCAATAATGTCATCAATATTTATTACAACAATACATTTCACTTTAGTCAAAGACATCAATCAATTCAAGACACCACCATGACCTGGTAGTCATGAATAACCACACCAGTTTAGTAGAATTTTATGAGTTTTATTCCCTATTAACTACAATTCTAAGAGCAAGTGTGTTCTCAAAACCAAGAAACAAAACAGCATAGTCACAATATGGCAACTCTGATAAGATTTCATTAAGGCAAGAATCACAAACATCAAAATATAACACGGCGTGAACATAGATCAACTTTAGCAGAGTGTCATTAACACGTCGGTTCAACAAAGCATAGATTCAGTCGTTTGTCCATTTGCATCAGTTTAGTGAACACCTGTCCTAACCATTGATTAGCATTGGCATGTTGGGCTTCATGCAAAACAATTTAGAACACCAATTTTGAAAACATCTAGCTATGGTCTCTGTCAAAAGTAAGCAGTTGGTACCTAGAAAGGAAAAGCAAACAGACAAATCACAATTTAATTGTCATAGTTACCCTCCAAGGTTTGGGTCAGCACTCAGGTTCAGTCTTCGTCTTCAGGACATCAGTTGATTCGCCATCAGTCAAAACTGTTAGGGTTTGTACACAGCAAAGAGCATGTCCCCTCTCACTGCACTAGTGGGTTCTGTAATAACTCCCTTTTAAACTTACTATTGAAAGCCTTTCTTGTTATCTCACCTTTCCCCCCCCTAGGCTTCTGTGTATGTTGTTTAATGTGCTGTTTTGTTTACACATTGGGCCTTGCTTTTACCAAGGCTTCTTTAAAATACTCCTCCCTAGGCCATGTGTTAATCCAACTCATTTGTATAATAACTGAAACTCTGCACACCTTTCAAGAACATGTGCAGCATGTGAGGACCACACCCAGCTCTTCAAACCACACCCAGCTCTGCACACCTTCCAAGAACATGTGCAGCATGTGAGGACCACACCCAGCCCTTCAAACCACACCCAGCCCTGTCTATAAAAGGCATCCCCTGAGCCTCACCCAGTGCTTGTGCTCGTCTACCTCCCGCTTACCTGAGAACAGATCCCTCGGCGCTGGCACTCCTGCTCTTTACAGACTTTCATTGACTTCAATGGGCGCAGCTTCTGGCTCTTCCTTCTTCCGGTTTCCGGTTCCTCCTTGCTTCAGCCTCTCTCCTATGAGTAACCTGCAAAAGAGAAAGAAGACAAGGTTAGACTGATCAGTATCTCTTGCCAGCAACAAGTAAGTGCAAAACCTTTTATTACCTGAAAGAACTTTGACAACAATTTCTGGATTCGTGTATAGACAATTTGAAACGAAATACCTTCCACGAACATTGTGATTCAAACTCTTTGTTACAAGAATATTTTGCAGAACTTTGTGAAGCAAACATTGTTTTTTCTCATGGAACTTTTAAGAATCGAACAGTGGAAACCATTAACAGCAAGGCAAACAGTAAATCAAGGACTTGCACAAATTACATGCTGTATTTTGATGTAAAAGTACAGTATTTGTTTTATAAAAGATTCTGGAAATATGGGAAAAGTGAGTCTGCTATTGGGAATTTAGGCTTTAGTTATATTATGATGAATGTTTGATATTGGTAATTCTGATAACGGTATTTGTTTAATGTTTTAGAAGCTTTACAGTAATAGAAAACACATCCCAGAGCAGTAACACATTCCAAACCTGGAAACTAGAGACCAGGATCCAAGAGGTACTTTTAGAAGAGAATTTCTAATAAATAAAGGGATAGTCAGGAACCCATTTAGGAATAGGTTGCACTTATCTGTTCTTTGTTTATGTTTCATTAGGCACCAGTTTCTACAGAAGTCAGAAAGGGCCGCAGATTTGTGCAGCACTTCAACAGTGGAAACGCAAGAACGGTGTTGTCTCTCTTTTTTTATTTTATCCACTTCCCCCCTTCCCTTGAGCTTCTGTTCTTAGTGCACTGTTTTAAAAACTAGTGTGCTGGAACAAGCAGTTTCAGGGTGGGGTCGGATTGTCTTCAACCTCCATCAGAACTGAACAAGAACTCAGGTGAGCTGGGCTTTGACAAAAACTCAGCTCAGGGCAAAAAGGGCCACTTCCCTCATAAGTAGGCAAAGTGTAAAATGGGCAATCTAAGAAAGGATGGTTTAATTAAAACCATATAAGTCACCAAACAGAGTGACAGAGTTTCTGGATAAAATCAGTAGCATTCCCTAACATCTCTCTAAGGCTCCCCGTGTCATGGGTTTTTATCCCTTTTTTATTGTACATTGCTCTAAAATCTAATTGGCTAAGGGGTTGCACCCCATTATCTCAACCCAATTAACTTTGAATTAGCTCATCAAATTTGTCAGCCCACAACAGTTCACAAGCGTTTTATTGGTCCATATGATTGACGTCTTCAGAGGTAGCACGTCCGGTATGATTTCATCCTTCTGTAATTCTTTGCACATCTTTTGGTCAGTAGCTCCATTGTCTTCATCGGTTTAAATGACCTTGTACATTATATTAATCTACACTGTTGCATTTTAACTAAATCATTTCTAAAGCAATATGAATTTCATGAGAACGGATCCACTATAGTTACATTCAGCTTCTAGTTTGAAGAAAACAAGAGGTCATGTCCTTTTGCGAGTCAGCACACTGCACGTTTAGAGAAACACATTTCATAGGAGAGCCAGGCAGCTAAGCTTCGGCTCATGCTAACTTAAGGCCTACAAGATTTATTTAGCATAACTTTAATAACATAATCATTAATAATTAGTATAAAACCATTTTTAATATAACATTAGTCATTTTCATTAGTCCCTGTATACATTAGCGCCACTCCCCGTGGTCACATTTCAAGTGCACGTTTTAGCAAAATATACTAGTACAATTTCTACGCGCCATTATCACGCATTAGTTCATAAACATTTCACGTAAATATAGTTTTTACAAGCTACGCTCTCTCACCCCTATTATTTCATACCAGTGTTTAATTTGTTCTTGTTTTTTCCAGTGCGGAGTACCAGCATTTATTTTTGAGTGCCGGCACTTATTTTTCTGTCTCAAGCATTTACTACGAGCAAAAGCCACCTATGGGAAAGACGAAGGAAGAGAAAAACGTAAATGCGTCACAAAGGGAGAAAGCAAAAAGTTGCAAGAGTCAGCTGAAGGGGCAGGAAGAGGCTCTAAATGGATTGAAGATGCCTGAGATGGCATCAGGATTACCCGCCTCAATATACCGTGCTCTCGCATTTAATTGCAGCAGCCTGGTAGTTTAACAGGAGGGCTTTGGGCACCGGCACCTTTTTATTTACAAATTAAGTACTGCTTCACACCAACTGTCATCCTTCAAACCACACCATTCCACACTTATATTGCAATACTCGCTCCATTCCACCTTCCATACCCCTAACATTCCATCAAGGTGCGGGCCACAGACATATACTAAAGCCACATCTTGATGGATTGTGGTGGCCACTGTGTCTGGCCACAGCTGTTGGCCTTATCAATGTCTGCAAAGTTGTTTTGCAAGCTGTGGCAAAGCCAATAACTGCAGTCAGTCATTTTGGAACATTGTTTTCCACATAGGTCTGCACACAATGTGGTGCTCATCTTGGACATATAAATAATCACTTTGAAACATGGCCATTATATGGTAATTTTCCAAGCATTAGCAAACCCAGTGGCATCAACAAGCGGCTGACAGTAAGGGAAAGAGAGGGGCAAGGGAAGGCAGACACAGAGACAGTCACAGCTGTACTCGGGAGAGGACAAGACAAATAATGAAGCAGTGGGAGTGTAGCTGGGGAGACAAAGATGATATGGAATGATGGTTTGAGAGAGAGATGGGGATGTGAGAGGGCGAAAATGCAGATGGAGGGAAAGAGCTTGTAAGAGAGAGAGAGAGAGAGAGAGAGAGCAAGAGAGAGCTAGACATACTTGCCTCGAGTGCTGAATGTCAAATGCTACAAAAAGTAGAGAAAAATATTTTCCTGACATTAGCAGTGGAAAAATACACTCAACCGGTGAAAAGGAAGGGTGAAACCGGAAAGCTTCAGGGGTGGAACACACACAAGCATAGGGAGGAGAGTCATTTATTCAGAAGCAGAGGATTAAATAGACAAGAAATTCATGCAATCATGAGCAAAGGGGAGACACAAATCACAGTCTAAATATATGTTAAAATATTGATTACAATGATGCCTGCAAAAGATAGCTAAAGTCTGCGTATGACTGCAAAATGGAATCTGTTCTTGGTACATTCAAACATACTATATGAAACTCAGGTTGGCGAATGAAGGCTGAATTGCTACAGAATACGCTTAGGCCCAGATTTAGGACAAAGTGGCGCAGCGTAGTGCTGCGCTGAAAAATAGCAGCATTGTGCTGCGCCACTTTGATATGCAGGGATGCGCCCTATTTACAGGTATACGGTGCACCCCTGTGTTTCCCTCTACACAAGCACTAAATTAAGCTGTTTGCACCAAAACAGACATCCTTGCACCATAGTCCAAGTGTGTCTGCATTGAGGAAATAGATTGTTTATGTGCAGGAAGGGATCCCTTCCTGCACATAAACAATCTACAATGGCGATTTGGCACTTCTTTGTCTGCTGCAAAATGCAGCACACATAAAAGTACCAAAGCATAATTTTGGAATGATTGTTTATGTGCAGGGAGGGACACCTTCAAATACATAAACAATAATTCATTGTCTTTTTGCTCCTTCTATGTGTGCTGCAGAATGCAGCACACATAGAAAGAGAAAAAAAAGAGGAGGAATAAAAGTATTCCTCCTAGTTGTGCCATGTTTTTGGCGCTGTCTCAGATTTACGCCTTCTTGTAAATCTGCGGCAGCGTCAAAAGCAATGTGTGTTGCAGTGGAACGTCCACAGCAACACCCATTGCATGCCTCTCTGAAGCAGAAAACTGCATGGGGGGGGCATATTTACAAGGAGGTGTTAAGCCACTTTCTGTAGCTTAACACCTACTTGTAAATATGGTGCAGTGAAAAGCACTACCGCAGCGTCACTTTCAGTGACACTCTGGTGGTGCTAGGGCCTTGTAAATATGGCTCTTAGTTCTGTCTTCTGCTACACGTTTGGGCGATCAGCCTTGTACGTTTATTAAGATCGAAAGAAGCACACGAGGACAGGGCCTGAACAAGAGCTGGGTCAAGTAATGGCTATTCCACTCTTAGCATTTAAAAAGTGCTGAGCTATAATCCCAGCAGTTTCACTGCATAGTGCCAAAGGTAGACATTACTGCAAATGGCAATGAATTATGACTATGCTAATCAGCCAGACATGCAAGTATTGGATTTGTTATTATCAGGCAGTGACATCCTTCAATTTATAATTGATAATTATCAGGGAAGAGAAAATGCTACCTTGAAAGACCTTTTTGAATGTAATGCTATTTTCCAGCTGCTGGTACAGATAATTATGACAGTCAAAATCTGTTTATTTTGGATTTATGATCGATAAAACATAAACAAAACATTAAAAAGATCACAAGTTTATTGCAACCATCTAAAAAGATTAATAGTTCTCGTAAGTTAAATCACATATAAAATGCCACTTGGATTTATCTGAAAAAGAACATATTGACCAGTGCCTTAATACAATATACATTCATCAAAGTGCATTACCACAATCAGCTATGCTAAATACTTGTGCAAAATAAGCTGACAAGTGAACTTCTACAGAGATATAAGGCATTTACAACTATAATAAATAGAAACATAAAAATATCATATTAACTAAAAACTGCAGCAGGATCAAGATTCGTTAAGAAAGCAGCTAGTGTCACAAGCAAAGAATCTCTTGCATATAGACCATGCAGAAAATAAACATTTTGCGTCACTGATGACAATGACATCAGTAGTACCAGTTCTCAAGGTTCTTAGTGCATTTTCATACTGTTTGATACCCACGGGCTGAAAACAGATTTGATCCACTTCCTGTGCGGGGTGCATAAGCACTGCAAAAGAAAAAAAGTAGTGCAGTGGTCAGACTCTAATTTGCATGGTGGACATAAAGTGCTTGTGCAATTCTTTATTGCCCAGTTAATATAGAAGCTATAGACAGGTAAGATCCCATATCTAAATTTAGTATATGACTGCTTGACTAGGAGGCCTGGAATTTGATCACGGAAAGACTCATATAAAGGAGCGGTTTTGTGGTAAAAAAATCTATCAATCAAACTGCCCACCTTACAACTCTTTACTTCCTCTTCCCATAGACATGCCCTTAGCGTTTTGTTGATTGGTGATGTTGTTACCAAACTGGTTTCAACAGGGGATTTCCAGAGAAAGTGAAGGTCTAAATTAAATAGCATGCTTTCAATATAGGCTAACCGGGTATTTCTTAGACGCCTCTTAGAATTTACTAATTGCTTAGTGGACGCCAATAAGCCTCTAATTCATCAGTAGACCAAAATCTATGTTAGTAAAGCAAGGGTCTCGACTTTGGGGTGGAGGAAATCAGATACTCATCAGCATCGAATAACAAGGGAAGGTGAGGGGCACTCAATAGGGACCTAACAAACCTATTTTCGAAGACAAGACCCTTATCTTTCACATGGCCCAACAGTTCTAAGTAATATAGGGCTGATGATTTAGCACTGACATTATACATTTCTACAGCTGGGGAAAGAATTCTAGATTTAGTTTTCTTTGCTGGCTTGATAAGGGCCGCTGATACTTGCTGTAGCTTTAAAACGCTCTTGCTAATTGTAGGAAAGTAGCCTCTTCCTAACTTGGTTACCCACACTTTTTGCCTGTTTGTCAGTGTGTTTGACTGTGTTCACTGGGATCCTTCTAACCAGAACCCCAGTGACTGTGCTCTCTCCTCTAAATTTGGTTGCTGGTAAATGTTTATCCCCACAATTGGCATACTGGCCCCCCATGTAAGTCCCTAGTATATGGTACATAGGTACCCAGGGCATTGGGGTTCCAGGGGATCGCTATGGCCTGCAGCAGTTATTCTGCCACCCATAGGGAGCCCATGCAAAGGGTTCTGCAAGCCTGCCATTGTAGCCTGCGTGAAACGGGTGCATGCATGTGTTTTCACTACAAGCACTCCACCAGGTCACCATAAGTCACCCCAATGGTAGGCCCTTTCAGCCCAGAGGGCCGAGTGCAGGTACTTGTGTGTGAGGGCACCCCTGCATTAACAGAGGTGCCCCCACAAACTCAAGATCCATTTTCCTGGACTTTGTGAGTGCGGGGACGCCATTTTACATGTGTACTGGCATAGGTCACTACCTATGTCCAGCCACATAATGGTAACTCCGAACCTAGGCATGTTTGGTATCAAACATGTTGGAATCTTACCCCAATACTGTTGCAAGTATTGGAAATATGATTCCATCCACTCCTTAGAGGACCCACCAGCATTGCTACCACCAGTCTTACAGGGTTTTTTGAGTAGCCCAGCTGCTGCCACCACCAAGACAGGTTTCTGCCCTCCTACGGATTGATCTGATCAAGCCCAGGAATGCAGAACAAAGGATTTCCTTTGGGAGAGGGAGGTAACACCCTTTCCCTTTGGAAATAGGTGTGACTGGCCTGGGAGGGGTAGCCTTCCCAAGCCAGTGGTTTGCTTTGAAGGGCATATTTGGTTCCCTCCATGCATAAACCAATCCACACCGGTTCAGGGACCCCCAGTCCCAACTCTGGCGCAGAACTGGACTATGGAAAGGGGAGTGACCGCTTCCCTGTCCATCACCACCCCAGGGGTGGTGCCCAGAGCTCCTCCAGAGGATCCTTGGGTTCTGCCATCTTGTTTCCAAGATTGGCAGGGAACACTGGGAGCATCTAAGTGGCCAGGCAGGTGACGTCAGAGCCCCCTCCTGATAGGTGCTTACCTGGTTAGGTGACCAATCCCCCTTTCAGGGTTGTTTAGGGACTCTCTCTTGGGTGGGTCCTCAGATTCAGCTTGCAAGATTCCAGCAGGACTCCTCTGCAGCCTCTGTTTCAACTTCTGGCCACTGGAACTGCAACTGGACCCTCCAGGAACCGAGAAACGCTGCTACAATGAAGAAGACTCTTCTGCAAGTTTGTTTCCACATCTTCTGCCAGCTTTGCAACATTTCCCCGGCCGTGCCCCCTCAGAAGACTGCAACTCTTCAGGCTGTACAAGAGGAAGAAGGAATCTCCATTGGAGTGAAGGAGTCACTTCCCTGCCACCGCAGGCACCAACAGCAAGTGACGACCGGCTGAGTGGATAACCTTTCATCCTGAGCTGCATGGATCCTGCATTACTGGTGGTGGTCTGGAGTAGTCCTATTGGTCCTCTCTGCCAGCTGTACAACTTTAGTGGAGCTAAGCCTTTGCCTTTCCACGCAGGACATTACTTCCATGCACCGCGTCTCTTGTAGCTGCCAAGGCTTGTTTGCCTCTCCTCTAAGTATCTTCAAGTGACGAGTAGCTCCAGCCCCCAACACTCTTTCTTGCAAAGCACAGCCTCCTACTTGGTTCTCCTGCGGCGTGGGATCAACTTTTGTAGTGCTGCATGAGCTTCTTCTGCGACTCCTGTGTCCCCGTCCTGTGGGAATCCTGTGGGTGCTCCTGCGGACCCTCTGCGATGCTGAGGGTTCCCTGTGACTCCCCCTCCTACGTTGAGTCCTCCTGGGTCTTGCTGGTCCCCGGCAGCACCTCTTTTCCACTAACAACGAGTTTTCCTTTGCCAAGGCTTATTGGTGGAATTCCTACACCGACACCCGTCTGCAATCTTCCTTCCAGCGTGGGACTTCATCTGCGTCCATCATGAACTCTCCTCCGGCTCCAGGGCTGCAGTGCTGACCTGTTCTTCATCACCGTCGACCAACTCTACTCCCTCTGGACTCCACTGTGATTCTTGGACTTGGTCCCCTCTCTCCACAGGTCTTCTATCTTCAGGAATCCACCACTGTGTTTCTTGCAGTCTTGTCTGGGTGTCTTCTTTTTCTTTTTTTCCTCCTTTTGAGTGGTTTGGGGAAAATCCAGTGTTTTACTCATGCATTCCTGGTTGCTGGGGCTACTGTGTTACTTACCTTTGTGGTTTTCTGATACTCCCAGGTCCCCTCTACACATTTTACTTACCTAGGTGGGGGTACCTTATTAGCATTCAATTTTTTTAGTATACGTTTGTGCTCCCTGTAGGGTCACTATTGGTTATTGATATTTGCACTGTTTTCTAACCTTTTCTATGCCTGTTTCTGATACTAGTGTATATATTTAGTGCATTACTTACCTCCTAAGAGTGGGTCTCCTTTTCTAGTATTTTCTGGTGATTTGTTCCAAAAATAAAGTACCTTTATTTTTGTACAACTGAGTGTTTTCTTTCATGTGTGTAAGTGTTGTGTGACTACAGTAGTATTCCATGTGCTTTGCATATCTCCTAGATAAGCCTTGGCTTCTCATCCACAGCTACCTCCAGAGAGCCTGGCTTCTAGACACTGCTTACACTTCACTAAGAGGGGATACCTGGACCTGGTATAAGGTGTATATACCATAGGTACCCACCACATACCAGGCCAGCTTCCTACACTAATATACAGCATCCAGTTAATTTTAATCTCACTCCTAAATTGTCAAAGCCTTGTACTTGTTCAAGAGGTTCTTTCTGTGCTATGATGTAAGTCCTCACAGATTTGTAATGGTTGAATGCCATAAATTCAGTCTTACTAATATTTAATTCAAGCCCCCTTTTAGCACAGAAGACTAAAAAACGGTCTTCTATAGCCTGCAACCGTGCAGGAGTTTTGGAAATGAAGAGCATATTGTCTCAAACAAGAGCGTGGGGACGTTAAAATCACCTAATTTTGGGGCATCATCACCGGGAACGTCTAAAAGTTGAACTAGGTCCATTTTTTATAATGTAAAAAGAAAGGGATCCAGAACACACTCCTGGCAAACTCCCTTCTCAATTCTAAAAGATTCAGATAGTTCCCTCTATTTCCATATCTGACATGAGCTTAGCTTCTTGGAGCCTTCTTCCTTGTATTTTTTCTGACCTGTTTTGTTGGCATTAGGACTCCAGGCAGTTTACTACTGCTCACCAGTGTTAAAGTGCATATGCTCCCTATACAAAATGTATTGGTGATTTTTTGACTTTTTTGCTTATGCAGGGTCATCCCCAATCTTTTTGCCTCCTGCCTCCTATTTTTTCTGACCTGTTGCTGTTGGCTTTTGAACTCTGAGCACTTTACCACTGCTAACCAGTGCTAAAGTGCATATGCTCTCTGTGTAAATTGTATGTAATTGGTTTATCCGTGATTGGCATATTTGATTTACTCGTAAGGCCTGTAAATCAAATGCTACTAGTGGGCCTGCAGCACTGGTTGTGCTACCCACATAAGTAGCCCTGTAATCATGTCTCAGACCTGCCACTGCAGTGTCTGTGTGTGCAGTTTTAACTGTAAATTCAATTGCCAGGCCTAAACCTTCCCTTTTCTTACTTGTCAGACACCCTTAAGGTAGGCCATAGGTAGCCCCAAGGGCAGGGTGCAGTGTATGGTTAAGGTAGGACATATAGTAATGTGTTTTATATGTCCTGACAGTGAAATAGAGCTAAATTCATTTTTCACTGTTGCAAGGCCTGTCCCTCTCATAGGTTAACATGGGGGCTACCTTTAAATCTGATTAAAGTGTAGATTCCCTTTGGGAGCGGATGGACATCTGGAGTTTGGGGTCTCTGAGCTCAAAATTTAAAAATACATCTTTTAGTAAAGTTGATTTTAAGATTGTGTGTTTGAAAATGCCACTTTTAGAAAGTGAGCATTTTCTTGCTTATACCATTTCTGTGACTCTGCCTGTTTGTGGATTCCCTGTCTGGGTCAGTTTGACAGTTGGGCTGGTTGCACCTCACACTAGACAGTGACACAAAGGGAGCTGGGGTGTAGCCTGCATATCCTGATGAGCCATCTGTGCTAGGAGGGAGGGGAGGGTAGGAGTGGTCACTCACACCTGAAAGGGCTCTCCAACCCCCTGGTGAGTGTCTGGGGCCTGGCCTGGGCAAGGCAGGATTTCACATTGAAAAGAGACTTTACTTTGAAGTAGGCCTACTTCAAAGGAGAAATTGGGTATAGGAAGGGCACCCAAAACCACAGACTTTAGAAACACTTCTGGAACCAAGAGGAACCTCTGCCTGGAGAAGAGCTGAATAGCTGAGGAAGAAGAGCTGCCCTGCCTGTGACTGTGCTTTGTGGAGCTATCCTGCAGTTGCTGCTTCTGCCTGAGTAAGAGGGCAAAGACTGGACTTTGTGTGCCTTCCATCTTGAGAAGAAATCTCCAAGGGCTTGATCTAGAGCTTACCTCCTGTTGTTTAAAGTCTCAGGGACAGCAAAGACTTCTCTCTGCCAGCACCTGGGAGTCTCTGGAGAGACTCCTACTCTGCCCTGTGGTGCCCATCCAGTTCCTGGGACCCTGAAAGGAGAAGCTGGCAGCCTAAAGACAAGAAAATCCACGCACAGAGCGCCGTGAGGGGAAAAGATTGACGCAAATCCGATCTGTGGCTGAAAAAACGACGCGCTGCCAGCTCGCATGAGTGGCCCTGTAAACATGTCTCAGGCCAGCCACTGCAGTGTCTGTGTGTGCAGCTGCCGTTATGACCTGGCAAGTTCACCCATGTGCCAGGCCCAAACCTTTCTCTTTATTACCTGTAAGTCATCCCTAAGGTAGACGCAAGGCAGCCCCAGGGGCAGGGTGCACTGCATTTAAAAGGTAGGACAAGTGATGGTGTGTTTTACATGTCCTGATAGTGACATACTGCCAAATGCGTTTTTCACTATTGCAAGTTGGTTCTTGAAATGTGAGTTTGAAAATGCCACTTTTAGAAAGTTGTTATTTTCCTGCTTAACCATTCTGTGCTTCTGCCTCTCTGCTGAATACACGTCTGGGTCAGAATGACAGTTGGGCTGTTTGTGCATTTATTCTAGACAGCCACACAAAGGGAGCTGAGGTGTGCCCTGCATATCCTGATGGCCATTACCAGGCTGATGGGTCTTTCTGAGCTAGAGTGGTGGGAGGATCTGACACTTGTACCTGAATAGGGCTGTTCCTACCCTTACACAAAGCAGTCTCCATCCCTCTGGAGTGTGTCTAGGACCAGGGCAGGGAAAGACAGAGTCTTGTGCACTACAAAGACTTCTCTTTGCAGTTTGTCTACTTCAAAGACAGAAATAGGTATAAGTACTGGACCTCTGACACTACATAGTTAGAACACTTCTGGACTGAGGACATTCTGCCAGGAAGAAGAGGTGGATGCTGTATGAGGGACTGCCACTCTTCCTGTTGCTTTGTTGTGATGGCCTGCTGCATGCTGTATCTGTCTTGGGAGTAAAAGGACAGGACTTTCCTTTCTACATCCTGCTTTCTAAGGTTCTCCAACGGCTTGAACTGAGCTTGCCTCATTTTAAGAAGTCTCAGAGTCATCAAAGACTATACCTACCAGCGCCTGGGCTCTCTTGCTGAGAGTCCTGACTTGCCAAGTGGTGCCAAATCCAGTTCCTGAGTCCTTGGAAGTGAGCTCTGGTGCAATCAAGAAGAAACCAAGCACATTGACTACAGATGGACTTCAGAACCAGCTCTCCGACATTACTGTGCCACCTCCACTGGAGCTGTGGTCCCCGCTGAGTGCAACGACCATGACCTGCATCACAGGCCCAATGGTGCTGCAACGCCTCCCAAGTCCTCTCACACCGTGAGTCCCGAGTGCTGTGACACTGAAGTCCATGACACCTCACTCCGACTCTGCCGCAGCACCTGTGGCCTCATGGTGCGATTGTGACACGACAAGGTCAACACCTCATATCTTGACCTGCTGGATTCATCAACCCCACCGGGTCGTAAGGAACCAACGCCTTACCACTGACGCTGCATCACCTTCCCTGTACCCGTAAGGAACTTATGCTTCACTTCCCTGCCTAGCAGTATGAAACCGAAGTCTCATCTCCCCGGTGGCAGTAAGGAACTGACCCTGCACCAGCTCCAATGATGCCTAACCTTTCTGATTCAATTCAACATCTTTATGTCCTCATCATTTTCCAAGTTACTGTACCTGTGGTCCGTACTAGTCCGTGACTGGCCCCCACTCCCTCGTGAGTGGCGTCAAACTGTTGGAAACAACTCCATCAAGACAACATGATAGCCACAGTTGGAGCTATTGTCTTTCTAAGCGCTTTACTAAGATTTAGTATTTGGAAATTTGTATCTTTACTTGTGTATGCTGGATTTTGCCATTTTGGTCGTTTGACTGATATGAATTATTGGCTATTTTTCTAAACTGGTGTGGAGTACATTTGTAGTATTTTCACTGTGTTACTGTGTGTGTAAAGAAATATTTTACACATTGCCTCTGAGATAAGCCTGACTGCTCGTGCCAAGCTACCAAGGTGGTGCACAGGGGGTTATCTTAGCTGTGTGACTCCCAAACCTTGACTAAAGTGAGCGTCCCTACTTGGACAGGGTGCAAACCACTGCCAACTAAAGACACCATTTCTAACAGAGCCTTATTATAACTTATCAAATATTTTCACGAACCCCCATGAGGGCTATGTCAGGGAATCAAATCAAAGGCTGACTTTAAGTCAACAAAGACCGCATATAAGTGACCCTTCTCCAGCACAACAGTTTCTAATAGATTGTTCAGAAACAAAACATGTGGTCTATTGTGCTGATTTTGTTGTGAAATTTTGCTTAGAGGTCTGATAAATATGATTTTCCAAGGCCCATTCTGACAGTTTCCCCACTAATTGTTGGCAGAATAACTTCTGCATTCTTTTAATCAAGTTAATAGGTCTATAATTGCAGGGATCATCCTGACAGCCATTCTTATATATAGAGATGATCTCAGCATTCTGCCAAGATTTTGGTATAGTTCCACCATCCAGGGTGGATCGAGAGAGAAGGATGAGAGGCTCGGCAGCATATAAATCCCCAGGGATGCAATTAGGACCAGGAGCCTTTCCTGGGTCTATGGTCATCTATATATCGAGAGACTCTTTAAAGGCTATTTCAAGAGGAGATAATTGTTAAACTGTATAAGCCTAAAACACCCCAAAACTTATGTAAGAGAATTGAATCAAAGACTCATTTTAAGTCAACAAAGTCAAGTGGCCCTTTTCCAGCGTAACAGTGTTCCAATAGATTGTGCGTCTCCTGTTGGCAGCCCTCTGGACTGAGGAAGGAGGGTCCTATGGTCTCCCCCAGACATTCCCTTGCAGGCGGGTGCATTCACTCACTGCACCTGCCTGTAAGGGGATCTCCAATCCCCCTTAAAAGTGCAGGTGGGTTGCCACCTAAACACAAACACGGAATGGCTTCAAAGCAGCTGCTCCATTTTTCTCTTAAATGCGCTGCCCAAGGGCAGTGCAAGTTCCCGGCTGCCCTTGGGGCAGCGCATTTAATATAATACAGCACATTCTGCTTGTTTGCGCCGGGTGCACCTTTTGAAAGATTTACCCATTGCAAACATGGAGAATGCACCACATTTTATAATTTGGCTCCAGAATGGTACAATGGCATAATCACCAAATTAAGGTATAATATTAGCGCCTATTATCAGCACACCTCTGAGAATTTCAAGTTGCATTATAATTTGATCAGCTCTTCCACACACATTAAGAAAAGGATGATTGGTACAACTCTTGCGGCCATTCACCTGTAACCAGGGCTACTGGCATTACAGGATCATGGAGCTGCTGTGTTTGCCACATAATTATGTGCTTACAACATTTATCACATGTGACACCATCAGCTGCATAATTTTGCAGTTAATAACTAAAAAAGCTTTGTTTAGTTCAAAATGAACAAAAGCTCCTTAAAGAAACTGAAACTGTTATTCTCATTTTAAGTCCTAGCTGTAGTGTCGTCCTTCGTGGGTGACACCAAGTGCAGCACACTCAGAGGTGAAATGCCTGTAACTCCGTCTGGCCTTCTCCCCATGCTGCCGGCCGGGGATTTCATCAGGGATGGAATGACTCGAAATAGGCGGAGTCTTTCGGGGGCAAGTGTGAACGAAAGAATAAAGTGTTGCTGCAGAGTTCTAACCTCCACAGCCTCGTTGTCTTCTCACTTGGCCAACTCTACACTGGCATTGAGGGGGGCCGCGCATTCACTAACATGCGCCTTGCATCTCACCGCTGCCGCTCCCATCCCGCCCTGCCTTGCTGGACCTTATAATTGACATCCTGCACAATGGCCTCATGGAGTCCAACGCGGCCTCATCTCTTCAACCAGGGCTCCGATTCAGCTGGTTCCTACCTGCTGCCTGGGTGTCCTCCTCGATCTGCAGTGAAGCTCTCAACTCTGCCACTCTGTCACCTGCCTCGCTCACTCTACAGTCCTGCTGGTAAATGGCCATGCCCTGAGACAGATCAGCTGTCTCCTGACGAGTTGTGGAATCTGCCTTAAAATTCAAATCAGCAGATTCACCTCAATTGCCCTAAATTAAATTAAAAAAGAAATAGAGAGGAAAAGAGGAAGCTGTGTTCAGACACATGAAGGGACATAAAGTTGTGAATATATGACCAAAGTGAACTGCTACAGAGAGACACAGAGACATATTCTTATGGTCCCTGGCTACATAGAGCCAGGTCTGCTGCTGCCGCACCCCCACCCGTTGCTGTATGCCGATAGACTGCCAACTTTCACCTTGTGCGAGCTGGCTGTCCAGAGGGCCCACAGACTACAACCGGCTGCATATTCCTACCCACTCGCCATACGGAATGGGCAGCATACATGCCATCAAGACTTTCACAACAACAGGGGCTCCACCCACACAGGCTGCCAGCTAGAAATCCTTGGTCGAACACCTTGAGACCCTCTTCGAAGCCACTGGTGTTGCTGATGAAAGGAAACATCCATTACTCCTACACCTGGGAGGTGCGGACATTCATAAAATCTCCAAAACTGTCACTGAAGGGACAACCCACATGTACACCAAGCTGAAGAATGCATCATGGTGCACTTTGAGCCTTATGCCAATTCCAACTACAAGAGGTTCCTACTGCGGCAAGCACACCAGAAGCCAGAAGAGTCAGTGGGTGTATTCTACGCCCGTTTAAAAGAGCTGGACAGCACCTGTACACTGCGGAACAAGGAAGATGAAATAACAGCCCAATTCGTCCTCAAAACTATGTGAGTGGATCCGCCAGGAACCCAATATGAGTATGAAGGACTTCCTTGTGCTTGGGTGGTCTAAAGCGCTGTCCAAAGCCTGTGCAATGCACATGGAACAAGCACTACCCCCTGTAGTCAAGTCTGAACCAGTCAATGCTGTAGTCAAGGATTCCACCTAGCCCAAGACTGAATGGCTCAGACCAAAGACTAAGAATGCTCCTACAGATGGTGTGGATGCCCGCTACCACATTCTGGTGAATGCCCTGTGAAAGGAAAGACACGAGGGGCATGTGGAAATTTCTCAAAAGTGTGCTGCTCAATACCCCGGGCAGTGCCAACCAGCTCCAGAAAGCTGGTAAGAGCCCAGCCGCTCCCCTCACCTCATCTTCTGACAGCGACATGAACGATAACCAGGAAGTGGCCCATGTGGTGAAGACAGTGAGTTCTGCCCACGCTCATCAGCTGAAACTACCCACATGCCAAGTGATAGTACATGGACACCCCATATCAGCTCTGATTGATACCGGAGCCTCCATTAACCTCATGACCGCTGCAGTGTACAAGCACCTGCCAGATCCCCCCCACCTCCAGCCAACCAAGGTATAAGTGTACGCTTTTGGAAAATGCCCAACCACTGCAAATGAATGGCATTTTCACAACAAACATTACCCATGAGTCCACAAGCATGACCACCAAAATATATGTGTCATTGGAAGGATCCGGATTCCTACTGGGCTGCCACACAGCGCAAAGCTTGAGCCTCATCCATTTTGTAGTGTTCATGCCAGTGACCTGTAGAACCTTGTTCAAGAGTTCGCTGTCATTTTTGAGGGAATAGGGTGCCTGCGGGGTCCCCCGCTCTGACTACACATCGACAAGTCCATCACTTGAGTCGCACTAATGCACGAAGGATCGCCTTCCACTTCAACCGAAAGTGGAAAAGGAACTGCAACTCCTGGAAAAAGCCGGCTCATCGAGAAGGTGTCTGGGCCAACCCTGTGGGTGTCCCCGATAGTCGTCGCCAGGAAACCAAAGCAGCCTGATGTAGTGCGCATCTGCGTAGATATGCGGCTACCGAATCAAGACATCAAACGGGAGAGACATCTGACCCTGTTTATCGACAACATCATCTGCAAGTTGTCTGGCACGAAATAGTTTTCAAAAATGGACGTCAGATCCGGTTACCAACAGATCCCATTGCAACCCGACTACTGGCCAGTCACCACCTTCTCAAGTCATACCGGCCTCTGGAGATACACCCGGTTGAACTTTGGTATTTCCAGCGCGGCTGAGGTGTTCCAACACACCATCGAGGAGTCTTGCAAGGTATACCCAGGGTCCTAAATGTCAGTGACGGTATCTTGGTGCACGCCCTACTTTGGAAGACCATCTCTCTCATCTACGAATGGCCTTCACCAAGCTGAGAGGATGCGGGTTACCGATCCACCAAGATAAGCGGAATTCCTAAGGAGAGGCATCAGTTTTTTTTTATACAGATTTTCAGAGAAGGGAATCAGACCCGACCCTGCCAAAGTGAAAGACATTCAAGAAGCTCCAGCCTCCGTGTCGGGATCCAGAGTTTTTTAGGCATGGTTAATTACCGTGGGCGATTCATGAAGAACCTGTCTTACCTTACCGGCCCTTTGCGTGACTTGATCAAAACCAACAGCCCTTGTGTGTAGGGAGATGATCAGGAACGCACGTTCCCGAACACCAAAGAGGCTCTCTCAGCTACCACTAGGCTTGTATACTTTGCCCGGCAGCAGGAGTCTCCGCTGATTGTTGATGCTAACCCCATTTGACTTGGCACTATGTTAACCCAGAAGCAGGACTGCAATGATTGGTCACCAGTGGCCTACGCCAGTAGGACTATGACACCCACGGAACAGTGATACTCCCAGATCGAAAGAGAAGCGATCGCCATCCACTGGGGGTGCAGGCACTTCCATCTGTACCTCTATAGGAAACCCTTCACCGTCCTTACTGACTACAAACCGCTCCTCCCACACTTCAAAGTATCATCCTCCAAGCCACCCCGAAGATAGAAAAATGGATTTTGCAATTGCAAGAATTTGATTTCACCGTCAAATATCAATCGAGGATGCGCAATCCGGCTGACTTTCTGTCAAGACATGCGCTCCTGGCCACGCCACAGGAGACCCGAGAAGCACAAAACAAGGAGGAATATGTCAGACGCATAGTAGAACACGCAAAGCCACTTCCCATACCTCTCACAGGAGTGATAGAAGCCACCTTCCTGGATGACTGTTTGCAGCTGGCTGTCAAGGCCATCCGGTCAGACGACTGGTGGCCGTTACAACACTCGGCGGCCTTCCACACCCCGGAAGCCAGGTCTACCCTCCAGGCATTCTACCATTCTACCGGCATGAACTCTCCGTCAATAAATATGGTTGCCTTCTGAGAGGCCCCTGCCTCATCATCCCAGCAAGCCTGAGGACCTTCGCCATCGCCCTCACTTATGGTGCTCACCAGGATATTGTAAAGTTTAAGAGCAGACTCCGGAGTAAGGTATTGTTGCCGGGCCTTGACCAATAAGTGGAGGAGGTCGTCAAGAGCTTTGTAGTCTGCAAACCAAGCGGACAGCCTGACCCACCGGCACCTGTCATCACAGAGGATGGTCCCATGACCTGGTGGCAGTGAGCCAGCGCTGATTTTGGGAGTATCCTCGATGGATCCTACATGCTGATAGTCATGGATGACTTCTCCCGCTACCCAGACGTTGAAATTGTTGTGACAACCTTGGCAACCGAAGTTGTAGTTAATCCTATCTTGTTTTAATGGGGCGCAGGAGTTAGCTTAGCCTTCTGGCTTGTAGATTCGTGCCCCCGTCACCCAGTGACTTTTACCCTACTTAGTTTGCTCTGTTTTCCAAGATGGCTGCATTGTTTTTAGTTAGGCCAATGTTTTAATTTCATGTTATCAGTGGCACTGTGCTAAGGCATCACTAACAAAAATAAACAAACTGTAGGTATTCACATTAGGTACTTTCCCCATTTGCGCTTTTGTGGGAATTGTTTATATAATTGCTGCCCTAAGCATGTCTTGTTATCTATTGTTTGGGAACAGACCTACGTCAGGGGTCCGATGAGATCTGTATAAATACATCTCACACAGACAGTCAGAGGGATTCCTACCACATGCCATCGACGTTATCGATGCTGCACGTTGCCTTGACGCTGGCCCAGTCCTCGTGTCTCCACGGAGTCTGATCTAGAGACCACATTCCAAGGTAACGAAGGTTGGGGGGCTCTTCTCATGGACACAGCACTGGCAGATTAGGTTTATCACACCTAGCTCTCTCTAGGTTAGGGGTTAGGTTCTTCATGCTAGGGTATTAGGAGATACACTACATCTAATGTAATTTTATGTTATTGTAAGATGGTGGGGGTCTTTGTACTAATGGCTCTCGTTTTCACAATTCTGTTTCTTGCATTGTTCATTTTCCTAATCATTGCAGTCTATGCAATTTATCGTAGATTGCAGTATTGTTAATAATAACCTATTAAGCTTTTACTGCATCTTCTTCATTGCCTGTGTGTTTGATTGAGACATGTTGTTCATGTGAGAAAGGGATAAACTCAATTTAACCACGACACTCCCTGAGATGTTGCACTCTTGAGGGCTGCTACAAATCACTTTTTCCTGTTTTGGGGTTTTGGTGAGGTGCTGCTTGTGAGCTGGGAGAGTTGGGACGACAGTTGCGACTTGTAGGATTGGCATAGTCACCCCCAAACATAAGTTCTGTCATCTTAAACTAGCAGTCTTGCCTACAGCACGAGTCAAACTACAACAGAGTTATCCCAAAAATGGAGGAGATAATGGCCACCTATGGCCTGTTTGGAGAGATTCACACAGGCAACGGACTCCTGTACAACAGTCATGAGAGGGCAGAGTTTCTACAAACCCAGAACATCAAGCATTGACGCATCATGCCCTGGTGGCCTCAAGCCAATGAGGAAGTGGGGAGTTTTGTTAGAACACTCTCAAAGACCATTCAACTACCGCTGGCAGAAATCCGAAATGTGGAACAAGCTATCTGCAGCTTCCTTCAGGAGTACAGGGTCACTCCCCATGCTATGACCGGAGTTGCCACGAGCCAGCTCTGTTTCGGGCGACCAGTTGCAGATTCGATACCCCATCATCTTGCATGTATTGCCCAACCCAAACCTGTGAACTGGTCAGAGGCCTGCAGATCTCACAAAAGCGAGGGAGGCGAGCAAAACAAAGCGCCATTCAAACAGGTGACCGAGTGCTGGTGAGAGACAGCCATCCCAGTGGCAAATTTCGAGAAAGACCCCTAGTCAGTGTTCGACGTGAAATGCACCATGGTGACAGCGGAAAGGAGGGGTGATATTTTCACGAGAAATGTGTCTCTGTTTAAGAGGCTGCCCAACCCTCTTGCCACGAGAGAACCAAGTGAAGTCCTGATAAGTGACGATCTGTGGGATGATCCCCCTCCAGTGAGTTCCTCTACGCACAGCTAGACTACCAGAGGCTGCATCCCAGAAGCCACAACCCTGTCAGAGTCACAAGCCCTCCTGGGAACACATGCACTGAACTTGCCGCCTGATGAAGTCCCTACCACAAATGGGGTCACCATGAGATCCTCTGGAAGGGCAGAAACCGAACATTACCCCCTCCGTCCAACCTGCACCCCTCCAGGCGATACGCTGACTTCCTGAGCCGATATCTTGTTACTACAGTGCTTTGTATGAGTGAAAGTTTGTGTGTATAAGTCATCTTTCTCGGGCGACACCAAGGGTCAGATGTACCAAAGGATTTTACCCATTCTGTGTCTATGGAAAAAAAAATTCGTTCATATGGCCCCAAGTGCAGAAGACTCACAGATGAAATGCCGGTAACCCCCTCCGGCCTCTTCCCCATGCTGCTGACCGGGGATTACATCAGGGACAGGGATAAATTATGGCAACCCGGAATAGGCGGGGTCCTTGGGGGGCAAGTGTGAATGAAAGAATAACATGTTGCTGCAGAGTTCTAACCTCCACGGCCTCGTTGTCTTTTCTCTTGGCCAACTCTACATTAGCCACTCTGAGCAAAAAAATGCCCCCTACTAACAAAGAACATTTTCTGATTTTATAGCGGAAGTAAAGAGGGCAGATTGACAACTAGGCTTCCGAGGAGTTCAGGAAGCATGGGACCCTGATTTAGTACTACTAATCACCCCAACATTGGCACTTGTTGAATTGTTCCCGGGCTGACGTACAATGATAATGGTGTTTTATTGACCATATTCCAGAGGGCACACCTTTGTGGGAGTGCCAGGGCTCAGACTCGTGGACAGACTACCCGAATGCGATATGCGCTCCAGTAGTTCACAATACTTTCACACTGTGGGATCTGAGTGGCATTAAATATGGCTGGATAACCCACCCGAAGCCGGTCACACCGTTATTTGAACACTCGGAATTTGGCTCAGACTTGGAAGGAGAAGTGTTTATGCAGTCACAAGTGGAAAGATGGATTAAAATAGGGCGATATGTCTGATAAAGGCAAAATGAAAGCCTTCAAACAAATTAAACAGGCGTGGGGCCTATGGGAGAAGTAAAGGTGCCCATATAACATGCATTGCTCGTGCACCTAGTGAAGAGTGTAGCAGCAACTAGGGCACTAACTGTTTGAAAAACTGTTCCAAAATGTAGAGGACGATGCCCATTACATATCCCAAATACTTTACATAATAGTACATTGGCATTAGACCATTCAGCGCATTGATGCCATGAACAGGGAGACCTCGAGCTCATGCTGCAGGCGTTGTTGCACGCAAACTGGTCTTACTGAGGCATTTTGGAACAACGTGAATCCCACATATTCAAGACTGGCATCATAAATCTGGTATGTGTTAGGGATGGGATAGGTCATTCATGACATTTTGGGATTGGGACACATCTTTTCCAAGAGATGGGCTCCAGTTCTGAATTACGTCCAGCATGAGACAACCTACATGTCCAAGGACTGACAGCATTACATATTGTACCAACATAGTTTTCGTAGCTGTACAGAATGACTGCTCGTCAGCAGACACTGGACAATGTTGTTCTGTGGGATGGTGGATAAGTGGGTTGCAAAGAGGAGGGGAGGATGCTTATTTTGCTGTTGAACTGCTTATTTAAAATTTGTTGAAACCAAACAAAGTTCTGCCCGGAGTGCAGCTCAGAGGCAGGCTCTAGGCAAAGGAAAACTAACCAACTTTCAGTTTTGGTTTGTTGTACACAGATATAGTGACCATACTAATGGGGTGAAACGCTGGCCCACTTAGTGGTATTGCCTCCAGACGAGAGACTTTTGCATTAACCAAAAAAAAGCCATGAATGATTATATGCAATTGAAACGGAATGAATATAATAGCTCCTTTTTTGTTTTGCTTCATGAATCGTGCAAACTAACGTAACACCGCAGGCACTGTTTGAAAAACAACTGTTATTTCAAGCTGTCACTCCATATGAATAAAATGCCAAACAGGTTTCAATATAAAGTCTGATGTCTTGAATCTTACAGTGCTCCCTATTGAGATTCTTACTTTCTACATATGCAGTGCAAAATATTGCTGTGGTGCACTGTTTCTTATTGAAAAGGTGCCTTTTTCAGCCCATAATGTGGACAGTGGGTGAAACCAAAACTGAAGGCCAAGCCTAAAACACACCGAAATACTTAGTATGAAAGAGGCACACCTTGTATTGCAGGAAGTGTACAGATGCAGCGGTATTTTCCGCTAAGTGCTCCATTGTATGTTTTACAAAAACTATTTAATTCTGGGAGTCACAAGGAGTGGTCATAATAAAAGGTGTTCCTCTGCTTCCAAGCAAAAGAAAAGTATTATTTGTAGGCAAATAACATTTTCACTAGGATCTATTCTTTGTCTATACTTTTCTGAATAAACATTTGTATTTTGTCTGGTATTCGATTTTTCGATCCCTTTTCTGTAACAGGGGTAAAATGACAACACTGTAGGATGGATATGTCTTACACCGAGGTTCATAATGCTACATCAGTTGCCTTTTCTTGTCTCATCATTTAATCAATCATTCTGCATAGTTTGGTCTTCCACTGTCACGCAAATCCAGTAGCCCTCCCTTTAACTCAGGGCCCTGAGAGAGACTGGAACATAGAGAATCAGTAACGCAAATATTCAGTTAGGGATATTGGAGTTTCACTTGGACACCTCATGATATTTTACATAATACACAGCCATCTACAATTCCACCGTGCCAAGCATTCAGAAATCCTGTGTTCAGAATAAATGTCCTGTCACAACTGCATAAACATCTGACTTGGTCCCATGAAATGTGAGAGCTGCTTAAAAGGCCACATCTGGCCTTTTAACTCACATGTTTTGCACTCTGGTACCTATAGGTTTTCTTTTGCCATTAATAAACAGTAACACAAATACTAAGGTATGTATTCATGTGGTATTTGTATGTAGTGTTTGAATAGTGTGAACTTAGCAAAGGCAGGCATACAGTCAAGGATTGATAGAAGGGGTAGCTGGTTGTTGGATTAGTAATGCATTGTGATGTATGTGAGATATCATACCTAACATGTGACACGCTGGGCGCTCTGACAGAGTAGGTGATTTGGAGCATCATTTTGTAGCAGACACTCCTAGGATCAGACATTCTACACCAGGGGTCGCTCACCTTCCTATACTGAGAGCCACTTCTGATCACTGAAAACGTTTGTGAGTTTCTTCCTAACATGGGGTTCTATAAATGGACACAGAGGCACTCTGGCCCTTGAGTACCCTAATACTGCTACAGAGGGTACTAATGGTACGGGAGTTACATCGCAAAAGATTTACATTTAAGATTCCTGAGGATCCGTTGTGTCCATTTGCTCTTGAGATTATGAAAGGGAGAAATAGAGAGAGAAAGACAGAGAGAATGAGTATGTGAGAGAAAAAAGGTGAGGAAGAGGAGGAGAGGAGGAGAGAAAGAGAGAGAAAGGAAAGAATGACAGAAGGAGAGAAAAAGGGTAAGATAAAAAGAAAGGAAAATAAGAAAGAAAGTAGAGAAAGATGGAAAGAAAAGACAAAAGGAGAATTAGAATGAGGAAAAAAAACAGACACAGGAACAAAAGAAAGAAATGAGATGAAGGAAGAAAGAGAGACATCATGAAGAATATGAGCGAGAAAAAAGGAAGGACAGGGAAATTAATGAATGATAGAAAAGGAGGAAAGGAGGATTGAGAAAGGAAGTAACGAAAGAAAGAAGAGCATGACCGACAGAAGAAAGAAATCAAGAGAAAGAATAAGAGAATGAGAAAAAGGTGGCAAGAAAGTAAAGGAAAAACGAGAGAAAGAAAATGTAAGGAAGGGCAGAAGAAAAAAGTAAAAAAGAAAAAATCGAAATGATAGGCATAGAGAAAAGGACAGCAATGGATGAAGAAAGGAGAAAAAGAAAGTAAACGTACAATAAATAAATACAATCAGAAAGACTGAGAAAAAATAATGGGGGGATGAAGACAGAAAAAGAAGAGAAGACTGAAAGAAAGAAGGAAAAGAAGGAAAGAAGAGAAAAAAGCACAGGAAGAAAAGAAAGAAAGAAAGAGTTAGAACAGAAGAAAGGCAAGAAGTAGAGAAGGAGGGAAATCAAGAAAGAGGAGATGAAGGAAAAAATAAATGGAGATTGGAGAAAAAGAGAAAGGGAAAAAGAAAGAATGAACAAATAAAGGAAAGAAAGCAAGGTGAAGGAAGAATTAGAGAGAAAAAGAAAGATGGAGAGAAAGATGAGGAGATAAATGAAAGAGACAAAGAACGTAAAAAGTAAGAAACAAAGAAGAGGAAATGGGGAAAAGGAGAAAATAATAGGAAGAAATAAGAAAAAGTGGAGAAAACAGCAAGAGTAAAACAGAGACAAAAAGAAAAACAAAATAAAGAAACTGAAAAAGATTGCACAATAAAGAAGGAGGAAAAGAAAGAAGTTAGGAAAGAAGGAAAGTGTAAAAATATAGGAAGAAATAGAGCTAGAAAGAGCAAGAGGGAAACCAAGGAAGAGGGGATAAAAGAAATCAAGAAATGAAAGGAAGACACGAAAGACAAAGCAAAATGAAAGATAGAATGAGGAGCAAAAAAAAAGTAAAGAAAGCAAAGAAATAATTTTTCAGAAGATGAAAGACTGTATCATCCTATCACCCTGTAGGTCTACTTTTGTACCCTTACAGAAATGGGCACGTTGTTTTAAATAGCTGCCTAATCATCTGGATAGCTGTATATTCTCAAGTCTGCTGACAGGCAAGTATCATGTGGGAGCTACTCAGTGGCAGCCTGTGAGCTACTGGTAGCTTACGATCGACTTGTTGGAGACCCCTGTTTAATTGTACACATTGCCTTGAGTAGTATGTGTAAGTGCACGCAAGCAACATTACACCTTCCACAGGAGACATGTATAGCTGCACATCTTGTTTAGCAGAAGAAGAAATCAAACGTGCTCTTGTGATATGAACTTGTCACACTTGGAGTTATCAGAAATGAGGAAACAACAGCTCCACTGGGGTTGAATGGGTTTATTGACTGATTGCTACTGTCGCTTGAGAAATATGGTTCATAGGTGTAAGGTCTTCCTCTTCTCGGTTCCGGAGCGAAAGGATACCCCGCTGAGAATCTCGGAAGAAATGAGAGTAAGACAGGTATGTGTCTCTCCTTTCTATTTATTGATAAACTCGTTACCCACTCACCCGGGAGTGTATGTGGGGAAAAGGTGTCAAGCAGGACCACTCTGAAGGGAAAAGTAAACACAAAGAACAAACTACTATTATGCCCGCTAGGCTTTACTACCAATAACTTTCTCGTCTTCGTTATGGCATTTCCGTGATACTTTCTCGCTATTGTGCCCGACTGTGACAAGGTAGTGTAAATAAAAGAGCATCTCCTTGGGAAACGAAAGCTTGCCCTATCCCAACCACCACTTCTCAATATACACTACGGGCTCGTAGGTTGGGTCCCTACACGCGAACCCCAAGCTTGAAATCTGGCACGCACCTGCCTAAGCCACGTCCCGCTGGGTCTCGGGGGGCGTCTCGGGGGGGTTTCTCCGGTCTCCGCTCCAGCAGTGGATTCTTCTGACGTCATGGTCTTCCACCCGGCTGGCTCTTGAGGTGTGGTGGGGCTCCTCGCCATCCATGACGATCTCCTGCCGCGGCTCTCCTACAGTCTCGCCCTCCTCCTGCAGCGCTCCCGAGGATGAAGGCAGCTCCAGTTGTGCACGCGCTCCTTCCAGGGCACGGGCCAGGTAAACCTAGGGGCTTCAATTATAGAGGTCCCTATAGGACTCTGCCCCTTTCTCCTCCATGCAGTCTTATTTAAAGGGGTAATAATAACCGCCATCCTGTGAGGAGAGAAGACGGACGTCCTTTGCATTAGTCGAAGGCCGAGGGGAAGACATCTCACAGCCCAGTATATCTTCCGCCTCCTCACAGAAGTCTAACTACCTTTTCTGTGTAGCGAAGAGGTGAATTCCAGCAATGGGTGTGCATAGATTCCATCAAATATTACCTATCAGTTTAGTGGGATGCACTGCTGCAGAAAACAGATCTTGGCTGCCATATGGGAAGTAATAAATGGCACATGACAAGGTGATTATTTGAAATGCATCAAATGATTGACATTATAGTCAAGGCAGTGTGCAGCATACACTGTATGCAATTGCATTGACTTTGGGAGGCTCTCAAGCAGCGGAAACACATTGGGCCTCATTCTGAGCACCCCATTATTGTTTGGTGGGATAATACAGCAGCCAGTAAATACCGATAATGCTACATGCAATATTACCTCCCAGTCTACATAATGACTTAATCACCTTAACCAAATATAGATATGTATAATAATTTATTCTCAAGCCTATTTACATATCTCCATATTTTCGAAAGTGTACATATTTAATAATACAATTTCAAATGAATTATCTCTAAAAAATTACCAATTATTTTCTAGTTATTAATATTATTTAAAATTTTAATTTACTATCTTGAAAAATATTTGTTAAAGTAACAACTTCTTGATTTAAAATTATTTAATATTAACTTAGTAAAATTAATAATAAATTAGTTTGAGTTACATGTAATGAATTAAACTCCAATATATACATATATCTAAAGATACATATATATGTTTAGACACATTTAAACATCAGGTTATTGACTTACCTGTAATGAAAAAAGCTCCAGATGTAACAAAAGGAAAACCTATGCTACATTTCTATGTAATGACTCCTGTTATATTGACAGTGATTTAATGACACCTGATGTAAGGCTGCAAAGTAATTGCAGCACACCATTGTGTTATCACAAAGAACCCTGAGCCAAGGTCTAGTAAGTGTTGTCAGCCTAATGTAACACATTCTACCCCTGGTTTACAAATACATAATCTGAAAGGAGAGCGTAATCTGAAACTAGGTATTGAGAAGTGAGTTGTTCGTATATATTTAACAATACACAACATCTTAACAATAGCAAAAATGTTACAAAACAACATGCAAAACACAATCAGTTCATTTTACCATTATAAACGACATTTTTCTAGCCATTTCATTAAAAAAATAATTTGGCATGAAGAAAAAACAGACAAAAATCTAGCACACTATATTAGATGTGGTTATCAAATCATAACATCTTTGAAAATAGTGCCCTGAGAAAAAACTGCTCTGATGTGTACCATGCCTTCGGATCACGCATAGATTTAAGAAAAAACAGTGAACATTGCCTGAAGTCAGTGTTCAAAATAAATAGAAAATAAATGTCCTTCTGGGGTTTCCATGCAATTGGCAAAGTAATCAAAAATGCCTAAAGGTGTATACCAAGTCTTAGTTTTTTTTTTAGTTAACATTTTAAGTTTATTTGGAAATTTGTCCTTCATGCAAATACAAATCAATATCACAATTCTGATCATCTACAGTAAAATAACCCTTTAATGTTTTGTTGAAATGAATCCATAATTGTCCATAAGACATACAACATTCTGAAACTCCCACGTCAGCAGCACAGCATAAAACATAAATGAAAATAACAATTTATAACAGTCCATTTCTCAAAGATCCTTAAAAACGCCCAACACCCACATTTATGTCCAGACAGCACATGCTCGTAAGAACATCAATTGCAAGAGGGCGAGACACTGCATCATATTTTAAAAATAAAAAAGGTCTTAAATATTTCTGTCACTTGGATAAAAAAGAGACCAATACATGAGTAATAGTACATTTCTTTTGTAAAGTGCATATAAAATATCCCTTGCTTCTCCTTATTTTTTCAACCAGAAAAATATTTACCATAGGGTTACTAAGGCCTAAACTAATTTTTTAAGTTTCCATATAAAGTAAGGGATTCGACAAGTGATAAAGATAAGGATATACATCCCAGCTACCCAGGGAAAACACTGTCATTTAGATTGAGGATCTTAAAGATAAGTACTGCTTCTGATGAGACAAAATCCAAGCAGCTTCCCACAATAACTTCTTATGTGGAAAAGGCTCCCGGCTGGCAAAAACATCTGCAGATAACATATGATCTTTAAGCTAGAGTACTTTCCTCTTGAAAGTCTGAGACAATTTTTAATCAATCTTTTGAGTTTCAATCCAACAAACCTGGGCTATTCTTTCAGGACTGTCCAATCAAGTGAGGTTATCTAAAAACTTTAAAAAACTTATTATTGTCATATATGCCCAAGAGGTCAGCTTTATTTTGCATCTAATACTCTGTATCACATACCCCTTTGGGAGATTTAAAAATCGTTTTATACATGCATTTTGCAACTGATCTAAAATATCCCCTTTATCTATACACAATATTTTGGACCCTTACAAAGCTAAATAGGGAATCTTGTGCAAAAATGCCTTATAACGTGGTGAAAATGACAGATCCCCAGACATGTCTCTAAATTTCACTAGGGAGCCCACCTGTAACAATGTTCTTAATCGAATAACCTGCAAATGGTTGTTCCTTTTCAGCTTAGAGGTAAAGGACAACCCCACATATTTATAGGATCTGACTTCTTCTATTTTCATGTTAATTAATGTACCAATGAAAATGAGGTACTGTTTTCCCATGTATTAAAACCTTATCTTATGCAGGTTGTTGGAAATAGGGTCTTTGGTTGGCAGTCAGGTAACCCCCTGTCCAAGCAAGGACCCTCACTCTAATCACGGGAAAGGAGACTCACCCTCAGTTAACCCCTGCTCACCCCCCTGGTAGCTTGGCACAAGCAGGCAGGCTTAACTTCAGAGTCTAGGTGTAAAGTATTTGTACCAACACAGTATTTGTACCAACACACACAGTAACTCAGTTAAAACACTGCAAAATGACATAACACAGATTTGGAAAAATAGGAAATATTTATCCAAACAAAACAAGACAAAAACGACAAAAATCCAACATAGACAAGTCAAGTTATTAATTTTAAAAGCAAAAGAGTCTTAAATCCTGTAGTAAACAGTAAAAACACTGTTAGTGTTGAAAAGTACCTGGGTAGGGTCAAAATAACACACACGGGTGACTGTGCGTCGAAAAAGGTTAGCGATGCACTGATTTCTCACCTGCAAGCGAGACCGTGCGCTGTTTCTCCTTCTCCGGTTGGGTCGGCGGCGCGTCGTTTTTCAGCCGCGTCTCAGAAGGTGCGTCCATATTTTCCCCGCACAGCAGTCTGTGCCTGGATTTTCAGTCTTGGTCTGCCAGCTTCACCTGTCAAGGCCCCAGGAACTGGATAGGGCACCACTTGGCAGGGCAGGAGTCTCAGCAGAGAATACAGGTGCTGGCAGGGGAAGTCTTTGATGGCCTTAAGACTTTAACAACAGGAGGCAAGCTCAGGACAGGCCCTTGGAGATTTCTTCACAACAAGAATGCACAACAAAATCCAGTCTTTGTCCCCTTTCACCAGGCAGAAGCAGCAACTGCAGGTGATGACGCAGAAATGAAGGTTTTACATTTATTAGCGCATAAACGTAGTGCTGCAATAATCAAGTGTGACTTTAACCGAACTAATAAAGATTGTACGGGGACAAAATGTGCCCTCAGAGTAGTTCGCCAACATTTATAAGCGTGCTTTATATAACGTGATGTATTAGAATTGTACTAATCTGACATAACCGTAAACGTGTGCCATGATTTGCTTGTTTGAAATGTTTTAACTTAGCATAACTTTAGTGGAGGCTTCGGCCTAGTTGCCTTGTCTCACGGTTTAGATGCTCGTGTTTTTTCAATGTGCAAATAAACGTGTATTCTTGCTTGAAGCTGTACTTTTCCAGTGAGATCGCTTCACATGCTTATCTTTAAGGTTTCGTGCCAGCCTGGCATCTTCTTCTTTGCTCCAAGGTCAATCTGCAGGTGCGGACAATGGAAGCTCTGAAAGTGAGTTAATTGGTAAAATATGTTGCAACTTACGTTCCCGACTCCAAGGATAATGTATGCCTAGGTAGAAGCTTGTGAACTGTTGTTTTTGATTGGACAATTTGAAGCCAACCTATGAACCCTCCAATGGAAGACCCTACTGGATTTGAACTGTTGTTTATTTAAACCTGGTGCACAAGAAGAAAGCGAACATTACCCATCGGCCATTTTCCATTGCAGCCATTGCGGACATTATTACAGCCATTACCCGCCATTTGCAGGACATTGCGGCCATTATGGCCCATCTTGCCGACCTCGTCATTTTGCTATCTTCTAGAGACTTTAAGTAATTCTCGCCCTAGAGACTTTAACTTTGATTCGTCCCTTTGCATGAAGTAGTAATTTTGTCCTTTTATCTTGCCGCTGTGAGGCAATTGCCCCGTCCACCCTGCCCCTTTGCCCCCGTCCCATGCTGATCGAAACCGGTACCTGTGAGACGAAGACTTCCTTGAATGCTGATTGAATTGGGTAAATATGAAAGGAAAATGTACAATTGCATTGTGTTTCTTTTTAGGTAACCAACTGCTGATTTTTGACAAGAACCCTAGTTAGGAGTTTTCCAAATTAATGTTGCTAAATTGTTTTTGCATGAAGACCCACATGCTGACGCTAATTTGAGGTTAGATGAGGATTCATTTGATGCACGATGCAATTTGAGACCTTGTTATGCTGACTAATGTATGCAATTAGCCCATTACAGATTGTAGTTTTAGTGGTTTGCGTTGCTATTATCGAATGCATTGTTATTCAAATGCTGCATAGATTGCATCTTTTTCGCCGTTATGGACAGCTATTAATGTTCATTTACATATATCATTTGGTGTTGAGACACATTTATATCGTGCTAGCTTTGTTAATATAGGGAAATAAATTCATTAACTTTGAATAAACTGGTGTGGTTATTCATGGCCGAAAGGTCATGGTTCGCCGAAATGTTTTCTGGATTAATTGTGAAGTGTTATGTTGAGCAGGGCATTGCTTATGTTCGTTATTGATTATTGTTTTGATTAAATTGATTACTCTCGGGTGAAGAGTGCCCCACTTGGTCAAAAGATTCATCGACCCAAGAGCGTCCAAATACAGGTAATTTATTAGGTCGGAACGCTCTATCAGTAGATGGTAGCAGAGGATGGTTACGCCCTTTGGGACCCCGCCCGAGGTAACGGTTTCGCCCTTTGGGACCCCACTCGAGAGGTATATGGTGTTGAATTGAAGGTTGCGCTCTTTGAGACCCCACTCGAGAAGTATATGGTGTTGAATTAGATTTTCTTGGGTAAAACAGATTGAGAGAATGATGATGCCCTAAGTCCCCTGCGACTTTCCCGGGATCTCGGAGCTTGCGAATGGAGAGAATGGAGGTGTGAAATCGGCGTTGGCGGTACTAGTGACGGTATGAGTGAAGTTAGGATTTTGCGCTTGCACAGCTTATTGCCGCAGATTGTTTGAAAAGGTTGCGAGGATTTTAGAGAATAGCGGAGGTGCGACTCCGAGTGTGAGAGTAGGGAAGTCGTTGAACTTCATGTGCATGTGGCGCTTTGTGCAGAAAAAGGTCCACGTGGTTGTTGTTGTTGAGACGGGCCCTGCGAGGTCAAGAGACTCCGGAGTATGTTGAAAAGTGTATGAGACACTTGTTTTATGTTGTGGTCTGGTCGGTTTAATAGGTTGACCGGGCGTGGTCAACGAGTCGGTACGTGTGTTAAGGGAGTGAAAGAAAACTTCGACTTCGGGCTTTGACAAATTCTAAGTGCACTAGAATAGATCACTGACAAGTTGAGAGCAGAGTCTGCGGGTCAGAATTTGCTTGCGAAAGTGGGGACCGAGAAAGATGGAATAACTGCCGAGGCTAGTGAAAAATCCCTAAGGTCCTGAAGCGATTGTGTTACCCTTCCTGTAGTAAACCGACAGATCTGTTTTATTATTATTTGGTTGCTCGCGATACATGCCAGAAGTTGTTACGAGAGGAGCTGAGTGAAGGAGGACAAGCCGCGAGGCTTTGTCAGCCGCAGTGTGTGTGAGTGTGACGTCACTAGGAGCCGCGCTGGGATAGGTTGGTTGCAGAGAAGGGTCGCGCACGGATTGGACGCAGTCCGTGGGGCTCGATTGGAAGGGGAAAGGCAAGCGAAGAGTATTCCGGGAATTAAAGTCACTTATTGATTACAAACTTTGTGAAATAAAAGACGAGAAAATGAATTTTTTTAAAGCATTAAAGAGTGCGATGAAGGGGGAGTCTTACATTAAAGCGAGCGTAGGAGAGGAGACGCCACCCGAAGGTACACCAGCTTACATTGTAATGGAGGAAAAGGGGGTAGCTCCGTGCCTTTGGCTAAAGCAATGGCACAAGCTGACAGAGAGACATGGGAGCGTAGCGTTCCCGATCCATGGGACATTCAATATAAGGATCCTAGAGAATTTGAGATTCGCGATGTACGACATGAAGGTACCTCCAAGGCCAGCACAGTTTGAGGCTCTAGCGATTTGGGAACTAATGGCTAGACAGCAACAGCAAAAGAAGTTCGAGACTAGGATAAGAAAGGTAGAAAAGACACTAGCGGACGCTAGGTGGGATAATGCACAGAAGGTGTGGAGGTCAGATATATTGCAGGGGATAAAATTGTTTCCCGCAATTGCTAAGGAAGAAGAGGCGACAGGCAAGAAAGCTACCTGTAAGACAAACAGGAGGTGTTCCAAAGATAGAGAAGACGAGTCAGAGGATGAGGAGTTCGTCATGCAATTGCTGAACGACCGTCCACCACCTTATGCAGAGAGTGAACAAGGTCCAAGTACCAGTTCTGCCCCTCCGGCACCGGTACAGAATAATGAAACTCCGAATTCAGAAACGCCATCGGGATCTAAGGACCCGAGTTTACTGTTCACCCCGCAGATACCGCAGGTTAGGAGAATATATCCCGATGTGCCTATATTGAAAACAGCAGAAAATTATCAGCCGCAGGTCCCAAGGTACTACAGCAGTGACAACAGTACGGGAATGATTCTAGATCCAACCGTAATGGGAGTACAGAATGGTCGCAACCCAACATTGGCACAAGCTGAATCAACCCAGCTTTTGATGCCTCAAAAGCAGATGCAGGGGGGAACCGCACATGCTCAAATGACGGGGAGTCAGACGGGCATGCCGGCAATGATGACCCATAGTGTGGGAATGAACATGCCTCAGAACCTGGGGAATGGACAGAACCCAGATGCGATATCCCTACCCATTACTGTAGGTCCACCGGTACCTTTGTACAGTCAGCCTAACACAGGTATGAGCGGTCAAAGATCAGTGGTGCAGAGTGGGACGGAAAGGAGGTGCATAGAAAACACTCCAGAGACAACTCCGATAGCGGCTCTGCCAACTGGATCTGGGTCCTTGATGGAGTTTAGTCCCATATGTGCTCAGTCAACAGTGGTGAGGTCGAGTCCCCCACTGATGATACCGCTATCATCGAACACTGAAAAGTTGCCGCAACCATCAATGGCAGTCGATGTGAATGCTACACTGATGGGGTTGAATGCGCAACAGCTGACACAGTGGTTCAACAGTCTGAATTCCACACAAAGCTCAGCCAGTGGGAAGGAAGAAGACTATCTGAATAGGGTCAGGTTGAACATGGAAGCAGAAGAATTGGTGGAAGGGACTATGGGTTTGAATAGGTTAGAGTCCTACTCGGAAGAAGAGCTGAGGTATCTATGTCCCAGGATTACGAGAGAAGTGAACAAGGTACATAGAAGGTTGCAAGAAATAGCTGACAAAAATGGGGTTGAGATAGACAAGACAAAACACTTGAGCAGGAGCTATAGATTGGATTTTGGGACCACAGACTTTGAACACATGAGGTCAGCAGGCATGAAAACGCACCTTAGAGAATTGCTGCAGAGTGCACAAGTGTGGAGGTGCTTAGACAAATGGGAAAGTAGATGGGCAAAGAAAAAGGAGAAGAAGAAAGATAGTGTCCCAGAGCATAAGGAGAAAAGACCACAGAGTAGTGATGCAATAACCATGTTACCAATGAGGGAGACAGCAGGGGGAAAATTGATACATGTACCGTGGCACAGAAGCGACATTCAGTCTTTTACGGATGATTTTCCCAAACTGAGAGAGAAACCGATTGAATGGTATCAACAGACTGATAGGTTTGTGAAGCTTGCAAAATGTCTTTGGGAAGACCTGAACACCCTCTTTGAGATTGTGGTTCCGGCAGATTTGTGGGAAGACTGCAAAAGGGCTGTAGGTTGGCCGACAAGTGAACCAGAGAGAGACAGGGATACGGGTGCACCATCACCTATGGTGATGAGCTTGTACTATAAGGTGATTGAGCATTTGAAGACGAAGGTTGCCGCGAAAAATGTGGATTGGCAGAAGATTGATCGAACTGCCCAAGAGGCTAAAGAGTCGATTCATGGTTACTATGAGAGGTTGTTGAAGGCGTTCAAGAACTACAGTGGCACGGAAACAATAGAGGCGAAGGACATGCTTCATTTTTTGTTTAGATTTGTGGAAGGGCTGAGACCAGAGATAAGTCAGATGATAAAGACGCATTTGATTTGTTGGCAGTCGAAACCTATTGATGAGGTGTTGAATTATGCGAAATACTGTAGCGACGAAATTGAAGTGAAACAGAAAAGGTTGAAAGAGAAAGTGATGATGATGCAACTTAAAGCGGCTCAGACAGGTTTGCAAGGGTTGCAAGGGTTCCAACAGCAGATACCGCAGCCGCAGGGAAACATGGTGTTTCAGCCACAGGCGAGAGGCAGAGGCAGAGGAGGCTTTGGGAGTAATGGTCCGGATTTGAACACTGTTGCGATTCCGAATGGTGTACAGGCAATGAAAAGGGTGATGCCGTGTCACGTGTGCGGGATCGTCGGACATTGGAAACGCGAGTGCCCGATGGTGGTGCAGGAAGGTGCAGGTGTTGGTCAGCAAAACAATAATGTCAATGCATTCCAGACAATGAGGGGACCGAAAATGAGAGGTCCAAACCCAAATTTTCAGACCATAAATCAGCTGCAGGGATTACAGCCCATGCAGCCGCAGCAGATGCAAATGCCCCGTATGCAGATGACGCAAATGCAGCCAATGCAACAGCAGTTTCCCATGGTACCTAATCAGCCAATGCAAATACCTTTGGCACCAGTGAGTCAGCAGCAAGTGATGGTTCCTCCACAGGTCTCGAGTCAGGTGATGAATACAAATGGCACAGTACAACAGTTCCCATTACACAGTGAGAATGGAATAAACAATGTATGGGAGAGTGAAAGTTCAGATGAGGAGGGAAATTGTGTGCTTGCAGCATCCTTGGAAGTTGATCAAAAGGGTCCATATGTGGAGGGAACAGTTATGGGTCATTGTGTTTCATTCTTGGTTGACACAGGAGCCACACGTTCAACTGTTAGGAGCATTGAAGTACCAAATTTGCCACTCTCAGGGAGAACAGTTCAGGTAGTGGGAGTAGCAAACAGGCACCTGACGAACCCAATCACAGATCCAGTACAAGTCAGAATTGGTAACTATCAAGGGTCACATAGTTTTGTGGTATGTGACTCAAGCCCGATAGCACTGTTAGGGAGAGACCTATTGTGCAAATTGGGATGTTCGATTATGTGTTCAGGCGATGGAATTAGAATTCAGACGAACAGTGATGGGGAAGAAGAGGACAGTGTAGAAGGGGATGAGATGGAAACTGTCGATGAAGAATACCCTCTGATTAACCTTTTTCCGATGATAACTGAAGAAGATATTCCAACTGAATTACGGGAAACAGTCGGAAAGGAAGTGTGGGATATGACAGGAAAAGAGGTGGGATTGGTGAAAGGAGTGGAACCAGTGAAAGTGACCATAAAACCCAATGTAACCTTTCCCCAGACCCCACAATATCACATGGCACAAGACACCCTCATGAAAGTCGCCCAACTCATTGACGAGTTTGTAAAACAGGGAGTACTGAAAGAAGTGTTAAGCAGTCCATGTAATTCACCAATCATGGGACTGATAAAGCCGAGTGGAAAGGTCCGAATAGTGCAGGACTTGAGGAAAATAAATGACATCGTAGTTAAATGCTGCCCTGTAGTACCGAATCCAGCTGTGATAATGTTTCAAATCCCTTGCGATGCAGAGTGGTTCTCAGTCATCGACTTGTCACAAGCATTCTTTTCGGTGCCTCTTCATGAGGACAGCCAATTTCTCTTTTGTTTCAAATTCTTAGACAGAGTTTACAGTTGGTGTCGAATTCCTCAAGGGTTTTCGGAGTCACCGTCAATTTTCAATCAGATTCTAAAGAAAGACTTGGAAGCGTTAGAATTGCCATTCGAGTCAACCCTAGTACAGTACATTGATGACTTGCTGATTGCATCTAAGACAGAAAGTGGCTGCACAGCCGACACCATTGCTCTACTGAACCATTTGGGAAGGAATGGACATAAGGTGTCTCCTTCAAAGTTGCAGTTCTGTCAGAAGAAAGTGAAATACTTGGGTCATCAAATAGAGAAAGGGTCACGGAGAATAATGAAGGAAAGAATAACAAGTGTACTTCAAATGAGTCCACCAAAGACAAGGAGGGAGGTGAGGAAGTTTTTGGGGATGGTGAGCTACTGTCGCCAGTGGATTCCCAACTTCTCGACTCTAGCAAAGCCTTTACTGAAACTGACCCAGAAGGATGCCTTGGATGAAATTGAGCTGAAAGGAGATGAGATGGATGCTTTTATTGAATTGAAAGAATGCATGTGCAGGGCTCCAGCTTTAGGTATGCCTGATTACACAAAGCCTTTCACATTGTTTTGTCATGAACGTGATGCATGTTCTTTGTCTGTCTTGACCCAAGCCCATGGTGGCGTAAACAGACCAGTAGCGTATTTTTCAGCTACTTTGGATCCGGTCGCAGCAGCACTGCCAGGGTGTTTGCGCGCCGTAGCAGCAGTTGGTATCAGCCTCACTCAGAGTGAAGGAATAGTGATGGGACACCCATTAACAGTCATGGTCCCTCACTCAGTTGAAATACTTTTGACCCGCTCCCGAACACAACACATGACTGGAGCAAGACTCACAAGGTATGAAACAATAATTCTGGGCTCACCGAATGTGCAGCTGAAAAGGTGCACTACGTTGAATCCAGCAACCTTGCTTCCCGGAGAAAATGCTGAAATTGAGAACGCTGAAGACGTCGAGCATGACTGCCTTCAGGTGACTGAATTTTGCACAAAACCCCGACCTGATATTAAGGATACTAAGCTTGATGAAAATGACCAAATTGTTTTTGTTGATGGGTCATGTTTAAGAGATGCATTGGGAATTTTGAAAGCAGGATATGCTGTATGTACTGTAACAGGTGTCTTGGAAGCGTCCTGGCTTCAAGGAGTCTATTCTGCACAAGTAGCAGAGCTTGTAGCCCTTACCAGAGCATGTCAACTGTCTACATTGATGAAGGTTACCATTTACACTGATAGTCAGTACGGATTTGGAATTGTGCACGACTTTGGGCAACTATGGTCACAGAGAGGTTTCCTGACCTCTTCAGGGTCCCCAGTGAAAAACGGGGAGAGAATAAGGGAATTGTTACACGCCATTCAAATGCCAGCCGAAATTGCAGTGGTAAAGTGTAGTGCTCATACAAAAGGACAGGACTATGTTTCCTTGGGAAATGCATATGCGGATCAAGTCGCAAGATTTTGTGCCTTGAACTGTATATTGCTCAGGGATGAATGGAATTTGATAAGTGAGCCAGAGCTCGAACCAGCTGAAGCATTTGCCTTGAAGGTCGTGGATACAATGGATGAGCTAAAAGCATTACAGAATAGCGTCAGGGAGGATGAAAGAGCTTCCTGGATCAAGTCACAATGTACAAAGAGACCAGATGAGTTATGGGTTTCAAATGAAGGAAAATATGTTTTACCAAATTGTCTCTTATCGCAGCTAGCGCGGTTCTATCATGGGCAGGCTCACCTAGGGAGAGATGCCATGATAAGATTGTTCAAAACTGATTGGTTTAACCCCAGATTTCGTCAAGCTGCAGAAGCAGTTTGCCATCGTTGTGTCATTTGTCAGCAGATGAACCCAGGAAAGGGAACGGTTGTGAACATGAGCCACATTGGCAGGGCGAGTGGCCCGTTCAGCAGAATGCAGATGGACTTTATTGAGATGCCTGTGCATGGAGGTCTGAAGTATGTGTTGGTGATTGTGTGCATTTTTAGTCACTGGATTGAAGCATACCCTACACGTAGAAATGACAGCCTTACAGTTGCAAAACTATTGTTGAGGGAGTTGATACCACGTTTTGGATTCCCGATCTCTTTAGAATCAGATAGGGGAAGTCACTTCAATAACGAGGTGATAAAGTTACTTTGCGCAGTGCTGAACATTGAGCAAAAACTGCATTGTAGCTATCGCCCTGAAGCCTCAGGACTGGTGGAACAAATGAATGGTACACTGAAATCAAGAATGGCGAAAATATGTGCATCGACAAATTTGAAATGGCCTGACGCATTGCCTTTGGTGTTAATGTCAATGAGAAACACCCCTGACAGAAAGACTGGATTGTCCCCGCACGAAATTCTCATGGGCAGGGCCATGAGACTTCCTGCAGTTCCCGCAAACGCGCTTTTGAATATTACAGATGATATGGTGTTAGACTACTGCAAAGGTCTGGCTGACGTGGTTCGCTCTTTCTCTCACCAGGTGGAAGCAACCACCTTGCCACCGATCCAAGGTCCAGGACACACACTGAAAGCAGGTGACTGGGTCGTGATAAAGAAGCACGCGAGGAAGTCGTGTCTGGAACCCCGTTGGAAAGGCCCTTTCCAAGTGATCCTGACGACCACTACCGCTGTGAAGTGTGCGGGAGTTCCCAACTGGATTCACGCCAGTCATACAAAGAAAGTGTTGTGTCCCACAGATGAGGAAGTTGAAGCGCTGAAACTGCCAGTACCTGATAACAAAGTGCCGAGCGCTGAGACAGAGCAAAACAGAACTAGAAGCGAACAGACAGAAATAGAGGAGAGAGAAATATTCTCTGAGGACGAAACAACAGATTCACTTGGGGAAGACCAAGGAGAAACCTCAGACAGCGACGAAGCAGCTGAAGGTGACAAAGAGCCTGAAGCAGCTGAAGGTAACAAAGAGCCTGAAGCAGCTGAAGGTGACAAAGAGCCTGAAGCAGCTGAAAGTGACAAAGAGCCTGAAGAAAGTAACGGTGACAAAGGGCTCGAAAGAGGTGAAGAAGCAGGAGAGCCTGATCAGAGGAGGGCTTTCCCAGAAGCAGACGGCACAGAAAAAGAAAAGGGAAACCTGATTGACTCCCCAGAAGGAGGGGACAAGGCAGAACAGAACGAAACTGTTCAAACTTCTTCAGAAGAGATCGCAGGTCCATCAAGTGGACACAGTGCAAAGAGAAGACCAAGTATATCACCAGTAAAACTAAGAACTAGAGAAAAGTTGAACGACAGTGAAGGGCCAAGAGTGAAAGAGAAAAGAAAGGAAGTGTCTGTCGTGGTACCAACATCAAGTGAAGAAAAAGACTTGGCCAAAGAGGAAAGTACCAGTGAGGCAGAATCAAAGAGAGATGCAAAATTGAAAAGGAAAAGGATACCAAACAGGAGATATTCCGGTTCCAGAATGGGCATATGTAGTCAATGACGATTGGACCGACGAATTTGTATCTCTTAGCCTCGAGAACGAAGAAGAAGAGATACCAATAGAAAAGAAAAGTTTTATGGACACTGTTGATTGAAAAAAAAAAACTGATAAATGACATTGCTTGCTATAATCTAACGTGATACAACCAGCTGAGACATTGCTAAACCGGATGAGACATTTGCTAACTTGATAAGACTTTGATAACCTGATTGACTCTTAAACCCGATTGAGACAACATTGCTAACTGATAAAAGACTGAGTTATTGCCGAATTGAGACAAATGCTGCTAACCAATAAGTGACTGGGCTCCTGAAGAAAACTGTGTGAACATTGCGCTCGTTAAGCTTTGTAACTAATTGCTAAATCGTTTCTTTTATAAGTGCTTCTAGCTCTCTGATTCTATACAGATCATGACTAGGTACGCTACACAAAACAGTAGAGTGAAATATTGTAAATATGCGTGTATAGGCTTGATAACTGCATGTGTACTAATAATAATGGCAATAGTGCTCGCAACGCGTGGTAAGGGTGAGAATGAGAAAATTGATGCTTCTACTTCTGCTCCTGTTACTGTCACTGAACTAACCGCATTGAAAAGACTAGAATTAGATGAGAGACACTTGCATGATAAGAAGGAACTTTCGTATAATGTTTTCTATCGCTTACTAACAGAATATGTTGAGACTATGGATGCGAAAGATTGTTATGTGTGTACACAGATACCGACATCGGTAACGGAAGGGGTGACTTATCACCACATGCCTCTTACATATGGGATTACATGTAGTATAGTGACTTCTAGATTTTATGGTCAAACTAACATACAGTATTTTTACTCAAATTATGATGTTACCTTTGCATATGTTCCTATAATAATGCAACTAAGCCAGATTGCTAAAGATTGGGATGCTAAAATAATGAGGGAATTTTTCGAGCCAATGCAACCTTTTGAAACAGCTCACGCACATAGGGAAAATCTTACCTGCTCGCTATCTGCAGTAGAAATAAGCTTTTTAGATCGCACAGATGATAGAAGGGCACAAATGAATGCGAAATTAGAAAAGAAGCTAAGTAAGAGGACTTCAGTAGATAACTATGCTTTTGCCGCAATAAAAACACAAGGGAGAATAGCTTTAGATGCTTGGCATGTAGGGAAATTTTGTATATATCGAGGTGAATCTTATTATGATAACATTTTCGTGGGAGCGAGTGAATGTAAACATACGTTTATCTTTAAGGCCAAATGGACATTCATGCTGAACGGACTTGATCCTGTCATACCTGGTGTATATTACATTTGTGGGCATAATGCCTATTATCGTCTTCCAAAGGGATGGTGGGGGAGATGTTATTTGGGTATAGTGTTCCCAAAGGTTTATCAACTGGATGACCTATCGGTGATTCCAAAGACGCCTGGATCTCATCGTATCCAGAAAAGAGAGACCGCAGCTGCTGTGGTAGGAGATATATTTGGAGCCATGATTCCTTCATTGGGAGTTGTGTTGAATTCCATCAAAATAAGAAAGTTGTCTACTATAGTGGATAACATGTTGACAAAGTGGATAACATGTTGACAAAGTTTTCAGGTGCTATAATCCTGATGGATGCTGAACTTGCAGCGGAAAGAACTATGACTCTTCAAAACAGGCTTGCCCTAGACATTCTTTTAGCAAAGGATGGCGGCGTTTGCAAAATGCTTGGTGCGCGTCACTGTTGTACGTATATTCCAGACAACAGTGTGAAGATTAAAACAATGCTTGCAAATCTAACAAAAGAGAGTGCAGACTTGAAGGAATTGAAAGAACCAGGAGTTTGGGAGAAGGTTGGAAAGGGAATTGCTTCAGTGCGAAATTGGCTTGGTGGCATTTGGAATGGAATATTACTAAAAATAATACAGGGAATACTAATAGTACTAATTTGCATCTTTGGGATTTGGGGAATAAAGAGGGGAATACTAATGATCATGGCAAGAATTAAGAGAAGGAAGGAAGAGAAAATGATGAAAAGAATGGCAGAAGAATACAAGGCAAGAACGAGGGGAACTAAAAGGCAGAGAGAACTGACAGAATTTTAATGGAATAAAATTTGTGGGAATAGTTTTGTGTGATGACAAGTAGTCATCAGAGGAGGGATTGATGACGCAGAAATGAAGGTTTTACATTTATTAGCGCATAAACGTAGTGCTGCAATAATCAAGTGTGACTTTAACCGAACTAATAAAGATTGTACGGGGACAAAATGTGCCCTCAGAGTAGTTCGCCAACATTTATAAGCGTGCTTTATATAACGTGATGTATTAGAATTGTACTAATCTGACATAACCGTAAACGTGTGCCATGATTTGCTTGTTTGAAATGTTTTAACTTAGCATAACTTTAGTGGAGGCTTCGGCCTAGTTGCCTTGTCTCACGGTTTAGATGCTCGTGTTTTTTCAATGTGCAAATAAACGTGTATTCTTGCTTGAAGCTGTACTTTTCCAGTGAGATCGCTTCACATGCTTATCTTTAGGGTTTCGTGCCAGCCTGGCATCTTCTTCTTTGCTCCAAGGTCAATCTGCAGGTGCGGACAATGGAAGCTCTGAAAGTGAGTTAATTGGTAAAATATGTTGCAACTTACGTTCCCGACTCCAAGGATAATGTATGCCTAGGTAGAAGCTTGTGAACTGTTGTTTTTGATTGGACAATTTGAAGCCAACCTATGAACCCTCCAATGGAAGACCCTACTGGATTTGAACTGTTGTTTATTTAAACCTGGTGCACAAGAAGAAAGCGAACATTACCCATCGGCCATTTTCCATTGCAGCCATTGCGGACATTATTACAGCCATTACCCGCCATTTGCAGGACATTGCGGCCATTATGGCCCATCATGCCGACCTCGTCATTTTGCTATCTTCTAGAGACTTTAAGTAATTCTCGCCCTAGAGACTTTAACTTTGATTCGTCCCTTTGCATGAAGTAGTAATTTTGTCCTTTTATCTTGCCGCTGTGAGGCAATTGCCCCGTCCACCCTGCCCCTTTGCCCCCGTCCCATGCTGATCGAAACCGGTACCTGTGAGACGAAGACTTCCTTGAATGCTGATTGAATTGGGTAAATATGAAAGGAAAATGTACAATTGCATTGTGTTTCTTTTTAGGTAACCAACTGCTGATTTTTGACAAGAACCCTAGTTAGGAGTTTTCCAAATTAATGTTGCTAAATTGTTTTTGCATGAAGACCCACATGCTGACGCTAATTTGAGGTTAGATGAGGATTCATTTGATGCACGATGCAATTTGAGACCTTGTTATGCTGACTAATGTATGCAATTAGCCCATTACAGATTGTAGTTTTAGTGGTTTGCGTTGCTATTATCGAATGCATTGTTATTCAAATGCTGCATAGATTGCATCTTTTTCGCCGTTATGGACAGCTATTAATGTTCATTTACATATATCATTTGGTGTTGAGACACATTTATATCGTGCTAGCTTTGTTAATATAGGGAAATAAATTCATTAACTTTGAATAAACTGGTGTGGTTATTCATGGCTGAAAGGTCATGGTTCGCCTAAATGTTTTCTGGATTAATTGTGAAGTGTTATGTTGAGCAGGGCATTGCTTATGTTCGTTATTGATTATTGTTTTGATTAAATTGATTACTCTCGGGTGAAGAGTGCCCCACTTGGTCAAAAGATTCATCGACCCAAGAGCGTCCAAATACAGGTAATTTATTAGGTCGGAACGCTCTATCACAGGATAGCTCCACAAAGCACAGTCACAGGCAGGGCAGCACTTATCCTCAGCTCTTCAGCTCTTCTCCAAGCAGAGGTTCTTCTTGATGTCCAGAAGTGATTTAAAGTCTGTGGTTTTGGGTGCTCTTCTTATACCCATGTTGGCCTTTGAAGTAGGCCTGCTTCAAAGGAAAGTCTCTCTTGCTTGTGAAATCCTGCCTTGCCCAAGCCAGGCCCCAGACACACTCCAGGGGGTTGGAGACAGCATTGTGTGAGGGCAGGCACAGCCCTTTCAGTTGTAAGTGACCACTCCTCCCCTCCTTCCTAGCACAGATGGCTCATCAGGAAATGCAGACTACACCCCATCTCCCTTTGTGTCACTGTCTAGAGAGAGGTGCAAACAGCCCAACTGTCAAACTGACCCAGACAGGAAATCCACAAACAGGCAGAGTCACAGAATGGTTTAAGCAAGAAAATGCCCACATTCTAAAAGTGGCATTTTCAAACACATTCTTAAAACCAACTTTACTAAAAGATGTATTTTTAAATTGTGAGCTCAGAGACCCCAACCTCCACATGCCTATCTGCTCCCAAAGGGAATCTATGCTTTAATCATTTTTAAAGGCAGCCCCCATGTTAACCTATGGGAGATAGGCCTTGCAACAGTGAAAACAACTAATTTGACAGTATTTCACTGCCAGGACATATAAAACACATAAGTATATGTCCTACCTTAAACATACACTGCACCCTGTCCATTGGGCTACCTGGGGCCTACCTTAAGGGTGTCTTACATGTAAGAAAAGGGAAGGTTTAGGCCTGGCAAGTGGGTGCACTTGCCAAGTCGAATTGGCAGTTAAAATCTGCACACACAGGCACTGCAGTGGCAGGTCTGAGCCATGTTTACAGGTCTACTAATGTGGATGGCACAATCAGTGTTGCAGGCCCACTAGTAGCATTTGATATACAGGCCCTGGGCACTTCTAATGCACTGTACTAGGGACTTACCAGCAAATCAAATATGCAAATCATGGAAAGCCAATTACATACAAATTTTATACAGGAGCACTTGCACTGTAGCACTGGATAGCAGTGGCAAAATCCCCAGAGTAACAAAAACAGCAAAAACAGAGTCCAGCACACTTTGACAACCTGGGGAACAGAGGCAAAAAGTTAGGGGAGACCACGGCAAGGATGAAAAGTCTAACACAGGTTAATTCTTCAATGGTTTACTGTAACAATATACTGTTAGTGTATCCAGTTTTTGTCTGGAGACCTCTAGAGGTATAGTCCAAAATACCAGGTCATCTGCATACATCAAGCAGGAGATATGGATTTCTATCACTTTGGGGGGAAAAGAACAAGTTTTACTCAGGCATATACGGACATTAGCTACATAAAAACTGAAAAAGATCGGGGCTCACACACAGCCTTGTCAAAGGCCGTTGTTGATTTTTATTGTTTTTCGCTAATATACCCGACCCATTCATCTCCACCTGTGTCCAAATTGTAGCATGCAATGCCTGAATCAGAGACATCGATTCCCTCGGGCCTTCCAAGAACGGAGTTCATCTCATATTTTTCCCCTGAGTACTGTGTTGAATGCCGTGCAGAAGTCAACAATAGAAATTGCACGATCTCTGGTTTATTTCTACAGATTTTTAAATTAAGGCCCACAGTGCAAAACAGTGGTCAATGGTTGAATGTTCTAATGGTGGGAGTTTATTTTCTAAGACCATTCCTGTAACCTAGTGAGCAAAAGTTTTGAAAATATTTTTGCTGTCATATCCAGAAAGCTAATAGGTCTATAATTTGCTGTATTTCTACCATCACCTTTCTTTAGTAAGGGTTTTATTATAGAGCCCCTCCAGGACTCCGGGATATTTCCTTTTTCAACTATCCATTGATATTAATGCGACATGTTCTCTATCTACCAGCCAATATTTGAGTTTAAAACAATTGCCGGAATATTTTTGGGCCCAGCTATTGTATTCTTGATCTGCTTTTTTGAGAACAGCTTTTTGGTCTCTAAATCAGCTGTATAATGCTAACACAGATCAATAACAGTAAGCGGGTAATACATTTTATTAATGCGTAATACCCAATCTGGTTCAGCTATCTTATGGGTGGGGGACACTACATGTGTGTCTGTTAAATTGCTTACCAGCCCCCAACCCCAAAATGTTCTCTGATCTCCAGCCTGTATGACCATTAACATTTCATTTAATTTTTGTAATCATAAAAGCTATTTTTTTAATTGAGGTCTTGTATTGCCTTTGCATTGATATGATTCTGGTGGTTGCCTCCACCAATGGATATACCCTATATAAATACTGAGATTCCCTTAACTCTTTCTTACATTTTTTGCACTCATCATTAAACCATCCTTCTGTATTTCTAGAGACGTAATTATTCCTTAAGTTATCCTCTGACCTTAAGAAGACACCGAGGCATCTAAGCACACAGTCCCTTAGAGATACAAACCATTCTACTTTGTCGGAGAATGTATTAAAAATGGTGCCAGGAGGGAACATGATTTGGAACTTAATGAGTTCATTCAACTGTTTTGGGGAAAAATCGGGTGATTCATCTAGGGAGAAAATCCATGGCTAAAGGTAACAATTCCATGGAATTAGTTTCATTTGATTTGCTGCCAACTAAGCGCCTTTCCCCTCCTTCCACAGTACACCAAATAAAATTACAGTTGTGCTTACCTTCAGCCTCACTCCTGAAAGATCTGATATTGTCTTACCCACTTTTTGCAAGAAACCCTTAAGGGCTGGGCAAATGACAAACAAATGGACTTTGTCTGTCTCTTGATCTCCACGTCCCCTGCACCGCGACTGACCATTTTAGCTGAATCTGGCCAGCTTCCCTGGTGACCAGATTTCACCACTGAATATAGAGATTTCATAGATACTTGCAGTAAATCCTTCAGCTCTGCGTCTGGCCTGTATCCATCCCAGACATGATGAGGCGATTTGTTTTCATATGCTGCATTCAAAAGATGATGATACCAAAGAGCTACTTCTTTTTCTTCCTGAGGGAGTCCTGAAGATCCTCCTACATTGCATGGGTCTCTACATGCATCCACCTTTGTGTCATCAATCAGGCAGTCAACTGATAGTACTTAAATCTGAATAATTTCTCCTTGGTGATTTCTTGCCAGGTATTCCATGAAAGCCCTATGCCCCCATTTGTTAATACTACTCTCTCTCAAAGGCCTCACAAGTTGGTTCTTAATACAGACAGGACTTCCTGGAGAGTCCCAAACTGGCGATAGCATACTGTAATACAGTATCCCCAATAACGATCAAATCTTACACCATAAGCTTGCAGCACATCAAACACACTTCAGCGCACTTTCATAAAAAACATTGCTGTACTGAACTTATAGGAGAACCCTCCCTTGGATATCAAGATAACATTGTTCTGTCCATATCCCCTGCTGATAACTTGTTAGGGTGGAGGAGAAGCATTCTACAATTTTTCAACCTGAATGCCCAGCAGTATAGTTGTATATCTGGTAGGGTTAAGCCTCCTTTGTCCAATATTCTTATACGTTTTTTCCAGGACAACTGACTAGCCCTTCCTGCCCAAATAAAGAAAGTGTTTTTTCCTGGAATTTTTGATCGCTCTTTCTTATCTAAACTGAGAGGAATATTGTCAAAGAGAAACACTTCAGCCCCCTTTGTGTGAATGTCTAGAGTGAATTCACAAACTGCCCATCTGTTATCCTAATCCAGAATGTATTCCAGAGACAGCAGAGGCACAGAATGGTTAAGCAAGAAAATGCCAAGTTTCTAAAAGTGTTGATTTCAATTTAACAACCACCTTCACCAAATATGTATTTTTTATTTGTGAGTTCAGAGACCCCAAACTCCAAATCTCTGTCTGCTCCCAATGAGAAATTACACTTAAAAGATATTTCAAAGCAATCCCCATGTTATCCTATGGGACAGATTGACCATGCAATAGTGAAAAGCGAATTTAGTAGTATTTCACTGTCAGGACATGTAAAACACACCAGTACCTACCTTTTAAATACACTGCACCTTGCCCATGTTGCTGCCTTCGGCCGACCTTCGCAGTGACTTACATGTAGTAAAAGGGAGGGTGTGGATCTGCCGAGTCTGCCCACTTACCAGTTCCAAATGGCAGTTTAAAACTGCCCACAGACACTGTAGTGTCAGGTCTGAGACATGTTTACAGGGCTACTCATGTGGGTGGCACAGTCAGTGCTGCAGGCCCACTAGTACCATTTGATTTACAGGCCCTGGGCACACAAGGTGTACTATACTATGGACTTACTAGTAAATGAAATATCCCAATAATGGATAAACCAATCACCAATACCATTAAGACAGGGAACATTTGTACTTTAGCCCTGGTCAGCAGTGGTAAAGTGCCCAGAGTCCTAAAATTCAGTACAGGATCAAAAACAGGAGGCCAGAAACCAGAAAGACAGGGGAAACCACACCACCATAGCAGGGATAGGAGACATCCCTGATGGTCCCTCTCTGTATCTTGATCTGCTCTGTTACATTATTAATCACCAAAAGTGAAGCCCATGGGGAGTTATACATTTGTTTGATGGCTTTAAGAAATGCATCTTCTATCCCAAAGTGTTTCATAGTGGTTGTCAAATATTCCCATTTCCTCTATCAAATGCCTTGGCTCCGTCAAGTGTCAAAATGCCTACAGGGGTTTCTGATGCTATTGCCAAGTCTATAAAACATATCAGGGACTTTGTCGATTCATGTAGATGCCTGCCGGGGAGAAATCCCTTTTGATCTTGATGTGTGTACTTTTGTCAAACGAAGGAATTTTGTACTATGTACAATTGCGATAAAATGTTAACAGATTTTCAGTTTCTGTAAATTTGGGTACACAAAAGTTTGTGAATTTTGTTCTTTGTTAGCCATGACTTTCTAAATTTGTAATTAACTGACAGTGAAACTTTGAATCTGAATTTAAATCTACACGTCACTTTAACGGATGCGCAGGCTAGCCTTTTCCAACATGCTGATTATGCATTAAATGGCAGTATATCCAGTCTAAAAGTCTCAATATGTGCCAATTACTGGTCTTTAACATAATGTATATAATGTTCTGTGCCCTCGTCAAAGGCAGGTGTGCCCTACCTGAGGTTTTCGGCAGCCCGCCACGTTCCCTTTGCAGTGCGTCCAGTGTTGTATTGAGAACTTGCCCAGTTCTTGGCTCCCATCGGGCTACGTGGAGGAAATAATTGCCTGTCTTGAACCTTAGTAAATTTGTTATCTGTGTTTTTGTCACTGTATTTTGTGGACAGCACAATAACCCTTGCCTACCTTTGAATAGCTTGCATAAGTATTTTGGGCAGTGTTTAATTTGTGCTTGTTGTTTCCGGTGCTGAGCACCGGAACTTATTTTTGAGGGCTGGGGCTTATTCTTCTGCCTCAAGCATTTGCTGCGAGCAAAAGACACGTTTGGGAAAGACGGAGGAAGAGAAAAACGAAAAAGCGTCACAATGAGAGAAAGCAGAAAGCTGCAGGTGTGAGCTGAAGGGGCAGGGAGCGGCTTTAAATGGATTGAAGAGGTCCGAGATGGCTTTGCGATTATGCTGCCTCAGTAGTCTGTGTTCGCACATTTAATTGCACGCGTGTTTAAGAGGAGCACCGGCACCTTCTTATTTACAAATTAAGCACGGATTTTGGGATTTTTCCAAATGAAGATCAACATAATTGCGAGAGTGTTAGTTCTAGGGATACTGACATTGACCTTCCCTATTTCTGGGAGAACAGCATGAGATGATGTGGATCGGCGCACCCATTTGTTACTTGTTATTTTCAGTGCAGCCACATGGTTCGCATAACCCCATATTCCACTGCCACAAAGCAGGAATGCCCGGAGCATCGCTTCATTGAAAGCTAAAAATGGTAGCTGTTGACTTGCACCATGTAATAGGCAGAGCTGTATCTGTAATTGTCGATTACAAACACCCTTGATGTGTCAAGAGCCTCTGAGCTGCAGGCAAAATTCATGCATAATATTTTACTCTTTCTAGTGCCCCCCGCCCATTTATGTTGTCAAGTAGAAGAGCTTGCTGATATCATTAGCACAAATGATGTTCCAGTCGCCTGCCACGCTCTGCTCTTTAGCACGCTGTTTGACACCCATCCTCCTGTGACTGTCATGTGATGTGTTCTGCTTCAAGTACCTCGGTGGTACATGCAAATTAATATACTGTATAAAGGAAGACATTTATTCATATGTATTCAATAAACGTGCCTCAATTTTTTCATTTCATTTCATGATTAAAGATGTCTGCTGGTGGTTCGAAGTGAAATCCAACATGGCTGCCACATAATTCATTCAGTTTATACGAGCAAAACGTTTTTGACAATAACAAACATGGCAAACAAAGTAATGAAGGCATATGCAACTGTATGTAACAACGTAATGTACCAAAGTGATTTATTGCTTAAAATAAAAAAAAACCTCAAAGCAGGGGAGTGTATCCAGAGGAGGTACAGGCTGTGGGAGTGGATCAGAAAGGACAAAGACAGCCTCCAAAAGTAGGATGGTAAGTGGGAAAATTGAAGTGGACTCTGGCGCATAACATGGACGGGAACTATGGCATCAGGTGACTATGAAGGCAAGTGCAGGTGTTGAGTGTCTGAGGGTAGGTGGGTGCTCGGAGCCTGACACCATCGATTGTACAGAAAGGGCAGAGGAAGAAACGAGGATTTGAGAGGTCTTCCGCATAAAACAAGTGAGGGAAAATGTAGATTTTCCTAGTTTTAATGACGGAAAGTCTTAATTTTATTAAAGACACGGAGGCGAGTATTATGCGTTTCTTTTCTTGCTTTAATTAAACAGCAGCAAGTGAAGAAAACTACAAATACCAGAAGCGAAGAGAACACGAGCCAATGGGAACAAGGTGTAGTACATTTACAACAACCAATCAGCACAAATGTATGCTATTATTACGTAACTTGACTGCGAACAGCCCTCTTTTCTTGCGCTTAAGAATCAGCTAGAACGAAATAAAGGAAAAATAGAAGCCAAAATAAGAACTGCCATAATAAAGGATAACAAGTCTGAACAAAAGTTCATAAATCAAGTAGTGGAGAAGGAGAAAGACGAGACGCTGGTGGAGCATCCAAACCATGAGGTGATGTTCTACGTGCCAGGTTGAACAGAAGATGTTGACACTGAAGGGATGGGAGAAAAGAGAAAAACAAACAACAGTTACCAATATAAGAGGTGGGATAATACTCGCCTCTGTGTCTTTAATAAAAATTAAGACTTTCCGTCATTAAAACTAGGAACATCTACATTTTATGACAAGACCAGAGGCTCCTATTATGGTTGTTTAAAGCAAATTAATGACATTCATAGAAACAATGTCAACAGGTTTACAATGAAAAACTCTAAAAACATCATTAGACCAGTTGCGGATCTAAGAATGTCCTCAAGACGGGAACCCGTCCAAAAGGCTTTAGATGCCATAGCTCCTCTGGAAGAGTGTGCTCCAAACCTGGAGGTGTCAATCCTTGCCAGTGACATAATCCATTTAATGCAGCGGGCTAAAGTAGCCGAAGACACAGGTTTATAAGGTTTCCTGAAGGAAATAAGGAGTTGGGGAGTTGAGGACGTTCTTAGATGAGCAGTCATCTGCTCGTAAACTTTCAAACATTGTGCGACACATAGTTTGGGGTGATCTGGAAATTGTGGATAAACAACAGATTGTAGATTTGTTTTTGTTCGACGAGACACAGTAAATAACACACCAGAAGGAGTAAACTGTCTAGAAGAAATATCTAAAGCTTTAACATCGGAAAGACGTTTAATAGAAATAAGACACAACAGCATAGTGAGTTTGGCTGATAACATCTTCAATGTAAGGGAAGAATTATCAGGCCATCAGAGAATGACATTTAAAACCACATTAACATCCCACAAGATTCTATATTTAGGTAATGGTGGATTAGAAAATTGTACTCCCTTTAAAAGACGACAAATAAGCGGTTGTTCACCCACTGGTTTTCCGTTGACGAACACATGATTAGAAGAGATGGCTGATCTGTACAAATTAATAGTACAGAAGGCTTTGCCTTTACTAGCCTCGACGGCAAGAAAATTCACGATAAAGGTGACATCTGCTGAAAGGGAATCAATGTGTTTTCCCAGACACCAGCTGTGCCATAAAGACCAAGCTGACTTGCAGGCCTTTCTTGTCCCAGGTGCCCACGACTGTCTGATATATTCCGAAGCTTGTGATGAAATGGCAGGGAAATGCTGGGAATTCCCAATATTTTCCATGCCGAAAGAGAAAGAAGGTTGTCCAAAACAAGGTTGTGAGGACATTGTAGAGGGTCCAAGAGGAGAGCTGGAAAAGGAGGAATGAGGAAAGGAAAATCTATGGAAAGTTCCAAAAGTGTTGGAAACCAAATCTGGGATTGCCAGAATGGAGCAATGAGAACTAAAGTGGCTTGCTGACGTCGAACTTGGGCTAACACCCTGCTGATCATAATAAAGGGGGGAAAGCGTAAGAGAGGGACTTGGACCAATCTTGAAGAAATGCATCAGAGACCAATGCCAAAGGATCTGGATGCCAACTGTAAAATTGAAGAAGCTGCAAATTGAGGCGAGACGCGAACAAATCGATCGTCAAGGGGCCCCATTTGTTCTGTACTAATTGAATGATCGAAGGATGGAGTTTACAGTCGCTTGAGTCGCGTAGATGACGAGAATGCCAGTCGGCGATGGAGTTAAGGGTTCCTGGAAGATACTCTGCATGAACCGAAATTTGGTTTGCAAGGCAGAATTCCCCAAAACCTTTTGCTAATTCTGCTAGTGGTTTGGATCTTGTGCCTCCGAGATGATTTATGTAACGGACTGCAGAAATATTGTCCATTCTGAGAAGGATAGCACAACAAACTTTGCTCTTTGCCAGGATTCTGATTGCAAAGGAGCCTGCAAGCATCTCTAAACAATTGATTTTCAATCTGGACTCCTCTAACGACCATGTGACTCCAGTCGAGATTGGACCACAACGGGCACCCCAGTCTGTTAGGCTTGCATCTGACTAATACAAGATCTGGGGCTGATGCAAAGATAGTTCTTCCGTTCCAGGCATCTAAATGGTCTATCCACCATTGCAGCTCTGTACGAGAATCGTGATCTAGAGGTATAATGTCTGCGCATGAAAGTCCTTTGCGTAAATGTTGAATCTTTAATCGCTGAAGGGCCCGGTAATGTAAGGGACCTGGAAATATGGCCTGTATGGAAGAGGAAAGAAGACTGACGACCTGGGCCAGGGTTCTTAGGGAAATGGAAGAGTGGCGTAATACCTGAAGAATCTCCGACTTTATAGATTTTATTTTTGCGGAAGGAAGAAGCAGAGTGGCCGAAACTGAATTGATTTGGAAACCTAAGAATTCTATAATTTGGGTAGGAAGAAGAAGAGATTTTTCTTTGTTGATGATGAAGCCCAAGTCTGATAGAAGAGAACAGGTTAAGTTTAGGTGGGTCATTAGAGATTGTGGCGATTGGCTCATCAGGAGAATATCATCCAGATAAATGCGAAGTCTTATGCCCTGAGCCCTGAGGAGCACTACCACTGGTTTCATGAGCTTGGTGAAGCACCATGGAGCTGATGAGAGACCGAAAGGTAGAGATATAAAGTGAAAGAATTGGTCGAGCTACTGGAATTGGAGAAACCTCCTGTGTTCTGGGTGGATTGGGATGACCAGATATGCATCCTGTAAATCCAACCAAACCATCCAGTCGTTCTGGAGAAGAGAGTCTCTGAGATGGAGGATAGTTTCCATCTTGAAATGGCAGTAAATGACGAACTGGTTGAAAAACTTGAGGTTGATAACCAGTCGCATTTTCTTGTTCTTTTTTTGAACCAAGAAAATGGAGCTGGTGAAACTGGAAGAATCTAGATGGGTAATTGCTATGGCTTGTTTTTGCAGAAGAGAATGAACTTCCGAAGAAATAAGATCGGACATTTCTGTAGAGAAACGTGGAGGAGGGGGAATAAGAACTTGAACCGGGGTTGAGTAGAATTCTATCATATACCCTTGAATTGTGTTTAGAACCCAAGGATCTGAGGTGATTGATAACCAATTCAGGAAAAAATTACAAAGACGTCCGCCCACGGGGATATGACGAAAGGATGGATTTACCTGTTTGATTGGGAGTCCTGGAATTCCTGTAGCTTCTGGACTGAAAGCCTCTGGCTCTCTGTGGATAAAACTGTGGCCTGAATTCCTGATATGATGAGTTGTAGGCGCCACGGGAGCCTTGATTGTATAGTTTGCGCGGCCGGCAAAGCAGCTCCTGCCTCTGCCGGCCCTGGCAAAAACCCGCTGATTAAACATTTTCTTTAAGGACTGTTGAGCCTTGTCCAGAGAGGTAAAAGTAGCTACATATTTGCCCAGCTCTTTAATAAAGGTGTTGCCAAATAGTAAACCCTCAGTTTTAGTTTGAGGTTGAATTGTTGCCAGATTGACAAGTTTTGGGTCTAATTTGAGCAGAAGTCCTTTGCGCCTTTCCTGTGAAAGAGCAGCATTAGCATTCCTGAGGAGACAGACAGTCCTCTGAATCCATAAGGAAAGTTCTTCCGGATCAATAAAGGAGCCGTCGATTCTGGCCGACTCAGCCATATCGATAATTCGAGTGAGTGGGCCAATGACATCTAACAGTTTATCCCTGCAAGAGGACCAGGCTTTATCAATTCCTTTCCGAGGATCTTTGCCAAATTTGGTGAAAAATGTTAAAATGGGTTGGTCGATGGAAGGCGTAATGGAAGATTTGTGGGAAAGAGAAGGACGTGGACACTCCGATTTGAGCTTGGCTCTGGTTTGCGTATCCAACGGACAGAATAACTTGGCAGATACATAATCACCGATATGAGAGGCTGGAAACCATTCAGTTGAATTGGGATGTAGAATAAAGGAGGGGTCAAACATCGGTAAACCCTCTCAATCCAAGAGCTGTTTGGGAGTGGAAGACTCAGAGGAGGATAATTTGGGTTTCTTTGAAATAGGAGAAAAAGAAAATCATCCTGGTCAAAGGGGTGAGCATCTGAATCTGCATCAGGCATATCATCGTCAGTGTCTGGTATGGAAGAAATTATCAAAGGAGACATAATGTGTTTGGTTTTAGATTTACGTTTTTGAGAAGGATTTAAAGTATCTTGATTTTTATTCTCCTTAGTTGGAGCCTTTTGAGGAACCGCGTCCTCTGCCATGGGTGAGGGAACCTCACAAATCTTTAGTGCCAATTTTTGAGCATTTTTTGACTGTGAAATAGGTGAAAGGCGCTGTCTGCATTCCCCCGCAGACTGGGCCGAAATGGTTTTGTTAAATATTTTTAAAACTGAAGATTCCAGCTTCGTTGACAATTTATTCATGGAGCTGTTCACTGCCTGTTGAACAGAGTTCTGAATAAACACATTAATGTCCTGTTTTATTGCAGATACTTCATCAGGGTCAACCTGAAGAGAAGTAGAGCTGCTAGATTCCATACTGCCCAATATAACCAGGAATAACAACAGTTGAAAGAAAACTGGGCGTTACAGGGTTAATTTTGAAGGGAAACAGAAGACCTCGCTCCTGGGCGTGTACAAAAATTGTCCTACTGCCGGGAGGAATGCAGGAAATACTATGTGTAGCATGCGAGGCGTCTCCGGTAAGCAAAATTAAATATTTCAAGCCTTTGTTCCTGAAGCGCGGGCCGTAATGACGTTTGGTGAAGGAGCGCGTGTGAGGCAATGCGCGCGGGCAGGGAAAAAAGTGGAACACACATATGCGGCAACTTGCCGACTAAAACAGAGGAAAGATACAACTCTGCAATATAAACGCCGCACGTTAGCGCAAAAACGTTTTAAGAAAATAATTACATTACATAACGAAAATAGTAAATATTAACAGTAGAATAAGATGAAAGTACCTAACTTGGCTGTGAGCAGCAAGAAAAGAGGGCTGTTCGAAGTCAAGTTACGTAATAATAGCATACATTTGTGCTGACTGGTTGTTGTAAATGTACTACACCTTGTTTCCCATTGGCTAATTTTCTCTTTGCTTCTGGGATTTGTAGTTTTCTTCACTTGCTGCTGTTTAATTAAAGCAAGAAAAGAAACGCATAATAGGAGCCTCCGGTCTTGTCATAAAATTCATCTAGAAATTTGCCACAAATGAATAGTCATTTGGATCAAAATTGCCTGTTTTAGTAGGTATATCATAATATCATTAATGGAACAAATAGTTGCCAACTTCCGGGGCACTAGTATGCATTTTTGTTCAAAAGGCCCTGATTACCAATGCACCCAATGGTGTTAGGGTATTTACCGGACTTTGTAAATATTGACACAATGGGGGCGAAGTATACAAGGGATCAACTAAAAGGCTTCTAGGCTAACTTTTCAAAGAGAAATTTGGCATTGCATGCAGAATTTAGTTTCCACAGCACTGAATTCCTGTGTCTCAGTAATTAGCAAGCATTTTGACCCTCTGGTATACTTCAGTATGCTTGACGTACCAAAATATTGGGGATCAATATTTATTGCACATGGTAAACATCCAATACAGAGAACTTCACGGGACTCAGAATTCTAATCCCTGACCAAACAAGGGTTTGAACAAGGATCAGTCTATTTCCCCATTTCGTAACTGGGGATCAAAGGATCTGTTAATTTTCTAAAATTCTGGCTCTAGCACCGTCATGATGTATTGCACTCCAATCCCAAAAGTTGTACGGCCATAGCTTAGCCCTTTAAATGTATGATTTGTGCATCAAAGACCCCTGCCGCAATCCCTTTCAGAGGGCCCCAGGGCAAGCAGGAGCTACTGGGCCCAACTGTGGGGGTTGAGTCCTTCTACTCCTGATGTCCTGCATCCTGAGCAACTGGGCCAAATACCCCTTAAGCACTTCTCTCATTGGCAGCACAGGTCGAGGAGTCCAAGGCTTCTCGGGGCAGTATAAACAGGGGGCTAAACACAGGCTCACAACTCAAGTATGGTCAGTAGCAGCAATAAATGATTGTCCTGTCAAACACTTTCTTTTATGAAAAAAGTAGCATTTATATTCACACACAAAGTGAAATACGGCATACACAAACAATACACACAGACCCCTGAGGTTAGGGCTGTAATGTTCAATAGGCAGGTTCCTACATCCCTCTCACTAGTGGTAGTGGTTATATCCTATTACGTCAGGTGATATTTGGGCTAGGCCCCACTACTAGTCGGAGTCTCAGGAGTCCCACTCCGACTACGATAAAAGTCAAAAGTGTTCCAGCGCCCAAAGCGCTTTGTAGCAAAACTATTTCCTTCCTTCATGGTCCTCCGGCCCTGCGATCAGTCTTACCTGCTCTGATTCTTCCCACAGGTGGGGGATAGGTTACTCTGGCTCTAATCCTCAGTTGGGTCTCAGCCCCACACAGATCACCATGGTGGCCTCTCGTCACAATGACAGCTTGAACTTGGCAATTTGTCCTTGTCCTTTCTGGTGGCCCCACCTGGCATATGGGGTCACTGACCTTACTTTGTGCATGGGCTACGATGCAATCGTCACAACAGTAATCTTCAAGGAGTCCCCACTTGTCATATGGGGTTGCCGACTTCACTCCACAAATGTTCTATGGCCCAATGAGCATGGCAATGATGCCGACCATTGCTAACTTCATGGTGGTCCCCTGTGGCATACAGAGGTGAGGACCCAATTGATGAAGCAGCTGTCCCCTCACACCTCGTCACAGAGATTCACTTGCCAGGATCTCCTGCTGCACCTCGCTCCATCCAGCACACTCTTCTTCCTCACAGGTCACACTGGTCATGGCAAGCAGGCAGGCACTGGTGCTCTAGTCTTCAGGGGCAGGTGCTCTTGGATGTCTCTGGATGATGTCCTTTCACCCAGCTCGGATACTGGCAGGCTTAGACCTTCAGCCTTGGTCACAGGTAAAAGTCTTGCAGAGTTTCTCCTCCTCACAAGGCCTGACTGGTTGCTTAACAGTTGATAATTTTGGAGACCTCAGCTCCCCTTCTTATAGTCCATTTCCCTACACCAAATAAGATTTAGGACCAGATTTATGAAAAATGGCGCTTCACCGAGTGCAGCACCACTTTCCCTGTGCTCCTTAGCACCCCCCCACCACCCCTATGTGTGCACCCTATTTAAAATATGGCCAAGGGGCAGGGTCGGGGCAATAGTGTAATTTTTCATGACGCTATTGATGTACCCTGCAGGAGTAGCGCCAAAATACTGGCGCTACTCCTGCAGAGTACACCGGGGCCCATTCTAAAGAATGGTAGCCCCCTTTAAAAGTGCTGTAAAAAATGGCGCAATGGTGCAAGGAAATCTCATAGATTTCTTTGCACCATATTTCTGGCTCCCCTAATGGGTGAACGCCTCCTTTGCATACATTATGCTTGGCGCAGGCATGATGTAGCAAAAGGGTTACAGAGTGGCGCAATGCATGCATTGCCCCAATCTGTAAATACGGCACGGGGATTTCGACCTCGGGCCACACTAATGTAAAAATAATGTTGTTAATGTGGCGCAAGGTGGTGCTAGGGGACTATATGCCCCTTAGGGTCTGGGTTTTTTAAGTTTATGTTGAGGGTTTGCTTTCTTCTGAAGTGCCCTCTCCTTTGTCCTGCCCTTTCTCCAGGAAGCAGTCTGTCACAGCAGGAGCAACTCCAAATCTGATAACTCCACAACACAGGCATTGGAAGTGTCTAGAGGTTCACACCTGGATGTCAGCCCCAGCAGTATATGTATCAAAAGGTTACCCACAGGGCCCCAACCCTACTGTTTATGATTCTCTTCTCAGTCCCACCTCCTTCCTGAGATGTGATTAGCCCCTTTCCATTGGCCTTTCCCTAAATCAAAGAGCGCCCATTGAAGTGTACTAAAGAGCCTGAACCTTCTTTCTCCAGTGTGTGTCCCACCCAGCTCACCAGAATACAGCACTCCACAAATCTGTCCGGTGGTATTCCTCTTACCCCTCATGCTCTTCCAGTCAGCACTGTGTCTCCTAAAATGGAAGCCACAATCTTCCATGTATTGGATCATTCGCAAGCACACATACACCCAGCACATGCATGCAATGCACATGCAGTGCTCAGCTCTACATACCACCTTGATGTAGGCCAACAGTGAAACTTTACAGGAGTGATGCTGTCACCACTGTGCTTGTGCTGCTTAACTCCTGGCAAAGGCAGTAGCCCTTCACTACTAAGAGGGTAGCACGTTGGACACTCCTCCATGCCCAACAAGACTGCAATCTAAAAGATATGGATAGGCCATGAGGCACACACATGATCCATGTACACTCATGATAACAAAAATCAGCACAAAGGATCCAAGCATTGTTGCATGTGAGGTGCTTAGAGCATTACCATGCAAGGGATTTTTCCCGTCCCCACAACTTCTAAATCAAGTAAAAAGCTGACACAGGTATATTTAGCCAATGATTTTGACAGCAAAAGAATAGAACCTGAGTTTACAAAAGACGTTGCAGCAGTAACAGTAAATTTATTTATTTAAAGATGTTTCAGGTGAGACTGAGGAAAGCAGTAAGCAGCATCTCAGCAGAGTAATTACATTTGCACTGAAATAGCTGTTTTAGACAATAACTTGTTATATCAATTCCACCAGGCTTTGGTGAACAATGGCAAGAAATGCACTTATGAGCAAGTTAAACTTGTAGATAAGGACAGTTTTAATTCTGGAAGCTCTGCAGGCAAGCCCCCACAGGCACCTTTTGTATTGTGTTGTATTGAAACATTTATTTAGCACTTACTACCTCTATATGGGGCACTGACATGCTTGCCTTCATGGACAGTGCTAGAAATGGGGTCTTTGGTTGGCAGTCAGGTTACCCCCTGTCCAAACGAGGACCCTCACTCTAGTCAGGGTAAAAGAGAATCACCCTCAGCTAACTCCTGCTCACCCCCTTGGTAGCTTGGCATGAGCAGTAGGCTTAACTTCAGAGTGCTAGGTGTAAAGTATTTGTACCAACACACACACAGTAACTTAATGAAAATACTACAAATGACACAACACAGGTTTAGAAAAATAAAAAATATTTATCTAAACAAAACAAGACCAAAACAACAAAAACCCAAAAATGCAAAAAGAGTCTTCATGAAATTTTAAACACAACGCTAACGCTATTAGCGTGAAAATGTACCCTGGGTGTGTCAAAAATAACCCTGCACGGGCGAGTGTGCATCAAAAAGGGCTTGCGATGCGTTGATTTCACTCACGAGCGAGACCTTGCATTGTTTCTCCTTTAGTCGTATCGGCGTGCGTCGTTTCTTCTCTCCACAGGAGAGCGATGCGTCGATCCGGTCAGCACTCGGGTCCGGGCAGGCCTTGCGTCATTTTTACAAGCCTAGGGGTGTTTGCGTCAGAAATTCAGCCACACGATGGTCTGAAAACCAAGCAGCGCCGGTTGCTATCTCACCAGCCTCTGTCAGCGATGCTGCACGTTGTTTCTCCAGCCGCGGGCATGGATCTTCCAGTTGCGTTGCAGGCGTGCGTCTATTTTTTTGCTGCGAAGCCGGCAGCGCAGTGATCTTTTCCCGCACAACGGTCTGTGTGTGGATTTCTCACTCTTGGGCTGCCAGCTTCTCTTCTCAGGATCCCAGGAACTGGATGGGCACCACTTGGCAGAGAAGGAGTCTCTCCAGAGGCTCCAGTTGCTGGCAGAGAGAAGTTTTTGCTGTCCCCGAGACTTCAAACAACAGGAAGCAAACTCTAAACCAAGCCCTTGGAGTTCTTCACAAGAAGGAAGGCAACACGAAGTCCAGTCTTTGTCCTCTAGCACAGGCACATGCAGCAACTGCAGGATAGCTCCACAAAGCACAGTCACAGGCGGGACAGCTCTTCTTCCTCAGCTCTTCTCCAGGCAGAGGGTCCTCTTGGTATCCAGAAGTGTTCTAAAGTCTGTGGTTTTGGGTTCCCTTCTTATACCCATTTTGCCCTTTGAAGTAGGACTACTTCAAAGCAAAGTCTCTCTTGTTGGTGGAATCCTGCCTTGCCCAGGCCAGGCCCCAGACACACACCAGGGGGTTGGAGACTGCATTGTGTGAGGGCAGGCATAGTCCTTTCAGGTGTGAGTGACCCCTCCTCCCCTCCCTCCTAGCACAGATGGCTCATCAGGAAATGCAGACTACACCCCAGCTCCCTTTGTGTCACTGACTAGTGAGAGCTGCAACCAGCCCAACTGGCAAAATGACCCAGACAGGGAATCCACAAACAGGCAGAGTCACAGAAATGGTTTAAGCAAGAAAATGCCCACTTTCTAAACGTGGCATTTTCAAACACACAATCTTAAAATCAACTTTACTAAAAGATGTATTTTTAAGTTGTGAGCTCAGAGACCCCAAACTCCACGTCTGTCCTCTCCCAAAGGGAATCTATACTTTAATCAGATTTAAAGGTAGCCCCCGTGTTAACCTATGAGAGGGACAGGCCTTGCAACAGTAAAGAACAAATTTAGCAATATTTCACTGTTAGGACATATAGAAAACATTACTATATGTCCTACCTTAACCATACACTGCACCCTGGCCTTGGGGCTACCTAGGGCCTACCTTAGGGGTGTCCTACATGTAAGAAAAGGGAAGGTTTAGGCCTGGAAAGTGGGTACACTTGCCAAGTCGAATTTACAGTTAAAACTACACACCCAGACACTGCAGCGGCAGGTCTGAGACATGACTACAGAGCTACTTATGTGGGTGGCACAACCAGTGCTGCAGGCCCATGAGTAGCATTTGATTTACAGGCCCTGGACACCTTTGGTGCACTGGACTAGGTACTTACTAGTAAATCAAATATGCCAATCATGGATAAGCCAATTAACCATACAATTTACTTAGAGAGCATATGCACTTTACCACTGGTTAGCAGTTCAAAAGCCAACAGCAACAGGTCATAAAAAATAGGAGGCAAAAAGATTGTGGACGACCCTGTATAAGCAAAAAAGTCCAACAGACAGCATATTACTCCATGTATGGTGTGTGGTTTGAAGGGTGTTGCCTTTGTTTTTAATCCTATGTGGAAAGTGTTTGCATGACATGCATCATGACCACCAAGGAGCAGGTACTGTAACCAGCACTTAGAAGTGTGGTAGGTAACGAGGTGTGAGGGATACACATGCAGTTTATGATTTCAGAAAGCCGGCAGCTTTGAGCATGGCTACAGATCTCCTTACGGTATTTATTATGACCATACTCTACTTAGCTGGGAACTGCACTGGGTTAACCAACCTGAGATATTTTGTTTAAACGTTTATGGTTGTGAGCAGGTATGTTTTAGAAAGAGAAATGGTGATGAAATCTGCTGGGATGGACTCTATGACTATCATCCCATATCTGATTGTCATTGTGAGATTTAAAGAAGCTGTCATAATGTGTAGCTAGTTGTGACCATCTGTGGTGGACTACATTAGGGTCCTCTGGTTGGACAGCAGTAAGTGACAGTTTTTCTTCTGTTAATCCATGCCTGTTTAGTAGTTGGTGATGTCTGTTTTTGGGCTGGTACAGTGCTGGACGACTGACTATACCTGCATCCCATATGTTTTATGTGAGTGTAAAGAGATTGACCAGTTTTTGGGAGTTATTTTGCAACCTGTATGAACTACAATCCGCTGCAGACTGCTGAATGTTATGTTATTAGTGTGGGCCAAAAGGATTATGTATGAATTGACATTACTATATAATAAGGGCCACATACAAATAAACTAAGCTGGACATGTCAAAATAAAGTGGGATTAGCACCATTAATCCTCTGTAATGAAGGGCCAATATCGTATTGAATTTTATGCTTAAAAGATATTTTGTTTTCCCCATTTACAGTTTTATTTGGACTATGGCCCATAATGTAATTATGGTAATTATTCTAGTTTTAACTTTATTGCTTGTATTATAATTTTTGTAATGGTTATAATTGGCTATGCAAACAAACTATTCATTAATTCTAGTATAGCTTACATGCCATGTGTTGCATGCTGGAAGCAGTGTAATTGGCAAACACAACAGGAACTGCTGAGCCAACACTTATTTCAAACATCGCATGTACTTGCACTGGCGTTCTACACAAGGATCTTTCTTTTTAAATGACTATACTTAGCATGATACAATACGCAGAGATCTTTCACTGTAATGTCAGGAAAGTGGTATAAAAATGTGATGAAATCCTCCGACCACATGCCCATGTCATGATACCCCAGGAGGATCACGATTTTCTCCAGGAAATATGCTACCCTCTCAAATCAGGTGAAAATTATGAATAGATTTATTACTGTTGTTGACCTTAATTTCCACACTCCTTTAAAAAATTTGCCCAGGGACTTATTTTCCTTCCAAGCTTCAGTGTCAGTGTTATGTATTTCATTGGTTTGCTACAAGGCTGGCATTTTGGGTAAGACCGAGACCATTGAGTGAATTTGGTTTGTGCATTTTTATTGTAGCATTATAACCCACTGCAGAGGGCTGTGTCGGAAGCGTGCATGCATTAATAGCCTGAGCAGCAAGAGAGGGACAATAATTAAGGAAAGGGATTTTAATTGCTAGTACTTTCAACAGAAAAGGTCTATAATGTAATTAGAATATTCCACCAGCTGATGGATGAATAGTCTAAATTGGAAGAAATAAAGGCAAACATTACAATGTTGGAGCAGAAGGCCTTAGTCCAGACATTGTTAGGCTTTGGACACGTCACTGTGTTTAAAGAAGCTCAAAACATATCACTGTTGGCTAAATAGTCTAACTTGCAGATAGTGGTTGTGGGGTTGGATAGCAGGTCGGTAGTAAATAACATTGAGTTGTTGATTGTCATATTAACTCTCATTTTCCATTTATCATAAGTTACACAACAATTTTCCTGAAAGCCTTGGTTATTTGACCTTCATATATGGACTAAACGTACACAAACAAACAACAATGGATTTATAAGATGGATCTAGAAATGGCGTCACTGGTGTATGTGAGGTGGGAGGTGTGTAATAGTTGTTGTCTACGTTTGTGGATTAACGTTTGATAATGTATTGGGCTTTTCATGAGTCCTCGTACGTAAATGTGCCATGTCTGTTGGTTAACGTATTAACGAGGTTAGTCTGTAGGCCACATAATTGATTTGAGTTTCCTCTGCTTTGAAGAGCTGCATTGACTGGAAAAGGAAGAGAAATTAAAATCAGGAGTTCATCATTTAAACTTCTCAACAACTCATCTTTGAAAACTGACTTCTGTCCTGGTACACTTGAAATTGCTTGAAGGCACTCTTCCATGGCGCATTAAGCATCTGCATCACTACTGGCCTTTGATAAGCGGGATTTTAAATTGTATCAAAGGTAAGCCGCTCAGAAGTAAACAACCTCTTCGATCACAGGATAGCCACGTCAAAGGACTGAACAAAGTCTATAAACAACAAGACAAAATTCGACATTTTGAGATATTAAGCCATCTGATGCTGTAAGATGGTCGGTGAAAAACTGATTAAAAAAACTTTGAGTACAAGCAAATGTGATCCAAAATATTGACAAACAGGCCAGGAAATTGGCTCTTGATACCTGAATTCTTAAGGTTGTCCACCAGAAGAAAAACAAAAATGTTATTTTTACGCTGAACTGTATTGGTGTATATGGAAACAAGGACCAGAAAATGGAAAGATGAAAAGAGGAATGGAACAGTGTGGGTAAGTAGGTAGGCATGCGTGTTGGATTGGGGGATCCCGCAGTTTCAAACATTTGGTGGATGGAAGGGAAAACAGCCCTCAGCCACAAAGAAAAACTAGAATGGAAGAAATGTTTAAAAATATGAGCAAGACATGAGGATTTTAACATTGCTTTGCAACTTATTGCACCAATGCCCCAAATCCTCATTTTTTTAATACTTCTCCGGTCATCACGATAAGAGTTCATATGTTTACACCTAGTCATGTGAGAAGCTGACCAAAACACTGTTAAGTACTTGGATATGTTTAATAAACTGAAAAGATTTGAGCGCCTCTGACGAAAACATTCAATATCTTTTGATTTTGCAAAGCAAAAATGCTTCATTTTCTAGGAATTCGTGTTTAGTTTGCATACAATGTGAATGAATGCTTGAATCCTTTGCAAGACATTATTACGAGCCTTAACTCCAACAAAAATGTTTGGAATTTTGCAAAGCCAGGGTATTGAGATTTTCCATTTTCCATGGAGTTGAGTGGTATGCAGCGTTAGCACCCACCATGCCCTCTGTGCATGCATGAGTTACTCCGTGTCATCCTTCACACCGCAGTTAGTCTCTCAATGAAGCTACGGAGTGACAGGCACGTGCTAACGCCTTAGTAACATCGGAGGAGGCGGGGCCAGTCACAGTCCTGTGTTAATAATGAAAAGGTCACCCATGAGTGGCTGACTGGCTGCCACAGTTTATGACTTCGTGGGTGTATGAAAACACAACACAATGCTTCTCTTCATAGAGGGAGTCGTCTGACAGCTCCGTCGACCCATTCGCTGAAAATTAAGCAGTCTGTTAGGCCTCAATTTTCTGCTCTCATTTGATCTCGGTGAGTACACGGTTTCATGTCATGCTACAGGACGAAGAGGCACAGCCTTGAGATGAGCTGGAAATCCTTGTGAAGAAGGGGCTTCCAGCTCAGCTTTGAACACTCTACACAGCTTGTCCCCAGGTAAAGACCCCCAAGGACATGTAAGGTGGAAGGAAATGGGTACCAAAACAAGGTAAGTATTTCTAGCCAATCTAATGTAAACACAAAGAAAGATCCTGACAGTACCTGCCTCACCTACTTGTGCCCCGCTCACTCCTGGTTCTGCAGAGCCAGAAGTGAGGGTGGCACAAGTAGGTGAGGCAGTGACATGTTACCCTTCACAACTATGTGACTACAGGGCCATGCCACCCCCTGAGAAATTGTATTAATGACCCTAATTGGGTGTCTTGTTATCCTGCCAGCAAGTACTGTCAGGTGAGTTTTCATACTCTTGTCATGCAAGATGCCAGCACTGCCAGCTTTCTGCATATGATCAAATTGTTTATGTGACAGACTCATAGCGAGTGTATGTATATGTCCTGATGAAAGCCTAGGACCTCATGAAGGCCTGCGAATCGAGCCATTTACAACCAGAAAAATCTTTTGTGCACCTGGCCCTGAGTGCTTATTTGTTCTTATAGGTTATATTGGGCAAACCTGGTTTTAAAGCTGCTCCTATCTAGAAAATACAGGTTTGTTTGAAGAAATCTCTAGAAGCAGAGCCTAATGCCAAAGCTAGAGCTGCTTAGAACCTACTTCAACATACTGATACACCAGTGTTTAATTTGTGAAAGAATAAGTACTGGGTCCCAAAGTCTTGATCAGAGGCCAAAATTTAGTGCCACCGAATATTGGGGCATACAAAGGCTGCATTGTTTTGTTTCCATCTCATACTTCTTTAATCCACCACCAGACACTCTCTGTCCCTTTTTCCTCACTCTTGAATGTTCTTGCTTTCTCCCTTTGTTATGTTTTTCGTCCTTCTCTTCCTTCTTCTTTTTCATTGAGAATTTTATCTCTCTTGCTCTGGGTTAAATTGTGAAGAGGGAAAATAAGTGCTGCTCTCCAGAAAATGAGTATAAGTGTGCAAAGCACTGGCTCAAATGCTCAAATTAAGCACCGTGATACACTATTGAGTGCTTTGTTGAATTCAACCAGGACTTCTTGGTTCTCTTCTAGTGAGGGCATTTGCTACTGCGAAATGAAGAAGTGCATTATTGCAAGACACTGTAGAAAGTATTTTAGAACCTAGAAAGGTCCTTATCAGCTCATGCACCCTAAAAAATAAAAAGTAACTGGGGAACGCATTCCATAAGGTGCCCAGAGAGTGCAACAGTTGTGTATGTCTGCTTTCTGTTGACAATTGGTATTACGGAAGGAACCACAGACGCTTGTGTGCCCTCTTCTGAAATACGGATAGTACTGTTGCATATGTATTGCTGGTGCACATGTAACACCAGCACTATCCGGAAGGGGTTGTCCCACATTTGCATGGGACTTGGCTCCCTTCCAAATGAGGGAAACACTTTGCCTGTGCACTCGCGCCATATTATGGACACTGGCATAAAGGCAAATAGACCAACAGGAGGTGTACTGACTGTGCACTACACAGAGATGCACCCCCAAGGTGCTGTTTGCTTCTTTTGGGGGTGATGGGAGAGGGTCTCCAAGACCTCCCCCAGATATAATCCTGCAAGTGGGTGCAGTCACTCACTGCAACCAACTGTAGGACATTCTCTGTCCACTCTGAAAGTGCAGGCTGTGTGCCGCCTGCACTGTGAAAAGCAGACCAGCTGCTTGAAGCAGCTGTTTCACCTTTCACTAGTGCACTGCTGCCCAGGCGCTGTATCGCACACTGTGCCCCGGTGCTGCAAAGGCATGAACATTGTGTTATGTGCCACCAGGGAACTACTGCATTTCAGAAAGGCAGTGCAAACACTTCTGCTGCCCCTTCAGCAATACACAGAGATCTGATACACATAAGCATCTATCAGCAGCTCTATCCTTTACTAATTCACGGTATCCAGGTCAGCATTAGTTCGCTGCTGCCCCGGGGGCACTGCAGTATCAGTAGTACCCCCTACTGACCCTGATTGCACCTGCCGCACCTAGTTAAAGGTGCACAACAGAGCAAACAGGGACTTTGCGCCATCACTATAATACAGTCCTAGGCGTCAGTCATTCCAGGTGAACTCTCCTGCCAAGAAATATTTCTCTCGATGCTACTCAAAAGCTTTTCAGCAAGCAAGGGTGAGAGTGGATCATTTTTTTTTAAAAAAGCCAATGAGGCTCATCAAATCTCCTGAATATCCCATCCAACAGTGTCAATTTAGTGAAAATGTCATTTATCTGAAAGTTAGTCAAGCAATATACTACATATTTCAGGGTGTATACGTAAAAAGATACACAAGAAAAAACACTTTACTTTTTTAACAATTACCTACATCAAGCTATCGAGCTAATTTGATAAAGGAGATATTGCATAATGCTATTTTCCACCTGAAAAACACTGCAGAGACCACTGACCAAAGTGAAGTGTGAAGAAGTGTATAACAGCATCAGTTACCCATTTAATACACTAGGTACATGGCGAAGCTAGCCAGTGCTGGTCTCCATGCCTTAGGTGGCTTTCCCAATGACATAGAGCCGACAAGGAGGTCATTGGTTATTTCGTAAAACAAGGAGTCCCAGGGCCTTCATCAGGAGGACAGGGCAGCTAGCCCCATCCATTGCCCCAGCCAGCTCTTTCAAATATAGTACCAACACAACTATTAACCATCACACACCTTCAAGTGTGAGAATTCAGACTATTCATGGCCCCTGAAGATATAAGAGTGGCTTGGGTGGCACATATTAGTGATTGTTACTGTATATTAAATTAATAACAGCTGTTGTTGTGCTCATAACCAGATTTGGCAGACAGTACCACCATGTGGCAGACTGCTACCAGCGGCGGTGCTAAGAATTAAGTGCTGGTGCCAAACACCGGAAACCACTGGCTCAAATTAAGCACTGAAGGAGGTACCAGAGAGGAAGGGGTGGATGGACCCTCACAAGACCTTCCTCAGCTCCAATTTGTTTCTTTGCACACTAAAATAACCAAGCTTCTTCCTCTGAGAGGTCCCAACATTTTGCGTGGGTCACTAGGGCCTGTAGCAGTCTACCGGAATACCCTACTAGGAGCCAGGAGCAGAAAAGTCATGCACACCTACTCATCGATATGAGAGACAGTAAACACAGCTGTCCCACTGTTGGGTGTGCAATTCATGTCCATTGTGCTATTATGTAGTGCTGTCACCAATACACTTAAGTAGACCATTGCAATTATCACCCATTTAACCTCAGATGGAGCCATTTTTCTTAAAATTTGAGTCTGCACCCTGCAGTTTAAACATAAGCAGGAGGTCCTAACCCAACTGAGCTACCTTACTGTAGAAAATATGTATTATTTTACTCAACCTCCATGCAAAGAGTGTGAGCTTCAGTGTATTTTAGGAAAACGAAGAGTACAGCAAATGATAAGGGGACACAATGGGGGCAAGAGTTTATCCCGGGTCTTAGGGTTCCTTCTGTTATCTGGAAGATGTTTGCCAGTTCTAAAGGCACATGTAAAATTACAATGCGCCAGCAGGACCAAAGTTGAACAAGTAAAGGAGGGACAAATCATTTTGTTTAATAAGTGATGCCAGCATTTTGGCATGGGTACACCCTTATGTCAAGAAATACATACAAGATGTCAGTACCTGAATTTTGCCCATGCACTGTGGGTGATCCATATGTCAAAGATTACCCCCACTATGTCAAAGCCACCATTTTCTTATGATTTGCTTCACCTAACCAGATATTGCACCCCAATGTGCCCTTGTTGCTAAGTAATACTTCTAGTATGACGCTCCATTCTTTTGCCATAGATGTGACCCAGTACAGCAGGAATTACAACCAGTTTGTCAGGGACTACATTTTTCATTGGGTGCAATCCCTTGTGCAAGAATTACTTTCAATATGCCAAGATATCTTGGTTGTCCCCCTCAGTGATGGCTCATGGGAGGAAAAAGGGGTGGGGCAGAGCGGTGAGGGAAGGGACGACAAAAAAATATAATTTTTATTTTAAACGTGCCTTTCTTGCCACGTTGCTTCAATCAGCTCCTAGGTCCTCCACTGCAGGCACAGGCTTCCAGTCTGCACTGCGTCCAATCCTAATGCTGCTTTCATGCTGACGGCAGCATGAAAGCAGCGTTAGAATTTGACGGAGCGCCCAGCCAGGGAGCTCCAAGGCAGAGTGAGAGTCTCTACCTTCTGTCTCCAACTGGGCAACGCAGTGCTGGGTTGGAGAGAGCCTAGTGCGCATGTGTGTTTGGCCAGCCTCTGTCCCTGTCATTGCCCGTGGCCCTACACCTTTTACAAGAAAATGACAATAAATATAGTTTATTGTCATTTTCTTATAAAGGTTTTGCAGCTGCCGCTGCTGGCGGGGGGATGAAGGGGGGCCGGGTGACGCTTTTCCACCATAGCTGGGGAGCCACCCCTGGTCCCCATAAGCCAAGCATTATCTTGAGTATCCCATGACCAGCAGCAGAATCACAACCATGAACATGCTAACAAACACACTTTTACTCAAACTGTCTCCCCCACTACTCACTCTAACCCACACTATTTCACTTACTTATTCTGATACTCACTTCCACTCACTGTCGCTCACACACAAATGTATCCATACATTGTCACTCACAAACACACTTACACACACTCACTCACAGCTACTGGTGTGCAGGGCCTCTGATTTGAAATCCTTGGGTGCTCAGCTATGGTAAACAGGTTCCAGTAGGCTTCCCTGGCCTCTGGGCTCTGGTGCAGCCGCACTTGCTGCACCATTAATAGTGGTAGGCCTGACTTGCTCCGATTCCCTCTCCCAAGCTCTCCTTCATTCACTCATTCTAACTCACTCAAATTGCTTTACTCACTTCCTTGCCCTTGCTTTCATTTATTCATTCCCACCCTCATTCACTGATTCTCACGCTCTTTCACTGTAATTGATACTCTCAAACACACTAAATGAATACAAGTGCTCTCACTCAGTCTCATGCTCAATCTCTCTTTCATTCACAGCTGGGGCAGTGCTGAGGATCCTCCTCTGCTTCTCTGTATGGTTTCACATTGGTTTTGGGGTTGCCCCCTGACAGCCCCATTTTAAGGTATATACTATGCTGCCTGAGACATGCACAGTATGTCTGCTAAAAACATGGGTGCTGCTTCCGTGGGAGGATTGTAGTTTTACTACGCCCCTCATATGCACGATCCAGATAATAAATGCTGTGTTTTTAACAACACTTTGTAGATCATTGCACAGCCTTCTGAGCTCCCTTCTCATCCTCCACCTCCTATCATCAGAGGCTTGCAGCTAGGGCTAGAGAGCTGACCTGCACCCTGGCAGCGTTTATGAAAACAAGCAAGGTGTGCTTTCATGAACGCTGCTAAGTAAATAATCAGCAGTGCAGACAAAGTCTCACAGCATTATCTGACACCTCACAGATGAATTGGAACTGCTACTGGATGTTCTATATTTCTTGGTCACAAAACGATAGCTGAGAGTTGACTATACTGAAACTGCCTGATAAAAGAATTATAGGGCTTCACTATGAGCTTGGCAGTCCAAGATCCGCCAAAACCATGGTGGCGGTCGGACCGCCGCACTCCTGGGGGTCTGACTGCCAGATTACAACCACTAAGCGATTAAGATGCCAGGCGACTGCCACCACCGCCAGGGTCATGGATCCCGATGGGGTGGCAGTGGTCAGAGTTCAGCGCCACCATGCTGATTACGAGTCCTCATTCCACCGGCCTTTTCATGGCAACCTTTTCATTAGCACCACAAAAACAATATCAAAGTAAAAAAAGGTTTTAAACTTTGATTCACATTAAAAGACTTAAAAACAATATACATGCCATCAATATTTTGATCCATGACATGGCGGTGAGAAGGAGGAGCTAAGCTACATGCAACAGCAGTGCGGCAAGGAGAGGCCGCCCTAAAGAGACGCAGAGACTCAGAGATGTTGGGCAGGTGAACTGCCCTCCGTCGGTGCATTAGTTGTAGTGCCAGAGGCTGCCTCATAATGCCTGCTGCCTGAGGAGTCCATCAGCCATTGGCAGAATGGGTGAGAAGGTGTGCAGGTGTGCCAGTGAATCTGCAGTAAGACTGCAGAGAGTCTCTAGAGGCCTTTGGCCCATGGAGGCTCACGGAAGTGGCAGGGGTGCATGTGCTGTGATGCACATGGGAGCAGTCTTGCTTCTTCCTTGCCTCCTCTCTTTTGGCCATCTTGTTGCGCTATCCCAGTCTTTGACTGTTCTAAGGTCGAGCCCTCCCCTCACATCACGGAGGTGAGGTGAGTTGGGTTGGGGCATTGCTGTGGGGGGTTGGACTGGGTGATCATCAGTTGGTGCTAGACACTCTATGGCTGTTGGGGTACAGAGGACGGGCGTTGAGAAGTGGTTCAGGCTGAGGTTGCTGGAGCATCAGCAGGCGGCCCAGGTGTGACTTGTGGGTACAGTCTGGGTAAAGTTGGGCAAAATTGACAGCCTGGACACAGCAAATACGACATCTTATAACTGCGCCAGTAATTGGCATTGGCACAGGCTGCAGTATCAGCATCCGCATCTGCACTAATATGTTGTACTATTAATATCTGCATCAACTTTTGCATAGTACTTGCCAACTTACCCACCCATTTTGGCTGGTTAGTTCTATTTGCCTGTAGACGCCGAATTCCGGAGTCAGGGCCACCTTTTCTTTAGCTTTGCCTGTTTAAAATGACATTAAGGAGGCTGTTTTCTGGTCGTTTGATTGCTACATCCAGTTCCTCTAATAACCTTTTGAAATAAAAAAAATCCATTTGTCAAAAGAAGTCTCAGTTGTCTTATCTGAAGTCCTATCCTTCAATTTTGAGCTTTTTATCAATGTATGGTAACAAGGAAAAAAGAGACGATCACTGGTGTGGAACAAGTAGTCGATATGTTCTTAGACTCTTCACCTTCGCCTTGTGCTTTTTTATGTCAGGGAGCTAAAGTTAGCTAAAGTTATCTCTTCTCACCAAAGTTCATTCCACATTGTGGATCTCCTTGTCTAGCAGGGGCTCTAGCCAGGGAATTTGACCCACATAGTGTCTGCGAGATGGGTTCTGTGGAGGCATCAATATTGGGTCTTGCTTTCAAACAGCCGAAACCCACCCCGCATGTGGCTCACCTGGCACTTTGGGACCGGACTTGAGCCCTGCTCAGGTAGATACTTTGGACTATCACCTTGGACACAATGACTCTCCAGTTTTAATAAACAGATCTCATAAGTAATATTTTTCTGTGCCCAATCGTGAGGTGCACAGCGAAGACCCTGTTGTGGATCTCCTTAAGGAACCTGTTCAGTTGGAGGATTTTACCCTGCCAGTTGTAGGTGTCTTTAATGACAAGAATCGACTGAGGGAGGCATTTTTGAAATTGTTTTTTCAGAGGAGGGACGACTTGGGCCATGTCTCCCAATGCTTGCCCAGACGTTCATCTCAGTCTGATGTGTCCAGTAGCATACCTTCTTTGAGGGCCTCTTCACTGTCTAACAAATTCAGTGAATTGTGAACCATTTCTGTCCTCAAGGGTTTGTGCAGCCGTTTAATCTGGTAGGGGAAAAGGAAAATGGGGGAATCCCCTCTTCTGAAATTATGCTCTGTATTGAGAAAGTTTTGTCTTCTGTTTCATCTCTATTATAAAGATTGTTTTCTAATTCTGATCGTGTGTGGGATATGTTCTCTCCAATTCTTTTGAGGGTTCCGCACCTTACCTCCTTTAGTGTATGTCAAATACAGGGACAAAAGATAAAAGAGTTGAAATCACAGATTGAATTAATTAATAATATGGTTAATGTTGGCGTAAAATATATTGGTAAGGAGGTGGGTAAACCCTGCAGGCTTGGGAACCCTACCTGTATTGTAGCAAATGGAAAATCTAGGGTTATACCAGAGGAAGATAATGTGTATTCACTAAACTTTCTGCTTCTGGGGTGTAATGGAGGTGAACCGGAGGCCCAGTATATGGATAACACCTACCTGTTTTTCCAATATTTTACGAAGGGGTAACTCTTTGTGGTGGTGCCCCTCCCCCCCATGTTCGATCTTCTGCTGTTTTACCTATAATGCCCTCTAATGTGGCCCCACAGGGGGTGAGGGCCACCTCAGAGAGTTTCAGAGTAAAACCATGTAAGGAGAAAAAGAAAAAGAAATGTTGTATTCTGAAATGTAGATCTAAAGAATTAAGGTTAGCAAGTATCCCTGTTGAGTCCATTTAATATTTACATTAACCTCTCTTCTTCTTTTCCAAGTTTAAGAGTAACATTCAGCTCTAAGACTGTTGTAATGTTGATCTTAGAGAATGTGGATTTTTTTTTGGAAAAGATGAATTGTTGTCCTTTGGTTACAGCCTATTATAGAGTCTAATTGTGACAGTTTAACCTTGGATTCTCATGTCAACATACAGGCCCCGACACGGAGGTGGGGGTCTAAAAATATGAAGGACATCACCATTTCTGTAGGTAGATGTATGAGGAGAGCTATAGGTGTTGTGGAAATTGAAGATTTGAGTGTTTGGGAACCTGAGAAGGGAAATGAGTTATCTAATTGGAGTTGGGTAGTTGCCACATTGAACGGGGCTAGAAACACTGCAAAGCTTTGGTGTTGTGGAGGTAACCCTCGAGGTAAACTAGTATCCTGGAATATGGCAGGACTAGGTCAATCTAATCCAAAACTGAACTTTGTAGTGCTTTAAGCCATTAATTATTTGTCTGCAGGAAACACGGGTCTGCTCTGATTTCACATATGAGAATTATTTTGCTTTCTCTTGTATAGCAAAACCCTCTGTAAAAGGCCATGCCAGTGGAGGAATTACTACTGTACTTAGAAATAATATTAACTGGAATCCAAAGGTATTTGTTCATCCCTCAAATCATTTCCTCTAGTTAAAATTAGTGACGCCCAATGAGAATATATATCCCCTTGGTAAGTCTCAGGACACTTAAGTTAACTCCATGTTGTCTTTCATTCGTACTATCAGTCTTCTGGAGAAATGTCCCTTGGTTACAGTTTTAGGGGACGTTAATGCTAAAGTATCAAACTCAGCCTGCATGACCTTTTGGTAATACCACACTGGATGCGGTGTGGTGTATCCCTGAGGCAGTTTTGCCAGAAAAAGCCATATTAGAGAGGCAGGCTTAAGTTTCCTGTAAAGTCTGAGAATATATGATTTTTTTTCTTAAATAGCAGATTCCCCAAACACTCTCCTGCTTCCTACACTTTTGATTCCCCTCGTGGTCAATCATTATTAGATTGTATAGTAGTGTTCCATCAAATGTATAGTATTTTTCTACAATTAGAGATCTTGGGCACTGACTTAAGTGATCGTAGTATTCTTTCTATGTCCATTGATCTAGAGCTTAAGGCTCTTGACTCCTGGAAGGACAATGTGGTCTATAATAAATCTAATGGGCGCATCTTTTGGACATGTGATAATATAAAGAATTTGGGCCATAGTATTCAAATAGCAAGTTTGGGCCCTCCAGATGTGTCACTAGACGATACTATCTCCTGGTTCGAAAAACAGCTGACATTCTTTTGAAAGTTTGGGAGCAAAGATAGAGGTAAAATACCTAAATCACCCATTAAGATCTCTTGGCTGTAACAAAAGGTGTATCGTCAAATAAGTTCCCTCATTAGGAAGCAATTTAAATTCTATTTGATTACGAAGCAGAGGGAAATTAAGCATCTTCAGCACAAAAGAACAAGATTGAAGGTGGTAGAACGGAAAAAGGAGAAGGATTGGAAATGGATCAATTTGAGTGAAGCTACCACCTCATATAATCCTCTTAAGTATTGGGCTTTAATAGGCCCCTTGCTCGCTGCACCACTGGATTCCAGCAAGCCCAATATTGCGATTCTTGTGTTACAGCCCAGGCTATCCCAATATCGGACGATGTGTGGACACAGTACATTTTCCAACTATATGCTTGTAATTTAAGTAATAGTGACCAATTTGCACTTAGGCCCACATTATGACCCTGGCGGTCGGTGATAAAGTGGTGGAAATTCCGCCAACAGGCTGGCAGTAACTACTGCCAAATTATGACCATGGCGGAAAGATCTCTGAAAGACAGCCAATCTACCACACCGACCACCAGGGCGGAAACAACAGCCACCACAGTGGTAGCCGCCTATAGACAGGTGTAAGTCAATGTTCTGCCCACCTTATTAAGACCCTGCAAACTGCCACCTTTTCCTGGGTGGTACCAGCAACATTGCCAGAAGTGAAAGTACTCACCATTGGAGACACAGGGAACAACCACGCCACCATGGAACCAGAACTGCATGTTTTTCCGATGATATTCTACGTTCTGCTCCACCACGAACACCAACGCCAGAGAAGACGACAACCGTGAGTACAGTCACCTACCACACAAGGGAGGGGAGGAAAAAGAGAGTTAGGCACACATGCACAACACTCCCCCCCCACACACCATACAGACAACCAGATGCACTACAAAAACAATTTGACCCAGTAACTCTGCTGAATAATGCAAGGACAAAACGATTTCACCAAAGTGTTTGTAATAAGATCAACACCGTAGAAATATTGACTTAGGCAAGATAATAGATATGTATATATTTACAGAAAAAGGGACAGAGCCCAGTCCTCAATTTCTTTGGGCCACATGGCCACAGGCTAAAGTCCAAGGCCACACTTGTCACCTGCTTCAACATGGAGAGAACACTGCAGGGGCATCAGTTGGTAAACAGGCAGGCACCTCAGGGGAACGGGGGACGGGGGCACCTCAGCCGGGAGATGAAACAAGACCACTGGTTCTGGAGGGGGCAACATGCCCTGTGCTTGGTCCTGGGGAGTGCAAGGCCACAGTCTCTCAAGTGGGTGTCTTGGCCACAGGTTCTGGAAGGGGCAAAATGCCCTGTGCTTGATCCTGGGGAGTGATGGGCCACAGTCTCTCAAGTGGGTGTCTTACCCACAGGTTCTGGAGGGGGCAACATGCCCTGTGCTTGATGCTGGGGAGTGTTGGGCCACAGTCTCTCATGTAGGTGTCTTGCCCACTGGTTCTGGAGGGGGCAACATGCCCTGTGCCTGATCCTGGGGAGTGATGGGCCACAGTCTCTCATGTGGGTGTTTTACCCACTGGTTCTGGAGGGGGCAGGCCGCACAGCAGCCCATGGAGGCAGGATTACATAGTGTCCGCCGGTGGTGACGGCTGCACAGTGGTGGTGCTACTGGTGGGGGGAGGCTCCTTCACCTGCCCTGCACCCTCGGATGGATGCACAGTGGTGGTGCTGCTGGTGGGGGGAGGCTCCTGCACATCCCCTGCACCCTCGGATGGATGCACAACCATCACAGTTCCTGGTCCAGGCTCCTTGCCCTTCCTGCCTGCTGGTACAGGCTCCTTGCTATTCCAGCCTTCTGGTGCAGACTCCTTGTTCTTGCTAACTGCTGGTGCAGGATCCTTGCTATTCCTGCCTGCTGGTGCAGACTCCATGTTCTTCCTGCCTGCTGGTGCAGCCTCCTTGGCCTTTTGGCTGGCAGGTGCAGGCTCCTTGGCCTTTCGGATGGCAGGTGCAGGCTCCTTGCCCTTCTTGCCTGCTGGGGTAGGCTCCTTCCCCTTTGGGCTGGCTGGTGCAGGCTCCTTCCCCTTCAGTACATGTGGCCCGGATCCCTTTTCACAAGTGGGTGCGGTTAGGACTGGGCCCGTGGACTGTGTGGCTGAGGTGCTTGGCTGGTTTCGTGATACCCTGATCATTCGTGCAGGACACGGGGGAGGGGTAGGGAAGAGTTCAATGGTGGATAGGAACAGTTTTTTGGGGACATTGGGGTGGGACGAGGGAGAAGGAATGGGAGTGGAGGATGAGGGAGTGGTTGTTCGAGGTGTCTGTCTGCTGCTTTTGGATGCAGGTACATGGGCTGTATGCTGTTGTGAGGTGGATGGCTGTTGGGTGTCTGAGTGTTTGCGTTTGTGTACTGGCTGTTGTGGAGGTGTCTGCCAGTGAGGTGTGTGTCCTGCTTGGTGTGGTGATGATGCTGGTAGTGGATGATGATGTAGTGCATGCAAGTGTGAGTGTAGACGTGGCTGGGAGGGAGGTGGTGGAGGGGGAGGAGGGGGAGGCAGTGGAAATAGTGGATGTTGTTGTGTCTGCAACTGGATGGTGTTTGTGTGAGTGCCTGAGGAATGAAGTGTGGTGCTTGTGTTTGCCAGTGACACTTTTGGGTGTTGTGTGCATGCTCATCTGTATGTGTTGCTGGGATAGGTTGGTGTTGAGGGGATTGGGACTGGGCAGTGGAAGTTGGAGGGGTACGGTAGAAACAGGGACAATGGCTGCCATCAGAGAGGAGACCAGAGCCTGAATCGATCTCCGTTGGCCCGCCAATCCAGTGTGAATGCCTTCCAGGAAATGGTTGACTGCCCTACAGAGATGGATCTCAGGAGGTCAATAGCCTCCTCACTCAGGGCAGCAGGGCTAACTGGGGCAGGGCGTGAGGTGCCTGGGGCAAAGGAGATGCCCACCCTCCTGGGTGAGCGGGCACAGTCAACTCGATGAGGGGCTGCTGGGAGGGCGGTGCTGGTACAGGGGTGGCGGCTGGACATGTAGCTGGGGTGGTCACAGAAGTGTTCGCCACCACCAGGGAGCTTCCATCAGAGGAGGTATCTGTGTCTGAACTGTCCCCTCCTGTCTCTGCCATGGTGCTCCCCTCGCCCTCTGTCTCACTGATGCCCTCACCGTCGATGGTCTCTGCCTCCTGGGTCCTATGGGAATGCAGCTCCCTCCATTGCCAGTGCCTCTGCTCCTCCACCAGATGATGCTAATGCACATAAGGACATGATGACAAAACAAAAAAGGGGGGGAAGAGACAAAAGTTACACTGGGTCAGTGGCTGCACCACCACCACTGTTGGCGTACACAGCACCCTCACACACAGGGAACCGGCCTACACAATATTCATTGCACTACCAGAGAAACAGCTTTCCATCAAGGCATGGTGAGGGGCACACACCGCCAAATTCAGCACACCTGGGACCCACGCAGCCCTGACCACCAGTGGATGCCTACGAGCTAGGTAGCAAGATTATCCCTTGAGAACCCTAGCCAGCAGGGGACCTACACTGCAATGTTAGGCCTGGCCTAGGGGCACCTACTGACACACATCGCCCACCCAGATACCACCCTACCATGCTTAAGTTGTAATGATGGGCACAGTACTCACCCCCTAGTGGCTGCTGTGTTGCCCTCAAGTGCCCATCCAGCTCTAGATAGGCCACCACCAGTATGCGGGCTATCAGGGGGTCAGGGTTCGACGGGCAACCCTTCCTCGTTGGTAGGCCTCCGCCGTCTTCCGTGCCCAATGTCTCAGGTCCTCCCACCATTTGTGACAGTAGGTGCTCCACCCTGCCATAGACCCCTAGGGTCCACACGTCCTTGGCGATGGCACGCCATATACCCTTCTTTTCATGGGCGCTGACCTGCAGAGGCAATACAGACAGGAAAATAGAATTAGACAAACAGTCCTGCCTGTTACACATATGGCCCACCATACCCCTTCCCATCACCATTTACACACACATGGCCCTGCGCCACCAAGAGGACATCCACCCACCCCCCCTTACACGAGGACTTCACACACACAACTTCATGCATTCATGCAACATGCATCGTGCTCACAGTGTACTCACCTGTTGGTCTGGAGGCCCACACAGGAGTCCGTACTGGGGTAGGACCCCATCCACCAGTCTCTCCAACTCCTCCGATGTGAAGGCTGGTGCCCTTTGCCCAGTCACACGGGCCGTGGTAGGTTCCAGACACAGGTCACTGCAGCACATGCAGTGTAGGTCCTCTCCTATGCAAGGTCAGGTAGCAAGTGAGGACTCAGATAGAAAATGACAGTCACGTCCGCGGCGGTGCATGCCGTCACCACCGGCGTAGATCACCATTGTCCACTGTGCCCCATAGGGCCCAATGTTAGCCAATGAAGAGTTGCACTGCGGTTCCCGACAGCCACCCGCAACGGCGCACAACTTCAGCGGAATCACCTCACTTCCACCTGTCCCTCCACACAGGAAAGGCGGATGCCATTTTGGCAGGGGGCCGGACCTGGAATAATGCGGCATCACAGGAGATAATAGCACATACTGGACAAATCACAGTGACCCATTACATGTTTACAGGATGCAAAGTACTGTTGTAACTCCATTGTTCAGTTTGTGACCGGCTCCTCACTCTTTTGTCCCTTAGATTCCTACCACTGCAGATGAATAGAAGATTCATCCCCATGTACAGACCCCTGGTGGACTTGGCAACACTGGAGGACAGGCACATTATCCTCACCTATAGACTTGACAGGGCCACAATCACAGAGCTGTGTGCCCAGTTGGAGCCTGACCAGATATCTGCATTCTATCACCCCACTAGGATCCCCCCTCTTGTGCAAGTGCTATCTGTACTCCATTTCCTGGTAACTGGTTCTTTCCAAGTGACAGTGGGCTTGCAGCAGGAATGTCACAGCTGATGTTCTCAATAGTGCTGACAAGAGTGTTGTCTGCCCTGATAAAACACATGCTCAGCTACATTGTTTTCCCCCAGGTTGAAGATTTGGCCACAAAGAAGGCTGCAATGGGACATATCCCCAACATCATTGCGGCGATTGATGGAACACATATTGCATTCCACCCCCCCCCCAGCAGAATGAACAGGTGTTCAGGAATCGTCAGAGTTTCACTCCATGAATGTTCAGATGGTGTGCTTGGAGGACACGTGCATCATCCATGTCAATGCTAAGTATCCAGGGTTGGTGCATGATGCCTTTGTCCTGAGGAATAACAGCATCCCAAACGTGATGGGCCAACTACAGAGGCACAGGGTGTGGTTAATAGGTGAGCCCTGGTTTCCACCCAGTATATGTTGGTATATGGGTATGGCGTGGGCCATATAGGATAGTGTGTGGCTAAATGTTGTGCCTCAATATTTGCAGGTGACTCTGGTTACCCAAACCTATCATGGCTGCTGACCCATGTGTGGAATGCCAGGACAAGGGCAGAAAAACGTTATAATGAGGCACATGGGCGAACGAGAAGGATCATTGAAAGGACTTTTGGCCTCCTGAAGGCCAGGTTCCGGTGCCTCCATATAACAGGTGGATCCCTGTGCTACTTACCAAAGAAGGTCTGCCAGATAGTGGTGGTATGCTGCATGTTGCATAACCTGACCCTCAGATGCCATGTCCCATTCCTGCAGGAGGAGGAGGCTGGAGATGCCCGTGTGACAACAGTAGACCCTGTGGACAGTGAGGATGAGGAGGCAGAGGATGAGGATGAGGACAACAGAACATATGTGATTCGACAATACTTCCAATGACACACAGGTAGGACAGTGTAACTTCACATTTCAATGGCTTTTGTTTTAATTTGTGTGGCAATGGCATGCTGATATTTTCAACTTCTAGTCCCACTTACTGTTCCCTCTGGCAGTTCATTTTGCAGATGTTGGTGACCTGACATATAGTCCTGGTGTGATCACTACAGCCAGCTACAAGCCATTAATCTATGCTCATTCTCTGTACAGTTGATTTGCAATGTTTGTACCTGTTACAATGAATACATATTTGATATACATGACATACTCCAAAATGGTTTGTTTTCAAAGGGAGTTTCTTGAAGTGCTAATATATAGAGGGGCAAGTGCAATGGGATGGGGTGATGATGGAGGAAAGTCCAGGGTATTGTTCCAGTCTGTTTGTAGCACACGTGCATTGTCCAAGGAGACATAGGAAGGGGAGCAATGGCAGTTCAAGGTGGAGAGGGTGACTGAGTGGGACACAAGGGTGACAATCAGGAGAGTCTTATTTCCTGGCGGGGTCTTGGCAAGTGTCTCTGGCTTCTGTCTGGATCACAGGGAATGTTTGCGGGGTGGTTCACCTTCTGCAGGGGGAGGGGTACTGGTGGCCTGTGAGTCCTGTGGTGGGGCCGCCTGGCCACTAGAGGCAGCGGAGGTGGAAGGCTGTTCAGATGTCTGGCTAGTGGCAGGGGCCGACTGGTGTGAGACTGCCTCCCTCATAATGTTGGCCATGTCTGCCAGCACCCCTGCTATGGAGATCAGGGTGTTGTTGATGACATGCAAGTCCTCCCTGATTTCCTGGTACTGTCCCTCCTGCAGCTGGCTGTTCTGCACATTGTCCAGGATCTGGCCCAGCGTGTCCTGGGAATGTTGATAGGCTCCCAGGATCTCAGAGAGCACCTCCTGGACATTCGAATCCCTGCTCCTGTCCTCCCCCGGCACAAAGCAATCCTCCAGGGTTTCCCTGTTGGCCTGTGCCTCTGTCCCCTGAACTGTGTGACCACTGACCCCAGGTCCCTGATTGTCTTGGGGGCGCGGGTGTGGCCTGGGGTCCCTGTACAGGTGGACACACTGCTGATTGACGTGTCCTGGGGACAGAGCTTTGGGTACGCTGGGTGGGTGCTGTGGTGTTGTTTCCTGATGGGGGAGGCTCTGTGGTGGTGTGTGACTGGGCCTGGGTAACCGGCTATCCAGTGGTCTCTGACTGGCCAGGTAGGTCATCCAGATCCTGAAGACCAGAGTTGCTATCATCACTGTGGGCATCTTTACTTGGGGGACTGGATAGTGCTGGCACCTCCTCTCCACTGACATTGGCTGGGGTACCTTTGGGGATGTAAATGATGTGTTATGGTTTCTGTGTCTAACATATTGTCCATCTGTGGCTTCCCCTCTTTGGTTGGATTTGCCCAGCCTGCTTTCACGTGTGTGTGTGTTAGTGTATGGTGGGATAGTTAATTCTCTATAGTGTGCATGCTTTAGTGATGAGTGCCCATGCAGGGCTGTGAGTGGTGTCATGCATTGGGACAGCATGTAGAGCTTGGCATTGGGATGAGTGAGATGTGATGGTGGGGTGTGTGGGAAGTAGTGGGGTGATGGAGTGACGGTGAGGGTATGGGTAAGGGTATGTAATGGCATGAAGGTAGGGGGTGATAGTAGTAGAGAGTTGACTTACCAGAGTCCAGTCCTCCTCCGACTCCGGACAGGCCTTCAGGATGCAGTATGGCCAAGACTTGCTCCTTCCATGCTGTGCGGTGTGGGGGAGGAGATGGGGGTCCACCGCCAGTCCTCTGGATAGCTGGTGTCTTGCTGCAATGGAACGTACCTTCCCCCGTAGTTCGTTCCACCTCTTCCTGATGTCATCCCTAATTCTTGGGCGCTGTCCCACGGCATTGACCCAGTCCGTGATTCTCCACCATAGCTCCATCTTCCTAGCTATAGATATCTGCTGCACCTGTGCTCCAAATAGCCATGGCTCTACCCTAACAATTTCCTCCACCATGACTCTTAGCTCCTCCTCTGTGAAACAGGGGTGTCTTTGTGGTGCTATGGGTGTTGAGTGATGTGTGTTGATGAGGGTGTGTTGGGTAATGTGTTGGGGTGTGTGATGTGGAGTGCGTGAGTGGTATATAGGTGTGAGTAGTGTGTGGCTCTAGTTGTGTCAGTGGTCTTGGTGTCTCTCTGCTGGCAATGGTTTGTATTTGTAAAGGGTTGTGGGTAATGTGGGTGTGTGTTTTATAGTGGTATGGGTGTGTGGGTGTGGTGTGTGTATGGGTGTCAGGTGTGTGTTGTTTGAATTGTCCAATGTGGTGTTGTTTTGTCTGTGGGTTTCCATTGTGAGCGCGGCAGTATGTACTGCCAATGGTTTACCGCCGTTGAATGTCCGTCATGGTGATTCGTTGGTCATAATGTGGTGGGCGTAGTTCTGTTGGTGTAATGGTGTGGTTTTGGGACCGCCAGTTTATCACCGACCTTTGGTCTGGCAGATTTGTGTATGCGGCTGAATACTGACGGATTGGAGTGTGTGTGTCATAATATGGTGAACAGATATCTGCGGCGGCTGCAGTAAGTTGGCGGCCATCAGCGGGGCGGTAAGTGGGATTTAAGGGCCTTAGTGTTGAAGTAGATTCTATGGAATCATATGGTCCGCAATCTTGAAGGGAGATTGAGGGATTTATTAAAGGTTCAAGCACTTCAGTTTCTAAGGGCCCGGATGAACTCCCAATAGCTCTTATTAAACAGGAGGCTTCCTTATGGGCTACTTCTTAAGCCCACTGCTCCAGTACTGATATCTGTCTGGTGAAATTCCAACTTCCTGGAAAGGAAGTATTATTGTACCCTTATATAAAAAGGATTGCAGGTCTCTCCTGCCGTTTATAGACAAATCGCCTTTCTTGACGCAACACGCAAATTATTTGCCAAGAGTTTGTTACTTCATCTTCAAGAATGGGCATTTGCCAGTAAACATATACCTACTGAGCAGGTGGGTTTTGGTAAGAACTGCGGAACTCTTGATAACATTATGGCTCTTCAAACCTTAATAGAAAAGAATCTCATGGCTAGGGGCATGCCCATGTATTCCGCTTTCATTGATTTCCCCACAGTGTTCGACACGGTTGACCTTGGACGCTGTGGTCAAAATTGTTAGCATTAGGAATTCCTGTTAATCTTTTGAGGCTAATTATCACCCTGCACTCCTCTACCTGGACTCAGGTTTTAACAGGAGGGAAGCATGGATGTCAAGTGGAGTGGAGACGCACAATGGCTTAAAGCAGGGGTGCCTCCTTGCATCCCTTCTCTTTTCGCTTTATACTTATGTCCTGCCTTACAGAGTTGGTCTCGTAAGAGGGGGAGCTACCTAAACCTGTTTTAATGAAAGTTAGTTGCCTACTTTACTCAGACCATGTGATTTTGCTGAATCTTACCCCAATAGGCCTTCAAAGATGTCTCTGTGCGTTGTAGAAATATGCGGAAGAACATGTTCTAAAAATAAACATATTCAAGAGTAAAGTTATGATTTTTAGAACAAAGAGGTGCAGAATTAGGCAAAATAGTAATTGCTCTCTGTGGAGTGCCAAGATAGAAGTAGTGCAGTTTTATTACTTGGGTAGAATCTTTTCAAGTAACTGCCTAAATAAAGATCATATACACCATAGTAAAAGTAAGGTGTTGTCCCAGGCCTCTGATATTCACAGATTGTATAAGTGTTGTTGGCAAAAGCGTTTTGCAGATATCCTATTGGTTTACAAGATAATACGTACGCTCAAAGTGAGTTATGCCTGTAAAGTGATGGGTGAGGGCACAGGTCTTTTTCTAAGAAAGTAGTGGAGCACACATGGCGCTAAATTTGTAATCTGAATTCTTTGGCTTTTTCACCTGCTTTTTGGCTTGAATTTGGGTTACCCTCCACTTTTGTGCTTGCTATGGCAGCTGTCCAGATGTAGGGGAACAGTGTGCTGGGTAGTGAAACGGGACCATTCGAGCAGCACTAAAGCATGAAATCTTCGGGGCGGGGCCAGACAAGATGGCAGGCTACATGTGCATTTTACAGCTCCCAAACCTCAGCTATAAATCCTGCCAAAATCCTTTCAGTTCTTAGCCATCTAACATCCCTCTGTGCTTCCCTGTGCCCTACTAAGAAAGGGGGATCTTATTTCTCCAGTAGACGGCTCTGCGCCACCAATGGACCAATCAGTACTTCCGAGGCCTGAGTGCTGCTGTGACTGGCAGATGGCTACGCTGCTTGCACCTGGGGACTGACAGCCAACAAATGTAAAACAATACCCTTGCTCTATGTCAGCAGTCTCAATCTGTATCCTACCTTGGTGGGCTCTGTTGCCCGCTGGGCTTGAAGAGTTGCTAAAGAGCCTTGTGATCGTGTCCAGTGCTGACAGAGACAGTGAACAGAGCAACCCATGGCCCGCTGTTGTGAATCGGCCGGAGCTTCTAATGCTTGGGCCCTGGGGCTTTCCGCCTTGGACTTGCAGTGGGGAGAGCGGAACTGCAGCTGGAGCTGGGGCAGGGCCTTGTAGGTGGGGCTCCCCCTGCCGTTCAGAATCTCTGGGCTCGACCGGGCTGCTCCTTCTCTGCACTGGAAATATCACCTGCCCCACGAGGTAACAACACTGTGGTGGCTTGAGTGAAAGCCCGGCCGGGGTTTTATAGACTGAGTCCAAAGCTTGTATGGCTGGGCCTGCAGCCTGGGCTGCCAAACCGTGGCAGGGGCTACGAGGTAATACACAGCGGCCAGCCTAGAACTTTTTTGAACTTGTGCCCTTAGTCCCTCCTGCTGCCATATCAGACTGAAAAGAGCTGTGCCCTCTGGATTGACCCCTAAATTGTAGTGCAAGTTTAGCCAAACATGATTGCACTACTACTCCTCATCTATAATAAAGGTCCAGCTGACCAGTGGGCATGGCTTGGCCGCTGTGAGGTTCCATTCTGGCACTGCTATTGCGAGTGACATATCCTAGGGCAAAGGTAGGATCCTTCAAAGTTCAGCACCCTATGCCTTCCTACTAAGGCCTGGTGGCTGTAGTTGTGATACCTCCCCTATCTTCTCCCCCTTACGGGACACACCTACAGTAGTGGTGATACCTCCCCTATCTTCTCCCCCTTACGGGACACACCTACAGTGCAACAGACTAGTATCAGTCAACCAATACCCATAGTCTAGCAACTACTTGTTGTGGATCCAGGGGGACCTGTCTGATAACACTACGTTTGGGGGTAGTGTAGATGGGGATCTCTTTAATAGCTGGACGGCCTCCCCTCTTCACATTTGGTTGCCTCTGCTATCATTACTATTAATCCGGATTTGCACTGTACCTCCTTGTGTGGCACCCTCAACGGAAGACTCTGTTCTGACAGTCTTGATCAATCTAGCACTAAAATAGGGTGCCAACATCTGGCCCTCGTTACCGTCACAGCAAACTCCCAACCTAGCGGTACCAGGTGAACAACCCAATACCAGTCATCATAGTGAAAGATAAGAGTTTGAACTCAGTTTAGCCAAACAAGATAATCAACTATACCCACTTGGTGCTGCCCCTGCCCACCCGGAGAAAGGGGAGTGAATGTGGCGCCGGACCACCTGGAGGGGAGGGTTGGCCCTTGATTCTCCTTTGTTGGCAGCCTTAATGGTGGCAGTTCAGGTCCCTATAACCAAAGTTGTCAATAGGATAGAGGCAGTGGCGGTAGATGTTACCTTACTATGAGCTGATCTGTGCAAGATGTCAGAAAGAGAGACTGATACGGAACAAAATGTTGCAGTACTTCAGCGGGAGATCCACTGTTTTGGACATACAAAAAGTAACACTCCACTTGGATGATAACCTTGAAGACTCTGAGGGCTGGTCTAGAAGAAATAACCTCTGTTTTGTGGGATTCCCAGAAAAGGTGGTGAGGTCTTCCGCTGAACATTTTCTGAAAGAGTAGATCGAAATGACCCTTAAACCAAAAAGGCTTTCAAACGTTTTCACAATCGAAATAGCCTGTAGAGCATTGGCACCCCTGCTGAAGCTGGGAGCGCCTCCAAGAGTTATTATTGCCAAATGTTTCAACTTCCGAGACTGCAATGCTATACTGCAGTGTACCAGGTCATGGAGCCTCCGTCATATCAGGGTACACATATCTCAATCTTTCCAGATGACATCTAGTGGGTACAAGAACAGAGGAAAACTTTTATGGCAGTTAAAAAGAGACAAAAAGGATACAACTTGAGATATAGCCTCCTCTTCCTGGCGAAACTCTGGATCCAATATAGAGGATTTGCCTTGTTCTTTTACAAAAAAAGATCAGAGGGTGGACGGAATGGTGAACAATGGCAACATTCACCCCAGTCACAAAGATCTGGATTTAATCCATTGTTTTTTTCGCCCACCCACATCCCAGTTTTGACCCAGCCATATGCAAATCAGTCTTGACCATGTTCCCCATGGGAACAGTCCAGCTTAAAATACTAAGCCAGGTCCTCCCTGGACCGGAAACAAGCATCCTGGGACTGGTTTCAGGGTATCACCCTTCATCAGCCAGGCTAGCTTGAAACCAGTGGTGCAGTGAGCACAGGACCCAGATCTGTGACTGAGGGTGAGTGTTTGGAAAGTTTCAACACTCCATCCATCATTTTATTTTGTGTTACGACGTTGCCTTTTTCTTTTACACTCCAGCTGAAGCAAACAATTGGTTAGACACTCTGCCTCAGAACTCCAGCAGATCCTTTGTTTGCAAACCCCTCAGCAACAAAGAAAGTCTCTGTGATCAGGTCGACATAGGAAGAGGAGAAAGGTAAGTGGGGACACCACCTTTCAGGTGGATAGGATCATCATCGGCGCAGATGGAATGCTGCCGGCGGTGGATTCAACGCTGGATTCCAGAGACTTGCTCCAGGCTAACTGTTCCATCCTGGGAACAGCTAGAGAGGACTCTAAGACAGAATAAAGTGTGGTAACAATTTGCGGTCCCGAGTGTTTTGTCCTGCTGCACCCAGGCCTCTTTGGAATACATTCTGACACTGTTGTTTTGGTGGTGATGGTCGCTTCACCCTTCCGGGAGAGCTTTAATGTAGATAATGCAAATTAAGTTATCCAATACCAGCATTCTTAAGATGGCTTATATGCATATATACTGCGTCCCCATGCTTAGCTGCAGATGTAATTATGGCAGGGGACTACAATTGTGTCCTGGATGGGGACAAAGACTAACTCCCACCCCGCTGACACACAAAACCACACATGACAGTGACATTAAGAAATTTAATTAGAGAATTGCACCTAAGCGACATGTAGCAGACCAGACATCCGATGCACAAAAATGCCCCTGTTACACACCAGACTAACCGATCCAAGATACGGCTGTGGTGTCTTCACCTAGAGGCCCTCACGACCCTCCCTTTGCTGTAACAGTCCAGGGCATGTTAACACATTGGGCCTGATTACAACTTTGGCGGAGGGGGTTAATCTGTCCCAAATGTGATGGATATCCCGCTCACCGTATTACGAGTCCATTATATCCTATGGAACTCGTAATACTGTGGGTGGGATATCTGTCACATTTGGGACGGATTAACTCCCTCCGCCAAAGTTGTAATCAGACCCATTATTTCTGTGAGAATTAGGGCTCTTTGAGGAGCCGGGCTGTGGACAGGGAGGTGATGAAGGTTGTGCTACAAGGTGTTTGCCTCAAAACATCTTATGGGGTTAGACAACAAGTAGAATGGGATATAAAAATCATGAACAGACTGTGGAGGACATTGAGAAACAGCTACCTGCCCACCCTGAATGCACACAGGCCTGGCGAGATGCGCACTCACAGCTCCTAAATGATTAGCACTGGCTAGAAAAATATAGCTTTACAGCTTACCGTCAAAGGATTCACGCCAAAAGAGACAAAACAGGTGCAATGCTAGCCCGTCTGGTTAGACAGGAGAATTCTAGGGCTCCTATCCTTAATCTACATAATGATGCTGGACAGCTAGTCCACACCCAACATGCCATAAATGGAGTATTCCACTCCCACTTATGTATGGTTTATGCTAGTTGGCGAGGTTCCTAATCGAACAACATTGTAGAATTCTTCTTGAACACTGACCTCCCCAATCTTCCCCCTGATACTGGCCAGACTTTAGATGACCCCATCACTCATGAGAAAATCCTTGCAGTCATTCAATCATTAAAAACTGTGAAAACCCCTGGGAACGATGGTCTCCCAACATAATTTTATTGTAAATATGCAGACTTGCAGTTGGACAAACTACTGGATATCTACGAGGATGCCCTACAGTCTGGTAGACTCCCACCTTTGCTACAGGAACTCTGATTGTCATGATACAAAAAACAGTCAAAGACCCCCACTCTGGCTTCTGCGTACCGGCCTATTTCTCTCCTTAATATTGATGTTAAGATACGTGGGGCCAGATGTATCAAACCTTTTTGCATTCACAAACGGTGCGAATCTCAAAATTCATCCGTTTGCAAATGCAAAAATGCCTTTCACGATGTATGAAAGGCATTCACAGTGCAAATATAAGGAATCGCTAAAATAGTGATTCCTTGCAACTGCAACATGAATTTGCGTGTCGCAATCTGCGTATCGCAAATAGCAACATGATATAGCGAATCGCTATCTGCGTAACGCAAATTGCAACCTGGATTAGTGAATCGCAGATAGCGATCCACAAAAACATGTCGCTATTTGCGATACACAGATTGCGACACACAAATTCTGTTTCACAATGCTATGCATTAAAAATTCGCAAATAGCGAATATTCGCAAAATGGCCTTTTGCACATGCAATTTGCCACGAATTGAAATCAGGTGGTAACCAGGTGCAACCTATATAAAGAGGCCCAGAATGAGTCAGCCTCTTTTCCATGATGGCTGCACTCTACATGATGGCGAGGAGGATGAGGAACCTGGCAGGTTTGAGGAGAGGGAGTAGGAGACAGGAGCGCATTTTTAGAGTGCGCATAACTCTTTTTGACAAGACAGAGGAGGAGATATATGAGAAGTACAGGTTAAGCTCTGCCATAATACTTGACCTGATAGCTGATCTACAACCCGTATTGCAGCGCACTACACACAGGACCAATTGTATACCTGCCCATGTGCAGGTATTATCCTCCCTGCACCAATTAGCCTCAGCGAGCTACCAAGGGGTTATAGCAGCAGCTCGAGGGGTCTCACAGAGTGCCCTCTCACGATTTTTCAATGCATATCTCAATGCCATGCTGAGCACAATTCAACAGCACATAAGATTCCCCAACACCCCACAGGAATTACAGCAGACAAAAATCTATTTCTACCAGATTGCCTAATTCCCACATGTCAGAGGTGCCATCGATGGAACACATGTACCTATCTGTCCACCATCGACCACAGAGTATGTTTATCGGTACCGTAAAAATTCATAATCCATTTACATAAAAGCAATTAGCAATGCCTCCAACATTATAACCGATCTTGTGGCCAGATATCCAGGTAGAATACCTGACTCCTACATCTTTTGCCACAGTGGAATTTACACAAGACTACTAGCTGGGGATTTTGGTGAAAGATATCTACTGGGTAATGTAATAGTTGACAATGTTGCATTGATGTAAACGTGATGTAAGATGTGACAAGTACTCATTTTACTCTCATTTCAGTCTAGGAGACAGTGCCTAAGCAGTTGCCCTACCTGAGTCCTGCAACGCCAGCCAAGATAAGGTACAATGCTGCTCACAGGACAACCGGCAGTGCTATGGAGAGGACCTTCGGACTGCTGAAGAGCCGCTTCAGGTGCATCCACAAGAGTGGTGGTGCACTACAAAACAGCCCTGAAACAACCTGCAAAATCGTGGCTACATGTGTGTAGGAAAATGCCCCTCATGGCATGGTTACCCCCAACCTTTTGCCTTTTGTTGATGCTAGTTATGATTGAAAGTGTGCTCTGATCCTGCTAACCAGGCCCCAGCACCAGTGTTCTTTCCCTAAACTGTACCTTTGTCTCCACAACTGGCACAGCCCTGGCATACAGCCAAGTCCCTGGTACCAAGGGCCCTGTGGCCAGGTAAGGTCTCTAAGGGCTGTAGCATGTATTATGCCTCCCTGGGGACCCCTCACTCAGCACATGCACGCTACCTCACAGCTTGTGTGTGCTGGTGGGGAGAAAATGACTAAGTTGACATGGCAACCCCCTCAGAGTGCCATGCCAACAACCCACCGCCTGTGGCATCGGTAAGTCACCCCTTTAGCAAGCCTTACAGCCCTAAGGCAGGGTGCACTATACCACAGGTGAGGGCATATTTGCATGAGCACTATGCCCCTACAGTGTCTAAGCCAAATCTTAGATATTGTAAGTGCAGGGTAGCCATAAAGAGTATATGGTCTGGGAGTTTGTCAAACACGAACTCCACAGTTCTATAATGGCTACACTGAATTCTGGAATGTTTGGTATCAAACTTCACAGCACAATAAATCCACATTGATGTCAGTGTGGGATTTATTGAAAAATGCACACAGAGGGCATCTTAGAGATGCTCCCCGTATACCAGCCCAAATGCTAGTGTTAGACTGACCAGTTCCTGCCAGCCTGCCACATCCAGACGGATTTCTGGCAACAAGGGGTGAGTGCCTTTGTCACTCTGTGGCCAGGAACAAAGCCTGTACTGGGTGGAGGTGCTTCTCACCTTCCCCTGCAGGAACTGTAACACCTGGGGGTGAACCTCAAAGGCTCAAGCCTGGTGTTACAGCGACCCAGGGCACTCCAGCTAGTGGAGATGCCTGCCCTTCCGGACACAGCCCCCACTTTTAGTGGCAAGTCCGGAGGAGATAATGAGAAAAACAAGGAGGAGTCACCCACCAGTCAGGACAGCCCCTAAGGTGTCCTGCGCTGAGGTGACCCCTGCCTTAAGAAATCCTCCATCCTGTTTTGGAGGGTTCTGCCAATTGGATTAGGGATGTGCCCCCCTCCCCACAGGAAGGAGGCACAAAGAGGGTGTAGCCATCCTCCAGGACAGTGGCCATTGGCTACTGCCCCCTAGACCTAAACACACCACAAAATTGAGTATTTAGTGGCGACCCTGAACTGAGGAAATCAGATTCCTGCAACCTGAAGAAAGAAGAAGGACTGCTGACCTGAAAGCCCCCCAGAGACGACAGAGACAACAACTGATGTGGCCCCAGCCCTCCCAGCCTGTCTCCAGACTCAAAGAACCTGCACAGCGACGCTTCCAGCAGGACCAGTGACCTCTGAGGACTCAGAGGACTGACCTGCACCTAAAGGACCAAGAAACTTCCAAGGACAGCGGCTCTGTCCAAATCTGCAATAAAGAAACCAACTTTAAAGAAGACTCTCACTTGGGAAGCGTGAGTCTTGTCATTCTGCACCTGAGTCCTCGGCCCGTGTCCAGAGAGACTAACACCGCAGAGAGGACCCCCAGGCGACTCCAACGTCGTGGACACCCTGAGTTGACCTCCCTGCACCCCCACAGCGACGCCTGCAGAGAGGAACCAGAGGCTCCCTCTGACTGCGACTGCCCGGTAACGAAGGAACCCGATACCTGGAAGAAGCACTGCACCTGCAGCTCCCAGGCCCGAGAGAAACCAACTACCGGTGCAGGAGTGACCAGCAGGCGGTCCTTATCCTTGCCCCATTGGTGGCTGGCCTGAGAAGCCCCCCCTGTGCCCTGCCTGCATCGCCAGAGTGACCCCTGGGTCCCTCCATTGATTGCTATCTACAACCCGACGCCTTGTTCACACACTTCTCCTGGCCGCCCCTGTGCCGGTGAGGGTGTATTTTGTGTGCCTGTTTGGGACCCCCCTAGTGCTCTACAAAACCCCCCTGGTCTTCTCCCTGAGGACGCAGTTAATTATCTGCTAGCAGACTGGGACCGGAGCACCCCTGTTCTCCATAGGCATCTATGCTATTTGGGCCCTACTTTGACCTCTGCACCTGACCGGCCATGTGTTGCTGGTGCTGGGTGTTTGGGGTTGACTTGAACCCCCAACGGTGGGGTGCCTATGCCCAGGAGACTGAACTTGTAAGTGCTTTACTTACCTGAGAAACTAACTATTAAACTGTTGATTTTTGCAGTGTCTACTTTAAAAAAAGCTTATTGCCATTTTTGCCAAAACTGTGTATATTACTGTTTTAATTCAAAGTTCCATACTTACCTATGTGAAGTACCTTACAATTTATTTACTTACCTAAATTCTGAATCTTGTGGTTCTAAAATAAATTAAGAAAATAATATTTTTCTATATAAAAACCTATTGGCCTGGAGTTAAATCTTTGAGTGTGTGTTCTCATTCATTGCCTGTGTGTGTTCAAGAAATGCTTAACACTACCCTTTAATAAGCCTACTGCTCGACCACACTACCACAAAATAGAGCATTAGTATTATCTAATTTTGTCACTATCAACCTCTAAGGGGAACCCTTGGACTCTGTGTACACAACCTCCTACAATGTGCTATGTTGCACAACATTGCAACAACAAGGGGCATACCTGTGGAACCCACTGAGCCGGACTCAGATGAGGATGGTGATCTCTTACCACCCCCTCACCCAGTAGACAGGAGCAGTGCAGCAGAGGGCAGACAAAGATGTGCTGACATCACGCGCAACCATTTCTGATGTAAGTATTTACAATACCACGTCTATTTTATGTATTGCTGTAGGTAGCATCTTTATTACCTTGACTTCAAGTAACATGTGTGAATAGGACATAGCTATGCACTATAGACAAACAGGTGCGAGTAACATTGTCACACTATTAGCATCATAGTATAACTGTATTGCTACATGTTAAGCTAGTCCCCTATACCCCTCAACATTACTTCCTACGTTAACACACTCCACTTGAGTGCTCAGTGGAGTTCACTGGCACCTCTTGTAGCGGGTTCAAAGGCAGTACTGTGTCTGGTACTGCAATGCCTAGGATCCATCACAGGGGCTGTGAGACTGCTGAGGCTAGAAAGCTCCTCACTATCCCCACCACCAAGTTTGCTGTTTGTAGCACTCCGTGCTGTCTGCATTGCATCCAGAACATTGGTGATTTTCACCAATACCTGTGCAACGTCCCTGCTGCAATGTGCCATCGCCATCTGTATGCCCACAGCAGGTCGTGATATCAAGGCATTTGAGCTAGCGAGCCGACTGACCGATCTGCAGAAGCCATCCAACCTGCCCATAAATTGGTGATGGCGCCTACGGTGGCTGACAAGCTCCTGCTGAATCTCAGTGCAGAATTCCCTAATGGTGTTTGTCATCTCCTTTGTGTTTTCTGCTGCTGTTTGCTGTCCCTCATGCAGCTTGTACATCCCATGTTTTCATTGAGTGCATCCAACTGCTTGTGCAGTACTCCCTTATTATCATTGTGAGACACCAACTGCCTGTGCATTGATCTCATGTGTTTGCATTGCAGACGCTGCACTTTCAGCATGGAAGTTTCAAGGCCGCCAAAGAGTGATGGGCCCTCTCCTTCATCAGTGCACTGTCTGCCTGCATCGTGACCCCTCCTGAGGGGAGTGGACTGACACTGGGGCAGGGACTGCTGTCTTACTGTGGATCTAGCCTCTGGGGGTGGTGTGGGTACTTCATCCGGCATTTCATCTGAGTCCAGGTTATACTCTGGGAGAGGAACACTCTTGCCCTGCGTCTTGTTGGTGCAATAATAATGGACTCACTGGTGTTTGAGTCGGACTATGGCTGTGTTTCATTATACCCCACATTTCCACCTTCTGCTGCGGCAGGGCCCAGGACATCTACAACGACAATGTGCAGCATGTCATTTTTGAATATTTCACAAAATGTTGCATAATAGGTATCAATGTACACTAACATTGTATCACTATGAGTTGTTTGTGTTGTTGCTCTATGTGGCTGAACACTAACTTGCTATTTATGTGATATTTGCACTTTAGGGGTGTGGACTACCACTCCCATGAGGCATTGCTGCTTTGTATGTAAGATGTGGCATGGACTACTTATCACACTGCATCGAGCTAATAGCTATTTCTTAGGGGACATTTGTACATGCACATATGGGATACACATCATCACTGCCCTTACCTTTGCTGGTGCTATGTGTCCCTGAGGAGTCAATGTCAGTGACACCACTGACAGCTTCAGGAAGCAGTGTGGACTCCACCATGTCTTCCATTGGTGTGGACGGTGTCTGGGTGGGTGATCCTTCTTCGGTGCTCCTTGCCTTCTTCAGCTTGCTGGCTACCCTCTCTTTGACACGGGAATGCACGTTGTGCAATTGCTTGCGTATCTCCTCAGCAGAGCGCTGCGCAACACCCAATGTGCATATCTTGGTCTGGATGTCTGACCACAGTTTCCTCTTCTCACTTTCAGGTACCTGGAGTGAGTTCTTCCCAAAAAATTTGTCGTGGTTCCTGACCACCTCCTCAGTGAGCACCTCCAACTCCTGCTCACTGAATTTGAGCTTGCGCTTCCTGTCTCCATTCTCCTTCACATTCTCATCATTGGCCATGTTGCTGTTTGGTCCTGGCTGGCTCACAAGGCTGCCTTCCTGCTCCTGGGCTGTGTCTCTATGCCTGCTCCTGTGGGTGTGGCTCCTGGAAACAGCATGGGCTGACTCACTTCCTGGTTGTGATGTCATCAGCCTGTTCTGGTTTGCTGTTTTCGCAATTTGCAATTTTCAAATACCGATTCCCTATTTTTTTTTGCGATTTGGTATTTGCAACTTGCAAATTGTGTTTTAGAATTTTAAGAAATCGCTATTACCGACTCGCAATTTTAATACATTCCGTTTTTTGTATTTCTTAAATAGCGATTTCTTAAAATTCGCCATTTAAGAAATGCAAAGCGGGAGCTTGATACATCCGGCCCTTAGTACTGTTCTTGCCAACCGACAACGCCCTCACCTCCCATTCCTGGTACAAGAAGACCAATCAGGGTTTATTCCAAAACGTAATACACTGCATAATTTGAGGAATCTTGTGCATGTTTATCATACCACATTACACAGGCCTGAGAACCTAGCACTCATCTGCCTCGACACTGAACAGACTTTCGATTAATTGAATTAGATGTATCTCTGGCAGGTTCTTCAAAAAATTGGCTTAGGACCCAAATGTGTCCTGTAGATACAATTGTATGCGGACCACTGTGATTGTATATGAACTGGAGGGGAGGTTTCTGACTTGTTTTGCTTTAAGGGGCATTAGGCAGGGTTGCCTCCTCTCGTCACTTTTATTTGTGCTGGTGATGGAACCCCTGGCAGTTCATCTCTGGCAGATAATGAGTCCATGGGGGATCACTGTGGGGAGAACCACACATGTGATCTCCCTTTATGCGGATAATGCTTTGCTGTTTCTCCGTAGATTCCAATCTCTGTCACAGTTCTTATACAGGTAATACATGAGTTCGGAGAAATCTCTGTCTTGCGGGTTAATGATGCTAAATCTAGACTATACCCAAAGGGCTCCCTGATGGGCATCAATCAGGAGGATCTCCCTTCGATGGATATCCCATGAGAGCGCCAAGATGTCTGTTATTTAGGTATCCATCTTGCCCCTACAGAAACAGAATTTTTGGAACTGAATATTGGGAGAGTAGTCAGAAACCTTCAAGCTTCGGTTTGATTTTGGAGAGATCTACCTCTCTCTCTAATGGGGAAAATAGTGATTGCCAAAATGATAGTGCTTCCTCGTCTGTATGCCATACAGGGTACCTTTTGCAAGATCTTTCATTGGTACTTTCGGATGCTTGATGCTGTATTCGTCAATTTATTATGGGTGAATAAACGGAAACGGGTTAGTCTAGCCACGCTTAAGAGACCGTGGCCTTCTGAAGGCATAGAGGTTCCCAACCTAGAATTTTACTATATAGGGGCACACCTACAGCATGCTGTCTACTGGTTGGTGGAGGGTGATTCTTGGGTAAGAATGTCATTGGATGCTCCTATGTGAGCGCAATTCTCCCTACCTTACTGATGAGCAGCCCCAGGGTTCCTCCTGACACATCTTTTGTGATCCGACATGTGGCCCATCTATAGGAAGAAATGGTTAAGAGTGTGATACAAAGGGCCCCATTCCACACAGATCTTGCAATCTGGATACTAAAACGCTTTCACAAAATTGAGGAATCTATGTCACTCCTGAGATGGAGGGAAGTGAGATGTCTTACGCTAGGTGATCTTTACCCTGTAGACTGCTTCATAATGTATGTTGAGGTGGTTCACTCATTCTCTTTAGGTTCAGGTCAAGTCTTTCAGTATCCCAAACACTCAGCCATAGCCCATGGAACTTGGTTCACATTTCCGGACAACGAAGCACGCTCTGTCACCGTTGCCACTCTATTAGACATGGCCGGGGGCTGCCGTTTAATATCACATTTATATAGGGAATTGCATGCTTCTCACGACAGCCTCTTCTGATTCAGACCAGATGGGGCGAGCTATTCCTGGACCCATTACCTACCTGAGACTGGGAACATATCCATGAAGGGGTACGCATAGCTAGCTCAAACGCACAGTTTAAATTGACACATTACACTTTCATCCACCAAACTTATCTTTCCCCTGTCACCTTAAGTAGGATTTTTTCCACACGTTCAGGCAGATGTTCTCTATGCCATAACCCGGCGACTGACTTTGTGCATATGTCATGGACCTGTGTGTATAAATCCCCATACTGGCAACAAGCCCTCATCAACCTAAATAGGGCTCCTGGGTGGGAACTCCCACTAGAACGCAAACAAATATAATTGGGCCTCATTCCTTCCCTGCCCACATGGAAACTTAGTAGGAAGTTTATCCTGCCGGGCCTAACATTGACAAAACAACATATACCATAAGGTGGTTGAGTCCCAATCCCCCTAAATCTTCTGAATGGCTTGGAGACATCATGGAGTGGGCAACGGCAGAGGAGGTCTGTATGAAATATATCCTATTCATATGTGTTTACGATCATTTTCCGCCACTTGCTCTGTTTTTAAATGAAAAACCAAATGAAGATTGTTGTTTTGAAAAAAGTGTGACATCTTCCACAGCTGGAAAGGAAGAAGTGCACTTTATTCTGCTCTTACAAAAGCACTGGAAATGTTTGAGGCTGCCTAGAGCGGGGATTTACCATCCCCAAAACCTTTTTTAAAACATTTGTTGAAGAAATAATTGTCCTTAGTGAATAAGAAAAGGGATATTTTGCTTTTTTTATAATATGCAAGGAATGAAATAATTATTGAAAGTAGATTCTGTAAAAAAAAACAATCGTATCAACAATTCAGGGACATTATATTTAGGTTCTGAATTTACCTGCCCAAAACCATACAAATTCAGAAGTTATAGTTATCTCAAGTAACTATGGCCCTCATTACAACATTGGCGGTAAATCCCGCTTACCGCCGTGCAGAAGACCGCCAACACACAGCTGCGGCGGCGGAATTCCGCTACAGCTATTATGACCCACAGCTCAGAATCCGCCAAAATCCAGACACCCACACAAGTCCGCCACACCAAAGGTCAGTGATAAAATGGCGATAACAAAATCGACACTGTCATGCCAACAGGAATACGCCCACACTATCACGACCCATGAATACACACACATTTACAAAACACAACCACATTGGACAAATCGAAATACACACACCTGATACACATACACACACCACTCCCACACACCCAATCCAATATAAAACACACACCCACATCACCCACAAACCCTTACGACCAGAATTGCGAAAGAAGGCCAGAGAGAGACACCACCAGAAATAACACAAGCATCCACAGACACACAACATCATCACCCACACAACATCCACACACCTCAGACAACAGACACAGACACATCCCCTCACACATCACAACACACACCACCCCACACATCACCCACACCACATCATGGCACCTCAACGACACCCCAGGTTCTCTAAGGAGGAGCTCAGCGTCATGGTGGAGGAAATCATCTGAGTAGAGCCACAGCTTTTCGGAACACAGGTGCAGCACACGTCCATTGCTAGGAAGATGGAGCTATGGCACAGAATTGTCGACAGGGTCAACGCAGTGGGACAGCATCTAAGAACTAGGGATGACATCAGGAAGAGGTGGAACGACCTACGGGGGAAGGTGCGTTCCGTGGTCTCAAGACACCAGATTGCAGTACAGAGGACTGGTGGACCCCCACCTCCTCCCCCACAACTAACAACATGTGAGAAGCAAGTCTTGGCAATACTGCATCCTGAGGGCCTCGCAGGAGTAGCAGGAGGAATGGACTCTGGTAAATCAACTCTTAACTATTATGATCCCCACCCTGCCTGCATGCCATCACATACCCCCACCCTCAGCCTCACCCCCATCACTCCAACACCTCACATATGTCCTACTATCACAAACCACCCATCCCAACACCAAGCCCTGCATGCAACACCAAAGCAGGGGCACCCATCCCCAAAGCATGTCCACTACAGATACCCACACAGACCCCAAACCAAATATCACACAAGGACCTATACAAGAATGCAAGCACTGGAGTACAGGGTCACTCACCCATTGCACACGATGACACACACAGATGCAATAATCATGCCTTTGCACCCCTGCAGGACCCCTACCCAACGTCACCAGACAGGAGGTTCCAGACATGTCCACTCCCCCCACAGTGATGACAGCAGCTCTGTACAACTGGATCAAGATGACCAGCCCGGCCCATCTGGGACCTCGGGACAGTCAGTTCCCCTGACACTGGCACAAGCCACCACAGAGCCTCCCCCCTCAGGAAACACCAGCACAGCACCCACCCAGCGGGCCCATCCCTCTGTCCCCAGTACACGTCAAGCAGCAGTGTGTCCACCACTACAGGGAACCCAGGCAAACCCACCACCCCAAGAAAATCAGGGACCTGGGGGAAGTGGCAGTGGGCACACGGTTCAGGGGACAGAGGAACAGGAAAACAGGGGAACTGGGAGGTCTGCTGTGCGACAGGGGGAGGACAGGCCCAGGGAACCCACTCTCCATGAGGCCCTCTCCAACATCATTGGAGCGTACCATCATTCCCAGGAGACGATGGCAACGGTACTGGCCAACTTTCAGGAGACCTAGCGGCTGCAGGAAGAACACTATCTGGGGATCAGGGAGGAACTCAAGTCCATCAACACCACCCTGGTCACCATTATAGGGGTGCTGCAGGACCTTGTGAACACCAGGAGGGACACTGTGGCACAACAAGGGGCCCCTGACACTAGCCTGGATGATGAATGGCCCACCACCTCCGCCGGCGCTAGTGGACAGGAGGCACCGCCACAGGACCACGACACCAGCACCCCACCCCCTGCAGATGGAGAGCCACCCTGCAAACAATCCCTGAGATCCAGGAACAAGACAGAGAACCCCGCCAGGAAATGAGACCCCCCTGAATGTCATCCTTCTGTCCCACTTTGTCACCATGTCCATCCTTAAACTGCCCTAGCTCCACTTCCTATGCCCCTTTGGACAATGCACCTGTGAAACAAAAAGACTGGACTCTGCCATGGACATTCCTCCACCATCACCCCTGGCCATTTTACAAACCCCTCCACTTATTTGCACAAAAATAAACACAAATCAATCACAAAACAATCTGGAGTCAGTCTGTGCTTTCACAAATGTGTATTTACAATAACCATGGAATATAGCAATGTCAATTTTATTGTCAACATACCGATGTAACACAGCTCTAGTCCATGAGGAAATATAGCAGAGGTCACACAGTGGGACCCACATCTGTGAAATGGAAAGCCAAAGTGACAAGTCAGGGTCCATACATTGGGTGAAAGTGACAGACTTATGATAGTTCAAACAATAGAATGAGATGTGTGAGGCAGTGATATCTTCTTACCTGTGTCTCACTGGAAGTATTGCTGGATAACGTTGTTTCTGTTGTCGATATCCTCTTCTTCTGCCTCCTCTTCTTCACTGTCCACAGGCTCCACAGCTGCCACAAGACCTCCAGCTGGACCATCTTCCTGAAGAAAAGGCATCTGTTGTCGCAAAGCCAGGTTGTGCAGCATACAGCAGGCCACGATGATCTGGCACACCTTCTTTGGTGAGTAGTAGAGAGAACCACCTGTCATATGGAGGCACTGGAACATGGCCTTCAGGAGGCCGAAGGTTCTTTCTATAATCATTTTAGTTCGCCCATGTTCCTCATTGTAGCGTTCCCTTACCCTTGTCCTGGGATTTCTCACTGGGGTCAGTAGCCATGACAGGTTGGGGTACCCAGAGTCACCTGCAAATGTCGAGGGACAACTGTTAGACACACACTAACCCGTAGGGACAACCCCAGACAACTATTCACAGGGTATACGGTCCTTGTCCTCACCTATTAGCCACACATGGTGCCTCTGGAGTTGCCCCATCACATAAGGGATGCTGCTATTCCTCAGAATGTAAGCGTCATGCACTGAGCCAGGAAACTTGGCATTCACATGGGAGATGTACTGGTCTGCCAAACACACCACCTGCACATTCATTGAATGGTAGCTCTTCCTGTTTCTGTACACCTGTTCACTCCTGTGGGGGGTACCAAGGCCACATGTGTCCTATCAATGGCACCTATGATGTTGGGGATATGTCCCAGGGCATAGAAGTCACCTTTCACTGTAGGCAAATCCTCCACCTGAGGGAAAACGATGTAGCTGCGCATGTGTTTCAGCAGGGCAGACAACACTCTGGACAACAAGTTAGAGAACATTGGCTGGGACATCCCTGATGCAATGGCCACTGTTGTTTTAAAAGACCCACTTGCCAGGAAATGGAGTACTGACAGGACCTGCTCTAGAGGGGGATCCCTGTGGGATGGTGGATAGCTGACATCAAATGTAGGAAGTTGGCTCTGTATGCACTATTTCAAAGTAAGGGATAGTATGCACAGAGTCCAAGGGTTCCCCTTAGAGGTAAGATAGTGGCAAAAAGAGATAATACTAATGCTCTATTTTGTGGTAGTGTGGTCGAGCAGTCGGCTTATCAAAGGAGTAGTGTTAAGCATTTGTTGTACATACACACAGGCAATAAATGAGGAACACACACTCAGAGACAAATCCAGCCAATAGGTTTTGTTATAGAAAAATATATTTTCTTAGTTTATTTTAAGAACCACAGGTTCAAATTCTACATGTAATATCTCATTTGAAAGGTATTGCAGGTAAGTACTTTAGGAACTTTGAATAATTACAGTAGCATATATACTTTTCACATAAAACACAAATAGCTGTTTTAAAAGTGGACACTGCAATTTTCACAGTTCCTGGGGAGGTAAAGTATTGTTAGTTTTAGCAGGTAAGTAAACCACCTACGGGGTTGAGATTGGGGTCCAAGGTAGCCCACCGTTGGGGGTTCAGAGCAACCCCATAGTCACCACACCAGCAGCTCAGGGCCGGTCAGGTGCAGAGTTCAAAGAGGTGCCCAAAACACATAGGCTTCAATGGAGAGAAGGGGGTGCCCCGGTTCCAGTCTGCCAGCAGGTAAGTACTGGCGTCTTCGGAGGGCAGACCAGGGGGGTTTTGTAGGGCACCGGGGGGGACACAAGTCCACACAGAAAGTACACCCTCAGCAGCGCGGGGCGGCCGGGTGCAGTGTGTAAACACGCGTCGGGTTTTCAATAGTTTCCTATGAGAGACCAAGGGGTCTCTTCAGCGATGCAGGCAGGCAAGGGGGGGGCTCCTCGGGGTAGCCACCACCTGGACAAGGGAGAGGGCCTCCTGGGGGTCACTCCTGCCCTGGAGTTCCGATCCTTCAGGTGCTGGGGGCTGCGGGTGCAGGGTCTTTTCCAGCCGTCGGGAAATTAGAGTTCAGGCAGTCGCGGTCAGGGGGAGCCTCGGGATTCCCTCTGCAGGCGTCGCTGTGGGGGCTCAGGGGGGACAACTTGGGTTACTCACGGTCTTGGAGTCGCTGGAGGGTCCTCCCTGAGGTGTTGGTTCTCCACCAGTCGAGTCGGGGTCGCCGGGTGCAGTGTTGCAAGTCTCACGCTTCTTGCGGGGAGTTGCAGGGGTCTTTAAATCTGCTCCTTTGAAACAAAGTTGCAGTCTTTTTGGAGCAGGGCCGCTGTCCTCGGGAGTTTCTTGTCTTTCTTGAAGCAGGGCAGTCCTCTGAGGATTCAGAGGTCGCTGGTCCTTTGGAAAGCGTCGCTGGAGCAGGTTTCTTTGGAAGGCAGGAGACAGGCCGGTAGGACTGGGGCCAAAGCAGTTGGTGTCTTCTGTTCTTCTTCTGCGGGGGGTTTTCAGCTCGGCAGTCCTCTTCTTCTTGTAGTTTCAGGAATCTAAATCTTTAGGTTCAGGGAAGCCCTTAAATACTAAATTTAAGGGCGTGTTTAGGTCTGGGGGGTTAGTAGCCAATGGCTACTAGCCCTGAGGGTGGGTACACCCTCTTTGTGCCTCCTCCCAAGGGGAGGGGGTCACATCCCTAATCCTATTGGGGAATCCTCCATCTGCAAGATGGAGGATTTCTAAAAGTTAGAGTCACTTCAGTTCAGGACACCTTAGGGGCTGTCCTGACTGGCCAGTGACTCCTCCTTGTTATTCTCATTATTTCCTCCGGCCTTGCCGCCAAAAGTGGGGGCCGTGGCCGGAGGGGGCGGGCAACTCCACTAGCTGGAGTGTCCTGCGGTGCTGGAACAAAGGGGTGAGCCTTTGAGGCTCACCGCCAGGTGTTACAGCTCCTGCCTGGGGGAGGTGTTAGCATCTCCACCCAGTGCAGGCTTTGTTACTGGCCTCAGAGTGACAAAGGCACTCTCCCCATGGGGCCAGCAACATGTCTCTAGTGTGGCAGGCTGCTGGAACCAGTCAGCCTACACAGATAGTTGGATACAGTTTCAGGGGGCACCTCTAAGGTGCCCTCTGGGGTGTATTTCCCAATAAAATGTACACTGGCATCAGTGTGCATTTATTGTGCTGAGAAGTTTGATACCAAACTTCCCAGTTTTCAGTGCAGCCATTATGGTGCTGTGGAGTCCGTGTTTGACAGACTCCCAGACCATATACTCTTATGGCTACCCTGCACTTACAATGTCTAAGGTTTGGCTTAGACACTGTAGGGGCACAGTACTCATGTACTGGTGCCCTCACCTATGGTATAGTGCACCCTGCCTTAGGGCTGTAAGGCCTACTAGAGGGGTGACTTATCTATACTGCATAGGCAGTGTGAGGTTGGCATGGCACCCTGAGGGGAGTGCCATGTCGACTTACTCGTTTTGTTCTCACCAGCACACACAAGCTAGCAAGCAGTGTGTCTGTGCTGAGTGAGGGGTCCCCAGGGTGGCATAAGATATGCTGCAGCCCTTAGAGACCTTCCCTGGCATCAGGGCCCTTGGTACCAGGGGTACCAGTTACAAGGGACTTACCTGGATGCCAGGGTGTGCCAATTGTGGAATCAAAAGTACAGGTTAGGGAAAGAACACTGGTGCTGGGGCCTGGTTAGCAGGCCTCAGCACACTTTCAATTCAAAACATAGCATCAGCAAAGGCAAAAAGTCAGGGGGTAACCATGCCAAGGAGGCATTTCCTTACATCAGGTCTGGCTCCAACTGGGCACACAGTTCATGGATTGTTGCACGATCAAGTCTGTAGGTGACTATTACGTGTCTCTCTTCCATTGTCGACAGGTCCACCAGCGGTCTGTACACCGGAGGATGCCGCCATCTCATCACTTGCCCCAGCGGATGTGCCCTATGGACGAGAACAGCGAGTAGAGAGTCAGCCAACACTGAGGTATCACAAATTGTCATTAGCACACATATATTAATCCGCAATGTGTCTGTTACTGTCTGTATGCAAGGCCTACATAGGTGTGACGCAGTTATTATTATTGCCATGTGGCCCCCTTAAAAGGCGGCTGCCTGACCTGTAAGGTGGGACAAGGGGATATGAGGTAACTGCACTGGCGTTGTACACCGTCGCGGTAGGCAGTTGAAGACCGCAGCGCAATTCTGCATTGGTTAACATTGGACCCTATGGGTCCCAGGAGCCAATGACGATGTACGCCGGCGGTGACTGTACGCACTGCCGCAGACGTGACTGCCATTTTCTCTATGTTCACTCACTTGATACCTGACCTTCAACAGGAGAGGACCTACACTGCAAGTGCTGCTGTGACCTCAGTCTGGAAGTGACGATGGCTCCTGTGTCTGGGGAAAGGGCCCCTGCCTTCACTTCGGAGGAGTTGGGGAAGTTAGTGGATGGGGTCCTCCCCCAGTACACGCTACTCTACGGTCCTCCAGACAAACAGGTGAGTACACTGTGAGGATGCTGCATGGGCAATGGCTGTTTGGAGTGGTGTGGATGGAAGATACATGGGGGGGGCTGAACCCTGCATGAGCGGATGGTGAGTGTCTGTGCATCAGGGCAAGGGTGGGAATGTGGGCCAATGACTATGACGGTGTGGACGGTGAAAGATTTACCTTTTCCCCTGTACTATTCCTCTAGGTCAGCGCCCACCAGAAGAAGGATATTTGGCGTGCCATCGCCAAGGAAGTCCGGACCCTGGGGGTCCACCACAGACAGAGCACCCACTGCTGGAAAAGATGGGAGGACATTCGCCGCTGGAGCAAGAAGACGGCGGAGGCCCAGCTGGGGATGGCATCACAACGTGGGAGGGGTGCCTGTCGCACCATGACCCCCCTGATGTTCTGGATCCTGGCGGTGGCGTATCCGGAGTTGGATGGGCGCTTGAGGGCATCACAGCAGCCACAAGGGGGTGAGTATAGACACATTCATCTGACTCTGCGCGCATTACGAGGTGTCTGGGTGGGGGAGGTGGGCAGTGGGTTCCCCTAGGCCAGGGCAAAGTTGGTAGGCAAGGTCCCTTGTGAGGCAGGCTATGTGGCACCCCAACCCCACCAGTGGTAAGAGCCATCTACACCTAGTCAGGCTCCTGTGACTTCCATGTGTGCAGCAATCAGGCATAGGCCTTGTACCCCATGGCCTTGTGAATAATCTAGGAACTGTTAGTGCATGGCGTAGTGCAGAGGTGTGCTGTGTCTGTAGTGACCGCCAACGGTAGAGGTATTGCATGCACTGAACATGTCTTTATTCTGTCTCCCCCCCCCCTTTTTGTGGTCTCCCTGTTCTTGTGTGCAATAGCATCATCTGGCAGAGGAGCATTTGCACCGGAGCAGGAGGGAGCTGCATCACACTTGGCCCTGGAGGGTGAAACAACAGAGTCTGAAACCACAAGTGGGACGGGGGTGAGGGGAGCTCCACGGCGGGGCCAGGAGGTAACAGCAGGGACAGCGACTCCTCCTCTGATGGGAGCTCCCTTGCGGTGGCGGGCCTCTCTGCCCTCCGCATCCACAGGTACAGCTGCCACCCCCCCTACCAGCAGCCCCTCAGCGTGTGTCCGTGCCCGCTCACCCAGGAGGGTGGGCATCTCCTTCGCCCCAGGCACCTCAGGCCCTGCCCCAGACAGCCCTGCTGCCCTCAGTGAGTACGCTATTGACCTCCTGAGATCCCTCACTGTTGGGCAGTCTACCATTGTGAATGCCGTCCAGGGTGTTGAGAGGCATTTGCAACAAACAAATGCATACCTGGGGGGCATTCATTCTGGCCAGGCAGCCCAACAGAGAGCATTTCAGGCTCTGGCCTCAGCACTGATGGCAGCCATTGTCCCTGTGTCCAGCCTCCCCCCTCCAACTTCCTCCACCCAGACCCAATCCCCTGTACCTCAGCCTATCCCAAGCACACCATCAGACTAGCATGCACACACCTCAACACACAAAAGTGTCTCAGGCAAACATAAGCACCGCACATCCCACAGGCACTCACACAAGCATCATACCCATGCAGACATACCAACATCCACTGCCTCCACTGTGTCCCCCTCCTCCACGTCTCTCTCCCAGTCTCGTCTCCACTCACACCTGCATGCACTACATCTTCAGCCACTACCTCCATCACCAGCACGCACATCACCACACACCGCTCACGTGAACTTACCACCCCCACTACCATTCACACATCCACAGTGTCCTCTTCCAGTGTCTGTGAGCCCTCCTCCCAAAGTACACAAACGCAGGCACACACCCACCCAACAGCCATCCACCTCACAACAGCCTTCAGCCCATGCACCTTCACCCAAATTCAGCAGACGTACACCTCCTACAACCACTACCTCTTCCTCCACTCCCAAACCCCCTCCATCTACCCATCCCAGTGTGTCTAAAAAACTTTTCCTGGCTAATATTGACCTCTCCCCTACACCTCCCCTCCCCGCCCGTCCCCTAGGGCCAGGCTCTCCAGGTCCCAACCCAGCACCTCAGCCACCACATCACCAGGCACAGTGGTGCCAGCAACTGCAGGCTTTTGGAGTGCGCCAACCATCAGGGGTGACAGTGTGCCTCGGAGCGAGGGCAAGGAATTTCCGCCACCTGCAAAACTTAAAAAGTTGCCCACATGCCGGAGGGAGAAGCAGAAAATACCTGCCACCAAGGACTCAGGGAAACCAAAAGGGGATAGTGGCAAGACACCAGCGCTACCATCCAAGGTGGGGAAGGGCCAGAAACTGAAGGGCAGGTCAGGAGAGGGCATGGTGGCACCGACTGAGGGACCAGTGTCACACCTTTTGTCCACATCGACGCCAACCTGTAAGGAGGAGAAGACCACCACCTGCACCGCCATCTGCACCGCCACAGAGCCCGCCACCATCACCGCTGCCATTGAGACCACCACCAGCACCGCAGTCACTGTGCCCACCACCAGCACCGTAGTCACTGAGCCCGCCACCAGCACCGCTGCCACAAAGCCTGCCGCCAGCACCGCCGCCACAGACCCCGCCGCCAGCACCGCTGCCACAGAGCCCGCCGCCAGCACTGCTGCCACAAAGCCCGCCGCCAGCGCCGCCGCAACAGAGCCCGCCGCAAGCACCGCCGCCACAGAGCCCGCCGCCAGCACCGCTCCTAAACAGCCCACCGCCAGCACCGCTCCCACAGAACCCGCCACAAGCACCGCTGCCACACAGAGATTGCCGCAAGCACCGCCGCAACTGACACCGCCGCAAGCACCGCCAGCGGCCCCGCGACATCCTGAGCCAGTGGCACCACCGCAGACATGGCTGCCATCCCCAGTGGTCAGTCGTCCGAGGCTGGTGGTGAGTTCCAGGAGCCTGGGCAGCTTCAATGATGCATCACTTTCAGTGGAGAGATACATCCACTACCTCTGTCCTTGGCAGGATGAAGCATTCTGGGCACAAAGCCCCCTCCAGAACCAGTGGAGAGATACATCCACTACCTCTGTCCTTGGCCAGATGAAGCACTCTGGGCACAAAGCCCCCTCCAGAACAAGTTGGGAGATACATCCACTACCTCTGTCCTTGGCAGGATGAAGCACCCTGGGCACCAGGCCCCCTCCAGAACCAGTGGAGATTCACATCCACTTGAGAGACTGTGGCTTTGCACTCCCCAGGATAAAGCAGTGGGTAAACCACCCACTGAAAAGACTTGAGAGACTGTGGCTTTGCACTCCCCAAGATAAAGCAGTTGGCAAACCACCCACTGAAAAGACTTGAGAGACTGTGGCTTTTCACTCCCCAGGATAGAGCAGTGGGCAAACCACCCACTGGAAAGACTTGAGAGACTGTGGCTTTGCACTCCCCAGGATAAAGCAGTGGGCAAACCACCCACCGGAAAGACTTGAGGGATTGTGGCTTTGCACTCCCCAGGATAAAGCAGTGGGCATGGAGCCACCTTGTGGAGCAGTGGCGTTGTGCGTTCATCAAGCTGAGTTGCCCCCCCTCTCCCTCCCCCTGTTTATTTTCCATCTGATGCCCCTCCAGTGTTCTCTCAGTTTGGAGTCAGGTATCAAGTGTGGGCCTCGCCCATGGATTTTTGGTCCAGTGGTCCACGGACAATGATTGGTGCATTATCCGGACTTGTGTAGTTGGTGTACATAATTGTATATACGGTATTTAGAGTTTTGAGTACTGGATTTTTATTGATTACAATCGTTCAAATCAATTCCTTTTGTCCTTGCGTTATTGAAGGGGGTGGGGGGGTGTATATGTAATGTTGCAGCATGTATTTGTGTATATGGTGTTGTGAGTGAGGGTGGGGGTGGGAGTGTTGCGTGTGTGTGTGTCACTCTCTTTTCCCTCCCCCTGTGTTGTAGGTGCAGTACTCACCGTGGTCGTCGCCGCCTTCTCTGGAGCTCCTGATAGAGGACCAGGAAGACGATCGCCGGCAGGATGTGAAGTTCTGGCTCCATAGCGTCGTGGTTCCTCGTGGGGTGTGGAGAGGTGAGTGATTTCCCCTTCTGTGTACTGTTTCCGCCGTGTTTTTGATCGAGTTGGTTCTGCCCCGGAAAAGGTGGCAGGTTGGCATCTTGTGATAGGGTGGGCGGTACATTGTCTTCCGCATGTCTGTTGGGTGTTACCGCCGCGCTGTTTGTTTGTACCGCTGTGACGGTCGGAGTGTTAAAGTCGCTGTCTATGTTGGCGGTTTCCGCCTTGGTCGTAATCCCATTTTTTTTCCGCCGGCCTGTTGCTGGTATTACCGCCGCTTTAACACCGACTGCCAGGGTTGTATTGAGGGCCTATAACTCATATCCTGAGGTAACTATAACTCGCTCTCCCGACATGCACAGTTTTGTCCTCAATAATTTTACTGCAAATGTTACACTGATATTATATATTATGTTATGAAAGATGTTATTAGTGATGTAATATGGGGGGTAATTAGCAGTGCATGGCGAGGGCACGAGTTATAGTTACCTTAGGGCACGAGTTATAGTTATTTGAGATAATAATAACTATAACTGCTGAATTTCGATGGTTTTGTGTGAGTAAATTCAGAACCTAACTATAATGACCCTGTAGCCTTTGCCTCTTTAAGTGAATTTCTATGCTTTTTAATTCTATTTCCTAACTAAAAATTCTCTGTAATCTTTGTTTTTTTCAGTGAATTTTTATGTTTTACTTAATGATAAATAATCTTAATTACTTTACGTTACTCCAATTACCACTGCTTCAGTCGTGCATGATGGGGCTTCGCCGCAGGGCCTAGCCTGTGGCCAGGCCCTGTAGCCAACTCCCTATAAGCACCAAACATTGCACCACACACAGCCCTTGGCTGTGTGCGGCCAGGGTTTGTCACAGAGCCTGCCCTGCAGCCAGGCCCTGTGGTCAACCCCCTATAAGTACCGCACCCCACACCATGCATGGCTTTTGGCAGTGCGCTGAGAGGGTTGAACAACCCTCCCTTTAAGCACCTACTCCCACGCCACTCAAATACTTTTTGCCATGCACAGTGGGGTTGCTCACAAAGCCTGGCCACAGCCAGGCCCTGCGGCTTACCCCCTATAAGCAGTCAATGCCATGCGTCCCAAGGCCTTGCCAAAGTAAAGAAAAGGGGTCAGGGTATATATATCTTAACCCCCAAGCCTTGATCCTGGGGTCCACCTGGGACGCCGCTGAGCCAGAAAAGTATTTTTTAACAATGTTTGCCGCAACTTTACAGCAAAAAAAAAAAGAAAAAAAAAAAAAACATGCGCGGTCCCAACCGCTTGTTTAGTAGATAGTCCCCCGGTGGGCCAGGTCTCAGGGGCATGCCTAACTAAACCATAAAAGGGGCTCTTTCTGACCTGAGGACCACTACCCCTCCCGGGGCTTTATACAAAAAATGGAAGTGGTGCAGCGCAGACCCCCCTCCATTGTGGGTGAGAGCCCTAGGGACCACCACCTCCATAGAGCGTTAAATGAGGGAAGCAGCATAAACACCTTTCCTGGGCTTTTCTATGCCCCGAGGACCACCACCGCCCCAGGACTGAATAAATACAAATGGAGACTGCAGACCCCCCATGGACCACCACCTCCCTTAGGCCAAATACATAGTTAAAAGGGGGAGAGGGGCTGTGATCTTGGCCCACAGGACCCTATTCCCGGGGGCCTGGCCACCAGTGCCTGGTTCCCTTGCCCCACTCAAGGTACCCCGTGTGCATTGTGGGGACCATGGGGGGAGCTTCAAGGCCCCCGTGGTCCCAGCCAACTCCCTATCTCCTTTGCGAGCCAGCATCACTCTGGCACGTAGGGAGCTGCTACGAATGCAGCTCCCTGCATGTAGGAGCAATCGTTTCATATGTTTCCCTGCCCGCATGGCTGTGGGCAGGGAGACAGATGAAAACTCTGCTTCCAGCAAGTGGGAGCTGTTTAACAGCTCCCGCTTGCTGAAAGTAGAGGTAGTGTTTGCTATCTCCCGAGATTGAGCACCTTGGGAGACAGCAGGAGCTGGCCCTGGGGGGTTGCGGTACCTAGAGCCATTAATGGCTCCAGGAAGGGGGCTGTGCAGCCCCCTCCTTTAAATAACACAGGTGGGCTCTGGGGAGGTCGTGGTCCCCGGGACATATATGGCCAGAGAGGGGAGGGCGATATGGCCCCTTTCCCATTTTCTATTATGTATTTGACCCTGGGGAGGTGGTGGTCCCCCGGTGCCAGAAAACCCATGGAGGGGGGTCCGTACAACCCTCATCCTTCCTAACATAAAACCCTGGGGAGGTGGTGGTCCTCAGGACTCTCGGACCACAATAGAGGGGGGTCCATGCGTCCGCCTTCCCATTTTTTTGTATAAAGCCCTGGGGATGTGGTAGTCCCCGGAGCACCACTCCTCTGTTTTTGGTGTAGTTAGACATGCCCTCATGACTTGGCCAAACCCAGGACTTTATAGAAAACAAGTGCAGGAGTCTGTGCTCGTTTTTGTAATTTTGCCACAAATTTGTGAAGTTGCCGTGAATTAGCCGCAACATTTTTAAAAAATATACTTATTTGCCTTAATGGGGTCCTTGGACCCCAGGACCAAGCAAGGGGGGGTCAGGATATTTATACTTATACCCTGATATATATATATATATATATATGTATATATATATATATATATACATATGTATATTCACTTAAAAAAACAAAGGTTACAGGGACGTTATAGTTAGGCTTACATTTTAAACCTACAGAATCATAGAAATTAATCTGTAATAGTTAGAGTTATCTCATTAACTATTACACGTGCCCCAAGATAACTATAACTCGCACCCCTGCCATGCACAGTTGTTTCATCAAAAATTGTACTGCAAATATTACATTAATATTATCAATGATGTTATCAAAGATGTCATGAGTGCAGTAATTTGTGGAGTGATTAGCAGTGCATAGCGAGGGTGCAAGTTATAGTTACTTTAGGGCAAGAATTATAGTTACTTGAGGCCCTGTAATCAACCCTCTATAACCACCAAACCTTGCGGCCAGTCCCTTCAACCAACCCACAAAACCACGCAACCCTGAGAGAGAGAGAGAGAGAGAGAGAGAGAGAGAGTGAGAGATTGAGAGAAAGGGAGCGATTTAGGCTTTGATGAATTATATACTTAGAATGAGATATTTTTTGACAAATTGAAAAGAACACTTTATTTGTCAATTAAAAAGAGTGAGATCATCTTTCAGTTTGAACCTTAAACTTTTTAAGTTTAAAAGAAATTGAAGAAAAATGACAGCGCGCACACCTGCAGTAGAACCCTCAACTTTCAGGATGAGGGTCTGGGACCTTAATCTTCAGACTATAGATTACTCCTTACTGGAATGCTTCCACACATACCCATGACAGTCAACCAACACATGTGATTGGAAACAAATGTGAATGTTCCATCACTGGGAAGGGTTAACAGTCAAAACACTAGTGAATCAACAAAGGCACTGCTGATACTAGGATTTCAACCTTCAGCCCACTGAGTGACAGCACAAGACCTTGACCATTAGCCCAGAAATGACTCTGTCCTGCTCTGCATCCAAACATAACTATAACTTTTGTACCAAACTTCTTGTTAGTCTGACTCTGTGAAGTCATTGCTTGGACGGACCATTGCAGTGGCAATATCTCTCTCGTTCTCTCCCATCCCTTTATGGGATGAAGGAGAGAGACAGACAGTGACAGGACCGGCCAGCATTGCTCCCACAAATACGGGGGCTGCTTTAAAAAGCACCTCCCTGCTTGCAGGAGCAATGTTTTCATCTCTTTCCCTGCACACATTATTTGTGACATGTAAACATAATATCAAACAAGCTCTGAGAGAGCAATGATTTTACATTTATTTTTACATGGTGTACATGGTGTTTTTGACAAAAACAAAGAGTACTTCTGCACTGTTATAAGGCACCAGAGGCGAGTGAGGCAAGGACCTGAAAATACCCCCCTCTAAGAAACAGCCTTAATACTGGAAGGACAGGGTGTGGTTTTGGTGGGCGATGTTGATGTAATGTGGGAATGAGGCGGGAAGCATTGCCCACATTGATTAGTGGCTCTCAGGACGGATTTTCCGGACCATAGCCTTTCTAGTCCACAAGATAGTAAAACTGTCCTCTGGATCTTTTGGAATCTAAAATGGTGGCCACTTGGTATTCTTCATATCCATCAATTAAAAGAGGTTGGGGTGGTGTGGTGAGGCGGGTACCAGATGTGACTGGTTATATCAGTGAAACTTGAAACACAAGGTGGATTTTAATGTGAGGGGGTAAAGAATGTCAAACTGTCACTGGATTGATGATGTCAGTAATGCCATAAGGGCCAATGAACTTAGGCAGGAAGGTTTTTCGACCACGTAAATTCAGGTATTTTGTAAACAGACAAACTTTATCTCTAGGGGCAGATAGTGGTTCTGGTTGGCGTTTTGTATTGGCTAATGCCTTACATGCCTACTTAGCTTGGGCTAGATTGTGCTGTGCAGTGCGCATACGAGTGTGTAAAAAGGCATGGTGATCTTGCACAGCAGGGAAAGCAGAGTGGATGGTTTTTTTTCAAGGTGTGATTCGTGGGTGATAACCTTTTAGGCAATAGAACCGAGACATGCCTAGGGATGTTTGTTCAGCATTATTGTGGGTGAATTCAGCTGCCCATAAGTATGTGTCCCACTCTCTCCATAAATCTAGCACTAGGCATCAAAGATACTGTTCAATAGTTTGGTTAGATTTCTCAGCTTGGTTGTCGGTTTTGGGGTGATGACTTGATGATAATTGGGCATCCATTTTTAGGAGGCGATAGAATTTTGTCCAAATGCGTGAAATAAATTGGCACCCTCTATCGGTGACAAGGACAGACAGTAAACTGTGTAGTCGGACCATGTTGCTTTGTGACTATGAATATTAACACTTCCAAAGTTCGGCGATGCTGCGATTAACCTTAGGTGGTGCTGTCACGCAGCCTCGCCACCGTGGGGTTACATTCCCACATTCTCTGTATTATAGAAAACAGGACAGCACTCCAAATGGCGACTTATATATACACATATCAATGGTTTCCATCCAAATGTTACCCATAGTGCAAAAACATTTCTGCAAAATGGACTGGAGAGCAATCTGTTTGCAAACAGCAAAACTAGTGAAACAAAATTTGCTCTGTTTTCTACAGTGGAACGAAACTTTATGTAACCAGGCCTGTTTTCCTGCCTTCAACTGGTTAATATTTCTTCTGCACGAATTGTGCGCGAGTTTATTTGTAAATTGTATCCTCAGCATAACTTGTAAATAAAAACCATCCTTAGGGAGCGTTGTGGTCCATATATAAAGTGAGTAGCAGTAACCTTTTGGCTTCCTCTAAGGCAGCCCAAATGATCTGCAAAAAAACGTTGTTTTGAGGCAGACCACTTTATTTATAGCGCAAAAGGAAGGAAAAAAATGAAAAATTGGCCAGTGAGCTGTCATAACTTGTTTGTATTTTTGTGTTTGAGGTTGGAAAGAACCAGCTCCCAGACGCATCACAGTGCTTTACAGAAAGTTTTTTTTTGTGGCAGGAGTATGTCAAATATGAGATGCTTTGCACAAAACTGCAGACTCTCGTTCAATTCAGATGAGATGAGCCAGGTTGTTATTGTTACACACAGAGCCCCATTCAAAACATAGTTGTAAATGTGTGGGTGCAAGTTATGTGATTGAATAGTGATAGGGTACGGTACCTCAAAGAAAAGGCAGCTTAGCAGCTTTGTGTCATTGCTGGTCGCCGTCTCTTACGAGGAGAGATGCGAGGCCTTGCAGAGATGATATGGAACCAATCCCTGTTCTTGACCATACCTACCAGTTAAGTCTAACCTATAAACTTGTGGTCTGATCATAAAAGGGGAGAGGGCCCTTGTGGGTTGGTGCGTGAATCCCCGGCCGAGTTGTCGACCTGCATGAAGCACAAGACGAAAATAGGACAGGCACCTCAGGGGGAAGGGAAGGGGGGGCACCTCAGCCACTTGAGTACACGACGCCAGATCCACGAGGGGACTCCATGACCACTGGCCCATCCTGGGGAGAGCAAAGCCACAGTCCAAACAGTCCATACAGTGGGTGGCCTGCCCACTGGGCCATCCTGGGGAGTGCAAAGCCACAGTCCAAACAGTCCATACAGTGGGTGGCCTGCCCACTGGGCCATCCTGGGGAGAGCAAAGCCACAGTCCATACAGTCCATACAGTGGGTGGCCTGCCCACTGGGCCATCCTGGGGAGAGCAAAGCCACAGTCCATACAGTCCATACAGTGGGTGGCCTGCCCACTGGGCCATCCTGGGGAGAGCAAAGCCACAGTCCAAACAGTCCATACAGTGGGTGGCCTGCCCACTGGGCCATCCTGGGGAGAGCAAAGCCACAGTCCATACAGTCCATACAGTGGGTGGCCTGCCCACTGGGCCATCCTGGGGAGAGCAAAGCCACAGTCCATACAGTCCATACAGTGGGTGGCCTGCCCACTGGGCCATCCTGGGGAGAGCAAAGCCACAGTCCATACAGTCCATACAGTGGGTGGCCTGCCCACTGGGCCATCCTGGGGAGAGCAAAGCCACAGTCCAAACAGTCCATACAGTGGGTGGCCTGCCCACTGGGCCATCCTGGGGAGAGCAAAGCCACAGTCCATACAGTCCATACAGTGGGTGGCCTGCCCACTGGGCCATCCTGGGGAGAGCAAAGCCACAGTCCATACAGTCCATACAGTGGGTGGCCTGCCCACTGGGCCATCCTGGGGAGAGCAAAGCCACAGTCCATACAGTCCATACAGTGGGTGGCCTGCCCACTGGGCCATCCTGGGGAGAGCAAAGCCACAGTCCATACAGTCCATAACAGACCCCACTGCCACTGGAGGAGGCAAGTTGGCCAGAGGACATCCTGCAGCCCTGCCCGAGATAGATCCTGCCCTGCCACGTCTGCCAAAGGGCCAGCGGTTCTTGCCCTGAAGGGCCCAGTTCAGCGGTTCTTGAGACGGCGGGGCCCAGTTCAGCGCTCCTTGCCTTGAAGGGCCCAGTTCAGAGCTCCTTGCCTTGTAGGGCCCAGTTCAGCGGTCCTTGCCCTGAAGGGCCCAGTTCAGCGGTTCTTGAGACGGCGGGGCCCAGTTCAGCGCTCCTTGCCTTGAAGGGCCCAGTTCAGCGGTTCTTGAGACGGCGGGGCCCAGCGGAGCGGTGCGTGAGACGGCGGGGCCCAGCGGAGCGGTGCTTGAGACGGCGGGGCCCAGTTCAGCGGTTCTTGCCCTGAAGGGCCCAGTTCAGCGGTTCTTGAGACGGCGGGGCCCAGTTCAGCGGTTCTTGAGACGGCGGGGCCCAGTTCAGCGCTCCTTGCCTTGAAGGGCCCAGTTCAGCGGTTCTTGAGACGGCGGGGCCCAGCGGAGCGGTGCGTGAGACGGCGGGGCCCAGCGGAGCGGTGCTTGAGACGGCGGGGCCCAGTTCAGCGCTCCTTGCCTTGAAGGGCCCAGTTCAGCGGTTCTTGAGACGGCGGGGCCCAGTTCAGCGGTTCTTGCCCTGAAGGGCCCAGTTCAGCGGTTCTTGAGACGGCGGGGCCCAGTTCAGCGGTTCTTGAGACGGCGGGGCCCAGTTCAGCGCTCCTTGCCTTGAAGGGCCCAGTTCAGCGCTCCTTGCCTTGTAGGGCCCAGTTCAGCGGTCCTTGCCCTGAAGGGCCCAGTTCAGCAGTGCTTGAGACGGCGGGCCCAGTTCAGCGGTTCTTGAGACGGCGGCCGGTCTATGGCCAACTGCTAATTGCCTGGTGGTGCCCTCCTGGGCAGCGGGGATGGTGCTCCTTCACTGCCCACCTGGGCTGTGGGTGGTGGGGCCCTCCTGGCCAGCTGGGCTGGGTCCTCCCTGGGCAGCGGCTATGGGGGTGGTGGGCTCTCCCGGGGCAGCTGTGCCGGTTCCTCCCGGGGCAGCGGCTATGGGGGTTGTGCGCTCCTCCTGGGCAGCAGGCCTGCTGCCTGACCTCTCCGACTTGCTGCCCTTGCCCTCCTTAGTCGTGGGCCTGTGGCCCTTTCCTCCCTTTGGAGCTGTGGCTGGTGACTGTCTCTGGGTGGTATCCGGGGGGGATGTAGAAGGCGGGCTCCTGCGGCGACCCTTCCGCCTTCTGCTCCTCTTCCCAGGGGGTGGGCTGGCTGTCCCCTTGCTGCTGGGCGAAGATCCAGACATGCGGGCTGGCGGGCTCCAATACCCCTGCACCCTTGTCAAGGGGGCTGCAGGGCTGGTGGTGGCTGAGGTGCTCTTCTTACCCCGACGAGAAGGAGGGGGGAGCTCAGGGTCAGGAAAGAAGTTAGTAGTGGCGAGGAAGAGCTTCTTGGGACAATGGAGAGTGGTAGGTACAGTGGGAATGGGAGTGGAGGGAGAGGATGTGGTTGTAGGTGAGTCACGTTTGCTGTCTTTGGGTGCAGGTGCAGGAGGGATAGGCTGTCGTGAGGTGGATGGCTGTTGGGTGGGTGGGTGGCTGCGTTTGTGTGGTGTGGAAGAGGGGGTGACAGACACAGTGGGAGAGGACACAGGGGACGTGTAAATGGCAGTGGGGGTGGTGACTGCACGTGTGCGGACTGGAGTGGAGGGTGTGCTGGTGATGGAAACACTGGCTGATGGTGAGGTGAATGGAGGTGTGAGTGTAGACGTCACAGGGAGGGAGGAGGGAGACGAGGAGGTGGGGGTCACAGAGGTGGTAGTGACTGTTGGCATGTCTGCATCGGAATGTTGCGTGTGTGAATGTCTGCGTGATCTGTGGTGCTTATGTTTGGATGAGCTTCTCTTGGGTGTTGAGGTGTGTGCAGGCTGGTCTGATGGTGTGGGTGGGACAGGCAGAGGAACAGGAGACTGGGAGGAGGGAGTTAGTAGAGGCAGGCAGGAGACAGGGACAATGGCTGCCGTCAGTGCTGAGGCCAGAGCCTGGAACGATCGCTGATGGGCAGCCTGACCCGAATGAATGCCCTCCAGGTACGCATTGCTGCGATGAACCTCCCTCTCCACCCCCTGGATGGCATTCAAAAGGGTAGTCTGCCCAACAATGAGCGTTCGGAGGAGGTCAATGACCTCCTCACTGAGGGCAGCGGGGGTAACAGGGGCAGGGCCTGAGATGCCTGGGGCGAAGGAGATGCCCGGCTTCCTGGCAGAGCGGGCACGGGGCGAACGCTGAGGGGCTGCTGGGAGGGCGGAGATGGTGCGCTGGGTGGCGGCTGTACCTGTAATGGCGGGGGGCACGGATGGTGCCACCCCCGCAAGGGAGCCCCCTTCCGAGGACGTGTCCGTGTCGCTGCAGGGTCCAGTCGTCCCCGTCGTGGAGCTCCCCTCGCCCTCCGTCTCACTGGTCCAGTCTGACTCTGTGGCATGGCCCTCCTGGGCCATGTGAGATGCAGCTCCCTCCTGCCCCGATGCCACTTCTCCTCCGCCTGATGATGCTGATGCACACAAGCACAGAAAGACAAACAAAAAGGGGGGGGGAGAGAGAAATAAAGGGATATTGAGTACATGGATCTCCGGTACAGTTAGCGGACATGACAGACACAGATGCCCCCTGCACTAAGTTGCGCACTTGGGGTCCGCTACGCATTCCGTGGAACATGCCCTACACGCCTAGAGTTGACAACTGCAGCCATGGATGACACGGCCCAGGGATGGCTGTACTGACAAACTACTGAGGGTGGTGGCTGGGGACACAGGGGCTTACGGGGGTGCCCAGCCTACAGATATCGCCCTGGCCTAGGGGGACCCCCAGCCCTCCTCCCCCACCCAGACACCTCCACTGCGCGACAACAGAGTAGATAATGCTTGTACTCACCCCCTTGTGTCTGCTGTGCTGCCCTCACGCGCCCATCCAATTCAGGGTAGGCCACCGCCAGGATCCGGAACATCAGGGGGCTCAGTTGACGGCAGGCACCCCGCCTACGTTGGGAGGCCATCCCCAGCAGAGACTCGGCGGTCTTCTTGGTCCCGCGGCGGATGTCCTCCCACCTCTTGCGGCAGTGGGTGCCCCGTCGATGGTGGACCCCCAGGGTCCGGACTTCCTTGGCGATGGCACGCCAAATCCCGATCTTCTCATGGGCGCGGACCTATGTGACACGTACAGGGAGGGAGAAATACCACGTTCAAGTTTCTCAGCATTTTCCTTTCCAGTGGCCCAATGCCCCCCATCCCCGCCAGGCCCCCCGCCATGCCCCCCGCCAGGCCCAACATGCCCCCCATCCCCGCCATGCCCCCCGCCAGGCCCAACATGCCCCCCATCCCCGCCAGGCCCCCCGCCATGCCCCCCGCCAGGCCCAACATGCCCCCCATCCCCGCCAGGCCCCCCGCAATGCCCCCCGCCAGGCCCAACATGCCCCCCATCCCCGCCAGGCCCCCCGCCATGCCCCCCGCCAGGCCCAACATGCCCCCCATCCCCGCCAGGCCCCCCGCCAGGCCCCCAAGCCAGCCAGTGGCCCCAAATCCATATTGAATTAAACTCACTTGTTGGTCTGGAGGACCGTAGAGTAGGGCATACTGGGGGAGGACCCCATCCACAAGTTTCTCCAACTCCTCTCCAGTGAAGGCAGGGGCCCTTTCCCCAGCCGCAGCAGCCATTGTCCCTTCCAGACCGAGGTCACAGCAACACTTGCAGTATAGGTCCTCTCCTGTGAAAGTTCAAGTCGCAAGTGGATAAGTAGATAGAAAATGGCGGTGACGTCCGCGGCGGTGCGTACCGCGGCGGTGCGTCCCGTCACCGCCGGCGCCCTTCGCCATTGGCTCCTGAAACCCATAGGCTTCAATGTTAACCAATGCGGCTTTGCGCCGCGGTCTTCGCCCGCCGCCCGCCGCGGTGTGCCACGCCAGCGCATTGACCTCACATCCCATTGTCACACTTCACAGGTCAGGCAGCCGCCATTTCCAGGGCCCACATGGCTCAATTTCAACAGCGTCACACAGGCCTAGGCCTTGCATAGCCACTCAGACACGCCATTCACTGCATAGAGAATCGTTTACTGTGCAAGCTGTGAGTACGTACCTGTGGGTTGCTTGACTGTGTGCTCCATGTTGTCCTTCCTAGGCACCGTCCGCTGGGTTGGGCGAGGAGACGGATGAATCCTCCCGTGTACCGACCGCTGGTGGACCTGTCGACAATGGAAGAACGCCACATTATCCTGACCTACCGTCTTAACCGTGCCACTATCCATGAACTGTGTGCCCAGCTGGAGCCCGACCTGATGTCCCCCATCCGCCAACCCACAGGGATTCCCCCTCTGGTGCAGGTCATGTCAGTACTCCATTTCTTGGCAAGTGGGTCATTTCAGACAACCGTGGGAATTGCTTCTGGGATGTCTCAGCCCATGTTTTCGAAGGTGTTATCCAGAGTGTTGTCTGCCCTGATGAAATCCGTGAGGAGCTACATCATTTTCCCTGAGGTGGGCGAATTGGCTACAGTGAAGGGTGATTTCTACGCCCTTGGACATATTCCCAACGTAATTGGTGCCATTGATGGGACCCATGTGGCTTTGGTTCCCCCAAGAGACAGGGAGCAGGTGTACAGGAACAGAAAAAATTACCATTCAATGAACATCCAGGTGGTGTGTTTGGCTGACCAGTACATCTCGCATGTAAATGCCAAATTCCCTGGGTCAGTGCATGACGCCTACATCCTCAGGAATAGCAGCATCCCTTACGTGATGGAACAGCTACAGAGACACCGTGTATGGCTAGTGGGGGACTCTGGGTACCCCAACCTGTCGTGGCTACTGACCCCAGTAAGGAATCCCCGGACCAGGGCAGAGGAACTGTACAATGAGGCCCATGGGCGTACTAGGAGGGTGATCGAACGCACCTTTGGCCTCCTAAAGGCCAGGTTTCGCTGCCTGCATATGACAGGTGGATCCCTAATGTACTCACCTAAGAAGGTGTGTCACATCATCGTGGCCTGCTGCATGCTTCACAACCTGGCTTTGCGCCGCCAGGTGCCTTTCCTGCAGGAGGATGGTCGAGACGGTGGTGTTGTGGCAGCGGTGGAACCTGAGGAGAGTGACGAGGAGGAAGACGACGGGGCTGAAACAGACAACAGGGACAGAATCATTGAACAGTACTTCCAATAGGACACAGGTAACATTTCAAAGATAATTTAGTAAATGTTAACTACTCTCCTGCATCTCTGCTGCCTGTCTATTTGCCCCAGTGTATGATGACTGAGTTTTGGCTTTTCCCTCCCTATTTCAGATCTGGGGTCCCCACTACGAGTCCTGTGCTTCGTTTCCCAATGGACTACAGCTTTGTGGCAGCTGTTTGTTGACTTCACCATGTACAAGGACATATTTGCACTGTCATGTCAATTACAATCTATTGAAATCACAGCCAGACTCCAGATATTTTGGTGCAAAATAGGTGTTTATTTAAGTGCTCAAAATGGGATGGGTGGTTTCAAGTGGGTGGGGGCTATGGTGAAGGAATGTCCATGGCAGAGTCCAGAGTAACAGTCACACAGGTGCATTGTCCAGAGGCCTGTGGAGAGATGGAGCATGGGCAGTTCAAGGATGGACAGGGTGACAATGTGGGACAGTGGGATGACATCAGGTGGTATCCATTGCTGGCGGGGGTCTTGACATCCTACTCTGTCTTCTTGCGAGATCTCAGGGCCCTCTTGCGGGGTGGTTCTTCTCCTGCAGGAGGTGGGGGTCTGGTGGGCTGCTGCTGTGCGGGGGCCTCCTGTCCACTAGCGCCGGCGGAGGTGGTTGGCTGTTCTTGGTCCAGGCTAGTGGCAGGGGCCCTTGGGTGTTGTTGAGTGTCCGCCCTGTTGTTGACGAGGTCCTGCAGCAGCCCTACCATGGTAACCAGGGTGGTGTTGATGGCTCTGATGTCCTCCCTGTACCCCCGATAGTGTTCCTCCTGCAGCACCTGGATCTCCTGGAACCGGGCCAGTACCGTCGCCATCATCTCCTGGGAGCGGTTGTATGCTCCCATGATGGTGGTGAGGACCTCGTGGAGAGTGGGTTCCCTGGGCCTCTCCTCCCCCCCCTGTCGCACAGCTGCCCTCCGAGTTCCCCTGTTTCCCTGGGCCTCTGCCCCCTGGCCGGTGTGCCCACTACCACTGCCCCCAGGTCCCTGTTGTTGTTGGGGTGGTGGGTTATCCTGGGTGCCCTGTAGTGGTAGACACACCGCAGATTGACGCGCCCTGGAGACAGAGGCATGGGCCCGCTGGGTGGGAGCTGTGCTGGTGTTCCCAGAGGGGTTTGGGTCTGTAGTGGCCTGGGCCTGTGTGAGGGGAACCGACTGTCCAGAGGTCCCCGATGGTCCGGGCTGGTCATCGGTGTCCAGGTCGACAGAGCTGCTGTCATCGCTGACGGCCTCTTGGGTGGGGGGTGTGGAGAATTCTGGCCCCTCCGCCGCGGTGTGTTGACGGTCGGGTCCTGCAGGGGTATAGAGGTATGGTTATAGTTTCAATGTGTGGCATATGGGTGTATCTGTGGGTTCTCGTGTCCCCAAGTGCTGGCATTCGTGTGTGGGGGCTTTGGTGAGGGTGGCTTGTGGGGGGGATGTGTATATGCATTGGGCATGCTTTGGTGATGGGTGTCCATGCTTAGTGGACGCATGCAGGCCTAGGTTTTGGGATGTGTGGGTTGTGATGGTGAGACATTGGCGGGGAATAGGTGTGCTGGGGGTGGGGGTGAGGATGGTGGTGGGGGTGAGGATGGTGGTGGGGGTGAGGGTGGGGGTGACGATGGGGGTGGGGGTGAGGGTGGGGTTCGAGGATGGGGGTGAGGTTTGGGGTCTGATTTGGCATGCAGGTGGGGGGGAAGCAGTATTGAAGCTTCAACTTACCAGTATCCATTCCTCCGCCGACTCCTGCGAGGCCGTCAGGATGCAGGATGTTCAAGACTTCCTCCTCCCATGATGTGAATTGTGGGGGTTGAGGTGGGGGTCCTCCGCCAGTCTTCTGCACGGCGATGTTGTGCCTGGATACCATGGAACGCACCTTCCCCCGTAGGTCGTTCCATCGCTTCCTGATGTCTTCCCGATTTCTGGGGTGCTGTCCCACTGCGTTGACCCTGTCGACAATCCTCTGCCATAGCTCCGTCCTCCGGGCAATGCTGGTGTATTGTATCTGTGTGCCGAACAGCTGGGGCTCTACCCGAACGATTTCCTCCACCATGACCCTGAGTTCTTCGTCTGTGAAGCGGGGTTGTCTTTGGGGTGCCATGGGGTGGTGTGTATGATGTGTGGGGTGGAGTATGTGTATTTAAGTGAGTTGAGTGTGGTGGTGTGTGTTGTTTTGTGTGTGGATAGTGTGTGGGTGATGGTGTTGAGTGGCTGTGGCTGTTATTTTTTGGATGCTGGTGTCTCGCTCTTGCCTTCTTGACAAATTTTTTAGCGTAGGGGTTTGTGGGTGATGTGGGTGTGTGTTTTATATTGTATTGTGTGTGTGGGAGTGGTGTGTGTATGTGTATCAGGTGTGTGGGATTCAAATCGTCCAATGTGGCTGAGTTTTGTTCGTTTGTGTGTATTCTGACCGCGGCGGTGTGTCCCGCCAATGGAATACCGCGTTTGAATGACCGCCGCGTGGATTCGTGGGTCGTAATGGGATGGGCGTAGTTCTGTTGCCGTGACGGTGGAGGTTTGGTCACCTCCACCTTTCCGCCGACCGCTGGTCTGGCGGTCTGTTGTGGCGGTCGGATTTTCGGAGGTTTGCCTTCTGCGGGTCAGAATGACCGTGGCGGGTTTCCGCGACCGCGGCGGGATTATGGAGGATTTCTGACCGGCGGTAGGCGCCTTTTACCGCCGAGGTCAGAATGACCACCTATGTCCCCAGCTTTCAGTAATGACTCAGTGGAGGGGTCCCTGGATTCCAATTATGATTCAGTGGGGGGTCCCCAGGTTCCAGTAATACTAAAGGGGGGGGGGGTCAACAGAAGTCAAAAGGTTGGGAACCACTGCCTTAGTGCATTTAAATAACTATGAGGCAACTGGCATACGCATGCACCAGGGTGCGTTGTTTTGGAGTCCAAAAGGAAAGGCACTGGAGGATGAGTGGAAGTGAGAAGGTTCTGGTAGCGACTGCACAAGTAACACAAGGGTTACTGCATCTAGGAAACTAAAGGCATCATGAGATACATAATAACATACTCTAGTGCACTATTTTCACAACACACAGGGGGTCATTCTGACCCTGGCGGTCACCGACCGCCAGGGCCAACGACCGCGGAAGCACCGCCAACAGGCTGGCGGTGCTTCCTGGGCCATTCTGACCGCGGCGGTAAAGCCGCGGTCAGAAAAGGGGATCCGGCGGTTTCCCGACGGTTTTCCCCTGGCCCAGGGAATCCTCCATGGATTCCGACCCCCTTCCGGATGGCGGGAACGGGTGTCGTGGGGCCCCTGGGGGCCCCTGCACTGCCCATGCCACTGGCATGGGCAGTACAGGGGCCCCCTAACAGGGCCCCATAATGATTTTCAGTGTCTGCTTTGCAGACACTGAAAATCGCGACGGGTGCCACTGCACCCGTCGCACCCCAGCAACTCCGCCAGCTCCATTCGGAGCCGGCTTCATCGTTGCTGGGTCTTTCCCGCTGGGCCAGCGGGCGGCCTTTTGGCAGTCGCCCCGCGGCCCAGCGGGAAAGTCAGAATGACCGCCGCGGTCATTTGACCGCAGTGCGGTCTTTTGGCGGTCTGCGCCCGGCGGGCGCCGCCCGCCGCCCGACGGGGTCGGAATGACCCCCACAGTGTTAACCTATCAAGGATATACCTTGTTTCCTCACAGGAAATATGCTCTCACTTTTTTGCACCAAAGTCAAATGTCAAGTAAAAAAGTTACAGTGAGAAAAATGTGTTCTCAATCTTTTGCACCAATGTCTTGTTACCTACTGAGCCACATGTCAAGTAAAGAATTATTGGTTCTTTTAGCAATGACTATAGAGAGAGCAAACTAACCATTGCTAACTATTGTGTTTATAATGTACCTTTTGTGCATAGTCATTTGTCTTTCTCTTTTCTTTACAGTTACCTGTGACGAGCTAAGATGTGCAGCGAAGCAGACGGTGGATTCAGGTAAATTTTGTGAAGCATTTCGTGAAGCGCTACTAAATGAGAAGGGCCAGGAAGTTGAGATCCCAAAAAGCTGACGCAAAGACTGTAGTCAGCTGCTGCGAGGTGTGACCCCAACTGTAGTGGTAGGCAGGACAGACAGGAAACCGTAGGCAAAGTGTTGGTGGAGTTTCGGGCATGGCTTAAATAGTCAGGGGCGGCCCGTCACCATGGCAGAGGAGCATCGTCCAACTGCTAACAGGCAGCAGAAAAATAAAATGATAATAAGCTATTAGCATTTTATTTTCCGCTGAGTCTAGGGCGGGGCAAGTATCCTCTGAGTCAGCAGGGAGGAGGAGTAGTGCTGCACTCTAAGTGGGCATGTCAGTTTGTCCGGCGGTAAGAGGCTAGCCAAACTGACATGCGCACTTAGAACTCTCTACTCAAGCTGTATTTCACAGATGGGTGGAGACCAAGCAGAGGCTCCCACTTCCTCCCTGAGAGACAGCTCAGCCTTACACATCATGAGAGAAACGTCTGGATTGGGCCGGAAGGGGAGCAAGGCAAGCACCGAGGCAGTGGAAGCAGCGTAGATGAGGCGGAAGGTGCATGTAGTTTTTTTTTTATTGCCCCGGCTACACATGCTGCCCCACCAGCCCTTCCTGGCAGCAGCCGCCACTGTAAATAGGTTAAACGAAGCGCACTTGAAGGCTCCATGTGCTGTTTATACGAGTACTCTTGCACATGGCAATCACAATGGCAGGTGTGATACGCAAGGCCTGTGCTGCCGTCTGAGTCATCCTGTTCAATGCTTGCCTCGGCAGGATGCCCGCAAGCGGCTGGCCAATGATGACAGGCCCCTGTGTTCTGGGCGATATGAGCGAGAGGAAGATGCATGGCCATGTAATCAATAAACATTACCACAATACCATAATGATATCATACACGGTGAAACACAAACACAACATACAAACAAGCATACCTGAGCTCTTAGGCAGCAATGACTGCACGTTTATTATTACACAGTGTACATGGTGTTTTTGACAAAAAACGAGAGTGCGTGTGCACTATTATAAGTCACCAGGGGCAAGTGAAGCAGAGTTCTGACACTTTGGCTTTGGTTTTTTGCCCCATCCGGCTGTAATTTGCTAGTTCAGGCTGCCCCTTGCTGGTGGGGCTGTAAGCGACTGCCTTACCATCCCTTATGGAAGCGCGTGGGTGCGTGACGATGCACTGTGGAGAATTAGGACATTTCTTTTGGTTCACATGACTCCCAGGTACATCAGTAAAGTTGGGTCTACGCTTAGATTGACACGTCCTTGAAAATCTGTTGCACTCATATAAATGTTTGGAGTACATATGTTTCCATTTTAACTCTTTGTCTGAGACATATTTACCTTCAACGAATCCTCACGTGCAGGGTTAGGAAACTTTTTTATATATCTTTTTATTATTTTGTGCAGAGAAGCATTCATATAACAAGTCCTAAACTTGGTTTAAACCAGTGCACGTGCACCATAAGGAGTAAATGAAGTAAAAATGAGACATAGCAAGATCGACATTCCACAGAGCACATAGCCTTAATGTACATAAATGCAATCAGTGGGATGAATTCACAACTGTAAATAGTCTGCATGACGAAAGGGCCACAGACTTCATTTTTTAAATTCTTTTTCGCACATCCACTCCATTAAAAAATGTCTGTTTCTGCGCTTTCAACGTACTTCATACCAAAAAGCCATACCCCTAGAGAATCGAGGGGACTCCATTGCCCTCCTGTGTTGAAGTCTGGAAGAACCTATACCTTCTGGCACCTTTTGACCCTGTTACTCTGTCCGCAGCTCCGTTATTCCCAGAGGCGCAATCTATGGATCTAGAACAGTGGTCCCCAACCCTTTGACTTCTGTGGACCCCCACTTTATCATTAGTGAAACCCGGGGGCCCTCAATGGATCATTATTGGAATCTGAGGACCCTTACTGAGTCATTACTGGAAGCCGGGGACCCCGGCCTAAACATTCTTGATGATTTGAACAACAAAACAATACACAAAAAACACAGAAAGAAGCATTCCATCAAACACGTAGACAAATGATAACACATTTTATTTAATTTGCAAACAAAATATATATAGATTTTTAATTTTAATAGGAAGGTTGGAGCTTTTCTAAATCCATTTGAAACCACACACTGTTCATACTATATTCTGTTTGATGCACCTGCACTGGTCCCACTAATCAATCCGAGAAACTAATTTAATGTTTGGCCTCCAATTTCATATTCCTTGGCATTTACAGTACGTTTTTAAATTCTCAATTGTGCATTTAGACAATTTATTTATATCCACTGTATTAATCTGTTAAGATTAGTTAATTTTCTAAGCAGTCATGGACCCCCTGAGGAGGCTTCATGGACCCCCAGGGGTCCCCGGACCAAAGGTTGGGAATCTCTGATCTAGAAGTTTCGAGGCCTGTAATGTGGTGGCCAGACTATTGTGTATCCCTTGCCAATATTGAACTATCACCAGGCACGACCTTAATTAAACACTTTCATGAAGTTTATTCCTTTTCGCTTAGAAAGAAAAATGCGGATACATCTGCGACATATTGCTAAGATTTGTGAATACCGATACATAGGTGGGGAAAGCAACTGGGAGTGGGATAGGGAAAGCAGCACACAAGGAAGAGCCACTTGGGGTGTGAAGCACATGCCTAAGAAAGCAACTTGGAGCATGGAGGAGGCATAGCATTTGGTGGGAATAAGAAGCACACACAAGAACTTTGAACATAAGGAAAGCCATTTAATAAGAAGCAAGCAATGACAATAAAGCCAACCAGTGGTAAGCAATGGGAAAGCTATAGTCGCTATAGTCCCCTGTAAATTCTTGGTAAACCCATAATAGGTCTTTTGCAACCCTAGCCTCGACATAAACATTGAGTTGCCTTTGGTGAAACTTCAAAAACCTTCTACTTTTCAGTTTCTATTTTTTTTTCAGTGCTTCCTCTGTGGAGGTTTGGTTATATATTATTCCTAACCTCTTCAAATAAGTTAGTTAACAAATATTTATCCATTTGTTGCTTTTTCAGTAGGAATCTGCAATACGTTTTTGACCTTGACTCTAGAACCCATTCTTTCACCCAGCCATCTGCTAGGCAATTTATGTTAAACACATTTTGCCAAACAGCCTTCAGAGAGGAGAGATCACAAATCTTAACAGATTTAAATGTGGTTTGTTCAGTTCCAACTATACTTGGAAATATCGGAACAACTGTATATGCAATAGTTGCCTTGCCATGTATACCCCTGAACGGTAAAGGACCCAGTGTAAAATATGTCTGTTTGCGCTTGATTCTATGACAGACAGCATTAATCATTGTCGTGTTTTTTTTTTACAAAATAATGCCTTAAATTCAATTCGGTCAATACAATTCAATTCATACGTTCAATAGCACTTATCTAAAAAGGAAAATGTATGTTTAAATATTATTTACTATTTTGCTTTCACCTTTCTTGAAAACCGCCAAGCAGCATATACTGCACTGTTTGGGAACGAGTCTTCTTTGCACTTTTCATTTTTAAAGGTATTTTGGTTTGACGGTGCTGTAGGCAGTATCTTAGGTAGGTACCCACCCACAGTGGATTATAGCGAACGATCCTCTGGATTTTGTAGCTCCTAAAATAATGCGAAATAACAGAACCTAGAGTTATGAGCATCTCACACATAACTTCTAAATCTGAGTGGCTAATCACTTACTGTAGTCAGGCTGGCTACATTTATGTCATAAAGCACCCTACACACCAATAGAAAATGTATGCGATTTACTTACTTTGCCGAAGCTGAGCGTGCACGTATTAAATTAATTCGAGCGTAATTAAATGTTACAGACTATTACAGAACCACCAGAAATGTGCCTAATGCATCTATCGTGCACCGTTTCAGCTGAGATTCATTTTTAACACTGTCTGATAAAAATGTCTTCTTTAACAGCAAGAAAGTGTGACTTGAGAAGGAGTAAAGTTTGAATGTTACAAGGTGCAACTTACTGACTTTTAAAATTGTCGGTTACTATCTAAGCAAAAAGGTTTATGCAAAAAAGATGCTGGCAACCTCCCTGTGCAATTCTTTTTTTTTTTTTTTTACTATTGGTGATACCCATTTGATCTCTTTTCATTCAATGTAATGAGTGTAACCTCCGCCACTAAGGACCTTTATGCCAACTACTGTGAGGCTTGTTACCTACCTTATCTATGTCCCCATTAATCCATCCGCACAATCGTAAGGCAAACCAACATATAGCAAAAATACAAGTAAATGTACCAACAACCCTACCAAATTATGGTGCCACTGACGACACTATGGGGGTCATTCTGACGCCGGCGGTCAGAGACCGCCGGGGCCAGGGTCGGCAGGAGCAGCGCCGACAGACCGGCGGTGCCCCGCAGGGCATTCTGACCGCAGCGGTTCGGCCGCGGTCAGATGCGGGAAACCGGCGGTCTCCCGCCGGTTTCCCGTCGGTTTCCCGCTGCCCTGCAGAATCCTCCATGGCGGCGGAGTGCGCTCCGCCGCCATGGGGATTCTGACACCCCCTACCGCCATCCTGTTCCTGGCGGGTCACCCGCCAGGAACAGGATGGCGGTAGGGGGTGCCGCGGGGCCCCTGGGGGCCCCTGCAGTGCCCATGCCCATGGCATGGGCACTGCAGGGGCCCCCGTAAGAGGGCCCCACAAAGTATTTCAGTGTCTGCTATGCAGACACTGAAATACGCGACGGGTGTCACTGCACCCGTCGCACCTTCCCACTACGCCGGCTCAATTCTGAGCCGGCGTCCTCGTGGGAAGGTTGATTTGCCCTGGGCTGGCGGGCGGCCTTTTGGCGGCCGCCCGCCAGCCCAGGGCAAATCCCAAAATACCCTCAGCGGTCTTTCGACCGCGGAGCGGTATTTTGGTGGGGGAACTTTGGCGGGCGGCCTCCGCCGCCCGCCGAAGTTAGAATCACCCCCTATGTATTAATTCGCATAGCATGAAACCAAACATTCACTGGTTTTGAAACCGTGGTACTTTCCAAACACATCGATAACAAAGAGAAGCAGAATAAATGTTGTAGGGTGCATCTATGCAATATGAAGGCAATGAATATGACTTTATTCAGAGATATGTTTTAATCCCTCCATGGTGGTATTTGAAGGTGGGAATATAGATCTGGGTATTTCATGTTGAATTTAGCACTGGGGCATTAACTAAGTTGTTGTGAGACATAGTGCAGTTAAGGGAGCAAGTAAAATGGTCCTCCTAACTGCTCATGTCGTAATTAAATACAGCATCTATCTGGGTTCAGAGAGCCCCCCAGGTTCCAGTCCCCAGTGCCAATACACCTGCTGCATCATAGACAGCGGTGTCCCTGATCTGGAGATTGCTGCCAAGTTATTTTTTAATTGGGCACTGATTGAGTATTTAAGACTTTGCAGACTTATTAAGATTTTAAGACAGGTCCTGCCTGGCATAAACTTTTAGGTTGGTTAAAAATAGGAACATCAGTGAATGCTGAAAGTAAGCTTGCCTTTAGTCTGAAAAGATATTTATCCTGGTAATTTACCTGCACTTTGTTGATATAGTTTAGGTGGGAGAGAGGCCTCAGCCAATCCCTGCATGCAAAACCTGGTGGGCCATTAGGGAGTCATATTTGACTCTGTGAGCATTTTATTTAACAGTAACAACTTTATTGAGTTTTGAGAAGTACAAAACACAGGTACACAAAAACAGTTGCCCAAACAAGTTCAGTATCTCCATGACAAATCTGTGATTGTTCCATCTTGAGGCATAGTGACAAATTTCTAGCATAATTTAAAAAAAAGTAGAGAAACACCCACCTCCTTCACACCCAAAGCCCCACTTTAAAAGAAAGTTTCCCCTGATAGAATCTGCACTCAAGTTCCATCACAATACTTTGCTTTTAGGTAGGCAGGGTTGTCATCTACATAAGCAGTTTAGCAGTGTCTCCTCTGGAGTGTTGTGGCAGTCATCAGGTATCAGACCAAAGAAATGCAGATTTTACCACCTATTAATGTTAAATATATTCCATTCTTCAACGTAGGAAGATAAGACAAGGAGGCAGTTCCTTCTGATAGGTAGGTCAATAGCAGGCCCATGCAGTTTCAAAATCTATTGGCTTCTGCTCCATGTTATTGTCTAGTTTCTCCATAGCATGTGGTCCCATAGGTGCATGTGTGAATGTGAGATGAGTGGTGAATCTATCTTTCTCCAGCGGGCCACCAGTGTGATCTTTGTCACCTGCAGGCAGTTCCAGAGTAAGATTTTCTCTGCTCTGGTTTGATGTTGTAGGTTAGGGGCTCTGGATGTTATTAGCGGTAGGGAAGTCTAGTGGAATAGCATAGATAAGGATAGTCTCTCACCAGGGCACATCCCCTCCAGCACTTTGGGCTGCTAGGGGAAATTACCAGTCCAGCAGCAGCTTATAATGGACCTCCCTACCCAGGGTGCTACATATATTTTTATGCAAAACTCTCCATGTGTACCCACTGGATATCTGTTAATTCCGCCACCACCAGTCTCGTCAATTTTTGTGTATATAAATTATAAACATATGGGGGGTGCCTCTAACAGCATGCAGTGACGGCTGGTGGAATTTGAAAGTGGTGGAGCGAGACCAAGCCATTACCCAGGCAAGCCCAGCCAAGTTTCTAGGTTCATATGAGACTAGATGTTCCAGTCCAGGTTTTTTAATCTGCCTTCTCGAACCTGATGCTTTTTTAAGGTCCTTATATGAAACAAGGACTACGAGTCTCAGAATGCAAAGTAACTGGGCTAGCATTATATACTTGAGATACATGTAACCTCACTCACTGTTGTTAATTTTGCACTTGACACATTATGTCATGCACCAACTGCACCAGAAGAAAGGGGCGACGGATCACCACTAAAAGATACAGCCCCACAAGAAGGTGTTAAGCCAGAGACTCAGGCCACAATGGCGGAAAGGGCAAGCTGTTAATCCACCTGCATTAGGAATCCCAATTAGCTTTCTGAGAGCCACGTTTTCAGAGTAAATGGTCACAGACAATCTTAATCTTAAATCTGAGACAATCTTTAGAACTGTCTGTGACTGCTTAATCCGAAAAGTTTCCTGTAACGATTTAAATGTGAATGAAAACTTTCATTTATACGTAAACTATGCAGATGTTGCAGGCGCCGGGTGCACATTCCTTACATTATTATCCTTATTATATGGATTGAAGAGGTTGCAGATGAGGCTTCCAGTGCACCCTGGGACAGGTGGCTGGAGCAGCCCCCACACCCAAGTATAATAAACACATCAAGATTTGTTTATGCTGTGAATTAGACTAACAAATAAAGGGTTTCTGGCAAGCACTTGGCTAGGCTTCACTCGGGATAAAAATGAGGGAATTTATTATACTCATGAAAAGATTTGTCATTTATAGATTGGCGGGTTAGAAAGAGGGGGCGCTCACTCCTGAGAGTGGAATGATGTAAAGGTGCCCTTGAGCAGAGTGCAAGGCTGAGTGGATATCCCAGAAACACCCGCCCCAGATATACTTCCGTACCATGATAATTCAACAAAAATACTATCAGGTATCACTACAGTGAGGGCATGGAAAAGATAAAGGGTCTTTGGGGGGACTAGCAATTTGCTACAGTTTATTCTACTGAACTATGAGCTAGGGAGTGTTGCCCATCTCTGTAGTTCCTCTTTTAATGTGGACAATGAAGGAAGGTAACGTGCCTTATATGGAACTATTGGACGTGGGGGAATGAACAGTCCCAAGGTTTTTTAAAATATTTTGTGACCCAGAGAAAGGATGTGTGTTCTTTGAGGGAATCTATTTCTGCTTGTGGGACTGTCAGATTGAAGAGCTCTGATTTTGCCATATTAATTTTTAAGCCTGAGCTATTTTCATACTCTTTCAACACCCTTTGCAGTAAAGGAACAGAAGTGCCTGGGGATGTCTGCAAATAGCATTTTCTGGTGTGTGTCTTGGCCAAATTCCAGTCCCTTTGTGCTCTCATCGCCGCTGATCTTTCTTGCAAAGGGCTCTATCTTGAGAGCAATCTATAGTGGGGATAGGGACCATCCTTGGCACATGTCCCTCCCCAATGATAAAGATTGGGAAAGTCCTCCACTGAGTGTTACTTTGGAAGTTGGGGTTTTATAGCCTGGCAGGGCAATTGCTATGATGCTGAAGATAAAACCGCTTTTCAGCAACACCTTTCCAGTCCACTCGGTGGAAGGCTTTTTGTGCATTTATAATCACTCGATCCACTGGTATAACTTTCTTTCTTGCCTTCTCAGTTTCGTGGATCACCCTATGTGGACTGTAGTGGGTTTGCTGATTTTTAATGAATCCTAATTACAATTACAATCACAATTGTGTATTTGCAATAACTGAGGGAAATAGCAATGTCCATTGTATTGTCAACATACCTATGTCACACAGCTCTAGTCCATGAGGTAACATACCAGAGGTCACACAGTGGGACCCACATCTTTGAAATCGAAAGGCAAAGTGACAAATCAGGGTCCATACACTGAGTGAAAGTGACAGACAGATGAGAGGTCGAACAATTTTATCAGATGTAGGAGGCAGTGATGTCTTCTTACCTGTGTCTCACTGGAAGTATTGATGGATCACGGTGTTTCTGTTGTCTATGTCCTCTTCTTCTGGCTCCTCTTCTTCACTGTCCACAGGCTCCACAGCTGCCACAACACCTCCTTCAGGACCATCCTCCTGCAGAAAAGGCACCTGTCGTCGCAAAGCCAAGTTGTGCAGCATACAGCAGGCCACGATGATCTGGCACACCTTCTTTGGTGAGTAGTATAGGGAACCACCTGTCATATGGAGGCACCTGAACCTGGCCTTTAGGAGGCCGAAGGTCCTCTCTATAACCCTCCTAGTTCATCCATGTGCCTCATTGTAGCGTTCCTCTGCCCTTGTACTGGGATTCCTCACTGGGGTCAGTAGCTATGACAGGTTGGGGTAGCCAGAGTGACCTGCAAATGTCGAGGGACAACTGTTAGACACACATTAACCCTTAGGGACAACCCCGGACCCAGACAACTATTCACACTGTATAGGGTCCATTTCCTCACCTAATAGCCACACACGGTGCCTCTGGATTTGCCCCATCACATAAGGGATGCTGCTATTCCCCAGAATGTAAGCGTCATGCACTGAGCCAGGAAACTTGGCGTTCACATGGGAGATGTACTGGTCGGCCAAACACACCATCTGCACATTAATTGAATGGTAACTCTTCCGGTTTCTGTACACCTGTTCACTCCTGCGAGGGGGAGACCAAGGCCGCATGTGTCCCATCAATGGCACCTATGATGTTGGGGATATGTCCCAGGGCATAGAAGTCACCTTTCACTGTAGGCAAATCGTCCACCTGAGGGAAAACAATGTAGCTGCGCATGTGTTTCAGCAGGGCAGACAACACTCTGGACAACACGTTAGAGAATATTGGCTGGGACATGCCTGATGCAATGGCCACTGTTGTTTGAAAGGACCCACTTGCCAGGAAATGGAGTACTGACAGGACCTGCACTAAAGAGGGGATTCCTGTGGGATGGCGGATAGCTGACATCAGATCTGGCTCCAACTGGGCACACAGTTACTGGATTGTGGCACGATCAAGTCTGTAGGTGACTATTACATGTCACTCTTCCATTGTCGACAGGTCCACCAGCGGCCTGTACACCAGAGGATGCTGCCATCTCCTCACCTGCCCCAGCGCACGTGCTCTATAGATGAGACCAGCGATCAGAGGGTCAGCCAACACTGAGGTACGAAATAAACAACTTTATTGCACACATTTGTCAATCCGCCATGTGCCTGTCTTAGTGTGTATGCAAGGCCTATATATGTGCGACGCATTTAAAATTAATGCCATGTGGCCCCCTGAAATGGCGGATGCCTGACCTGTAATGTGGGACAAGGGGATATGAGGTAACTGCGCTGGCGTTGTACACCGTCGCGGTAGGCGGTCAAAGACCGCGCGCAATCCTGCATTGGTTAACATTGGACCCTATGGGTCCCAGGAGCCAATGACGATGTACGCCGGCGTTGACGGTACGCACCGCCGCGGAAGTGACCACTATTTTCTCTCTGTTCACTCACTTGATACCTGATCTTCGACAGGAGAGGACCTACACTGCAAGTGCTGCTGTGACCTCAGTCTGGAAGCGAGGATGGCTCAAGTGTCTGGGGAAAGGGCCCCTGCCTTCACATCGGAGGAGTTGGAGAAACTAGTGGATGGGGTCCTCCCCCAGTACACGCTACTCTACGGTCCTCCAGACAAACAGGTGAGTACACTGTGAGCATGCTGTATGGGCAATGCCTGTATGGAGTGATGTGGATGGGAGATGGGGGGGGGGATGAGGCGTGCATGAAACGACAGTGACTGTATGTGCTTCAGGGCAAGGGTGGGAACGTGGGCCAATGATTGTGACGGTCCGGACGGTTATTGTTTTTCCTTTTCCTGTGTACTATTCCCGTAGGTCAGCGCCCACCAGAAGAAGGATATTTGGCGTGCCATCACCAAGGACGTCTGGGCCCTGGGGGTCCACCACAGATGGAGCACCAACTGCTGGAAAAGATGGGAGGACATATGCTGCTGGAGCAAGAAGACGGCAGAGGCCCAGCTGGGGATGGCTTCCCAACGTGGGAGGGGTGCCCGTCGCACCATGACCCCCCTGATGTTCCGGATCCTGGCGGTGGCATATCCGGAGTTGGATGGGCGCTTGAGGGCATCACAGCAGCCACAAGGGGGTGAGTACACTCACATCCATCTGATTCAGATTGGAGGTGTCTGGGTGGGGGAGGTGGGTTGTGGGTTCCCCTAGGCTAGGGCGAGCCTTGTAGGCAAGGACCCTTTGTGAGGCAGGCTCAGTGGCACCCCATCCCCATCAGTGGTAATAGCCATCTACACCTAGTCAGGCTCCTGTGACTTGCATGTGTGCAGCAATCGGGCATAGGCCTTGTACCCCATGTCCCTGTGATCAATTAGGGAACTCAAAGTGCATGGCGTAGTGCAGAGGGCTGCTGTGTCTGTAGTGTCCGCCAACGGTCATGGTATTGCACGCACTGAACATGTCTTTCTACTTTCTCCCCCCCCCTCTTTGTGGTCTCCCTGTTCTTGTGTGCATTAGCATCATCAGGCGGAGGAGCTGTGCCACTGGAGCAGGAGGTAGCTGCATCCCACATGGCCCTGGAGGGCGAGACTATGGACTCAGAATTCATCAGTGGGACAGAGGGCGAGGGGAGCTCCACGGCGGGGACAGGAGCTGAGACCAGCGATACCGACTCCTCCTCTGATGGGAGCTCCCTTGCGGTGGCGGGCCCCTCTGTGCCCACCGCATCTACAGGTACAGCTGCCGCCCCCCTACCAGCACCGCCCTCCCAGCAGCCCCTCAGCGTGTGCTCCGTGGCTGCTCACCCAGGAGGTTGGGCATCTCCTTCGCCCCAGGCACCTCAGGCCCTGCCCCTATCAGCCCTGCTGCCCTAAGTGAGGAGGCCATTGACCTCCTCAGATCCCTCACTGTTAGGCAGTCTATCATTCTGAATGCCATCCAGGGTGTAGATAGGCAGTTGCAACAGACAGATGCATACCTGGAGGGCATTCATTCTGGCCAGGCAGCCCAACAGCGAGCATTTCAGACTCTGGCCTCAGCACTGATGGCAGCCATTGTCCCTGTGTCCAACCACCCCCTCCAACTTCCTCCACCCAGACCCAATCCCCAGTACCTCAGCCTATCCCAAGCACACCATCAGACCAGCATGCACACACCTGAACACACAAGGGTAGCTCTGGCAAACATAAGAACCACACATCCCACAGGCACTCACACAAGCATCATACCCATGCACACATACCAACATCCACTGCCTCCACTGTGTCCCCCTCCTCCACGTCTCCCTCCTCCCTCCCTGTCACGTCTCCACTCACACCTACATGCACTACATCTTCAGCCACTACCTCCATCACCAGCACACCCATCACCACACACCGCTCACGTGCACTCACCACCCCCACTACCATTCACACATCCTCTGTGTCCTCTCCCAGTGTGTCTGTGAGCCCTCCTCCCAAACTACACAAACGCAGCCACACACCCACCCAACAGCCATCCACCTCACAACAGCCTCCAGCCCATGCACCTTCACCCAAAGTCAGCAAACGAACACCTCCTACAACCACTACCTCTTCCTCCACTCCCAAACCCCCTCCATCTACCCGTCCCAGTGTGTCTAAAAAACTTTTCCTGTCAAACCTTGACCTCTTCCCTTCACCTCCCCCACCCCTTCTGTCCCCTAGGGCCCGCTTTTCCAGGTCCCAACCTAGCACCTCAGCCACCACATCATCAGGAACAGTGGTGCCAGCAGTAACCAGCTTCTGGAGTGCACCAAGCAGCAGGGCAGCCAGTGTCCCAAGGAGCGAGGCCAAGGACATTCCCCCACCTCCAAAACAAAAGAAGTTGCCCACAGCCCGGAGGAGAAAGCCAAAACACCTGCCACCAGGGGCTCAGCCAGGACAACAGTTGGGAGTGGCAAGACAGCTGCGCCACCATCCAAGGTAGGGAAGGGCCAGAGAAAGAAAGGGAAGTCGCCGCCAACCTGCACGGCGGACAAGACCGCCACGGGCACCGCCACATGCACCGCCGCCACGGGCACTGCCGCCAGCACCCAGGATACTGTGCCCTTCACCTGCACCGCAGACACTGTGCCCTTCAGCAGCAGCAATCTCAGTGAGGCCGCCACCAGCACCGCTGGTCAGGACACGCCACCAGCAGCAAGCTCAGTGAGCCCCCCACCAGCACCGCCGCTCAGGACACCGCCGCCAGCAGCAAGCTCAGTGAGCCCCCAACCAGCACCGCTGCCCAATGAGCGCCGCAAGCACCATTGCTACTGAGCCCACCGCCAGCACCGCCAGCTGCCACGCTACATCCTGAGCCAATGGCACCACCGCAGACATGGCTGCCACCCCCAGTGGTCATTCGTACGAGGCTGGTGGTCAGTTCCAGGGGCCTGGACAGCTTCCATGTTGCCCCACTGTCAGTGGAGTGTCAGATCCACTACCTCAGTCCTTGGCAGGATGAAGCACTCAGGGCACAAAGCCCCCTCCAGAACCAGTGGAGTATCACATCCACTACCTCAGTCCTTGGCAGGATAAAGCACTCTGGGCACCAAGCCCCCCCTAGAACCAGTGGAGAAAGGCATACACTACCTCTGTCTTTGGCAGGATGAAGCACTCTGGGCACAAAGCCCCCTCCAGAACCAGTGGAGTATCACATCCACTACCTCAGTCCTTGGCAGGATGAAGCACTCTGGGCACCAAGCCCCCTCCAGAACCAGTGGAGAAAGGCATCCACTACCTCTGTCCTTGGCAGGATGAAGCACTCTGGGCACAAAGCCCCTTCCAGAACCAGTGGAGACTGTTATCCACTTGAGAGACTGTGGCTTTGCACTCCCCAGGATAAAGCAGTGGGCAACCCAACCACTGGAGAGACTTGTGAGACTGTGGCTTTGCACTCCCCAGGATAAAGCAGTGGGCAACCCACTCACTGGAGAGACTTGTGAGACTGTGGCTTTGCACTCCCCAGGATAAAGCAATGGGCAACCCACCCACTGGAGAGACTTGTGAGACTGTGGCTTTGCACTCCCCAGGATAAAGCAGTGGGCAAAGCACCCACTGGAGAGACTTGAGAGACTGTGGCTTTGCACTCCCCAGGATAGAGCAGTGGGCAAACCACCCACTGTAGAAACTTGAGAGACTGTGGCTTTGCACTCCCAGGATACATCAATGGGCATGGAGCCCCCTCGTGGAGCTGGTGTTGTGCACTCATCCGGCTGAGGTGCCTCCCCTTTCCTTCCCCCTGAGGTGCCTGTTTTATTTCGTCCTGATGCCCCTACAGTGTTCTCTCTGTTTGGATCGGGTATCTTGTGTGGGCCTCGCCCAGGCATTTTAGACCCAGTGGTCCACGGACTATGTAGGTGCAGTACATGGACTTGAATTCTTGGAGTACATATTTGTTAATAGTGTATATATATTTTTGAGTAATAGATTTTTCGTGACTACAATTGATCAACTCATTTCCTTTTGTCCTTGTGTTCTTCCAGGGGGGGTTAGGGGGGAAAATGTAACATTTCAGTATGTATTGGTGTGTGTGTTGTTGTGTTTGAGGGTGGGGGTGTTGCATGTTGCGTGTGTGTGTCACTCTCTTTTACCTCCCCTGTGTATTAGGTGCAGTACTCACCGTGGTCATCGCCGCCGTCGGTCGTGCTCCTGGTAGAGGAGCAGGAAGACTATTGCAGGGAGAATTTGGAGTTCTGGCTCCATGGTGTCCTGGTTCCTCGTGGGGTGTGTAGAGGTGAGAGTTTTCCCTTTCAAGTCCTGTTTCCACCGTGTTTTTGTTTGCGTTGAATCGGCCCCGGAAAAGGTGGCGGATTGGCCTCTCATAATGGTGTGGACGGTACATTGTCTTCCGCCTGTCTGTTGGCGGTGATCGCCATGCTGTTTGTTTGTACCGCCGTGGCGGTCGGAGTGTTAAAGTGGCTGTCTATGTTGAAGGTTTCCGCCGCGGTCATAATTCCATTTTGTTACCGCTGGCCTGTTGGCAGTCTTACCGCCGCTTTAACACTGACCGCCAGGGTTGCAATGAGGGCCATAATCTTACCCATTCGCCAATATCCAAATTTAAATCCTCGCCATTAACATACAAAACTATTATGCTAGATAAAGTGCAAATCAAAAGTGTCAAGTAGACATACACGGACTAAGAAGGTAAAACACAATCATAATAAAAAAACTTCATAATAGAAACGCCTAAAACCCAGGCACAATTCTTAGGCAGAGATCGTCCTGACCATCACATTATTACATTAACTGGGATGCTTTCCAACTGTATCTCATTTTGTCCGAGAGAGGGCAGGGTTGTTTGCCAGTGCCATAAATGTTCTTGCCCAATGACCCACCCACGCATTCTTTAGATCTCACTGTAGGCAAGCTAGGCTGTTATGCTGGCATTTATAAAGTGCAGTACAAAAATAACAAGCAGCAGCCAACATTAAGACAATAAATCATTATTGTAATACTAAAACCATCATAATAAAAGACACAGTGCTCCGGAACAATATTAATGAAAATTCAACCTAGCCCTCGCTTAATGGTTTCAAAATGTCTAAAGGGCTGGGTTCAGGTGTTAGGTGGGTTGATTCCCCCACTTTAACTACATTTTGGCTTAAAAACATCTATAACCCTTGCTTACCTTGGCATAGAAGAGGTTTGCTGGGCAGGAAAACATATCTTATTCCATTGACGTTAAAAGCGAAGATAAAAATATTTGTCAGAACAGCCCCATTTCCTTCATTAAAGGGAGCAGAGTGAGGCAACTAGAGAGGAAAAAATTCTCAGGAACTGCACCAGTCCTAATGATTAACATTTCATTGCTTGGTCAAGTGCTGACATGAAGGCCGGCCTAGAGGATCGGACTCCTAGGGCATTAAATTCCCTTATCAGTAGTTCACTGCTCTGGCTTACCAGGACTCGACATATACATACCACATGGGTCAGCGTCTCCCTAGTCTGATGGCAAGCCCTACAATCCTGCGGTTGTGTTCCAGCCTCCTTTTTCCATTTAGGTAGAAAATCAAGGGTCCCAATCTTAGTCGTAAGAGGCTCTGTTTGATTTTCAGGGATAGAGGAGCAGATAGGATGGGTGATTCCTTACCTAGTTTATATGAATTTAAGACCAACCATCCATGTGACCATTTGGATAGCCCCTCCATATCTTCTAGCCAACTTAGAAGTTTAACTGATTATTTACTGCTTTCTTAAAGACTAGGACAGGCAATGAATTACCCCATAGGTCACCCAGCTGTGCTATGCGTTTTTCCAAGTGCTCCTTGAAGCTATGGTTACCCCTCTCAAGATTGATTTCCTGGCAAACTAAATTAGCTTAGTGGCTAGACGTAATTTGTAGCAGCCCTTGATAAATGCTGCCGGCCTGGCCAGTGATTGCTTTACTAAGGAAAATTCTAGTCTAACTTGGGCTGGGGAGGCCCTATGTAACCAAAAAACTTGTTTATACAATTTAACTAGTAGCTTATCTAACAGGGCCTCCTCCACCCCCTCAATATTTCTGTCCTGTAAGAAAATGTCGGGAGTAATTTAGCTCTCATAATTATGGACATCGGCTTAAGAGGGCGCCCAAGGATTGACTTTGCTAGGTTTCCAAAAGCACAATTTAGAGCTTGTACCTTCTCCCTGATTACTTCTTTATGGCCTGCAAACGTACCTTTTGAGTCAAACCTGACCCTCAGATATGTGTATGTTGCCACTTCCTCAAGATACTGCCCGTTCAGATGCCACTTACGATGTAAAGTGGGTTTGCGGTTGACAGGAATTATTTAAGTTTTACCTTGATTTATTTCCAGCTCACTGGCCTGCACATGTCCTCCTAAACTATTCAGAAGTTTCTGTAAGCCTACTCTAGAGTTGCTAAAGAACAACAGATCATCTGCACAAAGTAGGTTAGATATTTGGCGACTGCCAAGGGTTGGGGTGGGCTGGCTGATTATCTTAATCTGGAGATAAGTCTGCTATATAGAGATTGAAAAGAAGCAGAGCTAACCCACAGCCCTGCTTCATGCCAGCTGTGGTCTTAATAGGCCTGGATAAATAGGAACCATCCCCAAGATTGATTTTTACCCAGGTATTAAAGTAGAGCATAATAATGGCATTCAGTAAGTTTGCTGGCAGCCCCCACTGCTGTAATTTTGCCCACAATTTGTCTTGAGGAACACAGTCAAATGCGGCTTTAAAGTCTACAAAACACATATAGAGAAGCGTCCCTGTAGCCTTTACTCTATTAATTATCAAACGTAATGCCATAAGGTTGGTTAAAGTGCCCTGCTTGTTGGTAAAACCTATTTGGTTAAAGGGGAGCCTGCCATTGTCCAAGGCCCACCATTCTAAGTGTTGCAAGATTCCTATGTAAAAAGTATTTTAGGTCCACATCCAAAAGGGTGATTAACGATAGTTAGATGGTAGGGAGGCCTTCCCTCCCTTATAAATAGAATGGATTATTGAGCCCTTCGAGCTGTTCGGAACAGTACCTGTTGCCAAAATATAATTAAACATTACAGTAAAAAAAAGCGGCCCATCTTCTTATAAATTGCTTAAACAGGGCTGGGGTAATCCATTAGGGCAGGGTTATAAATGTAGTAATAATGTAGATTTCTGAAACATTTTTTTTCTAAATGTGGATATTCTAAAAATCTGGCATGGACCCGGCTCTCCAGGACTGACTTTGCAGAACCCTGCATTAGGGTCAGGTGCACAGTCTGGGTGTGATTTTTCTATTATCTTGGTTATTTTGAGAGGAGTAAACATAGTGTACTCATGGACCTCATACCCATTGGCGTCCTTCTTCCATTGAGTTGGACCAGCATCTGCCGAAGATGATTCCTTAAAATGGGATTTCAAGTATGCCACCCACGACTTCTCATTTCAATTTGCATTGTTGGCGGTCCTGGGGCCTTTTTTATGTTGTTGACCAATCTCCAGAAGCATCTAGCATTTTCAGATGCGATACATAATATAATTTTGCCCATAGCATTTCCTGCTTTGATTTTTCAAAAAGCCAAATGCCCCTTGTTAGAAGTTTCCTTTCCTTCCGTAGGGATTTTAGGATTGTTCCATCTTACAGATGTTTCCGCAGTTGCCTCCTGAGCCTATTCACCACCAATTTCCTCAGCTGTACTGCTTGTGGCATAAGTATGCTGTTACTGTGCCCCGAATATGCACCCCTAGACCTACCCTTCACAGAATATCGATATGATTTTTTTAGAATGATTCCCATATGGTGACTGCATTTAAAGATTTGTTGGCTATAATTTCCAGGATTGCGACCGCTTCCTCCGCTTGTGCTTTGACCAAATGCAAACTCCATTTCAGTCGCTTAAAGTTTTCAGAGCGGAGCTACCTATTGAGGAGATTTGTTTCTTCCTGGATATATGCTTTGCTCTGAAATGTGACTATTTGAGGGTTATGGTTGCTTCATGGATGATCTTGAATTCTAAAATCACTCACAAATTTAAATAAGAAAGCGTTTATCAGGGTATAGTCTTGATATGAGACCACCTTTTCTGAGGCTATTGTCCAGAGAGGGGGGGATCCGGTGGCAACCGCCCATTCAGTGCAAAGAGCCTGCTAACTCACAGCTCTTAATTAACTTATCACCAATTTTATCTTTCTTTCTCTGGCGAGGCAAATTTTGGATAGGCAATATTTTGCACATGGTCCTCACTTGGTGAGTGAAATAAATTAAGATTAAAGTCACCTAAAACAAGCCAATAGGCAGAGTTGGATGAATTGTTTAAGAGTTTATTGGCTTCCATCATTTTCTTTTTAGGATTGGCATAAACATTAATCAAGATGAGAGGATCACGTATATGTTTTGTCCAGCTGTCCAGGTGAAAGAGCAGTAATGGCTGATCTCCCCTCTGTGGTCCTGACAGCTTAGCCATAAATCTAGGGCTGATGTAAGTTGCTAAACCTCCTTTTCCCCTTCCAAATGTGTTATGTTTCACTGCTGGCTTATTAAATTCCTTGTAACCGATTAAAGGGAGACTCGTAAGTGCCCTTGTTTCCTGCAGCATTACAGTATCCAAAGAGCCCAGAAATTGAATAACCTCTGGATCTTCCAGCTTGGACTGAAGACCCCCTATATTCCAAGAGCAAATACTCAATGGTCCTTGCGCATGAGATGACCACTGAGCTATCATTCAGCTTTTTGGGGATATTCTGGAAGCTAGTACTGTTGGAAGCCAGGACTATTTATCCTGGGGGGTGGCCATTTCTCAAAGATTGTCTGGCTGAGATCCTTCTTTGGCACTCTTCTACCCGTATTTCTATTTTCAGATCTAGTTGAACTGATGTCCCTTCTCCTACCTCTTCTTTAGCAGTATTGGACTTCCCATTTGCCCCTCATAAAATGGAGCAGGGCATCACTTCCTTCTTTTTTGAGAACATTCCTGCAGTAGCGGATGCGGATATCTTTCCCCAGGGAGAACATAACCTTAATTCCCCAAATCTTGTAGGATATTTTTCCTTTCCATAATTTGCACTGGGAGATCTGGTGATGCAAATACCACTAGAGTTGGGTCCGATTGTTGACTTCCCTGGGTTTGTATAAATTTTATAGCAGCAATGTCATCTGAGGTCACAAGTCCCAAGTCCGGGAGAGCATTTATTAGTTTGAGAACAGTAGAGCGGTTAAGCACATCCTGGGGACCTCTAGACTTATAATTTGAGATCCATAGCAACAGGAGTCCTTGGGCCAGCATGGACTGATTTGAATTATTTACAAGGCTTAACTGTTCTGTGGGTGTGCCTATTCAATCTGAACTCGGGAGGCTGTCCCATACTGTGGCGTCTACCCCTCCTAACCTGGATGCCGTCTCTACTTGCCTACCCAAGGGGCGCCTAGTTTCTTCCTGATTAACTTCAAAGGCCTGCATTGGGATAATTACGTGCCGATCCTGAGGGGGCCTAACAGTACTTCCTAATTCTGGCCCTTCCATTGCTGGGGTGGGGGGCCAAGGCCCCCAAAGACATATTGCCTTTTGTGAAGGTTCTGGTGAAATTAGCCCCACATCATCATCCTGTGGTTTGCTGGTTAGTACTTCTGTGATGTCTCTGGGTGCTACCTGGGTGTTCTTTCTGCCCTTCCTTGCACGTTTCTGCTCTCTATTTGTCAAATGTTGGTGGGGATGCCCTTCCAATTCCCTGAGATCTGCCGAATGGGTAAAGTGTTCCGAAGTGCTTTCTTGGCTGGTCAGGGCTATTGATCTAGTGGCACTTCCCTCTTTATTTATTGTTCTTCTAGCTAAAGATCCGGGCAGGATATACTGATTCACCTCCAATCGCTAGGACTTGGGGAGTAACAGGCAGACCCAGGGGCAGTGAGATCTCCGCATTCTCCTTTTTGCGTGGGGATTGAATCTCTTTCAGGAGTCCTTCGAAGGTTGCTGGCAGTTGTACCAGACGATCTACTAGCTCTTTACAGAAGCAAATAGTAAAGTCATTGAGTTGATTCGATTTTTTTGTATTCTTGTTATCAGTGAGTTTAGTTCTTGTAACTTGCCATCAGTTCCTGCCACGAACACAGCCAATGTATTTAACAGGCCTACCTGGATGTCCATTTTGTGAGAATGAAACTGTAGGTCTGTTACTGTTCACAATTGCAGCATATATGTCCGTGGCAGGAACTGAGGTGGCTGCAAACTCTTTGATCTCACTTCTTTGGATTACCCTTGGGAACCGTCATTGGACTGAGGAGCCTTGCTCGGATGTGCTTGTGGATGGACCCTCTGGTTCTACACTTTTTGGGCTGAAGGCAGGGAAGAAATGAAACGAAAACTGGATTTGGGGCTCATTATGGGGACCTGGGTGTGAGAAAGTAGCCTCTTTCTAGCCTTGTTACCCCCACTTTTGGCCTGGTTGTGAGTATATATCAGGTGTTTTCACTGTCTCACTAGGATCCTGCTAGCCAGCACCCAGTGCTCATAGTGAAAACCCTATGTTTCCAGTATGTTTGTTATGTGTCACTGGGACCCTGCTAGCCAGGACCCCAGTGCTCATAAGTTTGTGGCCTATATGTATGTGTTCCCTGTGTGATGCCTAACTGTCTCACTGAGGCTCTGCTAACCAGAACCCCAGTGGTTATGCTCTCTCCTTGCTTTCCAAATTGTCACTAACAGGCTAGTGACCAATTTCACCAATTCACATTGGCATACTGGAACACCCTTATAATTCCCTAGTATATGGTACTGAGGTACCCAGGGTATTGGGGTTCCAGGAGATCCCTATGGGCTGCAGCATTTCTTTTGCCACCCATACGGAGCTCTGACAATTCTTACACAGGCCTGCCACTGCAGCCTGAGTGCAATAACGTCCATGTTATTTCACAGCCATTTACCACTGCACTTAAGTAACTTATAAGTCACCTATATGTCTAACCTTTACCTGGTAAAGGTTGGGTGGTAAGTTACTTAGTGTGTGGGCACCCTGGCACTAGCCAAGGTGCCCCCACATCGTTCAGGGCAAATTCCCCGGACTTTGTGAGTGCGGGGACACCATTACACGTGTGTACTATACATAAGTCACTACCTATGTATAGCGTCACAATGGTAACTCCGAACATGGCCATGTAACATGGCGGCATGACATCTCCCCCAGCTGACCGGCCACGCACCAAATCCTCTCAGGAACTCTCAGGAAATGAGTGGGGCAATGCTGGGAGAGGGAGACAGTGCCACAGGGAGCGAGGCCAGGCAAGTTGGGGCGGCCAGAGCACAGTGAGGCCTATCAGGAAAGACAGCAGGGCAATCAGCGTGTCAGCTCCCTCCTTGACCCCACAGTCTAAGCCTACAGAGCCGTGGGCCACCGCAAGCCACAAGTCTGTCGCAGTGGCAGAAGGGAAGCAGCGGGTGGCTGGTGTCCCAATTCACTCCACTTGGCTCTGTGCAACGACCTCCGGAACGCCCCCTGGGGGCCAAAACACCCACTGCAGACTCAGCAGAAGGGCAGCAGAAAGGCAGGCAGGGAAGCAGAGGGCATCTCGATGTACTGCAACTCGGTTCGCTCTGCACGTCCCCCGGGGTCACAGCAGCCGGCAGCAGCAGCTGCGAGCGGGGTCGGCGGAGAAGGTGGCGTCTGCGCTCTGCTGTCTCAGCGCTCTGCCATCTTCTCTGTAACATAGCATCCTCTGTCAGCCATTCTGGTGTATTTGGACAGGTGTTCCTCTCTTTTTCTCTCTGTTCTGGAGTTTGCTTCAGTAATTGGCATTTGTCTAAGTACTCAGACTGAGCTGTCACTGAGACCAGCTCAGAAGTGTATATGCATGAATAAATGTCATAGCATGCCAACAATGTATCCCTCTGGGTTTATCACTGTGTTTCCTAGATCTAGTCAAATTTCCTAATTTCTTGCTTTTGCCTGAATTTCCTTGCTATGTATGGGTCTACTTTGTTTCCATGGACATATTGTGTATTCTACAAGCAGAGTGGAATGAATTGTACTCAATTAGTATCTAACACATGTATTTGCTGTCTAACTGATGTTAGTTAAGAGCGTGAGGAGATGAATGGGGGAGTGCCTCTATACTTCTATAAAGCTTTAAGAAGGTCTTCCTCAAGACATGAACTTTGATGCGGCCCTCAATTTCCTAACATTTGCCATTGCTCCAATAAAACTGCCATGGAGGACTGCTTTAAAGGCCTGCCTTTGATGTCTTCCCATTTTGATTGTTATTGAAGTATTTCCGGAATTGTGTTTGCAGTTCATTTCTCAAGACAGGGTCTTGCAATAATGAGGGATGCAGTATCCATCTTCCCCTGTTTTTAAGTTTCTACTGCCAATTCACCTCAACTATCATGAGCATGATCAACAAAGTGATCGGCCTGATCAAGTGTGTAGTTATAGCAACTAGAGTACTACTGATAAATATATAATTGTTTTTCAAGTACGTACTATGAACATGGGACAAAGATGTAGTCTAACTGATCCCTATGTTGTTCTCACATCCCAGACATCATTAAAATATTCTAGAAAGATAATGGTGGTCATTACAACCCTGGCGGACGGGTATTAAAGCGGCGGTAAGACCGCCAACAGGCCGGTGGTAAAAATCTTGCAATTACGACCATGCCGGAAACTGCCAACAAAGACAACCACTTTAACACTCCGACCGCCACGGCGGTACAAATAAACAGCGCAGCGGTCACCGCCAACAGACAGGCGGGAGACAATGTACCGCCCACACTATTACAACCCACCAATCCGCCACCTTTTCCGGGGCAGATTCACCCCGGATAAAAACAGGGCGGAAACAGGATTCCGAAGGGAAAACGCTGACTTCTACACACCCCACGAGGAACAAGGACACCATGGACCCAGAACTCCAAATTCTCCCTGCAATAGTCTCCCTGCTCCTCTACCAGGAGCACGAACGCCGGCATCGGAGACCACGGTGACTACTGCACATACGACACAGGGGAGGGAAAAAACAGGGACACACACACGCAACACCCCCACCCCCACCCTCACCCACTACAACACACACACTAATTCGTATTGATACATCACAGTTACACCCCCGAGCCCCCCGGAAGAATGCAAAGACAATAGAAAATGAGTGTAACCATTGTAATATATTAAAATCAAGTAGGCAAAAATGTATATATACACCATGTACAAAATATATACCAAGCATAGTAGTCCAGGTAGTGCTCCAATTAAGTCAGTGGAACACTGGGCCCACACAGTATGGGCGAGGCCCACACAAGATCCCCGACCATGACAGAGAGAACACTGCAGGGGCATCAGAGAGCAACAAAACACGCACCTCAGGGGGAGGGAAAGGGGGGGCATCTCAGCCGGTAGAGTGCACAACGCCAAATCCATGAGGGGGCCACATGCCCACTGTTCAATCCTGGGGAGTGAAAAGCCACAGTCTCTCAAGTCTCTACAGTGGGTGGGTTGCCCACTGTTCCATCCTGGGGAGTGCAAAGCCACAGTCTCTCAAGTCTATACAGTGGGTGGTTGCCCACTGTTCCATCCTGGGGAGTGCAAAGCCACAGTCTCTCAAGTCTCTACAGTGGGTGGGTTGCCAACTGTTCCATCCTGGGGAGTGCAAAGCCACAGTCTCCTAAGTCTCTACAGTGGGTGGGTTGCCCACTGTTCCATCCTGGGGAGTGCAAAGCCACAGTCTCTCAAGTGGATAACAGTCTCCACGGGTTCTGGAGGGGGCATGGTGCCCGGAGTGCTTCATCCTGCTAAGGACAGAGGTAGTGGATGGATCTGTCCACTGGTTCTGGAGGGGGCATGGTGCCCAGAGTGCTTCATCCTGCTAAGGACAGAGGTAGTGGATGGATTTCTCCACTGGTTCTGGAGGGGGCATGGTGCCCAAAGTGCCTCATCCTGCTAAGGACAGAGGTAGTGGATGGATCTCTCCACTGGTTCTGGAGGGGGCATGGTGCCCAGAGTGCTTCATTCTGCCAGTGACGGACTCCGTAGCCAGCGGTGCTTGAGGCGGCAGTGCCCTGTTCAGCGGTTCTTGAGGCGGCAGTGCCCTGTTCAGCTGTGCATGAGACGGCAGTGCCCTGTTCAGCGGTTCTTGAGGCAGCGGTGCCCTGTTCAGCGGTGCATGAGATGGCGGTGCCCTGTTCAGCGGTGCATGAGACGGCGGTGCCCTGTTCAGCGGTTCTTGAGACGGTGGTGCCCTGTTCAGCGGTGCTCGGAGCGGCGGTCTCCATTGCAGTGACTCAGCTGCTGGCGGTCCTTTATTGCCCAGCGGGGCTTTTGCTGGCAGTCCTTCATTTCCCAGCGGGGCTTTTGCTGGCGGTCCTTCATGGCCCAGCGGGGCTTTTGCTGGCGGTCCTTCATGGCCCAGCTGGGCTTGTGCTGGCGGTCCTTCATGGCCCAGCTGGGCTTGTGCTGGCGGTAGCCTCCTGGGCAGCTGGGCTGGTGCTGGCCTCCTGGGCAGCTGGGCTGGTGCTGGCCTCCTGGGCAGCTGGGCTGGTGCTGGCAGTGGCCTCCTGGGCAGGTGGGCTTGTGCTGGCGGTGGCCTCCTGGGCAGTTGGGCTGGTGCTGGCGGTGGCCTCCTGGGCAGCTGGGCTGGTGCTGGCGATGGCCTCCTGGGCAGCTGGGCTGATAGTAGTCTTCTCCGCCCTGCTGCTCTTCCCAGAATTGCTGACTTTCTTGTGCCCCTTCCCCACCTTGGAAGGTGTCGCAGCTGACTCCACACTCCCACCTGTACCCCTGGGAGCGGCTTTGGTGGCTGGAGTCTTCCCCCTCTCCCGCCGGGCACTGGCCAACTTCTGATGCTTCACAGGTGGGGGACTGTCTGTGCTGTGGCTCTGGGCCACACTGGCTGCCCTGGTGGCCGGTGCACTCCAGATTCCGGTGACTACAGGCACGACTGGTCCCTGAGATGTTGTGGCTGAGGTGCTAGTTCGGGACCTAGGAGACGGACGGGGTGGGGGAGGTGTGTGAAAGAGGTCAAGGTTGGACAGGAAAGGTTTTTGGGACACACTGGGACGGGTAGCTGGAGGGGGTTTGGGAGTGGAGGAAGAGGTTGTGGTTGTAGGAGGTGTTTGTTTGCTGACTTTGAGTGAAGGTGCATGCGCTGGAGGCTGTCGTGAGGTGGATGGCTGTTGGGTGGGTGTGTGCCTGCATTTGTGTATCTTGGGAGGGGGCGTCAGACACACTGGGAGAGGACACAGGGGTTGTGTGAATAGTAGTGGGGGTGGTGACTGCACATGGTGTGGTGGTGGGTGTGCTGGTGATGGTAGTAGTGGCTGTAGAGGTAGTGCATGCAGGTGTGAGTGTAGACGAGACAGGGAGGAAGGAGGGGGACACATTGGAGGCAGTGAATGTTGGTGTGTCTGCATGTGTGTGATGCTTGTGTGAGTGCCTGTGGGATGTGTGGTGCTTATGTTTGCCTGAGCTTCCCTTGTGTGTTGACGTGTGTGCATGCTGGTCTGTAGGTGTGCTTGGGATAGGCTGAGGTACAGGGGATTGGGTCTGGGTGGAGGAAGTTGGAGGGGGGAGGCTAGACACAGGGACAATGGCTGCCATCAGTGCTGAGGCCAGAGTCTGAAAAGCTCGCTGAAGGGCAGCCTGACCAGAATGAATGCCCTCCAGGAATGCATTTGTTTGTTGCAACTGCCTTTCTACACCCTGGATGGCATTCAAAATGGTAGACTGCACAACAGTGAGGGACCTGAGGAGGTCAATGGCCTCCTCACTGAGGGCAGCAGGGGTGACTGGGGCAGGGCCTGAGGTGCCTGGGGCGAAGGTGATGCCGGGTGTGCGGGCACGGGCGAAGGCTGAGGGGCTACTGGGAGGGCGTGCTGGAAGGGGGGGGGTGGCGGCTGTACCTGTAGATGGGGGGGGGGGCACAGATATTGCCGCCACCAAAAGGGAGCTCCCATCAGAGGACAAGTCTGTGTCACTGGTCTCAGCTCCTGTCCCTGCCGTGGAGCTCCCCTTGCCCTCCGTCCCACTGGTGAAGTCCGATTCTGTAGTGTGGCCCTCCATGGCCATGTGGGATGCAGCCCCCTCGTGCTCCGGTGCCACTGCTCCTCCGCCTGATGATGCTAATGCACACAAGAACAGGGAGACCACAAAAAGGGGGGGGACGACAGAAGAAAAACATGTTGAGTGCATGCATTACCGCTACCGTTGGCGGACACGAAAGACACAGAAGCCCCCTGCACTACGCCGCGCTCTTGGGCTCCACTGTTCAATTCCTAGGAAATGGCCTACTAGGCTATGGACGACATCTGCACACATGGATGAGACAGGGGCATGACTAGGTGTAGTTGGCACTCTACAGAGGTGCGGTGGGGTGCCACATGGCCTGCCTTACGGAGGGACCTTGCCTACGTAACTCGCCCTGGCCTAGGGAAACCCACAGCCCACCTCCCCCACCCAGACACCTCCACTGAGCGCAAAATCAGCAGAATGCGAGTGTACTCACCCCCTTGTGACTGCTGTGATGCCCTCAAGTGCCCATCCAACTCCGGGTACGCCACCGCCAGGATCCTGAACATCGGGGGGGGTCATGGTGCGACGGGCACCCCTCCCACATTGGGAGGCCATCCCCAGCTGAGCCTCCGCTGTCTTCTTGCTCCAGCGGCGAATGTCTTCCTATCTTTTCCGGCAGTGGGTGCTCCGTCTGTGGTAGACCCCCAGGGTCCGGACGTCCTTGGCGATGGCACGCCAAATATGTTTTTTCTGGTGGGCACTGACCTACATGATTTGTACAGGGGGAAGAGAAAGTTATTACCAACTGCACCGTCAAAGTGATTGGCCTCCATCCCTACCCTTGCCATGTGGCACATGCACTCACCGTCGGTTCATGCACGCCGCACTCTCCCCCCTTCCTTCTTACTTCCGCCCCTCTCCACACAGGCATAGCCATACAGCATGCCCCAGTGTACTTACCTGTTTGTCTGGAGGACCGTAGAGTAGCGTGTACTGGGGGAGGGCCCCGTCCACGAGTTTCTCCAACTCCTCCGATGTGAAGGAAGGGGCCCTTTCCCCAGACACTCGAGCCATTGTCTCTTCCAGACCGAGGTCACAGCAGCACTTGCAGTGTATGTCCTCTCATGTCGAAGATCAGGTATCGAGTGATTGAACAGATAGAAAATGGCGGTCACGTCCGCGGCGGTGCGTACCGTCACCGCCGGCGTACATCGTCATTGGCTCCTGGGATCCATAGGGTCCAATGTTAACCAATGCAGCATTGCGCTGCGGTCTTCGACCGCTTACCGCGACGTGTACAACGCCAGCGCAGTTACCTCACATCCCATTGTCCCACTTTACAGGTCAGGCAGCCGCCATTTCAGGGGCCCACATGACTACAATTTCAAGTGCATCACACATACCTAGGCCTAGACTCAAAACTCATACAGGCCACTTTTTCGATTATGATTGGTGTTCTGTTTTATCTGTGGGTACGTACCTCTGAGTTGTTTGACTCTGTGCTCGCTGTTGTCCTTCATAGGCACCGTCCGCTGGGACATGTGAGGAGATGGCGGCCTCCTCCGGTGTACCGACCGTTGGTCGACAATGGAGGAAAGACATGTGATAATCACATACAGGCTTGACCATGCCACAATCCAGGAACTGTGTACCCAGTTGGAGCCAGACCTGATGCCAGCTATCCGCCATCCGACAGGAATCCCCCCTCAAGTGCAGGTGCTGTCAGTGCTCCATTTTCTTGCAAGTGGGTCATTTCAAACAACAGTGGCCATAGCATCAGGGATGTCCCAGCCTATGTTTTCCAACATGTTGTCCACAGTGTTGTCTGCCCTGCTGAAACACATGCGCAGCTACATCGTTTTTCCTCAGGTGGAGGATTTGCCTACAGTGAAAGGTGATTTCTATGCCCTGGGACATATCCCCAACATCATAGGTGCCATTAATGGGGCACATGTGGCTTTGGTATCCCCCCACAGGAGTGAACAGGTGTACAGAAACCAGAAGAGTTATCATTCGATGAATGTACAGATGGTATGTTTGGCAGACCAGTACATCTCCCATGTGAATGCCATGTTCCCTGGCTCAGTGCATGACGCCTACAACCTGCGGAATAGCAGTATTCCTTATGTGATGGGTCAACTCCTGAGGCACCATGTGTGGCTATTAGGTGAGCATCTGGAAGCTAGTCAGTGGGAATGGTTGTGTGGGTCTGGGGATATCCCTCCAGGTTAGTGTGTGTCTAACAGTTGTCCCTCGCCATTTGCAGGTGACTCTGGTTACCCTAACCTGTCATGGCTACTGACCCCAGTGAGGAATCCCAGGACAAGGGCAGAGGAACGCTACAATGAGGCCCATGGGCGAACTAGGAGGGTGATCGAGCGGACCTTCGGCCTCCTGAAGGCCAGGTTCAGGTGCCTCCATATGACAGGTGGATCCCTATTCTACTCACCAAAGAAGGTGTGCCAGGTCATTGTGGCCTTCTGTATGCTTCACAACCTGCCTTTGCGACGACAGGTGCCTTTTCTGCAGGAGGATGGTCCAGATGGCGGTGTTGTGGCAGCTGTGGAGCCTGTGGACAGTGAAGACGAGGAAGCAGAGGAAGAAGACATGGACAACAGGGACTCAGTGATCCAGCAATATTTCCAGTGGCACACAGGTAAGAATACAGACCTGCCTACTACATGTACTTAAACACTACTGCCTCTTTACTGTTTGTCGTTTTCACCCAGTGTATGGTCACTGAGTTGTCACTTTCCCTTACGATTTCACAGATGTGGGTCCCACTGTGTGACATCTGCTTTGATTCCTCATGGACTAGAGCTGTGTGACATAGGTATATTGACATTACCAATGAAAAAGCTTTTTGCCACAGTTATTGCTAATCCAGTATTCCAAAATCACAGACAGACTCCAGATTGTTTTGTGCTTTAAGGGTGTTTATTTAAGTGCTCAATATTGGACGGGGCTGTAGAATGGTGAGGGGTGATGGCGGAGGAATGTCCATGGCAGAGTCCAGTCTATAAGTCTCACAGGTGCATTGCCCATATGGGCATAGGAAGTGGAGCTGGGGCAGTTTAAGGATGGACAGGGTGACAAAGTGGAACAGTAGGATGACAATCAGGGTGGTCTCATTTCTTGGCGGGGGTCTTGGCATCGTTCTCTGTCTTTGTCCTGGATCTCAGGGACCGTTTGCGAGGTGGTTCTCCCTCTGCAGGGGGTGGGGTGCTGGTGTGGTGGTCCTATGGCGGTGCCTCCTGTCCACTAGCTCCGGCGGAGGTGGTAGGCAGTTCATCGTCCAGGCTAGTGTCAGGGGCCCCTTGTAGTGCCACAGTGTCCCTCCTGGTGTTGAGTACTTCCTTCAGCACCCCTACCATGGTGCCCAGGGTGGAATTGATGGTTCTGAGTTCCTCCCTGAAGCCCATATAGTGTTCCTCCTGCAGGCGCTGGTCTCCTGAAACTGGGTTCCCTGGGCCTGTCTGCCCCCTGTTCCACAGCAGCCCTCCCAGTTTCCCCTGTGTTCCTGGGCCTTCGTCCCCTGGACCGTGTGCCCACTACCACTGCCCCCAGGTCCCTGTTGTTGTTGGGGTGGTGGGTTAGCCTGGGTTCCCTGTAGTGGTGGACACACAGCTGATTGACGAGTCCTGGTGACGGAGGTATGGGCCTGCTGGGTGGGTGCTGTGCTGGTCTTTCCAGAGAAGGGAAGCTCTGTGGTGGCCTGTGTATGGGTGTGGGGAACCGACTGTCCCGAGGTCCCCGATGGGCTGGGCTGGTCATCTAGATCCAGTTGGACAGAGGTGCTGTCATCACTGTGGGCCTCTTCTGTTGGTGGTGTGGACCCTCCAGTCTGGTGACGTTGGGTAGGGGTCCTGCAGGGTATAAACGGATGGTTATTACATCTGTGTGTGCCATGGTGTGCAATGGGTGGGTGACCATGTACCCCCGTGCTTGCATTCCTGTGTGGGATCTTGTGTGATGGTGGTTTAGGGGGGTGTATGGGTATGTGCAGTGGGCATGCTTTAGTGATGGGTGTCCATGCTTTGTTGTTGCATGCAGGGCTTGGTGTTAGGATGTGTGGTTTGTGATGTTGGGACATTTGTGAGGAGTTAGAGTGATGGGGGTGAGGGGGTGGGTGGGGGTATGTGCTGGCATGCAGGTAGGGTGGGGGATGTAATAGTTAAGATTTGACTGAACAGAGTCCATTCCTCCACCTGCTCCTGCGAGGCCCTCAGGATGCAGAATCGCCAAGACCTGCTCCTCCCATGTTATTAGTTGTGGGGGAGGAGGTGGGGGTCCGCCGCCAGTCCGCTGAACCGCCAGGTGGTGTCTTGAGACCACGGAAAGCACCTTCCCCCGTAGGTCGTTCCACCTCTTCCTGATGTCCTTCGATTTCTTGGGTGTTGTCCCACTGCATTGACCCTGTCCACTATTCTTCGCCATAGCTCCATCTTCCTTGCAATTGAGGTATGCTGCACCTGTTCTCCAAATAGCTGTGGCTCTACCTGGACGATTTCCTCCACCATGACCCTGAGCTCCTCCTCCGAGAACCTGGGGTGTCTTTGCCATACCATGGGGTGGTGTAGGTGATGTGTGGGGTGGTGTGTGGGGTGATAAGTGTGATGATATTTAGTGGTGTGTAGTGTGCGGTGCGTGGAAGTTATGTGGGTGGTGGTGTTGTGTGCCTGTGGATGCTAGTGTTGTTGATGGTGGTGTCTCTCTCTGGTCTTCATTCGTGATTTGTTGTAGTAAGGGTTTGTGGGTGATGTGGGTGTGTGTTTTATATTGTATTGGGTGTGTGGGAGTGGTGTGTGTATGTGTATCAGGTGTGTGTATTTGGAATTGTCCAATGTGGCTGTGTTTCGGAGATGTGTGTGTATTTTGAGCACGGCGGTGTGTACTGCCAATTGAATACCGCGGTTGAAAGACCGCTGCGTGGATTCGTAGGTCGTGATAGTGTGGGCGTATTTCTGTTGGCGTGATGGTGGAGGTTTTGTTTTCGCCAGGAATCACTGACCTTTGGTGTGGCGGACTTGTGTGGGTGTCTGAATTTTGGCAGATTCCGAGCTGTGGGTTATAATAGCTGTGGCGGATTTCTGCGGCGGTGTATTGGCGGTCTTCTGCACGGCGGTAAGGGGCTTTTACCGCCAATGTTGTAATGACCGCCAATGTCTCTTTCAGCAAATCCTGCAGAGAATCTATAAGACTAGAAAGGAAAGTATCTTGGCCTGCACTGGGTACATAAGCTTTTTCCAATCCAAGTGTCTTTTAATCATGAACACTTTCTCCTTTTTACCTCTTTTGGTGTCTGTAACAACAAACAGTAGGGCTCTATAAGGAAACAAAGCTACTCCATAGCATCTAACGTTGAGGAATAAAAGGCCTGGTGGTATTATTTGTTTTGGGACTGAGTCTCTTCTTTTCCTCTTAAGGTGAGTTTCTATGAGAGCTACAATATCCAGTGTCTCCTCCCAGATGAATTTACAGATTCTTGCTCATTTTGTTAGGGCAGTTCAATCCTCTGATATTCAATAACATTACTTTAAGCATTTCAGGATTTTATAAGGTGGTTCTCAATTCTGTGTCCCCCTTTCGCCAGAATGGTATTCTTCCTTGCCCATTTGTCTTCATTACTACCCAAAAACTATTCACCAACAGTATGACACAATATAACAATCATAGCTTTAACCATGTGACCACCATTCCAGTGCCTGGGTTGGTTGCTCTTAACAAGAATACTTCTCGCATCATCAATTCATTAAAAGTTGCACATTTGATGCGGGGCAAACAGATGGTTACTCCACCTCACAAGGCTCTTCATGGCTTACTTGACTAGCTAAAATTTCAAAGTTTATGAAGGCAGTTATAGTTAATAAGGTTCTTTTTAAGATCGTGGAAATCCTCATTCTCATAGTCAAGTGGCTATATTCAATTCCACAACAAAAGTCTCCCCTCATCTCTACCCTCCATTCTTGCATCAATTCCCATAGAGGGTTTGAGTCACAGCTTACATTGTTCAATATTTCCTGGTGTTTGGTGTCAGCCATGTCGTGTTTCAGGGTTTGCCTTGAGTGTTTGCCATCATTGAATGGTGAAGTCTGGTGGGTTTTCCATTCTCCTCTCTCTGGGAAGTGGGGGGTGTTTTATCTTGCCCCCCAATTCCCCATGTGATGCTGATCATACCCTGGTCATCCAGCTGCACCCCCAATATCTGTGCTGCTTTCAACAATTTTGATGCTTTATGCGACTTGTGTGAGAATTGATTTAGCAATAGCAAACTTGGACAACCTACGATATCATATTCCTTGTTATAAAAATCTATCAGAGACAGGCCTAAAGGGTTGCTAGTGAGCCAAAGTCAATAGTGAAATCTTAGAACATGGAGCTTTCATGGTCTTTGTAGTTGACGTGATCTCTGTCATGGGTTGCCTTCAATACTTTCTTCTTAGTTTGAAAATCAGAAATCATCACACAAATTTCTCTTAACCTCATCATTATCCTATCTTATGGACCCAATCTAATTTTTTGCATACTTTGACCATCCGGCAGTAGAGAAGTGAAGAGGCCCTAAGGAAGAACAAAACACTCCAAGTTCTATCCTTCAGCATCTTCCTGGAGGCCTCATATCCTAACATTTTCTGGTCAGTTGCAGTACTCAAAATCTTCAAGCTTCAGGGTTGCCATGTCGGCTTAAGCTTGCAGTGTAGTTAGTTGCTGCCAGACCAAATCCACTCACCTGAAATCAGGTCTGTGTGGAAGTGAAGAGTATCTGCCAATGCTTCTGTCCAACTTGATATCTGACCCCACAGAGGCTGAGCAAAAGGTAAGAGAGGTTGGGATGTGAAAGAAGAGAAGATGTCTTCAACAGTTGTGTTACTAGACCCTCTCTGAAGGGAAACACCCTGGGTGTGTGAAGTTAGAGGCGAGGTTGCCTGGAGACTCTCCGGAAGGGGAACTCCAGGCTTTCAGGAACATTTTCTCGATTTTTTTTCCCTGGAAAAAGCAATTACTCTTCAGCGAATTGGATCTGTGATTACTACTGTATGACAGTCCCTGCCTATAGTCTTACCTGTGTACCCTATTAACCTGGGTGTCTCGCATCTGCAGATATGTGATTATGTTAGGGGTTGGTGCTCAGCAACTGGACTCCTCAAACTTTGAGAAATCCTTTCACTGCAGAAAGAATGGGGAACACAATTGCAATCATTGATGTTTCTCTGGTTAGCTTCTATTTCTCTCTTGTTATACTACTACCTTTTAAGGAAGGCTCTATAATGTACCAAGTAGTTCTGGTTGTCTTGGTATTTTCTGGCTCATATCTGAATATTAAACACACTATCACTGAAGGTCCTATGGCTCTCAAGTAACAAAGAAATGTCTTTCTTCACAGAGTGCAATGTGAGTCCTGAGCTGTTTCTCTACACAGCTCTCTTGAATCATAGTTTGAGTTGTTGAAAAACAACTTTTCAGTCTTTTCAATATTTGTGCACTAACCTTGTTTTCCTTGCTTCTCAGCCATCACAATAATTTTCTCTTACTGCTCTTGTTTCTAACTCTCGTTTTTTCTTTTCTTTTCTTTTTCAGGATCCAGGATGCCAGCACAGTGAGGAGAGAAGAAGGAACTAACAGGGGTGTGGATTCAGCATCATCATTCACTGGTATGGATGTGGGAAGTGGCAACTCCTTTCTAGAAGCTTTGAAGCCAAGCAAAGCTGTTAATAGTACACACCCAAGATGGCCGCTGTTCCTGAAATCTCTCGAGATTTCAGGAAAGGCGTGTCCTCTAGTACATTCTGTGCACTTGATGCACTAACACTGTGGCCTTTCCTCAATGAGGCGTGACAAGCACCAATGACATGTTATTAGCAGCCCGGGGGATACAAATATGGACTAATTGTTGGGCCCTGGGGACAAACATAAGGACTATCAGGTCCATGAGTTGGTGTACTCACTAGCAAGGGCCCAGTGGATGGATGTACCAGCAACCAAGGCCCCGTGTGATGGAGTGTCCTTATCCAGAAGAGCGGCAGATAAGGTAGGCATCGGAGTGCAAACTGCACAGGCATCACAGGTTTCAAAAGCAGCTGTGGAGGTTTTGGTTGATCTCTTTCAGTTGAACTTTACTTTTAGCTTTAACACACCTAATTTCAGCAGCATTTCCATCACATCATTGTGAGGTAATTGTGTTGCTTAGTCTGAATGCATATCCACTAATTCTTTTGCAAAGTGTGATTTAATTTATTCACATAGGTCAGATTTAAATATTTACAGGCTAGTTATAAGGTCTGGTTTAGTTAGGGGCTCGTTGCAGGTTATGGTCATCTCTTTGGCCCGTAACATTCTGGGCTGCGAGGGAAGTGGCTTGTCCCTCTGTCTATGGACCTCAAAGAAATTTGGTGCCATCTTTTCTGTATATTTTTCAGCAGCATCAGCTAGTCTTCTGTTTGCTGGTAGTTAGGTTGATGTTCTGTGGTGTTTGATAGTGTTATTGTGGTAAAAAGGAGGGGGCACCCCTGTTTGCACTACAGCACTATGTCAATTAAAGGCAGACAGGGAGGCCTTATTCGACAGGTTGAATCTATGACAGCATCAACATTTTGAGTTAAGGTTTCCAGGCGGTTAATGGGAATGTCCTGCGTCTTTTCAGCAACATTTCCTCAGACAGCAGTACTCATTGTCGCCTCTCTGGGGACGATTAGCTTTTTGTGTCCATTTTATCAATTCCTCCTCTTCCCCCACCTGATTAGGCTATGTTACAATTGTGGCTTTATTGCTAAAATTTCAAAGAAGGAATGGGACTATCCCACATTCTTGGTATTGTGTGTCCTGGCATGGTGTACCCATTGTGCACATCTCACCAATCTCAAATTGTCATTCTTTGTTGCCCAGTGTATTCACTCTCCCTTTCCTATCTCCTACCTTCATGGTTGAGTCTCTTTTTACAAGGCCTCCAGCCTCCTGCCTGATCCCGGTATTGCAGCCACAGTGCTCTGGCTGCCCACTCAAAGGCTCGACCCTCCACTGGTCTCCGACAACCCTTCCTCGCGCCTACCAGCCTCCAGCTTCAATAGGTGGTGGGCAGCATCTTGTGTGAAACAACAGAGTGAACCAGAGGCACTGAAACCGATCAACACAAGTTTTCCTCACAGAGGATGAGAGCCCATTAGTGGGCATTAGTCTAGCCCAGGTTATTCTTTTAGGACTACCTCTTTGCCAACGATCACACATTTGCATCAGGCCCTGCCAGGGTTTCGGCAGCGCAGAGCTTTATTACTCTGCATCATGGACATGCCCCAAACAGGCATTTTGAACTGAATCTTTTAGATCCATGGAGGTTCACCAGGGATAAATACATAATCAGAAATGATGCTGGCTCAAGGTCTCCTTCCAACACTTTACTATACTTCAGTATACTTGAGCCATTTGAATGGGAATCTTATCATGCCACCCCTTCAATGCGGGTGTTAGGACCTCTTGTAGTCCTAACTCTATCTTTTTGGGTTATTGGTTCCACTGGTCGTAGGCCATTGTGCCAGGGTTAATTCCAAAAGGTATGTCAGGCTGTCTAGAAGTAACTGGAATGTCTCTGCTGTGGCTTTCTTGATTACAAAGGGCCTGATTACAACTTTGGCAGTCCTAAAAGTGGGCCGCCAAAGCAGTGGGGAGGAGGCCACTGACAAGCCTGCGGCCTCCCCCGTCGTATTATATTCCCACCAGGTTGACTTGTGGGATCCTCGTATTACGACCTTTCCGCCAGTCAGCCCGGCAGAAACAGTGCAATAGCATTTGCCTCGGCCCCCTTACCGCCACACGGAGGGTGCCCCAGCACCCTCGGAATGCACACGGTCTGCTGTAGTAGACAGTGCACATTCCAAGGGTGCTGGACAGTGGGGCCCCTGCACTGTCCACTACATGGTTGTGGGCAGTGCAGGGACCTCCCTGTGACCTCCAGCACTGCCTTCCCACCACCCTTTTTTATGGTGGAACCCTGCCACGGAAACGCTGTCGGAAAGGGAAAGCCACAATCAGCACAGAGGTGCTGAACTCAGCATCACCATAGCTGACCATGACTTTGACCGCCCCTAACCCGTCAGGATCCCTGATCCTGGTGGTGGCAACTGTCTCCTGGTGGTACGACCACCAGGACTGTAATCTGAAGGTTGAACCACCAGGATTGCAGAGGTCCGAACTCCAACGCGAGATTGGGGGTCTCGTAATTAGGCCCAAAGTTTCCATTATAATTGAAGAAGAAAATTCTGAGGTTTCTCATCAGAGTGAACTTCAGAGAGTCCATGAGAGAAAGTGGATAGCTTCTGTAAGAGATCTAGCTGATGTTGATGATGGAAAGTATGGGACCTCAGTGCAGCACTAGTAATTATAATTCCATACAGTATCAGATGAAGGAGTTCATGATGCATGCATTTAGTTGGGGTGTAGAGGTTGGAAAGGAGAATGCCATTTGGGCACCATCGGCATAAAAGGGATAAGAGAACCCAAATGTGAGGATAATTTTGCTGAGGGAAGAGGCATAGAGTGAGAAAAGCAGAGGCCATGAGACAGAGCCTTGTGGGGCGCACTCTGGTAGAGCGGTGGTAGTTTATATCTTTGAGGTCCTCCTGGCTAAGAGCGAGCAGTTGAAGAGGTAAGCAGTGAGCCATTCGTGTGCTACGCCATTGACACCTATTGAGCACAGACAGAAGAATATATTTTAATGATTGAAAATTTCAAATGTTGGGGATAGTTCAAAAAGTATACAGATAAATTGTTTCTGGTGGGTGGTAGAGGTGCTTTTAGATATATGTGAAAGCATTGCTTCTATCAAAAGTAGGGTATGAAAGCCAGATGAAAGGTAGTTCAAAAGGTCTTTATGAAGGTAATTGCAGGGAAAGATTAAGACTGAGTTGACTAGCACCTAATGCTTGAGTGTCTTCCAGAAAAATGGGAGTTGAGACACAGGATGAGAACTGGAGGGAGATGACGGATAGGCACTAGGTTTCTTTAGTAGTTGTGGAGCCACTGTAGATTTGAAGTAAGTTGGGTACTGGCTGGATTTTAGGGAATAGTTGAAATGAAAGAGAATAACCTAACAAACAGTATGCTTCATTTGTGATCCTCAAGAATCTAGTAATTTTGGATTTTCAAATGCCAGCAGCCAAACACTGTACTTTCATTGTGATAACCCAAACTTGGCTTCAAGGAGGGACCACAAACAGTTTTTATTTAAAGAATCAGTGCACATGTACTTTTCCCTACCTCCATCGTAGTTATTACCTTAAAACCAACATATATGCCATACTTTACGTACTATGAGGGGGAAACTTCCACTACCACAGGTAGCCTACACAATGTTAACTTGGGTAGGGTACCTGGACCTGCTGTCTAACCTACCACAATGTGGAAGCCCTCTCACACCAGTCTTGCACAATCCAAGTTATGCTGTTTGAGCAGATTTGACTTTCTGCATGTGAATAAGCGATACAGCTGGTTTAGCAAGGGACCCAAATGTGGACCTAGTCCACATTACCCAGGAGTGAAGATTTTATAGCCAGCATAAATGGGTCTGTAAAGACAGTGCAACCCAACTCTTCTCTCACTTAGATGGGACTAAAGAGAAACATTTTGACTAATATGTTTCTATCTTTGCAACACTTTTTGCACTTGAACACTGAATTCACATTTTTACATGGTTTCCTTCTTCTGTTGTTTGTTTTCTAAATGCAGCGGTACCTCATCCACTTCTTCTCACTCTTGTTTTAACCTTGAAAAGTATCACACGCAGAACTCTGAATATTCTTAAAATTCATCCTATGTCCTCTTATAGGTCTTACAATGTCTCAGACTCAATATGACTGAAACTAATCTCTTGGGCTCTTGTCTTCTCACAAGACAGATATCAAATGTTCGCTCTAGTAGTAAAATTCATGATCAACTGGTTTGGCAAATGTTTGAAAGTTACTTTCCTTTTGGTGTTTTATGACTAATGAATCTTTACCTTTCCAAGTTCCTTATATCAATAGATTTTTCTCTTTTTCTTCCCTTCAGCGTGTATTATGTAACAGCAATCTTTGCTGTCATATCTTATTTTCTCCCTTCCTTAAGTAGCTTTCTGATCAATTCATGTTATCATGTAGCACTATCGAGTCAACATTATCATCATTAAGTTTGATAGTACTAAGGCTCTAGGGTAATGAAGAGTTCAGTGCAGCACAGAAGACAGAAAAAGACAGCTAAGACCCTAGTAAAACATGCTAACCAATACTAACATTCCTGCTGCCAAGAAGTCATAATAAACACACACTTTGAGATCCTTCACTCAGAGAGTATGTGCTACTCGGAAGGATATGACACGCAAGACTCTGTCCTTTAGATTCAGTCCTGGTATGGGGGTATTCTTGTGGCCTACATATATTCTAAAAATCTTGCCCTTTGCATCTTAGCATGCTATTGTACCAATGATGGGACATCTGTTGACTTTGAAAATTGCAAAATAAATGAATGTGAAATTGAAATTGAAATAAAAGTGAATGTAGGTTCCAAATTAAATCCATCATATTAATTACATAAATAAGCAAAAAGAGTGGTTAATCTTATACCTTACTATTGAAGTAAAGCATTTAAATGAACTCGTGACTGGAAGGAGAGCTACTAAAAGTCATCTTCACAAATTATTTTTACCAGGAGTTCAATAAAAAATATAAATGAAATGGGAAACATAGGACAGCCCTGACAAATTCCAGAGAAATTTTAACTTGCCAAACCTCTACTGAATATATGAAGATTCTGGCCAAAGCATCACAGTATATGTTTTTATATATTTTGTTTGAACTGAACAGGAAAAATTAAAGCTCCTAGAATAGAAAATAAGGCTAACCAAGTAACTAAATCAAAAGCTTTTGCTGTGTCATTTATGATGACCACAGCTTTTACCTTTTTGACTGAAAAACAATCAGTGCCCTTTAATAAGTAATTTGCATTTATTGGATTTTTTTAACAAAAACATTTTGCTTTCTATGAATCAATTCTTTGGAAATAGGTGTAATATGGCTCACCAGTAGTTTAACTTAAAGTCATCACTTAATATGTTGTAAGTTTGTCAGCTTAAAGTCATCATTTAATATGCTTGTAAGTTTATTAGTGTTGAGATTGCTCATTGGATTTCTTTTTTTTTACCAAACAAACTACTATTGCTTTAGAAAATGATGTCCGTCTTGGAGTGCCTTATACAATCTGATAAAACAATAAAGCAAGAAAATCCTGAAAATGAGTAAAAAATTATTTGTAAACCTATGTAGGAATAACATCGCTTCCACTGAGTTTTGAATAAGCTTATGATGTCAAAGCTGTCAAAATATTTCCGGATGTTACAGAGGTAACAAAAATGTCTTAATAATCATAGGACAGTTTAGGAAGCCTAATTGTCAATCAATATTATGATATTGTGATATTGCCTGCATAATAAAAATAATATTTAAACAATTTAAAAAAATTACATTAAAATATTAACAATAACTTAAAAATTAAACGTGAATGAATAAAAATATATCATATTCAGAAATAAAAAACATATGACAAAAGCATATATAAAGTGTAAATAAACAATTACAATCTTTTTTTAAAATAAATAATATAAACAATAAATAAAAATAAAATAAAAAAAAGTTGAAAATAAACAAAACTAGTAAAGTTTTGGGATTTCAAAAAGCCACAGTCACTACTACTAAGCCAACAAATGTAAAATCGAAGAAAGTGTTGGACTTTGGAAGGGTTAGATTTCCTATTCCTACTCAAATCTAAGCAACGGTACGGAGTGGGTTGGACTCTGAAGTAGTAACATTTACTATTTCTATCCCAAACTAACGAGTAGTAGATTTACTATTCCCACTCCAATCTCAGCAAAGGTAGGCAAAGTATGGGACTTTGGAGATGTCTCATTTACTATTCCTACTTCAATGTATGCAAACGCAAGGAGATAATTAACCAATTCAATAATTAACCCAATTAGTTATCAATTTAATATTTCATTAACACAAAAAAGTATTTAAAATAAAAACAATAATTTATAAGTTGAATAATATCCCACCCTGTTCCCTCACAAAGCTAACAACCTACTACTAAATTAGAAATCACTAATTAAACTGTAAAACATTAAAACTACACATAACTACTAAAATAACAATTAATGAATATAATTCACACAAATAATTGCAAATTAAATATTGAATTAACGTATGTAAAAAAAATAAAAACAATAATTTATCATTTAAATAACTACCCATCCTATTCCCTTACAAAATCTACCACCCATTATTAAATTATAAATCGCTAATTACTTGTAAAAAATAATTTACACACTAAAAGGTACAACTATACTAAAAAATAAACCAATTATTACAAAAATACTAATCTAAAAAAATAAGACACTTACTAATGTATCATAAATAATTCAAAATATTATTTAATACTACTATAATAAAGTAAACATTATTATATTCGTTATTGAAAAAATGATATTACCTACCTGAAAAACTAAATTCTTACCTTCTATATTCTCTCACACAATATTTTTGACTTGATATTTTTAACACAATATTGTTGCAGCACAATATTTTTTTAACACTTTTTTGGTCCTTCATCTTAATTTCAGCAATATGTACAAATTAATTTGCTAAAGTATGTACTTTATAAGGAAGCCTATCAGTGTTACATCTTTCCGTTTGTATTCATCCCTATCGAGTTTTTTTATATCCACATTCATTTCTGAAGTAAAACACCACAGTTTGTATTGCAAGTTTATAGAACATTCTGTTTTTTTTTTTTTTAAATGTCTTTAGAGCTTAAACTGTATCTATCCAAGCACTGAACATACTAGTAATTGTGGCAAGGTTTCCAGATTAAGAGCATGATGGAACGAAGTCCAACTGTTCAATCTGTATGCCATATCCCACAGTAGGCCCAATTGTAAATATTACATTGATGTGTCAAACAAATAGGTCATATTCCACCATCACTTGCTAATACAAATGGAGCATGTGTCTTACTTATGGGATTTGGGGCAAGCTGTTGTGAGTCAAACTGAAGCACACTGTTATTATTTGTAGCTGAGCCAGCCATGTCCAGGTTAGAATGTAGACTGATTCTCTGTTCTTCTTGAGAGTGTTTACATCTGACTATGAGGCAGTAGCTCGGTGGTGTTGACCTAGTGGCAGGACTGAGTACTTGTGACAGCACTTCATTTTGTTTCTCAATAGTCTCCCCATAGAACAAGATGTCATCTTGAAAAAATATTACAATCTGAAATACATCACCATGGTTCTCTGGCCATAGACCTCTGCCTCTGTTCTTTTAGCCTTCTACAATCAGCCTTAACTATTCCCTTAGGAATATTAAATAATCCAACCCTTCCTAGCTCTGCAGGGTTTCACTAAAGATCTTGAGCCAGAGAATATAATGTCAAGGGACAAGCAATCGTTTAAAATTTCCTTATTCAATTTTGTCTCACCCCTTGACCAGATGTCTATCCAGAGGGAAAGAGGACAGAATGCCACAATATCAGTTATGCAGCCAACACCCATTTTCTCATGCACTGCAAATGTTGAGACGCTTTGAGGAACACATAAAAGTTGTCTCAAGAAAATATTTTCAACGGTCTGCAGCTCAGCCTGTTTGATAAATCCTCAGACCTCACTCCCACAGACTACCTTTGAGACACATTTTGTGCTATAAACCTGTAATAAAGTCCTGTTGGGTCTTCTGCCCAACCCGGAAGCAAAGTTAAAAACTGCAGCTTTTGCCCTTATGAATTCAGCCTTTTTCCCACTCACCAAAGGGCTCCAGCTCAAAGAAGAGTCAAACAGCATAACCAGGTAAGTAAACAATCTAGTCTTAGGCAATATGCGGGTTCCCAGAAAGAACTGCTGTGTTTTTTTAGAACAAGGGCGAACAACCATCACAAAGGATTTTTTTACATTGATCGACAAGTCCAGATCATCCATAAACTTAGTAAAGGAACCACAAAAAAACTGCAGACCCCTTTCAGTCTCAGCTATTAAGACTGCATCGTCTGCAGCTAATAGCATCGGCAGAGAGCGAGACCACACCTGAAGACAATCTGCGTTGATGTCAATCAGGGCCTGCTCCAATTTATTAACATACAAGTTAAATAAAAAAAGGGGGCATGATGCTACCCTGTCGTACTCCCCTGCCAGTACTAAAACAACGCATACAGTTTAGATCTTTCGAGTAACGTACTGATGCCACAACATTCATATGAAGGTGTCTTAAAAAGAAAACAGTGTACCTATCCACCCCAATAAATAACATAATATGCCACAATTTGTCTCTATTTACCCAGTCAAAGGCTGAAGTAAGATCCATAAATGCTAAATGGATGGAACCTGTGCAGGCAACAGTATACTTACTTAAAACAATATGTAAATTTAATCACATACCCACTGTCGACCTGCCTGAAGGAAACCCATACTGCACGTCAAAAATGACACTATCACTTAGTCCACATCAGTAATGGGTCCAAGAGAACTCACCCCACCACCTTCACAAATGATTCAAGCAATGACATAGGCCTGTAGCATTGGGGATTGTCCCTGTCACCCTTTATAAGTACAGTGACAATAATAGAAGTGGGCCAAGACTGTGGAGGTCGCTGTATGACTGCCAAGTTCATGGTTGTAGTGAAGACTGGGGCCCAGGCCTCAACATCATTAATATACAGATCTAGTGGAATTCTATCGGGTCCAGGGGCTGTGTTCTTAGTCAATCCAATTATACCCTTCTTGCCATTGTAAAGGGAGAATGAAAATTTTGAAATTCCTTCCACCAAATGCCCCCCGTAAAAATCATTAGTGAGAGTAATGTTGTTATAGAACCCCTAAAAATGAGAAACCCAGCTATCCTCAGTGATATGTGAGTCCAGTGAGCCTACAAATTCTGCCGCCAAAAAGGGACTGTTAAATATGCTCCAAAATTTAACACTGCATTTCATGTGCTTGCCTCTACTGAATTTTCCTATGCACTGGCCCTTAAAACACTCTTAGGCCTCACAGTTTCCATCTTATACTGTTTGCAGCAATCCTTGATAAGGACAGAATCCCTTGGCTTAGCGTTCAAGGCATTCTTAAGATTCCTTAGCGCCTGGGAACACCCTCTATCAAACCATTTGCACACAGCATTATGCTTCTGAGACACTGTTACCTCCAGGAGGGCAGACATTGTATTGGAGATCACTGGAAAGGCCCACAAAATCTCTCAGGTGTTAGAGCTCCTGGACGTAGAAATTATTAACTCACTTTTACAACAGGAGTAAAGAGACTTGTTAAAACTATAAGGAACTACCTGAGACAACCTTAGCCCTGTCAGACACCTGATACACACTCTTGAACTGCCTGAGTCCAGCTTCATGATAAAAAAAACTGGGATATGGTCACTGAAAGGGCTCATTAGGATCTCGATCTCTAAAAAAGCAGGAAAAAAGGGTGCTGAGACAAAAATAAAATCAATAATTGACTCGCATCACCTCCCTGTAAAGGTGGGATTCATATTCCTAAGCTTTGGAAAAACTAAGCTTGTCAAGAGAGGAAACTAGGTTAAATTCATTCAAGATTGCATTTAGTAATAATCTTTGTGTTCCTTGCGCAAGTCAGGTACGGAGATACAACAATGGGGTCATTCCCACACCTCCATAGTATCCCCACACAGATGAACAGTAAAGTCCCCTACAACAATAATATTAGCCGTAGACAATTCAGCTATCTCAATAAAGAGCACAAGATTTGAATGTTACAGGTGCCGTTCAGAGGGGACGTGACATTATAAAATTCAACAGCAACAGCTTTGAGGGCCCAACAAAATTAAATGTTAAGGCCTGCATGGTAGAAAACCCAGAGGGGAGTACTTCAAGCCTTCCTTTCACTGCCAGAGATACAAAAATAATCAGACCTCCTTTTGGTCTACCAGCCCGGGACTCAGTAGCAGGAACACAAAAGGTCATATAACCCTTCAGGAAGAAACAGATAGAGGTTGCCCAAGCTTCCTGAAGGCAAATCACCCCAAATCCTCTAATAAAGTCCAACCAGTTAGGGTCCTTAAATTTGACTGCAAGCCCTGTAATGTTCCAGCTAATAAAGTTCAGCACCTTGGGATTAAGTTTTGATGGGACCTCAGCACACATAAACAAATGGTGCCTGGGTGACCTCGCCGACATGCTCATGCCACACCAGTCAGTCACAAGCCTCAAGAGAGGTCAGAGGGGCATATCTGTTGGAGATATCCAACTGATAAGAGGCTACGTACTGTCAATTTAATTCCAGAGCTTAATACCTTGCGATATGCCACGGGACACAGTCCACTGCCTCAGGTCTATAGAAGAAACTCAAAGGAAGAACTAATATAGAAGTTGGAGAACTGCTGACTTTTGGGTGCCTGATGGATGCAAGAACTCTCCCTGCGGCAAAAAGCCTGTTGAAGTTTATTGTCCCACAGTACCCTTCTAAGGTTTTCACAGCCTTTCCAAGCCAGTTTACCCTTCTTACTAGATTGATCCATCCGCCAACATGAATCCCCAGAGAAGAATGCAAACTCACCCAATGGATTATCTTTTTTTCCTGTTATTCATGACTTTCTGAGACATCAGGTTCAAGAGGGCCACATTGCCCAGCACTACAACATAGGGTGTAGCTTCTGGGGGTAAGTGAAGGATTGCATCATTGGTGGTGCGGATGCAAATGCTCACGGTGATGGTGATGGAGTCCCCTAGCGGCAGGCCCTGCATAGTGTACTGTAGATGGGTACGTCCAGTACTGGGCATGTCCGTTTCAACTGTGGCTGAATTGGTTTGTCTATCCATGCACTACAAAATACTAGTCACAAACCTACAACCAGAGACTTCCCACTATCTTTTTTAAGCAAACACCTTTGAGCTGTGGCCAGGTAAACTAAATCGCACCTCCCACACTGTTCCCTAGTAGTAGGTTTGGTGTACACTATGCTTAGTATTGGACACTAATTGATATATATATATATATTTTATATATATATATATATATAAAATTATACTTTATTTATCTATTAGGTGTCATCATGGGTTACAACCAATCTGGAGCACGTGGTTTGGTGAATTACCAAAACACGTTGGGACTGAGGTACGATAAGATTCGATTGAATGGAAAGTGACTATAACATGTGATTATAGCAGGCTTATAACTTTCCTTTATTGGCTTTGTGAAGAAACACACAGCTTTGTGATAAAAAGGTACATGATCACTGTTATAAAGATGGTCCCCCATAAATCTCTGAAGCTGAACCCTGCAAGGGTTGTACGGTAACAATATAGGCATTGGAAATATGTATTTTACTTGATGTGACAGGACTCCATGTGATGTATGTTTTTGGAGTTTGTTTTCAAGATCCTGTGAGAAAAGGCCTCTTTTTGACATGGTTAGCCCCAACTTTTTGCCTGATGTATGATGTAGCCTAGAAATTGTAGTGCCATGGACCCTGCTAACCAGGTTCCCTGGGCCAGAGCTCTTTCCCTAAAACTGTTGTGATGCATTGGCACAACTGGAGACACTTTTAGCTGAGACCATAAGTCCCTAGTAAATGACACGTAGGTCAGGGGAGGTGGTACTAAGGGTAGGCCCCTAAGGGCAGCAACACTGATTGTGCCACCTTCTATGGCTATGCTTTCAAGTTCAACCGGCACTGCCATTGCAGGCTGAGTGCCCTGATGCAAACCTAAATTGCAAACTCGGCATGGCACACTGCCTGTGTGACTTGCCTACTACATACTGCATACAATAGGTTTAAGTCACCCCCTATGGCAGGCCTTCCAGCCCTAAGGCAGGCTGCACCATACTGCATGTGAGGACATAGCAGCATGAGCACTGTGCCCTCACTGTGTCCTTGCCAAACCTTTGACAGAGCAGCCATTTTAAAACATGTGCTGGACACTAGCCAACACGACTTTCACAGTTCATGATGGACACTCTGAGCCCTGGGTTGTAAGGTATCAATTAACTCAGGATGATAAATCCAAACTGGTGCCAGTATTGGATTTATTACTAAATGTACCCAGTGGTCACCTTAGAGGAGCCCCTGCAAAAGCTAACTACCCTGGCATGGTTGCTGACTGGTTTTATCCAGCCTGCCATCACCAGACATCCAATTTGCAACCTTGGGGTGAGAGGAACTTCTATCTGGGGTGCAGAACAAAGTCCTACCTGGGGGGAGGTGTTAACACCTCCTTCCTAAGGAATGTGCACTGTCCTGGCGGCGAGCTTCAAAGGGCTTACCGCCTTTGAAACGCGAACTTCAGGCCTGCTGCTAGCAGCAGATGGCCGCCCACTTTTGGCGGGAGCAACGGCGGGAAAACACACAAAGGGTTGGAGTGGCCCCATCTGGCATGCACCACACCTAATGTGTTGCCTGTGAGGTGGACACACCATTTCATTTTCCTTCGTCTTGAATGGAAGGAAAATAGCCAATCAGGTATAGGGAAGTGACCCCTCCCCACAAGAAGTGGTCACTTAGTGGGTGTGGCGACCCTAAGGTAGATAACCCATTGTTCACTACCAGGTTCCCCTAAAACGCCCACTAAATACAGTATTTAGTGGGCATCCCTAGACCAGGAAATCAGATTGGACGGACAAAGGAAGACTAGCTCCAAAACACCTGCTGCACCAAAGAGAAGGCACCAAAACCTGCCTGCTGCACCCAGGACCCGACAATCGCAGCTGAGGAGCTGCTGGACAACTAGACAACTCTACAAAAACCCCAGAGAACTACTAGGATTAAAATTGCCAGAAAACTCCCTCCAGAGTGGAGGTACCACTCTAAAACCCAACGAAACCATCAAGCCAGGGTCACTTCACTGACCAGCCACTAACTCCTTAACGAGATGCCATAGCTGGACCAAACTACATCCCAATGACTGCGAGTACAAATTCTGCCAGAGTGCCAAGTTTGGTGGCACTGCAACCTCCAGTGGCAAAACCGTGCCAATACCCGGGGCATTGGTCAGCCCAATTTGGATATCACGAAAGACAGCCCACCTGGGGCTGAAAAAGGACTAGGAGGAAGCCCCAGTCAAGGGACTCCAGAAGAAACCTGGACTTCCCACCAGAGTGCCCCCGTTGTCTTGTGAACAACCCTCGAACCAACTTACCTCCTACTCCTGAGGGCATTCTTGTGCACAGCTCCTGGTTCACTGATTTGCTCTGCACCTGGTCGCCATGTGCTCTGCACCAAAGAACCTGCTGTGCCCTAAAAGTCCCCCACCCCTTGCGACTTTGACACTCCAAGGGGACCCCAAAGATCTTCTTTAAACTGACATGTGCAGTGCTTTTCCAAGTGGTCCCCAGCAGAGGCCCTGCAACAGCTCCAGAGACCTTTTCCCACTACGCCAGCCGGAACCGAGACCCGCCTGAACTTCTTCGGCTGGCACAGTGTGCCCACCAATGATCTTGACCATCCTGCAAAAGAAGAACTTGGTAGATCAACTGTGCGCTTATATGTATTTTTAAAGGTGAAACTCCATTGATTCCTATGGTCTGTAATTACACATAAAAAGATTAGACTATTTTTATTAAACTTAACAAATTCATATAACGAAACGTTCTTACCCAATTCTGATGATCTTGGTCTCAAAATGTATATAAAAACTTAGGGGCATATTTATACTCCGTTTGTGCCGAATTTGCGTCGTTTTTTTCGACGCAAATTCGACGCAAAACTAACTCCATATGTATACTTTGGCGTTAGACGCGTCTAGCGCCAAAGTATGAGGAATGAGCGTCATTTTTTTGCGTGAACGCCTTCCTTGCATTAATGAGATGCAAGGTAGGCGTTCCCGTCTAAAAAAATGACTGCGACGCAAATGCGTCGTATTTATACTCCCGGGCAAAAATCACGCCTGGGAGTGGGCGGGGCAAAAAACCCCGCATTTGCACCTCTTTTTAACGCCTGGGTCAGGGCAGGCGTTAAGGGACCTGTGGGCTCAAAATGAGCCCACAGCTGCCCTCCCATGCCCCCAGGGACCCCCCCCTGCCACCCTTGCCCACCCCAGGAGGACACCCAAGGATGGAGGGACCCATCCCAGGGACATTCAGGTAAGTTCAGGTAAGTATAATTGTTTTTTTTTTTTTAAATTTTTTTTGGCATAGGGGGGCCTGATTTTTGCCCCCCTACATGCCACAATGCCCAATGACCATGCCCAGGGGACATAAGTCCCCTGGGCATGGCCATTGGGCAAGGGGGCATGACTCCTGTCTTTACTAAGACAGGAGTCATGTAAATGGCGTCTGGGCGTCGTTAAAAATGGCGCAAATCGGGTGGAGGCGATTTTTTTGCCTCTACCTGACTTGCCCCATTTTAAGACGCCCTAACGCCATTTTCCCCAACGCCGGCGCTGCCTGGTGTACGTGGTTTTTTTCCACGCACACCAGGCAGCGCCGGTCTGCTAGCGCCGGCTAACGCCATTCAATAAATACGGCGCCCGCATGGCGCTTCAGAATGGCGTTAGCCGGCGCTAATCTTTTTGGCGCAAAACTGCGATAGCGCAGTTTTGCGTCAAAAAGTATAAATATGGCCCATAGAGTATTTTTATAAATTGGTCTCGAGTTATGTGAGTACAACAAATGCTTTGCACTTCTCCAAAATTGGCCTAACTGCTCCACTAAGGTAGCTTAAAAATGAGAGCATTAGGTGATCTAGGCCCATATTTATACTTTTTTAGCACCGCATTTGCGTCACTTTTAGATGCAACAGCGGCGCAAACTTACAAAATACAATTGTAATTGTATTTTGTAAGTTTGCGCCGCTTTTGCGTCAAAGGGTGACGCAAATGCAGCACTAAAAAAGTATAAATATGGGCCCTAGTTTTTACCCCTGTAAACCAACATGTGGTTGTTTGGCCCCCTGCACAGTGTGCCTAGCTTAGCACACTACATAGAGGGACAGCCTCCTACAGAACCTATTTTTATTTTATCTTAAAATAACACATATACATGTTGGTTTATGTGTTATTGGGGTTCAGATTGTATATAGTGTGTTGTTCAAGTTTATTGACACGGTTAATTAAAACCATCGCAATTCAAACATGCATATTTGTATAAATACTCACTGTGTTAAATAAAGACTCATAAAACAAGAAGTGCTTGTTTAAACTAAAACCTATCATTACGATAAATTTGTACATGGCTAAAAAGTTCTCCACTGATTCCAACCTTACTCTTAGTCTTGAATTTAGTATTTTCTTACTCCCATACAGAAATATGATTGTAGACGAGTGAGGCTCAGGGAATATTAAAAATTATTAACACTAAGTTATGCCTGAGATTGTTTTTTTGGCTGCAGTTAACCTATTAAGAGATTTTCTAACATAAAATGATAGCCCATGCGCGCTCGGCTAGACTTTATTCTCTAGTTCTTTCTGGGCCTGTACCATAAATTTGGTCCCTTGACAAGAAAACAGGATTGAGAGACCGCTGAGCCAACTGATGATGGCCGGCCTGTATGAGCATATGTTCAATGTCCTAAAAGTGTTTTTCAGATACAATGTCCTGTAACCTAGCAACGCCGGGCACACACAAAAAATGTGTTCTAGTGACTCCTGTCTGTGCCCACACAGTCGACAGAAATGTGTTGAATCTTGTTGTCTCCATGAAGGGACCATGTCTTTCGTTTCCATCAACCCAAGTCAAAAGAGCATGAACTGGTGTCTCAGCAACTGGTTGAAGGATGCTGCTAGATATTCCTCTGCCCGTAAGGTTTTGTACGATGTTATTACAATCCAGGCGTGCTGTCTTCTTGCCAATTTTTGTTTGTCAGAATTTAAAGACTTTGGGGGTCATTCTGACCCCGGCGGTCAGAGACCGACGGGGCCAGGGTCGGCGGGAGCACCGCCGACAGACTGGCGGTGCCCCGCAGGTCATTCTGACCGCGGCGGTTCGGCCGTGGTCAGATGCGGGAAACCGGCGGTTTCCCGCCGGTTTCCCGCTGCCCTGCAGAATCCTCCATGGCGGCGGAGCGCGCTCCGCCGCCATGGGGATTCTGACACCCCCTACCGCCATCCTGTTCCTGGCGGGTCTCCCGCCAGGAATAGGATGGCGGTAGGGGGTGCCGCGGGGCCCCTGGGGGCCCCTGCAGTGCCCATGCCCATGGCATGGGCACTGCAGGGGCCCCCGTAAGAGGGCCCCACAAAGTATTTCAGTGTCTGCTATGCAGACACTGAAATACGCGACGGGTGCCACTGCACCCGTCGCACCTTCCCACTACGCCGGCTCAATTCTGAGCCGGCGTCCTCGTGGGAAGGTTGATTTGCCCTGGGCTGGCGGGCGGCCTTTTGGCGGCCGCCCGCCAGCCCAGGGCAAATCCCAAAATACCCTCAGCGGTCCGCCGAAGTTAGAATCACCCCCTTTGTCTTGGTGACAGCATTTGCCTTCCGATAAAAGTCCTTTTTGCCCAGGTTCTGCTCCCAGGCTTCTGGCAAACCTAGCACTTTAATACAGTTGTTTAAATGCTGGCCCCCGGTGCCTTTAGCGTTGTGGCGCTGTTGCTCCTCGATTTCCATCCAATATAAGTTATTTAAGGTACCAATCTCTGCTGCGCACATCCTCCAGTATGATTTGATGAAGGCACATTTACTCTGAAATTCGTAGTTTTTCAGACCCAATTCTAGGCGGACCTGGGCTGGAGATGCTGGTCGTGGTATGCGAAAAACCGTTTTGTAGGCCTTTGTCTGGACTTTATTGAATAAAGCTGCCTCCTTCCCCAGCATGATTTTGGCGCCATAAGTGACAGTGGGCATTAGCTGTGCTGCCATGACTGAGAGCAGGTGAGAGTATGAGGGGCAGCTCAATTTTTGTTTTAGTACCTTGAAGCCATAGGTCAATGAAAGGGCTTTAGCTTGAGCAACTGCAAGCTGTGGCTTGAAAGTCAAGAGGCGATCCATGGTGAATCCCAAATATTTGTATGAGTGGGCAACCTCCACCCGGGTTCCATTTATGAACCATGAAGCAGATTTATACTTCATGTCTACTAGGCGGACAACCTTAGTTTTACTCAAATTCAATTCCAGACCTTGCATTGTTATGTATGAATGAAATGCATTGATTCTGTGCTGTAGGCCGACTGGTGTTTGGCTGAGTAAAACTATGTCATCTGCGTACTGTAGCCATGCTATTCCTTTCTTGGCTAATACTGGTGGATGGCTGTTTACAGATGCTAGAGCCTCGGCTAGGTCAGCAAGATATAAGTTGAACTACGTAGGAGCTAATACACACCCTTGTTTTAGTCCTTTTGCCGTTAATATTCTGTTGGTGAGGGGTCCACCTTCTCTGATTTTAACTTGCGCCCAAGTGCCTGTGTACAAGTCCATCGTAGGCCGAAGGCTGCAGGGTAAGCCCCAACCTTTCAGTTTCTCCCATAGGCGGGTTCTTGGTACACAATCAAAAGCTGCCTTTAGATCAATAAAGCACGCAAATAGCCTTTTCTTCTTAAGCCTGACTTTGTTTCCAAGCAGAGCCAGGGACGTCAGGTTAGTGGAGGCTCCCATACCTGCTCTGAAACCTGTTTGGCACTGTGAAATTAGATGTTTATCATGAATCCATTCTGCTAGTTGTTGAAGTAAACAGGCTGCATACAGTTTTGCTTCCACGTCTATTAATGCTATTAGCTTGTAGTTTGAAGGGCTTGCTGGGTTGCCTGCTTTGTATGTTGGGTGAATGATACTACCTTTCCATGCATCTGGTAGACCGGTGGTGCCCTGGAGGTCATTAAAAAGCAGTGTCATATAGTGCGCCCAGAATGAAGGGTTTCCTCTAAACAAAGCGTTCGGAATTCCGTTCTGGCCAGCTGCCCCTTCCAGTTTTAATTTCTTGATAAGGCTTGTCAGCTTTTCAATGTCGATACTCATAGTGTGTACTTTTGTTCATTTTTGTTTAGAGGTAAATCAGTTTGCGTTGTCACTCTGAAACCAAAGTTAATCTTACTTGAGTCAGTAGTTGCCTGAGTGGCCTCCTTCTTCATATGGTGCTCTAGGAGTGAGAACATTGTTTGTATGTGGGCTTCTCATGTGGCTGCGTCGATACCGGCGTTCATGTGTTGTTTTTTCCCTGATTTAGTCCGTTTATCAGTTCCCAGAACTTTTTATTATTTTTCGGTTTATTGGACATGAGCAGCTTGGTCCACAAATCCTCATGATACCTCCGTTTTTCCATCCAGCTATTTTTCTTGTATTAGGCTCTTAGCTCAGAGAGCCTTATGTTGTCAGATTTCCTTCCACAGCGTGTGTCCCATAGGGCTTTTTTTAAATTCTCTAGAGACTTGGGGGATCATTCTGACCCTGGCGGCCAGTGGCCGCCAAGGCCACCGACCACGGGAGCACCGCCAACAGGCTGGCGGTGCTCCAACGAGCATTCTGACCGCGGCGGTTCAGCCGCGGTCAGAAGCGGAAAGTCAGCGGTCTCCCGCTGACTTTCCGCTGCTCGTTTGAATCCTCCATGGCTGCGGAGCGCGCTCCGCAGCCATGAGGATTCTGACCCCCCCTACCGCCATCCTGTTCATGGCGGGAAAGCCGCCATGAACAGGATGGCGGTAGGGGGGGTCGCGGGGCCCCTGGGGGCCCCTGCCGTGCCCATGCCAATGGCATGGGCACGGCAGGGGCCCCCGTAAGAGGGCCCCGCAAAGTATTTCAGTGTCTGCCTTGCAGACACTGAAATATGCGACGGGTGCCACTGCACCCGTCGCACCTTCCCACTCCGCCGGCTCGATTACGAGCCAGCATCCTCGTGGGAAGGGAGTTTTTCCCTGGGCTGGCGGGCGGTCTTTTGGAGACCGCCCGCCAGCCCAGGGAAAAACTCATAATACCCTCCGCGGTCTTCTGACCGCGGAGCGGTATAATGGGGGCGGAATTCTGGCGGGCGGCCTCCGCCGCCCGCCAGAATCAGAATCACCCCCTTGATGTTTCTGATTACGCAGTGTTTTGTTAAACCATGGCTTTTCTGCACTGCCGCTCTTAACTTTGTTTTTTGCCTCTATAACCGAGATTGGGAGACGTTTTTTGATGGAAAATGAATTCATTAAGGAATCACACAAGTGCGTCCAAGCGGTCACTCATTCTCCTGGAGGATGATCTTCTTGTTCCTGCATGTGTTTCTTTAAGCTCATTAATTGTGAAGGCACTGTGGTACACTTCTTCCATTGCTGTTCCGAGGCCCGCCCCCCCACCATTTCAATTTGTTTGTATCATATGTCACTGGGGCTGAAATTATGATATTAGCGGAGGGAAGCCAGCTCCAATTATTCTGGATCTTGATGAGTTGTGGGAAGTGGTCGCTCTCAGTGTGTTCTTGGATCCTATATGATGAAACTAATGGCAGTGCGGTTTCATTGTTAAATGTGAAGTCTATGTTGGATTTTTTGTGTCACTTAAGAAGGTTACTTGTGCGGATGAAGCATCCTCAGGGAGAGGTGTCAAGAGACGCAATCCCAGGATTTCAAACTTTGTGTTCACTCATGTTCCGTTAAGAGGTTTTGTGCTGCCCTTTCTCAAATCAAGGTTGAAATCGCCGGACAGAATGAGGATTGCGTCCTTATTTTGCTTCTGCAGCATTTTTACAATGCTGATCAATGTTTCTATGTTTTCTCTGTATTGTGTTTTATTAGGTGAATATATACATTGATCAGTAGTAAGGTTCTATTGTTGCCTAATGGAGCCCGGTGTTCCAACATAATGGGTGGCAGCCAGTCAATTCCCAGGTCGATCTGTTTGGTCACCCAGTTGATTTTCGTGGAGCAGTACGTTGTGAGGCCCCCCTTGGAGTGTCCGTGTCTTTGAGGTTGTTTTGCAGAGACCTCTATCCCAGAATATCCAGAAATTTGTATTGGCTCCATGCAGCATGTTGCAAGCAATGTGATGATTTCAAACTGCTGTAGGAAACTCAAGGCCGCCTTGTCGGTGACCAGGTTTTTTAGACCATGGGTGTTCCAGAACCATATATGGATGTTATCTGGGTTTCCGTCAGGACCAATTATAATTATTGTCGTTTAAAATTTGCCTTCCAGCCTGTTTGGCTGTCGAGGGCATGCCGATGAAGATCTGTTGGTGCATGCCATGATGAAGCATGCTTTGATGTTTTACTATTGTTAAGTGTTCCCAATTACTTGGGGAGGTTTCTACTCCCACGGCCCCTTTTAAAATTGAACTGCCCTTCTTTTGTTGCGGTATCAGAAGATTAGGGCATCTGGGCGGATATAATTTTTGCAGAATGATGCCCCATGCGCTGAACGTGTCTTGATATGCTAAAATGTGGTCAATTGTGGCAGACGTGGCCCAGGATGTCAGCGTTGCCTCTTTGTCTTTGTTATTTGTGTGTGGAATGAACTCAACAGTCATCAGCTCTATTGTTGAGATGTGAGCCAGGGACTGAATTGCATTTATTAACTTCAGTCCGGTACCTCTGTTTAGCATGTCAAAAGCCCCCTTCGAATCATAACAAGGGATTATGAGTAATTTATTGTCCTCTGAAGCCACCTTGTCCTGCGATGTCTGATGTCCTGGAATTCTTTTTTGTGCCGTGCTGTTTATGCAATCGTCTGACCAAAGATAGTGCCCGTGATCTAAAAGCTGTTTGTTTTTACCTGCAGGTTGGTTTATTGCAGGTTGGTTTATTGCAATTGTGTTATGCACGGAGCTTGCACATTCAGCGTTATGTTCCCTGAGTTTGGCGGCTTCCACCCTGTCACTAACCTGCTGAGTTCCCTGTTCTGGGCACTGCCTAGTAGTTGATCTTTTTCCCTGTGGTTCTCTTAAGGCCGTCTTGCCATGCGAAAAGCTGACACCCCGCTTGTTGCTGGAAAGAGGGGGTTTTGGAGACTGTTGCTGTGATGTGTATTGATTGCCTAAAGCGCTTGGTTCACACGTGGGATTGACCTCACTGGCTGGCTGTTCTTCCCTCGTCTGGCTAGATTTAACCCAGCTTGCTATCTTTTTGCTGTTGTCTGTTATTCCTGGTTCCTTACACTGCAAACCATTAAATTTAGCAAATGATTTCCACATACTGTGTTGCTGGAACCCCTTAGATTTTTTCTGTGCTTTCCTTTGTCGTTTCTTTTCCTGTTTCGTAAGGGAGAACTCTTCCTCTGTTGAATTATTAGGAACTGATTCCTTCAATCCGCCCGTGGAGGAACCTGTTTCTTGTGTGCGAAGGCATGATCTGCCCTCTGTTACTCTGAGGCCTTCCCTGTCCAAATGAGTACATTTCCACGAGATTATTGCTTCCCTGATGAGGTTCCTCCACGTTTTGTGTGCTTTCCTTGTTCGCTGGGGTTTTGGGGGTCTTCTCCCCACTACGACTAAAGTGCTCTTGAGTTCTAAGGTTCTAGACTTTTACCTCTTTCAAGATGTCATTTAGGATTTCCAGAGTTCTTTGTGAATTGTCGCCTATGGTGGCGCACTGGCATGCTTTTATAATAATCAAGATGTCATTTAGGATTTCCAGAGTTCTTTGTGAATTGTCGCTTATGGTGGCACACTGGCATGTTTTTATATTATGTTTATATGTTTGTTGCTACAAACATTTATGTGTGTGTTTTATGTATTGTATTGCAGTCCTGAAGAAGTTTGTTGTTCAAATGAAATGCATTGGCGGAGGTTGTAATTGTTCTAGTTTACATAGAATAAAAGATTCTGGATGAAAAATAAAGAGGACATAAGAACTTTTTTAATATTAATTTCATTGACGTTTTTTCATCTTGGATGCATCACTATGTATGTAACTTTATCTTTTCTATGGATTGATGTCTGCCACAGGTATGGTAAGGTCTGCATACAAAATTATACTGCTCTGTAGTAAATGTGGGAAGGTCCGGGGGAGTGGTAGGAAAATGGGGAATAATGACTACTAATTGGAAGAGATTAAGGAAAAATTTTAAGGAGGAGTGTGAGAGTGGTGTGCTAATAGAAAACACACTCCCAGAAAAAGAATAAGCCAATTACAATTTACAAAATACACTTCTAGAGTTACAAGAACCCTGAAGGGGTTCCAAAACAGGCCCAAATATACTTTGTTCCAGCCTTGGAGTCAATCATGCTCCACACAGGGCCAACAACTGCTACCACAACACTCCCCCACCTCCATTTGTTGATACTGGTGCTGTGGTTGGGTTACATACCTGACATGTATTCACATTGCCAAAAAAGAATGTACAACAGTACTCCACTGCAGTGAAAAATGTTTATTACGCATGTCTATGACAATGACACCTGTTGGCTAGATAAGCATTTCTCAAGTACAAGCCCAACGGGCTGTGAACAACATTGAATGCAATGTACAGTCACAGAAAACATATTTACAAGGCTTTTTTAATGAAACACGTGTGAAAAAATCCAACGCTGTGTTACCTGACATGGCAAACTAAAAATCAATAATTGTATGTGTGCGTGAGAATAGAAAAAACATAATCATAACAATGAGAATGTAATGCCAAATGAACCACCTTGTTCGAATTACATATTCCAACCAGCTTTAAGAAGGGTTATGTGAAATAATGTGCATGTCTAACGTGTCAGATGTACACAGTGAGCTTCCTAATCCATAGTAATACAACAGTGAGGAGGAATTTATCACCTTTTTATATTGAAAATGCTATGAATTTACAGAATGTCAGATAATCATATAGTAAACATATCTGATGTCGGTGATGCGTTGGTTCCGAGCCACGCAAAGTCAGCGATGCAGTGTCTGCGATCCTCGTGGCAACGGCATAAAGGGAGATGCACCGGTCCCGATTGGCGCAAAAGCGTCAATGCACAGGTTCTGGCAGTTGCATTGCTTTATACCCATTTCCAAGTCCAGGTGCTATTGTAGGATGATGAGAAGTCTTTGATATCCCTTGGACTAAGGTCTGGAGGCAAGCCAACAAGCGTTTGGAATCACTCACAGATCAAATGAGATGGGTTCAATCCTTCCTCAGCAGGGCAGATGGGAGCACGCAAGCAGAGCAGCACAGCTGAAAATCAGTTCTTCAAGAGCAGAGTCCAGAGTGGCATTTCTTGTAGCAGCACAAAAGTCCTTCCTTCTGGCAGAGTTCTTCACAGGTCCAGTAGTGTGCTGTGTTGGTAGGGTCAGAGGTCCAGTACTTATACCCAGCTGTGCCTTTGAAGTGGGGATGACTTCAAAGAAGGGTCTTTGAAGTGCACAAAGGACTTTTCTCCCTTCCTGACTCCAGACTCACAACAGGAGGGTATGCAGCTCTTTGTATTGTGACTGGACACAGGTTATTCAGATGAAAGTGTGAGGCTGTGCCCAGCTACTCCTTTCCATCCTGCCCAGGATTGCCAATCAGGATGTTGACGGCCCATCAGTCACACCTAAGCTCTCTTTGTGTGTGGTGTTCTAGAGAGAGTGCACAAAGCCCAGCTGTCAACCAACCCAGACGTGTATTGGAGACCGGCTGCTGGCACACAGGGCTGAGAGCAGGAAATTGCAACTTTCTAAAAGTGGCATTTTTAAAATTGTAACAATAAATCCCACTTTACCATTAAAGATAATTTATTATTACAATTATATAGTTACCATTCATGGCATATATTCACTCCTTGTCAATTAGGAATTACATCTTATTGAATGTAATAAGGAATCTCCAATGTCAACATATGAGAGATGTAGTGAAAAACAAATTTGGGAGATTTTCACTACCAGGATATGTAAAATGTAAAAGTATATGTCATGCCTTTTAATTGCATAGCATCTTGCCCTATGGGCTGCCTAGGGCTTACAACTGGGGTAACTTAAATGTAATAAACTGGGAGGTTAAGGCTTGAGAAGAGGTTTTAAACGACAAGTCGACATGGCAGTGTAACTGCACATTCAAGCTCTGCAATGGAAGGCTTGAGACATGTTGAAGGACTATGTGACTGGGTGGCACATGCAGTGCTGCAGTTCCATTAGTAGAATTTAATTTACAGGTCCTGGGCCCATGTAGTGCACTGTACTAGGGACTGATAGGTAAATTAAATATGCCAATTAGGTTTATACCAATGAAACCATGTTTTTGGGAGCACACAAGCAATTCAAGAACTAGTTAGCAGTGGTAAAGTGCACAGAGTCCTAAGGCCACGAAAAATGAATTAAGCAAAAATTGGAGGGAAAATAACAAAATATCTAGGGGTGACCCAGCAGAGAGGACCATTTCCAACAACAGCCCCAAGAGAAGCAATCAACATCCATGTCCCAACCACTGACATACTCACATACTCTTGTAGACGGCATTTGGACAGACTACTAAAAAAAATAATGCAATGCAAAATATTTATTATAGGAATATCGTGATGTCAAAAATATCATGGTCATTAATATCACAGGCAGGTATATTGTTTTTAACATTGTAAAATATAGTAAAATATAATGTCATTTGTTATTTTTTTTATTAAATAGCTGTTAGTTTTGAAATGTATTTTATGCATTGAAATTTAAGATAGTTTGATGTTATGTATATTTATTTTAAAGAGTGCTTTAAGTTTATTGTATTTATTTTTAAAATGTATTTATTGATTCTTTTAAAAATAAAACTATGGGCCTGATTGCGACCTTGGCAGAGGGGATTACTCCATCCCAAATGTGACGGATATCCCGTCCGCCGTATTAAAAGTTCCATAGGACATAATGGAACTTGTAATACGGCAGGGGGATATCTGTCACATTTGGGACGGAGTAATCCTCCCGCCAAGGTTGTAATCAGGCCCTATATGTTTAATACAATTTTAGTAGCAGGATGTTTGATTTACAGGGCAAAGGGTTGGGGAGATTTTTAAAGTATGCTTGTTTAAAGATTACTAGCAGAATTAGTAATTTTATATTTTTAAATTTTACATATAAAATATATATATGCAAAGGTTACAATCATTTTTTATTGTTTTTGATAATGTTTTACATTTTCCTCTCTCTCAGATGCTGTTGCTGTCCTCCATTACTTGAGTAGGGCCTGGTCAGCAGTCAACCACTGAGACTCCATCTCTGCTGACTGTTTAAAACTTTTCTAAAACCTTCCCTCAAAAGCACTTTGTTGTATGTAGAAGGAAGATTTCTAGTTCTAAACCGGTGGGTGGTTGTGTGCACCTATGGGATGTGTGTGACAAAGTGTAAAAGTAAAAAATGCACTGTGTTCATTTTGTTTTCACAAAACAATACAAGTTACCGTTTGCTTTGTAAAATCCCAAGAAGGACTTTGCGTTGAGTATGCTTGAAAAAAGTCACACAAACATTAGGCAAACTTTCTCCATGTCTGGTTCATATTTATTTACTGAAGACAAGTAGTGTAAGTGTTGAAGATTATGTGCATTTGTTGCTTGCTGCAGGCAACATTTGTTGTTAAATATAAGGGAAATAAACACTAACAACATGCCCACTAAGAGTACCAACAATCTCTCTAGTGGCCCAGTGGATAACGGCCCATTTTGCTTTCATCTGTGGGGGAGTAACTGTGATATCATTGGCTGCCCCTACCCCCCTGGTGAAAACAAACATTTTTTAAGTACGTACTTGCCCCCAGAGGGATTGGGCCATGTCTGGGAAAGGACAACTCCCAGAGTGTGAGATTGCCACAGTTGGACTAGCCTGAAGGGCAATCTGCCAATGTCTGAAGGAGTGGTCTGACAGGTCAGTATGTGGGCCAGCAATTTACTTTGGATTTCTCTTATGTTAGTTGCCACAAGCAAGTACAAATACATACAGTTACTTATACAGAGTCTATTTACAAGTCTAAAACTGTCCTGGTTTGTAAATGTGTCCCTCCTTTTTACCTATATAATGGGGGCCACATTTCTTTAAGTAAGCATTATTTTTCCCAGAGGTGGCACACAATCACACTCTCTCCAGGGGCACAACTGCCCCCCCCCCCAGGGGAAAACAGTTAGGCTATTTCTTCCCTAGGGGAGGAATGCATAATCATCCCTGCATGTTTCTCAGGTCCATGTGTGATGTTCTGCTCCAGTCCTATTTTTGTTCGTTGAATTCTAGGACTCATAGTCATCTTTATTGCATCATAATACAGAACTTCAAGTCCAGGAATTCAAAGAAACAAAACCTGGACTCGAGCAGCACATCACGCATGGACATAGGAAACTTGGCACCTATGTATAAAAGTGGCACTTATTACATTTAGCTACATATATACATTTATACCCCCGGGGGCGGAGGGGCGGCCATGAAAGTACATCAATTCATGACTGCCATTTTGGTTTTTTTGGGGGGGCAATCATATCCGCAATGGGGGCGCAACTGCATACCCCAGTTGATAACAAACTTATTTTATACATAATAAAATGCCCCCATTGGGAAGGGAGGAGGTTTGACCATATACTGAGGTGTGGTGGTTGAAAACTAAAACAAAGACATTTGTTCCTGCCACTCTGTGCCTCCTCTAATCGTATAAAATGCCCCACAGTGGGTGTCAGCCCAGGTCCAATGGGGGCTGGCACCCAAAATTGCATCAATCCCTTGTGTCTAGTGGGTCCTGCTTGTGGATCGCTAGCCACCCGCTATTCATGAGCAAGAAATATTTTTAGAGTCATCCCTTTCCAATGATGTCACCCTCAAAACTGAGTAGGCTGCTTTAGGGCCGAAATCCCGCCAGACGTGGCAAAGAACACTCACCTGTTTCTCCTGGTCACTCTGATGAAGAATAGTCATGTCAGCTTGACTCGCAGCATGCTAAAGTCACATATGGGTGGGGAAAGGGACAGAGGCTGAAGCATTTTTAAAAAAGGATTCCACCAGTGGAAACACCGGAGGATTCTTTTCCCAGTGTCGACCAACGGCTGTTGGATGCCCCCACTTAAGGGCTTAGTGAAAAGAGTATACTATTTTTATTATTGGGATGTTGGATTTATAAGAGAATAGAGGTGGGAGATTTTTTAAGTGCTTGTTAATATATTCATATTTTAATGTTTTACATTTTTGTGATATATTTAATTGTAAGATTTAATAATGAATCATGTATTTTTATTTTGTAATTGTTAAAAGTTTTATTACAATCATTAAATAATTTTTGCTATTTCATTATTTAAATTATTAAACGTTTGTGTAGATCTGTAGCAATTGTATGTCTATACAGTGTTAATTGTTTATTGCATTATTTTAATAATGTATTTATGATTTGTTTTTAAAAGTTAGATATTTTAAATTAATGTAAAGTAAAGTTCAATTATTAAGTGAATAGTATGTAATTGTGCTTATACTAATATTGGTAGTAACGTTTCAGAGAATTGAAGTCTGTTTATAAATATTTCACTTAAATTATTATTTACATTTTATTTTTTATTTTTGTTATATATAATATGTAAATGTTTTATTTCCTTTAAAATGCTGTTCATAATGTTAGTTATGTTTAATTTAATATTGCTTTATCTTTAGTTTTGAGTATTTATGTAAATTGTAACTACTTAGTGTTAATTATATTAATTTTATTTTTATTGCTATTTATGGATTTGTAAAAATATGTATCATTTGTTAGGGATAGTAAATGTTACCCCTATAGTGTTCAGCACCCTCCGCAAAATGGTTTACATTGAGTGGGAATGGTAAATCGTACCTCTTGTAGTGCCCAGCACCTTCCCCAAAAATGATTACATTGGAGAAGGAAAAGACAAGCTTACCCTTCTAGGGTTCAGCACTTTCCAAAAAATGGTTTGTTGTTTGTACTTTTGTATGGCTTTCTAGAATAATAACCCATATATGTTGCGGTTTTTACATATTTTTATTTATGTATTTTATTTAATGCTCATTTTTGTCCTTTTTATTTGTGATACTTATTTTTGTGAATTAAAAAATGCAGCATGTTCAAATATTACAGTGGTACAATATGTTTATATACTTTTTTATCTAGTATCACATGTACTGTATTTTTAACACATTTTTAAGATATGTATGTTTTAAAACAATTATGCACAAATGGTACAGAGATTATTTTAAACCCTTAAAGATATTACATAGAATTCTCACATTTGTAATGGATTGTTTACTATATACTAATTAGTCCTATTTAATAAAGAGTTTTATTTTATAGTACTGTTTTATTTATACTTACACATTTATATTTCTTCGAAAAAATGTATTTTCAAGACTTATTAATAACTTTTTGCAACTTGTGTATTGATTTTGACAGAAAATTAGGTTTTTTAAAAATCTCATTTAATGGCCATTGTTTTACTGTTACCTGTATTTTGTACACTATTGTCATTTTGAGGTGGATTTCATTCCTGTCAGTTGCAGTTTCCTGTTGCTGTTCGACAGACTAGTTAAGAACATTTTTTTTTTTAGTGTAGTGAAGAGGGGCTGAAGAGCATCATTTAGAAAGGGGCAGTTCCTCCATTAGGGCGGAGGAGTGCTGCCCTTCCGCCAGCAGTGGGAGCTACAAAACATTTACAAGGAAACAATACTAAATAGTGTTTATTATTGTTTCCTTGTAAAGGGGGGGCCACAGGGGTTATGAGTGTGAGAGCGCATGTGTGTTTGGCCGGCAGTCTCGGGCCGGCCAAACACACATGCGCAGTAGGCTCTCTGTGTTGCTTGGCTGGAGAGAGCCTGCACAGGCTCCCAGTCTGCCTTGGAGCGCCCTGGCTGGGTGCTCACAGTCAATCCTAATGCTGCTTTGAATAGCATCAGGATTGGCCGCAGGGCAGGCTGGGAGCCTGTGCCTGCAGCATGCTGAGGAGACGGTGGCAGAGCGTGGCGTTCAGGTAACTTTATTTTATTTTTTTACAATTTATTAATATTTCCTGCCGCCACCCCACGGCCACTCCGCGAGCCGCCCCACCCTCTTTCACACCCGCAAGCTGCGACTGCATGTAGATACACTGGCAGAGGTGCTTGTAAGGGCCTTGTTTCTTGCACAGTCTTTTGATGGTGCTGCACATTAGCAGAGCTGCTAGTAAAGGCCCTGATTCTGGAACAGTGGGGTGGTCATCATGCTGCACGTTAGAATCGAGGCAGAGCTTCGATTAAGTGATCTGGTTGCTGAACTGCAAGGTCACAGTGCTCCAGGACAGGACTGAGGTGATTTGGCACAGCTACTGGCAAATACATCCCTATTGCAGTAGAATTGGGCAGTCATTGTGTTAGCCAGGACCAGATATTCAAGTCCTGTGCTTTTATCCTGCAGCTTAATTCTTTCTATATCTTGTGTTCTTGGTCGACTTCTTAGCCCATTACACCCGAAAACAACGGAGAATGATTTACATAGGTCAACTTACAATTTTGTGTAAGTGTACGTTTCTTTTGCAATTCACAAAACTGCATTTTGCGAGTGGGGAGACTCCACAGTCAGGATGGAGAAATCTGCACATAAATCTTACTATTAAAATGCAGTTTTGTGAATTCCAAAATAAATGTAAACTCACACAAAAGTGTAAGTTTACCTTTGTGAATCAGGCTCCATGTAAAAGCCCATGACTGGGCAACAAGAATAGTCTTGTAATGCCCCCAGGACCGCTGGGCAGTTTAGTGCAGGCTGGCTGAGCTTCTTGTGACGGACACAAATTATCAATACTTTGCAAGCAGGTGGGATCATGGGCTGGTGTGTGAGGGATGATCTGTCTGTTCGGGATGGGCCAGTGCACCAATCCTGACCAGCCACTGCATCCTGCAGCTCACGCCAAGATTTCAGACAGGGTACCGCCCCCACGAGAGACAAGGAAATGTGTTTCTTGTGATGAAGCAGAAAATGAAGGTTTTACATTTCTTAACGTAAACGTAGTGTGAAATAATCATGTGTGACTTTAACCGAACTAATAAAGAATGTACGGGGACAAAATGTGCCCTTAGAGTAGTTTGCCAACATTTATAAGCGTGCTTTATATAACGTGGTGTATTAGAATTGCACTAATCCGACATAATCGTAAACGTGTGCTATGATTTGCTTGTTTGAAATGTTTTAGCTTAGCATTACTTTAGCGGAGGCTTTGGCCTAGTGGCCTGGTCTCACGGTTTAGATGCTCGTATTTTTCCAATGTGCTAATAAACGTGTATTTTTGCTTGAAGCTGTACTTTTCCACTGAGATCGTTCACATGCTTATCTTAAAGTTTCGTGCCAGCCTGGCATATTTTCTCTTTACTCCAAGGTCGATTTGCAGGTGCGGACAATGGAGGCTCTGAAAGTGAGCTAATTGGTATACAATGTTGCAACTTGCGTACCCATCTCCAAGGATAATGTATGCTTGAGTAAAAGCTTGAGAACTGTCGTTTTTGATTGGACAATTTGAAGCTAACCTATGAACCCTCCAATGGAAGACCCTACTGGATTTGAACTGTTGTCTATAAAAACCCAGGTGCACGAGAGGAAAGTAGCTATTATCAGCCATTACCAGCTCGATACCCGCCATTTTGCAGACTTCGTAGCTATTATGGCCCACTTTGCTGCGACGCCATTTTGAAAGAGACTTTGATGCTTTCTCTAATCGAGAGAAAGAGACTTTATATGATTCTTACCCTAGAGACTTTAACTTTGATCCCCTTGCATGAAGTAGTAGTTTTACTTTGCCGTCGTGAGGCAATCGCCCCGTCCACCCCTGCCCCTTTTGTCCCGTCCCATGCCGATCGAAACGGTACCCATGCTGACCGAAGAACGGTACCTGTGAGACGAAGACTTCCTTGTATGCTGATATCGTAATTGGTAAATATGAAAGGAAATTGTACAATTGCATTGTGTTTCTTTTAGGTAACCAACTGCTGATTTTTGATAAGAGCCCTATTTAGGAGTTTTTCTAAATTAATGTTGCTAAATTGTTTTTGCATGAAGTCCCACATGCCGATGCTAATTTGAGGTTAGATGAGGATTCCATATGTCGCACGATGCAATTTGAGATCTTGTTATGCTGACTAAATGTATGCAATTAGTTCATTACAGATTATCGTATTAGTGATTTGCATAGCCATTATCGAATGCCTTGTGATTCAAATGCTACATAGATTGCACCTGTTTTGCCGCTATGGACAGCTATTAATGTTCATTTACGTTTATCATTTGGTGTTGAGACACATTTATATTGTGCTAGCTTTGTTAATATAGGGAAATAAAATTCACTAACTTTGAATAAACTGGTGTGGTTATTCCTGGCTGAAAGGTCAGGGTTCGCCGAAATGTATTCTGGATTAATTGTCAAGTGTTATGTTGATCAAGGTATTGCTTATGTTCGTTATTGATTATTGATTTTAATGGAATTGATTGATTAAGAGTACGGAGAGTTTCCACTTAGTCAAAAGATTCATCGGCCTAAAGAGCGTCCGAATACAGGTAAAATTACTAGTACGGACCGCTCTATCAGTAGATGGTAGCAGAGGACGGTTTCGTCTTTTGGGACCCTGTACTCTTAGAGTACATGGTGTTGAATTAACGGTTACGCATTTTGAGACCCCACTCGAGAAGTTGAATTAGATTTTTCTTGGGTAAAACAGATTGACAGAATGATGATGGGCTAGGTCCACCGTGACTTTCCCGGGATCTCGGAGCTTGCGAATGGAGAGAATGGAGGTGTGGAATCGGCGTTGGCGGTACTAGTGATGGTATGAGTGAAGTTAGGGTTTTGCGCTTGCACAGCTTATTGCCGCAGATTGTGTGAGAAGGTTGCGAGGATTTTTTTTTTCTTTTTAGAGGATAGCGGAGGTGCGACTCCGAGTGTAGAGGTAGAGAAGTCGTCGAACTTCATAGAAATAGCGGAGGTGCGACTCTGAGTGTGAGAGTAGGGAAGTCGTCGAACTTCATGTGCGTGTGGCGCTTTGTGCATAAAAAGGTCCACGTGGTTGTTGTTGTTGAGACGGGCCCTGCGAGGTCAAGAGACTCCGGAGTATGTTGATCTATGTTGTGGTCTGGGCGGTTTAGTAGGTTGATCGGGCGTGGTCAACGAGTCGGTACGTGTGTAAGGGAGTGAAAGAAACTTCGACTTCGGGCTTTGACAAGATTCTAAGTGCACTAGAACAGATCATTGACAAGTTGAGAGTAGATCTGCGGGTCAGATTTGCTTGCGAACGTGGGGACCGAGAAAGACGGAATAACTGCCGAGGCTAGTGAAAAGTCCCTAAGGTCCTGAAGCGACTGTGTTACCCTTCCTGTAGTAAACCGACAGATCTGTTTTATTTTTGGTAGCTCGCGATACATGCAAGAAGTTGTTACGAGAGGAGGTGAATGAAGGAGGACTAGCTGCGAGGCTTTGTCAGCCGCAGTGTGTGTGAGTGTGACGTCACTAGGAGCCGCGCTGGGATAGGTTGGTTGCAGGGAAGGGTCGCGCACGGATTGGACGCAGTCCGTGGGGCTCGATTGGAAGGGGAAAGGCAAGCGAAGAGTATTCCGGGAATTAAAGTCACCTATTGATTACAAACTTTGTGAAATAAAAGACGAGAAAATGAAATTCTTTAAAGCATTCAGGAGTGCGATGAAGGGGGAGTCTTACATTGAAGCGAGCGTAGGAGAGGAGACGCCGCCCGAAGGTACACCAGCTTACATTGTAATGGAAGAGAAGGGGGTAGCTCCGTGTCTTTGGCTAAAGCAATGGCACAAACTGACAGAGAAACATGGGAGCGCAGCGTTCCCGATACATGGGACATTCAATATAAGGATCCTAGAGAATTTGAGATTCACGATGTACGACATGAAGGTGCCTCCAAGGCCAGCCCAGTTTGAGGCTCTAGCGATTTGGGAACTAATGGCCAGACAGCAACAGCAGAAGAAGTTCGAGACCAGAATGAGAAAGGTAGAAAAGACACTAGCGGACGCTAGGTGGGATAATGCACAGAAGGTGTGGAGGTCAGATGTATTGCAGGGGATAAAATTGTTCCCCGCAATTACTAAGGAAGAAGAGGAGACAGGTAAGAAAGCTACCTGTAAGACAGACAGGAAGTGTTCCAAGGATAGAGAGGACGAGGAAAAGTTGAGAAGAGAAGAGGAGTTAGAGGATGAGGAGTTAATAATGCAATTGCTGAACGACCGTCCACCACCTTATGCAGAGAATGGACAAGGTCCAAGTACCAGTTCTGCCCCTCCGGCACCGGTACAGAACAGTGAAACCCAGAGTTCAGGAGCATCATCGGGATCTAAGGACCCGAGTTTACTGTTCACCCCGCAAATACCGCAGGTTAGGAGAATATATCCAGATGTGCCTATGTTGAAACCAGCAGAAAATTATCAGCCGCAGGTCCCAAGATATTACAGCAGTGACAACAGTACGGGAATGGTTCTAGACCCGACTGTAATGGGAATACAGAATGGTCACAACCCAACATTGGCACAAGCTGAATCAACCCAGTTTTTGATGCCTCAAAAGCAGATGCAGGGGGGAACAGCACATGCTCAGATGACGGGGAGCCAGATGGGCATGCCGGCAATGATGATCCGTAGTGTGGGAATGAACATGCCTCAGAACATGGGAAATGGACAAAACCCAGATGCGATATCACTACCCATTACTGTAGGTCCACCGGTACCTCTGTACAGTCAGCCTAACTTAGGTATGAGCGGTCAGGGATCAATGCTGCAGAATGGGACCGAAAGGAGGTGCATAGAAAACACTCCAGGGATAACTCCTATAGCGGCTCAGCCAAATGGATCTGGGTCCTTGATGGAGTTTAGCCCCATATGTGCTCAGTCGACACTGGTGAGGTCGAGCCCCCCACTGATAATACCTCTAACATCGAATACTGAAAAGTTGCCGCAACCATCAATGGCAGTCGATGTGAACGCTACACTGATGGGGTTGAATGCACAACAGCTGACACAATGGTTCAACAGTCTAAATTCCACACAAAGCTCAGACAGTGGGAAGGGAGAAGATTATATGAACAGGATGAGGCTGAACATGGAAGCACAAGAATTGGTGGAAGGGACTATGGGTGTGAATAGGTTGGAGTCCTACTCGGAAGAAGAGCTGAGGTATCTATGTCCCAGGATAACAAAAGAAGTGAACAAGGTACACAAAAGCTTGCAGGAGGTAGCTGACAAAAACGGGGTTGATATAGACAAGATGAAACACTTGAGCAGGAGCTACAGGCTGGATTTTGGGACCACAGATTTTGAACACATGAGGTCAGCAGGCATGAAGGCGCACCTTAGAGAACTGCTGCAGAGTGCACAAGTGTGGAGGTGCTTAGACAAGTGGGAAAGCAGATGGGTAAAGAGGAAGGAAAAGAGGAGGGACAGTACTTCAGAGCATAATGAGAAAAGACCACAAAGCAGCGAGACAGTAACCATGTTACCAATGAGGGAGACAGCAGGGGGAAAATTAATACATGTACCATGGCACAGAAGCGACATTCAGTCATTTACGGATGATTTTCCCAAACTGAGAGAGAAGCCGATCGAATGGTACCAGCAGACTGATAGGTTTGTGAAGCTTGCAAAATGTCTCTGGGAAGACCTGAACACTCTCTTTGAGATTGTGGTTCCGGCAGATTTGTGGGAGGATTGCAAAAGAGGTGTAGGTTGGCCGACAAGTGAACCAGAGAGAGACAGGGAGACGGGCGCACCATCACCTATGGTGATGAGCTTGTACTACAAGGTGATTGAGCATTTGAAGACGAAGGTTGCCGCGAAAAATGTGGACTGGCAGAAGATCGATCGAACGGCCCAAGAGGCTAAAGAGTCGATTCATAGTTACTATGAGAGGTTGTTAAAGGCGTTTAGGAACTACAGTGGCACAGAGACAATAGAGGCGAAGGACATGCTTCATTTTGTGTTCAGATTTGTGGAAGGGCTGAGACCGGAGATAAGTCAGATGATAAAGTCGCATTTGATTTGTTGGCAGTCGAAACCGATTGATGAGGTGTTGAATTATGCGAAATACTGTAGCGACGAAATTGAAGTGAAGCAGAAAAGGTTGAAAGAGAAGGTGATGATGATGCAGCTTAAGGCAGCTCAGACAGGTCTGCAGGGTTTGCAAGGGATGCAAGGGTTCCAACAGCAGGTACCGCAACCGCAGCCGCAGTTGCAGGGAAACATGGCGTTTCAGCCACAGGCGAGAGGCAGAGGCAGAGGAGGTTTTGTGAATAATGGTCCGGATTTGAACACTGTTGTGACGGGTGTGCAGGCAATGAAGAAGGTGATGCCGTGTCACGTGTGCGGAATTGTAGGTCATTGGAAACGCGAGTGCCCGATGGTGGTGCAGGAAGGTGCAGGTGCAGGTGCAGGTGTAGGTGTTGGTCAGCAAAACAATGATGTCAATGCATTTCAGACAATGAGGGGACCGAAAATGAGAGGTCCAAGCCCAAATTTTCAGACCGTAAATCAATTGCAGGGATTGCAACCTATGCAGCCGCAGCAGATGCAGATGCCCCGTATGCAGATGACGCAAATGCAGCCAATGCAACAGCAGTTACCTATGGTACCTAATCAGCAAATGCAAATACCCTTGGCACCAATGAGTCAGCAGCAAGTGATGGTTCCTCCACAGGTCTCGGGTCAGGTAATGAGTACAAATGGCACAGTACAACAGTTCCCATTACACAGTGAGAGTGGAATAAACAATGTATGGGAGAGTGAAAGTTCAGAAGAAGAAGGAGATTGTGTGCTTGCAGCATCCTTGGAAGTTGATCAAAAGGGTCCGTACGTGGAGGGAAGAGTAATGGGTCATCGTGTCTCATTCTTGGTTGACACGGGAGCCACACGTTCAACTGTTAAGAGCAGTGAAGTACCAAATTTGCCACTCTCAGGGAGGACAGTTCAAGTGGTGGGAGTAGCAAACAGGCACCTGACGAACCCAATAACAGATCCGGTACCAGTCAGCATCGGTAACTATCAAGGGGTGCATCAGTTTGTGGTATGTGACTCAAGCCCGATAGTACTGTTAGGGAGAGACCTATTGTGCAAATTGGGTTGTTCGATCATGTGTTCGAACGAAGGAATAACAATACAGACGAGCAGTGATGGGGAAGAAGAGGACAGTGTAGAGGGGGATGAAATGGAAACTGTAGATGAAGAGTATCCTCTGATTTGTCTTTTCCCAATGATAACTGAAGAAGATATTCCAGCCGAATTACGGGAAACAGTCGGAAAGGAAGTGTGGGACATGACAGGGAAAGAGGTGGGATTGATGAAAGGAGTGGAACCAGTGAAAGTGACTGTAAAGCCCAATGCAATCTTTCCCCAGACCCCACAATACCACATGGCACAAGACACCCTCATGAAAGTTGCCCAACTCATTGACGAATTTGTAAAACAGGGAGTACTGAAAGAAGTGTTAAGCAGTCCATGTAATTCACCAATAATGGGACTAATAAAGCCAAGTGGAAAGGTCCGACCCGTGCAGGACTTGAGGAAAATAAATGACATCATTGTCAAATGCTGCCCTGTCGTACCAAATCCAGCTGTGATAATGTTTCAAGTCCCTTGCGATGCCGAATGGTTCTCAGTCATCGATTTGTCACAAGCGTTCTTCTCGGTGCCTCTTCATGAGGACAGCCAATTTCTCTTTTGTTTCAAATTCTTAGACAGAGTGTACAGTTGGTGCCGAATTCCTCAAGGGTTTTCTGAGTCACCGTCAATCTTCAATCAGATGCTAAAGAAAGATTTGGAAGCATTAGAATTGCCATTCGAGTCAACCCTAGTACAGTACATTGATGACTTACTGGTTGCATCAAAGACAGAAAGTGGCTGCACAGCCGATACCATTGCTCTGTTGAATCATTTGGGAAGGAATGGACATAAAGTGTCTCCTTCCAAATTGCAGTTCTGTCAGAAGAAAGTGAAATACTTGGGTCACCAAACAGAGAAAGGGTCACGGAGAATAATGAAGAAAAGAATAACAAGCGTACTTCAAATGAGTCCACCAAAGACAAGGAGGGAGGTGAGGAAGTTTTGGGGAATGGTGGGCTACTGTCGCCAGTGGATTCCCAACTTCTCGACTCTAGCAAAGCCTTTACTGAAACTGACCCAGAAGGATGCCTTGGATCAAATTGAGCTGAAAGGAGATGAGATGGATGCTTTTGTTGAATTGAAAGAATGCATGTGTAGGGCTCCAGCTTTAGGTATGCCTGATTACACAAAGCCTTTCACATTGTTTTGTCATGAACGTGACGCATGTTCTTTGTCTGTCTTGACTCAAGCCCATGGTGGCGTAAACAGACCAGTAGCGTATTTTTCAGCCACTTTGGATCCGGTCGCAGCAGCACTCCCAGGGTGTTTGCGCGCCGTAGCAGCAGTTGGTATCAGCCTCACTCAGAGTGAAGGAATAGTGATGGGACACCCAGTAACAGTCATGGTCCCTCACTCAGTTGAAATACTTTTGACCCGCTCCCGAACGCAACACATGACCGGAGCAAGACTCACAAGGTATGAAACGATAATTCTGGGCTCACCGAATGTGCAGCTGAAAAGGTGCACTACGTTGAATCCAGCAACCTTGCTCCCTGGAGAAAATGCTGAAATTGAGAACGCTGAAGACGTCGAGCATGACTGCCTTCAGGTGACTGAATTTTGCACAAAACCTCGACCGGACATTAAGGATACTAAGCTTGATGAAAATGACCAAATTCTTTTTGTTGATGGTTCATGTCTAAGAGACGGGATGGGGATTTTGAAAGCAGGATATGCTGTATGTACTGTAACAGGTGTCTTGGAAGCGGGATGGCTTCAAGGAGTCTATTCTGCACAAGTAGCAGAACTTGTAGCCCTTACCAGAGCATGTCAACTGTCTGCATTGATGAAAGTCACCATTTACACTGATAGTCAGTACGGGTTTGGGATTGTGCATGACTTTGGACAACTATGGTCACAGAGAGGTTTCCTGACTTCTTCAGGATCCCCAGTGAAAAACGGGGAGAGAATAAGGGAATTGTTACACGCCATTCAAGCGCCAGCCGAAGTTGCAGTGGTAAAGTGTAGTGCTCATACGAAAGGACAGGACTATGTTTCTCTGGGAAATGCATATGCGGATCAAGTCGCGAGATTTTGTGCCCTGAATTGTATATTACTCAGAGATTAATGGAATTCGATAAGTGAACCAGAACTCGAACCAGCTGAAGCATTTGCCTTGAAGGTCGTAGATACAATAGATGAACTAAAAGCATTACAGAATAATGTCAGGGAGGATGAAAGAGATTCCTGGATTAAATCACAATGTATAAAAAGACTAGATGAGTTATGGGTTTCAAATGAGGGAAAATTTGTTTTGCCAAATAGTCTCTTATCACAGCTTGCGCGGTTCTATCATGGGCAAGCTCACCTAGGGAGAGATGCCATGATAAGATTGTTCAAAACTGATTGGTTTAACCCCAGATTTCGTCAAGCTGCAGAAGCAGTTTGCCATCGATGTGTCATTTGCCAGCAGATGAACCCAGGAAAGGGAACAGTTGTGAACGCGAGCCACATTGGCAGGGCCAGTGGGCCTTTTAGTCGTATGCAGATGGACTTCATTGAGATGCCTGTGCATGGAGGTCTGAAATATGTGTTGGTGATTGTGTGCATTTTTAGTCACTGGATTGAGGCATACCCCACACGTAGAAATGACAGCCTTACAGTTGCAAAGCTATTGTTGAGGGAGTTGATACCACGTTTCGGATTCCCGATCTCTTTAGAATCAGATAGGGGAAGTCACTTCAATAACGAGGTGATAAAGTTACTCTGCGAAGCGCTGAACATTGAGCAAAAGCTGCATTGTAGCTATCGCCCTGAAGCATCAGGACTGGTGGAGAAAATGAATGGTACACTGAAATTAAGAATGGCGAAAATATGTGCATCGACAAATTTGAAATGGCCTGACGCATTGCCCTTAGTGCTAATGTCAATGAGAAACACCCCTGATAGAAAGACTGGATTGTCCCCGCACGAAATTCTCATGGGCAGGGCTATGAGACTTCCTGCAGTTCCCGCAAACGCGCTTTTGAATATTACAGATGATATGGTATTAGACTACTGCAAGGGTCTAGCTGACGTGGTTCGCTCTTTCTCTCACCAGGTGGAAGCGACCACCTTGCCACCGATTCAAGGTCCAGGACACACACTGAAAGCAGGTGACTGGGTCGTGGTAAAGAAGCACGTGAGAAAGTCGTGTCTGGAACCCCGTTGGAAAGGCCCTTTCCAAGTGATCCTGACGACAACTACCGCTGTGAAGTGTGCGGGAGTTCCCAATTGGATTCACGCCAGTCACACAAAGAAGGTGTTGTGTCCCACAGATGAGGAAGTTGAAGCGCTGAAATTACCAGTGCCTGACAAAACAGTGCTGAGTGCTGAGACAGAGCAAAACCGAACTGAAAGCGAACAGGCAGAAGCAGGAGAGAGAGAGATATTATTGGAGGGCGAAGAGTCCGACTCACTTGGGGAAGACCAAGGAGAAAGTTCAGACAGCGACGAAGCAGCTGAAGGTGACAAAGAACCTGAAGCAGCTGAGGGTAGGAAAAAGCCTGAAGCAGCTGAGGGCGACAAAGAACCTGAAGCAGCTGAAAGTGATACAGAGCCTGACGAAAGTAACGGTGACGAAGGGCTCGAAAAAGGTGAAAAGGCAGGAGAGCCTGATCAGAGGAGGGCTTTCCCAGAAGCAGACGATCCCGAAAAAGAAAAGGAGAACGTGATTGATTCCCCAGAAGGAGGAGACAAGGCAGAACAGAACGAAACAGTTCAAACTTCTACAGAAAAGGTCGCAGGTCCATCAAATGGACATGGTGCAAAGAGAAGACTAAGTATATCACCAGTAAAACAAAGGACCGAAGAAGGTTTGAACGACGGAGAAAGGCCAAAAGTGAAAGAGAAAAGAAAAGAAGTGTCTGTCGTGGTACCAACCTCGAGTGAAGAAAAAGACTTGACAAAAGAGGAAAGTACCAGCGAAGCAGAATCGAAAAGAGAAGCAAAATTGAAAAGGAAAAGGATACCAAACAGGAGATATTCCGGTCCTGAATGGGCGTATGCAGTCAATGACGATTGGACTGACGAGTTTGTATCTCTAAGCATCGAGAACGAAGAAGAGGAAGAGATACCAATAGAAAAGAAAAGTTTTATGGACTCTGTCGATTGAAAGGGTAATAAATGATATTGCTTGCTACAATATAACGTGAAACAAACAACCAGCTGAGACATTGCTAAACCGGATGAGACATTTGCTAAACCGATAAAGACTGAGTTATTGCCGAATTGAGACAAATGCTGCTAACCGATAAGTGACTGGCCTCTTGAAGAAAACTGTGTGAACATTGTGCTCGTTCAGCTTCGTAACTGAATTGCTAAATAGTTTCTTTATAGGTGCTTCTAGCTCTCTGATTCTATACAGATCATGACGCAAAACAATAGAAAGAAATATTGTAAATATGTGTGTATAGGCTTGATAATTGTATGTGTACTAATAATAATAATGGCAATTGTACTTGGAGTACATGGTAAGACTGAGAATGAGAGAATTGATGCTTCTACTTTTGCTCCTGTTACTATCACCGAACTAACCGCATTGAAAAGACTAGCATTGGATGAGAGACTCTTGCACGATAAGAAAGAGCTTTCGTATAATGTTTTCTATCGCTTGCTAACAGAATATGTTGAGACTATGGATGCGAAAGATTGTTATGTGTGTACACAGATACCGACATCAGTGAAGGAAGGGGTGACATATCACCACATGCCTCTTACATACGGGATTACATGTAGTATAGTAATGTCTAGATTTTATGGTCAAACTAACATACAGTATTTTTACTCGAATTATGATGTTACCTTTGCATATGTCCCTATAATAGCGCAGCTAAGCCAGATTGCTAAAGATTGGGATGCTAAGATAATGAGGGAATTTTTCGAGCCAATGCAACCTTTTGAAACGGCTCACGCTCATAGGGAAAATCTTACCTGCTCGCTCTCTGCAGTAGAGATAAGCTTTTTAGATCGCACAGATGATAGAAGGCCACAAATGAATGCGAAATTAGAAAAGGAGCTACATAAGAGGGCTTCAGTAGATAATTATGATTTTGCTGCAATAAAGACACAAGGGAAAATAGCTTTAGATGCTTGGCATGTAGGGAAATTTTGTATATATCGAGGTGAATCTTATTATGACAACATTTTTGTAGGAGCGAGTGAGTGTAAACATACGTTTATCTTTAAGGCCAAATGGACATTCATGATGAACGGACTTGACCCTGTCATTCCAGGTGTATATTACATTTGTGGGTATAATGCCTATTATCGTCTTCCAAAGGGATGGTGGGGGAGATGTTATTTGGGTATAGTGTTCCCAAAGGTTTATCAACTGGATGACCTATCGATGATTCAAAAGACATCTGGATCCCATCGTATCCAGAAAAGAGAGACCGCAGCTGCTGTGGTAGGAGATATATTTGGAGCCATGATTCCTTCATTGGGAGTTGTGCTGAATTCCATCAAAATAAGAAAGTTGTCTACTATAGTGGATAACATGTTGACAAAGTTTTCAGGTGCTATAATCCTGATAGATGCTGAACTTGCAGCGGAAAGAGCTATGACTCTTCAAAATAGGCTTGCTTTAGACATTCTTTTAGCAAAGGATGGTGGCGTTTGCAAAATGCTTGGTGCACGACACTGTTGTACTTATATTCCAGACAATAGTGTGAAAATTAAAACTATGCTTGCTAATCTAACAAAAGAAAGTGCAGACTTGAAGGAATTGAAAGAACCAGGAGTGTGGGAGAAGGTTGGAAAAGGACTTGCATCAGTGGGACATTGGATTGGGGGAATTTGGAATGGGATATTACTGAAAATAATAGAAGGAATATTAATAGTAATAATTTGCATATTTGGAATTTGGGGAATAAAAAGGGGGATAATAATGATTATGGAAAGAATTAAAAGAAGAAAAGAAGAGAAAATTATGAAAAGAATGGCGGAAGAATACAAAGCGAAAACTAGGGGAATTAAAAGGAAAAGAGAACTGACAGAATTTTAATGGAATAAAATTTGTGGGCATGGTTTGGTGTGATGACTAGTAGTCATCAGAGGAGGGATTGATGAAGCAGAAAATGAAGGTTTTACATTTATTAACGTAAACGTAGTGTGAAATAATCATGTGTGACTTTAACCGAACTAATAAAGAATGTACGGGGACAAAATGTGCCCTTAGAGTAGTTTGCCAACATTTATAAGCGTGCTTTATATAACGTGGTGTATTAGAATTGCACTAATCCGACATAATCGTAAACGTGTGCTATGATTTGCTTGTTTGAAATGTTTTAGCTTAGCATTACTTTAGCGGAGGCTTTGGCCTAGTGGCCTGGTCTCACGGTTTAGATGCTCGTATTTTTCCAATGTGCTATTAAACGTGTATTTTTGCTTGAAGCTGTACTTTTCCACTGAGATCGTTCACATGCTTATCTTAAAGTTTCGTGCCAGCCTGGCATATTTTCTCTTTACTCCAAGGTCGATTTGCAGGTGCGGACAATGGAGGCTCTGAAAGTGAGCTAATTGGTATACAATGTTGCAACTTGCGTACCCATCTCCAAGGATAATGTATGCTTGAGTAAAAGCTTGAGAACTGTCGTTTTTGATTGGACAATTTGAAGCTAACCTATGAACCCTCCAATGGAAGACCCTACTGGATTTGAACTGTTGTCTATAAAAACCCAGGTGCACGAGAGGAAAGTAGCTATTATCAGCCATTACCAGCTCGATACCCGCCATTTTGCAGACTTCGTAGCTATTATGGCCCACTTTGCTGCGACGCCATTTTGAAAGAGACTTTGATGCTTTCTCTAATCGAGAGAAAGAGACTTTATATGATTCTTACCCTAGAGACTTTAACTTTGATCCCCTTGCATGAAGTAGTAGTTTTACTTTGCCGTCGTGAGGCAATCGCCCCGTCCACCCCTGCCCCTTTTGTCCCGTCCCATGCCGATCGAAACGGTACCCATGCTGACCGAAGAACGGTACCTGTGAGACGAAGACTTCCTTGTATGCTGATATCGTAATTGGTAAATATGAAAGGAAATTGTACAATTGCATTGTGTTTCTTTTAGGTAACCAACTGCTGATTTTTGATAAGAGCCCTATTTAGGAGTTTTTCTAAATTAATGTTGCTAAATTGTTTTTGCATGAAGTCCCACATGCCGATGCTAATTTGAGGTTAGATGAGGATTCCATATGTCGCACGATGCAATTTGAGATCTTGTTATGCTGACTAAATGTATGCAATTAGTTCATTACAGATTATCGTATTAGTGATTTGCATAGCCATTATCGAATGCCTTGTGATTCAAATGCTACATAGATTGCACCTGTTTCGCCGCTATGGACAGCTATTAATGTTCATTTACGTTTATCATTTGGTGTTGAGACACATTTATATTGTGCTAGCTTTGTTAATATAGGGAAATAAAATTCACTAACTTTGAATAAACTGGTGTGGTTATTCCTGGCTGAAAGGTCAGGGTTCGCCGAAATGTATTCTGGATTAATTGTCAAGTGTTATGTTGATCAAGGTATTGCTTATGTTCGTTATTGATTATTGATTTTAATGGAATTGATTGATTAAGAGTACGGAGAGTTCCCACTTAGTCAAAAGATTCATCAGCCTAAAGAGCGTCCGAATACAGGTAAAATTACTAGTACGGACCGCTCTATCACTTGTGATAACATCGCAGGAGAAATTTGTTGTAACGTCATTTCTTTTACATCATGGTTATACTCATTAGCAATTTTGAACCTTGACAAATCTTACCTCTCTTTGCTCATGCTCACCGTCTGTTGGGAAGTAAGCATATATGGCCTTGTGAAAAACCTGAATCCAGGCATAAAATACAAATCGCTGTAAATCACACTTGAGTGAGACAGACACGTTTTCTGCACCTCACGTTATCCTCGACGCCTCTCCTCTGCAATCAGCGCGGCTTCTTACGTAATGACGCCACTTCAGCAATGGAACTCTCAGGGACGAGTATCTGACAGTAAAATACACCTTAAGAGAGCGGTTTACTACAGAATTAATCTCTTCTGATCATTTTAATCAAGGTTTTCATGATGAAAAGACTGAGTCCATGTATCTCGATTACATTCAGCAATACTGCGACCTAACTGGTTCACAGCTTTCATAATACTTTAACAATATTCATTGTTAAAACTGTAAGGCTTCGGCCCTGTTAAAAATATTCGGTTAGTTTATACCAATTATATAACATATAAAGGTTGTTATTTAACTGATATATATTAAATCAAATAAACTGGGCTTTGAAAATGGAAGTACCAGTTTTTACTCCTGTGGTCCCTGACATCTTACATTTCTGCTCTCCATTTTCCCACCAGTTTTCTTCATAATTAGAACAGGTTTTTTTGGAAACGACAGTCTGTCAGGACAGCTTCCTGGTATAAAATGTGGATAAATGTACTAGGGCCCAACTTAACCCTAGGCATATTACTGATCTTGGAAGGAGGATATGCTTAGTACAGCTATGTACAGCATTTATATGAACTTCAAATTGTGCATCAGAGGTGGAGTGAGCAAAACTAGAAGCAAATCACGCCTACTACTTGAAATCTAGAAAGCAAACAGTTTGAAATCAACTAAGCCTTGTCCTGTCAAGCCCCAATCTTTTAGAACTGTAAACCAGAGGATCTTGGGCTCACTATAAACTTGCCCTCTTTCTGTAAAGGTTTGAAAGCTCGCCTGTTTAGGACGTACCTTCCATGTGTTGTGGAAGAGGTACCAGATCAATGGTATTTGCTAGCAGAGGCTCCACTGTCAAGAACTGTACTGACTCTATATGATGCTTGGGAACGTTGAGTTTAGTGGATGTTGCCTGCCAATTTCTGGTGGTGACACTATCACAAATACACTACAAGGTATGCTTTAGCCTTGTTGACTAAAATCTCTGATTTTAGGTCATGGCAAAGCATCTGGGAATACACCCTTGTAGGCCAAAAAACCTTTCAGTTTTTATTTTCCTGCCCCTGAAAATCAGTATGAACGCGATCATACTTCAGAGAGCAGATTTTTGCCCAGCAGAGTCTTCTAAAGATAAAAATACCCCAAAACACCTAAGTATCCCTTTTGATAGTTGGTGCCTTTAGTATAGATAAAAGCTTGGAGCACAGAGTTCTGTAAACTCTGCTGACCACTGGTGGAGGGGAGTTTACTGGTGCATGTTCGCTCAGTAGCCAAATGCTGTGTGTGGCCGGAACAGCAAAAAGGCACAGTCCCGTACTACTGCGGCTTGCAGCAGCCTCACTGACTCTATCTGACACCAAGACCCACCCGGTCTTTACCACGTGTCAAGTGCGTCATCTGACCTGCGGCCTCCTCCCTCCCATTGCCTCTGTGCAATGCATCTCTGCTCCCCGAGATGAGGTTGCGGTGTACGGGGGAGTGGCTAGTGCCTGTCAAAGGCCAAAGTCCAGCAAGACCCCTGCGGTGGGAAACAACAAGCCCCAGGCAAGGTTGCACCACCCAGGCAGAAGTCGCACAGCCTGCTCAACCACCCCAGACAACCACGCTCCAATACACCACCTGCAGCGGCCACGGAAAATATATTACCCTGTGGTGGGCCTGCTGAGGTTATTGAGGGGTTGAGTACTACTTGCACTGGTCTCCCGTTCTGCATTGAAGTATGTGTGATCTGTGATGGTTTTCTCTTCACGTCTTGACCCCTGAAGCAGCTGACCTGCGTGGAGCTGAAATATTAAATTCATGCCACTTGAGCACACCCACATACACCTGATACTTTTCTTTAAAAAACAGAAAAGCACAAACATTTGAAGAAAGCTGAGATGACATTGGCTCCACCTGCCTTTTATGATTCTCAGCCAGGGCTTTAAGAGAGATGAAAAACTTGTTTGGAGGAGAAGGGCCTTTAATACATATGTGACTGACTTGTACTTGTTACCCTGTCCGCACATGGATCTCTGTGGAATTCGACTGAGTTTTACATTAACTCCACGGAGTTGAACTCCACAAGCTTTGCCCAGGCCTAATAAATACTGTATCAGGGGTGAAGCAAGGGTATTATTGTCCAATACCTATATTTATGGGGGCATGGCCAAGATGGCAGATGCATCAGCAGCGGCTTAGTGAGCTATGCAGCCAACCCAATATATATCCTAAAGTTATCCTTTCCATACCTTCTCCACTCACCCATATTGGAGTCCTGTCATGCCACCCATGCTGAGGGAGACTCAGATGGTGACATCGCACGAACAATGAGCTTGTGAAAGCCCGGATTCCGGATCAGAGATGAGGTGCATGACTGAGGTCCACGAGAGTTCCAGACAGCATGATTCCACTAGCAGTGTGGACCGCTGACTTTGCAGCAGAAAGCGGGATTGGAGGCCAATTGGCTGTGCTCCAGATCCTGGAAGTGAGCAGACAAAGGCCCGGCTCTCATTTCTGTGACTGTGGCGAAACCTGCTTCAGTGAGCCGCTTGCCGGGAGAAGTGCCCTGCCAAAGGGGAGGCCAGATTGACGAGGGAGCAGTGCACCAGCCCACAGTCCCTGGCCTTTGGTTTGGGCCTCCAGACCCATCTGAGTGCAACACCCGCCGTCCTCATTGGGGCTGAGATTCTTGCTGTGGAGTGGAGGTTTTCTAACTGCCCCTGAGGGCTGCCAAGACATTGGCGGGAGACTGGGGAGCACAAACCAACTCCCCGGAGGCCTTTATTACTGCTTTGGCATGACTAGCAGCCGGGTGTCCATACCCTAAGGACGGACACTCACGGCCCAGCATTGCAATTATGGCAAAAGCGCTCTGGAGTGCTGGGGCACCTGTGCTTAGAGGCCTCGCTGGATGAGGGCCTCCTGGTGCGATAAAAGTAATGGCCGAAGGCTGCTCGGGCTCTTTGAGACCAAAAGAACCGTGTCACTCTGCCTCATTGCGTGACTGCTTTGCTGGCGTACAGCTGTGGGACCCTATGGTCGTCCTGGCCCATTATTGATTGGCAGCTCTGGAGGAGTGGCAGTTGTTATGTTGCGGCAGTCGTAATGTCCTGGAGTGGGCTGATGGTTTATTTCCACTCAGTGCCCCTTGCCTACTGGTCTACTGATCACTGGGCATAAATCTCCCCATCGGTGGCCACCCTTGCTTGACAGATCAGAACCCTAATGACCGAGCCCACCTGAGGTGCCTCATGCTGATTGGAGGGTCAACAAAGTTGGATGTGGTTGGTGTGCTGAGAGCTGCACTGTGGGAGAAACCCTCCCTGAAGACTGAATGCCCTGCCTCAATGGCTGGGGCTCTGTGGCCCCCCATTAGTTATTTGTTGCAGGAGTGTGGTGGCCCTGGGATACCTGTGACCATACTATACAGAGGAGTGGGGGACTGTCCTTTGGTGCCCTCACCTGTTTTCTCCTATGCCGCTCTCACCTGATACCCATATCATGGGGAAAGATAGACCTCAAAGAGGGGTGCAACAGACAAAAAATGGATCAATATACAACACATGGAACACTTGGGAGAGGGGATACCCCCACAGGTAGCTGGCAGGAGACTGGGAGACACCACGGGATCCATCCTGGGCACATATCCTGTCTGCAATAGAGGCATCCAGAGCAACAGTGTAGGCTAAGATAAATGCCGCCTCCCTTGACGTTGGACTTCTGCAAGCTGATCTCCACACATCTCCACTCAGTGGCAGAAAGATCATTGGCCACAGAGCAACATGTATATAAATTATAGGGTGAGGTGACCTCCCTGAAAGTCACACTGACTGAGCTAACAGCCAAAACAGTGGCCCTGGAACACAGAGCAGAAGAAGCAGAAGGTCAATCTAGAAGGTGTAATTTCCACTTAGTTGGCTTTCTGGAGAGGGTCAAGGACCAGACACCAAGGGGGTCATTCCGACCCGGGCGGAAACCTCCAAAAGACCGCACCGCGGTCAAATGACCGCGGGGGTCATTACAACTTTCCCGCTGGGCCGGCGGGCGATCTCCAAAAGATCGCCCGCCGGCCCAGCGGGAAAGCCCCTGCAAAGAGGAAGCCGGCTCCGAATGGAGCCGGCGGATTTGCAGGGGTGCGACGGGTGCAATGGCACCCGTCGCGATTTTCAGTGTCTGCAAAGCATACACTGAAAATCCTTGTGGGGCCCTGTTAGGGGGCCCCTGCACTGCCCATGCCAGTGGCATGGGCAGTGCAGGGGCCCCCAGGGGCCCCACGACACCCGTTCCCGCCAGCCTCTTCCTGGCGGTGTAAACCGCCAGGCACAGGCTGGCGGAAAGGGGGTCGGAATCCCCATGGCTTCCCTGGGCCAGGGGAAAACCGGCGGGTAACGTCCGGTTCCCCTTTTCTGACCGCGGCTTTACCGCCGTGGTGAGAATGGCCCGGGAAGCACTGCCAGCTTGTTGGCGGTGCTTCCTCTGCCCTCCACCCTGGCGGTTTGAGACCGCCAGGGTCGGAATGAGGGCCCAAAACTCTTTCTTGAGCACTGAATTAGCCGCCACACTGTCTTCCGTTTTTGTCATTGAAACAGGACACTGAGCCCTTGCCCCAAAACCCCTGGTGAGGGAGCCTCCTCATGCCATCATTGTGAAAATCCTGAACTACAGGGACCGAGACTCCATTCTCTAAGTTGTACAATGGACAAGTGATCTCCAGTTGGAAAATCATGTGATCCATATTTTGTCTGTCCTGTGCAGCAGCTGCGGGCATCATTCGGAGATGTGAAACAAAAACTGAGAGCATTGGGCTCCAATATATGCTACTTTACCCAGCAAAGCTGAAAGTACTTCATGCAACCATGCACATTTATTTGCTTCCCCATAGGCTGCATGGGACTGGCTCGAGGTGTGAGGGGATGGTTTGTTCCCTGCACTGCGGGTGACTGGAGTCAGTCACCTGGAAACACAAACCCCATGGAGGTGTTGGAAGGGAGGTGGTGTGGTGGACAGGCCTCCTGTTCTTCCCAATGTGTGGTGGTCTGTAGAGATGGTACCCTCAACCAGGAACACTTGGGGTGAGCCCACTGGGAGATGTAGAAACATGCCATGAACCCTAAAAAGCAGAGATCAGAACGCAAAGAGGCAAGAGCTCCAGTGGAGGTGATAATGGCCTCCAACTCAAATGGTGGCAGTGCCAGTCTCATGGATGAGATCCCACTGGCTGTGGCGCCCTGAGATAGCCAACTGAAAGATAGACAATCTGTTGTGGTCAGCTGGGGAAGTGTGGGCCGTGCGGCTGAGCACTACAGGCCGGGAATTAGGGCTGAAGCAATGCAAATATGTGTGGAGACTCCCTCACCATGTGGGTAATTTGTCTTTAGAGGTGAGTGAGAGATGGGGGGCAAGGGGTTCGGGCAAGTCACGCCCCCCAGCGGTTGAGATGACTGATATGTGCATCTGAGTGTATATTGCATGCTATTGGTTGTTGGAGTGATTAGTTGAAGACTTCAAGTTGAGCATTGAAGAGAGTTGAGTGTGAGAGACGGTGGTTGAGGTGGTGGTGTGCTGCTGGGTGCCGCAGTATTTACAGCGAGTGCTGGCATGCGACCCTCCCCTCGGCACTAGCTAGTTCTTGAGATGTATGTGTGTGTGTTTAGGTGCATGAAGTTGTGATTTCAGAGAGTGAGGATTTGGTAGTCGTATTCAGTGACCTTCAGAGTCATATTTCTTTGTATTTCCTTTTCCTTAAGTGGGTATGCAGTTGACTATGTTTTTATGGTTGTGGGTGGGCTTTAGCAGAGTTGGCAATGATTGGGGAGGTACATGTTGGTTTTTTGTGTTTACCCAGTGGGTGGGAGGGTTATGTTCACAGTTTCATTCTATGTGGCAGTGGCAGCAGTGAAGCTCCTGGGCGGGAAAGCATTATGTTGTGAGGATGTAAATCAGGATTGGTGACATAACTTATATGTGAAATGCTATAGGATACAGACCTACTTCCTTAGGCATGGTGTGCATACAGCAATGCTGCAGGAGACACATTTACTAGTCAGAGTGAAATAAACAATACATAAGAAATGGAAGAATCAGATGTATGCTGCCACATACTCTACTGTGTCCATAGGTCCCATTCTGGGTGTGAGGCTTTCAGGTTGACGTCAATGGGAGGTCCCTCCAGGTGCATGGCCTACTAGATGGTGTGGAAGTATGCTGACTGAATGTCTATGCCCCGAATGTGGATGATGGCGATTTCGATCTTGAGCTGGCGAAGGAATTCTTCCCTTATGTCGATGTACCCTTACTGTGGGCCACGGACTTCAATTACGTCCTTGACGGCGGTCTGGACAGACAGTCATCGAGACCACGCATTAAGCCACACATGAAAAATGCCCAGCGTTTGGTGATGGACTGCCTACAATATATAGATGTATATCATGCGATGCACTCAGGGGTACAAGAATACACATGTTATACCATTGCCTGTGAGGCGTATTGCTGGCTTTATAGGTTTCTGGTCTCTGGCGAGTTCAGAAAATGGGCAGCTTCCTTTTGGATCATGCTCTAGTGCAGCTGTATTGGGAGGTAGGTGGGGTTCGTCTGCGGGTTCCCCACTGGTGACTGTGGGCAAAGACGCTTAGAGATTCTCTGTTTCAGGAAGAGCTCCTGGGTACTTTGTCACAAATTGGCTTTCCACAGCAAAGAGGGGGCTGGAGTGGGACACTCTGAAGGTGGTGACACATGGAGAGTGCCTTTCCAAACATGAGGCAACACCTTGAGAAGAAGTTGCTGGAAGAGGAGGAGGTCCTGCCCGCTCTTCAGAGTTTGTGGCCTGAGGTTGGGGTGCACTGCGAGTCCCTGCTGCAGGCACAGCACCAAGTTGGAGACATTTGGGACAGACTAGACTGCCTGACCAAACTCGAATATCAGCAGCTACACAGAGAGAGGGATAAATCAGGGAGACATTTAGCCTGGCTGCTGAAGCGGGAGCGCCACCCCCATCTTAAAACTGAGACACCCTAGCGGGACAGAGGCAGCTACTTAGGCTGGCATAAATACGTTACTGTGGGACCACTTGGCAGGTGTTTATCATGGGACCCACAAGTCTCCCTGGCTGCACTTGAGGGATTCTTGGTGGATTTGGCACTCCCACGACTCACAAAGGTGCAGAATGGGTGTCTCAAGCAGGAGCTCCAGTTGGAGGAGCTGCAGGTGCTATGGCTTGCTGCAAATCCCCAGGCTAGGACGGGCTACCAGTGGAATACTATCATCTGTTTGCTGGCCTCTTGCTGCCCCACCTGCCAGAGACCCTTCCAGAGGCCAGGCATGCTGGTGTCCTGCAACAGTCCCTGCGGAATTCCCAGTTTGTCATGCTCCCAAAGCCAGACAAGGACTCGATGGACCCGGGTTCATACTGCCCCCTGTCCATGTTGGGGGTTGACACCAAAATACTGGCTAAAGCCCTAGTGATTAGGCCCGAGGATAGAAGTCCACTCCGCCAACAAAGTTTGCAGAATTTGGGCACTTCACGCAACGCAGAGTTCCTGAATTCTGCCATCTGGCGCAGAGTGGAGTTGGTTCTCCCGTGCAAGATTTGGTTTGGGCGCTTGCTTGTAAATGCGACGATACTCTCAGGCCACTAGCGAGTGCGCACAAGACTTTGTGCTCGCTGGTGCTGCTTCTGGCCGAGCGCACAAGACTTTGCTTTTACTTGAGCTGCTTCCGGCCGAAAGAGCGGCCAAAACAGTCCCACTCGTGAGTGTGAGAGTAGATTTTCTACTTGAGATGCATCTACATCTAGTCAAAAGGTTTTTTTTTACTTCTCCAATGGACCCTTCAAATTGTTTTTTAATGTGAAAAGCCTTTTTGCTTTTTTTCAAACATGAAGGAAGTTCCCCACAGACTCCAACTTCCTATTCCTGTCCAGCAGGCTCCTCCCAGTGATTTGTCAATCTCCTGGTCACTTTTCAGTTGGTTTTCAAGTAAGAATCACTCTCTTTGTCTCCTGGATATACCTTTGGATGTATGAACTTAGTTTTGTGAAATCACACAAGTAAGTTAAAAACTTATTGGATATGGGTGCACCAGTATTTCTTTGTACTTTAGTTTGATTTTAAAATGTTATAGCAGTGGGGGGCCTGGAGTTTAAGTGTGGGCCTAGTTATTGTTTATTTTGCATTTCACCTTTTGTAAAGGAATATTGTTGCACAGCTCAGAACCTTTTCTACATGTTTGTAACATTTGCAATATTAGTTTACTACGTGGCCTAGATTTTCAAAGGGCCATCTAGCCAGTAGAAGCCAGTATGAGCCAGTACTAGTAGTCATCAGTGTATGAAATAAATGTTTCACTGGTATATGTTTTTAAAACTTCATTTAAGGCAGGGATGGCATTGGATTAAGTTAAAAATGTTGGCTATCATTTGCATTTCATATTTTTTGTGCTGCAAAAAGTGTATATGTTGTGGGGTAAAATTTGATGACATAGGAGGATGTGGGTTGTTGTGAAATGTTCATAGCTCAGTTATTTTTTGTGTTTTGCATTGCTGAAATAATGTTGATGATTCCTTCAGTGTTACCACCATGTCTTTTTATGGCCAGTGTGTGTGCGTTTGTGTTTGTAACTGTCCACCATTTGTTTTTGTTCTCTATGCCATGTGGCCAGCGGCCATTTTGTGTAGCCTATATCCGTAGGCCTTAATGTGTTGTTTGTTCTCTATGCCTCCGTGTTGGCAGTTGTTGTTTGACCGTGTAGCTGGTGACCATTTTCTGTATCCAGCCAGTATTTATTGCCATAGGCTTGCATGGGTTGTTTGTTCCCCATGCCTCTTTGCTCCTTGTTGTTTGACCATGTGGCTGGTGACCACTTTGTGCATCCAGCCAGTGTCCCTTTACCATAAGCTTGCATGTGTTCTTTCTTTGTCATACCTTCCTGCTCCTTGTTGTTCTTTGACCATGTGGCTGCCAGCCATTTTGTGCATCCAGCCAGTGTGCCTCTGCCATAGTCTTGCATGTGTTCTTTGTTACCCATGCCTTCTTGTTTATTTGTGGTTTCACCATGTGGTTGGTGGTCATTTGTGCATCCAGCCAGTGTCCCTTTGCCATAGGCTTGTATGTGTTCTTTATTTGCCATGCTTTCTTGCTCCTTGTTTTTGTTTTACCGTGTGGCTGGTATCCATTTTTTGCATCCCGCCAGTGTGTCTTCGCCATAGGCTTGCATGTGTTCTTTGTTCCACGTGCCTCCTTGCTGTTGTTTGAACATGTGGCTAGCAGGCATTTTGTGCATCCAACTAGTGTCCCTTAGCCGTAGGATTTCCTGTGTTCCTTGTTTGCCATGCCACCTTGCTCCTTGTTGTTGTTTGACCCTGTGACTGGTAGCCATTTAGTGCATCCAGCCAGTGTGTATTTGCCATAGGCTTGCATATGTTCTTTGTTGTCCATGCCTCCTTGCTCCATGTTGTTGTTTGACCATGTGGCTGGCAGCCATATTCTGCATCCAGCCAGGGTTTCTTTCCTATAGGCTTGCATGTTTTCTTTTTTCCCATGCCTCCGTGCTCCTTGTCTTTGTTGCTTGACCATGTGAATGGCGGCCATTGCATCCAGCCAGTGTCCCTTTTCCATAGGCTTGCATATGTTTTTTGTTTGCCATGCCTCCATGTTGTTGTTTGACCATGTGGCTGGCAGTTATTTTGTACATCCGGCCAGTGTGCCTTTGCCATAGGCATGCATGTCTTCCTTGTTTGCCGTACCTCCTTGCTCCTTGTGGTTGTTGGTTGATCACGTGGCTGGTGGCCATTTTGTGCATCCAGCAAGTGTGTCTTTGTCACAGACGTGCATGTGTTCTTTGTTCCCCATAACTCCTTGTTGTCATTGTTTATCATGTGGCTGGCAGCCATTCTGTGCATCGAGCCAGTGTCCCTTTGCCATAGGCTTGCATGTGTTCTTTGTTTGCCATGCCTTCTTGCTCCTTGTTGTTCTATGACCATGTGGCTGTCAGCCATTTTGTGCATGCAGCCAGTGTGCCTTTGCTATAGGCTTGCATACAAACATTGGTAATTATTGATCATTTTATTTTAAGTTTATATTTAAATTTAAATTTTACTTTTCTATTGTATTTTTTTATTTTTATTTTTAATTTATTTTAAATTTTTAATTTCAACTTTTTTTTAATTTCTTGTTTTTATATTTTAATTTTCGTTTTTTAATATTTGTAATTGTTTTCATTGTTTAATGTTTTATTTCATTTTATCTACTTATGCATTTTGCCTTCATCCATCCATCAATCCATCCATCTATCCACATTTTGTCCTCCATCCGTCCATCCATCCACCCACCAAAGGTGCACAGCAATGCTACAGCATTTGTTTTCTATAGGTGTATAATAATTTAATTTCCTTCTGGACACCCTGGCTGCGGTGCTCTGCAAACATATAAGGAGCATAATTCATTTTCTAAATGATTATTCCATTTCCCTGGGAACACTTTGCCTCCATAGATTTTTAAGGATTATTCCATTTACCCAATCACCACTCTGACTACCAGAGGTATCTCCTTTACATACAGATGGAGATAAAGCAAAGCGCTATATCTGCATGTTGTGCTGCCTGATTTGAAATTAAATTTTATGGTTGTGTGGTTTGACTTTACAAAGTTTGATTAAATTGGTATTTATTACTTAAATAACCAACTGCACTAATATTGCATTTGTCTGTACTAATTCAACCTGCAACAATGCCATGTTTCATTAACTACATGTTTTTCTTGCTTGGTTGCTTTTAGGTGCACAAGAAAAGAGACATCACATCACCTGCAGTACTGCAAAAGACAAGCCCTTTACAGTGCTATCAGTCCTCCAATCTATTCAGCTTGTGCAGCTTAGTGCCACTACCAACTGAGAGCTTTAAAGTGGTCCCAAAGAAAGTTGCTCCCAAGAAAGTGGTCAGTGAGATGAAGCAGCTTTCCACCAGTAGTGTGCCGACTAAAACCTTTTTAGGGAGATGTGTGCTTGCCACACGAGCGCTTGGGAGGAACCTGGGAGAAGCACTCCTGCATCAACAGCACCACCCTAACCTAAGCCCATGACTAAGGGCCTCATTACGAGTCTGGCGGTTGGACAAGCAGACTGCCAGACTCGCAGTGATGAGACCGTCACGGCGCTGGTGGTTTCCCCACCAGCCCCATTACAATGTTTCAACAGGGCTGAAAGGCAGAGACCAATGTTTCTGCCAATCTGCCCAGTGGAAGCAGTACTGCATCATTAATCTTGGCTCCTTATGGACCTAAGGCCAATGCCGTTGCACAGGGGGGCCCTCAGCACCCTCGGAATGCTGGGCAGGGGAGCCCCTGCACTGCCTATGCCCTGGGCATAGGCAGTGCAGGGGCCCCCTGTGGCCCCCAGCACTGGCTTAGCACTAGCCATTCTATGGCAGTCAGACTGCCATGGAAAGGCTGGTGGTAAGTAGAGTTGTAATCAGCCAGGTGGCACTGAACTCAGCACCGCCCTGGCTGAGTCCAACTCAGACCGCCGTTGAACCGTAGGGAACCATGGGCTAGATGTAGGTAGGTTTCCTTTTGCAAGTTGCAAATTGCAAGTCCCAGCGACTCGCAATTTGCAACTCGCAAAAGGAAATGCAGAAAGGTCTCTCAGACACTTTCTGCGACACGCAATGGGGTCGCAAAGACCCACCTCATAAATATTTATGAGGTGGTTCGCAGTTTGCGACCCCATAGCGAGTCTAGGCACTCACGGGGATGGTGGCCTGCTGGAGACAGCAGACCACCATGTCCGTGACTGCTTTTAAATAAAGCAGTTTTTTTTTTCTCTTTGCAGCCTGTTTTCCTTAAAGGAAAACGAGCTGCAAATAGAAAAAATACCGAAACCTTTTTGTTTCGGTTTTTTTCAGAGTAGGCAGTGGTCCATAGGACCACTGCCTGCTCTGAAAAAATAGTTTTGTGAGCATTCACAAAGCGGAAGGGGTCCCATGGGGACCCCTTCCCTTTTGCGAATGAGATCCCATCCACTTCAAGTGGATGGTAACTGCAAGTTGATTTGCGACCGCTTTCGCGGTCACAAATGAACTCTACATCGTGATGCGGTCGCAAATAGGAAGGGAACACTCCTTCCTATTTGCGAGTCGGAATCACATTTTGCGAGTCAGTACCAACTCGCAAAATGTGATTCTGCATCGCGGAAGGCCTTTTGCGCCTCGCAAACGGCGTTTTTCGCCGTTTGCGAGTCGCGAAAGGCTTGCTACATCTGGCCCCATGTTCCCGGTAGAGACGGCGGTCCATTGGCGGTCTGACCACCAGGGTCGTAATGTGGCAGTCAGACCGCCACAGTTGTTGTGGTCTGACCGTCACCACAAGGCTGGTGGTCCTTGGACAACCAGCCTCATAATGAGGCCCATGTCTTTCAGTGAGACAGCCACTGCCATCATGGCGACATCAATGAGCAGTGACGTTGAATTGGATTTGTCCCTTTCGCAAAGTAGTACCCAATAATTTCTGAAAACAGAGCAAAATGGACAGCAACGCAGCCAGCAATAGTAGATCTTCCTGAAGATGGAGCAGAACAGGAGGTCGAGTTTCCTGCTGAGCAAGAACCTCTTCTTTTAGAATCAATGGCTCCCAGATCTCCAGCAAGAAAAAGGAAGGGTACTACTCCACCATCTTCTCCAAGCACCACTTCTGATGACGATGATAGGGACATGGAGTGGAACCCGGCAGATGCCAGGAGAGGCAAGGGAAAAGAAAAGTTGCTAGAAACCCTTGGAATCATGGAAGGGAGTGATGGTGAGAAGGATGACGCAGATGAGCCAGTCATTGTGGAAGCTGGCACAGAGGAGTCTGACATAACTATCAAAGCTGCTCTGAGTGATGTGGCATAGGCAGCCCCACCAGCTTCCATATTTGTAAGGCCTCAACTGAGACCTGCAAAAACCCTACCTCAGTAGAAGTATGCACTGCAGAGCGGCAATTGACACACCCACCTACCTCCAGTTCTTCTTCAGGCATTGGCAGTGTCCCAGTAAGAAAGTAGGAGTAGAACATTGCAATATGCTTCATTTGGCATGCAAGTGTTCGTCGAGGTAAACCTCATTCACATTATGGTACTGAAGGCCAGGCGACCCATTTGAAAAAAAATCGCGCAATCCAGAGAATGGGAGAAGCACCTTAAAAAATTGCTGAATGTGGTTGTGGTAGTGAAGGTGAGGAGAGCCGGGAAACATCAGTACAAGTGGTCAAATCACAGTGGAAGATGAGGAGGATGAGGTTGACATTCCCATACAAAGCAGCCCTGTCTCCAGCAGTGCACCAGAATCACCCACCTGAGTGACCTCACAACGGCACAGGAGGTCTCACTCAGATGGAGATACCGTGGCATACGATGACTGTACCTCGACGCACATGAGTCTACCACCACCTACTTCTTGAAAGTTGCCTGCGTCAGTCGCCTGAGAGAAGAAGAAAATCCAGGCTACTATTACGGGCATGTTTAGGCAGGAGGGGCCCTACGACCACAACCACGACCTACGACCACAACCACCCAATGGCACGTTTGTACAATGTGAAGCTGGCAAAAATGTTAGCACTGGACCTCCTCCCTTTTTCTTTTGTGGAAGGAGTGCGATTTTTAGGATTTGTGGCAGCCATCTGCCTGAAATGGAAGGTTCCAAGTAGAACCTAGTTTGCCAGAGTTGCTGATCCATCGATGCATCACGATGTGCTGCAATTGGTTGGAAAAGCTATGGACCAAAGTGTTCTCACCACTATTTACCTAACGGCAGACATGTGGACCAGTTGTCAGGCTACTGGTTAGATGTGCATCACTGCACACTGGATCGCTTTTGCGGGGGTAAAGCAAAAGCTATATACAGGTCTTGACCCTGAAGAAATTTATAAGACTGTTTGGCGGCATGCAACAGTAGCAATGTTCGCCATGGAGAAATCACATACAGTTGCAAACATCTTGGATGAATTTAAGAGCAGGGTGTCTGAATGGCTGCAAGTCAGAGGTCTCGGAATTGGATTTGTTGCCACAGACAATGGCAGCAACACATTCAAGCCTACCGGGTGACGCCTAATTAGTCCTTTCTTTATTTTTCCCCATGGGTCTTCTCCAGTTTGGAATGCATGCGAACGTGGCGTTTTCCTTGATCTTAGCTCAACAAGTCATCAGTACACGGACATGACGTGCTCTTTTGAAGAGAAGTTTGGAGATTAGACACCTCTCCGTGATGAGAAATATTCACAGCATAGGACAATTCCGATGTGACCAAATCAAGTAAGAGGGAATATTGGGAATAGTTTGGGAGCAAACATGCACACTGAGATAGAAATTTGTAGCATCGGTAAGATGTCCATTATTGAATTATTTGTCCTTATATAACAACATTGGCCTTCAGACAATTTCATATCGGCCCTTACCTGGTGCCTTTTGAGTACGGATACAAAATCGGTATTTGATTTTATCTTCAGGCTAACGATCTACGGCTTGTACTCTTAATATTTTACTAATATGACCACCATGTTTCACTATCCTTTAGATCTTCATTATAAGCCAGCAGAGAGACACCTGTTTAGTCCTATTTTTATTTTTCATTTTTCGCATGAGTTCTTTCCTGGTCCAGGATACATGTTGGTGTGGCGTTCTGCTTGAATTGATTCCAATAGGCCATTAGAACACAGGATTGATGTGCTCTTTTGAAAAGAAGTCTGGAGATTAAATGGTTCCCAGCACAAGAAAAATTTCACTGTATAGGATAATCTTGGTATGATTAAACAGGTAAGAGGGAATATTGGGAACAGTTTGTGAGTAAGCGTGCACACTGTGATAGACATGTGTAGTTTCAGTGAGATGTCCATTAATTAATTAAATATTGTAATAATGTTCTCTTTCTGATAGTAAGGACATTACAAAGGTTGAACGCTACATTTACATATACATATATACCTAAATATTGTTTTTCAAGGACTATGCCAGTTCTGAAGGACAGGTATGACTGCAAACATTTGTGAGATTGGTCCATTTTTATCCTGGATTATTATCATTCTACTATCAGCGTTCCTGATTTTCTGCTGGGAGCAATTTTGTGCCACTATTGAAGTGATCCAACCATCTATGGTATTGGGAGGTGAGCTCTCCCCCACCCCTTGCTTCTTCCCTCTCCCCACTTTCTTTTCCCCACTCTCCTATATGGAAGGGATACATTTTATGTCCTTCTCAAATCTTCTTTTTTATTCCCTTCCATAATTTTCTATTTTAGTATGAATTTATGGGGTCAAGTCTTTTGGGTAAGCACTCGTCAGTTAAACCACACATGATCTGGGTGCATGTCGGTGTGGGTGGCATGCCTTACAGGAATGCAGGGGTCCACCATTTTAGCTAGCAGGATTTGAGATAAAGGGGGTGATTCTGATTCTGGCGGGCGGCGGAGGCCGCCCGCCAGAATTCCGCCCCCATTAAACCGCTCCGCGGTCAGAAGACCGCGGAGGGTATTATGAGTTTTTCCCTGGGCTGGCGGGCGGTCTCCAAAAGACCGCCCGCCAGCCCAGGGAAAAACTCCCTTCCCACGAGGATGCCGGCTCGTAATCGAGCCGGTGGAGTGGGAAGGTGCGACGGGTGCAGTGGCACCCATCGCGTATTTCAGTGTCTGCAAGGCAGACACTGAAATACTTTGCGGGGCCCTCTTACGGGGGCCCCTGCCGTGCCCATGCCATTGGCATGGGCACGGCAGGGGCCCCCAGGGGCCCCGCGACCCCCCCTACCGCCATCCTGTTCATGGCGGCTTTCCCGCCATGAACAGGATGGCGGTAGGGGGGGTCAGAATCCTCATGGCTGCGGAGCGCGCTCCGCAGCCATGGAGGATTCAAACGAGCAGCGGAAAGTCAGCGGGAGACCGCTGACTTTCCGCTTCTGACTGCGGCTGAACCGCCGCGGTCAGAATGCTCGTTGGAGCACCGCCAGCCTGTTGGCGGTGCTCCCGTGGTCGGTGGCCGCCAGGGTCAGAATGACCCCCAAAGTCACCATTGTAGGTCATTGGTCAAGCAATTAGTCAATCGATTTATTTTCTGATTTATAGATCTTGTTGAAGATAGGACCAATTTCCCCCTCGTGTGTTTTTAACTAAATACAGTGGATCTGTTACGTGCCCGGAAGAAGGTGGGTGACCGGCTGGTCAAGTTACACCAAAACGCACATCGGCACGATTTTTGGATGGACAAGATTATTTGTTATTTCTCTCTTTGGATTCTGCACAACTCGTACGGAGTTGATTTATGGACTTTGAAGATGATTAACATAAAGATCTACTTAGTACACCACAATCAACTTTCAGGAGTGTAACAATATTTTTACTGCGTAAAGAAAAGTGTAAATAGTGAATTTAGAAAATAATTTCTGTGCAGTATATTTATCATTATTTGTTTGTAGTTTCTCTGTATGTCGGGGGCCCATTTAAGTAGATTTGTCCAGCTGATGTTTATTTATAGTTTTATGATAGAGCGTCTGATGTGAGAGTGATAAGTATGAGTGTATTGGTAGGGAGTATGTGTTTTAGGTCCTACTACTTAATGAAATTGAAGTATTATGATATTATATGCATTTTTTAATGTGAATAATAAAAAATAAAAATAATAAATTCATATCAATGTTCTGGTATTTATAGTACTAATGCTTGATTTGTAGTTATTTAATTTGGAGGGATTCTAGTTTGGGAACCTTGTTTGGAGGTGGGGTTTTTTCTCTTCAGTTTGATTATTGTCCCTGTCCCGCTCCTTTCTCAAAATTTATCAGGGCACCCTTCTTTGTTTTAGGAACATAGTCAAGGCTATGGCAGTCCGGGCTATTCCGGGACCAGCGTACTGCATCAACCTGGTTGTGCATGACTTTCTAAAAAAAAAAGACATAGTCAGCAACATACTGATCACCTGCTGATGAATCTACACTCATTTCAGCCATTCTTTAAACGCCCGGAAGATGTTGCAGATTATTCAGCATGCTAACAGAGTACCAGTTAAAGCCCTGATACAGGAGGTGCCAACATATTGGAACTCACCTTATAATATATGTTGCAGCGTCTGTTTCAGCAGTACAGACAGATCAATGACTATGTCATTCAAAGAGGAGGGGATGCAATTTGGAAATCTATGACCATGGATGCGGACAAATGGGGCCTAGTCAAATACCTTACACTGATGCTGCTCCCTTTTGAGGTTTTCACATAGGAAGTTAGCAAGGAGGACAATACGATGGGCCAAGCTATCCTGTTGTTGCATCTGCTACAGGACCAGCTAAAGAAGGTGTTTGAAAGGTTTGCACTCGATGGTGTGAAAGAAAATTCAGAAGTGCATGCCTTGGTTGAGAGCCTAAGCTATCGCTTGACTTGTAATGCAAGGCTGCAAAATTACATTATATCATTCAAAGAGTAAGGACACAATTCACAAAGGTAGTAGTATGTTTACGTCCGCACTCGGGCACATCTCGTAAATGCCCTTTGTGAATTCCCAAAGTTGGAAATTTAGACGTTTGGTCTAAGATTAGACAAAACGTCTAAGTCTACATCTACGCCACAAAAAAGTTCTTCCTACTTTCATTCCTTTTTCTGAATGGGATGTTTCAAAATACAAGCGGTAGATTTTTGAGCAAGCCAGAGAACTAGAAGAAGTACAGCTAGAATTTGAAGTACCATTCCGCAGTTCTGGGGTGCGGCCTTCATCTTCCAGAGAGGCCAGTCTTGTCTCACAGCAGGCAACACCAGCAACAAGAAAACTGGCAACAACATAATCAGAAGAATCGGATCCAACCTCTGCACTGGCTTGATTTGAAGTGGCAGGTCTTAAGTCCAGTGCAGAGGCAAAGGTAAAAGATGTCGAGCAAGTGGCAGCACCAATGTCACTTCAGAGGATGTTCCAGGAGTATCTGGATGACCCAAAGAAGGTGTATGTGGATCAAAACCCATTGGTGTATTGGTATTGGAAGATGCACTAATGGCCAGAGCTCAGCAGGCTGGCAATAAAATATCTGGCTTGTCCTGTAGCCATCATGTCTCCTGAATGTGGGTTCAGTGCAGCTGGTGCAGTTGTTACAATGAGAAGGACCAGTCTCTCGCCTCAAAACATGGAGAGATTAACCAAGCATTTTATACCACTTGATTACACTGATTCCGAAACATCACAAGAGGAAGAGGATGATTTAATGGAATCAAGTGTGTTTGCTGACCAACTTTTAGTTGAACCACCTGAATTTGAGGACAAACTCTACTTTCCTGACTGAGTATGCCAGTGCCACCATAGAACTTTTTAATCATTTCTCATTTCTCTTCTTTCTTTCTTTGCAAAAAAACAAAGCTAGTGGAACATTGTGTTAGATTATGCTGCTCCACCTTTGTTTAGTCAAGTATTTGGCCAGATTGAAGGTGGACCTTTGATCAGTGAAGAAGCCCCCACATTCCCTTCAGGACATTGGATAAAATGTATGCCTTTCTCACATGCCATTGCCTATCCTTTGTTCACATTGTTTAGCAGGGCTGCCCCAGAAGATAACTGATTAAAAGACTGCCAGTGCCAATGCCAAACTCCAATGTGTTGTTACCAGCAAAGATGAGATAATATTTAGTATCAACCACCGTGCTTGGATTGGAAAAGGTAACTACTAATTATTGCACCAATGAGTGGTGATATATTGAGTGATTGTGAGTGATGATTGATGATGTATGTGGTAGCTGACAGTGAGGAAGGGAGTTAAACAAATTTGTAAACTAGATTTGCAAGGTTTAGGGTTAAGGTTATTTTGACCTGAAAGTGACTGGCCTTTCAAACTTAGCAAAATTTACCTGCATGGTCCACTTCTTTTTTCTGGTTCCTCAGAGGCCAGACCAGTCACTTAAGTTACCAAATACAAATCTACACAAAATACTCCAATTCTGTTTCTCTATTTGTTATTCAACAGCAGTGGACTACACAGGTATACCTTGCTCAGTTTGGGACTGGGACGGAGTTACTCAGAATCAGAAGAAAGAGGATAAGGATGGAAGGACTCAGGGGAGGACTACCTCAACAGCTAGAAGGAGAAAGTTCTTGACTTCAAAGAGAAACCATGATGATGGCGAAGACTCTGAGGCCGAGGACTCACTCAGCTCTGTGGAATGGAAAGAGGTGCATTGATTTAGGAAATGCTTCTGATTGTGTCTTTGCTGACTCTCAAATACGAAACGTCTCTTAATGTCCTTGATCTGCCTTTGAGTCTTTATAAAGCTTACCTTGCTTTCCTTTGTCCTTCCGATTTACTCTGTAATCCAGTTACTGTTTTTCAATAGGCAGGCCTTCTTCTAGTCCTCTCCTGTATGAACAAAACTTGGTGAAATCTCAACACCCTAGCTTACGCACCGGACAGGTTCAGCCAGACACCCAAGAGTGATGGACATTCCTTGAAGAATGGAGATGCACCGCCCAATTAGGCAATCCAGTCTAATTTTCCTTTTAAATATCATATTTTTTAGAACTGGGTGGGCTAACTTTAATCTTCCATAATTTGTATTTTTCAAACCTAGAAGACAAAACATTTAGAGATATACTATCTTGGGTTTCTCTGGGGCTGAAGGACTGTTTGCGATACATTTAACTGAACTGTATCATATTTATCCCTTCATCATTTCCTTCCACAACAGATTGATGATGATGTGCTGCTCAGTGGCCAAATTAATATTGTTGTCATTTCTTTTGTGTAGTGTTTGTCTTTGTCACATCTTTGCCCCAATCCCCTTTCACATCCATTGGCCAAGCCTCTAACCCTCTTCCCCCAGGCTATGTGATTTATTGAGGTGTGACTTAATTTTACACCATAAATGGATCACACACACTTGCTGGGGTGGATGTGGTGAATTCAACACCACCTCACTGGATGACTTTCTATTATCTGAGCAATATTTCACACCAGCCCCATCAACATCATCATTAAGGCCGTGTGTTGTGTGTTGCATAAACGCTTAACCTTCTCTAACCACTCCTGATTCTGAGCCCACTTCTCCTGACTCGAGGATTTAATCTCTTAATTTTAGTTCTCATTAAAATACCAGTTCAATATTGATCATGAAAAGTTGAAATTACTAGTTTTCATTACCATATCAGGCATTCTTTGTTGTGTGTCACATACTGTCATCGTGGTAGTCTGGTCTCAGTCTTCCTAAAGCTATGATATCATATATTCACTAACTTGCTGTTTTCTTTCAATCTAGTTGACAGTGATGGATAACCCTTTGATTAACTCTGCAGTTGGAGTTTGCATAGGTGGGAGAGGCACCTTATGTCTTCCCCATTTGTGCGTTAGCCTGCTACTACTACTACTAAAACCCCCCTAAAGTAAGATAACACCTTGGGACAATCCTGCAGGAAGACGACTGAGGTGGCAACCCTCACTTCATCTATTCAGGTAAGAGAAGAATTATGGATTGAAGTGAACTTGTTTAGTTAGTAATTAACTTCTACTGAAGAAGATGTTGTTTGTGTATATCTGGGTTTTTATATGCAAAACAGGTAATGACAATCAACCCCTAGTGGTCAATATAGTTATAGAGGGCAGGAGAGCAAGGGTATATGTAACATATATATAAGTTTTTAGCAGATTTAAAATACAGGCTACACTAAAAGACAGCAGTACAAACTAAAACAGCAAAACAAAGATTTGAGTCATAAATGAAGTAAAATAAAGTATCCCCTTTTATTTTTTACAAATAGAAATCCCACCTTTCTACCCACAACAGGTCCACCCCTCTGCCCAAACAACTGGCCTGTCCCCAAAAGACCAACTAAAGTGTAAAATAAAAGAATCAAAAGTCCACAACGCAAGTCCAAAGAAAAAGTTAAAGTGCAAAAAAAAGTCTCAACCCACTTTCTCCACCCACAACAAAACTCCCTCCCACCAAAACAAAAAATAAGAAAAGAGTCAGAAGAGGGAGTTCTCCACATGGGTTTGGAGATCATGCAGGATTGCCTTGATGTGTGCCACCGGCAATCCAGGCGCGCAAAGTGTTGCAGGGCTTGGCGTTGGAAGTTGCAGCCCAAGCATGAGGGTGCAGCAGTGGTGGGATGGGGACGGGCTGATGCCAACTGGCAATGGCACTGACAGTGGAACTGGGAGGCTGGAGGTGCTGGTGGCCGGTTGGAGGAGCTAGGACGGGCGGGCATGCTGGCTGCTGCCTGGACCTTGTCCTCCTGAAGAGCCACTAGCCACCAAGATTCATTGCAGATGTCCTCCAGCCTCTGCCTCCGCAGCCGGGCTGCTATCTCCTGGTGAGTTGGATGTCCCAGGAATAGCTATAGCAGGAAAGAAAAGGAGAATGACAAATCATAAACAATGCTCTGTGCAAACAATTTTTGAAAAGTAGAGAGTCACAGCAGCAGTTAATTGCTGGTCCCCTAGGGCCACAGGATTTTGATATGGCTGATTACAAGTCACAGGATTTTTTTTACCCACACATGCCTCACTGTAGTTTACAAATGTGAAAAGGGTAAAATTCGAACTGGCATGAATCCGTTATGGAAGCCATGAAATATTAATCACTTGAATAAAAATATGGCGCATGCCAAAAAGGATTTAATGTTTTTTTTTGGGTGGCTGGGGCAGAACCTTGGAAAGCACAAAGGACTGAAGTATCAGGAGGTGAAAGAGAGGGCACTGGGAGGGAAGAGAAACATACCTTGTTTTAAGTTTGCAATGCAATGACAACTTTGTAAATGCTGCATTAACTGGTGCAGATGCACATTGCACAGACAACACTATTGTCCTGCTGAATTAAACCATGCTGCAGTTATGTCATAGTAGCATGGGTGACTAATGGGGAGGGAGGTATGATGATAGGTGGGAGGATACATATCTGCCTTGCTTAACAACTACAGTGAGTTAAGGGAGAAGATAGAAAATTACAACACTCCCACTTTGAATCAGAGCTTTGATAGCTATGCAAACCAAGCGAAGTAGGTGAATAGACACGTCACTCTCCAGAAGAGCTACTTTATTTCTTGATCCAAGCAATTATATATTAATCTTTTCATTCATCTATTCTATTCACCCATTGATACCCACCATTTAAGCTTTACACTTTCTCATCAAGTCTTTCACCGTTCCAATCCAGCCATCCATATACCCATCTGTCCATCCATTATCCATGCTTTCAAACACCATACTTTCACCTACCCATCCACTTACCCACATATCATTTGTTATCATCCAGCCATCCCCACGAGAGTGTCCTTAACCCACCCATCCTTCAACCACTGAGGCATCCTTTCACCCCTTTCATCTATCCTTCACCCACCCATGTATCTACTATCACTCACCTACACATCCTTTCCTTTCACCCACACATCCTCTCACTCATATACCATTGCACCCATTCTTTCTTTTAGCCATCCATCCTTCATTTGCTTTTTCATCAAGCCATCATTTGTAGTGTCCATTCATTATGAGCTTTTGACTGCTGATTTGTAGAAAGAAGAGGCTGTTAAAAGCTCACCACCCCCATAACTGCTAAACCAGGGCATTCACAAGCAACACCCTTGAGGTGAGTATACTAGCAATTGCCAATGAGCAAGAGAATTTTGACTTACCAACTTCCGTCCCTGCTGACGCTGGTTCTCTCCCTCTGACTGCTGTCACATCCGGTGTACTGTTGCTGCCACTGGCCCCTGCTTTGGTGATCGGTGTGGCTGGAAAAAATGTTACATATTTTAGGTTTCAAGAGAATACAACCACAATAGATCACTACAGTTCTGTCTTCTTCTATCATTCACTTTAGGAACTTTGTTAGTAAATCATGTTAAAAAACCCAGGTAGACAAATCAACTGCAAACGTTTCATAATGAAGGGGCAGAGCTAAGTCACTGTAGCACAATAAAAGGGTGGAATACTTTGGTCAATCCAGAAGGACCGATGGTGAGGTCTAGGTTGGAAAATGCAATGGCCATGAGCTAGGCAAAGAAAGCTTTAGCAAACATGCTTTGAAAAGCTGACTTGGGCATGCAATCTTGTTGGTAGAGTACTTGTCCTAAAAATCTGTCCTCTTAGTATTAACATACCAGTTCACAAGATATATAAGGGGAGAAGGGCAAGCTAAGCTTAGTAACAAAGCAGAGGAAAGCTAGCACAGACGGGAGGTTAGGTACAGAAACATGAAAAATAGATAAATGCAGAGATAACAAGAATTTAATAAAACTTAGATAGAAGGAAAACAAATACACAAAAAGGTAGACCGGCACAGTAAAAAGAAAAGAAAAAAATATTTTAAATGTAGAGAGGTGAAGGTTAGTGAAATAATAATAATATAACAGGAAGACTTACTGGGGCCAGTAGATCTGCCACCTTCCCACTTGTGGTGTCATTGGCACCCTCATCTCCTCTTGGACCCACCTCAGATGTTGCCCTCTTCCGCCCCCTTAGGTGCTTAGGTAAGATATAAAAAAGATAAAAAAGAGTAGTGGTACAGTTAATATTTTGAGAGGCAGAAGCAAACATAGACACATTGTACTTTCTAAATCAGATTGCCTAGTATTGACTCGACTCAAGTTGACTTATTACTTTTACTTTCCTAATTCCTACATTTAAGCCCTACTCCAAATTTTCAAAACTACATTTACAACCACTTACCACAAACAATGCATTCATATTTCAATGAGTGATCTTTGCTTCTCAACCACCTTTGACTCAGCCTCCATTTTTTTCAATGCATAAGTGCATACTTTGATGATATCACACATCACTGGAAGATTGTGATTGGGAGGGACTGCACAAGCTACATAAAGAAAAGCACAGAGAAGGGAATGCTAACTTACTGATATTACTTATTACTACTACCACTATCTTATTGTTGAGGACAAGAGGAGTTTGAGTCTGCATGGCTTCTTAAATAATCAGTCCAAACGTGTGCTGACAAGTACAATTAGGAAGTGCTGACTGAGCACCTGGCTAGCTCAAACTGGATCACATAATAAATATTCATTGTAATGTAAACTTAACTTACTTTTGAGAGTAAGCACTGCTATTAGAAAAAAACATTAGCATTATGGAACACACACAACAAATCAATATTACTGACCGAGCCCCGACACCTTGACGCCCAGCAGGTCGAGCAGGTCCTGTTCACAGTCCATTATATCTTCCCAACGGTGTGTCAACTGCTGCTGGGTGCACTGGACCCCAGTGTGACAACGCACCATCCAGCGCAACCTCCCCCACAGGAGTCGATGCTCCTGAAGGGCATAACTGCTCCCAGGCCGCCACCTGCTGCAAACATGGAGGGGAGGTGGCTCTGCACAGAAAAGACAACTGCTGTCGCCTCTGTCACAGTGATAATGGGGCAGGGCTACACCCCTCAACAGCCCCAACGTCCACAAAGTAAGCATGGCACCGCCACTTCCTCTGCCGCCCGCTGGGTGGGAAAAAGAAAGCAGAAGTATTAGAAGGAAGGAAGGAAGACAAAAATGTAAAGCAGTAAAGGGAAAAGCAAAAAAAATAAAGTATTCAAAAAGTCACAAAAACACAACAAAAAAATGACAGAAATGTAAAATACGCAAACAAAAAGACACACACTGATTAAATAAATGAAAGGTGTAGTGGATAATTCAGAAAAGGGTGGGATTACTCAGATTTAGGGAGGATTACAAATTTGTCCCAGCACCATGCACAAAGAGACAGTGAAAACAAAATGGCCATGTCCATGCGAACCGCGTGGTGCCATTCACATGATATTTGTAATGTGAGAATGCAAATCATGCTCCCAAACGTGAAAAACATAACGCAAACGGATGTGCCAAGCAACTCCACCCACAGGCAGAATTCTGCAGAGCTTACCACTTTGCAGAATTCTGCGTAGTGGGACTCTGTGAGCTCTGCCCAACTCTACTGGCGATGCATCTGGGGTGAGTAGTGGCCCATCTTGCTCATGAAGACAAATGCTGCTTTATGCGAGGTAGAAGAACACATATGAATCTGCAGAGACTTTCCCACATCCTTCACTCGTTTGTGGGCACAGCCACATGAGTGGCGGTGGTCATGCTTGATATCGAAAAGGCTTTTAACACTCTCGGGTGGGACCACGTATGGGAAGTGCTTGAGAGGATGGGACTGGGATCCGTGTTCCTCTTGTGGGTGCACCTGCTCTACACCCAACCAGTGGCACATGTCCACAATGGCAATGTGGTCTCTGAGAGTATACCAATAGAGAGGGGTACAAAACAGGGCTGCCCCTGTCTCTGCTACTTTTTGCCCTGGCAATGGAGCCCCTCATGCTGCAGCTGCATTGCAACGTGGCACGGTGGGGCTTAGCTGTGGGAGCTGCAATCACATTGTCTTCCTCTATGCGGATGGCACCCTAATCTATGTCAGCCACCTGGAGCACTCAGTGCCTGCATTGATGGAAATTATGAATGTCTTTGAGAGGGTCTCCGGCTTGCTTACGAGTCAACCATGAGAAATCAGATCTCTTCCTGTTGGCAAGTCTGGTGGGATTGGATGCCTCCATCCTACCCCGGATGGAGCTCAGCTGTGAGTGCGATCATTTTCACTACCTGGGCATACAAGTGACCCACACAGATGCAGCTAACTATGATTAAACATGGAGGGGTGGTTATTCAACTTGAGGCCTCTATCCACTTTTGGAAACGTCTCCCACTTTCTATTATGGGGAGGGCGGCGTTCAGCAGGATGGTCCTTCTCCCCTGATGTCTCTATGTATTGCAAAACTCCATCTGCTGAATACCCCGAGCTACATTAGACAAACTAAGCTGCCTTCTGATATTCCTCGTGTGGGCAGGAGAACAGAGTAGAGTGAATTTGGAGGTACTGAAGATGGACGTGGAGTCCTGGGCATTTCAGATCTGCAGTTGTACTATTTTGCAGGGATACTACATTATGCTGTGCAGTGATGTTCAGAAAGCCCTAACGGAGACAAAGTCTTACCAGCGGGGGTGGGGCAGAGTAGCAGATCTTCTGGGGTATCTGAAGAGGGGGTTGAGGGTCCCGACCAATTCCCCCTTCATTGTGCGTCGGGTTGAGGAGGTATTGGAGCCGGCAGTCCCACTGGTACTCCGCAGGGCTCCCTACGCCAATCTGTTACCATTGGAGTGGGTGCCTGGTTTTAGACAGATACATGTGGTGATGGACCTATCCCAGTTATACACTGGAGGGTGCTCCATGGCTGGAGACTATACTTAAACGGTACCTTTATCATGCTGGAAGAGGCCCAGGATTGCTATCAGATACAACGCATTCAATTACTGCAGTACTGCAAAGTGTCTTGCACTGCCCAGGAGATATGTGCTAGGTTCCCTGCAGAGCTAGAGGAGTCCCACATACTGTGGCTTCTGCTGGACTCGGGTACCACCAGAGGGACGATCTCTCATATACATAAAACTCTGAAAACTGATTGCAAAGTGGATGTGACAGAGATTCGAGACAGATGATCGGACAACCTGACAACATCCCTCACAGATGGTAAGTGGTGGCGGGCATTTGCACAGATTTGTGAGGTGGCCAGGAATGCCTGCTTTAACTCAGACAATTCCACTATCTGCACTGGTCCTCCCTTATGCCACAGAGCCTACATAAATTTAAAGCGGCATGCTTCTCTGAATGCCCTCATTTTGGATTAGAGCACGTGATGTGGGATTGCGCTGGCCTACAGAGTTACTGGGCTGGGATACTGAGTGAGCTGCGGGAGATCACCAGGGTCCAGATTGAGACCTTGGTCAAGCACTGCCTGCTGGGTGTGTTACCAGCCCCAAACTGGGGTTCCGAATGCAACATAAATTTGCTCTGCTGGATCTGGTGGTGTTCACTGCAAGCCGTCAAAAAACATGTGACTAGGGGCTCGTGTTGTCCATTGTCACTAGGGGCCAGATGTAGGAACCGTTTTGCATGGCGCAAACTGCGAAATTCGCAGTTTGTGCCATGCAAAATGGGCATCGCGAGGCACATTCCCATTTTGCGAGTCAGTACCGACTCGCAAAATGGGAATGCGACTCGCAAATAGGAAGGGGTGTTCCCCTTCCTGTTTGCGAGTCGCACCGCGATGCAGAATTGCTTTGTGACCGCGAACGCGGTCGCAAAGCAATTCAGAATTAGCACCCATGTGAAGTGGGTGCTAACTCATTCGCAAAGGGGAAGGGGTTCCCATGGGACCCCTTCCCCTCTGTGTATGTCGCCAAAAATATTTGTTCGGAGCAGGCAGTGGTCCAATGGACCACTTTCTGCTCTGAAAAAATTAAACCAAATGGTTTCATTTTCATGAGTGTATTGCAACTCGTTTTCCTTTAAGGAAAACGGGTTGCAATACCAAAAAAAAAAAAACAGCTTTATTAAAAAAGCAGTCACAAACATGGTGGTCTGCTGTCTCCAGCAGGCCACCATCCCTGTGAGTGCAGGGAATCGCAAGGGGGTCTCAAATTGCGACCCACCTCATTAATATTAATGAGGTGGGACTTTGCGACCCCCTTGCAATTCGCAGAAGGTGTCAGGGACACCATTCTGCATATGGTTTTGCGACTCGCAAATTGCGAGTCGCAAAATCATTGCTACCTACATCTGGCCCTAGTATCTTATCCTAGATGGTATCTGTTTAGTGAGACAAAAAAAGAAGGGGGCACTAGCCCCGGTGGCCACACTCACAGATAACATACTTAAAGAATGCAGAATACTTGTTGCTCACCCTCAACTCAGCGAATTAGTTATGTTGTCAGGGGTACCATGTCGCTTTTGACACCTATATTTATCCCTGTCTCTTCTTGGTTGTTTTTATCCTCCTTTCTGGTCCACTGTATTTAAAAGAAAAAACTATGTGGGTGTTCCCAGTAGCTGCATTCCCTTCGTAGTAATATCCTGCGTTGCACAAATAGCATTGGGATGCAAGGAAGCTGGGAAAAGTAGTCCCACTTCCTCATCATGTCTGTTCTAATTAATAAGGAAATGAAAATACACCACAGCAGTGGGTTATTTGTTTTTATTCATTTTCTCCAGAAAACCATACGCTCTGTCCAGTGATCTGTGTGCATGATCATCAAACATAGGCTCTTTATAGTCTACACTGAAACCCTTATTTAGTCATTCCTTCTGACGTAGATTTTTCACCCTATAGGGTAATTCAGACTTAGTAATTTAATACAATGGGGCATATTTACAAGCCCCTTGCGCCACCCTAGAATCATTTTTTTTTTTAAACTAAGGCAACCTTAATGAGGCCTTTCTCCGTTGCTGTATTTACAAAGTAATTGCGCCACTTTGTAAACGCTTGAGCCGGCGCAGGCCCCACAAAATGGGGCAGTGAAATTTACAATATTTCCCTGCACTGTTTTTCCCTTCATTTTTAACGCTTGCTCAGAGCAGGCGTTAAAATGATGCTTCCATTTTAATCAATTGGCCTCCGTGTGCCTTGCTGTACTAGTGTAAAACTGTTTGACACTAGTGCAGGAAAGCAGCACAATAGTGTCAAAAATGTTGACGCTTTAGTCCTAATGACCACCATGGTGCACCATATTGTAAATAGGGCACAACCATGGTGTTGTTAGGTGGGGCACAGCGACGCAAGAAAAGTGGTGCTTCGGGACCGATGCGCCACTTTCTTGAAAATATGCCCCAATGTGTGTAAAATGTCTAACATATATAGAGGAGAACTGCTAGCAGGCAGGTATTACCTCAAATGCATATGTAATGGTTTTCTTGGATTGTTACAAGGAAATAGGGGGAATCTTTTTCTGTAACCACACCAACAGTCAAATTTATTCATATGCTCTGATTTACTTTCATAGTGTGCTAAAGTGGGTGTTCCATGCTTGATGGTCTTACACAAGTGTTAATATGGGAATGCTCAAGATGGTAGTTCATGCGAGTGGTTTACTATTTGGTATTCTGTTGACTCGTGCTCCTGTCACTCCAGACTCTACAGGAGGCCCTAGTTCTTCACCCCTAACCAATGCAACTAAGGGTCTTACTTAGTGTTTGGCAGATGGGTACACCATCAAAACATGCGAACATCCCATCAGACGTGTTACAATTGCCATGGGCAATAGTGCACATGTTATGCAGTGCACAGGGTACCCACTGTGTTTGTGACGTAGTATCTTACCCGCCTTATGCTAAATAGGGCCTCAAGTTCTCTCGGAAATAACACACTCTAATTTCTGGTTTTATATAAATCACTCCCTTGCCCCACCAGCTAAATGCCGGTCAAACAAATACTGTCTGAAAAATCTGAAATTAAAGAGGACTTAAGGTTTAAGGGGATTAATTAGTTGACTATACCACAACACCTAACAAGACATTAAATTCACAATGTACGGTACTGTCGTAAACATACTTTCCACTCATTCTACTTCAATTTTCAGTCTCTACATTATACATAGAAGGTGAAAATGAGATGTGAATGAGAGACTGAAAAAGTATGTCAATACATGAAAGAAATGGAGTTGGGATTTTTCTATGTATTTTTTGTGACAGTATCCATGATTAATCCCTAGGGTGCCCAGGATGAGTTGGTCTCGCCCTCGGCAACGGTAGCCCGGTGCTGAGGATGAGACCTGCTCGTCCTGCTATGGGCCCCCGGGGGGAGCGCTAGCCCTCCCCCAGATGGCCAAGCACCCCCCTCCCCTGGGCAGAGATGGAAGGGGAATCGCTTCCCCTTCCACCCCCGCCCCCCACCGTGACCCCCTGTGGCGTCTGATAACGTCAGCATGCTTTCGTGTGCTGACCTCATCAGAGGCCTTCCCCTCTGCGCTGGAAGCTGAGCTTCCAGCGCAGATCGAAGGAGAAATTCAAAAGCATTTCTCCTTCGATCACGTGGAGGGGGCAGAGAGGCATGAAAGGAGAGGAAAGGCCTTTCCTCTCCTTTATGTCTCTCTGAGCATTTCTGCTGCCCGATCACAATGCGATTGGGCAGCAGAAATGGCACTAGACACCAGGGAATTTTATTTTTAGGATGTTTGTGAAATAAGGGGAGTGGCCACTTGGGCACGGGCTGCTCCCCAGGGGGGCAATTTATTTCTAGGCAATGTTTTTTTTTTAATTTTTTTTTTTATGTGGGGAGCGGCCCCTTAGGCAAGGGTCGTTCCCCTGGGGGGGAATTTGTTTTGGGCCATTATCGGCCAATTGTAATTAGGCCAATCTGCCCCCGGGGGGGGGCAGAAACCTCTAGGCACCAGGGATTGATCTTTTTTTTTTTTTATATGTGGGGAGCGACCCCTTAAGCAAAGGTCGCTCCCCTGGGGGCAAAGTTTATTCTAGGCCGTTTCTGCCCCCCTTGGGAGCAGATCCGCCAGAAACTACGAGGCACCAGGGATTTTTTTTTGCTTCAAATTCACGCACGGGGAGAGACCCCTTAGGCAAGGGTCGCTCCCCTTGTGGGGCAACTTTATTTTAGGCCATTTGTCCTCCCCTTGGGGGCAGATTGGCCTATTTCTATTAGGCCGATCTGCCCCCAGGGGGGCAGAAACCACTTAGACACCAGGGATTGGTGTGTGTGTATGTGTGTGTTTTGTTTGGGAGGGCAGCCCCTTGGGCAAGGGTCGCTCCCCATGGGGGCACATTACTGTTGGCCAGATCGGCCTATTTTTGAAAGGCCCATCTGCCCCCGAGAGGGGCAGAAAGCCCACCAGAGACCAGGGAAGAATTTTTTTTCAAAATAAGAGGGTGGGAGTATGGCCATACCCCCACCCCAAATAAATGGGACCAAAGTTGTTCTGCCCACCAGTTGGCAGATGGGACAATTACCCCAAATCCACACCCCGGGGGCAAAAAGTCCACTAAATGCCAGGGAATTAAAAAAAAAAAAAATAGTTTGGTGGTGGCTACCAACCAACTGAAGGGGGTAACAGTCTTTCAGCTCCCCCCGCATACTAAAACATCTTATCCCACGGCAAGCAAGTGGACATTTGATTATTTGGGGTTTTGATTTTACATTTGGGCCATGAGAGCTTGGCTAACTCTCAAAATCGTCCCACTTGGAATGGTGAGGGCTGCACTTTTTGGACTTTGGGAAAAATCCACAAGACCTAGACACATCTGAAAACTAAACATCTGGGTGAGTCCAAGGTGGTGTGCTTCAGATGCACCCCACACCATTTTCTTACCCTCAGTGTCCTGCAAACCTCCAACTTTGCTGGAAATCACAAATTTTTCCCCCATTTTTGTGATGGAACCTTCGGAATCTGCAGGAATCCACAAACTTTCTACCACCCAGCATTCTCACATCTATACCGATAACAATTCTGCTGCACTTGGCAGCCTAAAAATGTTTTTTTTTCAAACTGCCCTTTTAGACCCACTTTGGTTCCCCCTCAATTTCGACATGTTTTTGGCACTTCCCTGTTACAAGCATTTGGCCCACCTACACAAGTGAGGTATAATTTTTATCAGGAGACTGAGGGGAACGCTGGGTGGTAGGAAATTTGTCCCAGTGCGTTGATCCCACACAGAAATGTGGGAAAAATTTGATTTTTCTAGCTAAATTTGAGGTGTGCTGAGGATTCTGGGTAAGAAAACATTGGGAGATCCACGCAAGTCACACCTCCCTGGTCTCCCTCTGGTGTCTAGTTTTCAGAAATGTCTGGGTTTAGTAGGTTTCCCTACATGGCTGCTTAGCCCAGGACCAAAAACACAGGGTCCCCCCACAAAAGCAGGTAGTTTTGTATTTGATCATTTTGATGTGTCCAGATGGTGTTTCGGGGCATTTCCTGTTGCGAGCACAAGGCCTATCCACACAAGTGAGGTACCATTTTTATCAGGAGACTTGGGGGTACGCTGGGTGGAAGGAAATGTGTGGCTCCTCTCAGATTCCAGAACTTTCTGTCACCGAAATGTGAGGAAAAAGTGTTTTTTTAGACAAAGTTTGAGGTTTGCAAAGGATTCTGGGTAACAGAACCTGGTGAGAGCCCCACAAGTCACCCCATCTTGGATTCCCCTAGGTCTCTAGTTTTCAAGAATGCACAGTTTGGTAGGTTTCCGTAGGTGCCGACTGAGCTAGAGGCCAAAATCTGCAGGTAGGCACTTTGCAAAAAAACACCTCTGTTTTTTTTTGGAAAAATGTGATGTGTCCACATTGTGTTTTGGGGCATTTCCTGTCGAGGGCTGTAGGCCTACTCACACAAGTGAGGTATCATTTTTATCGGGAGACTTGGGGGAACGCTGGGTGGAAGGAAATTTGTGGCTCCTCTCAGATTCCAGAACTTCCTGTCACCGAAATGTGAGGAAAAAGTGTTTTTTTTAGCCCAATTTTGAGGTTTGGAAAGGATTCTGGGTAACAGAACCTGGTGAGAGCCCCACAAGTCACCCCATCTTTGATTCCCCTAGGTCTCTAGTTTTCATAAATGCACAGGTTTGGTAGGTTTCCCTAGGTGCCGACTGAGCTAGAGGTCAAAATCCACAGGTAGGCCCGTTGCAAAAAACACCTCTGTTTTCTTTGGGAAAATGTGATGTGTCCACCTTGTGTTTTGGGGCATTTCCTGTTGCGGGTGCTATGCCTACCCACACAGGTGAGGTACTCTTTTGATCGGGAGACTTGGGGGAACATAGAATAGCAAAACAAGTGTTATTGCCCCTTGTCTTTCTCTACATTTTTTCCTTCCAAATTTAAGACAGTGTGTAAAAAAGACGTCTATTTGAGAAATGCCCTGTAATTCACATGCTAGTATGGGCACCCCGGAATTCAGAGATGTGCAAATAATCACTGCTCCTCAACACCTTATCTTGTGCCCATTTCGGAAATATAAAGGTTTTCTTGATACCTATTTTTCACTCTTTATATTTCAGCTAATTAATTGCTGTATACCCGATATAGAATGAAAACCCACTGCAAGGTGCAGCTCATTTATTGGCTCTGGGTATCTAGGGTTCTTGATGAACCTACAAGCCCTATATATCCCCGCAACCAGAAGAGTCCAGCAGACGTAACGGTATATTGCTTTCAAAAATTTGATATCCCAGGAAACAGTTACAGAGTAAAATGTAGAGAAAAATAGAAAAACTGCTGTTTTTTTCACCACAATTTCAATATTTTTTTATTTCAGTTGTTATTTTCTGAAGGAAACCCTTGTAGGATCTACACAAATTACCCATTGCTGAATTTAGAATTTTGTCTACTTTTTAGAAATGTTTAGGTTTATGGGATCCAACATTGGTTTCACACCCATTTCTGTCACTGACTGGAAGGAGGCTGAAAGCACAAAAAATCGTAAAAATGGGATATGCCCCAGTAAAATGCCAAAATTGAGTTGAAAAATTGAGTTTTCTGATTCAAGTCTGCCTGTACCTGAAAGATGTGAAGCTGGTGATTTTGGCACCGCAAACCGTTTGTTGATGCCATTTTCAGGGGAAAAACCACAAGCCTTCTTCTGCAGCCCTTTTTCCCACTTTTTAAAAAAAACTAAATTTTCACTGAATTTTGTCTAATGTCTTGGTCTCCTTCAGGGGAACCCACAAAGTCTGGGTACCTCTAGAATCCCTAGGATGTTGGAAAAAAAGGACGCAAATTTGGAGTGGGTAGCTTATGTAGACAAAGGGCCTAAGCGCGTCCTTCCCCAAATAGCCTAAAAAAGGCCTGACACCTGAGGGGAAAAGGCCTGGCAGCGAAGGGGTTAATGACTTCAGTGTTCTGTTTGTTATCATTATTATTAGCTGTTAGGGTATTAGGGTAGAGTACCAGGGTACCAGGGTAGGGTATTATTATTAGCTGTTAGGGTCCATTATAAGTCATTTACCTGTGTAGGATAGATAGTACTTTGTGTATTGTTGTAAAATATATTTGTTTTTGTAAATGCACATTCTATGTATGCATTTCCATTAAAAATATGATTTCTGATATTTTACATTGTGTTATGTGGTATTTTATGGGGGGAAATGTTAGAGGCTGGAAAGAGTGCTTGGCAGATTTGAGAGTTAAGTCTGTGTGACTATGGCGTGTTGGAAGGTAAGATTAAGGACATATCTTAAATTGTGAATTTCATGTCTTTTATTAATGTTGCCACTATTACCCCCCAATCAACTTGCGCTCCCTCTTAGATTTAGGTTTCAGGTCATTTCATTGGTCTTTATAAAGTTACGACTCTTGCATTGTTTAAGGTAAACCTAATATGCAATATGCTCTGTTACCCCTGGCAAACATGATGTCAAGGCAGTTGACAGCTGTTCTAGTGCTGCTTCCCGCTCATGTTTTCAGCAGTTGAAGGAGGCATAGGACAGTTGCCAGGTGACCCAGTGTCATGTTTTCAATTTCGAATAAGGCACAGGACCCCCTAGCCATGGCCGAGGGCAGGACAGCTGATTATTTCCTTGCTCCAGCCTTGCACTACGGAAAGTTTATTTTATACATCAGACAAGTAGGTTCTGGGAGAGGTCAGCGCGGAAACGCAAGTCTTTTTTGGAAGAGTCCTAAACATGATTTTAAAAGATAGGGGCCACAACAAATGAGTATGGGGCCTGTAGTGAGGGTCTGCATGTGAGAAACAATCTTTGGTATGAATTCAAAAGCAAGGAAATACAAGGCAAGATGTTACATTAGAAATGAGTCTGTCAAAACGTACATCCGCTGTAACTTGATATTAGCCCTGAAGAAGCGTTGTATATGAGAAACATGAGTGAAGAACTAGCTTATTTCATGGTTTCTATAAAAACAACAAGGAAGGGTGTGGTTTTCATATGTAATCAAATCTAATGGCATATGATGTAAAAAATCAACTATGTATGTTAAATAGGGCGTTTGATGGGCTAACGGCCCTGATAATTTATAGATTGTATATTAAGATATGTTTTTCAAGTTTGTATGGATTAAGGGCCAGATGTAGCAAAAAAACATTTTGCGACTTGCAAATTGCGAGTCATAGCGACTCGCAATTTGCAACTCGCAAAATGTTATGCAGAAAGGTGTCTCAGACAACCTCTGCGACTCGCTATGGGGTCGCAAAGACCCACCTCATGAATATTAATGAGGTGTGTCGCAGTTTGCGACCCCATAGCGAGTCTAGGCACTCACAGGGATGGTGGCCTGCTGGAGACAGCAGACCACCATGTCCGTGACTGCTTTTTGAATAATGCATTTTTTTTTTTTCTTTTTGCAGCCCGTTTTCCTTAAAGGAAAACGAGCTGCAAAAAGAAAAAAATCCGAAACCATTTGGTTTCAGTTTTTTCAGAGTAGGCAGTGGTCCATAGGACCACTGCCTGCTCTGAAAAAATATTTTTATTGACATTCACAAAGGGGAAGGGGTGGATGGTAACTGCGAGTTGGTTTGCGACACCCCTTCCTATTTGCGAGTCGCAGCCTCAGATTGCGAGTCGGTACCGACTCGCAATTTGCGGTTGTGCATCGCGTTGGCCTTTTGCACCTTGCAAACTGCGTTTTTTGCCGTTTGCGAGGCGCAAAAGGCTTCCTACATCTGGCCCTAAATCAGCACACAAATATTGTTGTTCATATCCAATGTTCTTGTATATAAAATAAAATTTCTATTTTTTTTCTATACATATCATTTACTTTTGGAGATTTGTGTTTATGTCTTCCCAAGAGAAAGTAAAATGTTTGATTAATAGAAGTCAGCTGGATTGATGGTTTTCTTGGATATGAGAGCTCAGGGCCAGTCTTCGATCAGAACAATCCAAGGTTTTTTCGGGCTGAACAGCCAAGTATCATGGAGCTTCAGGGAGAAGGCAGGCTACTGCCCTAGAACAAACGCAGGCTAACTAATGAAGGAACAGGACAGAACACTGTAAAGCAGTGTGTGGGTCACAAGCCGATTTTTAGTGTATAGCAAAGGTCCAAGAAATAAATAAAGCTGCCTTTAAGTTCTGCATTTATCTCCTCACGTTTGCTCTGCTTCAAGGACAGAGGCCTAACACCAGGCTATGTCTTCTGACAAATTGCTGCTTATTTTTTTAACATGGGGATTGGTGTTTACAAACTCCTGTCACTTTGCAGTCAAAGGAAGAAATGCAAAGGGAATTATGTTACAATCTTGTTGGGGGTACAACAGAGAGTATGAAAGGAAAGGTTGTAGGATGCACGTTTTTGTAAAACACAAGAAAATATAAATACCTGTAAATGACCTGTACATCTTCAGTGGTTAGGAAGACAAAAATGTAGCATATTTTCTGTAATTCTGAAGTGTAATGAAACAAATATTTGAATAGGAACAAAACAAATCAAGACACTTTACCTGTTGATGCACAAGTGATAAATAGTCATTTATCTATTCACATTTGCTGTGCGTCAAAGTCAGACTCCAAACTTCAGGCTATGTCTTCTGACAAATTGCTGCTTCTTTTTTTAAAATGGGGATTGGGGTTTGCAAACTCCTGTCACTTTGTCAGAGAAAGAAAAGTAAAGTTAATTATGTGACAATCTTGGAACACAGAGAGTGTGAGTGGAAAGTTTGTTGGATGCACTTTTTTGTAACACACAATAAATACTGGTAACTTAACTGTATGCCTTCAGTGGTTAGGAAAGCAAAAATGAAGCATGTTTTCTGTAACTCTGAAGTGTGATGAAACAAAATATTTTAATAGGATCAAAACAAATCAAGACACTTTACTTGGTGATGCACCAGTGACAAATATTTACTGAAACCCAATTCCCCACATTATTTGTGTGGAATATAGTTTTATCAGTTGAACTCTATATCTGTGCACATTTAGGGGGTCATTCTGACCTCGGCGGTAAAAGTCGCTTACCGCCGGCCAGAAGGCCGCCATAACACCGCCGCGACCGCGGTAAACCGCCACGGTCATTCTGACCCACAACAGCCAAACCGCCAAAAACCCGACATCCACAAAAATCCGCCACACCAAAGGACAGCGAAAAAATGGCGATGACCAAACCTCCACCATCACGCCAACAGAAAAACGCCCATACCATTCCGACCCACAAATCCACGCGGCGGTCTTTCAAATGCGGTATTCCATTGGCGGTACACACCGACGCGGTCAAAATACACACACACATAGAAAACTCAGCAACATTGGTCAGTTCGAAATACGCACACCTGATACACATACTAATACCACTCCCACACACCCAACACAATATAAAGCACACACCCAGATCACCCACAAGCCCCTACGACCCGAAATCATTGATGAAGGCGAGAGACAGAGCACAGAATAGAGAATCCCACAACACAGAGGCACACAACACCATCACCCACACAGAATCCACGCACCAAACACCACACACCACCACACGCACCACACCCAGCACCACAAACGCCACCCCACCCCACACCTCAACCACACCACCCCATGGCACCCCAAAGACACCCCAGGTTCAGTGACGCCGAACTCAGAGTCATGGTGGAGGAAATAGTCCGTGTAGAGCCCCAGCTCTTCGGGGCACAGGTGCAGCACACCACAATTGCCAGGAAGATGGAGCTATGGCAAAGGATAGTGGACGGGGTTAACGCGGTGGGACAGCATCCACGCAATCGGGAGGACATCAGGAAGAGATGGAACGACCTACGGGGGAAGGTGCGTTCCATGGTATCAAGGCACAACATTGCGGTGCAGAAGACTGGCGGCGGACCCCCACCTACTCCCCCAGAATTTACCGCCTGGGAGGAGGAAGTCTTGCACATCCTGCATCCTGAGGGCCTCACAGGAGTAGGCAGAGGAATGGACTCTGGTAAGGCAAATCTTCACTACTGCTTCCCACCCCCACCCCAACTGCATGTCAAATCATACCCCCACCATCACCCCCTCCCCCATCACACCAACCCCTAGCAAAAGGCTCACCATCACAACCCACCCATCCCAACACCAAGCCCTGCATGCGACCACAAAGCATGGACACCCATCACCAAAGCATGCCCACTGCACACACACATCACCCCCACAAGCCACACTCACAAAAGCCCCCACAAGGGAATGCCTGCACATGGGTACACGGACACCCACCCATCACACGAAATGCCACACACAGAAGCAATAACCATACCTTTATACCCCTGCAGGACCCGAACGCCACCACACCGCCACGGAGGGTCCAGAGATGTCCATCCCACCCCCAGAAGAGGCCCCCAGCGATGACAGCAGCTCTGTCTCCCTGGAGCCAGACGACCAGCCCGGCCCATCGGGGACCTCTGGACAGTCGGTTCCCCACAGACTGCCACAGGCTACACCAGACCCAACCCCCTCTGGGAACACCAGCACAGCTCCCACCCAGCGGGCCCATGCCTCTGTCTCCAGGGCACGTAAATCAGCGGTGCGTCCACCACTACAGGGCACCCAGGTTGACCCACCACCCCAACAACAACAGGGACCTGGGGGCAGTGGTAGTGGGCACACCGTCCAGGGGACAGAGGCCCAGGAACACAGGGGAACTGGGAGGGCTGCTCTGCGACAGGGGGGGGACAGGCCCGGGGAACCGACCCTCCAAGAGGCCCTCTCCACCATCATGGGAGCATACCACCGCTCCCAGGAGACGATGGCGACGGTACTGGCCCGGTTCCAGGAGATCCAGGAACTGCAGGAGGAACGGTACATGGGGTTCAGGGAGGAACTGAGGAACATCGGTTCCGCAATGGGGACCATCGTCCTGGCCCTTATCCAGATCGTCACCACATTGCGGGACCATGTGGCACCCCAAAGGGCCCCTGTCACTAGCCCAGGCCAGGATCAGCCTACCACCTCCGCCGGCGCTAGTGGACAGGAGGCCCCCACACAACGACAGGCCACCAGAACCCCACCTCCTGCAGAAGATGAACCACCCCGCAAGCGGAACCTGAGATCTCACAAGAAGACAGAGTAGGATTGCAAGACCCCCGCCAGCCTAAGATACCCCCTGATGTCATCCCACTGTCCCACATTGTCACCCTGTCCAACCTTGAACTGCCCTTGCTCCATCCTTCCACAGGCATATGGACAATGCACCTGTGCGACTGAGAACTGGACTCTGCCATGGACATTACTCCACCCCCACCCATCCCCGCTTCCCAATCATTTACCTATATGTAGCACTTAAAATAAATCACTTATTCCACTTAAAAAAACAGGAGTCTGCTTGTATTCTTAACAAATGTATTACACATAACGGTGCAATAATGGCCAGTTACCTTGTGATGACAACATACCAATTTCAATAAGCTTTAGTCCATGGGCAAACAAAGCAGAAGTCAGGCAGTGGGTCATACAGCTCTGAAAAGGGAAGGGAAAGTCACAAATCAGTGAACAGGAACTGGGGGGAAACACAGACAGTGGAGACACATGAGGCCTCAAGTAAATGTAAATTGGGGTGGCTGTTCCTTACCTGTGTGCTACTGAAAGTATTGTTGTATGACTGTATCCCTGTTGTCCGTGTCGTCCCCGTCGTCTTCCTCCTCTTCACTCTCCACAGGCTCCACAGCTGCAACAACACCACCATCTGGACCATCCTCCTGCAGAAAAGGCACCTGGCGTCGCAATGCAAGATTGTGAAGCATACAGCAGGCCACGATGATCTGGCACACCTTCTTTGGTGAGTACATGAGGGATCCCCCTGTCATATGCAGGCACCTAAACCTGGCCTTCAGGACCCCGAAGGTCCTTTCTATGATCCTCCTAGATCGCCCATGGGCCTCATTGTACCGTTCCTCTGCCCTGGTCCGGGGATTCCTCACTAGGGTCAGTAGCCACGACAGGTTGGGGTAACCAGAGTCACCAATTAGCCACACACGGTGTCTCTGTAGCTGTTCCATCACATAAGGGATGCTGCTATTTCGCATGACATACGCGTCATGCACTGACCCAGGGAACTTGGCATTTACATGGGAGATGTACTGGTCAGCCAAACAGACCACCTGGACATTCATTGAATGATAACTTTTTCTGTTTCGGTACACCTGCTCACTGTCTTTGGGGGGAACCAAAGCCACATGGGTCCCATCAATGGCACCAATGATGTTGGGGATATGTCCAAGGGCATAGAAATCACCCTTCACTGTAGCCAATTCGCCCACCTCAGGGAAAATAATGTAGCTCTGCATGTATTTCATCAGGGCAGACAACACTCTGGACAAAACCTTAGAAAACATAGGCTGAGACATCCCAGATGACATGGCCACTGTTGTCTGAAAAGACCCACTTGCCAAAAAATGGAGTACTGACAGAACCTGCACCAGAGGGGGAATCCCCGTGGGTTGGCGGATGGGGGACATCAGGTCTGGCTCCAGCTGGGCACATAGTTCATGTATAGTTGCTCTGTCAAGCCGGTATGTAAGTATGATATGTCGTTCTTCCATTGTCGACAGGTCCACCAGCGGGCGGTACACGGGAGGATTCATCCTTCTCCTCGCAAGTCCCAGCGGACGGTGCCTAGGAAGGACAACATGGAGCACAGAGTCAAGCAACCCACAGGTACGTTCACACAGCTTGCACAGTACACGAATCGCTATGCATGGAACGGCTTGTATGAGTGGCTATGCAAGGCCTAGGCCTGTGTGACGCAGTAGAAATCATGCCATGTGGGCCCTTGAAATGGCGGCTGCCTGACCTGTGAAGTGTGACAGTGGGATGTGAGGTAACTGCGCTGGCGTGGCACACCGTGGCGGTAGGCGGTCGAAGACCGCGGCGCAAAGCAGCATTGGTTAACATTGAACCCTATGGGTCTCAGGAGCCAATGACGATGTGTGCCGGCGGTCGCGGTACGCACCGCCGTGGGCGTGAACGCCATTTTCTATCTGATTAATCACTCGAGACCTGATCATCCACAGGAGAGGACCTATACTGCAAGTGCTGCTGTGACCTCGGTCTGGGAGATACAATGGCTGCTGCGACTGGGGAAAGGGCCCCTGCCTTCACTGCTGAAGAATTGGAGGAACTTGTTGATGGGGTCCTCCCCCAGTATGCGCTACTCTACGGTCCTCCAGACCAACAGGTTAGTACACAGGGTGCACGTTGAATGGGCTATGCCTGTGTTGAGTGGGGTGTATGTAAGATGGTGGTGAGGGGAGCGAATGAGGACTGCAACGCACGAAAGATGAGAGCATGTGCCACATGGCAAGGTTGGGGGGGCACTCACATTGACCAGGCAGAAAACTGATGCGATTTCTTTTACCACCCTGTACATGTCACATAGGTCAGCGCCCATCAGAAGATCGACATTTGGCGTGCCATCACCAAGGACGTCCGGGCCCTGGGGGTCCACAACAGACGGGGCACCCACTGCCGAAAGAGGTGGGAGGACATCCGCCGCGGGACCAGAAAGACCGCTGAGTCTCTGCTGGGGATGGCCTCCCAACGTAGGAGGGGTGCCAGCCGCCAATTGACCCCCCTGATGTCCCGGATCCTGGCGGTGGCCTACCCCGATTTGGATGGGCGCGTGAGGACATCACAGCAGACACAAGGGGGTGAGTATCAGCACATTCTGCTATCTTTGCGCGCAGGGAAGGTGTCTGGGTGGGGGAGGAGGGCTGTGGCTATCTCCAGGCCAGGGCGCATTCTGTAGCCTAGGCCCCTCCATTAGACACGGCCCTGTGCCCCCGCCCCCCACCTCTGTAGGGTGCCAAGTACAGCTATCCATGGTCCGGCCTCACCCATGTGTGCATTTGTCGTCCATAGACCCGTAGGACTAGTCACAATAACTGAGTAGTGTACCCCCATTGCGCGGCCTAGTTCAGGGGGCTTCTGTGTCTGTCCTCTCCGACAACGGTGTTGCCAATGCATGCACTCAACCTGTCTTCATTTCTCCACCCCCCCCCCCATTTTCTTTGTCTTCCTGTTCATGTGTGCATTAGCATCATCTGGCGGAGGAGAAGTGGCATTGGAGGGCGAGTGGAGCTCCACAACGGGGACCCGTGGAGACGTCAGCGACACCGACATGTCCTCGGAAGGGAGCTCCCTAGCGGTGGCGGCAACATCCGTGCCCACCGCCACAACAGGTACAGCCGCCACCCAGCGCACCAGCCCCGCCCTCCCAGCAGCCCCTCAGCCTTCGCTCTGTGCCCGCTCGCCCAGTAAGGCGGGCATCTCCTTCGCCCCAGGCACCTCAGGCCCTGCCCCAGTTACCCCTGCTGCCCTCAGTGAGGAGGTCATTGACCTCCTCAGGACACTCATTGTTGGGCAGTCTACCCTCTTGAATGCCATCCAGGGTGTAGAAAGGGAGGTGCATTGGAGCAATGCATACCTGGAGGGCATTCATTCGGGTCAGGCTGCCCATCAGCGATCGTTCAACGCTCTGGCCTCAGCACTGACGGCAGCCATTGTCCCTGTCTCCCGCCTCCCTCTTCTGACTCCCTCCACCCAGTCCCAGTCTCCTGTTCCTCTGCCTATCCCATCCACACCATCAGACCAGCCTGCACACACCCCTACACCCAAGGGCAGCTCATCCAGACATAAGCACCACAGATCCCACAAGCATTCACCCAAGCAACATCCAGATGCAGACATGCCGACAGTCACTACCACCTCTGTGTCGCCCACCCCCTCATCTCCCCCCTCCCTCCCTGTGACGTCTCCACTCACACCTGCATGCACACCACCATCAGCCAGTACTTCCATCACCAGCACACCCTCCATTACAGTCCGCACATGTGCATTCACCACCCCCACTGCCATTTACACGTCCCCTGTGTCCTCTCCCAGTGTGTCTGTCACCCCCTCTTCCAAAGCACACAAACGCAGGCAGCCACCCACCCAACAGCCATCCACCTCACGACAGCCTCCGTCACAAGTACCTGCACCCAAAGACAGCACACTTGACTCTCCTACAACCACATCCTCTTCCTCCACTCCCAAACCCACTACACCTACCCGTCTCTGTCCTCCCCAAGTCCTTTTCCTTTCCAACCTTGAACTCGTTCCAATCACTGACCCACCCCCTCCATCTGCTAAGACCAAAAAAAGCACCTCAGCCACCACCAGCCCTGCATCTACTGTGACCATAGTGCAGGGCTATTGGAGTCCACCAGATCCTAGGGCAGGAACATCGGCCAGCAGCAAGGGGACAGCCAGCCCCCCCCTTGGAAGAGGACAAAGAAGAAAAAGGCCCGGCGCGACAAGCCTGAGACGGCTGCCACCAAGGACAGTAGCCTTGCCCCGTCACCTGCCACATCATCCAAGGGAGGCAAGGGCCACAGAGCTCCAGCGAAGGAGGGCAAGGGCAGCAGGGCGGAGAAGTCAGGCAGCAGGCGAGCTGCCCAGGAGGTCCCCACCAGCCCCATCCCGGGTGTGACGGACGACACCCGCGGGCCCAGGACTCCATCACAGGAGGGCGCCGCGACCGCAAGTTCGGATGGTGAATGAGCGGGAAGTCTTGCCCAGGTCTAGCTCCTGAGACACACAGGACAAGCACCGCTGAACGGGCCCCGCCGGGAGGAGCACCGCTGAACGGGCCCCGCCAGGGCAAGAACCACTGAACGGGCCCGGCCGGGGCAAGAATCGCTGAACGGGCCGTGCCGGGAGGAGCACCGCTGAACAGGGCCCCGCCGGGGCAAGAACCGCTGAACGGGCCCCGCCGGGGCAAGAACCGCTGAACGGGCCCTGCCGGGAGGAGCACCGCTGAACGGGCCCCACCGGGGCAAGAACCGCTGAACGGGCCCCACCGGGGCAAGAATCGCTGAACGGGCCCCGCCGGGAGGAGCACCGCTGAACAGGGCCCCGCCGGGGAAAGAACCGCTGAACGGGCCCGCCGGGGCTAGAACCGCTGAACGGGCCCCGCCGGGAGGAGCACCGCTGAACAGGGCCCCGCCGGGGCAAGAACCGCTGAACGGGCCCCGCCGGGAGGAGCATCGCTGAACAGGGCCCCGCCGGGGCAAGAACCGCTGAACGGGCCCCGTCGGGACAAGAACCGCTGAACGGGCCCCGCCGGGGCAAGAACCGCTGAACGGGCCCCGCCGGGACAAGAACCGCTGAACGGTCCCCGCCGGGGCAAGAATCGCTGAACGGGCCCCGCCAGGACAAGAACCGCTGAACAGGCCCCGCCGGGGCAAGAATCGCTGAACGGGCCCCGCCGGGAGGAGCACCACTGAACAGGGCCCGCCGGGGCAAGAACCGCTGAACGGGCCCCGCCGGGAGGAGCATCGCTGAACAGGGCCCCGCTGGGGCAAGAACCGCGGAACGGGCCCCGCCATCTCAAGCACCGCTCCGCTGGGCCCTTCATCTCAAGCACCGCTCCGCTGGGCCCTTCCTGTCAAGCACCGCTCCGCTGGGCCCTTCATCTCAAGCACCGCTCCACTGGGCACTTCATCTCAAGCACCGCTCCGCGGGGCCATTCCTGTCAAGCACCGCTCCGCTGGGCCGTTCCTGTTAAGCACCGCTCCGCTGGGCCCTTCATCTCAAGCACCGCTCCGCTGGGCCCTTCCTGTCAAGCACCGCTCCGCTGGGCCCCGCCGTCTCAAGCACCGCTCCGCTGGGCCCTTCCTGTCAAGCACCGCTCCGCTGGGCCCTTCATCTCAAGCACCGCTCCGCTGGGCCCTTCATCTCAAGCACCGCTCCGCTGGGCCCTTCCTGTCAAGCACCGCTCCGCTGAGCCCTTCATCTCAAGCACCGCTCCACTGGGCCCTTCATCTCAAGCACCGCTCCGCTGGGCCGTTCCTGTCAAGCACCGCTCCGCTGGGCCCTTCATCTCAAGCACTGCTCCGCTGGGCCCTTCCTGTCAAGCACCGCTCCGCTGGGCCCTTCATCTCAAGCACCGCTCCGCTGGGCCCTTCCTGTCAAGCACCGCTCCGCTGGGCCCGCCGTCTCAAGCACCGCTCCGCTGGGCCCTTCCTGTCAAGCACCGCTCCGCTGGGCCCCGCCGTCTCAAGCACCGCTCCGCTGGGCCCTTCATCTCAAGCACTGCTCCGCTGGGCCCTTCATCTCAAGCACCTCTGGCCCATTGACAGTGCCGGTTCTGTGTCGAGCAGGGCTTCAGAGAGCACTCGGGCCACCATGCCTCCTCCAATCACAGTGGAGTCAGTAATCCATCTGATGGACTGTGGCTTTGCACCCCCCAGGATGGGACAGTGGGCATGGAGGCCCCTCGTGGATCTGGCGTCGTGGACTCATGTGGCTGAGGTGCCCCCGCTTCCCTTCCCCCTGAGGTGCCTGTAGTTTTATCATCTGATGCCCCTGCAGTGTTCTCTCCAATGGTATCTGGTCTCCTGTGTGGGCTTTGCCCATGTGTTTGTGCACATTGGCCCACGGACTATGGAACTTTGACGGAATGTGCCGGACTTTTTGCCTATGGATATCTTGTTGACTATGTTCATTCCTTATTTTTGTATCTTTTATATGGCATATTTGCCATTCCTTCAATGGAGCTATTTCTACATATATTTTATCGCACATTTAAATTGTGTCTTTGCATTATTCCGGGGGGTTTGTGTGGTGTCACTGTGACTTGTTGCTCGGCAATGGGGTGTAGGTATTTGTGGTGGGGGGGTGGGTGTATGGCGCATGTGTGTGCCCGTAAGCTTTTCTCCTCCCCCCTCCCCTGTGTCGTCGGTGCAGTACTCACCGTTGTCGTATGCGCCGGCGTTCGTACTCCTGGTAGATGAGCAGGTAGACAATAGCTGGTAGGATGTGTAATTCGGGCTCCATGCTGTCCTCCTTCCTCGTGGAGTGTGTATAGGTGAGCGTTTTCCCGTTCGTAGTCTGTTTCCGCTGTGTTTTTATCGGCGGGGCTCCCACCCCGGAAAAGGTGGCAGATTGGTGAGTTGTGATAGGGTGGGCGGTACATTGTCTGCCTGCCTGTTGGCGGTGACCGCCGCGCTGTTTGTCGGTCCCGCCGTGGCGGTCGGAGTGTATATCTGTGCAAATTTAGTGGCCATTTCAATGGAAAATGTGCAGTCTGTAAATGTCAGTGTCGGATAACGCAATGCTTTAATTACATTAGGAAATGCCACAGCTAGGGGCACAAACGTTTGTCAGTCTAAAAATTGGGCCATGATTATAAAGGGTTTGAGAAGCACTTCCCTTAACCATTCTGGCTTATGAGGGTACAGTAATTATAGGAAGAAGAAATTCTGCATGAACCTGGAAATATTGTATCACATCAAACATGTCAAGCGACAAGCCCCAGGCACGGTTTGCATGCAAGAGCATGAGGAAATGTGGCTGCCAAATGGAAGAGAAATCTCCAGTTTGTATACTCCCTGAATGCAGGCCACAGGGAGAAGAACCACAGGCCAGGGACTAGGAGAAGTAACCCAAACAAAAGATGGGAGAAGCCACCCAACCAACTGGGCAGAAGGCCAGCCCACCACAAAGCCATTGACAGCCAGGACAAAAGCAAGCAACAGTATTGCACATTTCACCAAAAGCTGCCCGGAATCCCCACTGCAACAGGAGACATAGAACCCCTTGGGCAAACTTCCCATCAGTGGAATTACCTCCAGGATCAGACAGGCCTGATAGATCAGCCTGCTCCCTTTTGCCTCGCCTAAAAGACAGCGGGAACACACCACCACCAAGGACGAGAGGATGAGGAACGCAATGGCATCCTGAAAAATCTGCACTGCAGTCCCGGGACTCGTATTATGCATATGGTCCACTTTCCATGTTTCCGTCTTTCAAAAGGTGTGCTATGCACAAACAGGGTTCAGTGCGCCTTATTCCAAAGAATGTGCTGCCCCCAAGGCAGTTGCAAACTCGTGCTGGCCTTGGAGCAGCGCATTCAAGAGAAATACGGAGCTGCTGCTTCAAGGCTGCTCAGTGTTTCACGGTGCAGGCGGCACACTCCCTGCACTTTCAAGAGGGGACAGAGATCCCCTTGCAGGCGGATGCAGTGGGTGACTGCAGCTCACTACAGGGGGTACCTGAGTGGTTCATGGGAATCCCTTTCTCCCGTCCAGATGGCTGCCTTTAGGATCCACACTGAAGTGCACCTCCTTTTTGTGACATACTTTCAGTGTGCCTCCTAAGGGGATTTGTGACTCTGTGCCTGTGTCACAGTGCAAAGGCAAAGTGATTCCCATATTTGCATGGGGCCACACCCTCATGCAAATCAGGGAACACCCTCTCATGATATAGCTGGCACTACATGTGTGCCTGCATTATGAGTATCACAGAGGGGTTGAACAAGCGTCTGCCACTCCTTCTGTAGACCAAAGTGCCCTGGTGGCGCACGCAGTGGGTGCACACGCCTGTATAATACGGCTCCTGGTCACACACTAGTTCACTGTAGGGAGAGAAGGTCATTGCCAAAAAGGGTCCAAAGGAGGCAAAAAAGACCCACAGAGGTCAGGAATGTGACTAGGTGACAGGAGGTAAACATGAAAATATGTCAGCTTAGATACAGAAGGTAAATACGGCAAGAAACCTCAACAAGCAGCAGCACGGTGCTGCTATTCCATAGAAGAAGCACGTTTCTCGGGAACAGGAGGCAAACATCAAAAGAAGAAAAGGTGAGGAAAAAAGATGACACTCACAAATAAAGTCTTGAGAACATGGCCAGCTACATGAGTGTGAGCCACCAAAGGGACAAGATCACCTGACAGAAAGTAAAGCACACAACACCAGCAGTTCATGAGGCACACATACTTTAATCAGAGGATGCAAGACACATACCCTAGTCCCCAAACGATAGACTGGAAGAGGTGGACAGACTGGAGAAACAGAACAGTGATTTTGGTAGGACAGGACCTAATGTACAGAAGCCACAGGAGTAGGGTGAGAGAATTCCAACAAGCATCCCAAGTTACACACCAGCTGAAATTAATGCAGGCCTCACTGGCCTGCACCCCAAGAGAGATGCTTGATAGTGAAGCTGAGGGACCACCAGAGACACATTCTGCATTGCTCAAAGGTAGACAAGTACCCTGGCCTTTAATGATTTTTAAGACAATCAACAAAGAAACCGTTCAAGTGGATAGGCAAACCGGCTCAGACACTGTTGCATGTCCAGAAATACACCAGCAAGGAGACACAGCAAGGAGACCCACACAGTCAGGTAAAATTAAGCACTGGCTCACCAGCCCAAAGTGGACAGGACAGCTCAAAATCTAGAAGAGGAGGGACAAAACCCTGGGAACATGGAGAGAGAAGGCGTGGCCAAACAGTGTACAAAGGAACATACTGATCTGCAGACAAAGAATGATGAGAGAATATCATGAACTGCCAATCTTTCAAATGACAAGCACAGATATGGACCACTAGATCACAAGAGACACACAGGTGCACATGGAAGCCTGGGATTGGATTCATCTGGAGGCTTACTAGCCCAGGGCAGCAAAAGCAGCAAAGCAGAACAAGGGGAACCAAATATACTTCAAATTGGGCAGAAACTCTACCCATGATTGCCAAAACATTTCTTTTCCACTTCCCCAGGACACTGAAAGGTTGAATCCTTGTTCATATACATTCTGTTTGATCCTTCGTTGATCTTTGCAGCGATCAACATTGCCTGGCCTATAACAGGAGAGTGCAGGCTTGGATGTCTCAGGACAAAATGGTTGCTGTAGACGAGCCTGCGCCATAATGGAGGGAATGCTATGTAGTGCACAACCATAAGCAAGATGGCCACTGCCGAAAGCAACCCCCAGAAAGGCTGCAGAAATCCAGAGCTGTTCTCCACCTTCCATGCCCAGGAGTGTCACAAGCAACAACGAATGGGGTTCTGTTGTGGAAGCACATTCTCTCAGCATCCTCTGGAAACAGGGCACAAAGACTCAAACACCCAACTCTCTACCCTTCTCTGCCACCCTCCATAGGCTACCAGTGGCAGACAGTGGAAGGGGAGAAAAAGGTTGGATCGCTCAGCAGTGGCTCTAGTGGAAAGGCAAAAGCCCTACAGAAGTAAGGGCAAACAGCAGCGGTCGTCCAGCGGGCCAGGCGACTGACGGCATCCACTCCCTGCATGCAAAAATGAAACCAAGGTGGAAGGGAAAACTCCAATGGATGCATGAAGCCAATAAAGCAAAGATCAAATCTTACCTCCTGTCTCCAGCATCAGACCATACTCATTTTCCATGCAGGGTCCCCAAGGCCTTTGTCCATAAGGGTTGGCTTATCTCCAGCATCCGTTCAGAAGAAAAGAAAAATAAATGATGGGGGTATAGCACGGAGTCTGTCACAGAAAGACACAGAACAGGAGAGGATTTTGGGCTGGCTCAAATTAAGAAAGCTGTTGCCTGGCGACCCAGGCATTTTAGGAATAGATGGGCACGTTGGTGCTTGCCGGAAAGGAGCACGAAGCTCATGTGAGAAAGACCTGGGACGAGGATGATGATGGTGATGAGGAGGAGGGGGTAATTATGAATTAACCATATTTCGAGACATTATGACAGAGAAGGAGAGAATTATATTTGTATGTGCCTTTGAAATTATCAATTTTCTAATCAATTATGAATAATTAATTATTTGTGACACTGCCTTATAAATACAAAACGAGTTCATGTAGATGCTAACGTTTGTAATATGGTTATATACTGCTATGTTTAGCGTAGTTATGTTTATACGGTGTATTAAAACTGCTAAGAAATTATTAAATAAATTGATAAACTTTGACGTGTCGATTACCGACCTTCCTAGGCTGCAAAGTGTCACTAGGCCCATATCGTTTCACTTACGCAAATTCAAACACTATTGAAACTATCCACACTTGTTCTTTTAGATATTGAGGCATATACATAATTTTTACCAACTGTAAAACATTTATAGCCCCTTTACTTCTTGGGTGCTTGGACCCTGAAAATAGAGGCCTATGAAAAAAGCATTGGTAAGCTTCTTGGAACCCCTAACATAACCGTGCTGAGAGTTTACCCGCCCTGATAAATCACACAAATTTATTTGGAAAGCTGCCCCGCTCATGGTGAGAGATGTCCAATTGATATTCACTTTACATTTCTCAAACTGTCACAGATTTGCCAGCTTATGCCAGAAAAACTGATCTCAAAACAATGAGAGCATCTTTATAGGAGCTGGAAATATATTTTAACAAGAAATTAACCTGACCCTGCGTCGTTCAGTTGCTAATATTCACAGTAAATATTCATGGTATGCCCCCACACGGGGATATGGAACCAGTACTATTTATTTACAGGAATTTATCTGTAAACTCAAAACGGTTGCAATGAAACTCTTCTAAAGCAGCTGTACTCCTGCTTAAGTATATGTAGTAATAATAATGCATGCTCACCACCCATGCTTATAGTTACCCTCCTGTTTTAATTACTTTGTTAGCAGTTTCTTCTGTAGCTATGTAGAACCTGACTTGCCAATGGATGAATTTAGGTGAGCAGACTGCTTATGCATGTGCGCACTTTACAAGTTTCAGTCATTCACATACGTTTACTAAGGGCCTGATTTTGACCCTCCCGACTGGCCCCCATCTGTCAGTGTGGTGGTCATCTGTCATGTGGTGGTCATCTGTCAGTGTGGTGGCCATCTTCTCGGCTATTACCACCTGCCAAATAATGAGAGATCAAGGTCAGCTCTTCTATGATCTCTGTGCCTACAGTCTAGCTGATGCATCTGGGCTCCCCTGAAGACACCCGAGGGCCTGATTTATGTGTAGGAGGAGGAAATACTCCCTCACAAACGTGATGGATATCTCGTCCGCCTTATTATGATCGCCATAGGATTTCATGGGATCGTAATAAGGCAGATGGGATATCCGTCACATTTGTGACAGAGTATTCCCCTCTGCCAGGATCTAAATCAGGACCACAATGTTTGATGTGTGGCCTCCACATTTTAGGTGGCGGGCACCAAGGTTTTGAGTTTTTCACAAACAAAGTCCCAAAGAGGGAGTTTGTTTCTGAAAAGCAAAGAGCTAATGACTCCCACAACCCTGGGCATTATTTCTTTTTCTGTCTCTTCCAAGCTGTTCCACTCTAAATAGGGCCATCTAAGGTCCTTATTCTAATTGCCAATATGGCTTAGGGCCGTCAGAGTACAATTTTCAGTGCTGGAGCTAATGAAGGCACTGCTGTCAGAAAACTAATGGTCCACATGACTCAAAACAGAGGGAGCAAACAAAGGGTTTAGCATACAGGGTAGTCCATCAGGCAGCACTCAGCCTAGTTAGTCTGTCAAACTCTACATCATGGTCTTACTACTTATGCACATACTATGCATTGTATATTTTCGTGTGAATATAAATGGTGTTATTTACGTTGGTGACTCATGTCCATTTTGCAAACCTCACATATAAAAATAGCAGAAATATAGGAAAAAGAAAGATTTGTTAATGTTTTAGGTGAACTTTTCTTTCAATCAATATACATTTTTTCCAAATCTGATTGCCATCCTAAACTCTCAGTGTTATCTTATGCAACATTTCCATATCACACTTATGTTTGGGATTTCTTTTTCGCACTTTTATTACTTACATACACCACCAACAGTGTCACTGAGTCAATCTGAGCTTAGCCTCGGGACGTAAAGGAGTTCCCTTAATGTGAGACATTCCTTCATGTGAAGAGGGAGATCCAGCTAGAGAGAGGTAGCATGGCAAAATAAGGCTGTCCCCACACCTTTTCTGAAATGTGAGAAGGCAGAGGGGACGGGAGTAGCAAGTCCTGTGTGTTTAGTGTCTGAATTTCTTCACTTGATCAGAGAACTCAATTGTTCACCAGAAATATGTCATACCTAGGAAGACATAGGGGGTCATTCCGAGTTTGGCGGGCGGCGGTTGCCGCCCCCAAACTTCCCCCGTCGAAAGACCGCTCCGCGGTCAAAAGACCGCAGGGGCCATTTTGACTTTTCCGCTGGGCCGGCGGGCGACCGCCAAAAGAGCGCCCGCCGGCCCAGCGGGAAAGGCCCTGCAACATTGAAGCCGGCTCCGAATGGAGCCGGCGGTGTTGCAGGGGTGCGACGGGTGCAGTTGCACCCGTCGCGATACAGTGAAAATCCTGCTGGGGCCCTGTTAGGGGGCCCCTGCACTGCCCATGCCAGTGGCATGGGCAGTGCAGGGGCCCCCAGGGGCCCCACGACACCCATTCCCGCCATCCTGTTCTGGCGGTGAAAACCGCCAGAAACAGGATGGCGGGAAGGGGGTCGGAATCCCCATGGCGGCGCTGCAAGCAGCGCCGCCATGGAGGATTCTCCCAGCCGGGGGAAATCTGGTGGGAAACCGCCGGACCCGGCTGGGCGACCGCGGCTTTACAGCCGCGGTCGGAATAGCAAAGGAAGCACCGCCAGCCTGTTGGCGGTGCTTCCGTGGTCGTCGACCCTGGCGGTCGATGACCGCCAGGGTCAGAATGACCCCCATAATGTCTGTGACTCAACCGTAGGGCTAACCGCAAGGCACAGCAATTTGCAGCATCGTATCCATCATCTTTAGCCTATAATAATGCGTGGCCCAGTTGTATAACAGTGAGGTGCAGTACATGTCACTTTGAACTAGATCTCGTAGCATTACATGAAACAAAATCACAAAGTAGCACAGTCTGATAAACTAGTGGTTATTGACCATGTTGATTCAATACGTTTGTTGAAGAGATTTTCGGGGCATTTCTAAAAAAAGAGAAGGGCAGTGTCAGAGGATATTGTCATGGCTTCTGGGACGGTATTCCACAAACTGGAGCAAAGCAGGAAAATACTCAGATTGTAGTTGTTTTTCTCGATGTTTCCAAAATCTGGCAGGTTTTGCTCTTCTTCAGATGGTCTCTGCAATGATGACCTAATCGTAGTGGTAGGTGGGCTGGGTTAGGTTTATAGCCTCGTAACTGGTGTATGGCATCTTGAATGACACTCTAGAGCCCAAGGGAATTCAATGTAGTTTGGTCAAAAATAGAGTCACATGATCAACTTTCCTGGCTCCCACTGCAAGCCTTGCTACTGCACGGGGCTTTGTAAAGACCAGTAAGGATAGTTTTTACTTTGTCTAGAAGCAATGCCATTAGTGTTTACCCTACTTGATGGAAGGCAGCACATAACATAGTTGCTTTATGTTCTTCAGCAGGAGAAGTTGGCACAGTGCCATTTTGTAGATAGGCATGCATAGTGAGATACCTGTAGATAGCAAATTACTGGGACTTAGCAGATGACACTAGTTAGGCTGAGATGAGAAAGGTGTGCATATTTCAGACCAGCACTGGATGTCTGGATTTTCTTTAGGAATAGTTTTCAGTAAAAAAAAGAAATGTTATTTTGTCGACTGTTAGATTTAATGACAAGAAAACTGAAGGCATAAGTGGGAATTAGGGGCTGCATGTTCGTAGCATTTTGCACATCGCAAACAGTGAATCGGGCAGTTTGCGACATGCAAAATGCACTTTGGCATGTACAAACCCATTTTTGCGATTCAGTAAACTATTTACTGAATCGCAAAAAGGGATTGCAAGTCGCAATTAGGAAGGGGTGTTCCCTTCCTAATTGCACTAATTGCAAGTCGCAGTCCCATGTATGATTGTTTTGTGACTGCGAATGCGGTCGCAAAACAATCGCAGTTAGCACCAGTGTCACACTGGTGCTAACCCATTCGCAAACGGGAAGGAATCCCCATGGGACCCCTTCCCCTTTGTGAATGGCAGTAAAAACATTTTCTCTCTGCTCTGAAAAATGAACCGAAAAAGTTTCATTTTTTGTTTTTGAAATGCATCTCGTTTTCCTTTAAGGAAAATGGGCTGCATTTCAACAGAAAAAACAGCTTTATTTAAAAGCAGTCACAGACATGGTGGTCTGCTGTCTCCAGCAGGCCACCATCCCTGTGACGGCGGCCTTTCCCTAGGGGGTCGCAAATTGTGACCTACCTAATGAATATTCATGAGGTGGGCATTTGCGACCCTCTTGCGAATCGCAAATAGTGTCATTGACACTGTGCAACATGAGGTTTTACGACTCGTAAATTGCGAGTCGCTCTGACTCACAATTTGCAAGTCGCAAAACCAAACTTTTGTACATGTAGCCATAGGTTCTTAATGTGAACATCAACAGCATCTTGGCGCATGGCTGTACTATAGTCTCCTAAATGAAAAATCAAATGTTCTCCAGAAAGTTCTTTTGAAGGGGGGAATAAACAATTTAGTAGTAAGTATACAAACAAAAGGACACATTATCTTACAAAAAGGAGGCAGCAGGGAGGCTTTGGAGAGACTCTAGAAGAGGTATAGTGCCTACCTCCTCAGCACTATTTGAACGAGATCCAAAAAGATACAAAATACCAAAAAAAAGTTTTTTTCGAGAAACAACCTGTCCTTTTGAAAGGACACATTACTTGACTTAATTATGAAACAATCAACTTAGAGATAACAAATTTTATTCACATGTGTGGAAAATAGGAGAACGATTTTCGTAAAATATTCTATTAAAAAACTTGCTAAAAAAGTAGTCAGAAAACGAGAACATGCCGAGCGGTTATCAAATGATTGAGCTAGAACGTAATAGATCAGTTAGACACACCATTGGGTTTGCAATATTTTCAAAATCCATCACCTGCATAAAGGGGTAGGCCATTTCAATAAAAAATAAATTAATTTTAGAAGAAATCATCAATTAGATTATAAATCCTGAGCAATTGTATAAACTGGAGACATAAAGCATCAATAACATGTTTTTGTCGAACTTTTATTTTATCAAGTAATCTTTTCTCACTTTCCACTCGTGTTTTCTTTTGTTTTTGCTCATGGGCGCTCTTCTTAAAAGATGACGATTATCTTGCTCGAAATATTACAAAGCAACATTGTTTCTTCACCATGTGTAAGTTCTGGAATATTTTAACACATAATCGTGCAAAACACCCCAATCCACCCCACTACAATCTGCCCTACTACAATCCACCTCACTTTACCCCACACCAATCCACCCACTCCAATCCAAATCACTCTCCCCAATCCAATCCACTCCACTTCACTCAAATCCTCCCAACCCACCCCAGTCTAATCTGTCCCACTCCAGTTCACCCCACTCTAATCCAAAACAATCAGCAACACTCCAATATAATCTGTACCACAACAATCCAAAACAATCTGCCCCACTTCAGTCTGCCCCAATCCAAAACAATCTGCCCACGGCAATCTCTTGCACTCCAATCCAAAACAATTTGCCCCACTCCAATCTGTCCCATGGCCAATCCAAAACAAACTGCCCCACTCCAATTCACCCCACTCTAATCCAAAACAATCTGCACCATTCCAAAACAAACTGCCCCACTCTAGTCCTAAACAATCGTCAACACTCCAATCTTCCCCATTCCAATCCGAAACAATATGCCCAACTCCAATCCAAAACAATATGCACCACTCCCATCTACTCCACTCCAATCTGCCCAACTCCAATCCAAAACAATCCGCCCACCTTCAATCCACCCCACTCCAATCTGCCCTACTCCAATCCAAAACAATCTGCCCTACTCCAAACTGCCCAAATCCAAAACAATCTCCCCACTGCAATCTGCTGCACTTCAATCCAAAACAATCAGCCCCACTCCAATTTGCCCCACTCCAATGCAAAGCTATCTATCTATCCCACTCCAATCCAAAACAATCTTCCCCACTCCAATCTGCCCAAATCCAAAACAATCTGCCCCACTGCAGTCTGCTGCACTCCAATCCAAAACAATCTGCCCCCTCCACTCTAAAACAATCTGCTCCACTCCAGCCCACCTCACTTCATCCTGCTCCACTCTAATCCAAAACTATATGCCCTACTCATTCCACCCCTCTCCCATCTACCGCACTCCAATCCAAAACAATCTGCCCTACTGTAATCTGCGCCACTCCAATCCAAAACAATCTGTCCCACTCCAATCCGCCCCACTCCAGCCTGCCCCAATCCAATCCAATCCAAAACAGTCTATCCCACTCCAATCTATCCCACTCCAATCTGCCCCACTCCAGTCCAAAACAATATGCTCCACTCCAATCCAATCCCTTTCACCCCTATCGAATCCACCTCATTCCATCCCAATTCACCCCACTCCAATTTACCCCATTCCCATTCAATCCACCTCACCTCACCTCACTCCCATCCAATTCACTCCACTCCAATCCACTCTCATATAATCTGCCCCACTCCAATCCAAAACAATCTGCTGCACTCCAATCGAAAACACACTGCCCCACTCCAATTTGCCCCACTCCAATCAAAAACCATCTGCCAACACTCTAATCCAAAACAATCTGCCCCACTGCAATCTGCTGCACTCCAATCCAAAACAATCTGCCCCCTCCACTCTAAAACAATCTGCTCCACTCCAGCCTGCCTCACTTCATCCTGCTCCACTCTAATCCAAAACTATATGCCCTACTCATTCCACCCCTCTCCCATCTGCCCCACTCCAATCCAAAACAATCTGTCCTACTTGAATCTGCGCCACTCCAATCCAAAACAATCTGTCCCACTCCAATCCGCCACACTCCAGCCTGCCCCAATCCAATCCAATCCAAAACAGTCTATCCCACTCCAATCCATCCCACTCCAATCTGCTCCACTCCAGTCCAAAACAATATGCTCCACTCCAATCCCTTTCACCCCTATCCAATCCACCTCATTCCATCCCAGTTCACCCCACTCCAATTTACCCCATTCCCATTCAATCCACCTCACCTCACTCCCATCCAATTCACTCCACTCCAATCCACTCTCATACAATCTGCCCCACGCCAATCCAAAACAATCTGCTGCACTCCAATCGAAAACACACTGCCCCACTCCAATTTGCCCCACTCCAATCAAAAACAATCTGCCAACACTCTAATCCAAAACAATCTGCCCCACTCCAATCAGCCCAACTTCAATCCAAAACAACCTGCGCCACTCCAATCCATTTGAATCTTCCCTACTCCAACCTGCCGCTCTCTAATCTAAAAACAACTTGCCCCACTCTATCATGCCCCACTCCACCTTGTCCCACTCCAATCTCAAACAACCCACTCCAATCCAAAACAACCTGCCTTACTCCAATCCAATCCACCTCACCTCCAGTCCCCCCACTCAATCCATTTCACACCACTCCAATCCACCCCACCTAAATGCATTCCACCCCACTCCACTGCTCCCCAATCCAATCCATCCCACCCAATCCAATCCCATCCACCAGCCCCATTTCAATCCACCCCATTCCAATCTAATCCAACCCATCCAGTCCACCCCACTCCAATCCACGCAAAGCCTCTGCAGTCCTATCCACCCCACTCTACCCCAATCCAATCCACCCTACCCCATTCAATCCAATCCACACAGCTCACCCCACTCAAATCCACCCCACTTCAATGCAATCCATCCAACTCCAATTCAGCCGACTCCAATCCAACCCACTCCAACCCAACCCATCTGCTCCCATCCAGTCTACCCGACTCCAGACCAATCCACCCAACTCCATCCCAATTCACCACACTCCAATCCACCACAATCTACCCCACTACAATCTGATCCACCCTACACCAATCCAGTCCAGCCCAGTCCAATCTACCCCACTCCAATCCAGTACACCTCACCCAAATTCTATACACCCACCCCACCCCAGTCCACTCCAGTCCAATCCACCCTACTCCAATCCAACCCTCTCTATTCCAATCCATTCCACCTCACCCCACCCCACTCCAATCCAACCCACACTACTCCAATCCAACCCACCCCACTTCAATCCAATCCAATTCAATCCACTCCACAATTAAGTCTGCTGCTACCCAATCCACCTCACTCCAAACCAATCCACCCACACCAAGCCAGTCCATTCCACTCCAATACAATCCACTTTAATCCACCCCACTACAGTCCAATACTATCCACATTAATCTACCCTACTCAGTTCAAACCACCTTAATCTACCCCACTTCAATCCAGTCCACCCCTCCAATCGAATCCACCCCACCAATCAAATCCACCCCACACCAATCCAATTCAATGCAACCCACTCTAATCCAATCCTCCCTACTCCAGTTCAATCCACCACAATCGACTCCACTCCACCCCAGTCCAATCCATCACACTCAATCCAGTACACCCCACCCCACCCCACCCTAATCCACCTCACTCAATTGAATCCATCACACTCAACCTAATCCACCTCAATTCAGTCCACCTCACTTCACTCCAAACTGGTCCACCTCTCTCCAGTCCACCTCACCCCACTCCAAACCATCCCACTGCAATCCAATCCACCTCTCCAGTCCACCCTACCACAAACCACTCCACCCTACTCCAATCCTCTCCACTTCAATCCACCCCACTCTACTCCAATCGACCCCACCCCATCCCATTTCAATTCCCCACATTCCAAGCCAATCCATCCAGTCTACCCCACTCCAATCCACTCCAGTCCACCCCACTACAATGCACCCCAATCCAATCCACCCCATTCAAGTTAAGCCCACCCCTCTCCAATCCAATCCATCCACCCCATTGCACTCCCATCCACCCCACGTCAATGCAATCCACCCCACACCAATCAACCCCAATCCAATCCACCCACCCCACCCACCCCAATCCAATCCAACACACCCCACCACAATCCAATCCAATCCAATCCAATCGCCCCATTCCAGTACAATCCAATCCATCTCCTGCAGCCTACCACACCTCAATCCAATTCACCCCACCCCATTTCAATCCACCGCACTACAATCCAATTCACCCCACTCCCTCCAATCCACCCCACTCCAATCTAATCCAACCTATCTAGTCCACCCTAGTCCAATCCACCACATTCCTCTGCAGCCTCATTTACCCCACTCTACCCCACTCCAATCCACCCCACTGAATCAAATCCATCCAGCTCACCCCACTCCAATCCAATCCAGCCGACTCCAATCCAACCCATCCCGCTCCAGTCCAGTCTACCCTACTCCAGAGCAATCCACCCCACTCCATCCCAATTCACCTCACTCCAATCCACCACAATCCATCAAACTACAATCCAGCCCTACCTACACCAATCCAATCCAGCCCAGTACAGTCTACCCAACTCCAATCCAGTACATCTCCCCCAAATCCTTTACACCCACCCCACCCCAGTCCACTCCAGTCCAATCCATCCTACTCCAATCCAATCCACCCAACTCCAAACCAACACTCCCCACTCCAATCCATTCCACTCCACCCCATTCCATTACAATCGAACCCACACTACTACAATTCACACACCTCACTCCAATCCAATCCACCCACAACAACCCACTCCATCCCACTCGAATACAATCCACTCTAATTCACCCCACTCCAGTCCACATGAATCCACCCTACTCCAGTTCAAACCAACTTAATCTACCCCACTTCAATGCAGTCCACCCTGTTGTACTGAAAATTCTGGACCTGTGTTATAAACATCGTCGTATCACAACGATTTTGGTATCAGCAGACCGAGAATGATTAGAATAGTATGCACAAGCATTGTATTCATATTCAGGTGACGAAATCACCCGAATATCAGAGTTTCCGTCCTGAAACTCTGAGGTTCCATTTAAACGACAGCCATTTTGTGATTGCCCTCACATAGGCCAATGACTAATGCCGAAAACGAGTCTGAAGGACACGTACATCTTTGCTGACTCCTCTGTGACCTGGGCTAGCTGACTCCACTGCCTGAAGCCAAACCTGTTCGGCCAGTTTCATTCCCAGTGGCCGAATGAGATTAGTATCAAGGCACAACACATCATAAAACCTTTAATCACACACAAACCATGCCTAATCTTACACACACCTGTCCCTGTTTCTTTCTTTATGACTTGCTTTACAAGGAGGAGGTGCCTGTTTATATTGGGGGTCCGTCGATATCTGATGAAGGTACTGAGCCTTGCCGGGTAATTGATTGAGGGCTGGACAAACTGAAATATGGCTTGTCATCATAACCCTGCTATTTCTTTGTAGTGAAAATATGTGAATGGTCAACTGTAAAATAAGGAATGTTTGCCTAAAGCATAATATTTTGTATAAAAGAGAAGGTTAGCTTTGCAAGGGGAGCAGTCTCCTGACAATATACACCGTGTTGTACTTCTAGGATACCTGTTACTGGCTGCAGCCAATAAACAAGATCTTTGACTTCACCAAGAAGACTGTGTTTCTGTAGTCTGAAACAGGAAGGACTCGAAGTCTTAGGGTGTGTTCCCTGGCACCACTGGGTTCTGAAAAACCCAGTACTTCAGTTGGCGCCCAACATGGGGCGATTTCAGCGGTACCGGTCCAAGCCAGAGGTTCGTGAGGAGCTTCGTGTGAAAATTCTGGAGGGAGGCCGCCACTTCATCGACCCCTGTATGTCGACGTGGTCCGAAAGTCTTTGCTGCGAGGTTCCCTGCTTTCCGACGGCTACGAAGGACTGCTGCCCTGACTATCGCCCTGTTTTGGACCCTTGATGATTTGGTAGAGCGAAACGATAAACGAGTCTTCTGGTGACATCATCGATACCTCAGTTAAGTATAAGTGGAGCGTCTCCCAGTCCTTAGTTTGGTTCTTAGTTTGGTATCCCCTTGGGATCTTTGATTTGGAACTTGCAAGTACCAAAGCCGAGGGATTCGTGTATTCACAAGACTATTATATTCAATAATCCTTTGAAGTTTGAAGCTAGACTGGAGAGCGAAGATGCCTGGTCTTAGCAGACATGGAAATCTGTTTTGTCTTGGTTATAATAGGGATTCCTGATTGGAGGACTCGTGTCCGGTTCCTCCGATTGGAACTTCAACCTATGAACTATATGTGAAACATGGCATAGGCCCCATCATATATAATGAAGTATGGATCCGATACACCAGGAAAGATGGTGTTTTAAAATGGCCCCAATATGGTAGTTTTGACACAGAGATTCTGGATAATCTGGAGGTTAAACTTTTTAAGAAGAAAGCCCGGCCGGCGATGTTTGACTCTTTCCGCCTATGGCGTAAGGAAGCCAAACAGAAGGAAATTAAATTAGCAAAGAGAAATAAGAGGGAAGAGGGTATCTCGATAATGCAAGCTGCCATACAGTTTAAAGATGATGAAGAAGAACAGATAAATGAGCAGTTGCACAGGCAACGTAAAATGGTGACTGATAAATGTTATCCAGTTTTTCCGCTTCTTCAGCAAGATGCAGCAAAAGAACTTGAGAAAGATCCTTTAATGTCACACTTGTTAAGGTCGCCACCCCCTTATGCGCAGAATGCTACAGCGCCTCCGCAACCTTTAGCTGTGCAACCTCTGGTTATTGTGCCTCAGGTTCTTCCACAGCCACCAGCTCCTCTTCAGTTGGCTCCTACTAATATGGCGCAGCTCCTTCAAGGGCCGCCAACTTCGCTACCTGCTCCATCTGTACCTCCTACAACTTTATGTACTACATCGACTGCCTCTTCTGGTGTTCTTCCTGATACTGCCTCAGCGTCTGCCTCTGCGTCTGCCTTGCCTCCCTCTGTTTTTCCTCCTGTTCTTTCATCAACTTCTCCTTCTGTCCGACAGAGAATGACAGATACTGTTGCCAGCCTTATATTTCCTCTCTTTGGGTCGTCTGGTGTGACCCCAGATTCGGAGCGTAAGTAGTCACGTAGTCAACTGCCTAATTCTCGAGAGAGAGAAATGTTTGACCGTATGGCGCGTAAATGGGTTGTTTACCCTTCATGATACGATGTACAGTCTGTTATGGATGTCTTCTGTCAATGGGAAGCACCAAAACAAAGATACGTTTTTGAGAAAATGTGTGCTTTCCTTTGTGAGGAATTGGAGGATAATGATTTGGAAACAAATCCGCCTGATTTGTGCTGTGTACGGTTTCAGTTTGCAAAGTGCACGATTGTGGGTTCGGATGTTGAGAAAGCAGTTGCGCCGTTGTTGTCCTTTAGGAATAAGGATCCTTCTCAGTCATTGTTCGAACATGACTCCTCTGTTAAAAAAAAGGTGCAACAGTACCCAATGAGAGAAGTCCCTCCGGTATGGAAGGACGCCGTTGAGGCTGATGTTGCTAATCAAATTGATGGTGTCCCAGCTCATTTTCAGCGTGTTTGGGTACATGTCCCGTGGAAGCGAGCTGAAGTTTTAGCCCTTAAGCAGACTTTGCCTGATCCCCGTAAAAACCCTGCAGGGTATTATAAGGAATTATCACAGACTGCAGACTCATGCATTATGAATTTAGCCGACATAGACATGTTATTTGGGAATGTTGTTCCACAGCCTTTGTGGGGATTGATTCGCCATACAGATCATGCGCAAGAGTTAGGTGACTCATGGGCTAATATTAGTGCTGCAAATGATAGACAAGTTGGTGGTGCCAAGCCTGAGCCTTTCGTGGCAGAACTGCCTGCTAGGATCATTACTTACATGAAGACTTTAATGCCTGCGATGCGTGTGAATTGGGATAAATTGTCTGCGTGTAAGCAGAAGAAAGATGAAACAGTGTCTGATTTCTTCACCAGGTTTGAGGAAACGTTTATCGACCACAGTGGTCAAGATATGAGTACAGAAGGTGGTCAACGGTTGTTCGTCGACAAGTTTGTGCACAATTTGCTTGCCGAGCTGTGTAAGAAATTGAAGGATTCAGAGAGTTCTTGGGCCGTTTCCTCTTCAGCACAAATATTGGCTACTGCACAGTACTACGAAAATAGGGATAAAGATGAGAAGGATAGAGCAGACAAGAAAACTAAAGAATTAAAGACGAAGGTTCTTTTACAACAGGCGTATCCGCCAAGTGGTGGTCAGAGTAACTATCAGCAACCTCAACAGTTCCAGAGAAACTCGCAAAGGTTCGAGTTTTCTCAACCACGTGTTCCTGTAGGTCCCAATCAGTGTTCATATTGTAAAGAAGAGGGTCATTTCAAGTATAGTTGTCCTATTTTGTTACAGCGTACGAATGATGCTTCTGGCGCAAGAGGTCGAGGTGTTCAACAAGCTCCTAGAGGTAGAGGACGTGGAAGTTTCCCCAAGAACACGCGTTGCTTTCCGTCTCAAAACTCAATGAATAGCTTTGACCAGCAACATAACGCGTCTGGTAGGACCGCTCAGTACTATGCTGACGACTACTATGCAGAAGATGAGAATCTGGAAGGTAATAATTGCTAGGACAGCCATAGACGAAGAGAGGGAGTTTTTTTAGTTCCAGTAGATCAGAATGGACCTTATGTTAAGGTGATTACATCAGGTGTGTCGGAGCCTTTTCTGTTGGATACTGGTGCTACAAAGAGTTCTATTATGCACTCAAAACTCCCTGGCGCACCTTTGTCTGGGGAGATGAGTGTTTCAGTAGGTTTTTCTGGCGCCCCGGTTAGGAACCCGATTTCTAGTCCTATGTCCCTTTCGGTTGGACCTTGTGAATTGGAAGCACCCCTTATTCTGACGACAGGTTGTGGTGAAAACTTGTTAGGATTGGATTTGTTGAAAAGATTGTATGCAACATTATATTGTTCTCCTTCGGGAGTACAACTTACACTGGGTAGGAAAATGGTCTCTCCAGTGTATTTGTCGAAGGATAAACCTCTGACCGAATTGTCATTTCTTCCTGATATCATTTGGGCTACTGGTCCTAATGATGTGGGTCTTTTGGAAATACCGCCTTATGTAGTGACATTGAAAGCCAATGTTAAATTACCACGCATTCAACAATACAAGATCTCTAGTGAAGGTGAAAAGGCGTTGCTAGCAATCATTTGTGATTTAATTGAAAAAGATGTAATTGAAGAGACAAGAGGCAACGTTTGTAATAGTCCTGTTCTGCCTGTTTTGAAACGTACTGACCCCTCTAAGCCACCTGTTTACAGGTTCGTGATTGATCTTAGAGAGGTAAATAAAATAGTTGTGCCACAGTTTCCAGTTGTTCCTGATATCACTGCCATATTAACTATGATTCCAGCTTCCGCCACCTGGTTCTCGGTGATTGACTTAAAGAATGCTTTCTTCAGCATCCCGATTGCCGAGGAGAGCAGGGATATTTTTGGCTTCAGTTTAGGAGGCCGAAGTGTCCGCTTCAAACGCGCTCCTCAAGGCTACTGTGAAAGTCCATCAATATATAGTCAGGCTTTAAAAACACAGCTTGATGCAATTGTTTTACCTGACGGCGCTACCCTTATTCAGTACATTGATGATTTGCTAGTCGCTACAGATACTGAAGAGATTTGTAAAGAAGCCACCTTGTTGTTGTTGCGTCATTTGTCTGATTTACATCACAAAGTGTCCCTTTCAAAACTGCAATATTGTCGACAAGAAGTGACCTACTTAGGTCATCTCTTATCGAAGGAGGGAAGGAAACTGACCTCAGAAAGAATTCAGGCAATTGCAAAATTGAGTGTGCCAAGGACACAGAGAGAAGTACGTGCTTTCTTGGGCATTACATCACACTGCAGACAATGGATACCAAATTTTTCTTTGCTAGCCAAACCTTTGGTAGCATTGACCTATAAAGATACACGAATCCCGTTCCGTGGTCTGAAGATTGTCAGAAAAGTTTTTCCGAATTGCGTAATGCATTGTGTTCGGCTCTTGTGTTGGGTACCCCCGACTACAGTAAGCCCTTTACACTGTATGTCCATGAGAGAGAGGGTTGTGCATTGTCAGTGCTGACACAGTCTTTTGGAGACAAGCAGCGCCCATGCGCATATTTTTCGTCGACTTTGGATCCGGTAGCTAAAGCATTGCCGAGTTGCTTGAGAGCCACAGCGTCAGCAGCTGTTTCTATTCGACAGTCTGCTGGGTAAGTGATGAATAATATGTTGATTGTGATGGTTCCACATGCAGTGGACACGTTGTTAAACAGGACCAAGACACAGCATTTAACTAGTGCTCGATTGTCAGGTTACGAGTTGACACTGTTAGCAAGTCATGTGCACATAAAGAGGTGCAATACGTTGAATCCAGCCACGTTATTGCCGATTTCAGTAGAAACAGATGATGTTGAACAACATGATTGTTTTCTTAGGACAGAAGAAGAAACGAAAGGGAGAGTAGATCTTAAAGATACTCCTCTTGTAAAGTGTGATGGTACCTTATGGGTGGATGGTTCATGCTTCAAGCTTCCGAATGGTGATACGACTGCAGCATATGCTGTCACAAATTTGCATACGACTGTTGAAGCTGCACGTATACCACATAATTCAGCTCAAGCAGCAGAGCTGATTGCACTTACGAGAGCGTGTGCGTTATCAAAAGGAATGAAAGTGACCATATATACCGACAGCCAGTATGCGTTTGGTGTGGCCCATAGTTTTGGACGATTGTGGAAAGAACGTGGGTTCCTGACTTCGCATGGAACTAAAATTCAGCATGGTCACTTGGTGAATGAGCTTCTTGAGTCACTGACCTTGCCATTACAAGTTGCGATTGTGAAATGCAGTGCACACAAGAAGGTTACTGATGATGTCGGTCGTGGCAATGCATTTGCTGACGAAATCGCAAAAGAAACAGCAAAAGATGTGATGAATCGAATGTATGTTGCAGGCCCCGCAAGATGTGTTGGTGACGTTGGAATGTGTGAAGATACGATAGAGGGTGTGAAGTCTCTTCAAGCTGAAGCTTCAGAGAAAGAGTTGAATGTGTGGAAAGAAAGTACGGGTAAATTGGATGAAAATGGTTGTTGGGTTGACTTGTCAGAACATCAGCGATGGTTGTTACTCGATGCGTATGTGCTTGCAGTGGTGACAATGGCTCATGGAATGGCCCATATCAGTGTGAAAGGGATTTGTAAGTTGTTGGCTCCAGTATGGCAAAATGCTGGAATTCCTAAATGTGCAGAGAATGTGGTCAAGAATTGCATGGTGTGTCTGAAATACAATCCTGGTAGGGGAACCCCAACTCCAGCTGGTCATTTTGCGCCTCCAACGTATCCGTTCGAGGTTTTGCAGCTAGATTTCATCCACATGGAAAGGTGCAACAATCTGAAATACGTACTAGTTGTTGTTTGTTCCTTTTCAAGATGAGTAGAAGCATATCCCTTAAAAGACAACACTGCCTTATCCACAGCTAAAGCCCTTGCCAAAGAATTCTTCCCTAGGTTTGGAATGCCGAGAATGGTCTGGAGTGATAATGGGAGTGAATTTGTGGGTCGAGTGATGAAAAAAGTATGTGAGGGGCTAGGTATCCAGCAAAAATTCCACGCTGCAAATCACCCCCAATCAGCTGGACTAGTAGAGTGCTATAATGGCACGCTAAAACTGAAGTTGGCAAAGATACAAGCGAGCTCTGGTCTTAAATGGCCTGACGCTCTGCCTTTAGCACTCCTATCAACAAGAATGACTGTGCATTCGCGAGTGGGACTTAGTCCCTATGAAATTGTGTTCGGCCGCCCGGCCAACATATGGGGAGTGCCAAGACCAACAAAATTCAGTGAGATTGAACACCCTGTACTGCTTGATTATTTGTATGAATTGACGCCTAAATTGCGTGTTCGACACCAACAGGTTCACGATACTCTGCCTCAGGTCTCTGAAGCTCCAGGACATCTTATCGATCCTGGATCATGGGTGCTGGTCAAGAACTTCCAGCGGACAAAGAATGACCAGCCCCGTTGGACCGGCCCCCACCTCGTCCTTCTCTCAACAAGATCAGCTATTCGAGTGGAAGGGAAAAAGAACTGGATCCACGGCGTACACTGCAAGAGGGTCCCTTTTCCTCTACCGTACGAGCGGTGGGTCCAGGAGGGGATCGCTGACTCTGAGACTGAGACTGTGCCTCGTTTTTTGCCATTTAGCAATGCACGTGTAAAAGGAACAATTTCTGAACGAGTAAGTGACAATAATTTGCAAGAAGCTGTGCCACCGTCAATTCGATTGAACACTACAGAGACTGAACTCTTGTTCCAGAACCAGACAGTACCTGGAAAAAGCCGTTATAATTTGAGACCAAGAACTAAGGACAAATAATTTTTTCGCGTTCCTTTGCTATTTTTTTTTAAAGTGCGGCTCTCTCATCTGAGAAACTTTCTTATTTTTGTTTTTTTCTTTTCGAACCGCCATCCGGGTTCAGCTGTAGGGTCGTGGTTGCCCAAGTCTTTGGAGTGCAGCTGAAGATGTTAGGTCGACAGTTCTGGTCGGTCTAAGGGAGTTGCCCTGGACTGACAGAAGCATTCCCTAGCATAGAACACCCTACCACCGCGAGCAGCAATTAGAGAGGATGGAGTTTTTCGAGAATGAGAGACCTGCCAAACAGATGGATTTTAAAGCCAGAATGTCTATAATAATGACAAAGAAACGATTTTTTATATTATGTATTTTCATGTTGCTCAGTGTAATGACGTTTTTAATAGGATATGTTTTATTCTCTTTTCAAGTGACATTTGCACCCATTACACAGCCCATACCTCCTTCTACTGTTTCCTCGCATTCTTTTCACCCCCTGCCTGAACACGAGTCTGCCAGAAGATTAGAATTTGTCAACAATTCATTCATTCAGCTTCTACACCAACACCAATTAGTAGTGAACACAACTAACTGTTGGGTGTGTGGTCTTATGCCTCATACTACTGATAAAGGTATCCCTTATCTGGTCCTGCCTTTCAGCCATAATGGTTCTGTGTGGGCATATAGAACGGTGTTCATATACGCGTATGAAGCCAACCCCCTACGTTCTGTGAAAGATAATCCTAAGAATAGTGCTCTAGCTAAGGGTATAGTTAATTTGATTAGGGAAGATATTTCCTATGAGACTATCCCGAGAGATGAGACACTAACATATATTGGATGGAACATAACAGGATATGGAGTTACTCTGAGTGGGAACCAGCGAGCAAAGAGATCCTCCCCGATTTGGATTGTACCCCATCAGGGTCACCTATGTCTGCAAGGTAATGGCAAGAATCCCAGAGCTCAGTTAGGGAAAAGTATCTGCACTGAAACATATGTTTTTGCGTCTCAGACTTCTCCTTCGTTATTAGCAGCTAAGGGTACCTATTTCATCTGCCATAATAGAGCCTATACATGGTTGCCCCCTGACTTCTCAGGCACATGTTTTGTTTCGTCCCTGTTACCTCCCACCTACAGGGCCGCGGCAGATTACCATAAAACAAGGATAGTTAGAGGTGTCATAAGTAAAGAAGACACTACAGGACAAGAATTTGGAGATTTCGTAAAGGGTTTTCTGCCGTTTTGGGGTCCTATGGTTAACAGCAGGAACATAAGGCAATTGACAAGGGTGGTTGAATCCACAGTAGTTGAAACCGCCGGTGCCCTTAGTAATTTGACTGCTGAGCTCCAGTCGGATCGCCTTATGACTCTTCAGAACAGGGTCACATTAGACGTCATACTTGCAGACCGAGGTGGGGTATGTAAAGTGATCCAATCAAGTTGTTGTGTTTTCATCCCAGATAACGCTCCGACAGTCTACCAGGCCATTTCCAAACTGCATAAGATCTCCGAATCTATTCACGTGGATAAAGGAGATTGGTCATTGATGGGTTGGTTCTGGGAGCTGATATCCGCCTGGGGATGGAAGACTCTGGTAGTCATTGGGATGATCTTAGCCATTCTTTTCCTGTCCTGTTTGTGTGTACAGTGTGCTCCTGCAATATGTGGCCTCTGTGCAACATCGTGTGTAAGGAAACCTGTATCAAAAGACGAGCTAAGTAATAGGATGATGCTACAGCAACATCTCAACGACTTTATGAATATAGACCTGGACTCAGATTAGCGTGAGTATGGGTTATTGCCTATGTAAGGGCAAAAGGAGGGTCTGTGGTACTGAAAATTCTGGACCCGTGTTATAAACATCGTCGTATCACAACGATTTTGGTATCAGCAGACCGAGAATGATTAGAATAGTATGCACAAGCATTGTATTCATATTCAGGTGACGAAATCACCCGAATATCGGAGTTTCCGTCCTGAAACTCTGAGGTTCCATTTAAACGACAGCCATTTTGTGATTGCCCTCACATAGGCCAATGACTAATGCCGAAAACGAGTCTGAAGGACACGTACATCTTTGCTGACTCCTCTGTGACCTGGGCAAGCTGACTCCACTGCCTGAAGCCAAACCTGTTCGGCCAGTTTCATTCCCAGTGGCCGAATGAGATTAGTATCAAGGCACAACACATCATAAAACCTTTAATCACACACAAACCATGCCTAATCTTACACACACCTGTCCCTGTTTCTTTCTTTATGACTTGCTTTACAAGGAGGAGGTGCCTGTTTATATTGGGGGTCCGTCGATATCTGATGAAAGTACTGAGCCTTGCCGGGTAACTGATTGAGGGCTGGACAAACTGAAATATGGCTTGTCATCATAACCCTGCTATTTCTCTGTAGTGAAAATATGTGAATGGTCAACTGTAAAATAAGGAATGTTTGCCTAAAGCATAATATTTTGTATAAAAGAGAAGGTTAGCTTTGCAAGGGGAGCAGTCTCCTGAGAATATACACTGTGTTGTACTTCTAGGATACCTGTTACTGGCTGCAGCCAATAAACAAGATCTTTGACTTCACCAAGAAGACTCTGTGTTTCTGTAGTCTGAAACAGGAAGGACTCAAAGTCTTAGGGTGTGTTCCCTGGCACCACTGGGTTCTGAAAAACCCAGTACTTCAACCCCTCCATTTAATCCACCCTACCCCACTCCAATCCTATCTACCCCACTCCAATATTATCCACCCAACTCTAATCCTATCCATCCCACTCTAATCCAGTAAATCCAACCCACCCCAATACAACCCAATCTAATCCACCCCATTCCAATCCAACCCACCCCATTCCAAATCAATCCATCCCACCCCAGTCCTATCACTCCAATCCAAATCACCCACCCCAATCAAATCCACCCCACGCCCATCCACCTCACCCCCATTTCAAGCCACCCCACCCCACTCCAATCCAACCCACTCTAATTCCATCCACTCCGCTCCTGTCAAACCCACCCCACTCTACCCCAATCCAATCAACCCCACGACCTCCGTCAACTCCACCCAACTTCACTCTATTCCACCCCACTCCTCTCAAGGACACTCTCTGCCACTGAACCACTGAACTCTACTCAACTCTTTGACACTCTACTTCTCCTACTCCACTCTATGATATTCCAACAAATCCAGTCTACGACACTCTAGTCCTCCACTCCTCTCTGATACTCCATGCCACTAACTTTTAGCCATGCTGAACAGCATCCACTCTGGTGTACAACATGGCATGGCATAACACATTGCCAAAGCTAAATCAATATCTCTTATATAGACGAGACCTATTGGCTTTGCCAATGCTTGTATGAAACTACTGTTGCTTAATGAATCATGATGAACTCAGCATCAAAGAAGACACTTAGGCCCATATTTATACTTTTTTACCACCGGATTTGCGTCACTTTTTGACGCAAAATGGCGCAAATTTACAAAATACAATTGTATTTTTCAAGTTTGCGCCACTTTTGCATCAAAAAATGACACAAATGCGGTGCTAAAAAAGTATAAATATGGGCCTTAGATTTTTAACCAAGGCCACCGGAGCACTGCAGTTCCCAGAGGAGTAAGCCTTTCTTTTGTTCTTAGTTCATTAGAAATGTGGCAGACATTTGTCGCAAAGTAATGTGCTTTGGTAGGAATCAACCGACAGATTATCTTCTTCAAGAAAGAAAGGACGGACGCAAACACAGGTCGATGTGCAAAACTGAAGTTAATGCACGGATTAAAGAAAAGGGATACCTTGAGGAAGTCTTTTGGCATCAATGAGGAGCCTAACCGAAGGATTCTGATTTCCCTGAATTCCGTAAAGTACTTCCTGGTCAGCCATGGTGCAATGAAATTCCACCATAATCATTGTTTAAACACACCATAGCTGTAATAGTTGAAACAATGCATTGGGTATGAAGAACAGAAGAACTTTGAGTTACATGCTGAAGTGACAGAAACTAGTGCAGTTGAGGGCAGAGATCTAGGGTGTAAATTAAATGAGCAGAATACTTAAGCTCGGAATCTCTAACAACCTCTGCAGGTGTGGGGACATTCCTGAGGTCAGAAACAGAAGTGTCACAAGTTTTTCATTCCACTGACTACTATAAACTCAGTGGTATGAGAACTTAACCTGAGCTAGTGGCTTCTAGTCCAGTGCCAGGGGCCCACCATCCATTCATTAATCACACATTTGGATGTAAGTCTAATGATTATTAACACTTACTCATTTAGGTAGCTGTTGTCAAAAAGGTGTGACTTTTTCAAAGAACGTTTGTCTTGATAAATGCTCAAAGCATTTATTATTCAGTCAAAACAACATTTACCACATCTACAACAGAGCCACTGAATTGATACCATTGCGGTTTTCACTCATAAAAAGGCCACTGTTTTGCTGTATTGGGTCAACACCATTGTAGAGATTAAGGAATACGGAGGCCCGAGGGACAAAGGCCTGACCCAGGCTGCACTGAATGGACACAACACACAGAGTTTATGGTTCTAGTGTGGACTACCCCTGAGCGGCTATCCCACCTTTATTTAAGCCCTAGGGACCTGGCTGGCCCTCAGTATGAAAGCACAGATACAATGTAGGGTAATGGCCGGGTGGCTCATTACAACCATGAGGACTGGTGACATCATTCTTTTGGGAGGAGCTATCTAGACATGCTCTGTGGAGCGATTCATGTGTGTGAGTTTAAGGTGTTAATGTTACTGTTAAGGCACATCTTGGAACTCACACGACTATGCAGGCTGTTGAAGATAGGGGCTGCTTCGCAAGCCAGAGATGTTCTTCTAGTTTCTTCTGTCCATTGTGTTATTTCTAATATCCATTTTCTGAGCCTGGTCACAATTTCAGCATTTGTACACACATCTTATTGAGGAGACCAAATGGAGGACATGGTGACAAAACCGCAAAGGAGACACTCTCACCTGAATGTCCCTTTATGGTGGCTATTCAGAAGAGTGGAAGTGTTCAGCCAAGTCCAAGACAGACATATTTTAACAGCACCTGCCGTAGGAAGACCTGTGATGACAGGTCAGGAAAACTCTTCTGCAAAAGTCCATGGTGTAATAAATAGTGCCGAAGGTGCACTCTTGGAGGTCAAAACTGATGGAGAAAAACAAGAACTTCAGAAGTCCTTGTTCCTTACTGTCTCCTCAATATTGTAGCTACAGCATCTGCTATGTTGTGTGTGGCTTGATAGAATAAACCCTTTCTGAGATTAGAAAATGTTGTTTTACAAGTTATTCTATGGTATTGCACCTGGGTATGATGTGTATCTGTGAGCTAAGCTAGGAAATCTTATCTAAAAGTAAATTCTTATTGGTGCATTTGAAAATTCAGTCTATTTTCTCATGGAAAGCTTTTACACTAGAGCCCTGAGAAATATAAACCCTCTTGCTGGTGTGATTCTACAATCATAGAGAGGGACAATAGAAAAGTAAAGCACCTGCTATTCTGAGACTTAATGGCACAATTAGAGGTTATCTTGGCACCTAAGCATGAACAAAGTAATAGTTGTGTTATTTGTCCTGTCGTTGAGGTACTCAGCTTGCCATGCATCAGACACAATCTCAGCAGAAGTGGAGGTGAGTGTAAAGGAGCCGAGGCAGCCCTGGAGCACTAGAACAGTGGTTGCCAACCAGTGTTCCAGGGACCCCCGGGGATCCACAAAGCCTCCTCAGATGGTCTGCGACTGCTTAGAAAATTACATAGTATTAACAGATTAATAAAGTGTATTTAAGTAAAGTGACCAAATGTACAGTTGGAAATTTTAAAACGTACTGTAAATGTCAAAGAATTTAAAACTTGAGGGTAAAAATTAAATCAGTATTCACATTTGATTTGTGGGAGCAGTGCTGGTGCACCAAACAGAATATATAATGGACAATGTGTGATGTGTTGCTTTATTTTAATTTAGAAAAGCTCCAAACTTCCTGTTAAAATTAAAAAAAATGTTTTTTTATTTATATATGTTTGCAAATTAAATAAAATGTGTTGTTGTTTGTGTTTGATAAATTCTTGCCTCTGCATTTTTTAGTACTATTTTGCGGTTCAAATCATCAGCCATGTTTAGGCCGGAGTTCTCGGCTTTCAGTAATGACTACGTGGAGGGTCCCCGGATGCCAATAATGATTCAATGGGTGTCCCAGGGTTCCAATAATGATAAAGTGAGGGTCCACAGAAGTCACAAGGTTAAGAATCCCTGCAGTAGAAGACATGAGTGCAGGTGGCAGTAGGCGCAATTGTGTGGTAGAGACGGAACCCTTGCCTGCAGAAACTCCAACAAAGCCCCTGGCAGTGGGAAGCACTCTGGAGATGCATGCAGCCCATTCAATAAGGGGCAGACCCCCACTGCTGGGGCGCCAGGATGAAACATTAAACAACATTGTGGGTGTGACGCGGGGGCTTAATGACTTCAATTGATTTCTCCAGATTACAGAAAGGGGAAATGGTTTGCCCACATCGTGGATACAGGGGATGCGGCCTCTATCAATCGGCAAAAAACAAAAATCCTGAAAATGATGCTATACTTGAGTTGGCATCTATTGCATCCTGCCGAAGACAATAGTACTGCTCAGTGGCCATTAAAAGCATGAAAGTAAATTATTGTGTCCCTAAACACTGGTTGTATCTGCTGAGCAATTTCTGTCTCCTGTCCAAATGAATACGTTGCTTTTATGGGGTTATATAATAAGGAATAGGTCTCACTGCAGACAGCTCTAGCTGATGTCACCAGTGTTCAAAACAGTCATAAAGATGTGTAAAGAGAAAGTGGGCTTTTGATGAGCCGCATTTAGGGGTAGGCTATACTGCTTTATTTTAGCCTTACGGATTGCCTGGATGACCTATCTGTCCAGCTCTCAGCATTTTGTGGCTGGTTACATTGTTTCACTGACTTTACATTACAGTATTGATGAGGGTGAAATATAGTAGTTATTTAATTTCACTGCATTTATTACAATTGAACTCTCTCAAAGATTGTAGCCTTTTTACTGAAAATGGTGCTCAAAAGCAGGGAGACTTAGTGAAGGTCGCCCCACCCTACACACCACCACAGATTGGGGTAATCATAAAATATTGGGCTATCCTGAGGTTTGGTTGAGGAAATTGTGTAACTCCGACTCCGCAAGCAAGGTAAACATCGCATCACTTGCTAGTTCTTGTTGTTATACTGTCGGTTGAATAAGAAGTGAACCGTTAACTCCTACAATTCTTTCCACACACCCTATTGTGTACACCATGGGATTTACACATCACAATGACTAATGCCCCTGCACTGTATTCTGTAATGTGTTGCAGTACTGTGATATCAATAAAAATGGTTTTAAAAAAAGCAGGGAAACTTAGCAGCAGAGTTGTAAGTTAATTAAATAAGGAGCAAGTTGTAATCCTGACAAGAAAAACAAACAGGTCCGGTGAAATCCCTTCCCTTCCACCCTGCTTCCAGTTTGGGTGCAGGAAAATCCCCCTGACTGAATTCTGTAACCGGTTGAACCCTCTCGGCCTCTTGCCTGAGCTTCATGACAAAGGTCCCCATGTCGCATCTGAAGATGCTGGCAGGAGAGATGCGCACACCTTTAGAATTAACCATGCCTTCCGTGTCAGTAAAATAACACCAGCCCAAAGTGTGCTCCAGTGAAAGGTGGGCTCTCTAACTTCTCTCCCCTACTCACCCACCAGATGCTCCACTGTCCTTCCACATATGCCTTTAAGTGGTCCGGGTCCCTCCGGGTCTCAGACCCGGCAGATAAAAAAAGCGGACACAGAAACGGGTCCCTATCGGGCCCTATATTCCTGCCCTTAACTGCACTGGCCAAACACTGAGCAATTTCTAGAGGATGAATGTAAAAGAAAAGTTAAGGTGAACTGTGTCACTGATTTAGTTCCTGTTTGTTTTTCACGTTCTATTTCATCTTACATTCCATAGGAGTGTTAACTTTTTCCAGGATTTTCTGTGTTGGTATTTCTTTAGTATGTTGCTGTTGCATAGTGCTTACTTAGAAATGATTCTCCTTCAGGCGTTATTAATGGGCCACAATTGAGAGTTGAGGCTGAAGGCAGTGGAAGTTTCTCACCGTGCTTGTGAGTGGGTCAAAAAGGTGCCCAGAATACATGGTCGTTCAATCCTTGCCCCCCCCCTGCAGAGCAAATGTCACATATTCGAGTTGAAATTGTTTTTCTGTGCCAATTTGGGTAAAAGAGATACTTAGTTGCAGCAGTGGTTCCTCTATAGGGGCGGATGTGCGTCACCCCCACACTGTTGCACAGAAAGTGTGAAAAATAAAATGGTAATAAAATGATTTTATTACCATTTGATTTTTTACTTTCTGCCAGCAAGCGGAGTTGGAGGTCAGAGCCAGTGTGTCAATGCTGCTGATTGGCAGCAGTGAGGAGTGGCCACTTCAGTTTGAAGTGCGTATGTTGGTTTGGCCAGGTAAATTGCTATGGCCAGACCGCCATGTGCAATACAAACTACTTTTAGAAGGCTGGACTGGAGAGCAGGCACAGGCCTCCAGGGCTTTGAGGAGCGCTGAGGCAGCCCACTCCATCCAATCCAGATGCTTGACTCATGCTGCTTACCAGCATGAGAGCAGCGTCTTGATTGGATAAAGGAGTTGGCTGTGGGATGATGAATGTTAGAAATTGGGTTTTTGGTTGGCAGTCAGGCTACCCTCTGTCCAAGCAAAAACCCTCACTCTAGTCAGGGTAAGTCACACACAATCCAAGATTATCCTGTGCCCACCCTCTGGTAGTTTGGCACAAGCAGTCAGGCTTAACTTAGAAGGCAATGTGTAAAGTATTTGTGCAATAAATCATACAATACCACCATATAGCACTTACAAAAATACACCACACAGTGTTTAGAAAAATATATAATATTTATCAGGATAATTGTAGGTCAAAACGAATAAAGTTGCAATGTGAATTTGTAGAGATATCACTGAAAAGTGATATAAAGTGTCTTAAGTCTTTAAAAAGCAAACAAAGTCTCTTTCAAGCACAAAGTACCTGGTTTGGAGTGGAAAATCTCCTCAGAGGACCACAGAAGAAGAGATACGTGGAAACATGTTGTGTGCGTCGATTTCTCCCCAGCACACACGGACTAGCGTCGTTATTTTTCACGCGGGGAAGTCGTGCGTCGTTTTCCGGCGCGCGGACAGTCTCTTTCTGTGGATCGCGGGGATTACCAGATGTCCCGGGTCTGTGCGTGGATTCTCCTGCTTGTTTTCCGGCTGCGCGTCGTTCTGCGGGGCCGCGCGTCAAAGTTTTGCTCTCACGGCAGGCATTGCGTCCTTTTCTCCTCTGGAGGTTGGGCAGCGTTGTCCTTGCGAGGCCGTGCGTCGAAGTTCCGGTCGTCCCGAAGGCGTCGCGTCGATCAGCGTCGGTGTGCGGCGTTTTTCTCGCTGCGGGAACAAGCTATGCATCGAACATTTCGGCGCACGAAGCGTCCAAGTGAAAAAGATACGTCTTTTTGGTCCTGAGACTTCAAGGAACAGGAGGCAAGCTCTATCCAAGCCCTTGGAGAGCACTTTCACAGCCAGACAAGAGTTCAGCAAGGCAGCAGGCCAACATCAAGGTAGCAGTCCTTTGTAGAAAGCAGACAGGTGAGTCCTTTGAGCAGCCAGGCAGTTCTTCTTGGCAGGATGTAGTTTCTGGTTAAGGTTTCTTCTCCACCAAGTGTCTGATGAGGTAGGGCAGAGGCCCTGTTTTATACCCAAATGTGCCTTTGAAGTGGGGGAGACTTCAAAGAGTGGCTAAGAAGTGCACCAGGTCCCCTTTCAGTCCAATCCTGTCTGCCAGGGTCCCAGTAGGGGGTGTGGCAGTCCTTTGTGTGAGAGCAGGCCCTCCACCCTCCCAGCCCAGGAAGACCCATACAAAATGCAGATGTATGCAAGTGAGGCTGAGTACCCTGTGTTTGGGGTGTGTCTGAGTGAATGCACAAGGAGCTTCCAACCAAGCCCAGCCAGACGTGGATTGTAAGGCACAGAAAGATTTAAGTGCAAAGAAATTCTCACTTTCTAAAAGTGGCATTTCTAGAATAGTAATATTAAATCCAACTTCACCAGTCAGCAGGATTTGGTATTACCATTCTGGCCATACTAAATATGACTTTCCTACTCCTTTCAGATCAGCAGCTACCACTTCAATACTGTATGAGGGCAGCCCCAATGTTAACTTATGAAGGGAGCAGGCCTCACAGTAGTGCAAAACGAATTTAGGAGTTTTACACTACCAGGACATGTAAACTACACAGGTACATGTCCTACTTTTCCCCCACACAGCACCCTGCTCTATGGGTTACCTAGGGCACACATTAGAGGTGACTTATATGTGGAGAAAGGGGAGGTTTAGGCTTGGCAAGTACTTTTAAATGGCAAGTCGAGGTGTCAGTGAAACTGCACACACAGGCCATGCAATGGCAGGCCTGAGACAAGGAAAAGGGGCTACTTAAGTGGGTGGCACAACCGGTGCTGCAGGCCCACTAGTAGCATTTAATCTACCGGCCCTAGGCACATATAGTGCACATTACTAGGGACTTATAAGTAAATTAAATAGTCCAATCAGGTATGTTCCAAGATAACCATGTTTAAAGGGAGAGAGCATATGCACTTTAGCACTGGTTAGCAGTGGTAAAGTGTGCAGAGTCTAAAAGCCAGCAAAAACAGTGTCCAAAAAGTGGAGGGAGGCAGGCAAAAAGTTATGGGTAATCACCCTAAGGCTGTCAGGTCTAACAATGAACCTCAGACTGGAGTCTGGAGCCAGCTCCATCGAGGACGTGCTGCAGAACAACGGGAGTGTAAGGTAAGTGAAATATTTTTTTTATGTATATAATGTTTGTCTTGCACCCCTCTTTTTTAAAATCCCATCAACCGCCAGTGCCTAGTTGTCCAAATGTTGGCAAGGCACAAGGAAATGAAAATGCAATGCTTTCAGGTGAGTGGGTACCTTGTGTGTTTGGGGGTTGGTAATGTGAAGGAGGTGAGAGTAACTGCATTTAGGTGAGAATGAAAAGAAAGTGCTAATGAGGAAAGAGATGAGATGTAAGAAATGTAGATGGACGAAAGATGGAGAGAAAAGGGTGTACATATCTAACATAGTGTGAACAGCAGTAATTGTGATACTCCGAAGACCGCTATACAATTTCAGAACTAAAACAATTTCAATATTAATTATTTAGAACAGAATCATTGTTGTTACTCATTTGTCTTAAACAGATAACAACCACTGTCAAAGCCAATATCCCTGGCTGTTTTTCAATGTATGTCCATTGTGGTGTCATTTACCTCAATGTAATAACAGAAAGCTCAGAGAGGCACCAAAATACTACTGAGTGTCGTACACTATGGGAATCACAGACATTTAGTTTATGTATTTAAGCCACACGCCTAATTACAACGCCACGCCACTTTTGGAGACACCCCACACTTTTTTCCACCTCACTTAAAGCCCTGCTCCCACACCTTCAATGAACGGCAGGGCTGGTTGCCAAGCCAGCTGCTAACCCTTCGAGGTATTCTGAACTTAACAGTAAAAATATCACAGCCAGTGCCATGCCTGACCCCACTGGTATTATGTAAGGAGCTGTAACCCATCCCAATTACCCATTCACCAGTATGTCCTTGCCTGCACAGTGTACCATGGGCGCTTTTGCAAGGAAGGTAATGGGCACCCTGGCTGGTAGTTCAACAATAGGATACCCCGATAATCGGGGTTGATTGGCCCCCTCAGGCCCCTGGGCCTCAGTGCCCGCTGCACCAATGTAAGCTATACTCCTGGGTGCCTGCCTTTGAGTCACTAAATGGGCTCCTTGGTTACCTGTGAACAATCGCAAAAACACAGCAAGACTGATGCTGCAGGTGAGCACCACAAGCAAATGCAAGGCTACAAGCTCCTCCCAAGCAGCAAAGCAAACTATTTTTTAAGCAACGCAAGCATATCTACTGATTAAGAAACAGTAAAAAAAGGCGTACCTTTTGTTTTTATTTCCACTTATTTTTTATACCACTGCGTGCCATGTTAATAAATGGAAACAAATGAAAATATACTTAGCTACTCAACAGCTGCTACGTGTCTTGATGTAATGTGTGACACCTTCCACCAATTTCACATTTTTAGCCAATAGCACACTGAATTCTGGGGAATGTTGTTTCACTGCTTCCAATGTATGTCGGGTTCACCAAAACCTCAGAATGCAGTGTCAGGAGCAGTCTCACACCTCAAATTTTAACAGAATAGCACAAGATAAATTCACTTAACAATGAAAACGCCTTGTAAAGACACAACCACGCACGCTAGCATTCATCCAAAAACTATTGGTGTAGTGCCTGTGTTGACATAATATTGGTAATTGTTTATATATGGTGTGGACATTCTTAAAATAGTGCATTTGTTTAGCTTTGCCTATGCTTATTCTTTCATTGTGGCTCATTATGATGTCAGTTTTTTAATTCTCATCTTTTAACAGTTTCTGAAGTCATATAAATTATTCTGACTTTTTCTTCTAGAATCTCCCTCTTTCTGTGATAAGACATTAGTGACACAAACAATAATTGGCAAAGTAAATAGGTTGCTCCTATACAAGAGCTATTGGCTTTGCCAATGTGTTTTAGTCATGTTATACACCAGCATGGTTGCTGTTTAGCCTGGCTAAAAGTTAATGGCATATAAGAGAGTGGCTTATAGTGGAGTGGTGAAGAGTGAAGTGGCAAAGAGTGTAGCGGAGTGGCAAAGAGTGGCGCGTCATGGAGCAGAGTTGAGGGGCATAGAATGGAGGGGCATAGAGTGGAAGGGCGTAGAATGGAATAAAATGCCATTAAGTAGCCTCATAAAGTAGAATGGCGTACAATGGAGTGAGCAGAGTTATGGAGTGGAGTGGCATGGCCTGGAGTGATATTGCATAGAGTGGAGTGGAGTAAAGTGTTGTAGAGTAGAGTAGTGTATCAGAGTGGAGTGATGTATAATGGAGTAAAGTAGAGAGGAGTAAATTGTCAGAGTGGAGGGGCTTAGAGTGGAGGGGTATAGAGTTGGGGGCATGGAGTTGGGGGCATAGAGTGGAGTTAAGTGTTGTACAGTATAGAGTCGTAGAGTGGAGTAGAGTAGCTTAGTGTGAAGTGGCACCACGTGGCACAGACTGTTGTGTTGTGGAGTAGAGTGTTGTAGAATGCAGTGGTTTAGAGTAGAGGGACATAGAGTGAAGTAGAGTGTTGTAGATTGGAGTGCTGTAGAGTGGCATGCATAGTGTAATAGCACACTGCCATTACAAACAACATATTTTCAATTGAAATGACAGTTACATTTGCAGATATAGTTTTACTGATAAACCAATACAGCACACAAACAATAATGTGTGGAAATGGCATCACCTAGTGTACTGATTTGTTTTGCTGGTATTAAAAAATATTTGTTTCCACCACACTTCAGAATTACAAAAAAAATGCTTCATTTGTGATTTCGCAATTCTGATATATTCTGAAATATTTGCTCAATTCATTTACAGACATTTAAATTTTGTTGTGTGCTAGAAGAAACTTTTCTTTCCCAGTTCCTGACAAGATTGTCACAGAAATCCTCTTGCTTTGAATTCAGGGAAAGACAATTAAAAACCAAGCTCCCTCAGAAGACAGAGCTTGCCATTTGACCTTTGTCTTTGAATGCAGAGCAAATGTGACAAGATTTGAACAAAAAGTAACGGCCTGTTTACAGAAAGCGAGGATTTGTGAGAGAATACAAGGCGCGATGGTGAGCAAGGTTTCCTCCACAGGAGTGACAAAGAGGTGGACAGCCTAAAACAAATAAAGCCAAGAGATAGAAAGTCAAAAAATGTGTTTCAAACCGCAAAGCCAATAGTAGGCAATGAGCGAAATGCATTCCCACAGAAGCTTTCAGAATGCCCACAAGAAGTCTGTTTGCAGCCCTTGCTGGAAGGCTAAGACCTAACAATGAGATGGACACCTTTGAAAATATTGGCAGGTTGGACATTTATTATCATACATTTTATTGCTGATGAACTGTGTGGCCACCATAAGTCGACTATAAAATAAATATAATCTTGAAAAATACGTGGAAACTGCGAGCAGGTGGTCATCCTCACCGCACCCTGACCTCTCGCCACGAGGGCTCCATCAAAGCTGATAGACTCATCAGTTATTGTACCTCACACCGGATAATTCATGTCACCAGAAGTTCAGATGATGCGCCACTCTCTGCCGCCTGCCCCAGATAAAAGCGAATCACTTCATAAAAGGAAAGGCCACAGACAAAGTCAGCAGCCAAAGCCATTTCTGAATCAATATTTATAAAGCTTTTCTTCAAACGTCGTTTCACGCCTCACTCGTCATCGCGCAGCTTTCCCAAAGGAGCCGCCACGTGATCCCACACACCAACAAAAGAGAAGCAGATGAAGCGCGACAAACAGAAGAGGCCACCACTGACCAGGCCATTAAAAAACATTATCTGCTCTTCCTTGCTGGTTCCGGGCCTGCAGCAGCGGCTTTGCACCGGGCCCCTGAAACTGGACACTCGCTAACAGCCTCGACGCTGCCCCTTGTTTATTAATGACCGTGATGCAGCACGAGGGAGCGTCCCTGCCCGAGGGGGCTTCGCTCCATCTCCGCTTTTAATTAGATCAAAGATTGATCACCGAGACCTTTCTGACGTGCGTAATGAACGAAGCCCGCGCAATTAGGCCCCTCTTCCTCACTCTTGTTTACAACAATGGCCAGACTTCAGGCTCCGATTAGAAACGGAAAAATAAAGTGTCTGGCCCTATGACAGACGCGTGGTGGACCATGTGAGATTCATTGCTTGTTCCTGTCCAGCACCAGTTGGCGCCTGGCCAGTTGGCGGTCTGAGGGGACAGTGTGCTGTGGATGCGGGGAATGAGCAGTGTTTCAAATATTCAACTGGCTCCGCACCACCATTTATGTTGCCACCATGCTCCATGTCATGGCAGTACACTATCTTGCCACTTTCGAGCTTTTTTCATTTGAAGAAAAAAAAACACATTCTACACGTTGTAGTCCAGGCGTGCTTCCATTGAACCACTTGGACCAGTGCAATTCCTGATGAGGTTGCCCCCACGGCTTCGTGTCATCAGGGACGTCCTTTTCTACCCATGCTATTCGTTTAACGGTCACATGCACACTTGAAGCTGTAGTTCTGATTCACCTCAAATAAACCAGTTGGACTAAAGTTGGACGTTCGCACCTCCCACTGCAGCGCAGCTGGTAGCTTTGAGACCTACATTCGTAATCTTCTGAATAATTGGTACTGGCCACATCCTGGGATCAATATTCTCAGGTCCGAGCATCCCAAAAGACACTTGATTTGATATCCGTATTAACTTTAACAACCACATGGACCACTGGGGTGTAGTGGAGGAATGAAGAACAATACACTATACCTCCATAGCTTCCATGTGGCCCCACATTATGTGTGACACCCCGAACCTGTCCTTGCCTTTTAGCCAACAGCACATTGCATTCTAGTTTTTTTTTGTAGCTTTGTTTTTATAACGATATATATAAAAGTCCCAACGGCAAACTGCTATTAGGTAGAAAGCCAGAATAGACTACAAATATTACCTCTGACCTGAGACAACTTGTCTGTTATTCTTGTACCTACAAGTATGTTGCTTCTTCAAACAATTAAGTAACCCATGCATTTGCCCAGCCTTGTTTCATGAACACAGTTCACATGCATGTCATTGGGCAGTGCCTCAGCCCTTGTTGCATCTCATGGTTCTGTTACATAGTTTTAGGCTGGGTTCTCAAGTCTTGGATTTTCATTTAACAGCCTATTATATCCTGGGAGCTGTAGTCCTAGTCTACTTCAATTGATTCAATAGAACACACACATTTGGACTATGGCATCGTGCGCTTGGCGACATGGAACTTACTTGTAGGAGGAAGCACAGCTGAAGGACAAGGTGAGAGAAAAATTACACTGGAGAATGGAGAGGTGTGAACGGTCCCATTAATAATAACATGTACAATTTCCCATTTTGTGTGGTAATTTATCCTTTCTCGCTCCTAATATCCCTACTGCATAATGAATTTCAAAATTAAATCTGGTAATTTGCCTCTTTCTGACACAAACAGTTGTATTTTTAAAGTGTGTAATGATTGGAATATTTTTCTGTGCATGCAACCCTAATGCGTCACGAGAGCAACATGAAACAATTCATAAATACAGCTGTCCCAGAGTTTACAAATACATCAATATCTAAAAATCTATTTCATTCTAAATTTTGCTCACCCTAGTAGCGATTAGGGCTGGGGATTCTCAGTCACATCCCTGTAGTATTCATGGGTGGTTATTTCCATAATTTATATACTATTTTCTGCATTCTCCCGGAGCTAATGGCAGTGCTAAATCTAGTGGGATTGTCTCAGACTTCACCATTGCCCAGTATATGCATAAGTATGTATATGTATAGTAGTAAAATAGTAGTGTACACTTAATCACTGTATATCAAGTACAAATACAAGTCCAATCCTCACAGCTGATCCCCAGTGTTAGAAATAGGGTCTCTGGTTGGCAGTCAGTTTGCACTCTGTCCAAGCAGGGACCCTCACTGTAGTCAGGGTAATGGAGTTACACCCCCTTGTTAGCTTGGCACAAGCAGTCAGGCTGATCTCAAAGGCAATGTGTAAAGTATTTGTACCAACACACAAAGTAATGCAGTGAAAACACTACAAAATGGACTCCACACCAGTATAGCAAAACAGGCAATATTTATCTAAATCAAACAAGACCAAAATGATAAAAATGCAACATCCACAAGTCAAGATATGAATTTTTAAAGCAAAAAGAGTCTTACTCCATAGAAAACACTGTAAACATTATTGTTACACAAAGTACCTAGTTTGCGTAAAAAATAAAGCTGCACGGGCGAGCGTGCGTTGGAAAAGTCAGCAATGCGTTGATTCCTTACTCGCAAGTGATGCCGTGCATCGTTTCTTCTCCAGCTGGGTAGGCGATGTGTTGCTCTCCCCCATAAGACAGCAATGCGTTGATTTCCGAATAGGACACCTCGGATCCGCACAGGTTCACAATGATTTTGACACCCAACAATGATGCATGTGAAATCCGTTTGCACAGTGAAGGAAAACCACTATGGCTGGGGTATGCATCATTATCAGCAGCCGCAAGCGTGTGTTGCATCGTTTCTCCAGTCCTTGGTGTATCAGCTTCACCTTTCAAGGGCCCAGGGACTGGATAGGGCACCACTTGGCAGGGCAGGACTCTCAGGAGAGAGTCTAGGTGCTGGCAGAGGAAGACTTTGGTCGCCCTGAGACTTCAAAACAGGAGGCAAGCTCAGTCCAAGACCTTGGAAATTATTCACAAGCAGGAATATACCACAAAGTCCAGTATTTGTCCCCTTTCACAGGCAGAAGCAGCAACTGCAGGACAGCCCAACAAAGCACAGTGACAGGCAGGAGCAGCACTACTCCTCAGCCCTTCTCCTTGGCAGAGGTTCCTCTTGGTTCCCGAAGCAAATCTAAAAATCTGGGGTTTTGGGTCCACTACTTATACCCCTTTCTGTCTTTCAAGTAGGCAAACTTCAAAGGAAAGTCTCTGTTGTTCACCAGATCCTGCCTTGCCCAGGCCTGGCCCCAGAAGCACATCAGGGGGTTGGAGACTGCATTGAGTGAGGGCAGGCACAGCTCATTTCGGTGTAGGTGTCTACTCCTCCCTCCACTCTAGCACAGATGGCTAATCAGGATATGGAGGCTACACCCCAGCTCCCTTTGTGTCACTGTCTAGAGACGATTCACAACAGCCCAACTGTCAATCTGGCCCAACAGGGAATACATACGCAGGCAGACTCATAGAATGGTTTAAGCAAGAAAATGCCCATTTTCTAAAAGTGGCATTTTCAAACAGACAATTTAAAAAACAACTTTCCCAAAAGATGTATTTTTAAATTGTGAGTTCTGAGACCCCAAATCTCTAACTGCTCTCAGAGGGAAACTACACTTTAAGGTTTTTTAAAGGCAGCCCCCATGTTAACCTATGAGAGATAGGCCTTGCAACAGTGAAAAACAAATTTGGCAGTATTTTACTGTTAGGATATGTAAAACACACCAGTACATGTCCCACCTTTAACATACACTGCACCCTGCCCATGGGACTACATAGGGTCTACCTTAAGGGTGCCCTACATGTATAAAAAGGGAAGGTTGGGCCTGGCAAGTGGGTACAATTCCCAGGTCGAATTGGCAAGTTAAAACTGCACACACAGACACTGAAGTGGCAGGTCTGAGACATGCTTACAGGGCTACTCATGTGAGTGGCACAATCAGTGCTGCAGGCCGGCCAGTAGCATTTAATTTTCAGGCCCTGGGCACCTCTAGTGCACTTTACTACGGGCTTACTTGTAAATCAAATATGCCAACCATGGAAAAGCCAAATTCACATACAATTTACATGGGTAGCACTTGTACTTTAGCGCTGGTCAGCAGTGGTAAGGTGCCCAAAGTACCAAAAACAGCAAAAACAGAGTCCAGCACACAGTCAAAACATGTAAAAAAAGACAGGTGAGACCACACCAAGGATGCCAGGTCTAGCAATGCTGAAAAAAAGATAGACCAGGAATGCAAGCAGATCATTCACAGTGGGGCAGTTAACAGGAAAGTACTGGTGTGGAGAGATGTGTATGGGAGCATTTTCAATGTCAATGGAGATGTTATTCCTGATCCTGGAAGTATAGCTAGACAAGGTCTGGTTTCTGATATGTCCTTCTTGAACTACTTTTTTTCCTGGACACACAAAAAGGTATCAAGAAAGTTGAAGTAAAATACAGTGTGTCAAGGAACAGCCTTATTCAGTCGTTCTGTAACACAAAAGTATGTGGCTATGTGAAACAAAGCTATGTGGCACAAGATATAAGCACTTGGACATTTATTATTAGGAAATTGATACTCTAGTTCAAAACCTCAAATGTGAGACTTCCTTAAAAATAACAAAGACTATGACCGAAGTGACATGAGTCATCATTGGTCCGTCCTCACCACGATTACTATCAAGTTAAAATGTCCAGTCAAGCCCTATGTACAGCTGTGCTAACGAGCTCACACTTTCTGCCCTAGGAGAAGGTGGCTGTGAAAATATCTTTGAAATAATGGGAAGGCAGAATGTAGGTAAAGTACCTCCTTCGGCAGCTGTTAGTTTTTTGATAGAGGGAGGAACTTGGGATGGAGGAGTGCCCTAACCTCAATCAGCGGGTTTTTATTTTTATAGGGGGAAGTAGGGAAGGTGTAAAGATACCTCCACTTATCTTTTTGTAGTTTCCTGAAGCGTCTGATTTTCAGACGTATATTTGACACTTACATATTTCCTTCATTTGTGATATTTGGTGAGATTCTCAATAGTGGTGGGCGGTGAAAGAGCTTTCAACCCCAAACTGGGTAATAAGTCATTGTCATGTTTTATGTATGTTTATTACACCATCTTGCTTGACTTGACACAAGTGGCCCTTTTTATCAAATATTTAAAACTTTTGATCAGATAATTAATACAGGGAAAAGAAACCCATGATTTTTGCAAAGAAATATTTACTTTCCAAAAATCACTCTTTAATGGTATTCCCCTCTCGATAAATATAAATGCTGATAGTATTTAGGACTTAACTGTAACTCTTTGTTAACTTGTTCGCCCCTGTGGCAAAACAGTCCGCAAAAGCAATCCATTAGGACAGCAGGAAGTCTATTCAACTGCATATAAAGTCAGAGGATTGATGCATTGTGGGAGGGAAATAACTTTCACCACGCAGGCATTACAATATAATCTGTTTATCACCCATCAATTACAATGCAGTGCCTTTACCACGCATGTTTTTAGCACGCATATGCTTTACCACCCATGCCTTTACAACTAAATATATATATAGGATTAAAGTAAGGGAGTTTTAGATTTTAGGGGTGGGTAAAGGTTTAGGGTAGTAAGGGTGATTTTAAGGTTTAAGGTGGCTGAGGGAATTGATTTGTAATGGTGTTTTTAGAGTTTAGGAGTGGGTAATGGAATTAAGTGATAAGGGTTTTTTTAGGGTTTAGGGGTGAGTAAACAAATTGGATGGCAAGGGTGGTTTCAGGGTTTACACACATTTATATATATATATTCACTAAAAAAACAATTGTTCTAGAGACTGTATAGTTAGAAACACAATTTTTGTGCAAAAATTCATAGAATTTCAGCTGATATAGTTAGAGTTATTTCAAGTAAGTATAACTCGTGCCCTAAGGTAACTATAACTCTCACCCCTGCCATGCGCAGTTTTCTTATCAATATTTTTACTGCAGATGTTGTAATGAAATTATCAATTATGTCATAGAAGATGCAATTACTGGTGTAATATGTGGTGCAGTTGGCAGTGCATGTCGAGGGCCAAGCTATAATTACTTTCGGGCATGAGTTGCTTGAAATAACTCTAACTATAATATCTGAATTTCTATGGTTTTGTGTGTGTAAATTCTCATCCTAACCATAACATCCCTGTAACCTTTGTTTTTTTAATGAATTTCTAAGCTGTTTAAAATGCTAACTCCTAACTATGACATCCCTGTAACCTTTGTTTTTTTCAGTGAATTTCTATGTTTTTTTTTAGCAAAGTCGTGGGGGAAGTTGGGATGGAGGAGTGCTAACCCCATGGGCATCCAACCCGATGCCACGGGGGAAAAGCAAGGAGAAGGCACTAAAAAAAGTGGGAAAAAGTAAGGAGAAAGCAGTGAAAACTAGGGAAAAACAAGGAGAAGGCACACAAAAATGAGGGTAAAAGTAATGAGAAAGCAGTGAAAACTAGGAAAAAGCAAGGAGAAAGCAGAGAACATGAGGGAAAAGCAAGGAGAAAGCACACAAAAATGGGGGGAAAAACAAGGAGAAAGATGTGGAAACTAGGGAAAAGCAAGGAGAAGGCACACAAAAAGCAAGGTGAAAGCAGTGAGAATGAGGGAAAAGCAATGAGAAGGCACTTAAAAAAGTGGAAGGGAAAGGAAGGAGAAGACAGGAGCAAGAGTAATGCAGCAGCACTTAGAGAGCTGTGCCTTTAAAAAAAAATTTGCCATGGATTTGCGGATCTACTGTGATGTCATGGCAACATTTAAAAAAACAATGATTCTTTTGTACCCGGTGTGTTCCCTGTCGGAACCCACCACCAGGCTAGGGGGGGTCAAAGTATTCCTACCCTGCCCGTTCTGTTTTGTTTTTTAAAACTTTTTTCTTTGGACTCAGCTGAGTCTGAGTCCCAAGAGGACTGGCAGCACTTCCTGGTAGAGGTGGTGGCAGCCAATCAGATCTCAATATAGATCTGTCGGTTCCGCGAAGTGTCTGTGTCCCTAGATATACAAATTTATTTTTCCTTTAATGACTCAACTAAACAGATTTACACCTTATAACAAAAAGAACTCTTTCTGGACAAAGAGCTTGCTTTCTGCCAAATTTGTTTTAATTCCGTCTAGCGGTTCGGGCTGTAGTCGTGTCTAAAATTCCTATGGAAAATTGTATGGGGAAAACATGTTTTGGGCACCCCTTTTTCCAACCCCCCACTTGACGAATCACCCTGAAACTTTCAAGACGGCAGCTAAAAGGAGTGTGGTTCTAGTTTTGAAAATTTCGTGATGATTTGTTAAATGGCATCAAAGGTATTGGCAAAACAAAAAACACTTTTCCTATGGCAACTAGGTCCTAACTCTAACTCGCCAGTAGGTTGTTATAGTTAGGACCAGTTTCCATAGGAAAAGCGGTTTTTGATTTGGTTATATCTTTGGTGCCGTTTGACTAATCTTCATGAAATTTAGGGAAAAAACATGTCTTTTTGGGACTTGGTGTGCCTGGAAAGTTTCAGGGTGATCCATCAAGAGGGGGCCGAGATAAGGAGGGGTAAAACAAAAGAGCATTTCCCCAATTCCCATAGAGAGTTTAGACACGACTGCAGCCCAAACCACTGAACTGAATTGCACCAAATTTGGAAGGAAGGTCGCTCTCGGTCCAGAAAGCACCCTTTTTGTTCTTTGGTTGATTCAGTATTATTCATGTAGTAGTTTGAGATATTAAAGGAAATCCAAATGTTTGTATCTGGGTGGAGCCTAAGCCGAGATCTCATGGTGAGATCTGATTGTCTGTCAGCACTGTAACCAGAAAGTGATGGCAGCCATCTTGGGACCAGTATACATCATAGCACCCCATTGAAGTGCATTGTTGTGAATGGTAGGTTTTGAGGGTCACACAAAAAGAGAATGTATAAAGGGTAATAACAGTTTTTACTTACAATAATAATGATTTGTTGCTAAGGTGATTTTATCCTGTGAAAAAGCCTTCCGTTGGAATTTCATGACTAATGTTGAGAGAAAACAGTTTTCTCATGATTGTACCATAGAGGTTATGGAAGGTGCTCCAGAAGCTAAAATGTTAGCATATTTTCTGTAAATTTCCACTGTCTTTCTGAGCCATGTGAGAATTAGTCTGACATTCTCTGTAAGACATGTACTTCCAACAGCAGCAGCCTGTCAGTTGATTTCCTTGTGTTCTACTGCAGCTTCCCAGTGTTCTAAAGAACAACTAGGGTGCTAAAAGTATTTCTAATGACAAATGTGTGGCACACCTGAAGCTATCATGATTGAACCAAACTGGTAACACCTTAAACATTTAATTTAGAAAGGAACACAATTGAGAATTGATGGGGTTTCATGTTTTCATAGAAATTACGATTAGTGCTGTAGAAAAAAAAATTAGGACACATTTGAAGTGAATTCCCAAATATCTTCCTGTTGTACCTTAACAGGAGCAGTCTATCAGTAGATTCCTTTATGTTCTACTGCAACCTTCCACAGTGTTCTAAAGACCAACTATAGCGCTAACAGTCTTACTTATGACAAAAGTGTGGCACACCTGAAGCCATCCTGATTGAATCAAACTGGTAAAATCTAGAACATTTAATTTAGAAAGGAACAAAATGAGGGGTTTCATTTTGTCATAAAAATTATGGTTAGTGAGGTAGAAAGAAAAATTAGGACACAATTTAAGTGTGTTCTCAAATAGCTTCCTCTTCCATTTCATTAAAACATTCTGACATGTAGACTGAAACTTGAACTTTCAGCACGGGCAGCAGACTGCCAGTTAACTCACTGATGATCAGCAGTTTACTAAAGTGTCCTAATGAGCAACTAGGGTGCTAGCATTCTGAATTTTATGTCAAGACTGGAGGCTCCTATTATGCGTTTCTTTTCATGCAGATTTTAATAGCAGCGGTCAAGATTAATAAACTGCGACTCCCAGAAGGCAAAAGAAATAAGCCAATGGGAGAAAACATGTAGCACCAACATAGGAACCAATCAGAATAACATATTAGGCATTATGACATCACTTGACTGCAAACAGCCCTCTTTTCTTGCTGCTCTCAGTCAAGTTAAGTACTTTATTTCATTTACTCTTCAATATCATTATATATTTTGTCTATTGTTTGATATATAAACATTTTGCTTACTATATTTCAGCGACGCGTAGCTTTGTGCTTCTTTTTTATCCCAGTCGGCGTGTTGCAGCATTATCGCCGCATTCTCACGCGTGCTTCCTCAGTGCTCTTCTCAACGGTTGCAACCGCCTCCTCAGTTGCCAGTCGCCAATGAAAAATAACCTGAATCATCAAAGGAAGGAGAATGGAAGAAAGAAGGTTCGGTGACAGAATCTGAATCAGAGAAGAGAAGAGGGTCCAGATGAAGAAGCATGGTGTGAGGGCAGGTGGCCCGCTATTATCCCTCTCACACAGGAAGATGTAGAGTTACTGCTGTGAGAACTAGTGCCTGCTCAATAGGTATATGTGACAAAGGTGCTGCCTACAGCACATAAAGTATGCAGCTAAATGCAGTGTTAAAAACAGTTTTTCATCATTAGATAGGTGTTAGACCTGACATGCCTTAGGGTGGTCACCCCTAACTTTTTGCCTGCCTCCCTCCACTTTTTGGACTCTGTTTTTGCTGGCTTTTAGACTCTGCGCACTTTACCACTGCTAACCAGTGCTAAAGTGCATATGCTCTCTCCCTTTAAACATGGTAACTTTGGATCATACCCAATTGGACTATTTAATATACTTATAAGTCCCTAGTAATGTGCACTGTATGTGCCTAGGGCCTGTAGATTAAATGCTACTAGTGGGCCTGCAGCACTGGTTGTGCCATCCACTCAAGTAGCTCCTTTACCTTGTCCCAGGCCTGACATGGCAAGGCCTGTGTGTGCAGTTTCACTGCCACTTCGACTTGGCATTTAAAAGTACTTGCCAAGCCTAAAGCTCCCCTTTTTCTGTGCCCTAGGTAACCCCTAGAGCAGGGTGCTGCGTGGGTAAAAGGCAGGACATGTACCTGTGTAGTTTACATGTCCTGGTAGTGTAAAACTCCTAAATTTGTTTTTACACTACTGTGAGGCATGCTCCCTTCATAGGCTAACATTGGGGCTGCCCTCATACATTGTTGAAGTGGCAGCTGCTGACCTGAAGGGAGTAGGAAGGTTATATTTAGTGTGGCCAGAATGGTAATACAAAATCCTGCTGATGGTGAAGTTGGATTTAATATTACTATTTTAGAAATGCCACTTTTAGAAAGTGAGCATTTTTCTGCACTTAAATCTTTCTGTGCCTTACAAACCACGTCTGGCTAGGTTTAGTTGACAGCTCCTTGTGCATTCACTCAGACACACCCCAAACACAGGGTACTCAGCCTCACTTGCATACATCTGCATTTTGAATGGGTCTTCCTTGGCTGGGAGGGTGGAGGGCCTGCTCTGACACAAAGGACTGCCACACACCCTACTGGGAACCTGGCAGACAGGATTGAACTGAAAGGGGACCTGGTGCACTTCTAAGCAACTCTTTGAAGTCTCCCCCACTTCAAAGGCACATTTATAAAACAGGGCCTCTGCCCTACCACCTCAGACACTTACTGGAGAAGAAACCTGAACCAGAACCTGCATCCTGCCAAGACGAACTGTCTGGCTGCTCAAAGAACTCACCTGTCTGCTTTCTACAAAGGACTGCTGCCTTGCCGTTGACCTGCTGCCTTGCTGAACTCTTGTCTGGCTGCAAAGGTGCTCCTCAAGGGCTTGCCTCCTGTTCCCTGAAGTCTTAGGACCAAAAAGACTTCTCTTTTTCATTTGGACTCCTCGTGTGCTGAAAAATTCGACACACAGCTTGCTCGGCGGTGGGAAAATCGCTGCATGCCGATCCAGAAAGACGCCGCTCGACGCGACGCCTATGGTGCGACCGGAACTTCGACACACGGCCTCGCATGGACAACGCCGCCCGACTTCCAGAGAGGAAATCGACGCAACGCCTGCTGCGAGAAAGAAAATTCCACGCACAGCCTCCCGGAACGGCGCACAGCCGGATAACAAGCAGAGGAATCCATGCACAGACCCTGGGACATCTGGTAATCCCGTGAACCATAGAACGAGTCGGCCGCCGTGCCGGAAAACGACACACGTCTTCCCCGAGTGAAAAATAACAACACAAGTCCGTGTGTGAAGGGGTAAAACCGACGCATACACCATTTTTCTTCCTGCAGAACGACGCACGTCTCCCCGCGTGAAAAATTACGACGCAAGTCCGTGTGTGAAGGGGCGAAACCGACGCACACACCATTTTTCCACGCATCTCCTCCTCTGCGGCCCTCTGTGGAGGTTTTCTACTCCATACCAGGTACTTTGTGCTTGAAAGAGACTTTGTTTGCTTTTTAAAGACTTAAGACACTTTGGCCCTCATTCTGACCTTGGCGGGCGGCGGAGGCCGCCCGCCAAAGTCCCGCCGTCAGGTTACCGTTCCGCGGTCGAAAGACCGCGGCGGTAATTCTGACTTTCCCGCTGGGCTGGCGGGCGGTCGCCTTCAGACCGCCAGCCAGCCCAGCGGGAAAGAGGCTTCCACGAGGAAGCCGGCTCGGAATCGAGCCGGCGGAGTGGAAGCTGTGCGACGGGTGCAGTTGCACCCGTCGCGTATTTCACTGTCTGCGCAGCAGACAGTGAAATACTTGTAGGGGCCCTCTTACGGGGGCCCCTGCAATGCCCATGCCAGTGGCATGGGCACTGCAGGGGCCCCCAGGGGCCCCGCGACCCCCCCTACCGCCATCCGGATCTCGGCGGTCCAACCGCCGGGATCTGGATGGCGTTAGGGGGGGTCGGAATCCCCGCGGCGGTGCAGCAAGCTGCGCCGCCGCGGAGGATTCAATGGGGCCGCGGTACACTGGCGGGAGCCCGCCAGTGGTGCCGGTCCGACCGCGGCTTTACCGCCGTGGTCGGAATCCCCATTGGAGCACCGCCGGCCTGTCGGCGGTGCTCCCGCGGTCCTCCGCCCTGGCGGTCAAAGACCGCCAGGGTCAGAATGACCACCTTTATATCACTTTTCAGTGATATTTCTACAAATTCTTATTGCATCTTCTATTGTGTTGATCTACAAATATCTAGATAAATATTCAATATTTTTCTAAACACTGTGTGGTGTATTTCTGTGGTGCTATATGGTGTTATTGTATGATTTATTGCACAAATACTTTACACATTGCCTTCTAAATTAAGCCTGACTGCTTGTGCCAAGCTACCAGAGGGTGGGCATAGGATAATTTGGATTGTGTGTGACTTACCCTGACTAGAGTGAGGGTTCTTGCTTGGACAGAGGGTAACCTGACTGCCAACCAAAAACCCCATTTCTAACATTGGTGATCAGCGGTGAGGATAGGACTTGTATTTTTGCAGTGACATACAATAGCTAAGTATTTCACTACCTACCCACAGTTGAAGGTCAACTTGATTTTTATCTCTTTTTCACAAATTCGTTTTTCCTGACAATTTTCAAAAACTAAATCCTAACTCAACATGTCTCTGGCTGGGTGCGGGGCAACAAAGTAGATGATTCTAAAGAGTTATATGACTTGATTCTGAGAGAGCATATGCTCAATACTACTTTTACAGAGTTGCGCCAGCACTTGGTAGATAGTAAACTGACTGATCCCAGGAAGCTTGCTGAGAAGGCGGACCTCTGGGTTAGCACCAGAGTGTCCAAAAAGGTACCTGGGGGGACACCCACAAAGGTGGTCAGGGTTCCCAACAAAAGAAAGAGGGGGAGATAAACTTACAGATAAGGAACTCTCAAAAGGCCCCCAAAAGAATTCCCAGGGAGGGAGTGGCAACCATTCCTTTTCCAGATTTGGGAAAAAGCCAGGGACTTATGATAAATCAGGGAGATCCAACCCCAAATGCTTAGAGTGCTACCAGTATGGTCACTATAAAGGCGACCCCCAGTGCTCCAAGATGGCACCGTCCACTACTGGACAGACACCTGGGTTGACTAGTGTAGCGCTTGGGGGGGAGATGGACCCAGATAGCTTTGGGGAGCAGGTAGAGGTTTCCCTAGTGTCCCTGGGAGAAAGAGAAATGGTGCCCAAAGCCCACATGCCCCAAAATACTTCCAAGTACAGGCAGTGGGTCACCATTGATGGGCAAAAGGTGGAGGCTATGCGTGACACAGGAGCCAGTATGACTACTATCAAGAGTCAGCTGGTGTCATCAGAGCAGATAGTCCCTAATACATTCCACCAGGTCATAGTCGCTGACAATTGTGAGAGTCACCTACCAGTGGCTCTGGTTCCCTTTGAGTGGGGGGGGTCTCAGTGGAGGGGTCTCTGGTACTCTGAAAGTAGCTGTGAGTCCTGCCATGCCTGTAGATTGTCTGTTAGGCAATGATCTTGAGCATACTGCTTGGAAAGAAGTAGAGCTCAGATCCCACCTGGAGATGTTAGGGTTACCTGAGTGGGTCTGCATGACCACACGGTCCATGGCTGCCCGGGAAGGGAGTCAAGGGCGTCTGGAGCCTGGAAAAATGGCCCAGACAGTTGCAAAGAGGAAGGGCAAGAGGCGCGGGAAGCCCGCCTCAAATGTTCCCCCGGTGGTGGACGAGGACCCTGAGGTGGAGGAGGCCCCTGAGCCAACTGGGGAGGACATAGCTGACCTGGGTAACCTACCTGAACTTGCTGGCTGGCAAGTAGAGAGGGGGCCAACCAGAGCAGAATTCTGCAAGGCGCAGAAGGAATGCCCCACCCTTGAAGGTCTGAGGCAACAGGCCACAGCCCAAGCAGCAGGTGACGCCTCTGGCACTCACCATATTTACTGGGAGAATGATCTCCTTTACAGTGAGCGTAAGGTTCAAGGTCCTGGGGCAGCCCGTGTGCTGGTGGTCCCCCAGTGTTACCAGAACTTCCTACTGGGTCTGGCTCACGACATCCCCCTGGCAGGATACCTGGGCCAAGACAATACCTTTAACAGGCTTGACACCCACTTCCATTGGCCCAGAATGAGGACAGCCTCAGATAACTTCTGCAGAGCTTGCCCCACCTGCCAGGCTAGTGGGAAGACAGGGAAACGGCTTAAGGCTCCCCTGCTCCCACTCCCAGTCGTTGGCACCCCCTTTGGAACGGTGGCCATCGACATTGTTGGTCCCTTGGACCCCAAAACTGCCTTGGGCAACAGGTTTATCCTGGTTTTGGTGGACAATGCCACCCGCTAACCAGAGGCAATCCCTCTGAGAACAGTGACTGCACTGGTGGTAATCAGAGCCCTGTTGGGAATATTTACCCGTGTGGGATTCCCTAAGGAGGTTGTGTCTGACAGGGGCACAAACTTCATGTCTGCATATATGAAGTCCATGTGGGATGAGTGTGGGGTGACCTGCCAGTTTACCACCCCTTACCATCCTCAATCCAATGGGCTTGTTGAGCGATTCAACAAGACCCTGAAAGGCATGATTAGTGGCCTGACTGATGCCATTAGGCGTAAGCGGTACGTCCTCTTACCCTGCCTGTTGTTTGCTTACAGAGAGGTGCCCCAGAAAGGGGTGGGGTTCAGCCCCTTTGAGCTTCTCTATCGTCACCCTGTCAGGTGACCCCTAAGCATTGTTAAGGAGGGCTGGGAGAAAGCTCCCAAGTCACCTCCCCAGGATGTGGTCAGCTACATGCTGGCCCTCCGCAACCAAACCCAAAGCTTCTGGAAGCAGGCCCAGAGTAACCTCGAGGCCAGTCAAGAGGTGATGAAGGAGTGGTATGACCGGAAGACCACTCTGGTTGAGTTCTCACCTGGAGACAAAGTTTGGGTGATGGAGCCAGTAGAGCCCAGGGCTCTCCAGGACCGCTGGGCTGGCCCCTTTGAGATCAAGGAGCATAAAGGGGAGGACACTTACCTAGTGGAGCTCAAGACCCCTAGGCACCCCCTAAGGGTCCTCCATCACAACCGGTTCAAACCTCACTTTGAGAGGTCTGAGGTCAGTATGCTCCTGGTCACAGATGAGGGCATGGAAGAGGAGAGTGAACCTCTCCCCGACCTCCTCTCTGTCAAAGAAGGGGATGGATCAGTGGGGGGTGTCATTCTCTCTGACTCCCTGACTCTAACCCAGAGAGGCTATGAGCTGTTAGAGCAGTTGTCCCCCCTGTTCTCCCTTACTCCTGGACTGACCCACCTCTGTGTTCATGACATTGACACAGGTGACAGTCCCCCTGTGAAGAACAAAATTTACAGGCTGTCGGATAAGATGAAGGCCAGCATCAAGGAGGAGGTCTCCAAGATGTTGACTTTAGGGGTTATTGAGAAATCCAGTAGTCCCTGGGCCAGCCCAGTGGTATTGCTTCCTAAGGCTACTGCCCCAGGTGCGAAGCCAGAACTCCGGTTCTGTGTGGACTACCGGGGTCTCAACTCAGTCACCCGGACTGATGCTCACCCCGAGCTGATGAGCTCGTTGACAGACTCGGCGCTGCCAAGTTCTTGAGTACGTTCGATCTTACTTCAGGGTACTGGCAGATCGGCCTGACTGAGGGGGTCATTCTGACCTCGGCGGTAAAAGTCGCTTACCGCCGGCCAGAAGGCCGCCATAACACCGCCGCGGTAAACCGCCACGGTCATTCTGACCCGCAACTGGCAAACCGCCAAAAACCCGACATCCACAATATTCCGCCACACCAAAGGTCAGCGGGAAACTGGCGATGACCAAACCTCCACCGTCACGGCAACAGAAATACGCCCATGCCATTCCGACCCACAAATCCCCGCAGCGGTCTTTCAACCGCGGTATTCCATTGGCGGTACACACCGCCGCGGTCAAAATACACACACCTTTACAAAACACATCCACATTGGATAATTCAAAATACACACACCTGAGACACATACACACACCACTCCCACACACCCAATCCAGTATAAAACACACACCCACATCACCCACAAACCCCTACGACCACAATTGCGAGTGAAGGACAGAGAGAGAGAGCACAGCATAGAGTACACCATCACACAGAGGCAAATCACAACATCACCCACACACTTTCAACGCACAAAACACCATACACCAGCACACTCACCACACTCTACAACACATACACCACCCCTCACATCCACACCACCCCATGGCACCCCAAAGACACCCCAGGTTCTCTGACGCAGAACTCAGGGTCATGGTGGAGGAAATAGTACGTGTAGAGCCCCAGCTCTTCGGGGCAAAGGTGCAGCACACCACCATTGCCAGGAAGATGGAGCTATGGAGCAAAATAGTGGACAGGGTCAACGCTGTGGGACAGCATCCACGCAATCGGGACGACATCAGGAAGCGGTGGAACGACCTACGGGGGAAGGTGCGTTCCATGGTATCAAGGCACAACATTGCGGTGCAGAAGACTGGCGGCGGACCCCCACCTACTCCCCCAGAATTCACAGCATGGGAGGAGGAAGTCTTGCACATCCTGCATCCTGAGGGCCTCGCAGGAGTAGGCGGAGGAATGGACTCTGGTAAGGCAAATCTTCACTACTTCATTCCCCCCACCCCACCTGCATGCCAAATCATACCCCCACCCTCACCCCCACCCCCATCACACCAACTCCTTGCTAATGGCTCACCATCACAACCCACCCATCCCAAAACCCAGCCCTGCATGCCTCCCCAAAGCATGGACACCCATCCCCAAAGCATGCCCACTGCACACACCCATCACCCCCACAAGCCACCGTCACAAAAGCCCCCACAAGGGAATGCCAGCACTGGGGGACACGGCCACCCACCCATTACACGAAATGCCACACACAGAAGCAATAACCATACTCTTATACCCCTGCAGGACCCGAACGCCACCACACCGCCACGGAGGGTCCAGAGATGTCCATCCCACCCCCAGAAGAGGCCCCCAGTGATGACAGCAGCTCTGTCTCCCTGGACCCTGATGACCAGCCCGGCCCTTCGGGGACCTCAGGACAGTCGGTTCCCCACAGACAGCCACAGGCTACACCAGACCTAACCCCTCTGGGAACACCAGCACAGCTCCCACCCAGCGGGCCCATGCCTCTGTCTCCAGGACACGTCAATCAGCTGTGTGTCCACCACTACAGGGCACCCAGGTTGACCCACCACCCCAACAACAACAGGGACCTGGGGGCAGTGGTAGTGGGCACACTGTCCAGGGGACAGAGGCCCAGGGAAACAGGGGAACTGGGAGGGCTGCTGTGCGACAGGGGGGGGACAGGCCCAGGGAACCGACTCTCCAAGAGGCCCTCTCCTCCATCATGGGAGCATACCACCGCTCCCAGGAGACGATGGCTACGGTACTGGCCAGGTTCCAGGAGATCCAGGTCATGCAGGAGCAACAGTACATGGGGTTCAGAGAGGAACTGAGGAACATTAGTTCCGCAATGGGGACCATTGTCGTGGCCCTAACCCAGATAGTCACCACATTGCGGGACCATGTTGCACCACAAAGGGCCCCTGTCACTAGCCTGGACCAGGAACAGCCTACCACCTCCGCCGGCGCTAGTGGACAGGAGGCCCCCACACAACGACGGGCCACCAGAACCCCACCTCCTGCAGAAGAAGAACCACCCGCAAGCGGAACCTGAGATCTCACAAGAAGACAGAGTAGGATTGCAAGACCCCCGCCAGCAAACGATACCCCCTGATGTCATCCCACTGTCCCACATTGTCACCCTGTCTAACCTTGAACTGCCCCTGCTCCATCCTTCCACAGGCATATGGACAATGCACCTGTGCGACTGAGAACTGGACTCTGCCATGGACATTACTCCACCATCACCCATCCCCGTTTTACAATCATGTTCCATAAATTTAGCACTTGAATTAAATCACTTTTTGCACTAAAAAAATCTGGAGTCTGCTTGTAATTTGAACAAATGTATTAGACATAACGGTGCCAAAATGTTCAGTTACATTGTGATGACAACATACCACTGTCACACAGCTGTAGTACATGGGCAAACAAAGCAGAGGTCACGCAGTGGGGCCCACAGCTCTGAAAACGGAAGGGAAAGTCACAACTCAGTTAACAGGAACTGGGGGGGAACTCAGACAGTAGAGAGGCAGGAGACTTTAAGTAAATGTAAAATGGCGTGGTTGATTCATACCTGTGTGCTACTGAAAATACTGTTGTATCACTGTGTCCCTGTTGTCTGTGTCGTCCCCGTCGTCCTCCTCCTCTTCACTCTCCACAGGTTCCACAGCTGCTACAACACCACCATCTGGACCATCCTCCTGCAGGAAAGGCACCTGGCATCGCAAAGCCAGGTTGTGAAGCATACAGAAGGCCACGATGATATGGCACACCTTCTTTGGTGAGTACATTAGGGATCCCCCTGTCATATGCAGGCACCTAAACCTGGCCTTCAGGAGGCCGAAGGTTCTTTCTATAATCCTCCTAGTTCGCCCATGGGCCTCATTGTAGCGTTCCTCTGCCCTTGTCCTGGGATTCCTCACTGGGGTAAGTAGCCACGACAGGTTGGGGTAACCAGAGTCACCTATTAGCCACACACGGTGTCTCTGTAGCTGTTCCATCACATAAGGGATGCTGCTATTTCGCATGATGTACGCGTCATGCACTGACCCAGGGAACTTGGCATTTACATGGGAGATGTACTGGTCAGCCAAACAGACCACCTGGACATTCATAGAATGATAACTTTTTCTGTTCCTGTACACCTGCTCACTGCCACTGGGGGGAACCAAGGCCACATGTGCCCCATCAATGGCCCCAATGATGTTGGGGATATGTCCAAGGGCATAGAAATCACCCTTCACTGTAGCCAAATCGGCCACCTCAGGGAAAACAATGTAGCTCCGCATGTGTTTCATCAGGGCAGACAACACTCTGGACAAAACCTTAGAAAACATAGGCTGAGACATCCCACATGATATGGCCACTGTTGTTTGGAATGATCCACTTGCCAAAAAATGGAGTACTGACAAAACCTGCACCAGAGGGGGAATCCCTGTGGGTTGGCGAATGGGGGACATCATGTCTGGCTCCAGCTGGGCACACAGTTCATGTATAGTGGCTAGGTCAAGTCTGTATGTCAGTATGACATGTCGTTCTTCCATTGTTGACAGGTCCACCAGCGGTCTGTACACGGGAGGATTCCTCCATCTCCTCGCAAGTCCCAGCGGACGGTGCCTAGGAAGGACAACATGGAGCACAGAGTCAAGCAACCCACAGGTACGTAACCACAGCTTGCACAGTACACGATTCGCTATGCATTGAATGGCTTGTATGAGTGGCAATGCAAGGCCTAGGCCTGTGTGACGCCGTAGAAATTCAGCCATGTGGGCCCTTGAAATGGCGGCTGCCTGACCTGTGAAGTGTGACAATGGGATGTGAGGTCAATGTGCTGGCGTGGCACACCGTGGCGGTAGGCGGTCGAAGACCGCGGCGCAAAGCAGCATTGGTTAACATAGAACCCTATGGGTCTCAGGAGCCAATGACGATGTGCGCCGGCGGTCGCGGTACGCACCGCCGCGGTACGCACCGCCGCGGGCGTGACCGCCATTTTCTAACTGCTTAATCACTCGAGACCTGATCATCCATAGGAGAGGACCTATACTGCAAGTACTGCTGTGAACTCGGTCTGGAAGAGACAATGGCTGCTGCGACTGGGGAAAGGGCCCCTGCCTTCACATCTGAGGAATTGGATAAACTCGTTGATGGGGTCCTCCCCCAGTATGCGCTACTCTACGGTCCTCCAGACCAACAGGTAAGTACACTGGGAGCACGTAGTATGGGCTATGCCTGTGTTGAGTGGGGTAGATGTAAGATGGTGGGGAGGGGAGCGTATGAGGATAGCAACGCACGACAGATGAGAGCATGTGCCACATGGCAAGGTTGGGGAGGGGGGGCCACTCACATCGACCATGCAGAAAAGTGATGATATTTCTTTTTCCACCCTGTCCATGTCACATAGGTCAGCGCCCATCAGAAGATCAACATTTGGCGTGCCATCGCCAAGGACGTCTGGGCCCTGGGGGTCCACAACAGACGGGGTACCCACTGCCGCAAGAGGTGGGAGGACATCCGCCGCGGGAGCAGAAAGACTGCGAGGCTCTGCTGGGGATGGCCTCCCAACGTAGGATGGGTGCCAGTCGTCAATTGACCCCCCTGATGTCCCGGATCCTGGCGGTGGCCTACCCCGATTTGGATGGGCGCGTGAGGACATCACAGCAGACACAAGGGGGTGAGTATCAGCACATTCTGCTATATTAGCGCACAGTGGAGGCGTCTGGGTGGGGGAGGAGGGCTGTGGCTATCTCTAGGCCAGGGCGGTTTCTGTAGGCTAGGCCCCTCCGTTAGACATGGCCCTGTGCCCCCGCCCCCCACCCCTGTAGGGTGCTAAGTACAGCTATCCATGGCCCGGGCTCACCTATGTGTGCATTTGTCGTCCATAGACTTGTAGGCCAAGTCACAATAATTGAGTAGTGTACCCCGAGTGCGCGGCGTAGTGCAGGGGGCTTCTGTGTCTGTCCTCTCCGCCAACAGTGCCGCCAATGCATGCACTCAACATGTCTTTCTTTCTTCTCTCCCCCCCTTATTTTTTGGTTTACCTGCTCATGTGTGCATTAGCATCATCAGGCGGAGGAGAAGTGGCACCGGCGCACGAGGGAGCTGCATCTCACATGGGCCCGGAGGGCCCTGCAACCGACTCGGACTTAACCAGTGAGACGGAGGGCGAGGGGGGCTCCACAACGGGGACCCGTGGAGACGTCAGCGACACCAACACGTCCTCGGAAGGGAGCTCCCTTGTGGTGGCGGCACCATCCGTGCCCACCACAAAAACAGGTACAGCCGCCACCCAGCGCACCAGCTCCGCCCTCCCAGCAGCCCCTCAGCTTTCGCCCCGTGCCCGCTCGGCCAGGAAGCCGGCCATCTCCTTCACCCCTGGCACCTCAGGTCCTGCCCCAGTTACCCCTGCTGCCCTCAGTGAGGAGGTCATTGACCTCCTCCGGACGCTCATTGTTGGGCAGTCTACCCTTTTGAATGCCATCCAGGGGGTGGAAAGGGAGGTGCATCGGAGCAATGCATACCTGGAGGGCATTCATTCGGGTCCGGCTGCCCATCAGCGATCGTTCAACGCTCTGGCCTCAGCACTGACGGCAGCAATTGTCCCTGTGTCTAGCCTCCCCCCTCCAACTTCCTCAACCCAGTCCCACTCCCCTGTTCCTCTGCCTATCCCAGACACACCTACAGACCAGCCTGCACACACATCAACACCCAAGGGCAGCTCATCCAGACATAAGCACCACAGACCACACAAGCATTCACCCAAGCAACATCCACATGCAGACACAGCAACACCCACTGCCTCCACTGTGTCCCCCTCCTCCTCGTCTCCCTCCTCCCTCCCTGTGACGTCTCCACTCACACCTGCATGCACACCACCATCAGCCAGTACGCCCATCACCACCACACCCACCAGAACAGTCCGCACACGTGCAGTCACCACCCCCACTACAATTTACACATCCCCTGTGTCCTCTCCCAGTGTGTCTGTCACCCCCTCTTCCAAACCACACAAACGCAGGCAGCCACCCACCTAACAGCCATCCACCTCACGACAGCCTCCGTCACAAGCACCTGCATCCAAAGACAGCACACTTGACTCTCCTACAACCACATCCTCTTCCTCCACTCCCATACCCACTACAACTACCCGTCCCTGTCTTTCGAAATTGATTTTCCTTTCCAACCTTGACCTCTTTCCAACAACTGACCCACCCCCTCCATCTCGTAAGAGTCCAACCAGCACCTCAGCCACCACAAGCCCTGCACCTACTAGGACCATCGTTCAGGGCTTTTGGAGTCCACCAGCTCCTAGGGCAGGAACATCGGCCAGCAGCAAGGGGACAGCCAGCCCACCCCCTGGGAAAAGAAGCAAAAAAGTGAAGGGCCGGCACCACAGGCCTGAGACGGCTGCCCCCAAGGACACCAGCCTTGCACCGTCACCTGGCCCATCCACCAAGGGAGGCAAGGGCCCCAGAGATTCTTCCAAGGAGGGCAAGGGCCCCAGAGATACTTCCAAGGGAGGCAAGGGCCCCAGAGATTCATCCAAGGAGGGCAAGGGCCCCAGAGATACTTCCAAGGGAGGCAAGGGCCCAGAGATTCGTCCAAGGAGGGCAAGGGCAGCAGGGCGAAGAAGTCCGGCAGCAGGCGAGCTGCCCAGTAGGGCCCCACCAGCCCCATTTGGGGTGTGACGGAGGACACCCACGGGCCCAGGAGTCCAACACAGGAGGGCCCCGCAAGCGATAGGTCGGATGGCGACTGAGTGGGAATGATTGCCCAGATCTGGTTCCCTAGGAACACAAGACAAGCACTGCTGAACAGGGCCCCGCCGTGAGAAGCCCCGCTCCGCTGGGCCCCGCCGTGAGAAGAACCGCTGAACAGGGCCCCGCCGTGAGAAGCCCCGCTCTGCTGGGCCCCGCCGTGAGAAGCCCCGCTCCGCTGGGCCCCGCCGTGAGAAGAACCGCTGAACAGGGCCCTGCCGTGAGAAGCACCGCTCTGCTGGGCCCTTCCTCTCAAGCACTGCTCCGCTGGGCCCCGCCGTCTCCTGTCAGGCACCGCTCCGCTGGGCCCTTCCTGTCAAGCACCGCTCCGCTGGACCCTTCATCTCAAGCACCGCTCCGCTGGGCCCCGCTGTCTCCTGTCAGGCACCGCTCCGCTGGGCCCTTCCTGTCAAGCACCGCTCCGCTGGGCCCTTCATCTCAAGCACCGCTCCGCTGGGCCCTTCTTCTCAAGCACCGCTCCGCTGGGCCCTTCATCTCAAGCACCGCTCCGCTGGGCCCCGCCGTCTCCTGTCAGGCACCGCTCCGCTGGGCCCTTCCTGTCAAGCACCGCTCCGCTGGGCCCTTCATCTCAAGCACCGCTCCGCTGGGCCCCGCCGTCTCCTGTCAGGCACCGCTCCGCTGGGCCCTTCCTGTCAAGCACCGCTCCGCTGGGCCCTTCCTCTCAAGCACCGCTCCGCTAGACCCTTCCTCTCAAGCACCGCTCCGCTGTGCCCCGCTGTCTCTGCACCGCTCCGCTGGGCCCTTACTGTCAAGCACCGCTCCGCTGGGCCCTTCCTCTCAAGCACCGCTCCGCTGGGGCCTTCATCTCAAGCACCGCTGGCCCATTGGCAGGGCCGGATCTGTGTCTGGCAGGGCTTCACGAAGCACTCTGGGCACCATGCCTCCTCCATAACCAGTGGAGTCTGTAATCCACCAGATGGACTGTGGCTTTGCACTCCCCAGGATGGTACAGTGGGCAATCCACCCACTGAAAAGACTTGTGAGACTGTGGCTTTGCACTCCCCAGGATGGTACAGTGGGCAATCCACCCACTGTAGAGACTTGTGAGACTGTGGCTTTGCACTCCCCAGGATGGTACAGTGGGCAATCCACCCACTGTAGAGACTTATGAGACTGTGGCTTTGCACTCCCCAGGATGGTACAGTGGGCATGGAGGCCCCTCGTGGATCTGGCGTCGTGGACTCATGTGGCTGAGGTGCCCCCCCTTCCCTTCCCCCTGAGGTGCCTGTGGTTTTATTATCTGATGCACCAGCAGTGTTCTCTCCAATGGAATCGGGTTTCGTGTGTGGGCTTTGCCCATGTGTTTATGCACATTGGCCCACAGACAATGGCATGTAGCCAATATGTGCCGGACTTTTGGACTATGTTCATATTCTTCATGTTGTGATTTATTTGTTTTAATAATCTAATATTTCACTTAAGTTCAAATATGCTTTAATATACTTCTATTTTAATGATCATTTTATTTTGTCTTTGAATTATTCCGGGGGGTTTGGGGGGTGTAAATCTGACTTGTTGCTCTGCATTGGTGTGTGGGGATTTGGGGGGGGGGGTGTCGCGTATGTGTGTGCCCGTAATCTTTTCTCCTCCCCCCTCCCCTGTGTCGTAGGTGCAGTACTCACCGTTGTCTCCTGCGGCGGCGTTCGTGCTCCTGGTAGAGGAGCAGGTAGACAATCGCTGGTAGGATGTTTAATTCGGGTTCCATGCTGTCCAGATTCCTCGTGGAGTGTATAGAGGTGAGCGTTTTCCCGTTCGTGATCTGTTTCCGCCGTGTTTTTATCGGCGGGGCTCCCGCCCCGGAAAAGGTGGCGGATTGGTGGGTCGTGATAGGGTGGGCGGTACATTGTCTGCCGCCTGTCCGTTGGCGGTGACCGCCGCGCTGTTTGTTTGCCCCACCGTGGCGGTCGGAGTGTTAAAGTGGCGGGCTGTGTTGGCGGTTCCCGCCAGGGTCTGAATTCCATTTTTTTTACCGCCTGCCTGTTGGCGGGTTGGCCGCCGCTTTAACACCGACCGCCAGGGTCGGAATGACCCCCTGAGTGGGCTAAAGAAAGATCAGCATTTTCCAACCCTGATGGCCATTACCAATTCTGGGTGATGCCATTTGGACTGAAAAATGCTGCTGCTACCTGCCAACGGTTGGTTAACGGGGTCCTAGCTGGTAAAGATGCCTACTGTGCAGCTTACCTGGACAACATAGCTGTCTACAGCTCCAGCTGGGAGGAACACCTGCTCCAACTCAAGGAGGTGCTTCAGGCTCTGCAACAGGCAGGCCTGACTATCAAGGCTGGTAAGTGCCAGATCGGGCAGGGTTCCGTGGTGTACTTGGGACACCTTGTAGGTGGTGGCAAGGTGCAGCCACTCCAGGCCAAGATTGAAACTATCAAGGCCTGGCAACCACCTAGAACGCAGACTGAGGTGAGAGCCTTTTTGGGCCTCACTGGATACTACCGCAGATTCGTCAAGGGATGGTACCATTGTGTCCCCCTTGACAGAACTCACTTCCAAGAAGCAACCTAGGTTGGTGAATTGGACAGAGGCTTGTCAGAAAGCCTTTGATTCTCCGAATGAAGCCATGTGCACGGCCCCCATGCTCAAGGCCCCTGACTACTCCCAGGAATTTATTGTGCAGACAGACGCTTCAGAGCATGGCATAGGGGCTGTTCTAGCACAGCTAAATGAGGAGGGCTCAGATCAACCAGTAGTCTTTATTAGCAGAAGACTGTTACCACGGGAACAAAGGTGGAGTGCTATTGAGAGAGAAGCATTTGCTGTGGTCTGGGCACTGAAGAAGCTAAGACCCTACCTGTTTGGGACTCACTTCCGGGTTCAGACAGACCACAGGCCCCTCAGATGGCTCATGCAGATGAGGGGTGAGAATCCAAAACTCTTGAGGTGGTCCATTTCCCTACAGGGGATGGACTTTACGGTGGAGCATCGCCCAGGGGTTGACCACGCCAATGCTGATGGTCTCTCCAGATACTTCCACCTTAGCGATGAGAGCTCCCAGGAGGTCGGGTAGCTCTCCCCACTTTCAGCTGGGGAGGACACATGTTAGACCTGGCATGCCTTAGGGTGGTCACCCCTAACTTCTTGCCTGCCTCCCCCCATTTTTTGGACTCTGTTTTTGCTGGCTTTTAGACTCTGGGCACTTTACCACTGCTAACCAGTGCTAAAGTGCATATGCTCTCTCCCTTTAAACATGGTAACTTTGGATCATACCAAATTGGACTATTTAATATACTCATAAGTCCCTAGTAATGTGCACTGTATGTGCCTAGGGCCTGTAGATTAAATGCTACTAGTGGGCCTGCAGCACTGGTTGTGCCACCCACTCAAGTAGCCCCTTTACCTTGTCCCAGGCCTGCCACTGCAAGGCCTGTGTGTGCAGTTTCACTGCCACTTCGACTTGGCATTTAAAAGTACTTGCCAAGCCTAAAGCTCCCATTTTTCTACACATAAGTTACCTCTAATGTGTGCCCTAGGTAACCCCTAGAGCAGGGTGCTGTGTGGGTAAAAGGCAGTACCTGTGTAGTTTACATGTCCTGGTAGTGTACAACTCCTAAATTCGTTTTTACACTACTGTGAGGCCTGCTCCCTTCATAGGCTAACATTGGGGCTGCCCTCATACATTGTTGAAGTGGCAGCTGCTGATCTGAAGGGAGTAGGAAGGTCATATTAAGTATGGCCAGAATGGTAATACAAAATCCTGCTGACTGGTGAAGTTGGATTTAATATTACTATTTTAGAAATGCCACTTTTAGAAAGTGAGCATTTCTCCACACTTAAATCTTTCTGTGCCTTACAATCCACGTCTGGCTAGGTTTAGTTGACAGCTCCTTGTGCATTCACTCAGACATACCCCAAACACAGGGTACTCAGCCTCACTCGCATAAATCAGCAATTTGAATGGTTCTTCCTGGGCTGGGAGGGTGGAGGGCCTGCTCTGACACAAAGGACTGCCACACCCCCTACTGGGACCCTGGCAGACAGGATTGAACTGAAAGGGGACCTGGTGCACTTATAAGCCACTCTTTGAAGTCTCTCCCACTTCAAAGGCACATTTGGGTATAAAACAGGGCCTCTGCCCTACCACCTCAGACACTTGCTGGAGAAGAAACCTGAACCAGAACCTGCATCCTGCCAAGAAGAACTGCCTGGCTGCTCAAAGGACTCACCTGTCTGCTTTCTACAAAGGACTGCTGCCTTGCTGTTAACCTGCTGCCTTTCTGAACTCTTGTCTGGCTGCAAAGGTGTTCTCCAAGGGCTTGGATAGAGCTTGCCTCCTGTTCCCTGAAGTCTAAGGAGCAAAAAGACTTCTCTTTTTCATTTGGACTCCTTGTGCGCCGAAAAATATGACGCACAGCATGCTCCGTGGTGAGAAAATCGCCGCACGCCGATCCAGAAAGACGCTGCTCGACGCGACGCCTACGGTGCAACCGGAAATTCGACGCACGGCCTCGCATGAACAACGCCGCCCGACTTCCAGAGAGGAAATCGACGCAACGCCTCCTGTGAGAGAGAAAATTCCACGCACAGCCTCCCGGAATGATGCGCAGCCGGATAACAAACTGAGGAATCCACGCACAAACCTTTGAGATATCTGGTAATCCCGCGAACCATAGAAGGAGTCGGCCTGCATGCAGGAAAACAACGCACGTCTTCCCCGAGTGAAAAATAACGACGCAAGTCCGTGTGTGAACGGGCAAAACCGACGCACACACCATTTTTCTTCCCGCAGAACGACACATGTCTCCCCGCGTGAAAAATAACGACGCAAGTCCGTGTGTGAAGGGGCGAAACCGATGCACACAGCATTTTTCCACGCATCTCCTCCTCTGCGGCCCTCTGCAGAGATTTTCCACTCCAAACGAGGTACTTTTTGCTTGAAAGAGACTTTGGGGGTCATTCCGACCCTGGCGGTCATGGACCGCCAGGGCCGGGGACCGCGGATGCACCACCAACAGGCTGGCGGTGCATCCAGGCCAATTCTGACCGCGGCGGTAAAGCTGCGGTCAGAAAGGAATCCTCCATGGCGGCGCTGCAGGCAGCGCCGCCATGGGGATTCCGACCCCCTTACCGCCAGCCTGGTTCTGGCGGTTTTGACCGCCAGAACCTGGCTGGCGGTAACGGGTGTCGTGGGGCCCCTGGGGGCCCCTGCAGTGCCCATGTCAATGCATAGCAGACACTGAAAATCGCGACGGGTGCAACTGCACCCGTCGCACCCTTTCCACTCCGCCGGCTCCATTCGGAGCCGGCATCCTCGTGGAAGGGGGTTTCCCGCTGGGCGGGCGGGCGGCCTTCTGGCGGTCGCCCGCCCAGCGGGAAACTCAGAATTACCGCGGCGGTCTTTTGACCGCGCATCGGTATTCTGACGGCGGGACTTTGGCGGGCGGCAAAGTCAGAATGACCCCCTTTGTTTCCTTTTTAAAGACTTAAGACACTTTATATTACTTTTCAGTGATATTTCTACAAATTCTTAATGCATCTTTTATTCTGTTGATATACAAATATCCAGATAAATATTCTGTATTTTTCTAAACACTGTGGGGTGTATTTTTGTGGTGCTATATGGTGTTATTGTATGATTTATTGCACAAATACTTTACACATTGCCTTCTAAGTTAAGCCTGACTGCTCGTGCCAAGCTACCAGAGGGTGGGCACAGGATAATTTGGATTGTGTGTGATTTACCCTGAATAGAGTGAGGGTTCTTGCTTGGACAAAGGGTTACCTGACTGCCAACCAAAAACCCAATTTCTAACAATAGGCTAATAAGGTGGAATGTGAACACCTTCATTGAAGCAAGCCTAAACCAGCAGGGGAGCCCTCAGTGCAGATGACCAATGTGCCTTCAGCCAGATTGAGATTATGAACAGCATGGTATTAGAGAGTTTAGAACAGCGTGTATTACAAACACATTTTGATAATTCTATAATTACTGAAGCCAGAAATAGAAGTAAAGTCTCCTAGCTCCACAACAAAAATTTAGCCACAGAACCATCTCTAGTGGTGTGGTGGAGGTTGTCTCTGCCCACGTCTTGTGGTCTGTGTCCAACTAAGTAAATCAACCAGATTGTTGGGTGTCCTTGTTTTTACATTTTTGAATAAGATTCACTACATTCACTATGTAAATGGACTGAATTGAGCCTGTTCTTAGTGCCCCCCAGTGTTGGAAGATAAGAGTATAAAGGGAGGAGAAAACTGTGCAGCGTTGCCTCTGCTTCTTGGGTAGTTGGTGGTTACTGGCAGTACCTTGGGTGGATGCTGTAAGTTGCCATTAGTGACCCAAAGGTTAAGATATGGTTTTATCACAACTGGGTAATTATTTGATTCTCTTTCTATACGTGACTCTCAAATGGTGGTAGAGGGATGGGAACCCGGATAGTATAACAAAAGTAAACATACGTAATAATGTTGGGTGATTGCTTAGCCCTTAAAAGAGATTAAGGGGGAAACATATCATTAGTGTTACATAGCACTTGTGCCACGCAAGACAGCGAAAGGGCAACATGGCTCTAAAGTCAGATTTATTAAGCCACTCAAGGCCACCTTGTGTGGCCCTGAGTGGCTTGATAAATCTGGAGTAATGCAAGGGAGTGAAAATCACTACCTTCCGTTACTATTTCCCAAGGAGGCATTCCATGGGTGGAGCATGGGTGTTCTCACACATTCACTCATGGATTTTGGCGCATTCCCAGATTTACCAACATTGATAAACCTGTGAATACTTCACAATTCTATGCCATCCCAGGGGAGGCGCAATGTGGAAAATGGGAAAAAATATCTTTATTTCTCTCCATTGTTTCCTATTTCTAAGTGTGTTGCATTCTACAGCACACATAGAAGGAAAATGCCTCTAAGAATTGTTTTTTGTGCAGGAAGGTGGCACTTCCTGCACAAAAACAATCCTGCCTGCAACACAGGCTCCCTTGCACCATGACGAAAGGGTGCCTGCATTGGCGCAAGGCACCACATTGTGTGCTAGTGCAAGGAAAGGACAGGAATGCACTGTATCATGTTAAATACGACACATTCTTGCCCTTCCCCTCTCACATAGAGCATCAAGTTGGCTTGCTGCACTGCGTGAAATAATGATAAATCTGCCTAAATATATATATGTATAGGGCCTATATGCTTGTTTTGCAATAGGAAGGTAGTACCAGCTATTGATATCCCAACTGGTGCCCTAAGTGTGGTAGGATTGAACCCTAAAGACCACGGCTATAGGCTTAAATGGCACAACATTTCCATCCCCACTTTGCAGAAAAATTTAATTAGATCAAGTCTCAATATGTTTTTTAATTTATTGTTAGCTCATGAGGTCCCTTTTGCCAAAGTTTTTGCAGAGTCTAAGCGATACTAAAAGATACTATAAGATCTAATATGCTTGATCTATCTGGGCCATCTAAAGCCCCTCCGACTCGCTGGTTTGATAGAAGTTGCAGAGTGGTTAAAAGGTGCCAACATAATACCCTTAAGGTCTGGCTAAGGATTCAGAAATTAAGAATGCTAGAGTGGGTTAATAGGAAGCGGTTGGAAACAGGAAGCAAGCCCTTAAGGAGGAAATGTGGGAGAATTTACTGATTACCTGTATGCAGGGTGATGCGAGGGGCTTCTGGCATATAGTTAATGGTGAACCAGCTTACTATGTTTCACCCAATGACTTAGGTACTAATATCTCCGCTCAAATCGCTCAAAGCTCTGCAGCATTCTAGGGAGCATGGAGTTGCCACAACCATTGATTAATTTCCCCTGTGACTGTCTTGGGTGTGAACAAGGATATAAAATCCTGCCACTAGACTACTTTAGAAGAATTGCTTCATCCTTAGGGCACCCGAGTTGTTTTATAGTCTATCCAAAGGTGATAGAAAGTTTGTAATGGACCAGTTTCTCCAGCAGCCCAGAAAGCGCAGAGAGAACTTGGCCATGGGGAATCCATCTATGAGAGCTTTATTGCTCTTGTAAATCAGTGTTGGCCCTGAAACGTATCTCTCCTTTGTTAGAAATCTTTGGGAGAGATCACTTCTTACGAGGTTCAGGTTGGGTACTATTCGATCCAATCTTTGTTTTACTCCTGGGCAATATGAGTCATCCTCTATTAAGATCTGTCCTTGTGATGATTGCTCACCACAGACCCTAGAACATTAGGTGTTGTTTTGTGGGTACTATGACCCCCATAGAAAGAGGTACTTGTTGCCTGTTCTTACAGCAAGGGTTTTTTTGCCAATTTCGACCTTCCTTTCTTTATCTACCACTGTTAAATGATCATTTGGTGGCCCTGGTGGTTGTTACTTTTTTAAGAGTGCCATTTATTGGATTAAAGTGATTAATTATGGGGTTTCATTATGAAGATCAGGCACTTTTGGGGTCATTACAACCCTGGCGGACGGTGTTAAAGCTGCGGTAATACCGCAAACAGGCCGGCGGGGAAAAAAAAGAAATTATGACTGTGGCGGAAAACGCCAACATAGACAGCCACTTTAACACTATGACTGCCACGGCGGTACAGACAAGCAGCGCGGCGGTCACCGCCAACAGACAGGCGGAAGACAATGTACCGCCCACAGTATTACAACAGGCCAATCCGCCACCTTTTCCAGGGCAGATTCACCATGGATAAAAACACGGCGGAAACAGCAGTTGCAATGGGAAAACGCTCACCTTAACACACTCCACGAGGAAGGAGGGCACCATGGAGCCGGAACTACAAATACTCCCTGCGCTTGTCTTCCGGCTCCTCTACGAACATCAGCAACGGCGGCGCCGAAGACAACGGTGAGTACTGCACCTACGACATAAGGGAGGGGGGAGGCAAAAGTCAAGGGGACACACACGCAACACCCCCACCCCCACCCCGACCCTCGCACACTACAACACACACACCAATGCATTTCCAAACATCACAGTAACAACCCACAACTGCCCCGGAAGAATGCAAAGACAAAAGGGAATCAGTACAACCATTGTAATGTATCAAAATACAGTAAGCTCATATATACATAAATATATACACATTCCAAATCTATACATCACGATTAGTAGTGCAGGTATGCACAATTCAATGTCTGTGGACCACTGGGCCCAAAATGAATGGGCGACGCCCACACACGATACCTGTCCAGAAACGGAGAGAACACTGCCGGGGCATCAGATCGAAATACAACAGGCACCTCAGGGGGAAGGGAAGGGGGGGCACCTCAGCCGGATGAGTGCACCACACCAGATCCACGACGGGGCCCCATGCCCATTGATGTATCCTGGGGAGTGCAAAGCCACAGTCTCTCAAGTCTCTACAGTGGGTGGCTTGCCCACTGTACCATCCTGGGGAGTGCAAAGCCACAGTCTCTTAAGTCTCTACAGTGGGTGGGTTGCCCACTGTACCATCCTGGGGAGTGCAAAGCCACAGTCTCTCAAGTCTCTACAGTGGGTGGGTTGCCCACTGTACCATCCTGGGGAGTGCAAAGCCACAGTCTCTCAAGTGGATAACAGTCTCCACTGGTTCTGGAGGAGGACTGGTGCCCAGAGTGCTTCATCCTGTGAAGGATTCAGGTAGTGGATGCAGTTCTCCACTGGTTCTGGAGGGGGACTGGTGCCCAGAGTGCTTCATCCTGTGAAGGATTCAGGTAGTGGATGCAGTTCTCCACTGGTTCTGGAGGGGGACTGGTGCCCAGAGAGCTTCATCCTGTGAAGGATTCAGGTAGTGGATGCAGTTCTCCACTGGTTCCGGAGGGGGACTGGTGCCCAGAGTGCATCACACTCCCTGTGACGGTCCCAGTTCCGTCACTGTCCCAGCCGCACATGGGCTAACGATGCTTGAGTCGGCGGTGCTTGCACTGTTCAGTGGTGCTTGCCATGGCGGTCTTTGCTCTGTTCAGCGGTGCTTGCCATGGCGGTCTGTGCCCTGTTCAGCAGTGCTTGCCCTGTTCAGCGGTGCTTGCCATGGCGGTCTTTGCCCTGTTCAGCGGTGCTTGCCCTGTTCAGCGGTGCTTGCCATGTTCAGCAGTGCTTGCCATAGCGGTCTTTGCCCTGTTCAGCGTTGCTTGCCATGGCCGTCTTTGCCCTGTTCAGCGGTGCTTGCCATGGCGGGCTTTGCCCTGTTCAGCGGTGCTTGCCCTGTTCAGCGGTGCTTGCCATGTTCAGCGGTGCTTGACTTTGCTGTCTCTGATCTGTGCAGCGGTGTGTGGCATGACGGTCCCTCAGTGCCCAGCGGGGTTGTGGCTGCCGGGGCCCTCCAGGGCACTGACGCTGGCGGTGGTCTCCGGACCAGTGACGGTAGTGCTGCCCTCCAGGGCACTGACTCTGGCGGTGGTCTCTGGACCAGTGACAATAGTGCTGCCCTCCAGGGCACTGACTCTGGCGGTGGTCTCTGGACCAGTGATGATAGTGATGCCCTCCAGGGCACTGACTCTGGCGGTGGTCTCCGGACCAGTGACGATAGTGCTGCCCTCCAGGGCACTGACTCTGGCAGTGATCTCTGGACCAGTGACGATGGGGCTGGCGGTGGCGTCCTGGCCAGCGGGGAGGATGGCGGCCTTCTCCGCCGTGCTGCTCTTACCAGACTTTGGAGACTTCTTCTGCCCTTCACCACCTTGGGAGGGGTCACAGCTGACTTGACACTCCCCCCAGGACCCTTGTGAGCGGCTTTGCTGGCAGGAGTCTTCCCCCTCTCCCGTCGGGCACTGTCCAACTTCTGGTGCTTTACAGGGGGTGGACTGGCAGTGCTTCAGCTCCGTGTCACACTGGCTGCCCTGGTGGCCGGTGCACTCCACATACCTCTAACACGCACCACTGGTACCGGACTTTTTTTGGCTGAGATGCTAGTACGGGACCTATGAATTGGAGGGGGGTCGTGGGACAGAGGTCATGGTTGCTCAGGAAAAGTTTCTGACGAACACTGGGACGGGTAACTGGAGGGGGTCTGGGAGTGGAGGAAGAGGAGGTGGTTGTAGGAGGTGTAACTTTAGATGATTTGGGTGCAGGTGCAGGTTCTGGAGGCTGTCGTGAGGTGGATGGATGTTGGGTGTGTGGGTGCCTGCGTTTGTGTACTTTGGGAGGGTGCGTCACAGACACACTGGGAGAGGACACATGGGACGTGTAAATGGTAGTGGGGGTGGTGAGTGCAGGTGAGCGGGGTGTGGTGCTGGGTGTTCTGGTGCGAGTCCTAGTGGCTGTAGTGGTAGTGCATGCAGGTGAGAGTGTAGACGACACTGAGAGGGAGGAGGGAGACGACGAGGAGGGGGACACAGTGGAGGCAGTGGATGTTGCTGTGTCTGTATGTGGGTGATGCTTGTGTGAGTGCCTGTGGGATGTGTGGTGCCTATGTTTGCCTGAGCTGCCCTTGTGTGTTGAGGTGTGTGCAGGCTGGTCTGATGGTGTGCTTGGGATAGGCTGGGGTACAGGGGATTGGGTCTGGGTCTGGGTGGAGGAAGTTGGAGGGAGGAGGCTAGACACAAGGACAATGGCTGCCATCAGTGCTGAGGCCAGAGATTGCAGGGTTCGATGATGGGCAGCCTGACCAGAATGAATGCCCTCCAGGAATGCATTAGTGTGTTGCAACTCCCTTTCTACACCCTGGATGGCATTCACAATCGTAGACTGCCCAACAGTGAGTGACCTGAGGAGGTCAATGGCTTCCTCACTGAGGGCAGCACGGATGACAGGGGCAGGGGCTGAGGTGCCTGGGGCAAAGGTGATGCCTACCCTCCTGGATGAGCACGGAGCGAAGGCTGATGGGTTGCTGGGAGGGCGGTGCTGGTAGGGGGGGTGGCGGCTGTACCTGTAGAAGTGGGGGGCACAGATGGTGCCGCCACCACAAGGGAGCTCCCATCGGAGGACGAGTCCATGTCGCTGTTTGCTGATCCGGTGACCGACGTGAAGCTCCCCTCGCCCTCCGTCCCACTGGTGTATTCTGTGTCCTTGGTGTGGCCCTCCATAGCCATGAGGGATGCAGCCCCCTCGTGCTCCGGTGCCACTGTACCTCCGCCTGATGATGCTGATGCACAAAAGAACAGGGAGAGCACAAAAAGGGGTAGGGAAACAGAAGAATGACAGGTTGAGTGCATGGCTTACCGCTACCGTTGGCGGACAATACAGACACAGCAGCCCACTGCACTACGCCATGCTCTTGGCCTCTACAGATGCAGTTCCTGGGATATGGCCTACATGGCTATGAGTGTCATCTGCCCACATAGATGACAAAGGGGCATGTATACCTGTACTTGGCACTCTACAGAGGTGGGGTGGATTGGCACATGGCCTGCATTCCAGAGGGGCCTAGCCCACGGAACTCGCCCTGGCCTAGGGAAACCTACAGCCCTCCTCCCCCACCGAGACCCCTCCACTGCGCGCACAGTCAGCAGAATGTGAGTGTACTCACCCCCTTGTGTCTGCTGTGATGCCCTCATGCACCCATCCAACTCAGGGTAGGCCACCGCCAGGATCCGGAACATCATGGGGGTCATGGTACGACGGGCACCCCTCCCATGTTGGGAGGCCATCCCCAGCTGAGCCTCCGCCGTCTTCTTGCTCCAGCGGCGAATGTCATCCCATCTTTTACAGCAGTGGGTGCTCCGTCTCTGGTGGACCCCCAGGGTCTGGACGTCCTTGGTGATGGCACGCCAAATATCCTCCTTCTGGTGGGCGCTGACCTACATGACATGTACAGGGGAAGAAGAGAAGTCATTAGCAACAGCACCGTCGAAGTGTGTAGCCCACATCCCTGCCCTTGCCATGTGGCACTTGCAATCACACTTCTTCATGCTCGTAGAACTCTGCCCCCTTCCTACTGACATCCAGCCCTCTCCACCCAGGCATAGCCCATACAACGTGCTCCCTGTGTACTCACCTGTTGGTCTGGAGGACCGTAGAGTAGCGTGTACTGGGGGAGGACCCCGTCCACGAGCTTCTCCAACTCCTGTGCAGTGAAGGCAGGGGCCCTTTCCCCAGATGCACCAGCCATTGTCTCTTCCAGACCGAGGTCACAGCAGCACTTGCAGTGTAGGTCCTCTCCTGTCGAAGATCAGGTATCGAGTGATTGAACAGATAGAAGATGGCGGTCACGTCCGCAGCGGTGACGTCCGCGGCGGTGCGTATCATCACCGCCGGCGCACTTCGTCATTGGCTCCTGGGACCCATAGGGTCCAATGTTAACCAATGCAGCATTGCGCCGCGGTCTTTGACTGCCTACCGCGACGGTGTACAACGCCAGCGCAGTTACCTCACATCCCATTGTCCCACTTTAGAGGTCAGGCAGCCGCCATTTCAGGGGCCCACATGGCTTCATTTACAACTGCGTCACACATACCTAGGCCTACACTCAACACACATACAGGAAGAATTTTGTATTTAGTGTTGTGTTCTGTGTAGCTGTGGGTACATACCTTAGAATTTGTTGACTCTGTGGTCGCTGTTGTCCTTCCTAGGCACCATCAGCTGGGACATGTGAAGAGATGGCGGAATCCTCCGGTGTACCGACCGCTGGTGGACCCTTTAACAATGGAGGAGCGACATTTAATCATCACCTACAGGTTTGACCGTGCCACAATCCAGGAACTGTGTACCCAGTTGGAGCCAGACCTGATGTCACCAATCCGCCCTCAAGTGCAGCTGCTATCAGTGCTCCATTTCCTAGCAAGTGGGTCATTTCAAACAACAGTGGCCATGGCATCAGGGATGTCCCAGCCTATGTTTTCCAATTTGTTGTCCAGAGTGTTGTCTGCCCTGCTGAAACACGTGAGGAGCTACATTGTTTTCCCTCAGGTGGAGGATTTGGCTACAGTCAAAGGTGACTTCTATGCCCTGGGACATATCCCTAACATCATAGGTGCCATTGATGGGACCCATGTGGCTTTGCCCCCCCCCCCCCACCCCCACAGGAGTGAACAGGTGTACAGGAACTGGAAGAGTTATAATTCGATGAATGTACAGATGGTATGTTTGGCAGACCAGTACATCTCACAGGTAAATGCTATGTTCCCTGGCTCAGTGCATGACGCCTACATCCTGCGGAATAGCAGCATCCCGTATGTGATGGGTCAACTCCAGAGGCACCGTGTGTGGCTATTAGGGGACTCTGGTTACCCCAACCTGTCATGGCTATTGACCCCAGTGAGGAATCCCAGGACCAGGGCAGAGGAATGCTACAATGAGGCCCATGGGCGTACTAGGAGGTTGATCGAACGCACCTTCGGCCTCCTGAAGGCCAGGTTCAGGTGCCTCCATATGACAGGTGGTTCCCTATTCTACTCACCAAGGAAGGTGTGCCAGTTCATCATCGCCTGCTCGATGCTTCACAATCTTGCTTTGCGACGCCAGGTGCCTTTTCTGCAGGAGGATGGTCCAGATGACAGTGTTGTGGCAGCTGTGGAGCCTGTGGACAGTGATGAGGAGGAAGCAGAGGAAGAAGACATTGACAACAGGGACTCTGTCATACAGCAATATTTCCAGTGACACACAGGTGAGAAACCTTTTTTTACTATTACATTCACTTTCACACCCCTACCTCTATCCTGTCTGTCAATTTGAAGTAGTAATTGCTAATTGAGTAATACATTTCCATTACGGTTTCACAGGTGTGGTTACCAACGTGTGTCATCTGCTTGCATCCTTCATGGGCTTGTGATGCGTAACATAGGTATGTTGACATTACATTTTCGAACGGTTTTTGTCATTGTCATAGATAATACACATTTTCAAAATCACAGACTCACTCCAGATTGTTTTGTGGTTCAAGGGTGTTTATTGAAGTGATAATTATTGGTTGGGGGGGCAAAATGGTGATGGGTGATAGTGAACGAATGTCCATGGCAGAGTCCAGTCTATTAGTCTCACAGGTGCATTTCCCATATGGGCATAGGAAGTGGAGCTGGGGCAGTTCCAATCTGGACAGGGTAACAAAGTGGGACAGTGGGAGGACAATCAGGGTGGTCTCATTTCCTGGCGGGGGTCTTGCCATCTTGCTCTGTCCTGTTCCTGGATCTCAGGGACCGCTTGCGGGGTGGTTCTCCGTCTGCAGGGGGTGGGGTGCTGGTGTGGTGGTCCTGTGGCGGGACGTCCTGTCCACTAGTGCCGGCGGAGGTGGTGGGCAGTTCATCGTCCAGGCTAGTGTCAGGGGCCCCTTGGAGTGCCACAGTGTCCCTCATGGTCTTTTGTATGTCCTTCAGCACCCCTACGATGGTGCCCAGGGCAGAGCTGATGGTTCTGAGCTCCTCCCTGAAGCCCAAATACTGTTCCTCCTGCATGCGCTGGGTCTCCTGAAACTTGGCCAGGACCGTAGCCATCGTCTCATGGGAGTGGTGGTATGCTCCCAGGATGGAGGAGAGGGCCTCGTGGAGAGTGGGTTCCCTTGGCCTGTCCGCCCCCTGTCGCACGGCAGCCCTCCCAGTTCCCCTGTGTTCCTGGGCCTCCGTCCCCTGGACCGTGTGCCCACTGCCACTGCCCCCAGGTCCCTGTGGTTGCTGGGGTGGTGGGTTATCCTGGGTTCCCTGTAGTGGTGGACACACAGCTGATTGACGTGTCCTGGGGACGGAGGTATGGGCCCGCTGGGTGGGTGCCGTACTGGTGTTACCAGAGGGTGGAAGGTCAGTGTTGGGCTGTGCCTGTGCGAGAGGAACCGACTGTCCCGAGGCCCACGATGGTCCAGGCTGGTCATCTGGATCCAGTTGGCCAGAGCTGCTGTCATCACTGTGGGCCTCTTCTGTGGGTGGGGTAGAGATGTCTGCACCCTCCTGTCTGGTGAGGTTACGTAGTGGTTCTGCAGGGGTGTAAAAGCATGATTATTGCATCTGTGTGTGTCATGGTGTGCAATGGGTGGGTGTGCGTGTACCCCAGTGCAAGAATTCCTGTGTGGGGGCTTCTGTGATGATGGTTCAGGGGCGTTATGGGTATGTGCAGTGGGCATGCTTTAGTGATGGGTGTCCATGCTTAGTTGTGTCATGCAGGGCTTGGTGTTGGTATGGGTGGTTTGTGTTTAGTACATTAGTGAGGAGTTGGAGTGATAGGGTAGGGTGTGAGGGTGGGGGTGTGTGATAGCATGCAGGTAGGGTGGGGGATATGATAGTTGAGATTTGACTTACCAGTGTCCATTCCTCCACCGACTCCTCCGAGGCCCTCTGGATGCATAATGGTCAAGACCTGCTCCTCCCATGTTGTTAGTTGTGGGGGAGGAGGTGGGGGTCCGCCGCCAGTCCGCTGAATCGCGATGTTGTGCCTGGAGACCACTGAACGCACCTTCCCCCGTAGGTCGTTCCACCTCTTCCTGATGTCCTCCCGATTTCTTGGGTGCTGTCCCACTGCGTTTACCCTGTCCACGATTCTTATGCCAAAGCTCCATCTTCCTGGCTATAGAGGTGTGCTGCACCTGTGATCCAAATAGCTGTGGCTCTACCCGTACGATTTCCTCCACCATAACCCTGAGCTCCTCCTCGGAAAACCTGGGGTGTCTTTGGCGTGCCATGGGGTGGTGTAGGTGATGTGTGGAGTGGTGTATGTGGTGATGAGTGTGGTGATGTGTAGTGGTGTGTGGTGTTTTGGGCGTGGATGTTGTGTGGGTGATGGTGTTTTGTGCCTCTGTGTGGTGGGGTTCTCTATTGCTGTGCTCTCTGTCTGTCGCCTTCGTCTCTAATTTAGGGTCGTAGGTGTTTGTGGGTGATGTGGGTGTGTGTTTTATATTGTGTTGGGTGTGTGGGAGTGTTGTTTGTATGTGTATCAGGTGTGTGTATTTGGAATTGTCCAATGTGGCGGTGTTTTGGAGATGTGTGTGTATTTTGAGCGCGGCGGTGTGTACCGCCAATGGAATACCGCAGTTGAAAGACCGCCGCGTGGATTGGTGGGTCGTGATAGCATGGGCGTGTTTCTGTTGGCGTGACAGTGGAGGATTTGTTATCGCCGGTTTATCACTGACCTTTGGTGTGGGAGACTTGTGTGGGTGTCTGAATTTCGGCGGATTCCGAGCAGTGGGTCATAATAGCCGTGGCGGAATTCCACGGCCGCGGCTGTGTATTGGCGGTCTTCTGCACGGCGGTAAGCGGCTTTTACCGCCAATGTTGTAATGAGGGCCTTTATGTATCGAGCACAGTTATGAGTTTTTAGAATGTTTTCTATTTTTATGCTGTGATTCTGTATTTTATCAGAATGTGTTATTTATATTGTTTTATTGTTTTATGATTATATTTATAATCAAAATAAAGATCATTCATTCAAGAGGAAGATTCTGAATGAAACCACAATGCTCTGTGGTTCCAAATAAACATCTTCTGATAGGTCCATGTGCAAAAAGGACCTCTTAGAGTGAAAATGTGATTGGAAGCTAGGATGGTTTTAAGAGAAGAGTATGAGGGCACAACCGGGGCTTGCGTGCATAACAAGTATAGGTCAACCTCAGCCCCCGACACAACAAAGTGTCGGAGATGAAAGGACTGGAACTTAAAAGAAAAAACAGGGACATAAGGCTTGAGAAGAGGAATGGATGCTGAAGGACTGAGAAGAAACAGGTTGCAGAAATATTGAAGGAGGGAAAGAAAAGAAAGGTTGAAGGGAGAGTAAGAAGAGGCACCCTGAAGGGAAGACAAGAACTGAGAAGAGAAAATGGGATAAATGAAGGCGCACAGCCTGGAATTGAGGAAAGCAAGAGATAAGGTTAGTGGTGAAAACCTGGGAAGAGACGGCATGATTGGTGGGGAACACAAGGGAGACGGTCTGAGAGCAGGAAAGAAGCTGAGGAGGGTAAACGAGGGGAGAAGAGAAAGAGTGTGGAAAAATGAAAAAGGGCTAAATGAAACAAAAGGTAGGAGAGGAGAAGAGTGAAGCAGGCTGGGCTGTAGGACATGGGGGAAGTTAAGGTGAGTTTAGAACACAGGGTGATGAACTGAGAAGATAAAAAGGAGCTATGCTGAGCAGATAACTACAGGGAGAAACAGCAAGGATGGGAAACGTATGAGGGGAGGAGAAGGGAAAAAAAACTGGGAGGAGATAATGGAATACTTGCTGGGGAAAGAATTCTTTCTTGCCATATATTTCTCCACAGATTAGGATGCACCACTAATCAACCAATGGTTCAAGAAAGGTCATGTTCAATGAATCTGGCCAACCTATTTAGGTATAGGGTGACCACCTGTCTGTAATTTTCACCGACTGCCCGTAATTTCGCCTTGCCATCCGTTGTCCATGATGAAAGGCTTAACGTATAGCATTTGTCCATAATTTTAGCCTTTCACCTAAAGGACAAAATGTAATTAGGACATATCAGTTTCCCCAGCTGGATTGAAAGTCAGGGAGTCTCCCAGGGAGGGTAAGATAGATAAGAAAAGACCTTCTTGCCAGGGTGTCTCCTTCCCTAAAGAAATGCAAATGTGCGCAACTGGTAAATCTGCAAATGCAAAGAGGCTTGGAAACCTGCATTAACTTTAACCAAAGGAGTTACTTGAAGCTTTCTGATGACAAAGATATTTTCTGTTAGAGAGGTACTGTAACCGTGTTCCAAGGTGAGCTGTGGAGTGTGTGGTTTTATTGGACTGTTATAAAAATTTTTAGTACTAGGTATAAACTGTATATTATTTAAATCTGTATTTTAGAAGGACTTTTTTTCATTTAACCAAAATGTATTTGCGCATTTTGTAGCAGCCTATATTATGATGTGTGTAATGCATGTTTAAAATAAGGACTTACACATTCACAGTTCTTTCAGTGACCTCTGTACCTCATAGTACTAACAAACATTGGCAAAGCCAATAGGTCTCATCTACGCAAGAGTTATTGGCTTTGCCAATGTGTTTTAGCCATGTTATACACCAGAGCAGCTGCTGTTCAGCATGGTTAAAAGTTAGTGGCATAGTGCTGTAGAGTGGAGTAGAGTAGCATAGGAGCAGTGGCATAGAGCACAGTGGTGCAGAGTAGAGTGAAGTGGGGTACAGTGCAGTTGTTTGGAGTGCAGTGGTTTAGAGTGCAGTGGCATGGAGTGGCATGGGGGCAGAGTAGAGTGGTATTGAGTGCAGTGGAGTAGAGTGGCATACAATAGAGTGGCAGAGAGTGCGGTAGTGTAGAGTGGTGCAGTGACATAGAGTGCAGAGTTGACTTGCTTGGCATAGAGTGGAGTGGCGTAGATTGGTGCAGAGTAGAGTAGTGAAGTGCAGTGCAGAGTAGAGTATGTTGTTTTAGAGTGCAGAGTAGAGTATAGTGCTGTAGAGTGCAGTGGCATAGAGTGGAGTGATGCAGAATAGAGTGGTATAGAATGCAATGGCGTATAATGCAGTAGTACAGAGTAGAGTGGTGTAGAGTACAGTGGCAGAGAGTGCAATGTTGCAGAGTAGAGTGCCAGTGCAGTGGTGTGAAGAAGAGTGGCACAGAGAGCAGTGGCGTAGAGTACAGTGGTGCAGAGTAGAGAGCAGTGGCGTACAATGCAGTTTAGAGTACACTGGCGGAGAATGCAGTGGCATAGAGTGGCATGGGGCAGAGTGGAGCAGGGAGTAGAGTGGCATGCAGTAGAGTGGTAGAGAGTGCAATAGTACACAGTGGTGCAGTGGCATAGAGTGCAGAGTAGACTTGCGTGGCATAGACTCTCTTTACAGAAAGGGAGCACTCCGAAGAATACTGTAAACAAAGTTTGGGCAAGGGAAGGAACGAACTCAAGCTGGATAGCCTAAAACAAATAAAGCCAGCAAATTGAAAGCAACAAAATGTGAGTTACAAACCACAAAGCCAATGGCAAGCAACGGGCAGAATGCATTCCCAAGGAAGCTCTATGAATGTACTTAAAGTGACAGCAGTGGGATAGTTTGTGGGGACAGTCCAGTATTTTAGTCCAGTCCATATCTTGCAGAGGTTTGGCCACATCAATCACCCAGGTGGTATGTCGAGAAGACCTGGAGTGGTCTCAATGTTGCAGGAAAGGTCTGTACACCCATTCTATTAGTTTTTCCACCAGTCCCTATGGTGTAGAACTTCTGGCGCACCTCATGTAGGGTTAGTGCTAGGCGGCAGACATGAATTAGAGGATTTAATGATTGTTTAAGGTGGGTGTAAGTAAGGAGTTGACCAGGGTGAAGATGGTAGTCTGCCTCAAGGGTTTGGAAATTTAGTAGCTCGCCGTCCAGAAACAAATCCCCTAATTTTAAGACACCTGCAGCATTTCATTGATGTAGCTGCTCTGAGCACAGCCATCCTGCGCCAGTGGGAAGGCTGAGCAAAGGTAGTGCAGGAGCACAGGGTTTCTTTGTGTCAGCGAGTTTACAGGTTCTAGCAAGGCAAGACAAAGCTGTGCATGATAACCCCGGATGGTGATCCGCAGAATGGTCAGTAGGAAACAATTAGCAGTGCAGTAAGACCTCCTTAAAAGTCTTTACGCATAAACCGCATCTCATGCAGTTGGGCGGGCAGAGAGCCAGCGAGCCACCCATTGAACCTGTGCAGCTGAATAATAGCATTCCAAGTCCAGAAGGCCTAATCCACCCCCAGTCATATGTAGCTTTAGAGTGGAAAGAGCTACCCGACTGTGCCCCAGCGACCAAATCAGATGTATGGCATGTCTGAAGAAGGAATGAAGGACGAGCAGGGGAAGGTTTGCAAAATAATATTATCATCAGGGTAGCGCACCATCCTCACTAGTGGCCCACTACAGAAAGCAGAAGAGAAGAACAAAAGTTAAACTGGGCTGGGAGGGACCGTGACGCTCTGCTGAGATTTCCATCCTGCAAATCAGTAGGGGAATGGTAGATATTAATCTCTAGGTATCAATAGGTAACTGGTTCCCAGTTCAATATGAGGTCTAATTGTATATAAAGGAGAAAACAGTGCCATATGTTAAAAAAAACACTAATTACATTTTAATTTTTTTACATTTTGTTTGTGCAATTTACATCCCAATTTTTTTAAAGATTCTATGTGTACTTGACACTTAGGGATAACCCAGATCACTAGTCTGGCCTTTGCTCAATTTCAAAACCATTTTAAGGCATGGACAAAGCGGGCACCTGCCTTGCACAACCTTGCAAGGGGTCTGGCCCCAGCTCACTCTTCACAAGCATGAACAGCGGACCATTGCACCAGAAGAGTTTGCCAAGGTGGGTGGGTGCTACTTGTTCAACCACTTGACAGTGCCTCTTCAGTTTCTTTCCTGTCTGCATAGACAACTCCCCAACTACCCAATACCTTCCGGTAGTCTTTGGAGAACCATCTTGTCTGATTTTAGGAATTGTCCCACCTTGTTCTTCTCTTCCTTATTTATCCAGTTCTTAACAACAGTCTCCGATTTGATCTCGATTTCATCATCCTCTTTTATTATCTTTGATTGGTAGCCCAGGCTTCCAGTTCTGAGATAAATGTAGAGTCCCAGACATAAACTCTAATGCTCTGAGACTACAGACAGGTTGTGGGTATCTCACATCCTGACATTATGTGTGAGACCGCTGCCCACACCATCTGCCCTGCCTCATTAATTTCTTTTTAGGTTGAAAGTCCATGGGCAGTTGGGGTGAGCCAGATGTTTTTGTTTAATTTGTTTAAACTAGCAGAAGGTTAATTACCTCAATGTTTCCCAAACTTTTTGCCAGGGGTTTTAAAATGTTCAGAAACATAATCAAAATGTTGTTGTTACTTTCTCTTTAAGAAAGATTGGGTAGATTTGGGTAGGGGTGATGCCCTTGACACAGTGCTGAAGGGTATTAATTTACTTCTGAACAAGGACATAATGTGACACCTGAATGTACCATACCATGAGGCAAACACAAAAAGACCACAGTGAATAAATAGTGGTATGGCAAAAAAAGAGAGTAAATAAATGAACTGATAACATAGTGAGCCAAGGCCTTTCTTGGGTGTGTCTGTAAAACTGACCTTTGTTCTTGAATTTTTTTCCTGAATCTTGACCCTTCGTCCTGAACTTTTGTCCTGAATTTTGACCCTTTGTCCTGAAATGTTTACAGTCCTGTCCAGAATTTGCCTCAAGTGCCTGAAATAATATTCGATACTATTCCTGTTACCCCTACATCTGCCTTGAATCTCCACAAATGCCTTCTCTTCTCTATTCATGGACTTTACTAACCTACGTGAATGTACTTCGCTTACTTGCAAAATGGCAGATCTGAAAGCAAGCTAACGTCAAACCACTCGTTTTGTTCGCTTATGCGATGTAAGAAATTATACAGTTTGTTTTCCAAACGCCAGTAGAATTTTAATGTCCGTAGGCATTTCAGATGTTCTTAAAGTGAGGTCCTCCTTTCGGTAGTTTTTGAAGATTTTAAATGGTGGTAATCAGATTTACCGTTGCTCAGTCCTGTTGACATCACTTGAATGTGTTATTTGAATTGAGGCTGGCATATGACGTGTACGTGTGAAGGGTATGCATTTGTTATAATTAGTTATGGGCTTTACATACATAGAACAAAGAGTTATTTTCAATTCCTTTAGTTCAAAGGCGAGCGTCTACTGAAAAACTGCATGGCTCAAATCCCTGCCAGAGAGAAACATCACCATTTACTACAAGCAACAGACACAAGTCTGGCCTAGCTACAGAAATTAACCCTCGGGGAATTGATTCCGCTTTGTGCAGACCCCCAGTGTTTTTGTGGGCTAGTCTGGCAGATTTTGCGGCAAAAAATGCAAAATATGCGATCCCAGCCCCCAACAATTTGCAGTATTTTTGGGAATAGCGCTCAGTCCTTGGTCTGTCTCTGCTGGAGACTGTGACAAGTCACGTGCTGTGACCTGGCGGAGTGGCACTACACCTCGGAATATCTAAATTTCCAAAACTCTGCTCTCTGGCTTCCAACAACCACTATTCCAAAGATGCAAAAGGGAGGGGCACCAGGGAGCCAGAGACAAAGATGTTCCGCCCTAAGCTGCTTGGGTACGCCCAGATATGGGTCCCATGCTCACTATGTCACTGGAACCAATCTGTACCCGGTTGACGAGCCCGTAAGTAGGGTGAAACTGGCCCTCGGTTGCTTGTGTTTCAGTTCAGGGTGGAAGTGGATTGTCAGTTCAGGCTGGACTGTTCCCATGAGGAGCAGGGTGAAGACTGATTTACATGTGGCTAGGTTTGAACTGAGGTGGTACGGTGAGCAAAAGAACAATGGATTGGGGTGCTACCCTTAGCTATTTCCACTGGTTAGGCTTTTTGCAAGCAGCCTCCTATTAACTTTTGTGTGTTTCGTGTATTGCCCATAGTGACATGGGTATGCCCAGACTTGGGCCCTGTTCTCACTGCGTCACTGGAACCAAGCTGTATCCGGATGATGATGCCATAACTAGGATGAAACTGCTCCTGGGTTGCTTGTGTTCTTGTTCAGGGAGGACCTGGCTTTGCAGTTTGGGGTGGATGGTTCCCATGAGGAGCAGGGTCAAGACTGATTTGCATATGGTTGGGTTTGAACTGAGGTGGCATGGTGATCAAAAGAACGATGGGTTGGAGTGCTACCCCGAGCTATTGCCAGTAATTAGACTTTATGCAAGCAGCCGCCCATTACCTTTCGTGTGTTTCACTCCCTTATGTTATCCATTTACTGCCTTCCCATGCCACTCGACCCCAGTATTGCTACATACGGTGGTGGGTTTCCCCTTCATAAACTGTCTCCTTGGTGTTCAGTGCAATGCATACTACATCAATGACTATCCTTATGCACGGCTCGGGGCAATGCTATGCTCTCTGGGTGCCCCTCCTGTGTGAAACGCATCCATTGCCTTTGTTTTTTATGCTGCCTAGGATCTGGTTGCGCTTTCTGTTTACTTTAGATCTGTTTGGGACATTCACCGGTGATTGGGTTCGGCAGGGGTGGGAGATTTAGGAAATTTGTAGCAGTCTGTTGCTGGATGTCTATATCAGTTATTTTTGTTTATAGTTTCTCGAGTCACATTCAGATACTCTGATGCATGCTCTATATTTCCTGCTGTTAACAGATCTTTGTACAGTTGGGTCCACTCATAAATGCTAACAGAACCTTGCCATCAGACCTTCACATGGTTAATTTTCTGACATGGAATGTGAAAGGGCTTAATGATCTCCGTAAGGTTAGGCAGGTGTTGCCCTACCTTGATTGCCATTGAAGTGACATTGCCATGCTTCATAAGACCCATTGCTCACCCCTGGGTACACCAAGGTTTTCCACGTACTGGAGATCACATCATATTTCAACCTACTCCAGCAAGTTTGTCGCTCTAATACTGAAATCATTCAATTATGTAGAACAAATCACTGATGCCGGAGGCAGGCATGTGGCACTGGCAGGCATATTGAATAGAAACAATCTACTCTTACTTAATAAATATGGCGCAAACATTGATAACCCTGCTTTCTTTGTGACATTACACAGTTGTGCTCTAAGGAGGATACTTCAACTTCGTTTTCTCTATGGTGCATGACAGATCATCTAAGGCTACCCGCCCAGAGCCGCGCACCAGTGTAGCTCTCATTCACATTATGCAATTTCACGACCTGGTAGATGCCTGGCGAGCGTTACATTCCAACCAAACAGAACACATGTTTGACTCCCCGGTGCATGGCACACTCTCACTGCTTGCCATGTGGCTGCTTTCGAGTCCTATCATGCATAGAGTGTTTAGTGTAGCCATCCTCTCCTCTAAAATATCTGACCACACTGAAATTCTCTCTCCATCAGCCAACCCTAGCACCTCAGTTTTATACCTGGAGTTTACATGGACTGGAACTCTGAGATGAGGCTTTCCATAGGGAGGCTGGGGGTCGCCATCCTCAAGTACTTTCAGCTAAATGAGAGACCCGTTGGCAACAATGCCATGCTCTGGGAGGCCTCCAAGGCCTACATTAGTGGAACCTGTATATCCAAATCTTCTGGCTTCTTAAATCTTTTCGATCTTCCCTCTCTTAAATTTAGTCCCATCTTCGACACTTTGAAACCAAGTACTTCACCATGAAAGATAAGGCACTCTTGACCAAACTACACCCACACACACACTGCAAAAATACAGGGAGGGTCAGAGAGGGAGGTCCCTTACATGGGACAAGGTGTCTGGGTGAGGGTGTTCGGAGAGGAAGACGGGCCATCTAAAACTCTCGCTTGGATTGCTATTCGCAACATGATTCTGTGAGTGTCACCACTATAGTCCGTGAGACTGGGGATGTGACCACTGATCCCCTCTTAACCTTAAAGAATTCCCATCATATTATAAACACCTTTATGCTCCCAGACCCCATAGAGATCACTCTGATCTCTCTGTGTATTTAGATCAGATCGCCTCGGTGTGGCTTGACGGTGAGGCCAGGGAAATTCTTAACTCCCCAATAACAATTAAGGACACCAGAGGCACCTTTAAGAGTCTTCCCAGTGGAAAAGCTCCTGGCTCTGATGGCCTCTGTCGCCTTTTATAAATGTTGTGTGGATACACTCACTCCGTGCCTTTTCGATATGCCTTTTTGATATGTATAACATGGTGATTGTCAGGGGGATCCTCTCCCACTCTATCATTGGTGCCACTATTACTATCCTCTTTAAGCCTATTAGGGATCCTGCTGAGATAGCCTCGCACAGACCCCTATCATTACTAAACACAGACAGCAAATTATTCACTGAGTCTTGCTCAAAGGCCTCAACTCTTAGTGCACTTCCTGATGCAACCAGACCAATACGGTTTCATTACACCACACTCCACCTCTTTTAATCTCCATATGCTAATGGCCATTCTGCACATTGTTGATCCACAGCTTCCATCTGTTGCTATGCTGCTGGATGCAGAGAAAGCATTTGGCTCTTTGAATTGGCCATTTATCTTGGAAACACTCTGTAGACTTGGTCTGGGTAAATACTTTCTGTCACTTATAAACTTATGATTTACTGCCCCTAAGGCTAGAGTCCAAGTGAATACACTCTATTCTCATTCATATTTGAAATGAGCAGAGGCCCACAATAAGGGTGTCCCATGTAACCCTTGATCTTTGCTCTGGCTATTGGACCCCTGGCCTGTTACATACCGGATTTTCACTCACATCCGGGACTGTACCTCGGGAATCAACCCCTGATCTGTTTCCTGTATGCTAATGACTTCATTCTATGCATTCAACACCCAAATATTAATCTTGCACCTATTATTTGTGAGGCTGTCCAAATTTCGGGATACTGTAGGCTTTCCATCAATTGGTCAAAGTCTGATATTTTACCACTTACGCATGATTGCCGGCTCTGTCTCTGGATTACACTTTACAAAGGAGCTCTGATAGCTTACAATACCTTGGTATCTGGGTCTTTCGTGGCTATGACATTTGATCCACAGCAATTTCGGCACCATTCTCGAGAAATTCAGCTCCCAGGTTGAACGTTGGATATGTCTCCCACTTTCCCTAGTAGGAAGGATCTCCTTCATTAGGATGGTGGTGCTACCTAAATTTTTTCACCTCTTGTCTAATCTCCCAGTCCACCTCTCGCTTTACTTTTTTGATGAATTGAAGCAGGCATTATCTTGCTTAATCTGGAGAGGTGACCAATCGATAATATTTAGAAAGTTTCTAATAGTGCCATTGCAGTATGGAGGCCTTGCGCTGCCTGATTTCTGCACTTAGTACCTTGCTGAGCAGGCTCACCATTTAAAATACTGGATAATAACGCTGATTACACTCATCTACATCAGGGTAGGATGGGGTTTAACCTGTATGCACTCGTTGGGGCACGAATCACACAGCATGACATTGATGTTTTGCCCATCATCAGCAGAGCCTGGTGGGAGCTTTCACATGGCCGAACCAGTAGAGCACATACATGACTTACTCCTGCTTGCAGACAATCCTATGCTGCCGCCCATTGGGGAAAGAGCCATGAAGGGACTCCACAGACACTTGAGTCTACTCACAACGAGAGATAGTTTTGTCATAAGGTAAGACATGGGCATATCGCTGTTACCAAGTTAAAAATAACCCTTTTAACTACAAACAATGTAATACAGTTTAAATATCTATACCTTTACTACTATACACCAATTTCACAGTTTGCTGGACACAACGTTAGTGAATGCCATGGATATGGACTCAGTAATGCTGACTCCATACATATTTAGTCTAAAGGCAAGGGTTGGGCCAATTTAACGTCAGTGAGGTTAGGCCACTAAATGACTAATACTAATAAGAAATACCATCACTGACTTTCTTCAAACCAATAGTTAATGAATGGGCGCAACACCTTATCTCATTGCGACCACATATTTATTAATGCAGTGACTTAATATTTTATTTTACACTCTTAAAAGATTTTTTTTAAAACAACATGTCATTCGCTCCAGAGAGACTTCCAAAATTCCACACCACAATACAACAAATAGCTTTACCACCTCATTGTCTTGATTCTACCCAAACACATTAGTGTTAGATAAACAAACATTGACACGATATACAGACTGTTAATCAATAGACAACATTACAATGTAACCCCATTCAATGCCGGTTCAATCATTCAAACGAGGAAGGAACAAAATACACTTATCTCTTATACTCAGGGAATGGACGTCAATTATCATTTTGATTTTAACAGGCCTATGTTAGGAGAGGGACCAGATTAATTTAAGCAGTTCCGAAAGGTTACTCTTATTCGAGCCGAATTCCTAACCAAATCTCTAGTTAAAAACTGTGACCTGTTTCGAAACCATCAAGTCAGAGTTCTACTCAGGACCATGAACTGGATAAACACTCAAACCTATCAAGATAAACTATTATTTTATCCACCACTAAGAAAGGGATCAGAAACCCCCAAGTATACGTAGAACATTACAACCTACTTACTCTAATCCAAAGTGATTCCCACATTGAAATAACCAAAAAAGAGGAAGAAAACAAATTTATATACCAAACTTGAAAAAAGTTTTTTTTCTTCAATGAAGCTACACATCCCAGGCCCTGCACATTGAAGTTTTTGGCTTCAATGAAGCTCAACATCCCAGGCTGTGCACTTACTTTTGTTTCACAAATCTCCCCATAAACTTGGGTTTAATCCAGAAGAAAACAGTAACTATTCAGCCGGAACAGAATGAAAACCATATGTTACAACAGAGTTGACAAACATGAAGCTGATAACTGAAGAGTTTTGCACAGACGAGAACTAAAAGTGCAACACAATGCTCGGGGAACTTTTCACAGTAAACTCTGGCATAAATCAAAAGTTCTGCTGTCCAGTGCTGTATCTTCAATGAAACCCTAGGTCTTGTGGCCAGTTCATATTTCTTATCTTCGGACCCCTCTTTAGAGCACACCTCCCCATGTAGTAGCTTGATCATATCCACATATTCACCCTTCCAAATCTTCTCCTTCATTGCCAACATCAGATTAGCTCCCTGGGGTTTGATTCCCACGTAGGGTAGCTGCTTGATTTTTAACCCTTTACTATCTGGTCCTTCTTTTTTGTTACCAACTTTACTAGTACCCTCTCTGTCATTGTCCCCTGGTCTCATCCCCCTCCTGTCCCGCAATCCCCCTGTTTGTCTCCTTTTGTTTGGACCACAGTTGCCAGATCTCATCTGTCCTTTCCGTACCTACCACCATATAAGCCACATACTAACCTCTTCCCTGCTACCATGCCCCACATTCACACCTATAGAGACCATCACCGTGCCCGTAGCCACGGCAAGGTACTTACCTGGCTCCAAGGACGGTGCATGTACAGGTGATTGCCGCCTCACCATTCTTGTCCATGACCCGGCTGCTGACCCAATCCAGGTTTCACTTTCCTGTGACACTCTGGACAGATACACATTAGAATAACCCCCCCCCCCCCAAAACTGCATCCTTTGTTCCCCCACATTCATCACCTTCCCTCACTTCACCTTCCTCAAAGTTGGCTTTTTCATAATCCAATCTGGACCCTTCTATATTGCCTGCTCCTTCACACAGAGTGAGATCATTTGCCCAAGACCTACCCACTGTTGGAGCCAACAAGGTTGTTCTGGACCTACTTCTGCTGGCTGTACCGGGATCCCCCGCAGACGTACAGAAAACTGTTCCACGTTCAACCATCTCTTCACCTCCGCATGAATGAGCCACACCAAGCTCTCCTGAGTCTGGCATCCAGTGTCAATCTATATTCTGCAACAAAAAAGACAGGACTGGTGTGCTGGTGCCCTATGCCCCCCCAGCCCCCCCAGCCCCACCTCCAACATGACCCAAAGCCTGAGACCACTGCTGATGGCCAATAGGGGCTACACTACCAAAAGGGAGCTTCCATACGGTTCTCTCATCTTTTTCTGGATCCTGCTGGAAAATCTGAGTTCCCCCGTAGGCATTGAGCTCTACCTCATTCTCCTCTCTACTCCATTCAAGCATGGTGGCATCCACCACCGTGGTAATACCCTGGGGGGACAGTGAATTCCCCTGCCCTATCTATTCCTCAACCCCCACTTCCTCCTTAGTCCTCTTGCCCCAGCCCCGTCTACATCCCCACTACCTCCCCAGGGGGCCCCACCTGACCAGCACTCTTGAATACCCTTTAGGGCCCTCTGCAGCCAATCCCAGCAGCTTAACCAAGTATCCTCATTTGTCCTTTGAGACCCCATCATGGTATGCTCACCTGCCCCTTGAGAACACTTCTTGCAGAATTGCCTCCATCCCCTCCCTTTAAATTCTTGCTCCGAGGGCCCTTTGAAGAAGGCAGACCCTCCCCCTTCATAAACCCTGTATCCCATCCCTGTGCTTGCATGAGTGTGCTGGGGCTCCCTCTTTCCCCTGTTTGTGAATATGTTGCAGGAGGCCCTTTGTCCGCCTCCCTCTCAACAATAGCCCCTAGCGGGTAGGGAGCACAGCCATGGCCCCCTGAGCACCCACATCTGCGTGGTGTACTGAAATATGCTCCTCCTGCCCGCCCACACCAAGATCCCCATGCTCTGTACGTGCTTGGGGAGTGGGAGGTGCCGTAGCGACCCCTCTCCCGCCCGACCGAACAGCTCACACCAACCCATACATGGCCTTGGGTGGCTGTTGGGCCTCTCCATCTGTCAGCATAGGAGGCTCTGGCTCACTGCTCTCTCGCACCTCCCTACCCTGAGTCACATGCCTCTGCCCGCCTGACCGTGCCTCAGCACGAATGCTTGCCTGCACATCATGGGGCTTCTGGAGCATTTCTCACCTTTGTCTCTGATGCCCCCCTGCCTACACCGGCTGCCACCCCGCACACACCATGAGAGGCTGCTCTAGATGGTACAGAGCGGCCTCTCCCACTTAACTGGTACAACACCCGTACTTTCCAGGGCGGTGGGAAGGCCAAAACGGCCGCTGCCACTCAATTCGAGGCCCACCTCGTGATCCTCACGCAGGCTGCTACCAACCACCATCCACCACCAAATCCATGCGTCCTGCCTCATGAAGCAGGCACATGGTTTCCACTACCTTTGCTGCATTCCCCAACATTTTCTTCCCTAGCATGAAAGAAAGGGGGGGATCCTAAACTATAGACAAAACACATAGGCTCCCAGTACCAACAGCCTCCATGAAACCAAAAATGGTGTCAGGGAACCCAAAAGGGGACATATTTATATTCTAATTGGGCTATTTGGGCTTTAGTCCAAAACTACAGAAAAGGGGGAGGGCAGACATTTTTGACTGCACACGTCTCCCAAAAAGCCTAAGGGGCAGACTTCCCTGCGGTTGACCTTTACAAGGTATTGTATTAATTTGTGAGGTTTTACCACACATTTTTTGTGGTAGCAACTGATATTCCTAACATACCACACCGAAGATTTACCATAATAACAATGATTACTCAAAAACATAAGCCCACTTAAATGAAAATTACCTCAATCAGAACTATGTATTTTGAAACATAGTGTGCATGCTGCGAAATCTCAACATAGCTATCTTGCTGGCATAGTAATGTTGAATTTGTTTAGAAACTAAAGACGTCAGGTGTGTACATGACACACTGTCAATCCAATGCGCAAATTATTAGCTGAACTAACTGAACCATAGGTGACTGCAAATCCCACCACGCATCTTAATGGCAAAATCAGATGTAGGCAACAGACTTTTAAAGAACTACAAACAATGTCACCCAGAATATATTGAGTAGGATGGGCAAGAGTATTGAGGTGAAAACCTAGAATCTACTTGCCAACCGTGAAAAACATAACATAGGTCGAAACTCATCTGATTATTTCCTGTATTTGTGCCCTTATTAAATTAGTTATGCTGAGCTCACAGAGTGCGGCAAAATACTTCTGTTGGGGGCATGGTTTGTCTCTCTATGTATCTGTATCTTTCACTGAAAAACGCAAAGCTTAAAGTGACGTTATAGTTAGGTATGGTAATAATATCTAACTTCTAAAAATCACTGAAAAAACTAAGGTTAAGGGGATGTCATAGTTAGGTAAAATGTCTGTAAAAATGTACTGTTTCAAAAGAACGAAAGCACTGGAATTTACCAGTTATAATGATCTCAAATAACTGTAACCTGTGTCGTGAAGTAACCATAACTCGCGCATGTTGTGTATGATGTAATTTAGGATGCTGCTGTGATGTCATCAATGTTGTCATAGAACATGCCATGAGTGATGTAATATGTGAGGTAGTTAGCAGTGGAGGGACTAAACACCTAATTTAATAAACAAGACCACTGATTCATCCTGTTGAAAAGAAAAAGGCTCCCATGGTTTTTAAAAATAAACCCCCGGAGGTGGGCCAGGGGCCAATGGGTCAGCGCAATATTGCTTCAAATGAGGGTGGCATTTGGCCCTCCTTCCCCAAGCTTCTCGAGGCCCCAGGGGCTCATCCCTGGGGACCAAGTTAGTAATATCTAGAGAAGTTGGCGGGCAGCCCCCGAGCTTTGGAAGGCCCTGGGTACCCCATCCCCCAGAGCCAATTTGTTTATTTGAGTAGAGCGGCTCCCATCCCCAAGTTCTAAGAAGGCTTTGGGGACCCCACCCCTGGGGAGAAGTTCAAATTTTTCTTCGTTTTTTTTAGAGCAGAGTGGTGTCAAGCCCCCCTCTATGAGCTGTAGATCAGCCCTGGGGGCAACATCCCCTGGGCCTGAATATTGCCCACACTTTCCCATCCTGGTGGGAACACAGTAGGAAGCTACTCCCACCACGAAGGGAGCAAAGTAAGAGAGCTGGCTCTCGCCAGCACCACTTTGGGAGAAAGATACATTGTGGGTGCCCCAGGAGAACCCCCCAAAATATGCTGTCTCCCACCAGCACCCAGTATGAATGCTGGCTAGGGAGCCAGCAGGGGCCACAGGGGCCCCACAGCCCCCAATGAAGGCTACATTGCAGGTGTGTCGGGTGGGCACCAGAGCACCAACTAGAACGAAACACTGGGCTACAGCTGGCACCCACAGAGGGTGCTGGATGTGGAGCTGAAAGGGGCCTGAGGGGCCTAGACACCCCCTTGTGCCCCTCAACTACGGCTACATCGTGGATGTCCGGGTTGGGCATCCAAGAAATAAATTTAGAAAAAATGTACGAGAATAATAAATGAGCGTCAGGACCTGCTCATTTACTATTCACTACTCCGTTCAAGGAGTGCTCCATAATGCTCTGCAAGGGCTTTTTAAATAATATTTGTGGATCCAGATGGTGTCCCTAAAAGGGGTAGATGCACCGCCATACCGCACATGGTGTTGGACATCTTACTTTACAGTAAATAAAGTGTAGAAATCTACTGGAAAAACTCAAAGGTCAAGGTGACTTTATAGGTAGTAATAGTAATAATATCTCACTTCACATTAATAAATGAGAAATTCACAAAAAAACATAGACTAAAGGGACATTTTACTTAGGAAAACACGTCACTTAAAACATAACATGTTGAATTAACAAAACCACTAAAATTCACCAGCTATAGTAATGTCAAAAGTAACTATAACTCATCCCCATCAAACTGCACCTTTTTATATATATTTTCTAATTAATAAATACAACTTTAAAACCCTTTTACTAGCCTGTACCTTTATTCATACCTAAACCCTAAATACCCTTCAGTACTACTGCCATTACCCAACCCTGGACCCTAAAAACCCTTACAAAAATTACCCTTACTCATTCCTGAACCCTAAGAACCCCTTGATATCCCAAATACACTTACCCATCCCAGAACCCTACAAACCACCTACTATACCTACCCTTACCCATCACTGAGACCTAACAACTCGTACACCCTCATAACCGTACCCATCCCTGACCCTAAATACCCTTTACTACTCCCTATCTTTACCTACCTTTACCTATCTTTGACCCCCTAAAACCATGATAACCTTGTTCTTTTATCCATCAATGAACCCTAAAAAGTCCTTTACTATATATTACTACCCCTACCCTTACCCATCCTTGAACCCAATTGTTCCTTACAACCCTGTACCCTGACCTATCTGTGAACCCTTAAAATCCTTTACACCCTTTTAATTCCCCTTATTTCCATCATTTAATCTAGGTTAAAAAACACTTACCCGCGTGGTAAAATCCCCCATTGTAAAGTGCCAGAAATTGGCATGGGTAGTAACGCAAGCTTTGCAAATGTAAGATGTGGTAACGCCTGTGTATTGATTTATATACTTTCTAAAGCAGGGGTCTCCAACCTTTTCTGTTGAGAGAGCTTTATATGGTCAATGAAAATCATCCTAAGTGTTGTATTGGTGATTACATCAGACAAGATTGTTAGGGGCTGATTTAAGAAAAGTGGTGCTCCACCAAGTGCAGCGCCACTTTTCTTGCACCCCTTAGCACTCCCCTGACGCCACCATGTGTGCGCGGTATCGAAAATATGGCACACAATGGCGATAGTTGGGGAACTAGCACCAACATTTTTCACATTAGTTCAGAGCTTTGCAGGATTAGCGCTAAAATGTTTACGCTAATTCTGCAAAGCCCATTGGGGGCCATTGTAAACAATGGTGTGCCTCCTTTTAATGCCTGCTCTGAGCATGCGTTAAAAGTGCCGAAATAAATGATGTAAAGAAATTTCTTAGATTTCTTTGGCCCCCCCCTAATGGGGGAATGCCCCCCTTGCATACCTTTTGCCTGGTGCAGGCATAATGTGGAGCAAGGGGTTACAAAATGGTGCAATGCATGCACTTCACCACTTTGTAAATTTGGAGAAGTGATTTTGGCCTCGTTGGGCCACATTAGCATAAAAAAAACTATGCTAATGTGTCGCAAGGAGGCGCTAGGGACTCGAAAATCTGCCCCTTAGTTGCCACCCAATGTACAATTACCTGTAGTGATCACTTCTGCTTCAGGGGCATAGCCAGCAGTAAAAAAATAGGCCATGTCAATTTGGAATACCTTCATATAGGTAAAACATTATAGCTAGGGCTTAAATGTCCCTAACACCAAGGCAATAATAATAGTAATAAATCATGGGGCGTTGTGGAGATTTCTCACTCAAATGTCAGCTTTAAATATATTTTGGAAATTCAACCATCAGCTTAATTCTGCAAATACACACATTCTCATTTTGAATACACAGTTTTCAATTGTGGTACATATATTAATTCACTCAATCAAAAGCTTCTAATTTAGTAGACTAGACACAGGAGAGCTACTTCTAGGCAGTTGGAGACCTACCAGTAGCTCACAAGCTACTCGTTGGAGAAGCCTGCTCTAAAGCAACGCAACAAAGGGCTTACCTTTGTACCCCTTTGCTTTGTCCTGCCTGAGGTGAGCATGCAGCAGCATAAAGAGAGATTTCATCTGATGGGGCACAGCACCAAGGAGGGCACATATGCAACTGAAATGTAGAGACAGAGCCAAACAACGCATGCCCTTGATTTTAATAGCTGGAGGCAGGCCATGAAATTAGCCCAAGGGACCTCAGTCAATATACTATCCCATAATTTATTGTTTTTATATTAACACGGTCTTTCTCATGTTATCAGCCTTCGTCCTCCCATTTGAGTCAGCTAGAGCAAAGATGGCTGGATTGTTGGAAGGCAGCTAGAACCTGCTAGGAAGCCTCAAGTTTAGAAGGCCTACCTGGGTAGCCTAACACCTAGGGGCAGAGTTTTTGAAAGTGGTGCTGCACCAAGCGCAGCGCCACTTTCCCTGCACCCCTTAGAACCCCCCTAACTCCACCATATGTGCACAGTATTTAAAACATGGTGCACCATGGCGCTGGGTAGGGGGCAATAGCATCATTTCTCATGACGCTATTGATGTACTGTGCAGGAGTAGCGCCAAAATATTGGCACTACTCCTGCAGAGTACAGAGGGCCACATTCTAAAGAAAGGAAGCTCCCTTTTAAGGCCTGCTCTTGAGCAGGAGTTCAAAGTGCCATAAAAAAAGTGCCATTTTTCCAGCTCCCCTACTGGGGGAATGCCACCTTTGCATACATTATGCCTGGTGCAGGCATAATGTAGCGAAAAGGGTTACAAAGTGGCGCAATGCATGCATTGCACCACTCTGTACATACGGCCTGGGGATTGCGGCCTCGTTGGGCCACATTAACTTAAAAAATAATGATGTTAATGTGGCGCAAGGTGGCGCAAGGTGGCGCTAGGGCATTATTAATATGGCCCCTAGAGTCCAAAGAGTAAGATAAAGGTTTATGTGGGAGCCTTAGTTTGTTTGATTGGCAGGGGTAAGAGTTGTGGGGCTTGGTTAGTATTTCATGGTATTGGGAGGCGGGGCTAATTTGGGCTAATTTTGGACGACTGTTAGGGAGACGTATGTGATGAAAAATGTAGCCAGAGGTGGAACAGAGAGGGGTACAAAGGATGAAAAGGGAGGAGGGACAGATGATGCCCTCCAGAGGCACCACTGTAAAAACTGAGCACTTGACGTCAGTCCAAGCAGTGATTGGTGCATGGTTATGTAAACATATATCCTTAATAGTTTGGTGGAGATGTTTGCTGCAGTCAGAAGGCCACAGTTTATTATTCGTTTTTTCCTCCACTCGCAAGTGGGTCATCATCATGCACAAAATAAATCAAAATATTTTTTTGGTTCACAACACCATCATCAATGTCTGAGACCACTGATGACGTTGTATTTACTTGATTTTGGCTGGATGCCCAGCCTTTTGGAGGGTGACCATTTGCGATCTGGAGGCCTAACTTGCTTTGCAACTTGCATTTACCGGACTTACGCTTTAACTGGGCTGCAAGTGTCATGCCTCCGCCGTGGCCACCATCAGTCAATCCTTCAGTCTCCCCATAGTGGTCCCACCATTTGGTATCCCAAGACACATGGGTAAGGAACAAGTGCACCACTTGGTCATACTTGCGACCTTGACAATGGTCTTGTGGGGCTAACAGCTGTTACTCCTGCTAGTAAGTCTTTTCACTCCTTTGAGGCTCCCTCCCTTTTCTTTGTCGGTTTTGCCCCCTTTACACCCTCTTGCTTAAAAACATTCCGGCAGATGCAGTGCCCCTTCAATGTTCAGTAGAAACTAGGGATTTGTGTGTCGCTATTAGGAAGCGGTGTTCCAATTGCGTCTTTTCCTAATAGCGAGTCGCAGGGGGATGTACGATTGTTTAGCGACTGGCAGTGCTTAATTTGTGCTTGTTGTTTGCTGTGCGGACCAACAGCACTTATTTTTGAGGGCCTGCGCTTAGTTTTTTTTGCCTCTAGCATTTACTGCGAGCAAAAGACACATATGGGAAAGACGGAAGAAGAGAAAAACGAAAACGCGTCAAAATGGGAGAAAGCTGCAAGAGTAAGCTGAAGGGGCAGGGAGTGGCTTTAAGTGGATAGAAGAGGCCCAAGGTAGCTTCAGGATTACGCTGCCTCAGTATTCCGTGTTCCCACATTTAACTGCAGCAGCTGTGTGTTTAAGAGGAGAGCTCTGAGCACCGGCACCTTTTTATTGACAAATTTAGCACTGGCGACCGGAATGTGGTTGCATAACAAATGCAGCTTACCACCTATTTCAAGTAGGTGGAAAGCCAATATTAAAGATGAAAAAGTCCTCAGAGGACCCCTCCCCCATTGTGAATGGTAGAGAAAATGTTTGTAATAGAAGGCAGTGATCCCACTGACCACTACCTACCCTTAATAAAAGAAACAGAAACGTTTAATTTTTTGTTTTCGAGCACAACTCATTTTCCTTTAAGGAAAACGGGCTGCATTTAAAACTAAGAAGTTGCTTTATTTTAAAGGTAAACACAGGTATGGTGATCTGCTGTCCTCAGCAGGCCACCATCCCTTTTTTATTGCCTACTCCCAGTGGAATGCAAATTGTGACCTGCCTCATGAATATTGATAAGGAAAGTCAATTGTGACCCCGTTGGAAATAACTAAATGTGCCTGTGGCACTTTAGTACATTTCCTTTTGCAACTCACAAATTGCGAGTCGGAAAAATTAGCAATTTGCAAGTTGCAAAAGGAAATGGTAGTACATCTGGGGCCAGATGTAGGAAACACTTTGCGAGTCGCAAACGGCAAATTTTGCCGTTTGCGACTCGCAAATGTGTGTTTCCTATGCAGAAATGCATTTTGCGAGTCGGGCAGTGGTATGCAACTCCATTTGCGACCGCGTATGCGGTCGCAAATGGAGTCGCAGTTACCATCCACTTCAAGTGGATGGTAACCCACTCGCAAATTGGAAGGGGTCCCCATGGGACCCCTTCCAGTTTGAGACTGGACCCCAGAATATTTTTTCAGGGCAGGGAGTGGTCCAAGGGACCACTCCCTGCCCTGAAAAAACCGAAACAAAAGGTTTCGTTTTTTTTTTAAATGCAGCTCGGTTTCCCTTAGGGAAAACGGGCTACATTTAAAAAAAAAAAAAACTGCTTTATTGAAAAGCAGGTCGCTAACATGGAGGCCTGCTGACTACAGCAGGCCTCCATGTTAGCGAGTGCCTATACTCGCAATGGGGCCGCAATTTGCGACCCACCTCATGAATATTCATGAGGTGGGTCATTGCGACCCCATTGCGAGTCGCAGTCGGTGTCTGAGACACCGTACTGCATAGCAATTTGCGACTTGCAAATTGCGAGTCGCAGGGACTCGCAATTTGCAAGTCGCAAATTGCTATCTTCCTACATCTGGCCCCTGGTCCTTTATCTTCTGTGTAATATGCCAGCACCCTCAAATATATTCGCCTATGCCTTATGCCGTCTCACCCCATAATATTTCAGATTTTGTTCAGAAATTGTAAATGGCTACGTTCAGCTTTCTACCTGATAGCTCTGTGTGCCTTCTCTCCCTCCATTTGAGTCTGGGTATTAACTTGCTGTTGAGCCCAATTGCATTGCTACCACCAGTAAATCCCTTTTCATGTCAAGCCGCAGCTGTTTCCTTCCCATGGTCTTTAAATCATTGCCTCTGAGATGGTCCACAAAGATATCATATCTGCAGTGTTCTGCCATCAGCTTGGTTACCCTCAAGAACAGCTAGCACCACCTCATACCTGGTCTGCCAAACCATGTCACATTGATGTTAAGTAGAAATAGCCATTATAATTTTGTCCTGTTTTCTTCCTAGTATTGAGTTCCGGCAATGTATAAATCTCTGATGACACAAATGCCTTTCTTATTGTCTTTGCCCATGCCAGAGACACAAAACAGAGGTGGGAGAGGAGTGAGATGTGATTGGCATTGTTCCTATCTAATGTCTTGTGACGACCAGCCAGACATTCACATTTTAAACTTCTCTAACCTAGCTGTCTTAGACAGCTGGGTTAGAGAAAACACAGGCCTCTAGTGCTCTTAAGAGCGCTGAGAGAGGTCACTCCCTCCAATTCCTGATGCTTCTCTTATGCTGTTTAACAGCATGACAGCAACAGCAGGATTGAGTAGTGCAGTTTCCTGGGTCCGGAGCTTCAAGGAGAGAATACACCTGAGTGAGGAGGATGTCATGGCAAGTCAGGAAGGTAAGTGCCATTTTTTTTATTATTATGTTAATGCTTCACGTATTTCGCCCACACCACCGCTACCCTAAATACACGCCAGCTGCCACTGGTTCCATTGATACCACTGAAGACCCTCTGGCCTGAGATAAGAATTGTCAGCTGTCTCCTTGGAGGGAGCCACAATCTCACTCACACTCTATTCCCCAAAAAAGGCCACTGAAAAAGCCACCCTGAACATCACAGCTTCAAGTTGAGAGTAGCATATTGAACCTAGTGCCCTACACAGGGAGACCACTCAATTGAAGTAAATTGGGAGTCTGGTGTCCTCCTTGTGTATGTATGTGACCCCACTCCTTCCTTGATGTCCACAGGGAATGTCTCATTGAATGGTCTTTTCTTCTTTTCAACTTTTCACAGAGCCAAATGTCCCTGCACCCATGTTCTGTTCTTAACCCTTTTCAAAGCCCAATGCGTTGAGTACTCTAATACCAGCTGTGTCTATTCCTTCACCCCAGGTCTTGTATATCTGAAACATGTCTGAATGTGGCTAATTATTTAACATACCTAGACGCTGTGTGTAGTGCAAGAGATTGTTGATCAGGATGCTCAGGTCATTACTACCAGAATCCACAACTGTGATGGAAAACTATATCACATAATCCTTTGAGAGTTGCACCAATGATCAGAATTTGCTCTACTGTAAGGGAGAGTGTCACTAAGTTAACTGCGTTAACTGCACCAGATACATGCCTCCTCTTAGCACAATGCTGGCAAACTTCCAAGTGTCTCAGCAGCCCCAGCGCTCTTGGGCACTTCACTAAATTATTTATTAGCTGCATCACTCCTTCACTATCGGAACCCAATGTTATCTTTTTGATGCTCAGCTCATCGTTCCATATGTAGGGGTTCCAGCAGATCAATCATTTCCAGCTCATTGACCATTCTTTGGAGTAGCATACTCTGCCCAGTATGCACCGGAATCCTTTGCTGCCTGTAGCATCCATGTAAAGCTCCAATTGATGTGAGGAGACCCATGTTTCCTTCCATATCAGAATGCAATTATTGGCAGTGAGAAATAGCTCCCACATCTGAAGATTCTGGCTAGGGGTCTTGCAAATGTCCTTGCAGGTGGAATAACCCTCCCTGTGAAATTCAGCCTGCCTAGCAGCATCTGAATGTCTTCTACTGCTGTCTTTCTCTTCTGTGCAATACATGTAACTGCTTCCTTTAGAGCATCTAACTTCCCGTTAGGGTGCCTGAGTATCCTTAGAATGGAATTTGATTCTGTCCCCCGAGATTGTGTCCAAGATGGCAGGACCCATTGTTTTCTTTTTTGCCAAAGAGCACCCAACTCCTCTGCAAAGCATAGTAATGTCTTCCGTAGGGATCCCCACTGCTCAGCTTTGGATTCCCCGTAAAGAAAAAGATGTTGAGGTAATGCAGCTTCTCACTCTGGTTGATGCTGGTGTAGTGCCCCCTCCATGAATATGCTAAACATCTCAAACTATGAGCTGGACACTGAGCATGCCAGGGGCAGACACACCATAAAAGAATTGACCCTTAAAGTTATTGGAAATTCAGTAACTTAAAACAGTTGGAATGTGCCGCAAGTAGGTGAAATTTGGGTTCAATATCCACCTTTCTTTGTCATAAGGGCTCCCTTCGCCTGACTTCATGATTAGGCCTACAGCATTGTTTATAATATTAATAGCAGCTATATTGCTTTGCATAAATTTCAGAAAATAAATAGTGTTCATAAAAATATTGCCTTCCTGTATTTAACTAATAAAAACACAACATTGATACCCAAAATATTGCAGTTAGAAATATCTATTTTCACTTATATCAATAACAAAAATATTGGAAACAAAAATATTCTGACCCCTTAAACACATACATATTGCTACATGCCTACATTGATATTGCCGAACAATAAATATTTATATTAAATAATTTTAATTACAAGAAATAACAATACCAACATTCTATGTTAATCAAATACCATAAAAAATTATAACTGAAAAAAATAAAACTAAAAGATCACTAACGAATAAAAGCAAACTGCAAAGCAAAATAACCAATACAATTATATAATCAATTAAACAAACAATATAAAAGGCACACAAAATGTGATTACGAACTGCACCAAAAACTAAATAGCTGCAAGCAGTCAATACTCTGCCTTGTTTTCCAAACATAACCTGAAAAGAGAAGTGGAAAATGTATACAACTACCTTCTAAAGTAAGTAAAAAAAATTTTTTTTTTTTTAAGTGAAATAATAATTAACCAACAAAATACTGTACTGCTTTTATAGCTTAAACTGTAGGCACTACAAAGAAATTGATATAACTTTGAGAAACTCTTAATCTGGGTAAAAATTACAGTATTCATGTACCTGAAAATACATAAAAATTAAGTAAATAAAAAAAATAACTAAATACCAACTTACCTTAAAATGGTTAAAATAAAAATAAACTTCCTCAGCCCCACTAACTACTAACAAAAACCATTTAAAATAAAATGAAAGCAATTTTTTTTCACCAACAGAAAACGAGCCACCTGACCAATATTACAACACCCTCAATGGAAAACCTGAAAATATATAAAATAGGAAACAAGTACCATAATTTTGCATGACTATAACAAATGTATTATACATGTTTAAACATTTAATTATTTGTATTAACCACCATTTGCAGACATTATCACTCAAAGAGCAAGCTACATCACACCACAAAAAGATAAACAATTACTCTCTCACAACGGTCACACGTACAACCAAGAAAATACAAGCACAGAAGATATCAATTAGAAATATACTAAATATTACTCTGATTCTTGCTATGAGAGGCTTACTACAAAAGAAGATGTTATGAATAATGTAAGGGAACACAACCACCTCCTAAATCGAAGTAAGGCATGTACTACAAGATATAAGAGAGGCAAGCACAAGCTACTGAGAGCCAACATCTGAAATACTAAAAGACATAGGGCTGGATTTACAGCTTGGTAGACAGGGTTATTCTATCACAAATGTGACGGATATCCCTTCCACTGTATTACAATTCCATTATAGCCCATGGAACTTGTAAAACAGCAGACGGGATATCCGTCACGTTTGTGAGGAAGTAACCCCTCCACTAAACTCTAAATCATGCCCCTTCTCCCTAAAGTCTCCAAGCATATTACAAGCCAGCTACCAGCAATACCCACCTCAAAATGCTTAATAGCACAAACGTAAAAGCGACTAGTGATACCTCTCCAGTCCCTATAAAATACCAAGATATCCAAATTCCTTACCATCACACATAACGAGGAACCCTTCCTCTTATATGAAAACCTTAACAGTGATAAACATATAATATTTTCTACCCCAGAGAGCTTGCTAAAACTAACCCAATGCTAAGCATGGATAATGGATGGGACAATAAACATATGCTTCAAACCATTCAATCAGATGTACACCATACAAGGTGAATATCAAAACACTAATACACCATTCATAAATATATATATATATATATATATATATATACATATATATATATATATATATATATATATATATATATATATATATATATAAATATATATATATATATGTATATATATATATATATATTTCCTTCTATCTAATAAACAGAGTAGCACTTACTGCAAACTACTAAACCACATTAAAATTAAAACAAACAACTACTCCTGCAATTCATTAATAATAGACTTTGAACAAGCCATGATTCAAACTATCCTAAGCCTTACCCACCCACACACAGTCATACAAGCCTGTTACTACCATTCAAGCCAACGCATTTGGAGACACCTCCAACAATCTGCACTAAGGACCTCCTTCGTGGTGATAGTTGTAACCCAGCAACTGTGACAGTCCGACTACCACAGTACAACCCTGGTTGGCAGACCTGCCAGGGGACTGCCATTCCCACCAGGAACATGGGTCCTGATGGGGTGTCGGCGGTCGGAGTTGTACTCATCCAGAACAGCACTGACTACAACTCAACTTTCCGCCAGCCTTTCCATGGTGGGCACCCCTCCATGGAAAGGCTGGTGGAAAGCCAGTGCCTGGGGCCACCAGGGGGACCCTGCACTGTCCATGGCATGGGCAGAACAGGGGTCCCCCTGCCCAGCAGACAGTGCATATTCCAATGGTGCTGGTGTGCTGCAGTATTGGCCTCAGCTCTCTTACAGGAGCCAAGACCAATATGGTAGCACTGTTCTCACTGGTCAGCCCGTTGAAAATGAGTAATACAATGTTCCCGCCAGTCAGCCCAGCAGGAACATTGTAATACGCTCGGGGGAGTGGGGGACGTCACTGCTATGATGGTGACGTCCTACCCGTGATTTTGGCAGTCAACTCTTCTGACTGTCAAACGCCTAATGTGGCCCATAGTGTAAGATATGCAACAAACAGCCAATTTGCCTGTGAAATTTAAAAACAAATGATTGCACTACCCTATGTCCCTGTCACAGAGGTCGGTAACAACTATAACTTACTTATAGGAAGTCATTTCTTCAAAGAAAACAAATGCAAAATAAGTCACTTAATGGATTATTTTGAAGAAACCTGGTTTGGCAGACTGCACCACTCTGTACACAGACACCAACCCAAATTCCAAATACCATGATGGAAAGCCTTCAACAGCACCACAGCTCAAGAAGCCAAAAACAGCAACATAGTAGAAGGATGGTACAATGCCTTGCAACACACACAAGGCAAAAATCAACTTACACTTTACAAATTCATAAAAGCCCTACAAAAAAAGAATAAAGCTACAACCAACAACTACAAATGGAACAATCAGTAACCCAACTCAAACCTAAAGTTAGCAAATAAACCAATAGAATGCATATAAAGCTACAATGTAAAGTACAATGCTTTAATAACTACTTAGAATCAATAACCAAAACCATATTATAAAAAAGAAATCCTACACAGTACCCATTAAACTCCATACAAAATACAAACCAGCATGACTAAAATAATTTTTAACTAAATAATAAACAAATTAGTTTTAAAAATCAGTCAAAAAATATACAACTAAAGTAGCAAATGAGACGGATAAATAAAATTATATGAATAATAACTAGTTAAAAGCGATAAAGTCACCAACCACAACACTCAAAATTGCAAATGAATTCAAATGTAAATAATTAAATACAACACATAAAATATGATATACTAAAAGTATCAATCAGATTGAATAATATATAAAATATGATATACTAAAAGTATCAATCAGATTGAATAACTATACATAATAAAATAAAACATTTCCCACCCACAAAAATAACTTGAATTTAAGTGACTGCTCTGTAGCTGCAGATCTTCCCCCATATACAAATAGTTAAAAATATAATTTATCAAAAATGGTAAATAGTTTTAAAAATCCCCAAACTATGTGAAGATAAAAGAGGTCTATTAAAGTCTAATGAAGCAATCAAAACTCTTAAGGAAACATCACATTCCCGAAAAACGTTTTAAACAAATAAATGTTCCTGGAAACCCAAAAATCTAAGGAAATCCAAAATAAGAATATTGGTTTACTAGAAACCAAAATGAATTCCTTTAAAGAAAAATAAAAAATCTAAACGTCCATATGATATCTTCAGATATGTAAGCCTGTAAAATAAGACACAATACCCTCCCAGAAAATACAGTATCTTCAACCGTAACACATATTACAATTAATCTATACAAAACATAGCATTATATAAAATAACAATGTATTACTAAAACATTCTACCTAAACCTAACACTGAACACTTGTAAGCAAAACCACAAAAACTGCAGATAATCCTTCCAAATCCAGAAACCAACACCATAACTACAATTTACCACTTATACCTACACCCCGTCAAAACCCTAAAAAGAAAAAACTTGAAAAAAGGTCTCACCTGCTACAACGAACAGCAGCATCTTCTTGTGACTCACTCCCAGGAAAATGATCCAAAAATGCAAGAAGTGGCTTGCAAAAGCTAAATATGCTGTACAATAATCAGTGCTAAAGGAATCTAAATACACTATTGGCCTTATAACGAGGCTGTGGGAGGCTGGCCTGGTGTGTGGTGGGTACCTATGGTACTGACTCCTTATACCAGGTATCCCTTATTAGTGTAGAATAGTCAGTGTCTAGAAGCCCGGCTCTCTAGAGGTAGATGTGGATGAGCAGCCAAGGCTTATCTAGGAGGCATGCAAAGCTCATGCAATACCACTGTAGTGACACCATACTCACACACATGAAAGAAAACACTAAGGGCCAGATGTAGCAAGCATTCTGCATGGTGCAAACTGCGAAAATCGCAGTTTGTGCCATGCAAAATGCTGATTGCGATGCTCATTCACAATTTGCGAGTCGGTACCGACTCGCAAAGTGTGAATGCGACTCGCAAATAGGAAGGGTTGTCCCCTTCCTATTTGCGACTCGCATCGCTATACTAAATTGCTTTGTGACCGCGAATGCGGTCGCAAAGCAATTCGCAGTTACCACCAGTGTCACACTGGTGGTAACCCATTCGTAAAAGGGAAAGGGTCCCCATGGGACCCCTTCCCCTTTGTGAATGTTGCCAAAAAGGGTTTTTCAGAGCAGGCAGTGGTCCAATGGATCACTGCCTACTCTGAAAAACCGAAACCAAATGATTTCGTTATTTTTTTTATTTTGCAACTCGTTTTCCTTTAAGGAAAACGGGCTGCAAAATAAAAATAAAAAACTGCTTTATTTAAAAAGCAGTCACAGACATGGAGGTCTGCTGTCTTCAGCAGGCCACCATCCCTGTGAGTGCAGGGACTCGCTATGGGGTCGCAAAATGCGACCCACCTCATTAATATTAATGAGGTGGGTCTTTGCGACCCCATAGCGACTTGCAGACGGTGTCTGAGACACCGTTCTGCATCCGATTTTGCGAATTGGAAATCGCACCAACTCGCAATTTCCGATTCGCAAAATCGGACCTACCTACATCTGGCCCTAAGTGTTACATAAATAAAGGTACTTTATTTTGGAGACAAAAATACCAAAAATGCCATAGAGGCTATACTCCCTAATATACACTAGTATGCAGAAATAGGCATAAAAACAGTGAGAAAACAGTGCAAATACTGTAAATGACAATAGAGAGAAATAGGCCTAGGGGGAGCACAAACAATATACTAAGAAAATGGAATGCGAAAGTTGGTCCCCCACCTAGGTAAGTGTAGTGTGTAGAGGGGAGCTGAGATTACTAAGAAAGCCCAAACGTAAGTACCACAACCCACCCCAGCGACCAAGAAAGCAGGAGTAAATCACAGTAAGTTTCCTAGAACACACACAGAGAAGAGTATTGCAAAACTCTAAGAAACTGCAAGACACAAACAGTTGATTTCTGGACCAGAGAACCTCTGGAAAAAGGGGACAAAGTCCAAGAAGCACAGAAGAGTCCAGGAAGGACAAGAGCCCCAACCCACCAGGATGAAGGTGTAAGAAGTGAACCACTGGTGAGGAAGAAGAGTCAGCACTGCACCTAAGAAGACAGGAAGTTGAGTTCCTGGAGGGTGCAGGTGATGTCCCATGCCAGATGGAGGACTGCAGTTGTGTTTGCATCATCGGAGTCCGCAGAAGAGGCCCACGCATCACTAGGAGAAAGACTCCCACGCTGCTGGAGAACCACTGAGAGAGCTGTGCATCCGAGGTAGGAGTGCCGGGGGCTGGAGCTTCATGATGCATGAAGATCTTGGAGGAAGGTTGCCACCAAGCCTTGGCAGCTGCAAATGATGCAGTGCATGGGGGTACTGTCCTGAGTGGGAAGGCAAGGGCTTACCTTCACCCAAGTTGGATAGTTGGTAGTTGGAAGGGAGGACAGTAGGGACCACGTCAGTCCACCACCCAGGTTGCAGAATCCACGCCGCTCAGCAGGAGAGGGGATCCATGCAGCCGGTCATCGTTGCAGATGGTGCCCGCAGAAGCAGGGAAGTGACTACTTCACCCTAAGGGAGATTCCTTCTTCCTACTGATGCAAGCTGAAGACGGGCTGTCCTCAGAGGATGTACGACCGGGGAAATGTTGCAGTTGCTGGAAGGAGCAGTGGATACAATGTTGCAGAAGGTGTCTTGCTTCTTTGTTGCAGCTTGCGGGGTTCTGGAACATCCGGATGCAGTTTCTTTGTCCAGAAGTCGAAGTGGAGAGTGCAGAGGATTCCTGCTGGAGTCTTGCAATCAGAATACGAGGAACCTCCCAAAAAAGAGACCATAAATAGCATAGAAAGGGGTATGGGTAACCAAGCTGAGTGACTTCACCTGCTGGCACTGGATACTCAGATGCTCCCAGAGATTCCTGACAACCTGGAATGCAAGATGACAAAACCCAGATACCCTCTGGAGGAGCTCTGAGCACCGCCCCTGGAGTGGTGATGGACAGGGGAGTGGTCACTTCCCTTTCCTTTGCCCAGTTTCATGCCAGAGCTCGTTCTGGGGGTCCCTGAACCGATGTAGACTGGTTTATGCAAGGAGGGCACCAAATGTGCTCTTCAAAGCATTTCCAGTGGCTTGGGGAGGCTACCCTTCCCCAGCCTGTTACACCTATTTCCAAAGGGAGAGGGTGTAACACCCCTCTCTCCAAAGGAAATCCTTTGTTCTGCCTTCCTGGGCTTGAGATTCTCAAGCAACAGAAGGGCAGAAACCTGTCTGGGAGGTGGCAGCAGCTTGGGCTGCCTTGAAACCCTCAGAAGGCTGAATGGCATCTGGGGGTCCTCTAAAGAGGCCCCAGAGAGCATGGAATCATACAACCAATGCTTGCAAAAGACTTGGGGTATGATTCAAACATGTTTGATACCAAACATGCCTATGTTACCATTATGTCGCTGGACATAGGCTGTGAGCAATGTCCATACATGCGAAAAATGGCATCCCAGCACTCACAAAGTCTGGAAAAATAGGCCTGGAGTTTGTGGGGGTACCTCCGCTAGTGCAGGGGTGCCCTCACACACAGGTACTTTGCCATCTGCCCTCTGGGCTGGAAGGCCTTCCATAGGGGTGACTTATAAGTGACCTGGTGTAGTGAAAAGTGGCAGTGAAGGATGCTTGCACCTTTTCAAGCAAGCTGCAATGGCAGTCCTGCAGAACCCTTTGCTTGGGCTCCCTATTGGGTGGCAAAATCTATGCTGGGGCCCGTAGGGATCCCCAGGAACCCCAATGCCCTGGGTACCTAGGTACCATACACTAAGGATTTATAATGGGGCACCAGTGTGCCAGTTGTGGGTGAAATACAGACTTTTGGGAGAGAGAACATAATCACTGAGGTCGTGGTTAACACAGTCAAACACACTGACATCAGGCAGAAAAAGGGGTTAACCATGCCAAAAAAGAAGGTACTTTCCTACAGAGACCCCCAGCCTCGTTGTGGCAGTTGGACTGCCAGCCTTGTTGTGGCAGTTGGATTGCCGCATCTGTGGCGGTCCAACCACCACATTATGAGTTAGAGCACTGTTCCAGCTGGTCAGACCAGCAGCAACGCCCTATTTGAAGGTTTCCCCCAGTCAGCCAGGTCAGATTGGTGGAAACCTTGTAATAAGGAGGGGGGTGCCACCTCCATCGAGGTGGCGTCCTTGCCGCAAGTTTGGCAGTCCCGCGTTGGAACCACCAATCTCGTAATGAGCCCCTATCAACCTGTAGAAAACAATGGTTGTTTTTTAAATGTTTGAAAAATGTTTACAAAATATGTAAATCATTTAAAACATGTCAATATGAAAATAAGAAACACTTATGTAAAGTATAAAATAAATAATAGTATTAAAATATAGCATTATTTAAAAAATATACTAAAACTAATTTGCAAAAAATGTATAAAAAAGGTATACATGTACAAAACAATAAATGTGCCACAATTAAAAAAATAAACAGAAAAATATAGAAATGTACAACACTGTTTAATTACAATTTACATGTGTTATTTAATATTAAAAGTGTTTTTAAATATTATTTAAATGTAACCATGAAATGTTTTTTCTTATGTGTACAAATATATGTAGTAAAAAATGTACACATATATACGTTAAATACATTGATTGATAATTCAAAACAGACTTCAGAATTAAGAAAATACAGCGTTCTCCACTGTGGGAAGATGCTGCCAGTCTACCCAGCTCTTATATATTAAGGTGACACAAGCACCATTCTGGGTCAGACAGTGACATCAATATTCGACATCCAGCTGAGGCTTTAAGAATTCCAACCTTTCACCATTCCCCAGGTCATTTTTTGTCCCTAGATTCTAGCATGAGGGTCGAAACGCAATTGATGCGGTAATCAGACAAGACCTTATGTTTTGAATTATCAATCAATGTATTGATAAGCATACTTCATAACCTAATAAGAGTCTATCTTTGTGAGACGCACCAAAGATCACAGAACTATAAGTGATTTGTTTATTGCTTTATGGTGTGGTGTCTCTTTACTCACTTGGGGATCACTTGTTTCAAATATCTCTTTTTGTTTATTTTCCTAAAGTATGATTATAAAAATGATTTACCATTGTATGTTGATGCAGCTTCCAATGCATTAAAAACGTGTTTTTCACACATGTGATGGTACTGGATTCAGTGGAGTTTTTTTTAAAGATTCTTGACAAATGATTTACATCTTCATTTAAGAATTTTTTGTATGAGTTAACCAGTAGCAAGATTTTTCTGCTATAATATTTAAATTGATTGAAAATGAGTTTCACGTGGATATGTGTTTTGTGATAATTATACCCAGGTTCACGTGGACATTCTGGGTTGCTCTTGTATTTGTTTAGTGAAGGTGTGTTAAAGGTAAGCCTGCCTGCTCCCATCTGCGCCTGGACCAGGCTCAGTGTCAGAAACCATGGTTCTGCTCCCCCCACAGCTACTCCACAGCTAAACTCTGTACACTGAACACAGGTATCACCAGTGATCGTTGCTATGGTGCCACCCCGCCTCACAAAAGGCCCTTTCTCCTGCACGCACTGTAGCTTCACCTGCCTCAGCACAATTAACAGCACACACCCCAGCAACATGCATACCTGCCATCACGCCTCCACAGCATCCCATCCCCAGCTCATGTACATCCTTGCATTCGCTGTGTAAACACGCCACTGTTATATGGGACCCCAGCTCCAGCCTAGCTCCTGGTGTTTCTTTCCTCACTGGAACATAGCCCATCCCTTCATCCACCCGACATCACCACAGCAGTACCAGAAGGAAACACAATAATTCACAGGGACTGTACCAACAAACCCAGAGGAGGTATAGCCATTATCCACAAAGAAACCATCCAAAGTACCCCCACTATGGATGCCCTCACCCTAACCATGGAATACCTCAACTTCAAACTCCCACGCAACAGCCATCAGAGGCACCCTCGCCTACCGGCTTCCAGGACCTCACCCAACTTCTGCAATGCCATCACTGACTTCATTGCACCCCTAGCCATCGACCCCAAAGACTACATCTTCTTCAGTGACCTCAATTTCCATTTTGACAACCACAGCGATGCCAACACCACCAACTTCCTTGAATGAATGAACAACTAAGGACTCACCCAACTCATCCATGATCCCACCCAAATCGCAGGACACATACTGGACTCCATATTCACATAAAGCAACGAAATCATGTACAGCCATCCCATCAAACTCACCTGGACTGACCACTTTATCATACACTTCTACATAACCTGCCCACACACCACCACACTCACAGGAGAGCGTGCCCTCCACTGCAGCTGGGGAAAAATAACCGAATCTAAATGGCCCAATGCTCTTGACCACTCCATCCTGGATCCCGCCACCTCCCTCGGTCAAGGAGTTCAGAACTTCAGTGTATGGATCACCAAATGTGCTAACAATATCGCCCCCATCAAAGGCAGCTACCATGGAAGGTACACCAATCAGACTAGTTGGTACACAGAAGAACGCAGGACAGCCAAATGCAACTGCAAACAACAAGAAAGAAGGTGGCGTACCACCAAGGTCCCATTGACATTCAAGACCTCCTTAAAACTCTACCATTGGCTTCTATGGAAAAGAAGAGAGAGACCTTGACCACCTGCATTGACTGCAGTTCCAATAACATCAAGGAACTCTTCAGCATCATCAGGGAGTTCTCCAATCCTGCGGCCACAGAGAACAGCATCCCCCTCCCTCTCAGGAGCTCTGCGACTACCTCACCTTCTACTTCCACGACAGGCCCTCCACCATCTACAAGAACTTTGAATCCAAACCTGAACCCACTGACTTCCTCAACCTACACACTACCACCACTTCTACCACAGTACCCCGGCTCACCACCTGGAACACAATCGCCACTCAGGAAATTGCCTTCCTCACAAACTCCATCCACTCATGACCCCCGCCCACACCACGTCCCCAACCTCAGAACAGACACAATCAGCCCAAATCTCTACTCCCTGCCCAACACCTCATAACCATGGGTACATTCCCACATGACTTGAAACATGACAGGATCAAACCCTTACTTAAGAAACCACCAGCTGACCCCAGAGAACTAAAGAACTAAGGTCCCATTTCCCTGCTTGCCTTCCCAGCCAAAGTTCTGAAAAGGCCATCAACAAACAACTCACAACTCACTTGGGGCAATACCACCTTCTTGACTCCTCAAAGTCCAGGCTCCACAGAAACCACAGCACTGGACCACTCTCATCACAGCTACAGGCGACATCTGAGCCCTTCTTGATCAAAGCAAGATAGCAGCCTTGACCCTCCTTGATCTCTCAGCAGTGTTTGACACAGTATTCCACCACACGCTGATCGCTGGACTACAGAACATCCAAGGAAATGCCTTCAGCTGGATTGTCTCTTTCCTCACAGGAAGAACCCAGAAAGTTTGCTTCTCTCCTTTCACTGCTGAACTCAAGGACATTATTTTCGAGGTTCCTCAGGGCTCATCCCTCAGCCCCACCCTCTTCAACACCTACATGACAAACTTGGCCAACATCGTCAGATCCGATAGATTCAACATTATCTCATCCTCAGACGACACTCAACTTATCCTCTCTCTCTCCAGGGACCCCACCACCCTGAGCTAGATTCCACAGATGGATGATGAGTGTCACCAACTGGATGAGACAGAACTTCCTGAAACTCAAGACTGACAAAACAGAAGTTCTGATCTTAAGCAAAAACCCCACCCCCTGGAACTCCTTCAGGAGGCACGCGGAATTAGGCCCCTGACCTGCCCTGTCCAATCATGTCAGAAACCTTGGCATCATCAGCAACAGCAAACACACCATGAGCTCCCAGGTCAACGCGGTCTCATCAGCCTGCTTCTTCACCCTGTGCATGCTACGGAAAATCAACTGGATCCGTAACAACATCAGACACACCATCACACAGGCTCTCATCACGAGCAGACTGACCTGCTGTGACACTCTTTACTATGGTATCTCTGCCCACCTCCTCAAAAGGTTACAGACCATCCAGAACGCTGCAGCCAGACTCATCCTTGAACTTTCCTGCCAGGTCCACATCTCTCCCCACCTCAAAGAAATCCACTGGCTCCCATTGCAGAAGAGATGCCAGTTCAAGATAATGACCCATGCGTACAAGGCCCTTCACGATCATGGACCTGTCTACATCAACTGATGCCTGAACTTCCACCAACCAGACAGACAACTCCGATCCAACTCCCTATCGTTTACCGATCACCCACACTCCTCACATCCACAGAAGCACCAGCGGAGGACACTCCTTCTCCTACCTCTCAGCGGAGGCCTGGAACAAACTACCCTTGTAGCTCCACACTCCCCCATCGCCCATGGATTTCCAGTAAGCATTGAAGACCTACCTTTGTGACTGAGCCTAGCACCCTGCAAGCACCTGGATACACTTGTGGGTGTTTAGTAGCACTTTACAAATTGACAGATTGAATGTAAATCAATTTGGGGAAGTTTTTGGACACTAAGGAGGCTACATTTACTATTCTCACTCTAATGTAAACCACTTTGAGGAAGGTGTTGGACACTAATGGGGGCACAATTACTATTCCCACTCCAATCTAAACCATTTTAGGGAAAGCGTTGAACACTGAAGGGGTTACATTTAATATTCTCACTCCAATCTAAACCATTATGGGGAAGGCATTGGACTCTAAATGAATTACATTTACTTATCTCACTACAATCTAAAGCATTTCAGGGAAAGCATTGGGCAATAAAGGGCTTACATTTACTATTCCTACTCCAATCTAAACCATTTTGAGGAAGGGGGTGTATTCTAAATGGGTTACATTTACTATTATTACTCAAGTAGAAATTTAAGGGGAATCCTCAGATCCTCTGGGGTTTCCTCACAAAATTGAAAACAAAAACATGTTTGACCCCCAGCAGGGTCCCTGTGAGACTGCACCACCAGGCTTAAGGGGGCAGGGTGGTCCTACTCTGTTTTTTTTCAATTTTTTTCTGGGATTTGGCTGAGTCTGAGTCCCAAGATGGCTGCCACCACTTACTGGTTGAAGTGGTGGTTGAAAATCCAATTACATTTTAAAATCTCTGGAATCTGCTGACCCTCCCTGTCCCTAAATATATATATAGATATTTTTTCTTTAATATCTCAAAAACTACTGAACAGAGTTACACCAAATCACAAAAAGAGATCTTTAGGGAACAAGAGCTAGTATTCTGCTTAATTTGATGTAATTCCATTCAACAGTTCGGGGGTATAGTCGTGTTCAAAATCCCTATGGGAAACTGCATGGTGAAAATGCATTTTGGGACCTCCCCCCTTTTCTGAGCCCCCACATAATGAATCACCCCAGAACTTTCAAAACAGCAGCTGAAGTGAGTGGCAAACTAGTTTTGAAAATTTCTTGAAGATTTGAAAACGGCGATAAAGTTATTAGCCGAACAAAAAAACGCTCAGTCTATGGAAACTAGGAGCCTGATTTAGAGTTTGATTAGTGGGATCACCACCTCCCCAAGGCTGTTTATATGCTAAAGCCTCTGATGTTGGTATGACTTTAAGACCACATAACAACAGAGCGGTTTTGGACTGGCCTATAAATGTCACGAGGTCACTTGGCATTCAGAGGACTTTCTCACCTGTGATCAAGGCTCATCACAAGCTGAAACACGTCAGGATGAAAACAAGCTGCTGAACTTTGTACATTGAGTAAAGCGCCTGATACAGCGCCAAAATTATTAGCAAAACAAAAAATGCTTTGTCTATGAGAAAACTTTGTCCTAACTATAATTACCAACTATCGCCAATAGTTAATATATATATATATATGACATTAAACCCACAAATATGTAAATTATCTTCAGAATTTTACTAATTTATAACACTTAACAACAATTGTTAACCTGATTAATAATAAAATAAATTTGGTAAATAAAAAAGTACAAGAAATTTAAAAAATAAATCTTATAAATCTTTTTTAAAGAAATAGTATTTTAATACACAGAAATTGCATGTTAAACATAAAATGTAACATTTAAAAATAGAGTAAATTACATTTTAAAATATTCTTACATATTTTGCACACACAATTATTTAATACATTTTTAATTATTATTGATTTCAAAGGTAAAACTAAATATATATATTTAATAACAAAAATGTATAAGAGGATGCGGTGTAAGAGGGAGAGGGTGTGGCATAACAGCCTGAGCTGCTGACTTCGGAGCTGGGGGAACGAGGTTTGAATCTCTGTGCCAACCTAGGCAACCTGTGCCTAACTTTTGAGTTTGGCAGACAGACTGGCAGACTGCCATGTAGTCGGTGCGGAAAAGTCTCCCACACTGGCGGTCCCCCAGAATGAAATATTACGAGTTATACAGGCGGGATGCCGACCGCCAAGCAAAAAAGGCAGGCCACCAGCAGTTTGGCAGATTGGATATAGGCGGTCTGACCTCCAGTGCCGTAAGCACTGCAGCCAACCACCGAGCATATTACAATTACACAGTTGCCGTGGTGGTCTCCTCATTGTGGTCAGCCAATGGTGGTCGAACACTGAAGTTCATGGTCAGCAAAGTAACAGACAAGTGCACATTGGATAAATTAAAAAACAACACAGCTAACACACATTGGCCAAGATGACACACCTATAAAGCACAGACCACAATCATTTGCAATTCCAGACAGACCAGCACATAGCAATTTTTATATGGATTAGGCATCACTTTTTCCACCATCCCATAGAAAACCCTGCACAAACTTTTGTCCTTTCACAGCCTATTGTACTCCCCCTGTTGAGGAAGTCCCTGTCACCCTCTTTTTTTGTCACATGTAAAAAATCCCAATTTCTCTGAAGATGAGTTAAGAGTCATGATGGTGGATGAAATCAAAGGAACAGAGCCACAATTGTTTGGAGCACAAGTCCAGCATACTCCTCTCAGTAGGAAAATGGAAATGTGGGACAGGATTGTCAACAGAGTGACTGGTGTAGGCACAACCCTGCGCACAAAAGGGAACATTAGGAAGAGGTGGAGCAACCTCAGGGGCAAGGTGATCAGACTCTACCGTCTGAAATGGGAGTCCATTGTACACCTGCTCCACCACATTGAGCCAGACCACATTACGAGTGGAAAGTCACTCAACAAATCCACCCATGGCCCCTGAGGTCGTTCCACCTCTTCCTAATGTCTGAAGCACAGTGTCTACCATCTCTTGCCCCCCAGTCCTGGATCCTGAGGTACAGCAAAACACTTCAGACAATGAGGGTCCAGGAACAAGCTGGAGAGGCACCCTGTGGCAGGGGCATAGGCCTGTGGTGGTAGGGTGCCTAGGAAGGATGCTGTGAGCCAACGGGGTAACGCCACTGGGGCTGCTCTTGGCCAGGACAACATTAGCCGCGTTTTGGAGGTCTATCAGGAGTCCCAAGGAGTGATGGGCCAGGTGTTGATCGAACTCCAGGAAATTAAGCAGCTACATAGGGACATGCAAAGAGACATGCATGAACAGGTAGACACCCACAATTCTAACAGTGGTGTTGACGGATATACAAACCACCCCGAGCAGGGTTTTTCAAAACCAGTCTACCCTTTCCTTTTGCTCATCAGCAGCAGGCCCATGAACCTCAGTGCCAAACACAGGAAGGGAGGCCCTGTCAGAGGAGCAATAAGCCACAGACACCCCTGCCTCTGTAGCAGCTGATCCCCCACCCCCAGGAGCGGGTATGTCCAGCAAAGAATCCAGGAGGTGCAGATGGCAAGACACCCACCACTACCAGCAATTAACCTCTTCCTTAAGGGCCTCCTTTGTGTTACACATTCACTCTGGACTGATCCTGAACCACCCACCGTTTCCAATGTGAGGAGTACTCTGGACTTAGGACTACCAATGGTGTGGCATCTACCCAGTGATTTCATTCACCATGACTGACTCCTTCACATTTTAATTTTTGTTGAGTCATGTCACATATATTTTCTGTTAGTCATAGCTTCACAATAAAATCATCCTTCACTGACTCATTTTCTGCTCATTTTGTTTGTGATTTGATGTAGATATGTCAGACCATGTGAACCATACGATGATGATCCAAGGTACTTCTTCAAGATGGGATATGTTGCATGTACACAGTGTGCAGCTCAGGATTACAACCATCCCACTCAAGCACATACATTCAGGAGTATGTCCAAAGTAAATATGGTATTACAGTGTTCAGCACATAGGCTGCAACATGTAAACTATTGGAAATCCTAAATGATTGACTCATACTGAGTAAATGAACATATTTACAAGTACAGACCTCCAGACCACAGAAGGAAGGTATTTGTCAGACATTGTCCTGTAGAAGAGTCAAATACTGAAGTGGTTGATGTCACCAGATTGAGTCTTCAGACAGATGGCAATACAATAGTCCCTGATCACAGGACCATCATAATCAAATGCTTGTGCATCTGGTGGTATGACACAAACATGTCAGTGTTGTGGCACAGGCACTGTGGTCTACAATGAGGAAACACAACTACAGCTATATACAAGTCATACATAAAGAATGTTTAGCCAATGTGAAGAGAAAATGATTTGGTTGGGGTCAAGGACTACATATTTTATGCCTCCATGATGGCACAGATGATGCATCAGGTCCACCACAGCACACAAAAGAAGTCCAATGGGCACTTCTGACCTTCCACGCAAACACCATGAAAATTGTCTTGGCACAAGTCTCATACACCCAAACTCCGTGACCTATATTACCTGAAACAATCCATGTCCACTCAGTATGTCATAACATCATCACATACCTGCCAATGTCACAACTCTGAAATGCCCACATGAAGATGTCATGGTTAAGGTACCTGTACAATGAACAAAACAAGGACTTGGCTTGACATAGGCTTGAAACCATATATATGACACAAGTCCCATAGCAATCATGTGGAAAACAAAGTACATTGCAAGGAAACTGACAAAAACTAAGCAACATCATCAAGATGGAGAGGTGTCAAGAGCTGACTTTGGCTGATTATTGCAGAGTATTAGCTCCCAGCTATTCCAAAACACTTAGCTCCACACATTCTCACAACTACAGTTCATTGAACAGTTACAGTCATAACATCACATGACATCCACTCATGAGAAGTAGCTGTGGATGAGATCTTCTCGCAAGTCAGTCCTTTCCTCTTTACCACTGTCGTCCTCACTTGGCATGTCAGGATCCTTATCCGTTGGCACTGCAGGCTCCCCCTCAACTGGGTTGTACAGGATATTCTTCATCAGGGCAATGATGTGGAGCATGCGGCATGCCACAGTGATCTGACACACTTTCCCAGGTGAGTAGAGGAGAGCTCACCCAGTCTAGTCCAGACAGCTAAATCTGACCTTCAGAAGCCCAAAAGCCCTCTCCACTGGCCGCTGTGTTCTTCCATGGGTCTCATTGTAGCTGACTTACCCTGCCATAGTAGGATTCCTCAGATGCTTCAACAATCAAGGGCACTGATATGCTGAGCCCTCTGTTAAGGAATGTGACATAAGTGAAACAATGAGTCACTCACTTTATGATTGTAGCACCTGAAATTGCTCACACACAATCAGGACAGACGTGACTTACAAACTAGCCATTCCCTCTCTGGTTGCAGTTGTGACATCAGCTGGGGTATGGTGCATTGTTAAGGAATCATGTGCTGAACCTGGATAACGAGCGCACACATTTGAGATGTAGAGATCCGCCAAACAGACAAGTTGCATGTAGATGGAATGGAAATAATTTCTGTAGCAATAGACTTGCTCAGTGGCATGCGGAGGCACCAAGCCAACATGTGTGCCATCAATGGACCCCACCACATGTGGGAGGTGGGCAAAACCATAGAAGTCAGCCTTCACATTGGCTAAATCCTGACATCGTGGAAACCTGATATAGCTGTCAATGTGTTTCAACATTGCTGATAGGAAATCCTTTAACACCAGACTGAACATAGATTTGGACATACCAGAATATAGGGCAATTGTGTGTTGGACGTACCCTGTGGCTAGGAAGTGCAATACTGACATGACTTGTACAATGGGTGGTATGCAGGTTGGATTACTGTTAGCTGGCATCAGATCTGGCTTCAACTGACAGGATAAGTCAACTATTATTTGTCTATTCAGGTGGTATAACTGGATGACGTGGTGTTCCTCTATGGTCTGAAGGTCTGACAGTTGACGGTACACAGGAGGTTGTTGCATCCTCCCTTTCCCAGGGTACCTATGTGTGACAAGACATGATTTGAAACATTAGTCAGTGTGTCCACAGCAACATACATGATGCATGGCAATAATATCATGTGACAAAGAATTTCTGACTGGATAGACATGACACCCTGTACACATCACAGCTGGCAACTACACAAGGCTCAAATTTAAGCCCCATGGTTGTCAAAACGTGTCCACAACATGGATTTAGGCTACACCCAAGCATTTGCTACACACTTGCCTCTCGAAATTTGACTGTATTTTCCAACCTCAAAAATTCTGTTGGTGGTGGTCGACTCTGAAGCACCAACATATGCCATCTGTGCCCTGCAAGACAATACACTGGTGTTGTGTAGTTGGACCTACACAACAAGACAGATGTAGGATGTTTCTAATGACATCAAACTCATATTGTTATTGTGACACATTTTACGGGCCCATATACAGCATTTCAAGCTGTCAAAATGGCGAATGCCTGGCCTACTCCACTGTACATCAGGAAGCGCCCGCGCCTGCCAGGGGAAGTCATCCACGCGGAAGGTGGTTCCAGCCACGGCAGACACAGCCATAGGCTAATGTTGTTGCCTGTGGTGGTTGCGGCCCAATGGCTGTGTCCGCTGGCGGTGATGACTGCGTACGAGGTGCACCTGTAGGCCACGTTGTGCAAAATCAGTCGCTTGACTCCTGACACTGCTGCTAGCAACACCTCCACTACTTCAGCTGCTGTGTGCTGCCTCTGGGAGCAATTACGCCACGTCAAGCAAGGGAAAGGTCCCCTGCCTTCTCTCCAGAGTAGCTGGATAGGCTTGTGAGTGAGGTTCTTCCCCTGTATGGATAGCTCCCTGGCTCACCAAAGGAGCAGGTAAGTACCTCATTGGTACAATTGACTCTGTTCAACCCCATCCTTTCGCTCCTCACAGGCTACAGTGTGCCCCTCTGTGCCAGTCAGACTGATTGTGTGCCTATTGTTGCAGTCTGGGGGGCATCAATGTAATGTATATGGTGCATGTATATTGGTGACCAGTACTATATGTTGTGTTCATTAACAATGTGCTGTGTGTTGTTTTTTGGGGTCCTATATCCATCTTGTGGTGGATGCACATAACTGGGAAATAAGACTTTACTGCCATCTAATGATATTTATTTGTTTATGATGGTTGTAAATGTTAGACAACATGTATGTGCATGACAGCATGAGCTGTATATGCATCTTGTGTATTGTGCCACAAATCTTTCAGCCTACATATAGCCTTGCCAAACTGTTGGCTGGAAGGCATATCATGACTCAGTGTGCCCTTCAGGTTGCCACACAAGCCGCCAATCACATTGATGATGGCCACATGATGTATTGTCATGCCTGGAAGTGATGGAAATGTGAGTATCATGTAGGTTCTGTATGCTCAGCCTGCAGAGACCAGGGCCTGACTGATGTATCTCCCAGTATGGGACATTGTCTAGGCTGAGGGAGAGTCACTATTGCTATGCAACTATGGCACTGGGTCCACTCTTTGTACACCAGCAGACCCTGGCATGTGGCCAATATAAGGCTCAAGATGCGACACTTGCGCTGAATGCCTCAGTCCATTGACTAGAATAGAATGGGTACAAAGGTAAATCACAGAACTAGTCCATATGTGCATTTTTCATCATTGTCAATGTGTGTGTTTGACTCATGACAGGTCCCTTACACCCACAGCTTTGTTGTCACCTTCACAGAAGTCATATTTGTCCTGTACAGGCTTATTGCACAAATGACAGACCCACAGTGCAGACTGTGTAGATTCCTGTGAGGACATGATGTGACTCAGTAGCTTGACTACATAGCAGAAATTGTACATTGCATACCTTTGTATGTTGGTTGCCATCTCTGTAGTTTAGACACATATAGCCAAAGGAGTTTTCTGTGGTACAGGTACATACCACAGAAACACACCCTGAAGTGGCATGAGTCTGCATTTGGTAGGCCAAATGTCCTCACAGAGAAGACATTTTCTGTACACACCATGTCAGCACCTTCATTGTCACTCAAGTGTAAGGGTGAAGTCTGTACAATGGAAGTTGCCTGTAGGGACTGTTTGCAGTGTGTCAGTCTTGCAGAATGTCCAGTCAGGCCTAAGGCATTTACTCTTCAGAAGCCACATTGGTGGGTAGTGTTCCATTGAGGCTCACATCCCAGTGCATGTTGCTGGAGCCTGGGCTACCTCATTTGAGTAGGCTTGCTTAGTTATTGAGCAGGGTAGTGGGTTAGTCTGCAGATGGATAGAAAAGTGTGTGGTTGTGTCCCTGTACTTATTGGTATGTGTGCTTTACACTTGTGGTGTGTTGACAAATTAACACATTTTTGCTTGGTGTTTCTGACATGTGTGACACAACCATTGAGCAAAAACGTGTGATTGTAATCAATTGATTTGTCTCTTGCATCCATACAGTTAAAGGCCCATCAGAAGAAGTAGATTTGGAGAAGCATCACCCAGAAGGTACAGATCTTGGGGGTCCACAGCTGGAGGAGCGCCCACTGTCGCAAGAGGTGGGAGGACCTGAGACACTGGGGTCGGAAGATTGCAGAAATCCAGCTGGGGCTGTCCTCCCAATGTTGGAGGGGGGCACATCGGATCATGACCACCTAAAGTCCTGCACCCTGGCGGTGGCTTACGCAGACCTCTATGGGCTTTTCAGAGGAGCACAGCAGCCACAAGGAGGTGAGTACGGGGCATATTCCTGCCTGTCACATTGCCAAGTTGATGTGTTAGCTTCTGACGACTCCCCCTGACGATTAGGGATGGGCCAGGTGTGACACAGTAGATGAGTAACTGTTTGTGTAGATATGTAATGCGGTGCATACTGGTGTGCCTTGCCTATTAGCCCAGGGACCTAGGAAGAACTGAGCATAATCCACAAACAATTTGCTCTGCAGGGACAACACATGGCTGTGTACATTAATCAATAAAGTAATGTTTGTTGTTTTAGTGGGTGTAAATTCTACACTACAGACCACCATTCTTCAGTGTTATAGGCCAAAGAAAAAGAAGTGATGTATCACTGTTCTCGGCCATGTATCTGGTCAAATTAGTAAACTGGCAACTGCCTCCCAGAGGCCACTTGTCTTTAATGTGTGATGAGTGCTGGTGCCCCACTACTGTCTGCCATGTGAAGGTGACCGTCATACTTCTGATCAAGCATACATTGTTCTTTGGGTGCAGGCAGCTACAGATTAAAGCGTTCCCTTGGTAAGTGGGGAATGTCCATTGACATGATTTATGTGCCATCACGGTTGCCAACATTCCTTGTGCTTGCATTTTAGCATGTGTCCCTTTATCTTTTGACAAAATGTGTACACTGCTGTTTCATGCATGGTCTACCTGTGTTCATGGGATGGTTTCTGGACAAATATGTGCACGCCAACCTGTGTTTGGAATAAGTCATTTGCAACGGGGCTTCATTTCTTTGTGTTGCTGTGGGTGCTGTGTGGGTCCATTGCAGGGCTATTTCATGGGAGGGGTGTTTGGGTTAAATGACACATCCATACATATGTGTCTTCAATCTGGCGACAGTCCACGGCATGTGATCAGTTTGTGGGTGTCATTTGAATTATGTGTAATGTTGCTGTGGTGTTGCTATTGTGTAACACTATGTACTGTACACTTCATTGTTCCTGTGCTTGAGATGGGCAGGCATTTGTTTTTGTGGAGTGTGGCTGTGTAGTGTCAGTGACCTGCCCAAACAGGGTGTTTAATGGCTGTCAATGCGTCCTTCTTTGTGAATGACTCCGACCGTGGACACAATGACACGTGTACTTGATGCCCGTTGCGCGACCCCATATCATGTGGATGACGGCACGACGATCTGTTGTTGAGCTTCATGACACAAGTAGGTATGTGTTCTTACCGTCGGTAGTGTCCATGGTGGTGTGGATTTTGGGCACCATCGATGAGCAGCAGGATGTGTGTGATGGGCTCCATGACGGCACAGGAGGTGTAACGCTGCCCGTGGGTGAGTTGCTTCCTTTATACTCTCTGTTTCCTCCTGATGGGACATGGTGGTTGGAGTGCCACAGTCACATTGGCGGTGTGCAACATCATCATCATCATGTGTTTGGCAGAAACACTGTCGGACTGTTTGTCCTGCCTCTTCACCCCGGCAGTCAGCGAAGCCTGGTGGTGCCGGTGGGACTGCAGTGGTCTTTGCTCTATGGGACGCCAACATCGTAATACAGTGGTCTAATCATTAAGCAGATGGCGGTGCATGGACTTCCAAACTTGTAATGAGGCCCTTAATATCCTTTGATTCTGAGAAAATCACTTAGGGGGTCATTCTGACCCCCGCGGGCGGCGGGAGGCGCCCGCCTGGAGGGAGCCGCCATATGGCCGCTGGAGGCCATTCTGGCTTTCCCGCTGGGCTGGCGGGCGACCGCCAGAAGGCCGCCCGCCAGCCCAGCGGGAAACCCCTCCCCACGAGGAAGCCGGCTCCGAATGGAGCCGGCGGAGTGGGTATGTGCGACGGGTGCAGTGGCACCCGTCGCGTATTTCAGTGTCTGCAAAGCAGACACTGAAATACAAAGTGGGGCCCTCTTACGGGGGCCCCTGCAGTGCCCATGCCATTGGCATGGGCACTGCAGGGGCCCCCAGGGGCCCCACAACACCCCATACCGCCATCCTGTTCCTGGCGGGCGACCCGCCAGGAACAAGATGGCGGTATGGGGTGTCAGAATACCCATGGCGGCGCAGCAAGCTGCGCCGCCATGGAGGATTCTGCAGGACAGCGGAAAACCGGCGGGAGACCGCCGGTTTTCCTGTTCTGACCGCGGCTGAACCGCCGCGGTCAGAATGTCCTGAGGAGCACCGCCAGCCTGTTGGGCCGCCGGGGTCGGAATGACCCCCTTAATCTCCATGTGCCTACAATTCACCACTGTGAAACCCTTACAGGTGATTTGCTGCTCTTTACAAATCCAGGGTTTAATTTATTTACTTATTGGAAAACTAAATGTAAACATAATTAAATATTTAAACATAGTTAAATATAGATGATTAAATATTAAATATTATATTATTACATATTTGCAAATACAAACCAAATTTTATGGAGAACAATTTTTCTTTAATGTTTAAATAAAAAATTAACATTTTTAAAATAACTGCAAAACAATTATTAATGAGCATAATTTTCTAAATGTTTTGAAATTACATATACAAATCTTTATTTTTAAAAACATATTACACATCATTTATGTAATTTCTTAAACTTAAAAATGTAGATTTTACAAATTACTTATAATTAAAGAAACAATACCATTGACAATTAAAAAATAAATATATTATAAAAACATTACTATCCAGGCAAATTATTTACATATTTTAATAATTCCCTCACTATTTTCTCCTAAAATTCCAAAATCCTGCTCCTATAACATAAGTAAATATACATTAATTATGAACATAAATCAAACTTATAATAAAATAATTTTACTTTTTTTTTTACAAAATAACTTAAAGAATGTAAAAAATATACTAACACAACAATTATCTAAAACAAACTGTGCAAAAAAATGTAAATATTAATACATGCAAATGATGTAATATATAGCAATATTTGCACAGATTATATTTTAATGGTATTACAAGCAATACCTAAAACAATATTCCTACCTTTGATATTCCTGTCAGCGGTAAAGCCGCGGTCAGAAAAGGGGAACCGGCGGTTTCCCGCCGGTTTTCCCCTGGCCAAGCAGCGCCTCCATGGGGATTCCGACCCCCTTCCCGCCAGCCTGTTCCTGGCGGTTTACACCGCCAGGAAGAGGCTTGCGGGAACGGGTGTCGTGGGGCCCCTGGGGGCCCCTGCACTGCCCATGCCACTGGCATGGGCAGTGCAGGGCCCCCTAACAGGGCCCCATAAAGATTTTCAGTGTCTGCTTGGCAGACACTGAAAATCGCGACGGGTGCCACTGCACCCGTCGCACCGCAGCAAATCCGCCGGCTCCATTCGGAGCCGGCTTCATCTTTGCTGGGGCTTTCCCGCTGGGCTGGCGGGCGATCTTTTGCAGATCGCCCGCCGGCCCAGCGGGAAAGTCGGAATGTCCCCCGCGGTCATCTGACCGCGGGGCGGTGTTTGGGCGGTTTCCGCCTGCCGGGATCGGAATGACCCCCTATGTCTTGTCCATGATAGTATAAAACAGGAATGTCCCACACAACTATGTGGCCAATGAGTAATGAAAATCAATGGGGCATCCCCAAGGGAAGCTAGCCGTAACGCCTTCAAAACAAACCTGTATCCTGTAACGTCCGCATAATAGCAATCCGCGTCCCGTGTTGCTTCGTTGCAATACCAACGAAGGTGTGTGCATTGAAGAGAGCACGGATGTCTTCTTAAATCTGGTTGGTGCCGGCAATTTAGCCAATGCCGACCCTGAGTTTCAAACCCACAATTAGAATATTCTTATAGTAGAAAGAGAAAAGGGCCCACTACAAACATCGCGAACATGGCGGCCATCTTAGAATAGTTCGTTTTCATATTACTCGGACCTGTTGTCCTATTGTCAGAGAACCTAATTGATACATACTAATCATCAGGCGGAATATATATATAAGTATATTGGGCCAACGAGTGAAGCTCTTATCAAATACTCTGATCTTTAGATTTAAATAAACCTAAATTGAAAAATCTTCTGTGTAGGTAATAAACCAACCTCAATGTAGGGACAGAATAAGGTAACCAACGAGACTCCGAATGATAGGAAGGAGAAAGGAGGAACTGGAAGAAAGATTCTATACATATTAGTCCAATATGTGCACATTATCATAGAAAGTATATATGATAAAAAGTGATTGGACAGACAGGAGATATCCAATATCGCTCAAAGAGAGGCATCCATCACCATAGTATGTGAGTATACATCAGTTAAACATATAGGCACAACAAACCACTGATCCCAATGTATTATCAGCCTGTAAAGAGATGTATTGGTAATAAAAAGAAGACATATCTTATAATCCAGTGGTTCCCAACCTTTTGACTTCTGTGGACCCCCATTTTATCTTTATTGGAACCGGGGACCCCCACAGAATCATTTTTGGAATCCGGGGACCTCCCACTGAGCCAATATTGAAAGCTGAGGACCTAATCTGTTAATATGTTTTAATTTTTTAAGCAGTCACGGACCCCCTGAGAAGGATTCGCGGACCCCCAGGGGTTCCCGGACCACAGGTTGGGAACCACTGTTATAATCCACAATCATGTATACATTATTATAAAAAATGATATAGTTCATCATCAATATTCATCCCCATTTCTATAGTTCTTAACCTGATAATCCATTTCGCCTCATTTTTTCTTAGCTCCAATGTTCTATTACCTCCTCTAGGGTTAACAGGGGTATGATAAATTCCAATGTACTTAATCGAAGGAATTTCTCTCCCTGGATGTTTGATGTTCATGTGTCGGACTACTGGTGTGATTGTGTCATTGTTTCGCAGGGCACGGATGTGTTCCTGAATGCGTTCTTTCAAGGGCCTGATAGTACTTCCTACGTATATCTGGCCACATTCGCATTCCAAAATATACACAGTGAATTTGGTGTTACAATTTATAAAGGTGGTAATTTTATGTGGTCCGCTTCCATTGTACTCAAATTCCAGGGTTTTATGCATTGTGAAACCACACATATTACAATGACCACATTTGTAAAAACCATTGATTTTGCCTGGTAACCATGTCGGTGTTTCTTCCCTTAAAGGTGGCAAATAACTTTTACATATTACATTTCTAATTGTTTTGCCCCTTTTGTGGATCATTCTCGGTCTCTTAGGTAATATTTTTGCTAGTGTATTGTCCAATTGTAATATGTTACAATGTTTTTGTAGAATACGATGTATATTACGGCTATATATCAAGTGAAAATTCAAGTAGAATATCTAATGCAGATCAGGTGGCTTCCACTAGTTTTTTACGGGAGGCAAAAAGATACAGATTAGGCAACAAAAGGAATTTTCACAACCAGCCACGTCCCAATCAAAGAAGAGAACCCGTAGAGGAAAAAGGAGAGGGAGACAACAAGGGACAAACAGGCTCAGGTGTGCAAACCAGGGCAGCCAGGAACAAAATCAAAAACAACTGACTATAACAGAATTGTCGACAGTTATTGACAATCATGATTGCAATGATATCTCTATTGTGAATCTATCTGACTGTATATTGACTGATGAACAAATAAAAGTATTACGTAAAGGATTAGGTTTGTGTGTGTCCAGTTTTTGCAATATGACACAAATACATATAGATTTGTTCAAATTTTTACGACAACTCAAACTCAAACAATATTTTGCAGACAAAACTGGCATACAGACTACTGATACATCTCACACTACTGTCAGTTCCTATTCCATAAGAGATATTATGGATATTGAACTTTTACTAACTTTGGACAACATGAATCAAGATATTTTCAATAGAAAGAAACTATTAGAAGATCTCAAAGTTGCACAAGATTTGACACTAAATAGTGGCCTCAAGCCAAAGTCTTTATTCATTCCCAGTCTACCAAGTAACAACGTGATAGACACCTTTGGCAAAATGGTCAAAGAGGATCTATATAGATTGGAAAATCAAATTAAGAAAGGTAAATGTCACAAATCACATAATCTGACTCTTAAACAAAAATCAGCTTTAAAAGAACTTAGCGATAATCAAAAGATAGTTATCAAAGAGGCGGATAAAGGAGGCAATATTGTTATTCTTAATAGGACAGATTATGTTAAGGAAATAGACAGACAGTTTATGGATAGTGTTGCATATACTAAACTACAGACCAATCCCTTACAAACGATCATAATAAACTTAGAAAGATGGTTACGAGTGTGGCGGGAAGAGGGTTTGATTTCCGATTCGGAATTCAAATACATATTTAACCCACACCCCACATCACCATGTATTTACATCTTACCGAAACGACATAAAAGAAGAACATCACCTCCCGGTAGACCCATCATATCAGGAATAGGGGCACCTACTGAAAGACTTTCTGAATTTATCGATAGTTACTTGCAACCTGTTGTTAAGAATATACCCTGGTATCTACAAGATACAAAAGATGTTCTTTCAAAATTAGAGGATATAGGGCCTCATTCCGACCCTGGCGGTCATGGACCGCCAGGGCCGGGGACGGAGGAAGCACCGCCAACAGGCTGGCGGTGCTTCTGGGGCAATTCTGACCGCAGCGGTAAAGCCGCGGTCAGAAAAGGGGAACCGGCGGTTTCCCGCCGGTTTTCCCCTGCCCCAGGGAATCCTCCACGGCGGCGCTGCAAGCAGCGCCGCCATGGGGATTCCGACCCCCTTCCCGCCAGCCTGTTCCTGGCGGTTTACACCGCCAGGAAGAGGCTGGCGGGAACGGGTGTCGTGGGGCCCCTGAGGGCCCCTGCAGTGCATGGGCATGGGCACTGGCATGGACACTGCAGGGGCCCCCTAACAGGGCCCCATTCAGATTTTCAGTGTCTGCAAAGCAGACACTGAAAATCGCGACGGGTGCCACTGCACCCGTCGCACACCAGCAACTCCGCCGGCTCCATTCGGAGCCGGCTTCATTGTTGCTGGGGCTTTCCCGCTGGGCGTGCGGGCGGCCTTTTGGCGGTCACCCGCCCGCCCAACGGGAAAGTCAGAATGACCGCTGCGGTAATTTGACCGCGGTGCAGTCTTCTGGCGGTCGCCGCCCGCCGGGTTCGGAATGACCCCCATAGTGTGGACAACAGGAATGATCTGGGTTACACTAGAGGTTACCTCACTATATACTTGTATACCTAAGGATAAGGGATTGCAAGCAGTACGTCATTTTTTATCAGGAAGATCAGCATCATACTATGAACATACAGAGATGCTATTACATATGATAGAATTCACACTAGACAATAATGTCTTCATACATGAAGGACAGTGGTTCAAACAAGCGCAAGGAGTTGCTATGGGGTCTAGATTTTCCCCATCGTATGCAAACTTGTATATGGGTTGGTTTGAACAAATCCATATTTGGAAGAACGGTCCCCCACATCTGACGGAAAATATCTTTTTTGGGGGGAGGTATATTGATGATGTTATCATGATTTGGACTGGAACGGAACAACAACTAGTGGGATTTTGAAATCATTTGAATTTGAATATGTACAATATACAAATGACTTATGAATATAGTAAGGAAAATATATTTTTCCTGGATTTGAACATTTTCATCAAAGATAACATGATACACACCAAAATTTACCGTAAATCAACAGCTTGCAATGCAATATTGCATGCGGAGAGTGCTCATCCTAAAACACAGATCTCAGCTATTCCTCTTGGGGAAATGACTAGACTCAAGAGGAACTGTAGTGAGCCAAATACATGCAATATGGAATTAGACATTTAGGAAAAAAGATTCCTACAAAGGGGATATTCCAAACAAACTATTGATGTAGCAAGAAACAAAATCAATAGGACATGTAGGACAAACTTGCTGAATAGGAATAGCACATCTCCGAAAAGGTCACAGGGCACAATGGTGAGTTTCTGTACGGAGTATAGTCAGAATAGCCGTAATATACATCGTATTCTACAAAAACATTGGAACATATTACAAATGGACAATACACTAGCAAAAATATTACCTAAAAGACCGAGAATGATCCACAAAGGGGGCAAAACAATTAGAAATGTAATATGTAAAAGTTATTTGCCACCTTTAAGGGAAGAAACACCGACATGGTTACCAGGCAAAATCAATGGTTTTTACAAACGTGGTCATTGTAATATGTGTGGTTTCACAATGCATAAAACCTTGGAATTTGAGTACAATGGAAGCGGACCACATAAAATTACCACCTTTATAAATTGTAACACCAAATTCACTGTGTATATTTTGGAATGCGAATGTGGCCAGATATACGTGGGAAGTACTATCAGGCCCTTGAAAGAACGCATTCAGGAACACATCCGTGCCCTGCGTAACAATGGCACAATCTCACCAGTAGTCCGACACATGAACATCAAACATCCAGGGAGAGAAATTCCTTTGATTAAGTACATTGGAATTTATCATACCCCTGTTAACCCTAGAGGAGGTGATAGAACATTGGAGCTAAGAAAAAATGAGGCGAAATGGATTATCAGGTTAAGAACTATAGAAATAGGGATGAATATTGATGATGAACTATATCATTTTTTACAATAATGTATACATGATTGTGGATTATAAGATATGTCTTCTTTTTATTACCAACACATCTCTTTACAGGCTGATAATACATTGGGATCAGTGGTTTGTTGTGCCTATATGTTTAACTGATGTATACTCACATACTGTGGTGATGGATGCCTCTCTTTGAGCGATATTGGATATCTCCTGTCTGTCTAATCACTTTTTATCATATATAACTTTCTATAATAATGTGCACATATTGGACTAATATGTATAGGATCTTTCTTCCAGTTCCTCCTTTCTCCTTCCTATCATTCGGAGTCTCGTTGGTTACCTTATTCTGTCCATACATTGAGGTTGGTTTATTACCTACACAGAAGATTTTTCAATGTAGGTTTATTTAAATCTAAAGATCAGAGTATTTGATAAGAGCTTCACTCGTTGGCCCAATATACGTATATATATTCCGCCTGATGATTAGTATGTATCAATTAGGTTCTCTGAAAATAGGACAACAGGTCTGTGTAATATGAAAACAAACTATTCTAAGATGGCCGCCATGTTCGCGATGTTTGTAGTGGGCCCTTTTCTCTTTCTACTATAAGAATATTCTAATTGTGGGTTTGAAACTCAGGGTCGGCATTGGCTAAATTGCCGACACCAACCAGATTTAAGAAGACATCCGTGCTCTCTTCAATCCACACACCTTCGTTGGTATTGCAACAAAGCAACACGGGACGCGGATTGCTATTATGCGGACGTTACGAGGATACAGGTTTGTTTTGAAGGCGTTACGGCTAGCTTGCCTTGGGGATTCCCCATTGATTTTCATTACTCATTGGCCACATAGTTATGTGGGACATTCCTGTTTTATACTATCATGGACAAGACATATTCTTTTGGATATGGTTTTCTGACTTTATTATACCTTTGATATTGATTCAGGTTTGAATATTCTCTCTCATATCATGACTTTATTTAATATCGGCGATACATTTTCTTATGTGACTTTCTATTTGTGGCCTGACATGGTTATGGCCAAGCACTCTGAACAACATATAGAGGTTATTTTCATTTGTGACGTGATGTATCTATATGGAGTTAAATAGTACATTGTAGGGAACCAGGTTTCATGTTATCGTGACGGTTTAGATATTTTGCTTAGATTGGATTACGGTTCCTTTGATAAGAAGGATATGATAAATAAAGGCCATAACATGGCCTGTATCAGCTACTAATTTGTGCATACATGTTCTTTTCATTTATTTGTAGGACCAACTATAAGCTGATGAACTAAAATTATACTATCAAAAAAATGAAAATCAGTTGAGTTTTTTTTGTACAATGAACAAGCTTAGTGCGGACAATACCAAGGTTAGTGGGATACCAGATTTTGAATATAGGTAACACGTATGGTTTACATTTTGACAGTTGATGATTGGATCTCTTCCCCTGTTTCTCTGTCATTTAGAGATTTGAATATCATTTGGAGATACAAGTGGTAAATGGAGAGATTAAGGTACTTTCCCTTCAAAACTCTTTTTGGGGGTTACATAGGTCTCTCTTTTATACTTAAAAATAGTGGCTCACCTTCACATTCATATCAAATTTCATCCCTATCACTCATACTTACTATATCATTTTATTAATCTCAAAGACTAATTTGGGATGTAGGTTCTCCATGGCACTTTTTCTATTTCCAACACACTTTTGGTGCAGGTTGACTAACTGTGATCCTTTCTTTAGTCTTTGGAGTTGTTTTTCAGATTTTGTATTTTTAAATTATTAATGTAATTTTTTTGAATTATGATTTATCAGCCTTGAAGAAGTTCAATGTGTGGACGAAACACGTGTCGGCTGATGTTACATGTGGATTCGACAAAATATCATCCGGTCCTTTGACTCATAGTTTATTTCTGTGTTAGATTATGGACTTTTATTGTATCTATTTACATTATGTCTTTTATGTTGATTGGTTGTCTACTGTAGGGGTTTAGCGTTGTATGTTATTTATTATTGTCACCAATTTTTGAAATAAATATTTTCATTATATAAAATTATGAGAACCTACATTGCTTGAGGTTAATAATATAGGAATGTATATGGATTGTGGACAGTCTATTGCAATTTACTAATTATATAGTCATATTTGACTTTTTGGACTTTTTGATTATCAATACTTTAGAAAAAAGAAAGAAAGAAAGAAAAAAAAAATTGTTGTGCTCCGCTAGTACATTTTGTTTGGTTCTATTGTTACGGTCTTTTCAGTGTATAAGCACTACCTAACAGCATTTATACTTGGGTAAATTAGGAAATGTGCATTGATACTGTTGCTTAGTGTTGCCAATTTTTTTTTTTCTCTTATAAATAAAGCAAATGATATACTGGGAAAGTTATGTGTCTTGAAAAAAGCAATCTTGGTTCTCCTACATAACCAAATTGTTTGATCTTGGGGAAATCATCTTCTTATTGTACCTTTAACTCTTTATCTGCCATTTTCTCATGGGCTGACTGGCCATTATCTTAAAGTAAAGATTTTAGGGTGAGTGCTGCTTGTTCCAGGGTGTTTCATTCTCAGTTTTTATATTCTTCCATTTTAGCAACTCTAAAGGTTTAGACATGACACCGGGCTGGGCTGCTCCAGGCTTCCCTGCTAAGCTGTTTGCTTTATCTCATATTGATTAGACTGCTTGTCTGTATCTGTTCCATGGCAAGCAAATAACGTTAGATATTTGGCATCCTGCAGGAGCTCACTACAGCATGCTGGTCAATCATCTAAAGGGAAGAGCAATCCAGCACCCTGCCTTCTTACTTTGGTGAGTCTCACTAGACTGGACCAAGGCTGTGATGTCCAAGATAGTGAAGGCCTCTCCTGACTCGCAGCGCTGGATCATGGCTGTGAGGTCTAGGAGAGAGGGACAGTGGTGTGGCAATGGTCCCATGGATCTTGGTTAGGCCAAGGTAAATGGAGCACTCTTCCCCGCCCCACCTCCAATCCACAGCATGAATAAAAAATATATCCATAATATGAGCAAATAGGGTCCAAAGCTGCCCTAGGATCCAGTGCCATTGTATCTGCTGCACTAGTCGTATCTATGTCCCTGGGAGGGGCCTTATCCCATGTGCCACACAGGCATAGTCCTGTAAAACACAGCCATAATTTAGGTACACTGGGGACCAAGCACCCTGGAGTACCTCTTTCACTGCACCTGCTGCACTATTACTAGCTACGTCCCTTCAAGGGACCTCCTGTCATAGTTTTGGGATGCAAGACATTGCAGCAGAGGAACATGGTTGAGAGACTCAGAAGAGGGGAACCTGTGGTGTATCAGTGGTGCCTTAATTCGTGCTGCAAGCAAGGTAAATTTCTCCAACTCATTCCCTCAAGTCACTGAAAGGACGGTAAAACACAGACATAATTTGTATGCATTGGCCCCAAAACCGCAAAAGGCAATGGTGGCACTGCACTTGCTATGATATTAATAGCTGTGACCCTCAGAGCCATGGTCCATTGCTGGGAGGCCCAGGGCAGAAGGCCCCCATTCTTGGGCCTCTAAACACTGAACCAAGGGTATAAAGCCTAGGAGAGGATAGGCTTTTCTTAGTCCTCACAGCTATGGATCATGGCTCTGAGGTGCATGGGAGAACTGACCAGTGGCATAGTTAGGGGTCTGATGCAGGACAGTAAAACACAGCAATCATTTTGGTGCATTGGGTCCCTACCATCCATGAACCCAGATGCAACATCATCTGCTGCACTATTGATATCTACATCCAGGAGAGAGGCCCCCCTCATGGTCTCACAGCCATGGTTCAATGCCTCAAGCCTCATGGGTGGGCACCCCCTTCCCTGGACATCAAGCTATGGCTAAGAGGCCCAGGGGAGAATCTGTCCCCATCTTCACAGTAGTGAAACATGTCTGCGAAGCCCATGAAAGAGAGAGTTGCATAGCAATGGTGCCATGTGACCTAGTGCAAAGGAAAAGCGTCCCACTTCACCCACTGCCTACCTGCCTCTGGGCCCAGTTCCAGGTGTAGGTGAGGGAGTCCACCTCTCGGGCATCACAGCACTGAACCAAAGCTATGAGGCCTAGGGTAGGTGAACCCCCGACCCCCCACCCCACTGCCCTGGGCCTTGAGTCCATGGTCTAGAGCTTCAAGGCCCATGAGAGCAGAGCCCAGCTTAAGGGAGCCCTCTTCCCTGGGTCCCAAAACAATAGTCTGGCACTGCAAGCCGAGTTGATGGAGGTTCCCTTCGCTGGACATTTCCGCCATGATCCAGAGTTGCGAGGGACAGGGGAGTTGGTAGGAGCTTTCCCCTGGGCCTCACATCTATGGTCTAGTGCTGTGAGGCCCAGTCAGTGTGGACCCACTCCACTGTGTCTCACAGTGTGGTCCCATCCACTGGGCCTCATTGCCATTGTTTACTGCGGTAAGGCCCATGAAAGGAGGCTCCACTGACCTGGGCCACAAATCCATGGTGTAGTACTGCAAGGCTCAGGGGAGAAGAGTGCCCAACCTTGGGCCACGCAGATATGACCCATCATTGTGAGACCCAAAAGCGGGGCACCGTCCTCTGACCTCACAGCCATTGTCTAGCTCTGCAAGGCCATGGTGGAGTGGCCAATTTCCCTTTTCATTTCACAGGACAACTCGTGCCTTTGGAGACATTGTGCGTGTGGAGACGTGTGTTCAGAGACATCAGAAGACGTTGCTTGGGGATCAGAGGAACTACGAGTCACATGGAAGATTTTTGGGACTTCATTTTAAATATCCACCTGTGACACAGGCCATTTTAAAATAACTTGCCTGGCGGTTGAGTTTATCGATTGTGATTGCTATTCATACAATATTTCAGTTCTGACCTTTTTACTACGTCCTGGAGTAAGCCTTTACTGCTCACTACTGCAAATTTTGAGCAACAAGTTTAGAAATTGATCTCTGGTATGCAAATGGAAGGACATTCTCAAGCTTTGAAACACCAGTAGTAAATATCAGTTTCTAGCAGGCATACTATCCAGTAAGTAAGTATTGCCAGAAGACCTTGTCCAGTGGGTATATTCTAGCCAGGAAACTAGGATATTTGACATCTAATCTCAGCTTTACGATTTCACTAAATATGATAGAAATCAACACTATGACTAGAATGACATTTTCCTGGGAAGGGCATCCCATTGACCTTGCCATAGGAATCACTGACACCCCAGTTGTAGTCCACTGGACTAGCTGGAAATGTGGAAAGGAGGCATGTTTTTTAATCTCGGCCTTCCATTTAGACAAATTGTGTGCTCTTGGGCAATCACTTTTCTGAACTTATTGCTCTGCTCCCTTTTTTGTCAATATTGAAAGTATTCGGATTCCATTTAACAACTGCTAGTAAGCATATGATTATAAAATGAACTGAATAATACCTGGGAGGGGAGAAGTGCCCAGTCACATGATATATCCACCTAAATGCAGTGCAGTGGTAAATGTATAGCCAGGGCCACTAAAACTATGCACTTGTGTGGCCATGGCATTTTTTTTAACATAATTTTGGATTTGCCATAGTTGCCACTCAATCCATCATCGGCTACATAATCAACAGATTTCAACTAAAATGTTTCTAGTTCAAATGGTTCAAACGTTACTAAACAGGCAGCAACATGCGTTTACCATGCAGGGAAAGGCCTCTTTTTAAAGGTTGATTGGTCACCTATTGGTTGCTTATTGCTATGTTTCAGTGTTAAACTGATAGTAATGAGGCGCAACCTAAGCACCAACAGTGTTATTAAGTGTAAAAATGAGATAGTAATGAAGAATAATGAAGTAATACTATCACTGAATGTGCTGAATTACACCACAAAATTTGCACTTTCTTTCCTTTTTCCTAACTCATAACTTCGTGAACCCTGCAGCATATTTTGGCTATCCCTTGCTTCATACTTACAGTGGCCCTTTTGTAGCATTTGCACCAAGTAGAAGTGCACTGCAGTCTTGGCTCTACTAATTTATTCAATTGTTTGGTCCTGGGAAGATAATAATCTCCTCTCCCCCTTGTCCACTGATTGGACAATGTGACAGCACTTTGAAACAACCTTAATGGAAGAAATAGACATCATGGGCATACTCCCAGGAAAGGTTCTGAGTATAGGTTTCATTCACTCATTTAAGGAATACTCCTGAAGCTGCTCTGTGCAGGATCCCACCTGTGCTGCAATGCTTCCCTGCCTGACACCCACAAACATCTCTTTCACAGCTCATCAAGGGCTGAAAGACAGTTGCCTGTCATTTGAAATGGTTAAAAGTGTTGGACAGTGGGTGCTCTGCAGTCTCTTTGTGTGGGCACAGCGAACCTGGATCCCCAGTTACAGGACTTGATAAACCAGTGAGAGGCCCTTTCTTCCCTGAGCATTGAACTTATGATGTAGAGCTGCGAGGCCCATGGGATGGAGAAGAGTCCTTTCCTTGTGCCTTGCATTAATGGCACAGTGGGGTGAGGCCCAGGGAAGTGGCTTCTTTCTCTTCTTTCCAGAGCTACACATGATTGCGAGGCCTTCGGCCTTGCAGCACTACATCACAGCTACAAGACCCAGGGCAAGGGGGCTCACAGGTGCTGGGCCTCATGTTGGTTGGGTGGGTGCGGGGCCTGGGCAGTTGCTTACGCTGCCCATAACTAGTGCCAGCTCTGGTCATGTTGCTGCAGGTCCTGATGGTCTCTCATCACCACTTCATTACTGTTTGCTTGCTGCTGACTCAGGCCTGCACCTGGTGAGTCACTGCTCTGGGCAAGGAGGTTGCATCACTGCATATGCATGCATGCATTCATACATACATGCATACATAGATACATACAAACCTCTAAGCCCTGGTGGTCCCTCCGAGCCGCTTCCTTACTGCATGCTCCCTGCATCACAGAGCTTCCGCTGTGTCCTCTCTTCCAGGTGAGATTGCACCACCAAAGCTTCTGGTGTTCCATCTCAATTGCTTCTTTCTTGTCTCCTGTGGGTAGTGTGTGCTCTTTTTGCAACAGTCTTTGCTCTGGCTGGGTTGTGTCCAGCCTCTCCTGCTCCCTGAGTCATGGTCCTGGAAGGGCACGGATGGATCCTATATCGTTGTCAGCTATGGTCACAGGTGGCCACCAAATTTCCCTGCAAGGCCACTGCTGTTTCAGATTACTCAGGGTGTTTTAAGTTCACCTCAGTGCACCCCCTTAGGCTTCTTTGATTTCCCAGCCAATGCTGTTTGGCTGTGCATTTTCACGCGTATTGCTTCCTTGTGACACTTCACTGCTTTTTCAGGCATTGTTGTTCCATCCCCTTCGATTGGCCGTAGAATGGGGCACAATTACACCAACAAAGGGAGCTGGCTCAGTTCTCTGCAATGTTATGGCTCTGGCCTCTTAAAACCCGTTTTGCTGCCTGGACCTCCGCTCTACTTGACACCCTTTTCAACGATACTCAACTTTTGGAAAGGGGCTAAATACTTAAAAAGAAGTGGCAGAATGGGATTGCTTGCGTATCTTAGTAAAGATTACCATGGCAGGCCTGTGGCCGTTAGAGAAGCCACTGCAAGCAAATAAACAAGCACTGGCAAAGTCAATAGGTCTTGCCTGGCAGCCTGGTGATGATTGTTTTTAAACATATGTGTTAGACTTAAAAGTGTAAATAAAAAGTAAACTTTTTGCTGTCTAAAGGTGGCATGCATGTTTGTACAAACAAGTGAACAAAAAGGCCACATCACAAAAAGAAATAAAGAGCCATAAAATGATAGTAGAAATGATAATAGACAATGACTTACCAGCGTAAGCACTGAAGCAGACTACTTTCTAGTCAGAGGTGCATATGTGCTAGAGCAATTTGCCCCCACTCACAGTGAAGGCCATCAATAGCTGAAGTGGGTATACCCGTTGCCCAATGCTGTGTAGGTTGTAGGGTTCAGAACCTAAATTTACATGAAATTTGAACAGACCAATGGATGAAGAGGGCTGACTGGAAGCCCCTCCACGCACATATGTGTATCTATTTTTACTATGATTAGTTTGTAAAACATTAGTCCCGGTGATAATGCTTAACCAGTCTCCAGGCCAGACCTAAAAAACCGTATGAGTGAGTCAAAAGGTAGTGAAGAACTGATGCCACTTGGCACCTGAGCTCTTCTTCAACGGAATGAAAGTGGAGAAAAGATAGACATGACAATGGAAACACCAAGGTGACCGAAACATTGGTTTAGAAACTAGACATTGCCCAGTCATAACCCATGTCACCTTTTAAGTATGTGAAGTAAAAGATAACGAAAGATAAAGCAAGAAACATTGTTGTGGATCCTATTTGTTTATATTGGGAATCAGGAGATAGGTTAGCCTTCTGGCTTGCAGGCCTATGCCCCCGTCACCTAGTGACTTTTAACCTACTTCCCTGCTCTGATTTAGCACCTTTATTTAATTATTTCTTCCAAGATGGCTGCTATGTTTATAGTTAGGAAGATGTGTTCATTTCACACCATCAGTGCCACTCTGCAAAGGAGTCACTATCAGCGTTAAAGATAAATGATATACGTAGGTATTCACATCATGTACTTTTCCACTTTCATTGTGACAGTAACATAATATACCCTTTCAGGGAATTGTTTATAGAATTGCCACCCACAAGCATGCCTTCTTATCTATTGTTTGGGGTCATATCTGTGTCAGGGGGCCCTCAAGATCTGTATAAATACATCTCACACACACAAGATTATCAAAGGGATTCCTATCAGATGCCATTGACGCTATCTATGCTACAAGTCGCTTTGATGCAGACCCAGCTTTTGTGTTTACAAAATAATCATAGTAAAAATACATACACATCTAGAGACCTCATTCCAAGGTAACAAGGGTTGGGGGGGATATTCTCGTGGACTTGGTACTGGCAGATTAGGTTTAACACACCTAGCTCACTTTAGGTTAGGGATTAGGTTCATCGTGCTAGGGTATTAGGGTTTATTTCAAACCTACTTTACATCTTATGTTATTGCAAGATTGTGGGGGTCTTTGTATTCATGACTCTTGTTTTTACAATTCTGTGTCTTGCATAATCCTGTTCATTGCAGCCCATGCAATTTACAGTAGATTGCAGTCTTGATAATAGAACCTATTGAAAACTTTATTGCATCTCCTTCATTGCCTGTGCGTGAAAGAGACTTGTTGCTCATGTGAGAAAAGGGTAATCTTCATTTAACCACGACTCCCTTGAGATGTCGCACTCTTGAGTCCATGTGGAAAGGCTGCCACAAATCACTTTTTACTATTTGGGTTTTTGGTGAGGTAGTACTTGTGAGCTGGGAGGGTTGGGCCGACAGCTGCGACTTGTTGTAGGATCGGCCTAGCCGCCTACAAATGAAAGTGCTGTCATCCCTAAACCAGCAGTCTTGCCTAGAGCAAGAGTCCAGCTACGACAACATGCATCTATGTTGCATATGATACACTGTGACAGACCTTTGCCCTGTTATCCTTCCAGGCAATCCTGTTTACAATCAAATATGCAGGTCTCAATTGAACTGTGCACTTCGCAGCAGTAAAACCAGAATGTGAAGTTTGAAAAAAACCTTCTCAAACAGTTCTTTAACTAGCACTGTGAGGTATGTTGGCCTAACAGCACAACACAAAGCTTCCTGCTCTACAAATCCACATTAATAGGCACAGATCTATACCTTACCTCAGTGCTTCATTAGACCACATGCATGTGGGAGTGTTGCTAGAACGAATTTACCCAATACTGACTATTTAATAGACAGGCAGTGTACTCTCCCTGCAGGGGGTGGGTTAAAAGTTGATTATGCGTATCCAGCTGTATTCTCTTTGGGATCTAGATATAACACTGTGCACTCTCTCCACAGGAGAAGAATACGTTATGAAAAAGTATGTGCCATTAGTTGGCATCATCCTGTAGGAAGCCAAACCCAGGTAGTTGCCAGAGACCCAATTTCCGGCCTTTAAAACGACGATTGCAAAATCACTTCAAGGGATCAGCAGCTGACCAGGAGAGAGTGTTATCCAGCCTGGAAGACTGCTTCTTTCGTCTGACCCCGCCCCCAACCTAAAAAGGATGACACAGGGACTAAATGTGCTGACATATTGCGGATCCTGGCAAAACGTGCTATCACAATGCATTGGAAATCTTCTTCAGGTCCCCTTGTTAAGCAGGGGGAGGCAGCCTGTGAAGGTAAGAGGCATTAGGCTTGAGCAAGTACCCAATTGCTTACAATTAGGATGAAACAAGTGCGACATTCGCCAAAAACTATAAAAGTGACACTCGCCCTTCCTGAAATTTTGGGTGTGTTGCTTCATAAAGATTGACACATAAAGGGCCTATAATCCTGGCACCAAGACTGAATGGAGAGAGTATCATCTTATTAAAGCACATGATTCGTGTCCCTTCAATAACTGTGCTTTTCCCCTGATACATGAGAATCTGGACATCCCTGGTGTTTCCCTTGTCCACTATCTTCTCTACATGAGTCAAATACGAGGGTCCAGATCTATCAAGGGCTAGCATTGCCCTTGAGTCACGCAAGGTGCACAAGGGCAATGCAAGCCCTTAAGTGAGTTTTGCTATGCCACACAGAGCCACCTAGTATTGCTGTGCGTGGCATGGTAAATATGGAGTAACGCAAGGCAGGGTAAGTCACTGCCTTATGTTATTCTGCCCTGGGGAGGCATTCCATGGACGGAGCATGAACGTTCCCATGCATCCACCCATGTTTTTTGGCGTTTTACCAGATTTACTAACACTAATAAACCTGGAAATGTGTCAATATAGTATGTCTTATCAGGGGAGGCATACTGATGAGAAAAATGCATATTTCTCCTCGTTTTTCCCCCTTTCTACGTATGCTGCATTCTGGAGCAGACATAGAAAGAGGCACAAAGTTGTTTTTGTGTAGGAAGCTGTGCCTTCCTGCACAAAAACAATCCTGGTTGTAACGCAGACCCACTTGCAGCATGGTACAAGGGTGTTTGCATTGGCACTTGGCAGCCATAAGTGCACCAGCTCACAGGGCGAGCAAGTATGAGCCATACGTTAGTAGATATGGTGCATTTCTGCCCTTTCCATTTGATGCAGCACAGCAAGTCGTCTTGCAGCATTGTGCAAATATGAGTAAATCTGCCCCTTTTTTTCATTCTCAAAATGTGACCCAGGATCACCTTCCTTGACCCCCCCAATACCTCTGCTTCAGCAGGGTGGCTCCTCTGCAGTGGCAGAGGGGCGTCGCCCCCCTGGATGAGCCAGCTAATGAAAAATAAAACAATAGCTTGCAAATGTTTTATTTTTCATTTTTCATCTGCTGGCTCAGCCAGCAGGTGCAAGGAGGGGTGGGCTGGGCTAGAGGAAGGTGGGAGAATGCACTAAGTGTGCAAGTGTGTTTGGCTGGCCAAACACACATGCACACTTAGGTTTCTCCAACCTGGCTGTATACACAGCCGGGTTGGAGAAACAGCACAGACCCCAGGCGAGGGTCAGAGTGGCACTCCAAGCCGCTCATACCAATCCTGGCACTGCTTACACGCTATATTTAGCATGTAAGCAGCACCAGGATTGCTGGGGTGCCTGTGCTGGTGTCCCAGTGAATGCTGGTACACCACAAGAGGATTGAGGCGGCAGGAGACTGCGACGGGAGGCGTGTGGCGCAAGGTAAGTGGCTTACCTAGACTACAACGAGTCCAGAATGAAGCAGCCAGACTCATCCTGGACATTCCCCGACAGAGCCGAATCTCCTCCCACCCCAGAGACCTACACTGGCTCCTAGTCAACAAGCGCATCACATACAAAATCCTGATCGAAACCTTCAAGGCACTGCACAACATTGGATCAGCATACCTCAACCATCGCCTCACCTTCTACATACCCAACAGACGTCTCCATTCCTCCCAGCTCGCCCTTGCAGCCGTCCCCAAGATCCTTCTCCCACCTACCAGCCTGGACATGGAACACTCTTCCCCTCAAGCTAAGGCAGACCGCATCACTGAAGAGTTCAGGAAGGATCTCAAGACCTGGCTCTTCGACTAAGCAGCACCCCTTCATTCAGCACCTTGAGACCCTATGGGTGATTAGCCACATTTTACAATTCCTGATTGATTAAAGTGATTTCTTTTTATTTTTTTTCCAAATGTTTCCCCTGTTGTTCATCGTCCCACCCGTTGCCCCGACTCCTTGAGATATGCGGGGGCTGCTACTACGCTTCAGCTGTTGTTTTTGTTGAATATTTAAGCTTTACTTTTCCAAAAATGGCTTGTTGACAACACAGGGTGTTGCCACAAGCCATTAAAGCTCAGCTAGCAACCAACAGCAGGATCAGTTATCAGGACTGATGAACACAGTGCTCCCTGTCCAAAAACCTCTGGAGATAAAAGTCATCCAGAACGCACTGCACAAGCAGAATGGGAAATTCGTGCTGGGTTGCTTGAAAAGTTGTAAGTCTTATTCTCTCTCTCTCTTCGCTGTGATTGTTGAAATGGGAATTCAAATTATAACAAGCATTTGCAATGCAACGGGTCTCGCGTTTGCTCATGTTAGAGCTGATAGCGTTGTAAACTCCTAACCCGACTTTTCACCTATCTGCAAAAGTGCATTTATGTACGTAACCCGAAAAAGTGCAATTAACTATGTAAAGCGCTCGACTTCTACCAAGCGAAATCGCGCTAGTAAATTAGAGAAAAAGTAGTCCACGAGTCGGACAGAAAACAGCGAGCCTCGCATGTTTTATGTACTTCGTCGATGCGCTCGAGGAGGGCTAGCCACCGGAAAAGGCATGACGTATGCATGCCTTCGACTAATGAAAGCAAGCAGATTTTATTAGGCAAGCCCACCAACCAATGAAAAACACTGACGTGAAGTCGACAGGGCTCCGAGCCCTTTTCTAAACACTAAAGCGTCTCGCTGCGATACGCATGCGCGACCCTTAAAAAAAGGATCAGCTGCTAGCTTTGGCAATATTTTAATTTCATTCTCAATCTGTTCTGTATTCAATTTAACATTTTAGTGTGTTGCAGAAAGGTAGATTGAATTAAAAGTGGGGGTGAAGGTTACATAAAGACGCTTCCTGTCGTACACATAAGGGAAGTGGTGCCTGTAAAACATCTTTGTAATATTAAAGAGGCAGAACATCACCCGATGGGATTCCCACCTCCTACTACATTTCTCGTACTGGCTCAACCTGCACATGTGCATCTGAACTTTACCATGCTGGGTACTTATTTCTTACAAAGTAAATATTTTAAAGGGCAAATCAGTAGTGGTCTCCCAAGTTATAAAAGAGACTGCAAAATAAATCACAGTAAACTTACATTCCGTACAGGAACAAATATTAAGTGCACATCTTTGATTTCATGCTGGAATGACAGACACACATTAGCATATTTAATAAATCCATGAGTACAAACACACCTGGCCATACTGAAGCACCTAAGACTAGACACTTGCTTCAAGTCTTCAGTTATTTGCCCTCTTGGGTCTGTATTACTTGCAGAGGATGGGGGCATAACAGTGTGTGCCTCTGTTTTCTGCACCCTCAGTGCACTGTAGTATTACAGAAAGGCCCCTTCTGTGAGTTTGCGGTTGCCTTGGGGCAGCGCATTCATGATAATAGGCCACACTAACTCAGTCTGCGGCAGGCGCACCTTTTGAAAGCTGTGCCATGGTGCTAACTGGCACAGTGATGGCCTGTGTTTAATACAGGCCCTAGATTCCCTGTTTGCGCTATGAGGGAGTTGCGAAGTGTTGCATGGCCTCATTCTCAGCACTGTTCCAATCAGAGGTGAAGCAGAAATAGGAGAACAGTACTCCCTCAAAGTAAGACACAACAGAACTAAACTTTCAATCATGGCAGCCATACCTGGGGGAGAAGTGCACTTTAGGCATGTACAGTGTGTATTTTCGTTCTATGTTATAGAAATAAAATCTTTAAAAAGGCTGTGTCAAGTTAGCTTCCCAGGATTCGTAGTGTTTTTCTTTTGAACAGAGGGCTAGGTTCATTTCCTCGTTTGTCATGCGTGGCAGACACGCCAGGGACAGCTTAATCATTTTGGGTCTCTGAGCAGCACATGTTTTGGGGGTCCCTGTTCAGAACAGCTTTGAATTTATGATCCAGTTTCAGCTCTTTCATGCCCTTTTTGTCCAGGTCACTGAGAGTGCCCAGGCACACTGTCCAAATTCTAAAAGTGTTTACATCTATTATTCAGGTAGAGAGAGCTGTATTTTCAATATTGTAACACTGCAACAGCTCACTAATATTACTGCAAAAAATCTCTCTAACATCTCCCCATTTCTCATATATGGGGTCCTGTTTTGCTTAGTGTAGAAAAGCCCTCCTTTTTGCCCTGGTCACCCCCAAACTTTATGGACAGATACTGGTGATTACTGACTTTTGGCTGTGCCCTGGGTACTGCTAACTAGTCCCAGGGCCAGTGCTCTGTGTAAAGTGGATATGCAAATTAGACTAATTATAATTGGCAATATCAACCTACCTGTAAGTCCCTAGTATATGGTAGGGCACGTAGCTTTGAGGACCCCAGCAAAGGTAGTGCACCCATAGGTGGACTACTGAGGTGCCCATTGTCATTTTAAAGGCAGGTCTGCCTTGCTGGCTGCTTTTAAATTAAAGTTACCTTCTAATTCGACTTTGGAATTAAAGTACTTCCAAAGTCTTAAACTCCCTTATTTTTTACATATGTCACCCCTAAGGCGTGTCTTAGGTGACCCCAGGGTTGGGGGCAGTGTAATTATAAGCAGGGGTCTTATAAAATATGTTTTATAAGCCTGGGTGAGGAAAAATAGCCAAATTTGTTTTTCCCTCATTGTAGTGAATGGGCTTCGTAGGCTAAAATGGGGAGACTTTATTTTTAATTAATAAAGTCCCAAAATGAGTTGAATATTTCAAGTTTGGTATTAAACTGATTGTTGTAATAAGTCCAACAATTTGCCATTGTTGAATTTAAAATAAATAGTTCAGGGAAAGAGTTTTAGAACTATACCTGAAAGTTTCCAACTTCATCTCTGTAGTGCCCTTCTCAAATTGGCCACATCTGGCAGCCTGGCCAGGCTGCCTCGATGAGGTGTGAAGTGGCCTGGTCTGAGGACAAAGGAAGTGCCTGGGGGAGGAGATCTGCTCAGCAAATGGTGCAAGAGGATGGGGAGAGAGCAGCCAAACTGGACTTCAAAGGAGGGAAGAACATTTGGAGTAGCTCACGACCTCCCCCATTTCCTGCAAACCCAGACAGCCAGGTGCCCCCTTGATTAGATTAGGAGAGGGCACGAAAGGGGTGTGTTAAGGAATTTTAGCCACATCAGTGGGTGGACTCAGACAGACCTATCCTCCAAAATTGGGATTCTGCCATTTTTGATTTTTAAAGAATGTTGCTCCCTGGGATTGATTTTTGCCACACTTCCCAGGAGGTGGCCATCCAAGAGGGTGGTGGTGTGCATGTGATTGGTCAAGAGGCCCCCTCTGCTTTCCACCCCAGGAGCAAGGATAAATATGGAAGAGTTGCACTCACACCTCAGATCCCTACCAGGAACAAAGACAAGAAGAAGAAGAAGGACTGTCCTGCTGGACCCCAGACCTGCACTTGGACACTACACTCTGAAGGACTGCACCGGCTGCACACTTGGGCTTCACCACTAAAATAACTTTGATTGTCTTCAACTGCTTCAAGAAGGCCTTTGCCTGTCTTTATCTTCTTCATGAAGGGACTCCCTGTTTGCTACAGGTAGGAAATAGCTAACCAGAGTGCCCTGCATCAAAACCTGAAGAAACCAACCAGCTGACCACTGTCCAGTTGTCATTTTTGGATTTGAGCCAGGTGCAGAATGCAGCACACATAGAAAGAGCAGTATCCCTAAGAGGATTGTTTTTGTGCAGGAAAGTGTCTTGGCTTACCTATAGAAACTTACCTTCACAATATTTTTGTCCTCAATATTCTTGACACAATATTTAATCCCCCAATATTTTTGGTTCCAATATTCTGTCTAAACAGCAGGAAAGGCTATAGGATGTATGAATTTTTCTAACACTCAACACTTAAACACCTATGAATTAACTTTAAAAATCAAATCAAAATATATCAGCAGTTAGGAAAGTGCAAAAGAAGCACTTTTTTGTGATTCTGAAATATGATGGGAACAAAGATTTTAATACGATCAAAACAAATCAAGGTACTTTACCTGGTGATGCGCAATGAGAAATATTTGTGAAGCCTGAAAAACCTTGGGATTCTAGTGCAATCTGGTGTGCCTTACTCTGGGCGGGTGGGTGCTCTTTTATGGACATGTAAATATTCTGAACTACATTGCAGCCATTTGAAATCAAACCAAGGCAGTAGCACCTTTATTATCCTGTGTGTCCAGTTATTACATGTCTCTAGGTTATTGTATGTGTGTTGAGTTTGGTGATAAATGTATTGGTAGCAGCATAAATGGTATTGAGGGCTTAGTAGCTGATTTCCATCCTCTAAACCAGTGGTTCCCAAACTGTGGTCCGCGGACCCCCAGGTGTCCGAGACACATTCCCAGGGGGTCCGCAGGCCGGGGTGGCAGGATGGCACTTCTCCTGCTGGGGCCTCTGACAAACATGTGTGTGTGTTTTATATTTATTACTTACTTTGTTGGCAGTTTTAAAAGCACTGCAACATTCCTTGTACAACCAGCAGCTTTCCGACAAAAATAAAAGCGTGAAGATAACTTAGTGATTAATGTACCTGCTGGAGAGAGATGGGAGTTTTGTGTAGTGGCAGTTTTGACGCAAAGGTAGCGCAGATGGTTAAAATGCCTGCTGCAAAGAACGTGTATTATGCATAGAACAGCATTTTATATGCATAGCACAGTGGGTTTTTGTTTTTGTCACAGAGATTCTTTTGTTACAGTGCAGTCATAAGTTACAATTATAATCTAGCACAGTGAGCTATGAAGTGCCATTAAAAAGCTCCATGCAAACTGCATGGCACAAATTAGAAAGTTGTTTTTTTCCCCAGTCTTTCATTTTCTTTATGCTGCTAAAAAAGGTTTCCTTGCATAGAAATACTTTCTTATTATTAAAGTCAATGCTAACCACTGCGTTGTGTTATGATTCCTGAGTTTGTGCTTCTCCAGACCAAGCACTCTTAGAAAACACCTACCAGTGTGGATGACATGTGAATCCTACACCTTGTAGTACCCTGTAAAGTGCTCAGACGCCCTACACTGGTATGAGAGGTGCTATAAAACAAATGGATTATATGTGACAGAGAGGCCCTCATGGTTTTACTTCCTTTCCCCACCACATATTTATGTCAAAAAGCTTTCTCAGATCTTAGGTACCTAAAAAATAAAACCTGAAATTGCTTGGAAAATATAGAATCTGACCTGAGGATTCAACTTTCTTAAATAAAACTGAATATTGAAAAGTTAGTTGCCGAGATGCAGCGCCAAACTTCCCATTAACATTTTTCAGTTTTTGCATATGTTTTTAATATATAAAGATTATGGCCCTCATTATGAACACGGCGGTCTAAACACGACTACCAGCCCGTCGAGGACCCCGCCAGCCCAATAAAGAACATTCCACTGGGCCAGCGGGCGGAAACAGTGTTTCTACCAGCCGGCCCAGCGGAATGCTGGGCCTGGACATTTCCGACGGCTCCACATGGAGCCGGCGGCAATGTAGCAGTGCGGCGGGGGCAGCAGCACCCGTCACACATGTCACTGCCCGTAAATCAGGCAGTGGACATGCGCGAAGGGGCTGTGCACCGGTGCCCCTGAACTGCCCATGCCAAATGTATGGGCAGTGCAGGGGCCCTCAGGGGGGCCCCCAAGGCACCCTTCCACCAGCCTTTCCCTGGCGGGGTAAACCGTCAGGGAAAGGCTGGTGGAAATTGCCTCTTTATCCGGCGGGCAGCGCTGCCCTGTCAGATATGTAACTACGCCATCGCCAGGCTGCCTGGCGGTGGCGGAGTTACGCCAGTGGCGGTTTTGCCACGAATATTATATGGCGTTCCAGACCGCCATGTTCATAATGACCGCCTATATCTTTACTAATTTGAGTATTTGTTTAGTGTGTACTTATTTGTGTATTTTTTGTGAATTACCATTTTAATGACTACTCAAATAAGATATATTTAGATATGCTGTACATAAAAGTTTCATATGAACATAGCCCAGAAATATGTCCTGGCTCCAGCTCTCCTGGACTTATGTTGGACACCGCGCCTCAGTGAGCTGATTTTCTGCTGCCTCCACCTTTAGAGCGATTTATGATCATCGTAGCAATTCTCATCAGACAGCGCAAGAATAACTGAATAAAGAGTCTGATCAATTCCTCAGGCAGGGTTTCCATTGCTCCCAACTGAGTATTTTCCTCAGCACTAAAAAAACAGGTACAAAATGCCTGGTCAAGTTGTTAAGTAGACTGTGTGAGCCGTGGGGATGTGGATTTTAATCCCAATTTCTGTAGGTGGCTAAAATCAGTTTTACATTTCATGTCCACACCAAATGATTCCAATGCACACTATTTCAAAAGGCCCATCAAAACTGAGGTTGACCTGAAATCAGTGCTTGCATTATGTAAAAAAAAAAAAAAGTTCAGCAGCGTAATATTTTGTTAGGAGCCTGGCGCTGGCAGTGCCGATTGCAGAAGTCGCTCAACACCAACGTTACCTAATTTTGAATCCACATCATGCCTCTTTCTTCCACCACTCTATAGGTTCTGCCTCTTTATCTCACTCACTCTTACAGGTTCTTTCCATCAGTAAGATCTCCTTTTCCTACAGTTTTGCTATCTGTCTCTTCCTCCTTATTTCTCTTTTCGGTCTTCTCTCTTGGTCTTGTTCAAAGTGGGATGATGAAAAACAGATTGCGGCCCCAACAATAAGTGCCGGCATCTACCATTTGAAAGCTGTGGCACAACTTAAACAGTGCCTAAATTGAACTCTAAAAGCAACACATCACTTTAATCATACCCTTACCACAACCTTCAGTCCCACCCTCATTCTAACACTGGCCCTACCTTAATTTCTAACCCCTTTCCTAGTCCTGCTCTCCTGGTCAGAGCCCTTACTTTTTGTTAAATTGAAGCAAGCATTGGCAAAGCTAAATGGTCTGACTGTGTTACAGAGATGCATGTAAAGACCGTTTTATAGACACACAGAGAGAACATCAGTAAAGGCACACATGACATTACAGGCACATATGCCCGCACACTCAATTTACAGACATGCACACATGCGCACCCTAACACCATCCTAAAATTCATAATTTTTGTTGTTGTATGCGTTACAGATAAATTACAAATTTAAGTGAACTATACCATACAGTTTAGTTCATCTTCGAGAAACATCTGCAAAGCAGGGTCAGTCAGACAGAAAATGGTAAGAAGCAGGTGAGCATTGCTGGAAATCCACAAAATGAGTCTCTCTCTGAACACTGGATAACGATTAACAGCTGCAAAAAAAGTGCACTTCATATATTAGTTTAGAATATCTGATTTTGTCCGAACACTTGGGCCTGATTCCCAAAAGGTAAACACTTTTTTTAAGTTTAGGAATTTTTGCAATTGTCAATGGAGTTTTAGGAGTTGTATCCTTACCACTGCGAGTCTCTGCACACCTGGCGGAGACGCCGCACATAAAAAGATAGCCAGACCTAAATATACTACTTGTAGAATTCCTTTGTGAATTGATTGCAAAACATTGTAAACTTATATAAAATATGTGAGTTTACCTTTGTGAATCAGCTCCAAAAGATGCAAAATAAAATGGCAGATATTCGTGCTTATAAATCTGCTGCTCAAAAGGATAGCAGTAAATGATTTTTAGGGTGGGAATGGAGACGGGTGGTGGTCTAAGGTTATGGGTTTTTCATGTAGAAAATGTCTTTCCTTTAAACTAAAAAGAAAACAACATTTGAGTTCAAAATGCACCTCTGTAGACGATTTTCAGATCCAAAAATGTAACCTGATACATTTGCATGTACATAAATAGTGATGCTCTTGATAACCCAAAACGTCATAGATTCATTCACAATGTAGGAGTAATCATAGAGGATTACTCTTCCAAACTTTTTTTAATGAGCATTTGTGAACTGGACCTCTAGGATCTTTTCACTCAGTTGTCTGTTGATAGCCACCACCCAATTGCTAAATGAACTCTCTCCCCTCCTGTCATCAAAAGAAGTCTGAAGCAGCCAACAAGCGGTGTAGCCAGTATACAGAAAATATAAATGCAATAAAAGGGAGTGTCTTAAAAATCGTAAATCAGTCGATTTGCTCATCCAGAACTATGTGAAACACTGAGTGGAATCTCACCTTCAACCTAACAGGAAGGAACACATGGCTGGTCTCCATGGGCCAGCCCTGTGCAGGCAGTCAACAAGATCCAACACACGAGGAAACTATGGGCTGATCTACAGTGGGTGCTAATGCACACAGTAGGGTGGTGAAGGCGATCCCACTAGTGAGTTCTCCTCTGGGTGTGCACTTTTTACAGGAATCCAAGGATGTTTTTTTCTTCCCACTTTTCTCTAAACCGGAGCCTAGGTTTGAAATGCCCTTAATAAGAGTCACTTGATAGAAGCAGCCTCGAGGCAAAACGGTAATCAAATCATTAATCAGGCTGGGTACAGAAGAGCAAACAAGAAAGCAAGACATGGAATTAAAAAAGACTGCCTCTGAAAGGGGGAAGAGCAGGGCATTTTCTTCTTTCTTAAAATGGAGTACGCTAATGCAAGGGATGCTTGGCAACTGCAAGCAGCAAGAGAAGCCACCAAACCAGTAGGATGCAGAATGGTCTAACACGGATAACAGCAAATGACCTGGTGGAGGTCGAAGTGGCAGAGAGATGCAAGGAAGGTCCTGGAGGACATGTGGAAGTAGTGATGTATGAGAGTTGCCAACAAAGCGTTCAAGATTCTGCTCGTGGCTGAAGTGTAGCCGAGAACCTGGTGGACTGGTGGTAGCAGACATGGCAGACTGTAGCAGGCGAAGCATCCAGTGGGAGAGCAGACACAAATATGGCAGAAGAGAGGATGCAAAACAGAAGATAGGCTCTGGATTACCGGTGAGACAACCTATAGGCTGCTGTGGAGGAACGATGGAGACCAGGAAGAGAAGAGTAATGATAAATGTTCCGTAATGTACAGATGAGAACTTCTAGCGGAGACTGGTAGAGAACAGGGTGTGAATCATTGCACGATGGTGAACTGGGGTTAATCCCTTCCTCGTGATTTGTGCAGAAGGATCCTAATGCAATACGTCTTCCCCATGCACATGCAGTGTGTTCACTCCAACCTCAGGCACTATTGAGTACACCAATGCACAGGCCACTTTGAGTTGTATCCCAACCACTTTATATTGTTTTCACTTCCAAAGCCAAAGCCTTCAAGCAGGTCGCTACCCTGCACTGCGTGCCGGTGTTGACGCTGCTCCAGGTTCCCTTTTGTTTTCTCTGCCCCGCCGCTGCATCCCTGCCCCCCTCCCTCCACTTCAATTTCCCTTTTTCCCGCTGCTGCGTCCCTACGGCCCCACCCCCCCTCCACTTCAATTTCCCTTTTTCCTGCCACTACGTCCCTGCAGCCTCGTCCCCCTCCCTCCACTTCAATTTCCAAATTCCCGCCGCTGTGTCCCTGCGGCCCCACCCCCTGCTCGCCCATTCCCTGCCCCCTCCCTCCTCCCTGCTGCCTCTCCCTCCAACCTCCCCTTACACACGCAGCAGGCATGCCGCTAGCATGCCGAAGGCGCGCCTAAGACAAGCCCGTCTGCGCCCGTCCGCGTCCAGACCGCGCCCAGCGCCAGGACCCCTGGTCCCCAAGACCACCACGGCCAGTAACACCATTACACCGCCAGCACCCTCTGCGCACTTAACGCCGGACGAGCTCACGCCTGCTTCCTGGCCTCCCCTAAGCACACCCAGGGACCCTTCACCTGCCGGAACTGCAGCCTCACCAGCCTCCAAATAGCCAAACCTCCTGCCGAGCCTGACCGCAATTACCACCGATGCATCCTACTTAACACCCGCTCTGCACGCAGACACGCCGTCGAACTCTGGGACCTGCTCGACACCTCCACTCCGGAGACCTGGATGAACGCCTCCTCGGCCCCAGACATCGCCATAGCCATTCCGGATGGCTACAAGATCACCCGTAGGGATCGCACCAACGGAGTCAGAGGCGGAATTGCCATCGTCCACAAGAACACCATCAGGGTCACGACCTGTACCGACGACACCCTCAGCACCGCCGAACACTTGCACTTCCAGATCCACACCAACCCCAACACCACCCTCAGAGGAACGCTCATCTACAGACCCCCCGGACCACGGCCTCAGTTCTGTGACTCCATCGCCGACCTTGTCAGCAGGCACGCCCTAGCCTCCGCCGACTAAGTCCTCCTCAGCGACCTGAACTTTCACCAGGAGAATAACAACGACCCCAACTCCACCACCCTAATCGACAACCTCGCCACCCTCGGACTCAGACAACTCGTCACCACCCCAATACACTCCGCTGGCCAGACGCTGGACCCCACCTTCTCCGCTAGCCCCCACGTCACCTTCAGCCACACCACCGAACTCCCATGGACCGACCACCACTGCATCCACTTCACCTTCCAGAAACCCACCACGCACCACCGCACCCAACAGATCCCCCGCTGCAACTGGAGCAAAATCAGCCAAGACCAGCTGAACACCAGCCTCGTCCGAAAACCACCCACCGAACCCACCAATCCCGACCTCGCAGCCTTCAACCTCTGGCGCTGGATCGACGACTGCCCCAACACTCTCGCCCCACTCAATAAACCTTCCAACAGAGGTGCCAACAAGAGAGCCAGCTGGTTCACCTCGGACCTTCGAGCCTCCAAGCAAACCAGACGGAAACTGGAGAGAAAGTGGCTCCTCAAACGGACACCGGACAACCATGCCGCCTTCAAGAACGCCATCCGCAATCACCATCACCTCATCAGATCTGCCAAGAAAACCTCCTTCAAAGACCCCCTGGACAACAATGCACACAACAGCAAGGAGCTCTTCAACATCGTGAATGAACTCTCCAACCCCAGCTCCAGCACAAACGACATCCCACCTTCACAAGACCTGTGCAACTCCCTCGCTGCCTTCTTCCGCCACAAGATCACAGACATCCATGACAGATTCAACAGCCAGACCACCCCGCCAATCACCGACTCCTCAGACTCTCCACCCACTTTCAACTACGACCCCCTGCTCGTCTGGGCCAACGTGAACAAAGACGACACAATCAAAACCATGGGCACCATCCACTCTGGATCTCCGTCAGACCCATGCCCGCACCACATCTTTAACAAAGCAAGCGCCACCATCGCACCCCACCTCCGCAAAGTCATCAACATCTCCTTCGAGACGGCGACCTACCCCCAGAGCTGGAAGCATGCTGAGATCAAACCCCTACTCAAGAAACCCATGGTGGACCCAAGAGACCTCAAGAACTTCCGTCCCATCTCCCTGCTCCCATTCCCAGCCAAGGTCATCGAAAAGATCGTCAACAGACAAATGACCCACTACCTCAAAGAAAACAACATCCTGGACCCATCCCAGTCAACGTTCCGCAGCAACCACGGTACTGAAACTGCCCTCATCGCCACCACCGACGACATCAGGGCCCTGCTTGACAACGGCAAAACTGCAGCCCTCATCCTCCTGGACCTATCGGCCGCCTTCGACACCGTCTGCTACCGCATCCTACGCACACGCCTCCACAACGCAGGGATCCGGGACAAAGCTCTGGAGTGGACCACCTCCTTCCTCTCCGGCAGAACCAAGAGCGTCCACCTCCACACTTTCCGCTCCAAAGCCTCCAAGATCATCTGCGGCGTTCCCCAAGGTTCGTCCCTCAGCCCTACACTTTTCAACGTTTACATGGCCCCGCTCGCCTGCATTGCCCGGCTACACAACCTCAACATCATCTCCTACGCCAACGACACCCAACTGATCCTCTCCCTCACCAAGGACCCCCTCACTGCCAAATCCAACCTCCACGAAGGAATGAAGGCCGTCGCCAAATGGATGAGGAACAGCAAGCTGAAGTTGAACTCAGATAAGATGGAGGTCCTCATCTTCGGCACCAACCCCTCAGGACGACTTCTGGTGGCCGACCGCTCTGGGAGCAGCCCCAACACCCACCAACCATGCACGCAACCTGGGCATCACCCTTGACTCAACACTCACCATGACCAAGCAAGTCAGCTCGGTCTCATCATCCTGCTTCAACACCCTCCACATGCTCCGCAAGATCTACAGATGGATCCCCACAGATACAAGAACAGTCACCCAAGCCCTCGTCAGCAGCAAACTTGACTACGGAAACACCCTCTACGCAGGAGCCCCGGCCAAACTCCTCAAACGACTGCAACGCATACAGAACGCCTCCGCACGCCTGATCCTCGATGCCCACCACCACAGCCACATCACTCCGCTTCTGAGAGACCTACACTGGCTCCCCGTCAACAAAAGGATAACCTTCAAGCTCCTCACCCATGCACACAAAGCGCTCCACAACACCGGTCCAGCCTACCTCAACAGACGACTCACCTTCTACACCCCGTCCCGCCAACTCCGCTCAGCCGACCTCACCCTCGCCACCGTCCCCTGCATCCGAAGAGCGACTACCGGAGGCAGATCCTTCTCCCACCTCACCGCCAAGACCTGGAACACCCTTCCCTTGCCCCTACGACAGACCGAAGACCTGCTGACTTTCAGGAAGCGGCTCAAACCTGGCTATTTGAGCAGTAGCAGCACCCCCCCTGCGCCTTGAGACCCTCATGGGTGGTAGTGCGCTCTACAAAGTCATTGATTGATTGATTGATTGAATGGCATCGCAATTCCACCTCTTGCACCAAACCCAAACACACTTATTCGGTACCTAAAGCAAGAATTTCAAGTCACCGCTGGATTTGGCTGTCTGCATGCAAAAATTCAGAGGATGCCACTAAATCATTCTGCAATCAAGTCCCTCATAGATAACGAAAACATTATAAAAAGAAGAAAACAAAAACGAGTGATCAAGATGGGACAAACACGCATTGGTAATGCCAATGTGTCAGGCATTATTGTGAAATCGCATTCACCCAGCACTTGTGAATGCCTTCATTTGAATGTGTTAGCAAAGACGTTTCGAGGCAAGGGCAAAGTGGGGAGTTGTCCAGGCCCCCCCGTTTCCAATGGGCTTCCTTGTAAATTGACTGGGCAGTTGCAATTCCTGTCATAATAACGTTGCTCATAATTCTTTTTTTTATTTTTCTGTTTTGACAGCAGAACATGCTTAACAGAAACTGAGGGACAGATTTACTTAAGTTTTGTTCCTAGAGAAAGTTAGGCAAAATGACACAAAGGAACCCTTTTAATGGTATTTACTTTCCAGGGCAAACTTATTTATGTTTGGAAAGTTCTCTTTTCTGTGTACAAGCAGCTCTCTGCTCTGGTCTGTGCTGCTGTGTGCCACTTTGCATTACATAGTCGTTAATTATGTGTAACTTGCACAGATCATTGCAAGCAGACATAGCCAGATAGAGCTTTGCCTCAAAAAATATAAAACATCCTTGAGGAAGGTGCTAAAATGGAGAAACGTTTTCATTTCTCTAAGGGTTCCGCATATTATAAGTCTGCTGCAATGGACAGCACACATATAATGTGTTCAACTTGTCTAGGCCTAGTATTTTGTACTGGTTGGTTTCAGTACAAATCCTAGGCTACACATGCACACACACACCTCTGCACTATGGTGCCAAGGTTGTGTGTGGAGCAAGGCAGCATTCTTGTGTGGCAGCGTGGGGGTAGTGAGCATTGGCCTTCCACTTTTTAATAAATACACATCTGTGCTGCTTCTACCCCTTTCACAGCACAGTATTCTACATTGTGCTAAACGTAATAAATCTGCCCTTAGTTTTCGTGCCTGGCCACCTCAGCCTTATTTCTTGCATTCTTAGGCAGTTGTTGGCAATTAACTTGAACACGAATCTTCATTTCATGTCTCATACTTCACCCCACCTCTTCTACCTTAACCCTCTCTCTTAATCTCTCTCTCTTCTTCCCTAGGTTCCTTCATCCTGTTTCTCAGATCCCTCAACCTCACCTATGTCTTCTCACCTCTCTCACAATATACCCAATATACCTCACTCAGATTCATCTCTGTCTATCTGTCTCATGAACCTGTCCCTCTCTATCTCTCTCTGTGCCCAAATTTATATCTATTCACTATTGATCCCCTCCTCCAAACTCTCTCTCTTTCTTTCTCTCTTTCCCTCTCTCTCTCCCTCTCCCCTCAGTCTAGGCGCACTGCAGCATCTATCCTCTGTCTATGTCACTTCTCGCACAGCCTCACCTCTAACTTTATCTCATCTCTCTATCTTTAACTTACCTCTCTGTCTATGTTTCTACATTACTTTGCTCTCAGCCCATTGTCCTACCTCACCACTCCTTCTCACTTCTCTATCCGATTTCTCTACCTCACATCTCCATCTCTAACCTACCACACTCCGTCACACTACCTCTCATTTTACCTCACCATATTAGTTCACTACTTCATCTCTCCACCTCTCCTTCCAAACGGTCTATCTCTCCTCACTTTCCTTCACCTCTCTGAATATCTTTCTCCTTTCTGGCCACCTCTATTTCTGTATCCCTACTCCTTTTACTCTGTAATCAACTCCTCTCTCTTTCTGCCCCCCTCTTTCTTTCTGTCTCACTCTCTCTCTGTCTCCTTCATCCTGTCTCTCACACAAACACATTTCTCTGCCTGGGGCCTCCTTTCATCATTTGAACTCACTTCCTTCACCTCAGCTACCTCTCAGATTAACTTTTCATACCGGTCCCTCTGCTTCGCCATCTCCTCTTCTTCTGTCACAAACGTCTGCACCTCTGTATAAACCTCACCACTCTTTCTCACAAATCTTTTGACTTCTTCTTTTCAGTCTACCCCACTTATCTCTTTGTACCCTTTACACCCCGTCTCTTTCTATAGCTGTCTTCCTCACTACTCTTTTTACCTGACCTATTTGTCTATACCTCTTATCATTTCACTATACCTCCTCCTTGCATCTCTTTATTTTTCCTCGTCTCCTGGTCTATGCCTACCTCAAAATACCTTTAAGTCTTTCAAACTCTCCTCTTTTTCTACATTACCCCTCTCCCTACATCGGACATCATTTTACATCATCGTTATCTCTCCTTCTACTTTGCACCTCTCACTATACTCTCCTGTTTATATCTCTGTCCAGCTCTTGCATCTTGCCCTGTCCCATTTCTCTTACTGAGCATGCCAACAGATAAATATCTAGCCAGAGAAGTGCACACACATAAAGAGGAGAAGATGGATAAGGCAGGGGAAGAGAAAATAGGAGACATTTATTACATTTTAACCAGTTGAATGGTCAAACTTCTTACAACATTGCTTTGATTTGTACTCTTGCAGAAAGAACACCAGGAGAGAAGAGGATATTGTTGCGATTACAAATATTCAAAAACTGAAGCTACAATTTAAAGTGATATGTGCATAAGCCTTACTTTAATATTATGCACTAGTCCACTAAACATATAATAACCCACCCTTAAACTGGTTTGCTAGAATGAGAGTAGTAAACTGGTTAGATAGTGATGCACACGTAAACCTTTTTTACTAGTAAACAAATCTAGATCCAAAGTCAGAAAGAAAGAGCTTTATCAAGGCTTACTCAAGCTTTCTTTTAGGACTATTTGGTTGGTGGAATTAGGCAGCTAGAGCTTTCAGGGTTTTTGCGAGCCCCATTTCAGAAGGTTTAAGATATAGTTCAATAATGTTGGCTATCACGAGAACCTATGTGAGCGAAAAAAGGTGATAAATTCAATGTTGCTAAAAACAGCGGACCCCAAAACTATATTTTACCCCGGGGCCCCACAAATGCTTAAGATGCCACTGGATGTTAACGCTGATGTTTTCGATCATCTTCCAGGAGTCAGATTTTTCGAGTCCATAAAATTCTTCATAGAGGCTGAAGGAGGTGGAGGCTGGGATGAAAACTGGACACCGCTTTGGAGCCAAACCATTGTCACTCCCACTGCCGGCTTAGACTTGTGAAACAACAGGAATTGATAACATGCATTAAAGAGCTATACACAGGGCTCGAGTGAATCTAGCGCCCTGCACGCCACGATAAGGAGAAATTGTGCAACCGTCAGGAACAGTGTGAGTACTTCTTTACATACTCTTAGGTGTCATGCTGGGGTACATTTAATGCTGCATAATAAACTATGCAGCAATATTACACTTCCTCCCTGATAGGACACATGCGAGGCAGGCCGCACACTTTCTGCAGGCGGTAATTGATTTTCACCCCTTGGTGGTATCATTAATGAGAAACAGCTCCACGCAGAGGCGCACTGGCATGTTTACCTCCAGTTCTCCGATAATGGATCATAAATAGCAACATCCATGGCATCAGCTTGGCATTCACCGAGCAGCATCCCTAGGAATCAGCTGAGGGTGAATGAATTCCCTCGGCGGTCACTCCTCCCCAATCACAGATGCCTTCGTGCTTCTCTTCCTTGTTTGCACTCTCTGAAAACATGAGTCAGATCACACTGGGGATGGTAGCCGAATAAAAGGACAGCGGAAGCAATCAGAAAAGAAAACATGTTGCTTCCAGCTTCATTTAATCCTGTTAGCACAGGAGAGCTGTCAAATCTTCTTCCTAGAACGAAGTCCATGCGATTATGGACAGTGCCTGCTCTGGTGAAACCTAAGAAACAGATTCTGAATGTGTGGGAGTCTTCCAACGCGTCATCTACAAGGACTAGTTTGCGACGAGAAAAAAGCATTTTGGTATGTACAGACCCATTTTTGCGATTCGGTAATCTATTTACTGAATCGCAAAAAGGGTTTGCGAGTCGCAATTAGGAAGGGGCATTCCGATGTATGATTGTTTTGTGACACCGAATGCGGTCACAAAACAATCGCAGTTAGCACCAGTCTCAAATTGGTGCTAACCCATTCGCAAAACGGAAGGGGTCCACTTGGGACCCCTTCCCCTTTGTGAATGCATGCAAAAGCATTTTTTCAGAGCAGGCAGTGGTCCCACGTACCACTGCCTGCTCTGAAAAAATGAAAAGAAAACTTTTCATTTTTGTTTTCGAACTGCATTCTGTTTTCCTTTAAGGAAAACGGGCTGCATTAAAAAAGAATACTGCTTTATAGTTAGTTAGTTCTTTATTCGGTTTGGTATTACCCACCATAAAACAAATAAATGCATATCATATAATAATCAAAGCAGGTTCAAAGTCCCATATTTACAGAACTTTAAAATACATCCAAAATCATTTCCCGTACAAAATTCAATAGACAAAAACCTATAAATAAGAATAAAAGGGATTTACACTATTCCGCCAAGTTATGGCTCCCTTTAAAAAGGACCCTACTCCCCGACACACCAACACATCAGAGACCATGCGCAGCAACAGATAGGCAGGGCGGTGCTGCACAAAGCCCCTTTCCTTCAGCAGAGGTAGTAGAAATTGTCACCTAAATGAAGCATAAAAGTCACAAAACGTAAAAAGTAACATGGATCATGGACAAATTGCTTCTGATTACACCTAACCAAAATCGTGAGATGAGTGTCCTTTCCAAGACATTATCTATCACCAAGAGGTGCATCTTTGGGCCCATTTGAAAATCCCTCACTGATTTTTTCCTTCATTCCTCTGCCTCCTTCTAAACTTCTAAAATATTGAGAAAGTTCTCCTTTGCCCAACGCTTATCAGACCGTGTTAAGACACTCTGGCGCATTAAACATATCTGGGTGACCAAGGGATATAGCAGCTTCTCTTATGTATGACAGCCAGGGAATATCCAACGCGTGATCACATATCATACAATCACGCAGGATTTCTCTATTTAAGGAGGCACGCTCATTTGTCCAAATAGAGATCCAAAGCAGAAGAGGAGCAATCTTAATGGCATCCACTATAGAGCCCAGGTCCACTTCTAGATGTGTGCAAAAGCAGAGATGTTTTGTCCCACACCTAGCAGCCTTCTACATAAACGATTTTCCTCTGTCATAGGTGCCCTACTAACTGAGTAACCCCAGAGTGAGGCCCCACACGTTAGAACTGGGGGACATTTACGCCTGTACATTTCCAGCAGGGACTTTAAAGGTCTTTTACCCACTCTTGAGGCAAACTCAAAAGTGGCTCCTACCATGGAATTAAAACTCACACATCTTCTGGAAATACAAGGTTTCCAGGTTCCCTTTTTATCAAAGGTTACCCTAAATAGGGTAAATCCTGTACAGGACTTATTACTTGATCATTTATGTATAGCACACCCACCCTACTCAGAGGTTTGCCACAAACCATAAAATGTGATTTGCTACTATTAATCTCTAGATCTAGGTCACACATTTCCATATGCTTTAACCAACTTGCGAAGGCCATTCATAGTGCGGGCCATAAGAACCGCATCATCTGCATAGATCAAGACCAGAACACTCCTTCCATTTATAATGGGGACAGGACGTCCCACTAGGGAATCATACAGCCCATTTGTATATAAAAGAAAAAGGGGGTGGGGGGGGAAAACACACCCCTGTCTAACACGCCTGCTCTACCCAAAGGATTCCGTACATTCCCACTTCACCCCACTCCTCACAGTTGCATTTGTTCCTGAGTGGAGATAGCAGAGCAACTCCACAATTTGGGGCTCCAGACCCATCAGGGTCAGCTTTTGCCATAGCTTGCATCGATTCACTTTTTCAAAAGTGCAACTGCGATCCATAAAAGCAAGGTAAAGAGTACCCTTCTTTGCCTGCGTATATTTACAGATCAACATGAGTAAATTTAAACATTGCTCTTGAGCTCCAAGTCCTTCTCTGAACCCGTACTGTACCCTACTCAATATCTCATTTTCACTCATCCAGTCCTCGATACACCTTAGCTCGATCTGCCCCAAACTTTTTGCTGAGGAATCAAGGAGTGAAATTGGGCGGTAGGATTTTGGGTCACTTCGATTTCCCTTTTCATAAACAGACACAATACACGCCGATTTCTAGGAAGTAGGGATCCCTGCACTAACTGCTGGGTTTAAAACATTAAGCAGTATAGGTGCCCACAGCTGAAGGCAACTTTTATATAAATTCATGGGGATGGCATCAGGGCCCGGGGCCTTGTGGCTGGCACTGCCCTGCATATCCCCCATCACTTCATCGAGAGTAAACCTGATAGCCAAGTTTGGGGTGTAACCATACATCTCATCCATTTCCTCCCCTTCTATACCCCCCAAAAAACATCCTGCATAAATGGCTCACCCATACCTTAGGAGCAATATTACAGCCTAACCCTTCCGTCGGTTCTGTCCCATAGGTACCCCTATTAACAATCTTCCAGAACTAGCCTGGGTCCTTGGTGCAGGAAGCGCGTTCCAAGTATTCCCAGGCCTGCTCCTTAAGCTGCTGTTTCTCTTTCCTTCAAGATATGTTTATATTGAGCTCTCGCTCTGCTCACAAGGGCCTGGTCACTCGGCCCTAAACCTGACCCCTGATGCTTAGCAGTGAGCTTTACGGTGGTAGTCATACATTACTAGCTCCATTCACACTATGCACGGCTTCCATAATATCCCTCGATACGGGGGATTCAGCCAGGAGGGTCTCTATAATCAGTTTTAAGTTTTGGCTCACAACTCTCTCCACTATTTGCGGGATGTTCACCTGTCTCCATCCAACTCTCCTTCCCTGATATTTTATTCTCAAAGAAGCCGGTCTGTCAACCCCCGGTTTACATATATTAGGTGGGAAGTTAAAAAGGGTCATATGAGGGTTATGGTCACTAAATTGTTGCTCTATCACCTCACCATACAGAACCAGGTTTTTCATGGCTGGGGGCACAAACATATAATCAATTATCGACCCAGCCTCTCTTCTAACAAAAGTTGGCACCTGAAAATCACCTACCCCTTCCAAATCGCATATATTCACCAGACACAAGCTCTGTAGTCCCTTAATAGGAGACCTTCCCCTTTCATCCTGTATTCCCTCTGATACATATGCCCTATGGTCCTGCTCAAAGGGGTCTGTCAGAGTGCAATGCCCCCCTATCTTCGCATTGAAGTCCCCTGATACAACAGCACAGAATTCTATGCCACACACCTCCAATCTACACTTCAATGTCTGCAGCACTGAGAAGAGAACCCCAATTTGACATCCAGAGTCCAATACAGCGCTGTAAAAATTTACCAGAAGAACATTACATTTATTTGGGAAAATTACCCAGATAATAAGGAGGTCCGGTGATTACAGTTTATTTGATATGCTCTTGCTATCTTAGAAGACCGGATCAGAGTAACTAAGCTCCCTTTGGGGCGTCCACCTAGTAGTCGCTCAGCTGGAACTCCAAACCTTTGGAAGCCATCCCACACTGCAAGCCCCTCAGACCAGGTTTCCTGTATTAAAATGAAGTCAAAATCTATCAAACACCTACTCACCCTGTAGTTTGGTATCATACCCTGCCACATTCCAAGAAATTAAACGAGTCTGAGAAGTCTTCCCAACCTGACCTCTCAAGCCTGTAACTAAATTTGCGGGCCTTGGTAAAGCCACTAAGCCACTGTCTTCCAACCCTGCAGAGGGCCCCTCTACACCGTGTCAATCGATCACCCCCAGATCGGAGTGTGTAGTAAATCTATTTTCTAAACTAACTTGCTGTGGATCCACCTGCACACAGGCGGCATTCCTGGCTTGGAAACTGCCCATGGGCCGAGTATGCTTATAAAAAAAAACAGGGGACCATACCAATCTTTTCCTTCACCTGGGGCACCCAACATTGCGTGGCAAGAAACCGTTGGGCCAAACCTGGGTATCCACAGTTCACAATAATACAATCCCCTTTGCCTTGCTTTTCCCGAAGCCCAACCCACCCAATTCTTCTAACAAACAAAACATCATTAAAATCTTCACACATAAAATCACAGTTCTTGCCCGACCAGTGGCACGTCTTGTTTTTTAATTGATCCGTAGACTCATTTACTCCTGGCATCAGAGATGGAACATTTGTAAGCACCACCACATAGGGAGCACAATACAGAGGGAGCTCCAAGTGGACAGATGAACAGCCATTTGTAAGAGGAAAATTTTGTCCCCTCCTTTGTTCTTGAGATGTCGCTACTTTCCCCCTAAGTCCGCTCTTGCTTTTTCCTCCAGCTCCAGACCTGCCCATCTCCCTTGCAGCAGCAGGCAGATTTGTAAGGGCTGACTCTGTGCATTCTATGCATCTGTCAGAAATCCCTAAATTGGAGCGATATGTTGGCTGCTGAACATCTCTTCCCAGGACTAAATAATTTTTCTCCGATAGGGACGCCCCCGATGTATTGGACTTTGGGACTCTCCCGCTGCTGAAGAAGCACTGCCTTGCGGTGCTCCGCCCTCTCCTGAGGGCCTGCTGGGCCTGTTGCTGTCTGGGACAGCAAGTATCCCTCATTCCCGGCTGAAAGTGCGTTTAAATGCTGGGGCAAATGCAAAGCCTGGCTCCAACCGCGGAGACGTTGCTGGACTTTTTATCTCCCCGGATGGTGAATGAAAAAGTAATCAAAACCTAAATTCACACGCTTCCCCTGAAGGGAATGGAGGTTGGGACAAAATAAAAAAAGATAGACTTGTGGCACTGGGTCCGACCTGCTGCATTGCGACACTGGGTAACAGGATCTGCACTCCTTGGGCCTTTGTGTTAGTGAGGATGCAATGCACTCTGATTGTCTGAAGAGCCCAGATACCCACGCAGGACAGATTGCCAAATCTCAGCCTGAGTCATCACAGACTGTTCCCAAAGCAAACGCCACCCCCTCCATTTAAAAGCAGTCACAGATATGGTGGTCTGCTGACCCCAGCAGGCCACCATCCCTGTGAGTGCTGCCGTTCCCAATGGAGTAAAAAATTGCGACCTACCTCATGAATATTCATGAGGTAGGTCATTTGCGACCCCATTGCGAATCGCAAACAATATTATTGACACTGTTGTACATCAGGTTTTGAGTCGCCAGGTCTTGTAATTTGCGAGTCGCAAAACCTGATCTTCGTACATGTGGCCCTTAGTATTTATTTATTACACTTAGAAACATAGCATGGACCCAGCCCATGGAAAGTGGATTGCTCATTTGAATGCGTTATTTTTTCAACTTTGTGCACCTTTTATTCCTTGTGCCTTGTGTTTATTAAATCATTTTGCATTTCGAAAGCTTTTTAGTCATCCGGTGTGCAAATGATATTTTCTCTGCTTATAAATATCCATAGTGTTCTAGAAAAATGGATTGTTTTAATTTATGTATTAATTGCATTTGAAATAAACAAAATATAACAGGTTGTTTAATAAAGAAAGGAAGTTGTGAAAATATCAGCAAAAGTGTGAACATGGACATCAATTCAGTGAAATTTTACGGGTGGCAGAAGTACCATCACACACTCTGCAACCCAGGAGGGGATGTCACACCACATGACCTTAACCCTGATTACATCAAAATAATTTACACTACTGAAGCACTATTAAACCTGCATGTTTAATATACCTACATAACACCAGCAAATCTCTGTTTTAGCTTATACCTATATTGGGATGCTGACATGATATGCCAGGGGGAATTAAATCACATTGGATTACATGAAAAACATGTGTTTGTCTGAAGGGGATATAGTGCTACAAAACACAAAAGCGGACTTGCAACCTAAATAATTTATACAGTGAACTAGCAAGATCTATCAGTTTCCCTCCTGTATGCCGCAAGAAGAAATGTATATATTATTCATAGGAAGAGGGAAAAAAGAGATTTAAAACAAACAGTAGCCACGTCCACATGTATTACTAGGTCATATGTTGAATAAGAACTATCTTATTTACTTCAATAATTGTTAATGCATTTTAATTCGTGATAATTTCAAGGCACTATTGCTTGCGCTCAGAGGTGAAGATTTTATTCAAGCATAACTTGTCAAGTATTCACGATAACAAAGCATGGCAACAACTTCTTTAAGAATGTTGTGCTTCGTAGTTAATTTATTCTATTTAATCTGAAGAGTATGCATTGCGCTGCTTATTTATTTATTTTACAAAACCTAAAGTGTAGTGTTCCCATCTCAGTAGAAGCTGCGGTTCAAGTAAGCAGGAGTCATTAAGATACTGTCTACTGTCTGTACTTGCAGTGGTGGCTGGTGAACTTTGAAAGCAGCGGAGCATAATATGCGCCCTGAATTGAAGCAAGACAGCAAAGAGAGTGAGCCTTGCGTCCTCAAAAAAGAGTCTGGGAAGGAGGGTGGCAGGTTCTCCAAGCAAGAGTATTTTCACATACATTTAGTAAAAACCATAACCTCTCTAAGAGCACTCATGAAATAGTCAAGTCCTTGCATGGTGTGCCAAGTCAATGAAACTTGACGATCTCCAGGATCTGCCCATTTTTTTTCCAAATGTGCTATGGATGCCCACATATGTCAAAAAGTATCTCCATTGAGCCAGGACCAGTATGTTGTCATGGCTGCCATATATGTGCCATGGGTGCCCTCTTATTCCAAAGATTACACACAAAATACAAACCAGGGTGTGCCAGAGATTTGCCATTAATGTTGTTCACATGCTATAGGTGACAGATATGTAAAAAATGGTCTCTAGTTTGTGAAGGCCAGTATTTGGTCATGCCTACACCTCATATGACACAGCTGTTCCCTTATTTTAAGAAAAAACTCTAGTGTGCCAGCAGCAACTTTTTGCCATGGTTGCCCCTTTGGAAAGAACTTCGTCCAGTATGCTAGTGTAAGCAGTTTTTCCACAGATGCCCTGTGTGCCAATAATTACCTCCAATATTGCAGCCCCAGCACAGTGCCATGGGTACTCCAAATGCTAACTCTAGCATGCCAACATTTTGTCACGGGTGCCTGTCATGCTAAGAATTGCCTTCAGTGTGCCAGGACCAATGACAGACTCACAAGCCTAAAACCACATTCTCACTCCCACTCACATTCATTCACTTACCTCACTCACTCACACATTTCATTGTCATTCACTTGCACTCACTCATTCTCATTTGCTGTCATGCATTCACTGTTACTCTAACTCACTCATTCATTTTTATTCATTCACATTCTTATTAACTCTTACTGTGACTCACTCGTACTTTCACACTGTCACACTCACTTGCACTCATTACAGTTACATTCACTCACTATAGCTTGCTCTCATTCTCCCTCATTCTCATTCTTATTCATACTCACTCACTCACTCATACACACATATACACCCCCTCTCACAAAACATGCTCTCATGCAGAGGCATTACTCAACATAAATTCAAAGGAATTTTATGATACTCACCTCATCTGCCAGTGAATGTCCCATTACAGTTCCTATTGCTCCATTTTGTTACAGTAATGGTGAATAACACACTTGATGGTTGTCATCTGTGGTTTAGCCAAACCTACTTCGCGGGTGAGTGGGGGGGGGCATAAACCTTAAACCTTATTGCCTTCTATGACCCTCATTCCAAGTGCCAGAAACACCGCAGATCTCTTAAATTTCATCTGGAGATTTCGGCATCTAAGAGCAACCAAAGTCTCTTGATGAAAGTTTGGCCCAAAATTAGGTATTACTGGGCGGATTGGACCCGGAATTACTGATTCCCCCATTAATTCCTTATTTCTTAGTAGACCATAAAGGTCCAACTCATAATCAGCCGGATTTTCCCCACCTCAATAACAAGGCCCCATGACTCAATATTTCAATAGATTGGAAAGAGGAAACTTAACCCAATTTATTAAGTGTAACTAATAAAGAAGTGCCTCTCAAAGCGGACCCTAAAATGCATGTTACTCAACTGCAGGTCAGCGATCAAACATGCTGAAGACATTCCCAAAACTTTCCTCCATCACAAAGTATGTTGCGTGGGCTCTCATTATCCTAATGAGGCTGCAGGATTTGGGTGGTAGCATCACCTGAATTGTGGGGAACTGAGTTCAATCCCACACCAATTGATAACTGCCTGCCTAATCTGTTTCCGGCCAACTAGCAGCACCTTATCTCTGCCCAAGACCAATGATGATTTGTGGCAATCTGGCGCATGACATAATAACTTCTCAGGAAAATCGTGGTGGATCAGAGCTCATCCTTTTCTCTCAATTACATTAGTCTCACATGTGCAAAGACAAACAGAGGCAGAGAATGGTTCAATAGGATTTATTGAATCAGCAGTGTCTTAGATAAAATGACATAAATTGCAATAATAAGAATGATGAAACCATAAGCAAAATGGTGACAAGGAAAGTGAAATACAGGAAAAGTCCCAACCTACTGTCATTATCCACAATATATGCAATTCCTACCTAAGCTATGAAAGAGCACAGCAGGATAAACCCTAATCTTCCCTTCTGGATTACCCCTGGGAAGACATCATCCCCCATACCTGAGTATGACAGTAGGAAGGAAGCCTGTTGTCAATAGAGACACCATCCCCATGTGGGCCAGGGAACCGGTATTCTTAGCAAGCAGCTGTAACGAAGTCAATCAGCATGCAATCGTGGTCATCTGGCTGGAACCTCCCTCTAACGTGTATGGGATAGGGAAGTGTTTTTATAATAAAACAACTGATGTTCTGGGAAAACAACCTCACGTAAAAATATGTGTGTTTCTGTGACTATTAGAGACGTAGTGTACCACTTGTGCCGGCAATCCTATCTCTCTGCAGCCTTTAGGAAAGCACAGAGTGAAAAGAATATCCTGCTAAGAAATGTAATGCTTTCCTAGGTGAAAGAACAACTAGATAAAAAAAATAAAACAACAACACAAATGTGGCCGATTCTAAAATAATAAAAATGAAGCAGAATGAAATGTTACTAGGCTAAAGGGCACAAGCAGCAGGCCTAGTTGCTAAAATAACGTGCCCAGAGACATCACTAATATGGTTATACAAGTGGACATTCTGTGCATGACAGAATCCTGGCTGAATCAATGGTCCACACCCCTGCTTGACCTCATTTTTCCTCCAAATTACACTATTTTGCATCTTGACTGACTGCAATGACAGGGAGGAGGAAAGCAATTATTCATGAGAATTCCCAACTAATCAAGACTTTCCCAGTAAACTCACATCCCAGACTTTCCTAGTAGTTTCACATCCTTTGAATCCATGAGTGCATACGTCTCCACAGCAAAGAGATCACTAGCCAAAGTACACCTCATTGACCACCCTCCAGGAGACAACCAATTGTTCATCGAACATATAAGGGAAACAATTACAATATACTCCATGCTACACCCTAATGCCATTTTTCTCAGAGGCTTCAACCTCCACTGGAATGACAAGGATGATGCACAGGTCCCTCCTCTCTGATCAAAACCTGAACCAATCCTGCACAAGCCCAACACATAACAAAGGATCAACGCTCGACGTATCCGGAGAAGAAGTGCTGACAATTGACCCAATCACACTGAACGACTGGTTAAATCATCCTCAATCATATTCCACCTAAATGCGCACACACATAGAACTAAAGGGCAAGAAACAAAACAAATGCTGGGTTAGAAACACCAAAAACATGGACAGAGTGGCACTGACCTCACTTTGCATGAAAAACCTCACTCTTCTTACAGTAACCAAGAATGTTCTTCAATGAACCAAGCAATGAAACAATAGCAAATATAATGGAGACAACAGCTTCACTGAGTCTCAAAAGACAAAAAATCTAGGGGGTCATTTTGACCTCGGTGGTCTTTTTTCAAGACCGCCGAGCGGAAGACCGCCAGTGGTGGCGGTTTGCCGCTCGGCCTATTATGACCGTTGGCAGCTCTCTGTCCTTTTACGGACGGAGAGCCGCCAACAGCCATACTGGCGGGCGGCGGGGAAGTGGAGGTTGCTCCACTTCCACCGCCACGCCAACAGAACACCGCCCAGCAAATCACGTCCTGTGATTTGGCGTGGCGGTGTTCTGTTGGCGGTGTGGTGTCGGCGGAGCAGCCCCCATGGCTCCCGTCCCCTCCCGGAGGATCGTCGGACCAGGTAAGTCGATCGTCCGTGAGGGGAGGGTGGTGGGGCGTGTGTTGTGTGTTGTGTGCATGCATGGGGTTGTGTGTGTGTATGTAGAGGGGGTGTGTGAGTGCGTGTATGCGTGCAGGGGTGTTGTGTTTATGGGAATGAGTGCGTGTATGTCTGTAGGTATCTCTGTATGGATGTGTGTGTATATGTTTGAATGTGGGTGTGCGTGTGACTGTGTGTGTGGATGTTGGCATGTATGTCGGTGTGTGTGCGTGTATGTATGTTGGTGGTGCCTGTGTGCGTGTCGTGTGTGTATGTGTGATGTTATGTTGGGGGTCGGGGTGGGGAGGGGGGTCCTGCCACCTTTGGGGGGTTGGCAGGGGGGTGGGGGGATAGGGGAGGGAGTCGGGTGGGGGTGGGGGATGGGGGAGACCCCTATCAGTGCCAGGGAAGGAATTCCCTGGCACTGATAGTGCTTACCGCCATGGATTTCATGGCGGTTTCAAACCGCATGAAATCCATGGCGGTCAGCCGGGTCCAAATACCGCCGGCCGTATAGTGATGGCCGCCGGGCTGGAGACCCTGGTCTCCAGCCCGGCGTCGTCTCCGCCCTGGTGGGCGGAACGGAGAACCAGCGGATGACCATGGCGGTAACCGCCATGGTCATAATACACAGAGGAAAGACCGCCAGCCTGTTGGCGGTCTTACCGCCGCTTCTCCGCCTTCCGCCAGGGTCATAATGACCCCCCTAATCCTCCCACGCTTGGTACTATCAAAGCCTAAATGTGGAAAGGAGGAGTCTTAGACACGCGGAGCATACGTAAAGACAAGAACCCCGACATTTCTTCTAATCAAACTATGTGAACAACAGAACAGCTACAAAAACACATTTGGAATGCAAAAGCAGCATGCTTTAGATCTCAACTTGACAATGTAAGAAATCACCCAGGGTGACTGTTTGAAACTGTCAAAAAACAGATTCCTCTCATAAAGTCTCACTTAGCCTGTCCCCATGGGCGCCTCCATGATATAAATACTAATGTATCCATACCATTATAATCTCCACACAAGCACTGACCTCGGGGTACCTGAAACTGAACTGACTGAGAGCAGGCTCAGAAAGCCATTTTAGAGATTCTGTCTCAGTGCTTCAAAAATGATTTGCGGATGCTTAATAATAACTCTTTTACAACATACCATATATTGCTTTAGGTTTTTGTTTTTAGTCTACGTTTTATGTTAGGTGTTCATTCTTGTTATGTTTCAGGTCTTTGTTTCTGCTTCCAGTCCTATGTACAGTGCTCTGATAGCCTTGGGTGTTTGTGTTTTATAAAACACCCTAAATAAATAATATAAATACATTAAAAAAAGATAGAAATCTGTACATGAAATTCAAGTTGGGTATGTTGGGTATGTCCGCACTTCCAGTCAAGTATTTCTTTGCTCTTACCAAGTGAAAATAAATGTGTATGCATAAAATAGGGTTTGAGAACACAAACTCTTGTTACCTTTTGTGATACTACATTTGCATATCTGCAAGAGAGATTTTTGAAGATTTGATTGGCTTAACATAGTGTTTATGAGAAGCAGGACCGACATTTTATCAGGTGTTTCCTAATAATTAATTTTTCAGTGTTGAGAGTTGTTTGAACTCGGTAATGTTATAGTGGACAAAATGGGGCTACGCATCACTGAATCCAAATGCTGCTTGATAGACAGGTCTAAATGAAGATAGACCTTAAGACATGAGTCCACCTGGTAGCCATAATGCTCCTACTGAAATCACACAAGCTGTTCCAGCACACAGCATTGTCTGCCATAGACAAGGAAATATGAACTTTTGGAAATTCAAATCATAATTGAAGATGTTTGATTTCATTACCAAGATAAAAGACACAGAAGAGAGACATGCATCTGGGCAAGCCACTAGGCTAATAATTATATCAATATAGAAGGAGCCACAAGCTTTTGCTTGAACCTACAAAGTTTTACCTTTGTTGACTTGTGCTAACAAATCCCTGCACATCATATGACACCATCAGGCAATCCTGTTTAGGCTAGTACCACTTTTAATTTTGTTGGTTGTAGTTTTTCCTTTTTGCATAAGTTTGTGATCCTTAACCCCATCACATGAAGTGGCGACCACTGAAAAGCAAACATTAACAAAGCCACTTGGTATGCCTGTGATGTAAATGTATAAGTGTACCCACATTGATTGGCAAGTTTGTGTGTGTGGATGAGGGAGAAGAAACATGTGTCAATGATTGGAAGAACGACTTCGTGCATGAATGAACAAGTGACTACAGGGTTAGTTAAAAAGTGGCAGAGGCGCACTGAAGTCTGCGATGATGTTGCACAAGCCGGCGCGTGGGCCTGGAGCTCGGTATGCTAGGGTACCTCTGATGGTAGTTTTGTCGTCTGTGCAGAGCTTGAAGTTGAGGTTCCCCATGGGGTGGTAGCGTTGTCGGTGGAGGAGGTGCACTGTATTGTGTCTTTGTGAACTATGGGTGTTCCTCCTCCTGGCTCGCTGGTGCTGTCTTCGTGAGTGATTTTATATTCATCGGGGATTGCTGTTGCAGTGCTTGGGGTGCATGTGGATTTGAGCCGGGTTTCAGTGAGGAAGAGGATGTCAGGTGTGAGGTTAGTCATGAGGTCCCATAGTTTGGTGGAGTGCTTGCAGATTGAGCACATGCTGAGGAGCAGGCAGTGTAGTTGGTGTGATGATTCTGGCGTGTTGTGGTTAGAGTTTGGCTTGGTGCTGTGTGGTGTGATGGTGGTCCTGGAGGAGAAGGTGCATCTGGTGCAGGAGAAGGATCCTACCATTGAGTACGGTGTGGCATGGCAGCAGCATTCGCTGGGTCATCTGGTGTTTAGGGTGTAGAGGATGGCAGTGTCATAACTGTGGGTGAGCCGGGGACCATGGGTTCTGGGCAGGCACGGACGGGTGCAGACGTGCTTGCCTTTGGTTCAGCAGCGAAACCGCTGCACTGCAGCCTCCATCATTTAGGTCCTGGGAGGAGGGAGGGGTGCTGGGAGGTGGTAGGCATTGCCAGGCAGGAGGTGGAAAATAAGAGGAAGCAATGAGGGAAAAAGCAAGGAGAAAAAAGTGAAAAAGAGGGAAAAGAAAGGAGAAGGCACACAAAAAACAGGGGAAAGAACAAGGAGAAGCAGGGGAAATGAGGGAAAACAAGGAGATAGCAATGAAAACAAGGGAAAAGTGAAGAGAAGTCACACAAACAACAGGGGAAAAAGCAAAGAGAATGCAGTGAAAACGAGGGAAAGGGAAGGAGAAGGCATACATAAATGGGGGAAGCAAGGAGAAAGCAGTGAAAACAAGGGAAAAGCAATAAGAAAGCAGTGAAAATAAGGGAAAAGCAAGAAGAAGGCACACAAAAAATTTGTGAAAAGGCAACAAGAAAGCAGAAAAAACAAGAGAAAAACAAGAAAAAGGCAGCCAAAATGGGAGAAAAAGCAAGGAGAAAGCAGTGAAAACAAGGGGAAAGCAAGGACAAGGCACACAAAAAACAGGGAAAAAGCAAGAAGACAGGACAAGAGTGATGAGCAGCATGGGAAGAGTTGGGCCTGGGACCTGCTGAATGAGGTCACGTTGACACCTCCATTGGGTAGGTCCTGGGAGGAGAGAGGAGGCTAGGAGGCGGTGGGCGGGGCTAGGCAGGAGGCAGGAAATAACTGGTGGCTGGTGGAATCAGCAATGAGGCAAAAAGCAAGGAGAAAGCAGTGAAAATGAGGGACCAGCACGGAGAAGGCACACAAAAACATAGGAAAAAGTGAGGAGAAAGCAGTGAAAATGAGGGAAAAGCAAGAAGGCACGCAAAGAACAGGGAGGGAAAGCAAGAAGAAAGCAGTGAAAACAAGGGAAAAGTAAGAAGAAGGCACACAAAAAACAGGAAAAAGCAAGGATAAAACAGTGAAATGAGGGAAAAGCAAGGAGAAAGAAGTGAAAACGAGGGGTAAGTAAGGAGCAGGTACACAAACATATGAGAAAAACAAGGAGAAAACAGGAGCAAGAGTGATGCAGCAGCACTGGGAGAGCTGGGCCTGCAAACTGCTCCACCACCACCATTATGCTAGAGTACGTATTATACCAGGGGTGGCACCATGGGCCACGAATGCCACAGTATGTCAGGCTTTATCACCCTTGAACATATTTACATTTTCTCATCACTTGGTAATCCTTATTGCATGTTTAGAGTTTGCACAATGCCAATACAGATTTGCACCATCGCTGAGAAGCCTTGGTTGCATGGCTATATTTGTACCATCACTCATTAATCCTTAGTGCCTGCTCAAATGTGCACCACTTAGTTCATATTAGGATTATCCTATCATTTGTTAAATAGTAGAGTAAATTCAACTTTTCACTATCCTTCACCAATTAGCAGCTCATACCCAGATCTACATCATTTTATTGTAATGTGTGTGGTGCATACTGTTTGCACTACCATCAATACTTTTGATTGGCCATCCCTATTGTCACCATCATTCATTGATGCATGTTCAGATTTGTTCCATTGCTCAGTAATCCTTGGTTCATCATACTTTTGCCAACAGATAAGAAACATACTACCCCATGCCAATTAAAGAGAACACAACATATACACTGTAATGAAAAATCAGCTTTCCATAAAGTACGCGCACTAAAGACCAGAAAGAAAAAGCATGCAACACGTTTTCGGTTAATTAGTGCAAGTAAAACAATAATACTGGATATAGATTTGTTTATATCTGAAATAGGTTTTCACTTCCGTGAGACATTCAGATCCAAGTGAATGGAAAGGACGACAGGGGGCGCAGAGAAGTAGACGGGATGTAGAGTACAAGGTGACTGTGGACAAAGGAGCACAAAACAAGACTGTAGTGAAGGAGACATTGGTTGTGACTGTGGGAAAGGGCAGAGATGTTGACTGTAGGAGTGGCTTCAATTGTAAAACAATAGGCCTTGGGCACAAAGTCCAGCAGCTGGCACTACAAATATTGGAGGTGCTGAATACCAAGTCTGTGTAGTATTGATTCTGCCTTATGTCTCTTTTATTCACCATCAGACACTCCCTGGCCCGTTATCTCACTCTTGCTGGTTCTGTTGTATCTCTACTTTCTCCCTTTGTCACAGTTTTTCAGTCTTTCTCTTCCTTTCCATGTTTTCTGTTTTTCTCTCTCTTGCTCTGGATGAAAGTCAAATATGAAAATATACGTGCCGGTCCCCAAAAATAAGCGCTGGTGGCCCCCACTGGCAACCTCTGGTGCAAATTAATCACTGACTGTGGAAAAAAGGGCAGAGATGACTGGCTCTGGGCAAAAATGCACAGATAGTAGTGTTTTGCTTCACTACTGACCGAGATGAAACACTCGTGCACTGACAAAAAATCTCTGGAATACAACTCCTAGTCTGAGAAATATATTTATCAATCCACTCTGCAAGGTTCGTAGAGGAATATTAGCATGCTGAAAGCACACGTTTAAAAATGGTCACAGCAATGAAATATAAACATGTACACTGCAATATACACAGCGAATGCATATATATATATATATATATATATATATATGTATATATATATATATATATATATATATATGTATGTATATATGTCACAATGCAAAGCAGATAAGAATAAAAAATGCATCATCATGAGGCACGGGTAAATCTGCATCATCTCCCTCCTTATCAGCATCAGACTGCTTATTTATTTTAAAGAACTGCAAAACCACTTATGAAATGCCGGTCGAATTCTAATTAAAGTTGTAGTGCACATGAAATGGAGATCGTACCTATTTAAGGAAAAACAGACTGGAGTATTTCTACCATTTTGGTTTTATCATCACATGTGCCAACTATTTAAATTGATTGTGCCACGGCATTTCAAACAGTTGACAAAGGCTAACCTAATAGCCGAAACGCGTCCTGAAGTATCCCACTTGGGACTGAAGTGAATTAATTGTAATTAATTAAAGCTATGATCCTCAAACTGGAGTGCTGGCTTTCTCTGTATTCGAGGAAGAAGTGTTTATGTAAGGGCGAAGGCGGAGCGCCATTCCGAGCACCACCAGCGATTTGGAAGCACACCGGCATCCGCAAGCAGGAGTGTTTATATATATATATATATGTATGTATATATGTCACAATACAAAGCAGATAAGAATAAAAAATGCATCATCATGAGGCACGGGTAAATCTGCATCATCTCCCTCCTTATCAGCATCAGACTGCCAGATCCCAGAATCGATCGTGGAGAGAGAGATCAATTATCCTCACAGGAAGGATGACACACCTCAGCGTCCTGAGCATGTCCGAGATCTGAGTCACTTCCCGGTTCATCTGGTCTCAACCTCTTATATACTTTAAACAAACCAGAGAGGAGAATTCTAGAAACCCCCTCCCACTTTGTAAGTTTATTCATCAAAAATGCTGGCTACTTAGGTCATTTTTTAAAAGAGCAAGTCAGAATTGGCCAAGATACTAAGGTGCAACAAAACGTTCCCTGCCGTACTATAAACATCATCCTAGTACATTCTTCTCAGCCTAAGCCCTTGGTGAGAAAGAACACGCAAACATGCAGAATAAAAACATCAGCAAAAAGCACATTGTATAACGTGGGCATGGAAAAATAGTTGCGGAAAAATAGTTGCAGCTTTTAATGTGGGGGTGGCTAATGCTAAAATACAGTCAATAGGCAAAATTAAGCTGGTGGTCACTAATGTGGCAGTGTGCTGCTAGGCTATGTGCAACATGGAGTCAGTGGTCAAAACACAAATATCATTACAGGTAGTCAGTGGTGCAGCCAATGCATCAGGGGCCATAGTGCAAGGAAGGAAATGACACCTCCCACCGGCCGCTGCAATATAGCAATAGTAAGAGATCAGTGGACTCCTCAGTCCTCTGGGTCCTGATGCTACCACATACCCATCACATTTCATACTTTCCCTGTCTCTCTTTTTCCCCTCTGGTATATACTTCAGTTTTATTTTCCGCTAAATCTTATTGTCTGCATTTCCTGTGCAACAGCTTCCTGTTCATCCTCGACGTTTCCCTGTAGTTTTACCATACTCTTTATCCCTTATTTTTCTAAACATCTTTTGCCCCACCTCTCTTTACACTCCACTTATCTAATTTTTCAGTTTCTGTCCTCTCCTTCCAGCATGTTTACCGCTATTTAATCTTCCTCCTTCTGACAGGGAGTGGCTGGCCTCTTTCTGTTCTTACTTATCTGACCTCTCTTTTTCCTTATTTCTCTAATTTGCTCTTTTTTGGTCTTGTTTCCACTTTTCTCATTTCTGTCCCTCTTTCAATTTTTTCTGTGCTTCTTTACTTCTTATTTGTGTTTCTGAACGGATGTTTAGAATGTAACTTTTTTTTCATTTTACCTCAATGGCGCTATGCAGCAGCACCTTGAGGTGCAGTGTTACATTACTGTTTGTGAAAGAGGTGACCCATGAAACATCACAATGAAAAATACAGTAGCTGATCACTGCACAGGTGAAGTACTCCTTGCAACTTCTTGTCTAAAAATAAAAAGGGTCCTTTGATAGCCTTTCTCTCCGGTGGGTTACAAAAAAGGAATCTTCCACCAGAGGGGACACTGCTTGCTGTGCTGGAGTTTCTCCCTTTTGGTGGAACTACTACTCTTCTTACTCTCTCAGAGTTTACCCAATGGCCTCTTCAGCCTTTGCCCTCAGTCAATCAATCACACCCGATTTCCCCCCCTATGGTAACTTATTATTCTCAAGTGTTGTAGTCCAATTGCTTCAATGAACGGAATCAAGACGAGAACTCTTAGAAAGCACTGTGTTGCATATGAAAATCTACAATTGAAAAGACAAGTCTTGTTGTACCCAAATATGGAGAACATGGATAAATGTGAATAGGTGTCTGATTTGAGGGCAAGAGACTCCAGGCCCAATCACAAGTGGCCATTGAATTAGGGATCCTGGCGCAATCACATGCTTGCAATTGCATCTAAGTGGCACAATGTTTATCATTCCCGGTAGTTATCAGACTTGATAATTTTATTTCAACAGGTAAATCTGGTGAATTAAAAAATGGAAACAGCAGGGTGTTCACACGGTCATGCGACGCTAGTAAGAACCAGCATTCACATGTCATTCCCCAAAAACTTTGATTTTTAAAAAAATATTTCATTCAATAAAGTCCAAGGTGTCAGTTTGTTATCAGATGTGATAAATATTGGACTTGAGCCAATAATAATCAGGACCATAGAGCCTTTTGATAATTGCAGTGTCTTGTGAGTTTTATGACAGAACCCTTTTGGCTCCGAATGGACTCTGTAGAAGTGTGACATAGGTGTTAGAACGGAATGGAATTAAAGTATGGTTTAGAATGTTGAGTTTGCAGTTACACACAGAAGAATAAAGAAGTGTAATATTCAGCTCCGTGTGTCATAGCCATTGGTGGGTATGCAGACTGGGGAGGATGCTACAACTGGCGACGAGATTAGCGATAAGTAACCCAAAGAATGATCCTGCTCTCCCAGAGAGTTGGCTGTGGTCCAAGCAAACTGCTTATGCATGCCATGTGTGTCACTGTACAGAATTGATGCTTCATGCATGTGGAGTCAAAGCACTACTCCACCCACTGAGAACCAGTTTAAGACAAATAAAGCATTGCAAAGAATCTACATGTCATTGGCTGAGAACCTGATGGTCAGGATGCACATACATAAAGGTTCTGTGCTTTCATGCAAGATAAAATTGTACATTACACAGAGCACTACTGCAAAAGATGGTTAAGTACAGATACAGAAAAGAAGTACTAAAACCTGCTGTGGGCAAATACTAACACAATATATAGAAGGACTGGCTGAAAGACCAAATAAGAAGAAAGCATACTGTCAATGCACTTACTAGAGTCTTGATGAGTGGCGCTTTACAACCTCAACAACGGGTGAGAAGATGCAAGACGCACAGGGGTTGTGCTTACTGAGCTGTCAAATACGTGAAGTGGCACACCACCAAAGCTGCCAGGTGTAGGCTCAAAATAACTTCAGAGGTCTCGCAAAGTGAAAGGGCTCCGATGGAGACCAAGAAGGAGGTCACAATCTCAAAGACTGTCCATGATGACCCAGAGGCTGATCCATCGCTGGGCCTCAGTGATGGTGCAGACGATGCAGGTTCTAGTGGACAGCAGACAGCATCTGAAAGAGCTCCACCATCAATTTCAGCCATTCCCACAACTAGTTACCATGCTATCACCTTCCTGAATTACCATAAATTTTCAATACTGCCAAAAAGAAAAACATTGGTGATAAATGGATTGCTTGGATAGAGACGTTTGATGATTTCATTGATGCACTTGGAGAGATTTGATAACAGAAAGATTATCAAGTATCTCAAAAATCTTTCTTGTGGATGGTGTGAAAGAAGCCATAAAGGAAATTCAGAGATCTGACGAAGAGGTCACATGCCGTCAGATTAAAAAAGAGATGGATCCCAAATGTATTCCAGTACCAAACGTTGATTACAAAAGATACATTTTCAGTCAAGAATTGCGAAAGGTTGGTGAAACCTTCAATGAATTTGTGGAGAGACTCAATACACTCATTAAACACAGTAAGGTCAATTAATTTAATGAAGATGCCATGTTTCTTAGAGTTATCTATGGATGCTTGTCAGATTCATTCAGATGACGAATGCTGAGAGAAACTCTTAGTCTGGAGTTAGTGTTGATGGCTGCCAGAGCTGAAGAGCATGCTGAAAGTCAAGCTGCTGAGATGGAGGCCAGAGGTGCCCAGAGTGAATCAGTCATGAGTGTGAAAAGTAACAAAGCAAAAGACTAAAGGACACAAAGTGATTTCTACATGTAAAAAGAAGTTGTGGTGTAGATGTGGATTTTCATTTCAACACAAAGGTAACTTTCCTGCCATTGGACAGATATCTTGAAACTGTGGGAAACTGAACCATTTTGTGACAATTTGTAAAGCGAAGGGGAAAAAGTACGTCCGTCACGGTGCGAAGACAAAATGGCTCCAGAACGTTCCAAGAGCAACTCTCGACGCACCCTCATAAGGCCACGTAGCGACATCAGTTGAGGTAAATTGACACTGAACGAATTCAATCATTATCTAAATCATCCTTAATATCCGCATCAATTTCAAGTGAAGATGAGGAAGATAGTTGTGCCATGTGGATGTTCACCTCAGTGAAACGTGCGCATGTTGGACTTGCCACATGTAAAGAAAAATGTCAGTCAAAAAAACAGTCAACATGACACAGCAATAAAATCTTTCAAACACTATCCAAAGATGACATTGAAAATAAATGGTTGTTCGATACTTTTCATTATCAACAGTGGTGCATCGATACACATAATGCCTGAAGAGAAATACAATGAACTATCTCCAGTACTCTGGCTAACGCCATTGAAAACCGAAAGTGTATACCTGGGCTGCATCAACGACAATAAAAAGACAAGGTTAATTTGTAGTGACAATGAAACACAAGAAAACAAAGGTGCGAGCAGCCATTCAATTGCTTCAGGGTACTGCATCAAATGCCTGTCTGCTCAGTTTCAGCACAGCTGCAGATAAGGGACTGATTTCTGTGAATTACAAAATTAAGGCTCATCTCAAAATAGTAAGTCAATTCCCTTTGTTATTTCATGGTTTAGGAAAGCTTAAGACTATGAAAGTAAAGCTGCATATAAATGAGGATGTCCTTCCTGTTGGTCAGAGACATAGATGAATTGCTTTTCATTTACAAGAAGCTGTTGAAAAAGACCTTGGATCGTTACACAAGCATAGCATTGAGCATTCTACTGGTCCAATGCTATGGATTTCTCTCACTGTGGTAGTGCCCAAAAAGGACAGTGGAAGCTGTATGCATATGCATTGACATGCGGCAGGCAAACGAGGCAAGTGAACGAGAACGACATCCAGATCCACACATTGCAGGCATGATAGCACAACTAAATGGTGCAAAAGTCTTTTCTCACCTTGATTTAGATAAAAATTATCATCATTTTTAACTCTAAGAAAATTGCAGGAGGTACTACACAACCTTTTCTACACATGTTGGTTTGTTTCAATAAAAAAGACTTAGGCCCTCATTATGACATTGGCGGTAAGTCCCGCTTACCGCCATGGCGACTGCCGCCAACAGACCGCAGCAGTATACCGCCACCCATATTATAAAACACACATAAAAATCCGTCACTATACAGACACACACACAGTCCGCCAGACCAAAGGTCAGTTGTTAAACTGGCAGTATCCAAACCCACACCGTTACGCCAACAGAACTACGCCCACAGTATTATGACCCACGAATGACTGCGGCGGACATTCAACCGTGGTAAACCATTGGCGGTACATACCGCCGTGCTCAAAATATACACACTCAAACACCTATACACACACAACACACACACACCCACACCAATATAAAACACACACACACATTACCCACATCTCTTTACGACTCTCATAGCACACACCCCAAAACATCACCCCATATACCCTCACACACACCACTCACAGTACACCCATGGCACCACAAAGACATCCCAGGTTCTCTGAGGAGGAGCTAAGGGTCATGGTGGAGGTAATCATCCGGGTAGAGCCACAGCTATTCGGATCACAGGTGCAGCAGACATCCATTGCAAGGAAGATGGAGCTATGGCGGAGGATCATGGACAGGGTCAACGCTGTGGGACAGCACCCAAGAACAAGGGATGACATCAGGAAGAGGTGGAACGACCTACAGGGGAAGGTGCGTTCCGTGGTTGCAAGACATCAGATAGCTGTACAGAGGACTGGTGGTGGACCCCCACCTCCTCCCCCAAAGCTGACAACATGGGAGGAGCAAGTCTTGACAATACTGCATCCTGAGGGCCTGGCAGGAGTAGCTGGAGGACTGGACTCTGGTAAGTCAAATCATTACTATTTTCACCCCTGTACCTGCATGCTATCAAAAAACCCCACCCTCACTCCCATCACTCTACCACTCCCCACACACCCCACCATCACAACCCACTCATCCCCATGCCAAGCCCTGCATGATATACCAATGCATGGACACCACTCACAGACCTGCATGGACAACTATCACCACTGCATGCACACTAGAGACACTCACCTGGCCCACAAAAATAACAACTCTCACTAAGGCCAATCTGCCATGGCAATATCAACCATAGAGGGCAACATACCCATGCACAAGATGACACAAGCTGAAACTATAACACTGCATTTACATTCCCACAGGTCCCCCACACAACGTCACTGGAGAGGAGGTGCCAGCAACATCCAGTCCCCCCACAGAAGAGGCCCACAGTGATGACAGCAGCTCTGCACGTCTGGATCAGGATGACCTACCTGGCCCATCAGGGACCTCCGGACAATCGGTCACCCAGCCACAGTCCTATAACAGCACATAGCCTTCCCCCTCAGGAAACACCAGCACAGCACCCACCCAGCGGCACATACCCCTGTCCCGAAGACACGTCAATCAGAAGTGTGTCCAATACTACAGGGACCCCAGGCCACCCCACAAACACAGGACAATCAGGGAACTTGGGTCAGTGGCAGTGGGCACACGGTTCAGGGGACAGAGGCACAGGACAACAGGGAAGCTGGAAGGACTGTTGTGCAACAGTGGGAGGACAGGCCCAGGGAATCGACCCTCCACGAGGCACTCACCAACATCCTAGGAGCATACCACCATTCACAGGAGACGATGGGCCAGATTATGGCCAAGTTGCAGGAGACCCAGCGGCTGCAGGTGGGACAGTACCTGGGGATCAGGGAGGACCTGAGGGATATCCACAAGACCCTGGTCACCATTGCGATGAACAGCCCTCCACCTCTGCCAACGCTAGTGGACAGGAGGAACCGCCACAGGAACAACACGCCACCAGCACCCCACCCCCTGCAGAAGGAAAACCACCACGCAAACGGTCCCTGTGATCCAGGCATAATCCAGAGAACATTGCCAAGACCCCCGCCAGGAAATAAGATTCTCCTGATTGTCACCCTTGTGTCCCACTCTGTTACCCTGTCCACCTTGAACTGCCATTGCTCCACTTCCTGTGCCCCCTTGGACAATGCACCTGTGATACATATAGACTGAACTCTATCCTGGACTTTCCTCCATCATCACCCTAGCCCATTGCACATCCCCATTTACTTCTCAGCAATGAAATAAACACCCTCTTAAAAAATACAAGTATGGAATCTGTCAAATGAATTAAGGATGTACTTGTTTAACAATCTGTAGACATTACAATTAGTTATGCATACATAGGTATGACCTGTAATGTGCTGCAGTCAATACACCAGGAGCCAGAGTAGGGCAAAAAGATCTGTGAATAGACATGTCAAAGGGTACAGTAAGTGGCCAGAGTAGTCGGAACAACAGCCTGTCTAGAGAAAATTAACTACACAAAACTGCAATGGAAGGTGAAGTTACAGTGTCTAACCTGTGTGTCACTGGAAGTACTGCCATATGATAGTTGTTCTGTTGTCCACATCCTCATCCTCTGCCTCCTCTTCGTCACTGTCCCCAGGCTCCACAGCTGCCACACGCCCATCTCCAGCCCCATCCTCCTGCAGAAAAGGCACCTGGCGTCTCAAGGCTAGGTTGTGCAACATGCACGATGATCTAGCACATCTTCTTGGGTGAGTAGCACAGGGTCAGATGGAGGCACCTGAACCTGGCCTTCAGGAGGCCAAAGGTGCGCTCAATAATTCTTCTTGTATGCCCATGTGCCTCATTGTAACTTTCCTCTGCCCTTGTTATAGCATTCCTCACTGGGGTAAGTAGCTATGAGAGGTTGGGGTAACCAGAGTTACCTGCAAATATCAAGGGATACCTGTTAGCCAGACACTCACCCTTAGGGCCAACCCCACACCCATATACCTACATCAGCTGGGTGGGGACCAGGGCTCACCTATTAGCCACACCCTGTGCCTCGGGAGTTGAGCCATCACATATGGGATGCTGCTATTCCTCAGGATAAAGGCATCATGCACAGACCCAGGATACTTAGCATTCACATGGGAGATGTACTGGTCCGCCAGGCACACTATCTGCACATTCATAGAATAAAAGCTCTTTTGATTTCTGAACACCTGTTCATTTCTCCGCGGGGGGGACAAAGGCAATATCTGCACCATCAATTGCCCCAGTGATGTTGAGGATGTATCCCAATGCATAGAAGTTAGCCTTCACTGTGGCCAAATCCTCCACCTGGGGAAAAACGATGTAGCTCCGCATGTGTTTCATCAGGGCAGACAACACTCTGGTCAGCACGTTTGAGAACATTGGCATCCCTGCTGCCATGGCCACTGTCGCTTAGAAGGAGCCACTTGCCAAGAAATGTAGCACTGATAGGACTTGCACAAGATGGGGGATACCAGTGGGCTGACGGATAGCTGAGATCAGGTCTGGCTTCAATTGGGCACACAGCTCTTGGACTGTGGCCCTATGAAGTCTGTAGGTGAGGATAATGTGCCTGTCCTCCATTGTTGCCAAGTCCACCAGGGGCCTGTACACTGGGGGATGTCTCTATCCCTGATTCATCCTCAGTGGTTGTACTCTAGGGGGTAAAAACGATGAGCATCTGGTCACTTTTCAACATTTCGTCATAGTACAATGCATTGCATGTTGTGATAGAAACAATATGTTTATGTTTAATCCCAAAATGTGCTTATGCCGGCTGTGACACAGTTAGGTGCCATGGCCTGCCCCCCTGAAATGGTGGACGCCTGTCCTGTGTGGAGGGATAGTTGGAAATGAGTTAATTCCGCTGACGTTGTGCGCCGTTGTGGGAGGCGGTCGAGAACCACTGTGCAACTCCTCTTTGGTTATCATTGGGTCTTATGGGTTCCAGTAGCCAATGGTGATGTACGCCGGCGGTGACGGTACGCACTGCCACGGAAGTGACTGCCATTTTCTATCTGTTCACTCACTTGGTACCTGACCTTCAACAGGAGAGGACCTACACTGCAAGTGCTGCTGTGACCTGTGTCTGGAAGTGACCATGGCTCGAGTCTCTGGGGAAAGGGCCCCAGCCTTCACTTTGGAGGAGTTGGAGAGACTGGTGGAGGGGGTCCTACCCCAGTACCCATCGCTACATGGGCCTCCAGACCAACAGGTGAGTACACTGTGTGCACGATACATGGGGCATGAATGCATGGAGTGCTGTGGGTGAAGGCCTCGTGTAAGCGGGGGCTGGTTGAGGGGTCCTGGGCAGAGTGCTGTATGCATGGTGGGCAATGTATGTGCGTAACAGGATGGGAGGGATATGGTGGGCATGAGTGTACCAGACCGGACGGTATGACTGATAGCATTATTCTATGTTTATTTCCCTGCAGGTCAGCGCCTATCAGAAAAAGGGTATATGGCGTGCCATTGCAAAGGATGTGCGGACCCTGGGGGTCTACGACAGGCAGAGCACCCACTCTCACAAACAGTGGGAGGACCTGAGACGCTGGGCAAGGAAGACGGCAGAGGCCCAGCTGGGGATGGCCTCCCAACGAGGAAGGGGTGCACGTCGAATCTGAGCCCCCTGATGTTACGCATACTGGCGGTGGCCTATCCAGAGTTGGATGGGTGCTTGAGGGCATCACAGCAGCCACAAGGTGGTACAGTACAGTTTCCTATTCTGAAAATTGCGCGTGGTGGGGTGTTATCTGGGTGGGGGATGTGGGCCTTTGGGTGCCCCTAGGCCAAGTCGAACATTGCAGGGTAGGTTCCATGTTGGGCCGGGCCTGTTGCACTCCACCCCCAAACATGCTAGTGGGCAAGTGTATCCTCTGTCTCTTCCCCCCCTTTTTGTGTTGTCACCCTGTCCTTCTATGCATTAGCATCATCTGGCAGAGTAGCAGAGGCACTGGCGATGGAGTGCTGCATCCCACATGGGCCTGGAGGCCGAATCCACCAACCGTGAGGGCACCAGTGGGACAGAAGGTGAGGGGAGCACCACGGCGGAGTCTGGAGGGGACAGTTCTGACAGTGATACCTCCTCCGATGGAAGCTCCCTGCTGGTGGCGGACACCTCTGTGCCCACCCCAACTACAGGTACAGCCGCCACCCCCGTACCAGCACCACCCTCCCAGCAGCCCCTCAGCGTGTTTTCCATGCCCGCTCACCCAGGAGGGTGGGCATCTCCTTCGCCTCAGGCACCTCTGGCCCTGCCCCAGTCAGCCCTGCTGCCCTGATTGAGGAATCTATTGACCTCCTGCGATCCATCTCTATTGGGCAGTCAACCATTGCGAATGTCATCAAGGGGCTGGCAGGGCATTTGCAACAAACAAATGCATTTCTGGAGGGCATTCACTCTGGCGTGGCGGCCCAACAGAGATCATTCCAGGCTCTGGCCTCCTCCCTGATGGCAGCCATTGTCCCTGTCTCTAGCCTCCCACCTCCAACTTCCTCTACCCAGTCCCATTCTCCTCAACCCCAGCCTATCCCAAGCGCACCATCAGACCAGCATGCACCCAAGACAACATACAGGAGTGGCTCAGGCAAACACAAGCACCACACATCATCCAACGGGTACTCACACAAACACCATCCAGATGCAGACATACCAACATCCACTGCCTCCACTGTGTCCCCCTCCTCGTCCTCCACCACCCTCCCAGTAGCGTCTCCACTCACACCTGCATGCACTACATCCTCATCCACTACCCCCATCACCATCACGCCTATCACTACACATCCCTCACTGGCAGTCACCACCCCCACATCCATGCACACATCCCCTATGTCCTCTCCAACTGTGTCTGTGCCCCCTCCTCCCAAAGTACACAAACGCAAGCACACAGACACCAAACAGCATCCAGCCCATGCACCTGCACCCAAACACAGCAGACAGACACCTCCAACCACCACTCCCTCTTCCTCCACTCCCAAACCTTCACCCTCTTCCCACCCCAGAGTCCCTAAAAAGCTTTTCCTCTCCACCCTTGACCTCTTCCCTGCCCCTCCCCCTGTCCTTCACTTCAGGCCAGGGTAGACAGAACCCAGGCCAGAACCTCTGCCACCCAGTCCATGGCCACTGTAGTTTCGGCAGCTACTGCCGGTGTGAGAGGCTCCAAGGAGGCACCCGTCAGCACTGGCAGTGTGCCTGCACCAGCTGGCAAGGGCAAGAAGGGACCACCAGCTACCAAGGGCAAGGAGGCACCACCAGCTGGCAAGGGCAAGAAGGCAACACCAGCTGGCAAGGGCAAGAAGGGACCACCAGCTACCAAGGGCAAGGAGGCACCACCAGTTGGCAAGGGCAAGAAGGGACCACCAGCTGCCAGGGCCAAAGACAAAGGGCCGGCCATTGCAGTCAGAATGGATAGGGGGCCTGGTTCTGGAGCTGGATCTGAGCACACAACACCAACCATGGCACTTCAGCCGTCCGAGGCTGCAGGGGAAGGGCTGGAGCCTCCCCCCACCACTGCCAGCACCACCACTAGCCCGGCCACCAACCCCGCCACAAGCACCGCCAGCTGCACCACCACCTGCAGTGCCACCTGCACCACTGTCAGCACCACTGCCAGCAGCAGCAGCCCCAGTGGGCGGCCATCCGAGGCTGCAGGGGAAGGGCTGGAGCCTCCCACCACCACTGCCAGCACCGCCACCAGCACTGCCACCTGCACCGCCACCAGCCCTGCCACCAGAACCGCCACCTGCAGCACCACCTGCACCCCTGTCAGCACCACTGCCAGCAGCAGCAGCCCCAGTGGGCATCCGTCCGAGGCTGCAGGAGAAGGGCTGGAGCCTCCCCCAACCACTGCCAGCACTGCCACCAGCACTGGCACTACCACCACTGTGCAGCTGTAGCCGCCGGTGGATGGATGCATCCTACCCACTGCAGATCTCGTGGGTCTGACACACAGGTGAGGGACTGTGACCTGGCACTCCCCAAGTGCAAATTCACTGGGCACAAAGCGCCCTCCAGAACCAGTGGAAGAAGGCATCCACTCACCCCCTCCTTGCCAGGATGAAGCACACTGGGCACTAAGCCCCCTCCAGAACCAGTGGAAGAAGGCATCCACTCACCCCTTCCTTGCCAGGATGAAGCACACTGGGCACTAAGCCTTCTCAAGAACCAGTGAAAGAAGGCATCCACTCACTCCCTCCTTGCCAGGATGAAGCACACTGGGCACTAAGCCCCCTCCAGAACCAGTGGAAGAAGGCATCCACTCACCCCGTCCTTGCCAAGATGAAGCACACTGGGCACTAAGCCCCCTCCAGAACCAGTGGAGAAGCCATCCACTTGAGAGACTGTGGCCTTGCATTCCCCAGGACCAAGCAGCTGGCAAACCACCCACTCGAGAGACTGTGGCCTTGCACTCCCCAGGACCAAGCAATGGCCTTGCACTCCCCAGGACCAAGCAGTGGGCAAACCACCCACTTGAGAGACTGTGGCCTTGCACTCTCCAGAACCAAGCAGTGGGCAAACCACCCACTTTAGAGACTGTGGCCTTGCACTCCCCAGACCCGAGCAGTGGACAAATCACCCACTTGAGAGACTGTGGCCTTGCACTCCCCAGTACCAAGCAGTGGGCAAACCACCCACTTGAGAGACTGTGGCCTTGCACTCCCCAGAACCAAGCAGTGGGCATGTAGCCCCCTCCAGAAGCAGTGGCGTTGTATCATCTTCTGGCTGAGGTGCCCCCCCTTCCCCATCCCTTACTATTGCAAGAGTATTATTGTACCATTGTGCATCGTCAAAAGAAGGATCAAAACTCCAGAGTGCCCACACAAGCTCAAGGTACTCCATCTAAGGTGGGTGAAGCCTACATTAATTTTATTATAAAATCAGATAGGCCAACTGCTATCTGGTTAGCCCAGATTATCACTGTCACGAGCTATGACAGTGACATGCTGAAGACAAAAGACATAATTACACATCAGTCATAAAACCAACACACTCTACCTTTCACTAATGATGGTGAATATCAAAAATACATAAATCAAAGATGAACTGTCCATAATTCAGGAGGGAGTTCTACTGCGAGGGCCAAGAATCCTGGCTCCAGAGAGTCTGTGACAGAAAATAATTAAAGTCGCTCATGAAGGACATCGTGGTATTGTTGCCACAAAAAGAGCTCTCCAAGACCAAGTTTGGTTTACGTATTTTGATGAGAGGGTTGAAAAAGAACTTAAAGCCTGTCATCTATGCAACTGCCTTTCTACAAATGTTACTCACTATGGGCCAGATGTATGAAACTTTTTTGCACTTGCAAACGGTGCGAATCGCAAAATTCGGCCGTTTGCGAGTGCAAAAAAGTGGTCTGCGATGCATGAAAGGCATTCGCAGACCAAAAATAAGAAATCACAAAAATTTCGATTTTTGTGTTGCGACCTGGTTTTGCAAGTCACAATTTGCGATTCGGTATTTCCAGTAGGAAACACATGCAAAATACCACTAACTGAAACCAGGTGGTAACCAGGTGCAACCTATATAAAGAGGCCCAGAATGCCTCAGAATCTTTTCAACAATGGCTGCACTCTACATCATGGCGAGGAGGATGAGGATCTTAGCAGGTTTGAGGAGAGGGAGGAGGAGACAGGAGCGCATTTTCAGAATGCACATTACACTTTTTAACCTGACAGAGGAGGAAATATATGAGTGGTATAGGTTGAACTCTGCCATGATACTTGATCTGATAGCTGAGCTACAACCCATACTGCAGCGCAGAACACTAAGGACTCACAGCATACCCACCCATTTGCAGGTATTATGCTCCCTCCACCTACTCGACGCAGGGAGCTATCAAGGGGTCATAGCAGCAGCAGGAGGGGTCTCACAGAGTACCCACTCCAGATTTTTCAATGCATTTATCAACGCCAAGCTGAGCAAACTACACCAGTACATCAGATTCCTCCACACCCCACAGGAAATACAGCAGACAAAAATTGAATTTTACCAGATAGCACAGTTCCCCCACGTCCTAGGTGCCATAGATGGGACACATGTGGCAATCTGTCCACCATCCGCCACAGAGTATGTGTACCGCAACAGATAATACCAACATTCAATGAATATACAGGTGATATGCAATGCCTCCTACATCATTACTGATCTCGTGGCCAGGTACCCAGGCAGCACACATGATTCATACATCTTTCACCACAGCGGGATTCACACACGACTTCTAGCTGGGAAGTTTGGTGAAGGATATCTACTAGGTATTGTCCCTCTATACAATGGTGCATTGATGGCGTGCTGATGTCAGATGGCCCACTTCTTATCATACCCTCTGTCCCTTCCAGGAGACAGTGCTTACGCAGTGCGCACTTACATAATGACGCCCTACCTCAATCCTGCAACACCAGCTGAACGATGATACAATGCAGCACCCAGGGCAACCCACAATGTGGTGGAGCGCACATTTGGACTGCTGAAGAGTCGCTTCCGGTGCCTCCACAAAAGTGGAGGGGCGCTACAGTACAGTCCAGAGACGACATGTAGAATAGTGGCTACTTGTGCTATCTTGCACAATATAGCTACCACCAGGGGCATACCTGCAGAAATATGTGATACTGAATCTGATGAGGATGATGATCCCATACCACCCCTACATCCAGCAGACAGGACCAATGCAGCAGAGGGAAGGCTAAGGCGTGCCAACATCACACACAACCATTTCAGACCTAAGTATAAATGACACAAATCCTCTGACAACTGTACCTGTAGTGAAATAAATTTATTACCATAAGTCAGGTAATGTTCGTGTGAGGAATAACAAAAAAAGGTTAAGTGAGAAACTCAAAACAATGAAGGACCTGAGTAATGCACTATTACTTCATAGTGAAAACATAAGTCCACTGGCAGCTAGAGTCATTTTTTGCAGCCACCCACACCACTCGGGTGCCCAGTTACATCACTGGCACCTCTATTGTCAGCCTCAGTGGCAGTGCTGTGCCTGGCACTGCGCCGTCTGGTGTCCAATGCTGGTACAGCTACACTGCTGAGGCTGGAACTGTCCTCAGTGTCCCCCAGTGCAGCTCACTCGGAGTGGCTGACCTTGGTCCCATAATGTGTTCGATTACATTGGTGAAAACCCTTTGCAATCCAGCAAACATAGCATAATAAACGTCCTCAATACAAGCGAGTGAAGGTCAGACCTATATGAGGGGTTAAAAGAAATTGTGACTAAAACAAACTTTTTCAAAATATGCTAATCTCATAAAGTAGCAGTACTATTATGTGGTTATTATAATGTACAAATATAGCCATGGAAAAGCAAAAAGACTGTAAAAGCATAAGATAAACACTATTAGAATCACATAGTATGAATCAGTGCGAATAAAGGCATCGCATTTGATACATGGTTAGAGCCCACAGATAAAAAGACTCTTCAACTTTCCAATCGTATGCACCTTTAACATGTGGGAAAATATTTACAAATACTTAAGGAGCCTGATGTTCAAAATTGTATTTTATGGACTGCTTTGACGGCTTGTCTACAAGTCTGAAGGTTAAACTGGTGTTGGAGCGACCACCTCCAGTGCTCGAGTAGTATGGGGCACAAACATATACAATGGAACATATTTTTCTGCTCTTTGTTACAAAGTCAGCATTTTGCCTCTGACAGGTGTGTCTGCCGCTTCGATAGATGGCCCATTAATGGGAAACCCCAAAACGGAATGCCAGAAATCTACTTTTTATGTCTTTGGAGGTTCGGTACCCAGTAAGGCTGCTTCCCCGGGTGATTATATGAAGATAGAACCACCCAGGCATGGGACCGCAGAGACAGTTTCTTTATCAGCAGTTGTACCCAAGACACGGGCGGTAACTTTCGCCACTTTCCTGAACTTGTTCTGGCTTACTCCCCAACTCCATACCTCACCGAGGTGTAGAGCATCCAAACATACATCCATACATCGAGCATTGGCAGCTTCAGCTCTAGCACTCTTTTTAAAAAAACATTTTTTAAATTTAAGGCATACCATACATGAACCTTGTGTATGAAACTTGGCATCTAGAAGGCTTATCCATATCAGAACTCAATTGCCCCCCACAGGATTCTATATTGTGTTCGGCTAGACATGATCGTAGGGCATTGGGTCCAATATCCTTCTTCTTTTACCCATCCTGCTGAGGGCAGATTTCCCTTAACCTAATTCAGTCGTTCAGGTCCTGCAGTTCTTCCCACAGGCCTTATACTTTCCCAGATTTCTTCAGACAGCCCCTTCGTCCTCTGCTTGCATGCACCAGTCTATATTGCAGGCCCACTGAGCTGCGCGGAGTACCGTCCCACTGCCTCACAAATGTATGATATCCCCCGGTCCACCTTCGGTGCTACACTGCAAAACAGAAGGGGTTATCAGGGCATTGTCTGCTCCCCCCACATAACTAGGCACACTACCTGAGCCGTCAGGTTGTTGATTGACCTGTCGCTTGATCCATAAATCCTCACACATTCCACCAGAAGGCCTGCAGTCGTGGGCAGTCCTACAGGGTATGGACCAGTGTACCCAAGTGGCCGCAACCACAGAGGTACCTTTCTGTAGGGACCCTGCCCATTTTGTATAGATCAATTCACATGTAGTATGCTCTGTGCAGCATCTTAAGCTGAATTAGCTTAAATTCTGCTCAGATTGCAACCTCTCTTGGGAACTACATGCCGCCCACCAGTCTAAATATTCAATGGCCCTTTACGTCTCATTCCCACCTGCTTTTAAGTCTGTCCAGGTGCTGCAGACTCTTCTGGTGAGTATTGTGTAGATCTGTGCTATTGCATATCTGTGCAGTGGGGATGCTAAAATATAGCATTCCAGCGGGTAATTCTCCCAGATGTGACATGTAAACCATGCAACAACAAGGTGATGGATGGAATGCTTGAATTAATATCCACCACTGGCAGTCGCTCAGGCCACATCCCAATCCATCATTTTTCATCCACCATGCTACCTCTGTTTGGACCCAGCTGTATGCAAATCAGCCTTGACCTCGATCCAATTGGAACAGTCCAGCCCAGTTCCTTCCTGAACTGGAAAACAAGAAACCTAGGACCAGTTTAACCCTTACTACTGGCTCTTCAGCCAGGTATAGCTTGATTCCAGTGGCACAGTGAGCACGGGACGCATGTCTGGGCATACCCATCGCAATTAGGGCGGTAACTGCAACAACAGCAAGGTGATGTATGGAGTGCTGGGATCAATCTCACCCTCTGGCAATCACTTGGGCCACATCTCAATCCATCATTTTTTGCCCACCATGCCATCTCGTGGAGAAGTGTGGCTCAATGGTTAGAGCGGCAGACCCTGAAGCAGAGATCTGGCTCAAGACCAGGGTTCAAGTCCTGCTTCGGCAGGTCTTGGGCTCAATTCCCCTTGACCAGATAATTCTCGCCTCGGTGCCTAATCTAATTCATGGGTCCCACTCTGCAACTCTGGGCAATAGCTTGCTTAATCTCCACAACGGCCCCAACAGCGCTTGGATGCCTGGCTTCACCCTGGGGGTGCTCAGGAGTGGGCGCCTCACAGGGAAAAGTCAGGAGGGGTTCCATAGCGGTATGAGTACAACAGCGCCTTGAGACCCTAACGGGTGAGTAGTGCGCTATACAAGTGCTAATTTACATTTACATCTCAGTTTGGACCCAACCATATGCAAATCAGCCTTGGCCCTGCTCCAATCGAAACAGTCCAGTCCAAACTGCCAGCCCAGGTCCTCAGTGAACTGACAAACAAGCAACCTAGGACCAGTTTTGCCCTTATTATTGACTCTTCAGCCAGGTATTGCTGGATTCCAGTGGCACAGTGAGCACAGGACCCACATCTGGGCATACCCATTGCACTTAGGGCAGCAACTGAAACAACAACAAAGTGGTGGATGGAATGCTATAATTAATCTCAGCCACTGGCAATCACTCTGGCCGCATCCCAGTCCCTTGTTGTTCACCGACCATGCCACCTTAGTTTGGACTCAGCCATACACCAGTCAGCCGGTACTCTGCTTCAATCTGAACAGTCTTGCCCAAACCGCCAGGCCAGGTATTCCCTGAAAATGAAAAGAAGCAACCTAAGACTTGTTTTGCCCTTATTAAGGGCTCTTCAACAAGATATAGCTTGATTTCAGTTGCACAGATAGCACTGGACCCATGTCTGGGCATACCCCTCACAATTAGGGTGACAACGGCAACAACAAGTTAATGGATGGAAGGCTTGAACTAATCGCAGCCACTGGCAATCTCTCAGGCTGCATCCCAGTCCCTCATTTTCACTCACCATGGCACCTCAGTTTGGACTTAGCCATATGCAAATCAGCCTTGACCCTGCTGCAATTGGAACAGTCCAGCCCAAACTGCCAGGCCAGGTCCTCCCGAACCGGAAAACAAGCAACCTAGGACCAGTTTCCCTCTTGTTATGGACTCTTCAGTAGGTATAGCTTAATTCCTTTAGCACAGTGAGCAGGGACCCACATCTGGGCATACCCATCACAATTAGAGTAGCAACTGCAACAACAACAAAGTGGCAGGTGGAATGCTGAATAAATCTTAGCTATTGCAATCGCTCGGGCTGCATCCCAGTCCATCACTTTTCTAATGGGTCCTGTGCACACTGGGTCATTGGAACCAAGCTATACCCGGCGGATGAGCCCATAACTAGAGAAGAACTGGTCCTGGGTTGCTTATGTTGAGGTTTAGGGAGGAGTTGGATTTGGGCTGTACTGTTTCTACTGGAGCAGGGTCAAGACTGATTTGCATAAAGGTGGGTCCAAATTGAGGTTTTATGGTGCACAAGATTACAATGAATTGGAATGTGGGCCAGTGATTACCAATGGTTGAGATTATTTCAAGCATTCCATCCATCACTGTTTTGTACTTAGCCAGAGCATGTTTCATCTGGAGATACCCAACTCTCTGGACGTCTGTTAGGCCTAATTGCTCTTGGAACTCTTCAAATGAGAGTATGCCCTCCTTGCCCCATTTGTGTTCCACCTTAGATATGCCGATCAAACCCTAGTATTGGAAACCCATCAAGTGTTTCATGTCCGCCAGAGTATCGAAGTCCCACAGGGGCGTTTCCAGGATGATCTGCCTTTTCCAGCCAATTGCGTGTGTTTCCTCTTTCCATATCTGGACCACTGTGGCTGCAGGATTCTGCTGTTCCCATGGAGTGCTCCGACTATAGAGCAGTGCTGGGTATTCTTCCTGGGGCAGCATGCACCTTTTACCATTTGGACAGGGTCTCCCTGTTTTGCAAAGGCCCAATCATTGATTATCGTCAGTTGTACAGTTTATAGTTGAGGAGTGCTATCCCCCCTTCAAATTGCCTGCAGCATAACAGGGTCAATAGGGAAATTCTGGGTTCGCCTCTATCCCATAGTAGAACCCTGGTTGTCTCCATCAGTGCTTGAAATAAAGACTCAGAAATTTTATAAGGCATGCTTTCCACCACATAGAGGAATTTTGGCAGATATGTCATTTAATTGAGTGCTGCCCTCCCCAACATGGAGCGTGGCAGCTTCCACCAGGGGTCAACATTGTTCTTATATTGAGTAAGGATCCAGCCCAGGTTCCTATTGATAAGGTATGCCAGGGTCATAGTAACCCAAATACTGGAACCCCGAAGTAGACCATTGTACTGGCCAATCCCAGTCCAGGGGGGAGTCTCAATTCTATAGGCGAGAAGACCACTGATGTTAATTAGTTCTGATTCCTGAGTAACTCATAAAAAAATATTTATTATCTCCAGTGCTCTGTACATCAAGTATAAGGGGTCTGCCAAATATAGGAGTATGTCATCAGTCTAGAGTGAGAATGTATCCTCTCCACTCTGATCACACCATCATGCCCGCAGTTTGGCAACTTTTCCTAGGCATTCTGCAAGAGGCTCAATGGCCAAGGCAAACAGCAGGGGGAGAGTGGACATCCCTTCCGAGTACCTCTACCCAGTTCGAATTACCACAACATTGTCCCATTTACACATGCTCTCGCCATGGGGCACCGTATAGAAGAGCCAGATCCATGCAATAAAGACCGGGGCGAAGCCCATCTTTTCTAGCACTGCTAGCAGGTAAGTTCATTCAAGGGAATCAAATGCTTTTTTGGTGACCAGGGAGAGTATTACTACTGGCTCCCAGGTGGACTGGCTGTGTACAAGGGCTCCATATAACTGTCTAAGGAGTGGCATGAATACTGACTGGTCTGTTCTAATCAATTTGACTTCTACACTGTCGAGGCAGTTAGCCCTTTGACCAGTATCTTCTCCTCTAAGTTCATCAGTGAGATGGGCCTGTAAGAGGTACATTCCTCTGCCGTCTTACCGACCTTATGGATCAGGACAATTGTGGCTATCGGAACATCCCTGGAGAGGCAGCTGCTAGTCAGAGCAGCCTGATACATACTTAACAAGGGCTCACTGAGTACACTTCACACACACTTATAGATTTCTGTAGGGAAACCATTAGGTCCCGGGGTCTTACCACTCTGTAGTTGCTGCATGGCCTCCCCAATCTCAGCTGATCACAATTCAAACAATTTCTATCTTCCTCTGCTGGTGCCTGGGTTGAGCTCTCCCCCTATCAGTGCTTCTAAGCGGAAGCCTATAGTGCTTCTTGCAGGTCGTGAAGGCAGTTTTTACATCAGGATCATATTAACCATTTTCCTGGAGTTGACCCTAACCTTCCTCACCCACCTCTGACCCTCCTCTTGGTTGGTCATCCAGGCGAACAGCTTCCCGCCTTGTTACCCACTTCATAAAGTCTATGCTTGGAGGATCTAAGTAGTGAGTGGGAGCGTCTTGATATTTCACTTCTCATTGCATGAGGCACACTTCTAGCTCTTCCAGTGTTTTAGTAACCTCCTAACATTTCCCCGCTATTATAGATATTAGACGGCCTCTCTGCACCCCTTTATAAGCTACCCATAGTGTTCACTCAGAGTTCACTAAACCTACATTATCTTCAGAGTACTCCCTGTGCCTATTTCAGATGTTTTCCTTTCCCAACCCCTAATGTCCCAGGGGTCAAGGAGCCACAGTGGCCTCTCTATCTTTGTGTAGTGGTCAATGTGGTACACAGAGATGAATAGTTCAAGATCCCCCTTAGCAAGAAGATGGTGTCTTTATACCTATGCCTCTGTGTCTGTGAGGCCGGGAGGTAATACAATTGCACATCTGCCTTCATAAAGGAGGATGCACATAAGAATTGTTTCACATCCGGATGTTCAATCCTCCATAGAACCTGTAAGCTTGACATGTCGGTAACCTTTCTCAGTCTATGGTCCACCGTTCCCGATTCCCTTTTGTCTGTCCAATTGCCTCCTGGGCCTACATCAATCTTTTCCCCATATGATCCACGGCCAGTGACTGTAGTCATTGTGGGACATACCAGGAGACTAGCAAGACACACTCCCTGTTCCAGTCCCCCAGGTCGGCTGCATAGCATCCCATCCATAACTGGGTTGTTGCTGGGGCCAAGGATTTCTTGACCAAGATTCTGACCCCTGTAGAGTTGTATGTGAACCCAGAATGGGCAACTGTTACCTGCCTTGACCTAGGAATGCACAGTTGTTGCCTTTCAGATGCATCTCCTGTAGGAAGATTATGGTGGTCATTTTGACGTCGGCGGTCTTTTCCCAAGATGGCCGAGGGACCGCCGTGCGGAAGACCGCCAGTGGTGGCGGTTTGCTGCTCGGCCTATTATGACCGTTGGCAGCTCTCCGTCCTTTTACGGATGGAGAGCCGCCAACAACCATGCTGACGGGAGGCGGGGAAGTGGAGGTTGCTCCGCCTCCAACGCCACGCCATCGGAACACCGCCCAGTGAATCACGTCCTGTGATTCGCCGTGGTGGTGTTCTGTTGACGGTGTGGTGTCGGCGGAGCAGCCCCCATGGCTCCCGTCCCCTCCCGGAGGATCGTCGGACCAGGTAAGTCGATCGTCCGTGAGGACAGGAGGGTGTTGTGTGTTGTGTGTGTGCATGGGGTGTGCGTGTGTGTATGTTGAGGGTGTGTGTGAGTGCGTGTATGCTTGCGGGGGTGTTGTGTGTTTGGGAATGAGTGCGTGTATGTCTGTAGGTATGTCTGTATGGATGTGTGCGTGTATGTTTGAATGTGGGTGTGCGTGTCTGACTGTGTGTGTGGATGTTGGCATGTATGTCGGTGTGTGTGCGTGTATGTGTGTTGGTGGTGCCTGCGTGCGTGTCGTGTGTGTATGAATGATGTTATGTTGGGTGTCGGGGTAGGGAGGTGGGTCCTGCCACCTTTGGGGGTTGGAGGGGTGGTGGGGGGGTAGGGGAGGGAGTCAGGGTGGGGGTGGGGGGTGAGGGAGACCCCTATCAGTGTCAGGGAAGGAATTACCTGGCACTGATAGTGCTCACTGCCATGGATTTTTGAAATCCATGGCGGTCAGCAGGGTCAAAATACCGCCGGCGGTATAGTGACGGCCGCCGGGCTGGAGACCCAGGTCTCCAGCCCAGCGGTTGTCTCCGCCCTGGCGGGCAGAAAGGAGAAGCGGCGGATGACCATGGCGGTAACCGCCATGGTCATAATACAAAAAAAAAGAATGCCAGTCTGTTGCCGGTCTTACAGCCGCTTCTCCGCCTTACACCAGGGTCATAATGACCCCCCTATATCTGGTTGTGTCTAAATCTCCTAACCATCCCCCTCTTCACTTTGTTACCTAACCTGTTGATGTTCCAAGAGAGAATAGTAAAACTCAGGGGCTCACCCCATCTTGTGTGCATGTCTGTCATTCCTGTTGTATTCATTATCTCAAGTGGGTTTCCTCAATCCAGATCGGTCTGTCGTCTACACCTTCTCTTTATGCCATTGTGATCTCAAAACCCACCCTAACTACCCCCACACTTCTGCCTCAAGCAATGGTTTGAAAATTACCCATCTCCCAAATGCCTGAGGGTCTGTCGTCCGGTTCCCCTTAACATTGCATTGCTTGGGGTCTATGTGTCCCAACATCATGGCTCACATACCTCCAGCAGCATCCCAATAGTGTTTCTCTAGTCCAGGTATCATGGCTCTACAGCCCCTGCATTGTGTGGCTCTTCCATGGGTGTCAGTGTACATGGCTGCTCTAGATCATGGTGGGTTGAACATGATGGCCCTGGGGGAACATGATGGCCTCCATCACGCCATCCAGTCCCAGCAAGGGGAAAAACCATGATTTGTCTTCCGACGGGACTTGCTGCTTCGCAGGGAATTTCATTGTATATTGAAGACCCCTTTTCCTCAGTTCTCCCTTCACTTTGTCGAATGATGTCTGCTGGGCTTGCACTTCCTTGTGTAGTGAGGGAAGAGCAGGATGTCCTGGTTTTCAGTCCTGCTCAGTCCATGTAGTCTTGCCATCTTCTGTATCATGTCACGATCTCTGTAGTTTAGAAGCCTCAAGATCACTAGTCTGGGCTGGGCCCCAAGTCTGGGCGGTATGCGTGGGACTCAGTGTACTTGTTCCACCACAAAGTGGGCCGAGATCTGTTGCGGCTGCTGGATTGTTTTAAGCAGGTTCTCCACATACAGTTCAACATTTCTACCTCCCACCTTCTCCCGGCGAATGTTGTTGCTTCGGGATCACTTCTCTTCATCTTCCACTCGTGTACGGAGGGAGGTTGTGCCCTCCCTAAGGAGGAGAACCTTGGACTGCACTTGTTGAATAGCTCCTGTGTGTCTCTCCAGCGTGGATTCTGCCCTGTCCAGTTTGACTGAGACCTTTTGCAGCTTTATGTATAGATTAGTAGCCAGTGCAACAGTGTATATTTTGTGTTCCAGTACTGTTATAGCCTTCAGCACCATTTGCAGAGTCTCTTTCATAGAGGGTTCTGGTTCAGCGACTGGGGTCGACTGTTTCCCGTTTCCCTGTTCATTCCATTGCTCTTCGGGGCGTAAAGCATACTTTTCTGGTCAATGGGACAATGCTGTTCTGGACCATGATGTGGCCCCTCATGGTGCTGGCAGATGGTATTCTTTGAGTGAGTGGCCCCAAGCCCTGGCGGGCGCAATGCACTCCCGGGCCTCTGCATGTCCTGTTATTTGCCCTGTGCAGTTCAGCCGGACTTGTGCCACCGTCTTTGCTCCCTGCAGCCCTCCTCTGCCATTGCCACCATGTGCCTGGTGGCTGCGCCCGGGTGAGTGGAGCACACTCACTCATCTCGAGGAGGTCGCCACTCGGTCCCCTCATCAGACTTCAGTGTAGACAGTGAGACTAAAAGGCAATCTATGCATGTCTCATTCTCGTGTTGGGCTGCGGCTCCTCCGCAGCACACTCGCCAGGTCCCGGAACGTGACAGCAGGTCCACCGTCGTGTAATATCATCTCGGGCCTTGCCTGGATTGCTTTTATGCGCCGCAGCCCTCACTGGATGGCATCCTCTGGCAGCAGCGCATGTCGTGGGCAGTGCAGCAGACTTGCTAATCGTCGTGGGCGTGCCAGATCTCGGTGTCCGTAGCTGTCATGGAGTCCCGGATATGCCTCAAACAATATGTTATTTCTCAGCCTTATTTCCTCCTGTTGTGCTGCATTCTGAAGTGCACATATAAAGAGGAAAATGTCTCTGAAGATCACTCTCTCCCTGTCACACACTGCAGCACAGCAAATTGTCTTGTTGCATTGTGTGGCTTTTTAGTAATCTGGTCTGTATTAGAAATCCTTTCCTTGGCATGATTCCCTAACCCTTAGCCTCATCTTCACTTATAATAATCCACATATTCAGCTGGATAGGTGTAGACGCAACATAGGACATCTCTCGAGCTGCTCGATGTTAGGAGTGAGTAATTCATCCAGCCCTATTTATTTTTATTGCACTCTGACAAGTGTAAATTCACCTTTTCCTGTTGTAACTAGTAGTACTCTTAAGTAAAGTACAAATTAGGACTGGATGAAGTACTCATGCCTAACATGGCAATGCTTTTGGTTTTTGTAACTTAAAGTAGGTAGAATTCTCATTAATAAGTTCGTAATATCTCGCTAAAGTCTTTGAGGCAGTGCTTAATTTGTGCTTGTTGTTTCTGGTGGGGAGCACCAGCCCTTATTTTTTAGGGAAAGTACTTATTTTTCTGCCTCAAGCATTCACTGCGAGAAAAAGGCACATATGGGAAAGATGGATGAAGAGAAAAACGAAAAAGCATCACAATGGGAGAAAACAGAAAGCTGCAAGAGTGAGCTGTAGGGGCAGGGAGTGGCTGTAAATGGATTAAAGAGGCCCGAGGTGGCTTCCGTATTACGCTGCCTCAGTATTCAGTGTACGCACATGTAATTGCAGCAGCTGCATGTTTAAGAGGAGGGCTTTGGGCACCAGCATGTTTTTATTTACAAATTAAGCACTGCTTTGCAGTGCTCTTTGAAACAGTTCTTTGCGGCTCACACATCCCAGAATTGTACTAAGTTGCCAACTTTTAGCAGGCTTTACGGTCAACACATGGATTACCTAATTCTGCACATACCGACATACAGCTTGATACCCTCACAGAGTAAGCATCTTTAATAATTGCAAGCGAGGTCTGGATGGAATTGATGAACTAATGACATTTCTTTTGCAGGCAGGACAAGGGGTATCACGATGCATCTTTGAAAGGAGTACAGAAGAGGCAGATAAGTAATTTCTTTAAAAGATCCATAGAAATCAAATGATTGGAAAATTATAACACATTAATATTCATGCTAGAACCCTCACAAACTGTACGAATCCTATATAAAGATAATATTTTATATACCCTTTGCACAACAGTTTCGTTGTTTAATGGCACCGTATCTTCTCTATGGTTTCTATTCTATGGACCTTAGAAGCCTATGTATTGAGTCAGTAAGATGGCTCCTAACCAACAGTGCACACTCAACTTGCAAGTCGCTGCCCCCCCCAATCATTCCACCCCCAGAAAGGAAACACAAGTATAGTGGTTCAACCAAGGTGAAGCCTTTATTAAGCACTATCAGTAAGACAATAGACCGTTGATCAGTAGTCATGAAGTAATGGGAAAACAGGATGTAAGCTTGAAAACCACACACAACCAATAACATCAAATTCCACATTTGTGACAACTTTCCATTGGATCCCAAACTATATACAAAATGCATTGCGCTGGAAGGCCCCATTTGTGATACATCTCCCAGGCCCTCTACCAAGGGCATATGAGAATTGTTTCTCAAAGAAAATATTTGGTTGGCAGGCTTCAGCAGTAACATCACCACTCCCCCACTCCATACCAGAAGGATACCGTTGTAATCTGTCTTTTATTTTAGTATGAGAGTGCGTCAGAGAGCTCAGAGAATAAGCATTTTGTTGTGAAGATTCCATAGTTGTCAGGTTAGTTTAGGGTTTTGATCTTTGACAGCTGTGGGGGACTGGCAAACAGGGAAGTCACCCTTGACCTCTGCTACCACTAAATACTTACACACTCAGCTATCGCCTCCAGAGAGATTACGCTACAACATATTTTTGATGACGAGATGCTAGTCCCTCCTGTTTGACGGCAAGGTCTGAGCGTGACTGGCCTACTTGGAAACATCTCCAGGTGATCCTGTTAAATTAGTGAGTGCTTCAGGAAACTTATCGCACTCACTTCGGATACTAGAAATAAGTGTGAGTGGCCCGACCCTAAGCTGCTTAAAGAGATTTTAGCAGTAGTACAATAGAGGGGACTTAATTGGAGTGTGGGAGGCACCGAGCGCACAATTCTGGCATTAATGTGCACTACAATAGTACGGGCGGGGTTGCGCGCTGCTTCCCGTAGGCAAAATTTAACGATGCAGCACCTTACTGGCATCCATTGTTGATTGCAGAGCGCCGAGGCAGTTCAATTAAAACTCTCACCAGCACGGTTTGTCACTGTGTGTTCATCAGTGAGGGATCTCTCTTACGGTAAAAGAACACACCCACCAGCTAAACAGAAAAATTGAAGAAGGACTGCATAGAAGGGTGTCAGAAGAAAGACCCTTAGGCAGCATTTATAAGCAGTGCTTCAAAAATAGTAAAGGCCTCTCTTGCCTCTCCTTTATGTAATTTTCACAGTATAAAGTAAACAGAACAGACTGACAATTATCAATACCTTTATATCGATTGTTTCATTTATTTGTTTTCTCATCAAAAATGGATGTTCTGTGGATTGCAGCACGTCCACCATTTTTGCCACAACCAGGAGACCCATCTATAGAATGGGAGGAGTGGTTAGCGATTTTTGACAATTATCTAGAAGCATTAGATGGCCAAAGAGTTCGTCCCAGTATGAAGAAAGCCATATTATTGAATGCTTTAGGGAAAGGGGTCAGCACATTTTTAAATATTTACCGGATTTACAAAGTCAAGGAGATGAAGCATGCATGAATGTGTATCTTGAAGCACAGAAAAAAATGGAATTGAGGTTCACCACATATCAAAATGTGGTCATGAAGCGACATACATTTTATTCTCAGCCTCAAAGAGAAGGGGATTGTTTGACAATTTATATCAAGACTGAGGGAATTATCTGTAAAATGTCAGTTTGGTCACATGGCTGATGAGATGATAAGAGATCAACTAATGGTCCAATGTAGAAGTAAAAAAATAGTGCAGGAGAGGTTATGGGCTGCAAAGAATCCCATTGTTAAAGATGCTATAGAAATAGCAAAAGTGGTGGAAGAATCAGAATATTGTATGAAGGTGATGGACAAAAAAGAGCCAAAAGAAGAATTGGCAGTAGGAAAGTACCATGATGTATCTAGCACGTAAAGACTAAGAACATTAATAACAAGTTAGCAAAAGATGGATCTAATAAGTCTGCTAATAAAAATTTGTGAGGTGTTTTAGTTACAATCATTCCACTGAGTCAAAATACTGTTTTGCAATAGGGAAGGAGTGTAGAAAATGCGGCTTGAAGGGACACTTTGCCAGGATGTGTTGTTGTCTGATGAGAAGGAAGGTAGCTGCATTGTCAGAAGACAATGGAGATGATAACATGCAGGAAGGAGTAGACCGAATTCTTTGTGTTGAGGATGAGGAGATGAATAAGATGAGAAAACAAAGGCCAAGAGCTGAATTTGTGGTTCAGGTGAAACCAATAGAATTGATGGTAGATTCTGGGTCTTTATAGACGATTGTTCTGAGAAACTTGTTCATGTCTGAATGGCCTCATGTAAGACTGCTTCCTAAGGACATAAACCCAGGAGGTTACCAAGGAGAAAAAGTAGATATCATTGTGTACATGATTGCAGAAATTAAATTTGGGAGAAAGCGTACTAAAGGAAATGTTTGCGTGGCAGAAGCTGGTCCACCAATTTTGTGATGGATTCATCAATATGACCTCCACATTGTCATAAATCCTCAAGCATGTAGTCAAATTTTTGTTGTTGATGAAGTAACTTTACAAGACATTATTAGGGATGCAGGTGATGTATTCCACGAAGAAATGGGACAATTGAAGGGTTATTGTCATAAGATTAAACTGTAGGAAGGTGCGATCACTGTTCAACACAAAGTCAGGAGAGTCAGGGAAGAATTAAAAACATTGATAGAAGAAATGTTGACCAGTGGGGTGATAGAACCTGTAGAAGCATAAAATTAGATTTCTCCAGTGGTTATTACAAGGAAAACAGATGGTAAACCTAAGTTTTGCATTGACTTAAGAAGCCTAAATCAAAATGTTATAATTGACAATTTTCCCCTTCCCAACACCAATGAACTTGTTTTGATGTTAAAAGGGGGAAAGTTTTTTTCAAAACTTAACTTAAAACATGCCTATCAGATCAACTGCATGCTGACTCCAAGTTGTTGGCGGCCTTTATAACCATGGAGGGCAAGTTTCAATTCACTAGAATGCCGTTTGGACTATGTTCTTCGCCAAGTGTTTTCCAGAGTGATGACTGATTTGTTTAAGGGGATACAGATTGTCAACTACTTTCAGAACGATATCTTGGTATTTGGGGATACCATAGAGAATCACAATTTGATATTAAAGGAAGTTTTAGACAAAATTTCAAAATCTGTTATGACTTTAAGGAAGGAAAACATTTTTTTTCTAGCAACAAAGGTAGAATATTTAGGTCATACCTTATCACAGGATGGAATCAAACCCAAGAGAGATCTGTTAGAAGCTATCAAGTTGGCACTGCCACCTCAGAATAAAGACCAATTAAGATCTTTCTTGGGCTTGGTAGAATATTATTCGAAATTTGTAAAAACTTTTGCATCCAAGACTGAGGTTTTGAAGTATTTGTTGAGGAAAGGGGTAAGCTTTGTTTGGAATACTTCTCAAGAACAAGGTTTCTAATCTATACATAAAAACATATGCAAGGCTAACATTTTGGTTCCTTTTGATGTGAAAAGGAAGTCTGTTGTTACCTTGGATGCCAGCGACACTGAGGTTGGGGCAGTTTTGTCACACCTTCATGGAGCCCGTGAGAAAACTGTGACACCAACTGAATGTAATTATTCTGTAATAGAGAGGATTTGGCAGCGGTGTGTGGTATGGAATATTTTAGGACATACATTTGGGGAAGTCAATTCAAGCTACATACTGATCATAGGCCCCTGATGAGAATCGTGTCTCCAGGGGGAGCTAGTAGAAGTTCAGCAAGGTTAGCTAGGTTAGCAGCAAGATCTCAGAAATATAATTTTAGAATAGAATATATTCCAGAGTGGAAGAATGTTCAAATTGACTGTCTCTCACTATTACAATAAAACTGGGAAACAGTTGACAAAGAAGCAATAATTAAAAGTGATGGAGAAGGTGCTGTTGTGAGTGTTGGAGGTGTTGTCCAGTGGTCATCAGGAGCAATAGGCAAGGAAGAGTGGAGTGAGACTATGGTGCAAGATGATGTGTTGAGTGATGTAGTAAAATTGATAGTGCGGAGGACATAGGGAGAGCATATTACCAAGAGCGGTAAGGACATATGGTAAGGATGTAGACGAATTGTCTATGGTAGGAGACAGCATATTGGTTTGAGGTGAGAAAATTGTACCTCCTTTGGGAGTTAGGAAGACATTGTTTGATATTGCTAATGAGGGGCATCTAGGGCAATCCTTAACTTAGAAAAGGCTCAAGGAGGATTTCTGGTGGCCAGGCTTGGATGAGGATGTGGTGCATTGGGTGGAGAGATATGACATGTGCATGCACAGCGAAAAGAGATTGAAGGTAGGAAAGCAATCAGAGTTTGGCAGCATAGGTGACCCAGGACAAGTATGGCACAAGTGTGTGGGGACATTATTGGTCCCTTGCATGGTGTTAAACAGGAACTTAGATTTGCATTTGTTTTGGTGGATGTACACTCAAAGTGGTTGGTGGTAAAATTCATGTTGGAGATAACCACATTATCTACTGTACAGGTACTATCTGAAATTTTTAAGGAAGAAGGGTTTCCTGTATGCTTAATCAAAGACAACGGTACACAACTTACCTTATATGAGATGAGAACATTTTTGGCTTCATGTGGAGTGAAACATTCTCACACATATCTTTACAATCCTCAGGCAAATAGTATTGTGGAAAGGACTAACAGAATGGTCAAGGGAGCAATACAGCTAGCATTAACCAATAGAATGAATGTGGAAAACATGATTGCAGACTTGGTGTGGGGACATCGTACCACTGTGAACAGTATAATTGGTACATCACCATTTTTCTTGACGAGGGTCAGGAAACCATATACTAAACTAACTCCATCCTGGGTGAGGGAGTTCATTAAGATAGACAAGACCTCTTTGCTAATTTTACAGAACTTGAACAGAAGTTTAACATGAATTCTTAAGGAAAATCTATAAGCAAGGACAAAAGTAAGCCAGGGGATTGGGTAAATGTGAAAGCAGGAAGATTTGCGAAAGGTTTGAGCAAATTCAGGGGACCATTTCAAGCCAAAGAAGTTAATCGATGGCATGATCTTTTAGATAATAGTGAAAAATGGAACTACAGGAGAGTAGCGAAGTATGATTCTAATGACTACAAAGTCAATAGAGATGTGGGAACTGATGAGTGTAGTGGGTATATGTTCATGGATGATAAGGGTGTGCCTATGAGAGGTTCAGCCGAACATAATGAGCGAGTCAATATATCTAAATTAGAACTGAATGATGTGCCACATCAATTGAGTAATGAGGAACCTGTGTAGAGAGATAGATGTGGTAGTGTTTCTTCCAGGGAAGCAAGACCTCAAAGATCCAAGTGAATGCCAATGTATTTACGTGGCTATGTAAAGTTTTAAGTTAGTTTCTTTATTTACTTATATGTTAACCCAATTATTTATTTATACTGTTTAAGTGAAAGGGGGAAGGTATTTTGTAATCTGTCTTTTATTTTAGTATGAGGGAGCGCTCAGAGAATAATCATTCTGTTGTGAAGATTCCATAGTTGTCAGAATAGCGTAGGGTTCCGATATTTGACAGTTGTGGGAGACTGCAAAGAGGGAAGTCACGTTTGACCTCTTCTACCAATAAATACTTACACACTCAGCTATCGCCTCCAGAGTGATTAAGCTACAACAGATACCATCCTAATGCATTCACAAGAGCACCGCATAGCGCACTGTCCCTGCTGGAGTACCTTTCAGCATGCAAAACCCCCAAAAGTTCATTTCCAGACATCGCGGGCAGGGCAGAAATGTCCAGGACCACCTCCCTCCTCCTGCCAGCCCGGTCCCCACAAAAATCATCACCACGTATACAGTTCAGTAAAAGTGTCCAATTCTTGCAGTATCCCCTTTTTAGGGTGGAGCCTGCGTTGTATGCGCTCGCGCATGCGTATCGCAGCGAGACGCTTTAGTATTTAGAAAAGGGCTCGGAGCCCTGTCAACTTCATGTCAGTGTTTTTTATTGGTTCGTGGGCTTGCCTAATAAAATCTGCTTGCTTTCATTAGTCGAAAGCACGCATACGTCATGCCTTTTCCGGTAGCTAGCCCTCCTCGAGCGCAGCGACCAAGTACAGAAAACATGCGAGGCTCGCTGTTTTCCATCGGGCTTGTGGACTTCTTTTTCTCTAATTTACGAGCGCGATCTCGCTTGGCAGAAGTTGAGCGCTTTACATAGTTAATTTCACTTTTTCGGGTTATGTACATAAATGCACTTTTGCCCGATAGGTGAAAAGTCGGGTTAGGAGTTTACAATGCGATCAGCTCTAACATGAGCAAACGCGAGACCCGTTGCATTGTAAATGCTCGTTATCTTCTGCCAGCGACTCAGCCTTTCTCCAGGGGTGGGTGGGCAGATGCAGAATCTCGGTGACTCTGAAGTGCACTTGAGGGAAAAGAGGGCCACTCCTCGCTGCCTTACTTTCCCCCTGACTCTCACCACCCCCTGTTAACGTCACACCCTAGGTGCAGACACAAACGAGGGGCTCCTGCCCTTGGCGCAACATATAGCGCCCCTTCCGCTATTTGCGGGGGTGTCTGCGCACAACTTCCCGCTGCAGACAGGAGTCTTCCATGGTATGGATACATAGATGTACATGGTGTGTTAATATGACAGATACAATAGGGATAGAATCTCAGCTTTAGGTTAAAGGCATGCACTGTCCAGAAATTATGTAGGATCAGCTTGCACAATGGGCTAACTCAGTGTTCAGGTGAGGATATCGTCACTGCTCCAAGTCCTATTTAATTTTGTAATGAGGCCCCAGGGACTGCAAGATGGCGTCCATACTGACCAGATGTTCTCGCTGCTGTGAAAATAGTCTCATGGCACGAGATATGAGAGTGAGGAATCCAGACAGAGTGCATGGGCCTCGGAGTTGTAAGAACTCCCGTGAGGATAACACGTTAAATTGAACTTCTGGCCTGTGTTCATTTGATGCCCACATCATAACAAAAAAAAACAAAAGAACACAGGAGAAGGCCTGAGAATGGAAATGAAGAGGGGAGTGTTGAAGGGCTGCATAATGATATTCACATGTAGGGCCAGATGTTCAGAGACGTATGTTGAATGACATGTCGACTTAATTATGTTGTAGAAAGTTGGCTGCTTAAAGTCTCTGGAACAAACGTGAACCCGTGGGTGTGGAGAACGAATGTAATGGACCCCTTGGGTGAATGTAATTCAATAATGCGTGGGTCAGTGCACCTAAAAGTTAAATTATAAACCAGACAAATAGGTAGTGAAGATAAAAGTTGTCATATTAAAGTGACGATGGATATTCTAGGAATGCATCTGGCGCCCCTCAAGTGTTTTTTGTGCACCTAAAGCAGTTATAGCCGTGTATATTTACTGGTGCTAAGCTCGCCAAGAAAGTCTGGAAGACATTCAAACGGTGCGTTCACAGGAAGGTAAGCAAATACTGAGAAGTAACAAATTGGGGTGTGAACAAAGTACCCATACTGCACTAGTGTGGATGTGCTTACTATCTGTAGCGCAGCAATCATTACAGACGAATTAAACTAGACTCAAATTAACCATATTGCTTAGTGATTTAACGCGCTTTCAGGATTCCGGTCTTTTGTACTTTAAGCATGGCTGAGGAAACGAGAGGTTGTCAGGCTAAATGCCCTGTTATTGACTGTGGTAAGACTAATGGGAAGGTAATGCTTTAGCGAGCCTTCCCTACAATTGTTTTCACTATGTCCCTCCGCCTCCATCGTCCTTCCCCGGAAGTACCTGTTTCTTGTTTCCATTTCGGGAAAAGACTGGATGTGATGCAGCTTGTGGTGGCGCATATTGGACGCACGTTAGTGAGATTATGAACTCCTCCTCCTGCTGGGCTTCGAGGGAGACATTACTGTTACTTTGGGCAACATTTTCCCTGGGTAAACACCATAGCCTCAAGGCTGTGGTGGATCACACTCTTTAAAGAGTCATCATGGGCAGGTGTCTCCAGACTCAGAGAATGAAGTACAAGAGGAAGTTTTGCGTAGCATCGCAGAGATGTGCAGCTTCTCAAAGTAAGCTCTCATTAGAGGGGTTTTGGTTGATCCTCCCTGTGGCGTCAACATCTTGGTTTGACCATAAGGTAAAAGTTTGACTAAAAGAGACATTCACACTGGACAGGGTGTCTTTTAAAGCACCATCACTCAAGTGTGTGCCTGGTCAATTGTGATATGCCACCCCAACACTACACTGGTAATGAGTGGTCCTACACCTACCCTATCCTCTGTGGCATGGGACCCATGCTCCTTGCAGCACCACCATGCTCTTCTGCAACCGCCAATGCTCCTTGTGCAGATGTGTCCTCCAGCACTTACTTTTTAGGTTCTAGAAGTGGCTCTGCCTAGTCTGGGGGAAGGCCTTGGTTTAAGCATGCCCCTGGTGGTGATAAGACTGCCTGTTTCTGCTTCCCTTGCCCACGTTTTGGTGCACCATTGCCCCGCCCATCAAGGAGCCTAGATTCGCCGTCTGTAGGGACAGAGAGTAGCGACCAGATTGTATCCATGCTGCTCTGCTGGTGGGCCCGGGCTCTTCATGTCCTTCACTGCAGTCTCCACTGGCTCTGCCCACACTGCCCATCTTGCCTACCCGCTGTAATGCTGCATAAGGTAACAAGGAGAGCACACGCCACAAGACAGCAGGTCCAACACTGTATAGCCTGATATCGATCGCCTGAGGGTGGAGGATGCCTGTACCTGCTCATCAGATACTAGCTAGTGCACACAGTGTCCCGATGGCTTTCCTCCCTTCCCTAGAACCTTTCACCGTGTCCGGCCCACTGGAGAGACTGTGTTGAAAGGTAAAAAAATGACTTTGTGGCACTTGAGAGTGCCGATGAATGGAAGTAGCCTCTTCTGCGTCACCTGGTGGGCATAAGCACCCATAAGATTGCATAGAATGTTGCAGAAGGGGGACCCCCGCACATATATCACCCTCAGCAACATTCTTCGCAATCTTATGGTGGTGAAGATAAAGAACCACCTGAGAGCCAAATATTTAGAAACATAGAATAAAATTACTTTAAAAAAGGCACAAATACTCAAAATGAATAACTAAGCATGGATAATAGGATACCCATACTGATAATAATGAACTACAATTACACAAGATTTTACAATATATACAAAATATATAAAATAACAATATTAAAATAGATATATTACTCTGAAAAATATGTCATAAAAGATTATTTAAATTAAACTAAATTTAAAAAAAAACACTAAAATATGTGTTAAAACAATTATAAACAAAATTGTCATAAAAAAATAAACTTGGTTGGGGTCAGGCTCACCCCAACCTCTCCAACCTGGCCAACAGCTGGGAGAAAGCTGGACTTTGGAGGAGTAAGGTTTACTATTCCCACTCAAGGATAAGCAACAGTAGGAAAATTGTTGGACCTACTCCTATTTTTATACACAACCTTTAGACATGGCTTCTCACAACAGGTAGCACTGGGGCTGTCCCCAACCTGAAACACACAGAACAAAGGCACAGGGAGCTGTGTGCTTTCTGCACATGACTGTCATCAAACCAACTGTAGGAGTAATCAGGAATAGACATAAGGGCAGGCTCCACCTAAAAACTTCCTCACCCTTCACAACAGAGACTGCAGTCCCATCCCTCTCTCCTACCATCCACCAAATGCAGTGTACAAAAGACTAACCACATCTCTTGACTAAGATTTAAAAAAAATCATAGAATTTCTAGGCTGGCCCCTTCTCCATCCTCCTTACTTTAGTGTCTAGATGACCTCCCTCCAGCTATAGGAATGCAGGGAATATACTTCCTCTGTCTGGGGGCACAGTCCTCACTCTTCAACTCGTGCTATACCACGGCAGGGGCACCCAAAAAGAATACGACTAGGCTGCATAATTCAGATTATTTCACACAGACAGTTCATGACCATACATGTTACACGCAATACATACATGCAGCTACATCACTTGCACACAGGATGCCAACACAAAGGTCTGGGTATTCAGATAATAGCAAAGCCAGTGGCACAGTGTCATAGTGGGCCAGTGACATAGATAAAAGTTCTGGTCATACTACTGATCTCTTCTGAAAATACGGTACTGCCTCCACTGCTTTATGTGGTGACCCAGGACACAATAAAGGACCTCGAGGTCAGCTCCAGAAATTTCAGACCTCACACAGTCAAGCTTAGATCCAGCCCTGTCGCTGACTCTGTGAGGGCCTGGTCCTGCTAGAATAGCGAGACACTAAGGGCAAAATAATGGTCAGGATACCAATATAAATGCAGCTGGGCAGTCAGGGCAGAAGCTTACACCTGTATGCCATACAGGGGACATTTTCATCTCAACACAAGGCATACATGTTTTTCCATACTTGGATGAATCTGTGTTGTTTCTTTTTTTTATCAAGGAGCTTGAGGACGTTCATTCAGTGGGCAAAGTTCTTTAGACACGTGTTTCTGCTAAAAATTGCAAACGTTGCAGTTGGTACCCTTTATGCCACATTAATTGATAGGAAATACCTTACAACAAGTACTGGGCCACATTTTCTTCCCTTCTCCAAAGAAAGTAAAGCAGATGACCACTTCCCATGCTACAGGTTGTTGAGATAGGACAGTGGAACACGCAGAGGTTTTATTAAGAGTTCGGAGAACAATAGCAGCCTGTCTAAAAGTGGTTTCATGGGCTTTCCTTCACCATCAGCCCTTGGTTTGCCATCTTTTGTCCCATTGGAACCCTTGTTCAGAGAATGATGGGGCTGTGATATCGGTCACTTATCAAATTCATCAGTACCTAAAAGGGTGGCTGGTATCAGCTCAACTGAACATGGAACACCTTTAGATGCACCTCCTCCTCGAATCATGCCACCAGATGCCAGCACCTATAGCTTGGGAATGATCTTACGCAATAATTCTCTCCAAGGACACTGCTGTCCAGAGGAACCAGCAAATTCTTCCAACTTCAGGGTCTTGGCAGCAAATTTTGCCATTTGCTACTATTCTTCAGGGTTAGCCACTGAGAATCCAAACTGGTAACACGATGACACAAGCCTTTCCCATTGTTGAGTGGCCAGGTTTGCAGGTTGGTGTTTTTGGGTCAAGATATAGTGACTTGGACATAATCCACTCTAGTCATCACCAGGGGAAACAGAATGTACATGCAGATCAATTGACCTGGACCTTCCCCTCTTTGACATCCTTTTATCTCAGGCTAGTCAGTTTCAGCCTATGATGCAGACGATCGATCTCCCTAGGTTGAGCCTATTTGTATTATAATAGCATGCACAGGCTCAGTTTTGCACCATGGTCACAGGCAAGGCGAGGTCAAGGGATTGGGCGATTAAAGACATGTCTTTTCCTTGGCCTATGGATCGCTTCCCATCCTTCCTTTCAATTTCACAGTTTTGCGAGGTGCTTATCAAAATAAAGGACTTTTAATAGACCAAGGACACCTTGGTTTCCAATTCATATCTGGCTGTTGATTAAATCTCCATGAATGTATCACACCCAGCCCCCTCCTCTTTGGGCTCTTGTCTATCAGCTTATGCAGTTCTTTTTCTTTCGCTGAGGTTTAGAGCTTAAGGGGATAACTCCCCAGGCTCAGACCTCTTCTGATGAAGTAGCTGTATGCATCAGTCTTGCTGGCCCATCACCCTCGAAGTATGTGCCTTTCACTGAGAGCACTTTGATTCAGGTTTAGTCCAGCCCTTGCTTTCCAGCTGTGTCTTTGGATTTCCCCAAGGATGGGTCCCTACTAGGTTTGGCCATGGCTACCCTGAATAGTTTATGGGCAGCTATTTTCAGTCTATAGAACCTTTGGATTCCCATCACCAAAGGAAGTTTTTTACAGATGACCAGCGGTTAATTCCCTGGCTACATCTTAAGATTTAACTTTGATGTTTAGGACAGATCTGGTTCTGGTAGCTCAGTGAACTAATGCCTCCAATCTAGTCATCTGTCTCTGACATTAATGGCCAGAGGGTCGACTCCTAGAAGGTCCACTCAGTCTTTCATCCTACCAACATTGATGAAATGATTACCACTGAGTTGGCTAACAATAAGTATCTGTTATTTTAGTGCTAAAATAGGTGCTTTAAAATTACACGTTGTAATAGGTGTCCCTTACGTATCATAGTCTTGCCATGCCGATTACATATTGTTTTCTTTTCTATTAAAAATGCCACAGAGTATTGCATTTATCAAGTCTAATGGGTGGAACGATATGGAGTATCTTGTCCACTAAACTATCATTCTGCCTACTCTAGGTTTTCTGTTTCAGAAACAAACTACTGCTTTTGGAGTTTGTTTCTGAAAAACAAAAAAGTATGGTGTACCTCCTTGTGACAGACGGCAGCAAACTTAAAGTGCCTTCAGAGGTATCAACATGACAGCAGTTCCGCTAAATTCACAGAGTGTACCGCTGGGTAGGCAGTGATCTCTAAGTTTGGTGGGCAGTAGTCCATCAGGGTGGCAGAAATAATGTCCTCCTAGATCAGGCCTCATGTTTCTTACTTTAGAAATTGTGTATTCTTATATGAATACTTCTGTATATTCTCATGACGTATAGACAGATTACTTCCTGGAAATCCTCATTAATCCCCCGATCTAGTCTTCCTTATCACAGTATTTATTTGAACCCTCCCTTTCTGAAGGGAGCAGGAATGCCCTTAGCTTTAAAACGTTTTTCAGTTTTTATTGACTTGTCTTCCTGGTATTTCAGGATGTATTATGGGAAAATTCCTCTTTTACGGCTCCAAGAAGGAGTGGAGAGTGGGTATTGTGATGTCTGAGCACAACCAATCCAAACTTGGCTGTGTAATCTTTTGGGAGCTAGATGTGAATGCAAGAATGTGTTTGTTTACGCCACCCGAGTGCTGCAGACACCTGAGAAATACATTTAATCCCACGCAACAACAGTACCCAGGAGAAAGGGAATGTGTAGAAAATAACAAAGGTGGCATCTGTGAGGTCCTGCCAAGATGTTTGCTCAATGCTGTAGATTCCGTCAGTGTTTGAGTGTTGCTGTGAGTCTACAAGAATACAATATGTTTTGCTTCAGGACCTTTCTTTCTAAAGTCTAAACATAATCAGGCAGTTTAACATACATTGGTACATGTAGGTCCTCACCATCACCTCCCTCTTTCTCAAATAATCTAGCAGCTGGAGCCTCAGAGAGTGCAGTGTTAATCCTATGCAAATAAAAAATATAGGATGGAGGTACCCAGTCAGTCATTACCACTATGATTTTACTATTACACCCAAAGTTACCTAAAAAGAAAAAGAAAATTGAATTAAAACATTCCTGCAATGTCCTCTGTTGCCATAGAAAACAGACTACGCGCTCGGCACGTAGTCCTCTCCCGCTTCTCTCCACAAAATTGAAATTACACGAGTCTGCGACGCGTCTGGAATACAAAGTGCAATGAATATCTTTTAAATAGCGAGCGGAATCGCGTCGCTTACACAATTTTTAAATATTAACGATAGAAACATCATTATAAAGCATAAATCAGTATAACAATGAAGAAAAGTTACTTATCTGCTGCGAAGCAGCAAAGAAAGAGGATATGACGTTCGAGGTCAAAACTTATAAGGACTAAGGTCACGTTAGGTGATTGGTGCATGTGATGCATGGACTTAAGCATATTGGGATATGTAGTTTTTTGTTTACTATGTTTTCATTGACTGCTGTGTTTATTCAGTAAAGAAAGAGAAAGCATAATCCTCGCCTCCGTGTCCTTAATAGAATTGAAAATTCTTTACGCGTAAGTTAGAATTTTTTTTAGTCATCAGCAGAACAAACGGCCTCAGCGATGTGGTAAGTAATACTACCTTTTAGCAAACAATTACAGGCATAAATGACTCTCGGGCACTGCTGCACCTGAGAATCTTAACCCAAGTGCAGACTTCCTGGTGGCTGTCCGACGTAGGGAGGTTTGGAAACAACAGACCGCGCTCCCGCCTCAGCCTTCTCCTACCTTTTCCTTCCTGGTTTGGCTGCTCCACACACACTAAGCCGTGACACTACCTGCTAAGCTTTTTCTAGAGTACAAAAGTAAACCCTCAACAGACAGTGAGGCACAGCCTCATGATTTATGGACTGCGTCAAGGAAATCTAAGACTTGAAGTAATAAAGATAGCCAATACGTAATTGGAGCATAGTCAGAGTGTGAATATATTGTGAAAAACTCAATGCATGAGTGAGGAACTGTTTTGTGTTTGCCCACAAAATGTTCTAATAATATGTACTCTTGTTGTTGTGAGCAAGTAACTGGGATTCAGTATTTATCCTGAGAGGATGAACAGTATCTCAAGTAAGAAGTTAGAACTGAGGATCCTCAGCTCTGGAGGAGCACACACATTAAAATGGTTAGGGAGTTAAAACTATACAGCTTGTCCTCTAACCTCATCTTACGTAATTAGTAAACACCAAAAATAAGGTTGCCGTAATATCTGTTTGATTAAATCTGGTTGAGCTGTAAAACCTACTGTAATACTGTTACTGAATTTCCCCTTTAAGTATGTATTATCATTTCTAGAGGCATTCTCAGGAAAAGTTCTGAAAGTAACACACCCCTGGTAAAGGGGATACCCTACACAACATTGTGCTCTATGTTCACACATGATCTTCTGGTGATGATAATGGACGCAGTTGAGATGCACTGCAATTTGACAGTGGGCTCTGAAGAGTGTGCCTGGATGGCTAACACACAGTGTTCAAGAAATAATTGTGTAAACCCTTTTCATTCAATCAATCAGTCATAATTTGTAGGGCACACTACTGACCCATAAGGGTCTCAACGCATGTGGGGGGGTCGGTCCTCTCTGCTTCAGTCGAAGAGCCAGGTCTTAAAGTCCTTCCTGAATTGAGGTAACAATGGTGACTGCCTGAGGCGAAGGGGCAGGGTGTTCCAGCACTTTACCCCAAGGTGGGGGAAGGATCCTCCTCCAGCTAACGTCTTCTGTATGCAGGTATGGTGCCTAGTGCCTGTTGAGCGGAGCGAAGAGGCCTGGTGTGGGAGTAAAAGGTGATGCAGTGGTTGAAGTAGGTGGGTCCTAGGTCGTAGAGAGCCTTGTATATATGGACGAGGAGTTTGAAGTTGATCCTTTTCTTGACAGGGAGGCAGTGGAAGTCTCTCAGGTGTCTGATGATGTGTTCACGATGGGGGACATCCAGGATGAGTCTGGTGGAGGAGTTTTGGATGTGCTGTAGTTTCTTCAGGTTCTTCTGGGTCGTACCGGCATAGAGGGCGTTGCCATAGTCGAGTCTGCTGGTGACCAGGGCGTGGGTTACTGTCTTGTGGCAGTTGTTTGGGATCTATTTGAAGATCTTCCGGAGAAGTAAGAGTGTGTGGTCATGGCAAATAACATGCAGATGTTGGCGCATGAGGTGTTTAACCCACCAAATCCGCACAATAGAGTAAATACCATAGGTTTTCCCCTGTTAAATGTTGGCTGGCTTGACCTGTCAAATGTAATGAAGTTTGGGTTATTTATTGCATCAGATGCATTAAATAAACTAAATTCATAATCCCATCCAAGTTGCATATGGTTTAGCATGAAATCCTCATGCCACACTAAACCAGGCACAAGCAAGGGACAAGTGGTTTATTGTATGTTATTCCCAGCCCTAACACAACTAATTTATGCAAAATTACACATTTTGTGAAACTTAGGGCCTGATTTAGATCTTGGCAGATGGGAATACTCCATCACAAACATGACTGCCGTGTTATAATTCCATTATATCCTGTGGGGATCGAAATACGACGGACAGGACATCCGTTACATTTGTTTCCTTCTGCCGAGATCTGAATCGGGCCCTTTGTTTTGAATGGTTTCTATTGCATATAATTTGTACTGGAGGAAGTTCCTTGAGTACAACTTTCACACAAAAAACCCAACGGTTTGACTTTGCACTGAAGCTTAGCCTCGCACAAAACATTTTTAGCACAGTTCACGCCTCTTTGTAAATATAGCTGTGCACTGTTTTCCTCAGTTTGCGCAATGTAGTGCTGCACCTCAGTGCACTGCCTGAAGTTTAGTAAATATGAGCCACAAGAGATAATACATTGAGTGAGAGATGGGGTACATACGAAGTCGGGAGGGTAGAAGTTTGGGGAGATTTAAGGGACGAAAAGTGATATTTTGAAGACTAAACACAATTTTAACTATTAAAAAATATGCTAACTTACCACTAATTACAAAGCACAAGAGGGAATGGGGGCAATCAAACAGCAGCATCCCTGTCTCCACTACTGTTGCTGTCATCTTTATACAAAATCCACAGTTCAGAATCTGCTGGCGACATTCCCCATACAATTCTTACATGGCTGGCAGTAGGATGGTGCTAAGGCCTACCATCCCAGAGCTTATGGTAATCCCCTAATATGTCTCTCATCAAGGTTCGAGAAATGTTGCTTGCTTGTTTGTATCTGTATACATTTATTTCTTCTGTCTGAAGAAACATCTCACAATAAAGATGCGGTTCATACAATTATATTGAGTGCATATGGTCTGGATAAAAGGTGCATGTAGTCTGAAAGCAGATTTACAAAAAGAGAATGGACCTTATTCTCAAAGGTACTTGTGCACATAAGTCAGACTTACTCACTGAAATAGCTCTATTTATGAGAAAAATCTACTTTTTTCAATTCAGACCAGTTGGTTTTTCACACATTTATGGTTTCAGTCATACAAAGATTTTTATGTCGGGGAATATATGACCAGGTTTGTTGAGGGGGCAGGAGTGGGTATTTGAGGATGCAAATGCCCTGTGAGTCAGTGAACTTCCACAAACATGTTTGTCATTGTTTACCAACTTCTCTCCAACTTCCTTCCCACCCTGAAAAAGATGGGAGATCTCCTTCTGTCAATAGTTGGCAAAACCAGTGCCAAAAACGTAGGGGCAGCTGCACACTCCTTGTTTTCTGTCAATCTTTCATTATATTAACATTATAGTCACAGTGAATAATCTATTTTTTGCTATTAGTGTAATAAAAATGGAGCACAATTAGCTGGCACGGGACCTTTGGTGCTACTTGAGGTCAGTAAAAAACTGTTTTTAAATGAATGTTGTGTGCATGCTTGCAGGTGTGTTTGTTTATTTGAGAGTCTGTGAGCATGTGTCTTTGTGTGAATATGTGTGTCTGCCTAAGCAACTGCGTGTGAGTGAAAGTGAGTGAGAGTCAATAATAGTGAGTGATAATGTGCGAGAAGAAATAACAATGAGTGTAAGAGAATGTTAGAGAGTGTGAGTGAGTGAATGTGACTATGTGAGAATGTTGTGTCATGCTTGTGAGTCTGATGCCCTGGCATGCTGAAAGTAATGTTTGTCCTACAGATGGACATCCCATGGTAAAATATTGGAAATGGCATAATTGGGCAATTTTTTACATGACGGACACCTGTGACAAAATTCTGGCAGTACTTCGTGGCACAATAAACACCCATGATAAAATACCGGTACTGGTATAGTAGAAGTAATTATTAAATTTGGGCATCTGTGGAAACATGCTGGCATACTTGAGGAAATTCTTGTAATGGGGGCACCCATGACAAAATTCTGGTACCATCACATTGGAGGTGATGCATGGTATATAGCATGGCAATCTGACATACGGGAGGGTGGCAACCAGGACAAAATTCACAGCCTGGCTACAGAGGTAATGCGTGAGATAAGTGCCACCTATGGCATAGGGATAACTTGAAAGGCAACATTCTAGCACTGGCATTTGGGGTTACTAATGGCATATGGGGCATCCAAGACAAAATGTACATCCTGGCAAAATGGAGGTAATTTATTTGACATATGGGGCACCCATAGCACATTTTTTTTAAATAGGGTCAACTCCTGGAGAGCATAATGTTACAATAGCTTGGTACACCATGAAAGGAGATGAATATTTAATACATGTTCTTTCAAAGCCTATGGTGGTTTAACAAATGTGTGCGAGAAGTGTGCTTTAAAATGTTCTTTTAGATCCATTACTCTCAAAATTTTCTAGGGGAGTGAAGCCCCCTAGGAGCGATCTAGATTACTCGCTTGGCCTCCTACATTCAGGACAGTTATTTGCCCCAGATATTTCAAAGATCAAGGCAGCAGCATAATAAGGTGTTATCTTAAATAGACATTTGTCTGACCTTTGTTGCTACAGCAATCATGCACTTATTAAGGAACTTCAGGGATGTCAGTTATAGTCAGAGCATGATGGTAAAGGTCATGTGAAACGATTTCCTGGATAAATCAGTCAAGGGTTGTATGGTGTCACTTCCTGTGATGCCATTAAGGTCAAAAGGGTATGTGATGTCACTTCCGCTACCCCTGGTAGTTTGATAAATCGACGTCCTTGGATTTATGCAATGTGCTTTCTCCAATGGGAAAGATATTTCCCTGTGGAGAAAAAAGTTATTAAATGTAGTTGACCTGCCTCTGAATTTTTTTCAAATGAAAACCTAAGAGCATACACTTACATATGCAAAAATAGAACTCACTAAAGGACACCTGTGCCTCTTTTCTAGGTGCAACTGGAAACAAATTTGTGAATTCCGAAAATAAATAAAACTACATCCATGTGAGACTCTAAATATCGGAGTGGAGAATGACTCATTTGTGTGAATTATGTCCATCATGAGCAGCATGTGGTAAAAAGCTTCTTGTTTTCGCAATAGGGCTAGCAGCTGTTAATGTGTCTTAATTGTTTCCTTTGTTTTCTCCCTGTCCGTGCGGTTAAGTGGGGTTGAGAGTTTGGCCTACAAGCGTCAGACATTTAATGCTGCTGTATAGCCAGTGCTGAAAACCAAAAAAACTAACTACCAAGTGTATAGTGCATTTATTACAGGATGCACCTCGCCCCCCACCGAAGCCACGCCTCATATAATATGAAGCATTGCAGTGCCATCCTAGTTAAGATGCCACTAGCCAAGTCCCTGAGGTTTCTACACCGGACTGTGTACCCTGTGCAAACCAACTTCACTTCAAGGGCTACATTGTGTACTTTGTGCTTGTGCACAATCACAGAAGGCTGCAGTAGGCCTGGTTTGCTATTATAATGGATTATTATCAAAATCCTGCTTTTTTGTGAGCTTACTTTGGTGGGATTGTTAATGGGAATTGACATGGCAAATTACTATCCTGGTGCCTTTTTGGAAGCTGTGAGTGAACACGTTATTTTCTGGGCTGCTGCTTGGACCCTCGCGGGTCCCACCTATTGTGAGCATCTTTGAGGATAAATCAGGGGTGGTTTCTCTTTTAGGGCTGAGGGGCTACGCCCATCTGAAATTCCTACACACTCACATAAAAAATATTAAGTAGATTTATTTGTTTAGAGATATGATGGTATCTCTAAACAAATCGATGCATTTAAGTGTGGGTTGTCATCCCAGGCTGCCTGCCACATTTTGAAGCATGGGACGAAGCCAGGCAATAAATCAACTTTTTAGACTGTGAGGCATGTTGGAGGGCTGACTGCACTAAAGCACTTTATTTCCTTTGTGGTCTATGGCAGTATCCACTATAGGCCAGTGACACTTTTAGCGTCATGATTTTGGGCGTTGGAGTTTTCATCCCTGCATGAGGGCAGCCATCTGTGATTAAGAGGCATAGATCCCACCCTTTTCCTATTCGTCACGCAGTAGGAGTGGATGCAAGCACGTGTTATTTAGTGCCTTGTTTTCGGTAAGGGTAAGTGTTATAATGCTAATCTTGCGTTATTTTTATTGTACTGAGACCCCTTTTCACGCTAACCTCCCCATGTGACACCCAGGTCCTGGCTGCAGATCGCTGCCTCCTTTAGGAGTGGAGCTGCTGTATTTGTTCCTCGTGAAACTGTTCCAAACGATGAGCACGGTTCTTGCTCTCTTGCGAAATGGATCCAAATATCTGAGTCAAGCACGAAGGGAGAAATACACACTTACAGTAAAGGCAGTTATCTGCTGTATGGTGTTAAGCTGGCCTGGATGTACTTAACATTAATGCCACAAACATGGATTAATATGCAAACAATGAATGTTAAAATGTGTGTAATGTGTGTCAGCCATTTAGTTCCTCTTATTTCCCATGCTTTACTTAATGTTGCATTCCTCAAGAGAGTTAGCAGTTTCATCATGCTGTGTCTCTGTGAATTGTATTACTCTTGCATAGTGCATACTTTGACTTGTGACAGGTGTTTATGAGGGGCATTGATTGAGAGCGCTGATGCTGAGGTTGAAGGCAAAGCAAAGTGCCTGGGCTGGTCTCTGCAGAGCACACAGAACAATGGTCATGTAGGCAAATTAAATTCAGTGTAAATGTGTGTGAAGGGGTACACAAAGATCAAAATATGTAAAAGGCAATAGCAAAATGAAATAAAGTGCTTAAATGTGAATGAGTGCAGTGTATTTTGGGTTTGTGAAATGAGGGAGATGCGAGGGAGTGCATTCAGGGTGGAGGGAAGAGAGGGTGCTAAAGAGGAAAGAGAGGAGGTTGAAAATGTGCAGATGGATGAGATGTGAACATAAACAGGGCATACATATCTAACTAAAGCACACATCATTGAAGGCCATACTCCTTCCATAGGCCTCAATAATATTTAATTCACAGTCTCGCAATTTCAGAATTGAAACATTTCCAATGGTAATTATTTATAACTAATCGTTGTTACTCATTTATCTTACCTACTGACACATTCCTGCACATAAACAATCATTTATGGCTTTTTGCTCTTTCTATGTGTGTTGCAGGATGCAGCACACATGGAAAAAGCAAAAACAGGGAGGAATAAAAGTATCCCTCCTCGTTATGCCATTCTAACCCCACCCCTGGGGTGGCATTCGTTTTTGGCTTCCACAGATTGCACCTTCTTGTAAATCTGGGTCAGTGTCAAAAGCAATGGGTGTTGCTGTGGAACACCCACAGCAACACCCATTGCACACCGATCTGATGCAGAAAACTGCATCTGAGGGGCCCATATTTACAAGGTGGCATTTAGCTACAATTTGTGGCTTAGTGCCACCTTGTAAATGTGGCGCACTGCACAGCACCACCAGAACGTCACAAAAAGTGATGCTTCGGTGGCCCTAGGGCCTTGTAAATCTGGCCCTATGGAATCTTGTTGATTACCCAGGTTACTAGGTATATATGGTTGTCCATTTATTTTTAGGTCTGGCGCTAGCCAAGATGTTTTTATTTTATTAAAATTATTTGTATGAGATATACTTACATAAACAAGATTTCAGGCACCTCTCTTCATCCATTGGTCTGTTGTTGTGTCATTCACATTTTGCTTCAGCCCACTGCAGCATACAGCATGGGGCAATGGGTCTGCAATGGGTCTGCCTACTTCAGCCACTAGCTAACTCAACATTTATCCCTTTCACAAGGAGCACATCCACACACAAGGAAGTTCCCTACAGCACCAGTGTTTTTGTTTTTACTTTATTTTTACATTAGTGTTTCCTTTGTTTGTGGAGCCTGATATCATAGCAGGATGGTTTCTACCAGCTGAGAGCACAGGACACATTCCAGCTTTAATCAGTTCCTGTCTCCTGGCAATGCTGATTTACATTCCTTTGTTTATCTGACTGCTGCTTTTTCACACCATGCCAACAGCTCACATGCACTCTGAATATACTCTCATAACGGTGCTCTATCTTTGCAAAACCTGTTATTCTTTCTTTCTTTCTTTCCTTCTTTCTTTCTTTCTTTCTTTCTTTCTTTCTTTCTTTCTTTCTTTCTTTCTTTCTTTCTTTCTTTCTTTCTTTCTTTCTTTCTTTCTTTCTTTCTTTCTCTCTTTCCTTCTTTCTTAAGAGCACATCTACACACAAAGGGCCTCATTACGACCTTTGCAAATGGGATACTCCATCACAAACATGACGGATATCCAACCCGCCGTTTTACAAGTTCCATAGGATATAATGGAACTTGTAACGTGGTGGAGGATATATCCGTCATGTTTATGACGGTGTATCCCATCTGCCAATGTCTTAATCAGGCCCAAAGTAGTTCCCTTCAGCACCAGGGAGTAATGTGGCGATGTGTGCTTTTGTTCGAACCAATAAATTTTTTTTGCCATTAGCCAATATTTCTGTTTAGATTGATGATGGCCAGGGAGCTTCCCAAACAATAATGTTTTGCAAAAAAAAAAAAAAGAAAAAGAAAAAGCCTGGTGCACAGTGCTTGTTTTCCTCTTTCAGTGTTCAGCTTTCAGAAAACACAGTCAAATTGACATGGCAAATTACCATCCTGGTGCCTTTTGGGAACTTGCTGTGAGTGGACATGTTATTTTCAGAGTTGCCACTGTGAGTGACAGTAATACTGTCTGTGCCGTAACAGATGGCAAGTAGTTGTGTCTGCTCACTGAGGTTATTTTGTTGTGCAGGACTTACTCAGACAGAAAGTAGGGGTTTCATTAATTGGATATTGTCCATCTGCCACCACATCACACTGCAGCCTTTTTTTAAAACCTGTAAACAGCTAAAAATGCTAACGTGAGCAAATAGCCTCCCCATTGACACCTGATGGGGTAGATTTTCCTGAGCCTATATATTTTAGTGCAGTTGTTGTTCCAGATCCTCTACTGGTCATATGGACCTTTGATTGTTGGCTAAAAGTGTATAAAAAGAGTGAACATCAGCAATACATTTCAGTTACAGTAAAGCCAATGTTGGCTCCACAGTAACAACAATGAGGATGGTGTCCAAACCATGAAGGTTTATTTGCAAACTGTAGTAAATGCTGCAAAAATCATCAATCAGTAAATCAATGTATCCAAAAGACATACATATCATTATAAATTATGCAGTCTGAATGTGTATATAATAAACAAGAAGATGCAATATATTGCAAACTCTGAATTTAAAGAACATATGTTCCATAAAGGAATTTCCCTAAAGTAAAAAGAGCTTTAAAAGTGGCAAAGGGGAAATTCAAAGAGGAAGGTGTAAGCATTGGGAAGAACTAAGTTAAAGTTCAAGGGGTAGGCTTGGATGCTGTAGCATGAAGCTCAAAACCCTGGTTAAAAAGAATATGCACAAGTCAAAGGAGATAGTTCCTCAGCAAAGTCAGGTCAGGGTCTGCTAAACACACAATTAATACACGGTAGGAGGTTCTGGAAGATTTGTATCCAACTCCCTTAACCCGCATGCTCACCGTCTGCTCCTCATCCCTGGTGGCCTAGTGGCCATCTGCTTCTGCCTGCTCCCTGTCTTTCTGACTTTCTGCTTTGTCTGTTTTCACTCTTTTCTTTTTTTCATTTATTGCGGCTTTTTGCGCCTTTCCCTGCCCCGCTTCCCTCCCTCCCTGCCGCTGCTGCCGCTGCTGCCCCTGTGACCCCACCCCCGCCCAAAGCGATTTTCCTGCCCTTCTACCTCACAGCTGTCTAGACCCTCCCACCTCCCTCCCCTTCTTAAGGGTGGCTGCTGCATAGCCGTGCGCAGCAGGTGCACCTCTGGCAACCCAAAGGCAAGCCTGTCTACACTCGTAAGCGCCTGGACTGTGCCCAGCGCCATAGACCCTGGTCCTCACTCCATCTGCAGATTCAACTCCAACACTCTGTGTGCCGTCAACCCGGGAAGATCCTCAGTCTTCCACCTAGCTGACCCAAGTAACACCCATGGACCCTTTTTCATGTCACACATGCTCCTGCACCCTCCACCAACCACCACTGCATCAAGCAATTAGCCCTGACGGCCACCTCAAGTGCATACTCCTCAACACACGCTTCCTTGTCAAGCATACAGTAGAAGCCTGGGACCTCCTCGACTCCACTGCCTCAGACGTCGCTTTCCTCACGGAGACCTGGATCACCCCCAGACATTGCCACGGCTATTCCAGATCACCACAAAATCATTCACAAGGACAGAGCCAACCGCCCAGGAGGAGGCATCGCCACAGTCTACAAGAACACCCTCTGCCTGACCACCACCGAGTCACGATTAAACCAACCCATGAACACCTACACTTCCAGATCTAGACCAACCCCAACTCCTCCCTCCGTGGCACAATTGTCTACAGACCACCCAGACCCGACCTCAATTCAGTGAAGCCATCACCAACCTCGTCGCTCCCCAAGCGCTCGCCTCCACTGACTACATCCTACTCAGCGACCTCAACTTCCACCATGAAATCCACAATGACCCCAACACCACTAGCCTCTTGGACAACCTCGCAACATGGACTCAAACAACTTGTCAACGTCCCCACCCACACAGCCGTACACACCCTCAACCCCGTCTTCCCAGCAGGGAACAACATCACCATCTCCCACACCTCTGAGCACCATTGAACCGACCACAAGTGCGTCAACTTCGCTTTCACAAAGAACAATGCACGCCACTATGCCCACTGAGCCCCCAGCGGACACTGGGACAAGGTCATAGAAGCTCAACTCACTAACACACCAAGCCACTCCTCCTCACTGGACGCAGCAAATACAAATGAATCTGCACGTAATCTTCACCGCTGGATATCGGAATGTGTTATCAGCGTAGCTCCCATCAGGAAACCCACAGGAAACCGACAATGCAAAACACCTAGATGGTTTACCACAGACCTACAAGAATCCAAACGCTCCTGCATGTGACTGGAACAGAAACGGAGGAGAAGCAAATCAACCAATGACTGCATAGCCTACAAGAATGCAGCCACCCGCAACACCAGAACATCAGAGCTGCCAAGAAAGGCACCATCCAAGAAAGCCTCAGCACCAGCGCTCACAACCGCAAGGAGCTCTTCACCATAGTCTAAGAATTCAGGAACCCTGGGCCAGACACCTCATCCATCCCTCACTCTCAAGACCTCGCCACCTTCTCCCACTGGAAAATCCAGGACAATCACAGAGGCTTCAAGAACGAAAATCCTCCTGCACCGGTCACAAACACCACAATGGACCCCCCACCACAGCAGATCTTGAACTCTTGGGCCCCAACCACCACAGAGCATACCCAAAAACTCATGAACTCCATCCACTCGAGAGCACCCTCAGATCCGTGGCCACATCACATCCTCAGTCTGGCCAGCGCCACCAATGCACCTGAGCTCTGTCGGGCTATCAACTGATCCTTCGAGACCACCACCTTCCCATCCTACTGGAAGCACGCTGACATCAACCCACTACTCAAGAAATCTACTGCCAACCCAAAGGAGCTGAAGAATTACAAACCCATCTCTCTGCTCCCTTTCCCAGCCAAAGTAACGGAGAAGGCCGTCAACCAGCAACTCACCGAATTCCTCAAGACTCACCAGTTTCTAGGCTCAACCCAATCCAGATTCAGGAGCAACCACAGCACCGAAACAGCACTCCTAGCAGCCACAGAGGACATACACACCATACTAGACCATGGAGACTTGTCACACTCATTCTCCTCGATCTCTCTGCCGCATTTGACACCGTCTTCCAGTCCACCCTCTGCACCAGGCTCCACAACACCATCATCCACAATGAAGCACTGGAATGGATCAGATCCTTCCTCACCGAGTGTCAGACTACCACCGTTCACATCAGAACCTAAGAAAACATGCTGTGGAGTCCCCCAAGGATCATCACTCAACCCAATACTCTTCAACATCTACATGGCCTAGCTCACCAAGATCATCAGATCAACACAGTCTAATCATCGTCTCCTACGCCCATGACACCCAACTAATAATCTCCCTGACCGACAACCCAGTAAAGGCCAGGAGAAATTTCCACAACGGGATGAAAGTAGTCGCCGCTTGGATGTAAGCCAAACTCAACTCAGACAAGATGAGATCCTTGTAATAGGCTCCACCTCCTCTGCCTGGAACGACTCCTGGTGGCCTACCGCACTGGGAAATGCCCCTGCTCACACGGACCACGCATGCAATCTAGGCATTATCCTAAACTCCTCTCTATCCATGACCCGCCAAGCCAACACCGTCTCGACATCATGCTTCCACACCATTCAACTCCTTCGAAATATATTCAAGTGGATCCCCACCGAGACGAGGAGGACAGTCTCCCAGGCACTCGTCAGTAGCAAGTTGGACTACAGCAACACGCTCTATGCGGGCATCATCGAAACACTGCAATCAAAACAGCAATGAATCCAGAATGCAGCAGCCAGGCTCATCCTGGACATTCCCGACACAGCCACATCTCCTCCCACCTCAGAGACCTACACTGACTCCCAGTCAACAAGCGTATCACCTACAAACTTCTAATGCACACCTACAAGGCATTACACAACATAGGACTGGCCTACCTCAACCACCGCCTCACCTTCTATGTACCCAACAGAGAATTCTGTTCTTCCCAGTTCGCCCTTGCTGCCATTCCCAAGATCTGAAAAAGCACAGCAGGAGGAAGATCCTTTTCCTACCTCACAGCCCAGACATGGAACATGCTACCTCTCAAACTCAGACAGACCACATCACTGAAGCAGTTCCGGAGGGACCTGGCTATTCGATTAAGCAGCATGCCTGCAAAACAGCGCCTTGAGACCCTACAAGTTATTAGCCGCACTATAGAAGTAGTAATTGATTGATTGATTGAAAGTTGTTGGCACCTCTAAGGCGTGCTAATTGATTGCAGAGTAAAAATGACTGCAGCCTTTATTTTTTGCCCCTTAAATATGGGGCATAGGCAGCAAGTAGGGACAGTGTTGCAATGTTTTCCACTTGAGTCTTACGCTGAAGGTCAAGGTGCATGTGCCACTGGGCCAGTCCTATGCTTAAAGATTTTGCTTTACAAATGGCAAACGACTTTGTCACTGTCTAGCTCAGCATGTATGGCACTGTACTAATCCTATGCTTACAAACTTTGCTAGAAAAACAGACATTTAAGGGGAGCAAATCTAGAGTTTTGGTGTTGCAGGGTGCTCCTTACTGGAGCTGCTCTCCACCTAAACTTGGGAACTACCCAGAGTTCTCTATTTTTGTTTTGCATAATTTATGCATCACTCCAACCCTGAAAGGGTGTTGTTTTTTGTTTGTTTTGACACACATATCGGGTCACATGTTCCACAGTACCACAATACCACGCCTAGTAGTACGATGTCCAGGGTAGCACCCCCTGTGGTACCACAGTGTAGATAAGACATTAACATGTAATGTGAAGGTTCTGGTCATAAGCCAACCCACTACCTTGCAAGGCTAGAGGCTGTGCAGATGGGGGGGGGGGTGCCCGTGTGGGGTTGAGCTCCCACAGATATAATTGAGAACATCATTGATGGTATCTGAAATGACATTGATTATAACACGGTGCATGGCAAGGCCGTAACTTATTCCTACTTCAGTTAAATATAACTGGTGAATTTTATTATTTTTTTTAGTTTAAGATAATACATTTGAACTGACATTTTACCCTCACTATAACATACATTTGTAAAACCATGATTTTGAAAAACAATTGTTATAGTGGGCAATATGGTAAGTGTGCAGGCTTGTTACTAAGCAGTTATGGAGTTAAGGTTATATAAGTAATTTATTTGTTTGGTACAGCTTACAATATGGTCACCACTTTTATTACTCCATAGTGGTGTGTGTGGCAAAGAATATGGTTTGCATGCCCTTCAGTGATTGTAGCAGCAGAATAAAATTAATTGTAAGCAAGGTATCAGGTTTGATTATCACTTAAAAGTGATTGAAAGGTGAACTATGGTACATACAATCTCAGAATTTTGAAATATTCTGCATCTAGAGTAGTATCACTTTGTCAACAAATGTATGCTCTCTAGAACGTGCTAGACGGTTTGAACCTGCATGCCCACACAAAAGAAATAATGTTTTTGGTATTATCCAATAACAAGATTAATGAAAGTCATATTTTCTCCCTATTCTGGATTGAAGAGCAGACTTGGAAATAGTTGGGTTTTGGTATTTGGTAGGATTATCCAATTCTTCAAAATTTAAAGGACAAATTGTCCATTGTTTGGGGATAGGACCATGAGATGGTGACATTCTATAATGACATGTAACTAGGGTGAAAGACACTAGCCATCTTGTGAAAAGAGCAGTGTGTACATTTGTTTATGAATTTTTATTACTGGAGTGAGAAGTAGATATTTTGTTCCCTGTGAGTGGTTCCATATTCCTGAACCGCCTGAATTCTGTGTCTCCTTGCATTTTTCGTTGCTCTTTTCCCTGCAGTTCATTTGTCACAAATTTCACACACCTTTTCCATTTTTTGGCACTTTAAACTGTCACAGTCCAGTAGGAATAGTTGTCTGTCTTGTGCTCTTTGAAAAGACACATGCTTTGGACCATCAAGTAGCTCATAGATCTTCTTTGCTAGAAGAAAAACACAAAGGAGATGAAGCTTCACAATTGAAAGTATATATGCTAGACATGTAATGGAAATCTTCTTAAAAGAAACTCCACAATTCAAGACTGAGGGCCTGATTATGAGTTTGGCGGTCAGACTGCTCACACTTTAGAACACACCCCGTCACAGACCACAATCCTTTGCATTTCCACACCGAGCCAAAGAACCATGACCAATATTTCTCGATTTTTATATGGATTAGGCATCCCTTTTCCACCATCCTGTGGTTCCCTGCACACACTTTTGTTCATTTACTCCCTATTTGACTTCCCTTATTAAGTAAGTCCTTGCCGCCCATTTTGTTTCCACCATGTCACGTTCAAAAACTCCCCGTTTCTCAGAGGATGAGTTAAGAGTCATGGTGGATGAAATCATATGAGTAGAGCCACAATTATTTGGAGCCCAGCCCGTGCTTCTCGTTAGGAAAATGGAAATGTGGGACAGGATAGTCTACAGAGTGAATGCTGAAATGACCTCATGGGCAAAGTCCATTCGATGGTCTCCTGCGGCTGGAGGCAAAGAAGACTGGTGGTGGTCCTCCCAGTGCCCCATTAAGACTTCTTCCCTGGGAGGAGAATGTCTTGGCCATCCTGCATCCTGAGGGCTTGACAAGAATACCTGGGGAGTGGAGTCTGATAAGGCCTAACACCAACAATGTCATACATCTGCAATGTCATGCATGCTCACAGCTCAGCTGTTGCCACTGTCTTGGTCATGTACCTCAACAAAATGTAATACCCAGAGAATATGAGTTGTAATACTGTCAATGTGTATAATTCAACCCAACACCACAGCTACCAAGGCCCATCACATGCCAGAAGTCAAATTGGTGCCTGTAAATCTCACAGTACCAAAGACACATTACAGGACTCATGGTGTGTTCCAAAATTGTAAATGTATTGTTAGACCTAAATGCACCCTGCATACAGATATGTAATACCCAACATTTGTCAAATGTTGGGGAGTAGAGGGAATGACCTGACTGCAACTCCAAGGAGCCACTGTGCCTGTGATTCCAACCACCAGCACAGTGTGCACTTGCCCAAATACCCTTGTTTGCTAACTCTCAATTGAAGTTTACTCACCTTGGTGGATAGCATTTGTCAAGTGTTGGGACATAGAGGGATTGACCTGACTGCAACCCCCAGTAGGCACTGTTCCTCTAACTCTAAACAACAGCCCAGTGGTCTCTTGCCCAATTATCCCTGTGTCTATACTCTAAATTGAAGTGTGCTCAACTGGGATGATACCATATGCATAGTGTGTGTAATAGATGGAGTTCCCTGACTGCAGCTGCCATGAGGCACAGTTCCTCTAACTCCAAACCCCAGCCCAATGTTCACTTGGCCCAAAATACCTGATAGTGAACTCACACATGAAGTGTGCTCATCCGAGAGGACATCATTCTTATAGTGTGTAGAGAGAGTGACCTGACTGCAAATCCCAGGAGGCCCTGTTTCTCTAACTCCAGCTACCAGCACAGTGTGCACTTGCCCAAATACCCTTGTTTGCTAGCTCTCAATTGAGGTTTTAATCACCTGGGAGTATACCATTTTTCAAGTGTTATGTAGTAGAGGCTGTGACCTGACTGCAACTCCCAGGAGGCCCTGTTCCAGTTACTCGTACCACCAGCGCAGCGTGCCCTTGTTTGGTTACTCTCAATTGACATTTACACACCTGGGAGTAACCAAGATAAAGATCATGCTCAACTCAGAGGCATGTCTGTCTACCTAGCTCCATCGTGACCTAGTAACTCAAGATGAAACTATTGAGGACAGGAATGTCTCCTTACCCAGTGTGCACAACAAGTATACCTAAGGTCTCAAGATACATCACTAGACTGATATTGGCAGCAGACACATTGACACAGCACTGTGCACATGATGACTCGAGTCACATATGCAACAAAGTCCTCGGTTTGCCTGCATCGCACTCAACTAGGCCTCCAAATGGTCAAAGCAATATGTTGCCTCTCCACTGTGTTGGCTGCACTGGTGGTAAAATGTCATTTCCAGGCCGTCTTACCTAGTGCAACGGATCTGCACATCTCAGCAGCTGCTCGAGTCACATAGGTTTGGCATGCTTCACACATGTCATGTTAAAATACCCAATACCATGGTAACTTTGCACAACTGGATTACCTACAATTTAAATATGTCCAAGGTCTCTGCCTACTGTAACACACAGCCTTTGGGGTAGATATCACAATTCAGTCTTTAACAATGTATGCTTTTCATCAAGAGGTAGATCTGCCACTGGGCACACGGATGCCACAGAACAGACTACTACTACACCCCTGGATGAAGCCCTCATTGACGACAACACTCCTGGACTTGGGGACATGGAGGAAAGTCCTGACACACCTGGCAAATTTGGTCAGAGGGCAACAGTGAGCCTCACTGTTCCTAAAATGTCACCTCCCAGCACTTTTGCTTTTACATCATTGGAAACCTTTTTTAAGGGGTGCCATACAGATGATTTCCCTGAAGATAGCTGAATCATTGTGTTGTGGATTTTAGAGGCATGTCTCCCTGACAATTTTAACATTTTGTCTATAGTGTATATTTCTATGCCAAATGTGTAGTATATCTGAGCAACTTTAGTGCTACCTACATGCCTCCATTAGGACATTTTACACATGGTGAAGTGTGCATTGTTGATTTTTTGCAGTGTGACATGGGTATTTCCATGTCACCGTATTCAGGCTATTGTACTGCTATCAGCGACATGCCAGGATTTTGGAGCATCATTTCTCAATGTAATGGTATTGTGTATGTGGCAAATAGATATCTAAATTACCTTGAATGGAATCTGTGGGTATGAACTTGGCATTGTCCTACCATTGTATGAGAACATATAACTGAGATATGCTCCATGAGGCAAACCATTGAAGTGGATGTGGTCTCCTACTTATTCTGTGGTTACTGTGTTGTACAACTTCACCCATGCAATTGAAGTTGTCTGAGATCCTGATTTTCCTGTGGGCAGCTGTTGACAGTTCATGTGGCATGCATGCATATGGTGTGGTACATGTAGGAGCCACTTTGATGTAGTTTTTTGCTGGGGCCATCTTGACGTCATGGTAATGTTTGCTAATCAGAGCTATTGTTCAAGTGTGATCAGAAACATGTGGTGACCATTTTCTCTTTATATTTACAGCATTATCCCAGGCAAGTGAAGAAGACAGCCTCGTCATCTTCAGATTCTACCCCCAGTGGCCACTCCCTAATGGTGGTGACCCCATCAGGACCTGCTCCTGTACCATCCTTGTCCGACACCCCCAATTCCATTGCCACCCTCCCTGGTGCTTCCCACCCAGTTGCCATGCATGCTCACCCATGAAAGTGGGTGACTCCTTTGCCCCAGGCACCTCACTCCCAGCCCCTATTACCCATGCTTCTCTGGCCGAGGAGGCTATTGACCTCCTGAGGAGTATCTCTATGGGGCAGACTGCCACTGTGAATGCCATCCAGAGGTTGGCAAGCCAACTTCAGGAGATGAATGCGTACAGTATTCAGAGTGACTTGTCTGGCCTAAACAGATTTTTTCCAGGCTCTAGCCTCCTCACTGATGGCAGCCACCCACCCTCCACATTCCTCTCCCCACCACCTCCCTCTTCCCAATCCAAATTTCCTATTCGCCTACCTGTCCCAAGAACACATCCACACACCCACCTCAACACACACAAGCAGCTCACATTGACACAAGCACCACAAGACACACCAACACACAGACACTCAGTAGTCACCCACAGACACCACAACAGCCACCATTTTGACAGACACCGGCCCCAACCCCACAGACACAGACACACACACACCACAACCACAAAACCCACAGACACTGCCACAACAGCCAGTGACACATCCACCACACCCACCACTTACACCTCAGACACCATACTCCAGGACACTATGACAACAGCCACAGACACATGCACCACATCAACCATACCCCCAGACACTGCCCCAATACACACAGACATATCAACCACATCCACCATATGCACAGACACCACCCCAACACACACAGACACATCCACAATAAGCACCATACCGACTAACACCAACCCAACAGACACACACACATCCACTACTCCCACATCATCCAGCACCTCAACCTCACAGCCCCCCAAGATATTCAAATGCCCACACTCACACACGCAACAGACACCACCCAAACACAAGCATACCTCACATATGCACACTCCCAGGGCATCAACACGCACAGACAAGATTACCACTCCCTCAACCTCCAAATCCCCAATCCCGTCTGATGATCCTACCCATTTTCCCAAGGAGAGTTTACTTTTTAGGTTGAGGGTTAGTGTTCAACCAGGTGTATACTTAAGTATACTTATATTGTGGAAGGAAGCAATTTAATTCATCGGTTGCAGTGTCCTTTTTCTCCATGCTTTTTCTGCATCAGAGCAGTGACCTACTACAGTATTGTTCCACTTTGGTTTCTTTATCTGTTGCTGTGATGGACTATTTTGACATTTCTTTGGTGCTCCCCTTTCGCTGTGGGTGGTTTAGGCTGGTAGCTGCCTGCGTTTTATTGTAGCATTCTGTTCCTCTCACCTCCTCCCATGTCGCTGACATTTGTTTTGGCTTTATTCCAGTGCTATCCTCGTACCCTCCTAAAATAAAGTTATTTTACTAAAGAAACAGCTCCTCAAATAAGCTTATTTTACTAAACAAACACCATATGCCCTTGCATTGCTTCACAGAGAGTCTCTCTCTCTCCAGGGCCCATCCCTGCCAGCACTCATGACATCGCACACAGGACATTGCTTATCTTCTTTATGGGGCCATAAATCTTTTCAGGCTGCTCTGCTAACTTCATTAGAGCTTTCATGAAATGCAAGGCAAAAATGCTTGTTGAGCTTTCCCTTTCCCCTGTTTCCTCATCCCCCCTTCTAAACCCAAGAGATCCCCACTCACATCCCAACCCATCCCTTCCACATCAAAGTCCCCCGTCACACCTGCCCCCCCACAAGCTCCCATATCCCTCTCCCAAAGAAGAAGCCCGCCCCACCGAAGAACCCCCCCAACCCACCCATCCCTAATCCGATCCCACCCCACCCAAGCATGGTCCCTGAGGTACCTGCCTGCCCACTTTATGCCCCTTCCTGTGGAGGTTCCCTGGCAGTGAGTGTAGTCAAGGTTGGGTACAGCATTGTGCATGGACTCATATGGACTGGCCAATGGCCTTTGACCTACACCATTTGGTGTTAATGAACCCAAGTTGTTGTTTTGTTGGGTACACATTTGTCCTGCCATTACTTTTCTACCTTTTTGTTGTTCCTCATAACTTGTGCTGTATGCACAGAGTTGTGTGTGTTTCACCATGATTGCTGATGTTTGCACAATATGACTTTGTGGACAGTGCTTTCTGGTGTCGCCCAGGACAAGGGTTGATGTTCACTGTATGGATATGTGTTTGTTAATCCAATTAGGGTGTCATTGCATTGTGGTATGATTTCTAAGGTACTTATTTCAACTTGTGTTGGCAAAAGTCAGCATGTAGGGTGTTAGACTTGTCCCCTGATATGGATATTGCATTCGTCTCGTGTGGAAGCTAGAGTTTTGTTTGTCCACACATGGAGGGTGTTCAATTGTGCTACCTTACTTTGCATTTGACTGAACCATATGTCCATTTTAATGTGTGCACCTTGCAGCTACTTCATCTAGATGTATGGCACATGCTGTTGCTAGTGTATTTGCTTCCTTGACTTGCATTTACACATTATGCAGATAGGCATATCAGTTGGCTCAAACATTGTTTGTCCCTGAGATACATGAAGGGCCGGTTCCTGTGTAAATGGTATTTTAGGGCAAGGGCAAAGTGAAATGTGTCCCAGGGCAGCATTCTTCCAGGAGTGCTCCTGATCCCCATCCCTATTGTGCAGGTATTGTTTGCATTGTGAGCTTTGGATATTTGCCTCACAACATATTGTGCATCCCATGACCTTCCATTGAGTTGCAATGTGGGTGATGTGTGGATCCATTCCAGTGACGCTTCCTGGGAGGGGTATTCATGTTCCATGAGACATCCATACATATGTGTCTTCAATATGACAACAGTCCATGGCATGTGGGCAACGTGAGGGTGTCAGTTGAATTGGTAGATTTAATATTGATGTGGTGTTGCTGTTGTGTGACACAATGTTCTGTACTCTTCACTATCCCTGTGGCTAAGATGAGCAGACGTGTGTTATTGTGAAGCGTGGCGAAGCAGTGCCAGTGACCTGCTCAAAGGGGGCGTTTAATAGCTGTGAATGTGTCATTCTTTGTGAATGACTTTGACCCGGGCCACAATTATGTCAATCATATGGATGATGGCTTGACAATCTGTTTTTGACCTTAATGACACAGGTAGGGGTGTTTTATTACAGACGGTTGTGTCCACAGCAGCATGGAATTTGGGCTCCATCAATGAGCAGCAGCAACATCAGTACGTGTGTGATGGGCTCCTTGGCAGCACAGGATGTGTGACGCTTCCTTCAGGTAAGTTGATTACTTTATACTCTCCGTTTCTGCCTGCTGGGACGTGGTGGTTGGATCACTAGGGTCATGTGGCAGTAGGCAACATCATAATGTGTCCGGTGGAAACACTGGCTCCGTTGGCCTGATAGACCTGTCTTGCCACCCCAGTGGTCTGTGCTGCCTGGCGGTGCCAGCGGGATCGCAATGGTCTTTCCCCTATGGGACCACATGCATTGTAATATCGTGGTACAACTGCAAAACACGTAATATGGCCCTGAAAGTGTATTTCCAGTGAAAACATTACCTAACTTAAAAAGTGCCGAACAATCTGCATTCTGTTGCCATTATAGCTGGACTGCTAAGTAATGTTGCAACCCTCTCTTTAAAACCTTATCATTAGCTTTAGGTGGCTGCATGGTTATTTAAAGCATCATTCTTTTCATATAGTTATGATTTCTTGCATTAGCTAGTTTCTAACTTTAAGTTTTTTTATTGGGCATTTTTAGTTATTTTTGTTTCCATTGCAACCATAATACAAATTGTGCTGCTTATCAGAAAATTAAGACATATCTGTCCTAGGATTGGAGAAGTCTAAGGGGGTCATTCTGACCCTGGCGGTCCATGACCGCCATGGCGGAGGGCGGCGGAAGCACCGCCAACAGGCTGGCGGTGCTTCCTGGGCTATTCTGACCGCAGCGGTAAAGCCGCGGTCAGAAAAGGGGAACCGGCGGTTTCACGCCGCTTTTCCCCTGGCCCAGGGAATCCACCATGGCGGCGCTGCAGGCAGCGCCGCCATGGGGATTCCGACCCCCTTACCGCCAGCCTGGTTCTGGCGGTTTTGACCACCAGAACCTGGCTGGCGGTAACGGGTGTCGTGGGGCCCCCTAACAGGGCCCCACCAAGATTCTCAGTGTCTGCCCAGCAGACACTGAAAATCGCGACGGGTGCAACTGCACCCGTCGCACCCCTTCCACTCCGCCGGCTCCATTCGGAGCCGGCATCCTCATGGAAGGGGGTTTCCCGCTGGGCTGGCGGGCGGCCTTCTGGCGGTCGCCCGCCAGCCCAGCGGGAAACTCAGAATTACCGCGGCGGTCTTTTGACCGCGCAGCGGTATTCTGACGGTGGAACTTTGGCGGGCGGCCTCCGCCGCCCGCCAAAGTCAGAATGACCCCCTAAGTGTGTACATTAGCATGTACATCTTACATATGTCACTAGCAGTAGCTCCTTTCTTCTCCAGGACTACTTGAACTTTAATGTGTTCAAAATGATTTACATGTTTACCTAAACATTATCATACCATGGTCGTCTAGAATATGTCAGTGATTACCACCACTAAACCAGGCGCAGCATTATCCTAAGGAGGGCAATAAAATGCCAGGCATTGCCTCAATGTTGTGATGCAAGGGCCAGCAGTGTAGCTGTCTTGGTTGTTAGGGAGGGCCATCATATGTCATGAATTACTACAATTATGCAATGCATGTCCAAAATAAAGCAAGAGTTAATGCCTGACCATCACTTCTCGATATGTCAGGAATTGAAACTATAGTGACTTGGTGAACATTATGCCATGGTGGGGCACCATTCTGCAACGGACTGTAACCATAAGCTAAGAATCACCACCTTACTGTCAGAAAAACCATTATGCCATGTGTGGGCACCACTACAGGCCAGTATATGTCAGTAGTAACCACCATTCTGATGGCACCTGCATTATGCAAAAGATAGAAACCATTATATCATGGATGCCCACAAAGCCAGGAATTCCCACCATTATACCCAAGCCAGCATTTTGCCAGCGTTGACAACATACCACCATGCACTGCTAATTACCCCATATATTACAGGACTCATGACAACTGCTATAACTTCATTAAAAACCAAAATGAAACATTATCACTCAAATTATTGAAGAACAAACTGTGCATAATGGGGGCTCAAGTTATAGTTACCTTAGAGCATGAGTTTTAGTTGCTTGAAAGAACTCTGACTATAACTGCTGAATTTTTATGTTTTTTTACAAGTAAATTCAGAACCCTGTAGCTTTTAGTTTTTATATGACCTACTGGCGGTCTCCAGTTGGTAGTTATAGTTAGGACCTAGTTTGTATAGGGAAAGCATTTTTGGGCATAGCCATATCTTCAGCGCTGTTTGACGAATCAACATGAAATTTTCCAAAAATGTGTCAAGTTGGGTCTTGTTGTGCATGAAAAGTTTCGGGTGATTGGTCAAGCGGGGGCAGAGAAAAGGGGGGGGCAAAAAAAGTGCATTTCCCATGTTAATTCCCGTAGGGGTTTTCAATCTGACTGCTGCCTGAACAGCTGGGCGGAATTATATCAAATTTGGCAGAAAGGTAGCTCATGGTCCAAAAAGTGCCCTTTTGGTGTAAATCCGTTCAGTAGTTTTGGAGATATTAAAGGAAAACCTAATTTGTATATATAGGGAAGCAAAGGGTCCGTGAACCCTCCCAATCTTGTGCTGAGACCTGATTGTCTGCTAACACTTCAACCAGGAAGTGTTGACAGCCATCTTTGGACTCCCTGCATTCTGGAGCGCACATAGAAGTAACAAATCACCATTAATGATTGTTTATGTCCAGGAAAGGACACCTTCCTGCACATAAACATTCATTCCCTGCAGTGCAGGGACCCTTGCACTATGGTGCAAGGGTGTCTGTGTTGGCGCTAGGCAACTAATTTTAGTACCAGCGCTAGGGAAAACACAGGGGTATGCATTATTTTTATAACTGTAGCTCATCCCTGCATTTCTGAAGTAACGCAGCACTGCCAATTGGTGAAACACTGCTCTTCATCACTTTCTTATAAATGAGGCCCAGGATGTCTTCACAAATGTCCTCTACCTCTGCCACAGTACCATGCAATAAAGCTATAATCATATCTCCTACCCATAAAGGTGGACTTTTTCCCTAGTAAAGTCTCCTAAGTTTCACATTTTTAAATGATGCACAGCTAACATTCTTAAGTGATGAAAAGTGCTTTTACACACTTTCTTTGAAAGACATGCCAGTGAATGGTCTTGTGAGTTAGTGTGTTTCCTAACTTTGCATGGATCTAATCCTTGCAACATTATAATTTTCTGTTTGAGACTTCTGCAGGAAAAATCTATTAGGAAACTTTGCAATTTATCTATTAATTCTTGACAGATATTACAAATATTGCTACACTTCGACCTGTACACAGGGGCCTGTTTACACCTCCCTTTTACCTCTCCAGCTATCACTTTTTGTACACTCGTAGGAACTATATCTTCTTTTTCTATGGGACTACCGTCTTTTACCTCATAGCAACGACCAGCTGTGTCAACTGCATGCACTATTGTGTTCTCTTGTAAGCAGCTCTCTTCATTAAGAAACGGCTCTGTACTAGATGTGTGCTTCCATTCACTTTACAAAACTTTGGAAAAATAAATTTTATTAATAAATATTTTTCTTAATGCCCTTTTTCTTAATGCACATTACTGTTTTATCATGTCCTCATTTTGTTTAATGCTAAGATAATTCCTCTTCACATCAAATGCTTTCTCAATTATGCTCTCAATATCTTGTTTTTGTTTAAAAACAGCACTTCTCCTCTTATACTTCTTTATCTTCTTCCATAATTTTTTTAATATTGTATTTCAAAACATTTTTGCTCTTAAATCTTTAAACTGTTTCAGTCTCCAAGTGAACATCTCAGTTTTCTTGTTAGATTTCCTAATTTAACACTATGTACTTCTTCCAGTTTTTCAACACATATCAAGCGTCTCTTTTTAATTGAAGTCTTTCCCTCATTTTGCATTTTACAGCATATTATTTTTTAAAACTCATTAGTACTCTTACCAGTGACTGTTTTCCTTCTCTGCACATTTTCCACCTTGTCTTCTTTTTTACTGGCAGTTTTAACCAGCTAGTACTATTGTTTCTCTTTCATTTTCCTTTGTGTTTTGTTAAACATTCTCAATTTTCTATTTTAATTGGAAGTAGATACCTTGAAAACAAATAAACAACACATTTAGCTTTACAGAACAAGATTTATGAAGCAGGTTTTCTAATATTTAATAACATTTACAGTAAAACTGCCCACTTACACTGTGCAGTGGTAGGCCTGAGTTTGAAGTACCCCTTCTCTGGATGGGTGACTAGGTATTGCCAATACGTATCTACATATTTGAGTGTGTATATCAGCCCTTTTAAGGTTGTGTCAGTAGATGTTTAAGTAAGTATACCATTATATAACTGATTATTTTATTAACCATGTGTCGCTAAATGTACATGTAAGTGAGTGTATTAATCACCTGGGTGTGTCAGTGTATGCATCAGTGTGTACCTAGGCATGTGAGTATACATGAGTGTGTGCTTAGGTGTCTTGGTGTATGCATGAGTGTGCACCTGAGTATGTCAGTGTAGACAGCAGTGTGTGCTTGGATATGGCAGTGCATGTATTAGTCTATGCTTGGGTGTGTCAGCATATCCATCAGCTTATACATCAGTGTTTACCTGCATTTGGTACTGTATGCATCAATGTATATCTGATGTGTCAGTATAAGCATTAGAATTTTACCTCTTAATCACAAACCACACTCCTCTATGGCTTACCTAGAGCCTACACAAGACTTGAGTTTTGTATGCTAAAGGGGGAGTGTAAAGTTTCTCAAGCAACCTTTCTTATGCAAATGTGAGCAAATGTGAGCTCACAGTAAAACTGTGCACTTAGCCTTACCATTTATAGGGGCAAACCATATTTAAAGGAGCAGTTCTCTAAACAAGCAACTAGATTATGAGAATACTTCAATCTATATTGGAGTGACTGCATTAATTGCCAACTAGGTCTTATACTCAAGCCTATATATTGGTATCTGGAAGTATGCATCAATGTATAAGTGGCTGTTTCTCTGTCTGATTGGGTGTGTCAGTGGCACTCTACTTTTATAAATAGATATCACTCAGGACGTCCTATAGTACTTTCCAACATAGGTAATTAGGTTGTGTTAGTAATTGCCTGCATGTTTGAATAAGTGTATCTGTCTTTCTATGGGTGAGTACTAGATGTTTAAGTAAATATGGGAGTATATATCTGCTTTTTTAGGAAAGTAATTAGGCCTGTCAATGTGGATTTAGGTTACTTTAAATATACTTGTATTGGCTGTACTGATGAGTACAAAGGTATCTAACAATGGGGGTCATTTTGACCCTGGCGGTCCGAGACCGCCAGGGCTAAAAGGACGGGAGCACCGCCAACAGGCTGGCGGTGCTTCCAGCCCTATTACGACTGCGGCGGAAGTGCCGCGGTCGCACCGCCGGGGCCGGCGGTTTCCCGCCGTTTTAGCCCCGGCGGTGATAATCCAAGCAGCGCTGCCCTGGGGATTATGACACCCCTACCGCCAGCCTGTTTCTGGCGGTTTGCACCGCCAGGAAGAGGCTGGCGGTAAGGGGTGTCTTGGGGCCCCTGGGGGCCCCTGCACTGCGCATGCCACTGGCATGGGCAGTGCAGGGGCCCCTAACAGGGCCCCGGCCAGCTTTTCACTGTCTGCATGGCAGACAGTGAAAACTGCGACGGGTGCAACTGCACCTGTCGCACGGCCGCAACACCGCCGGCTCCATTAGGAGCCGGCTCCTATGTTGCGGCCTCATCCCCGCTGTGCCGGCGGGCACAAACTTGGTTTGCGCCCGCCGGCCCAGCGGGGATGTCGTAATGGGGGCCGTGTGAGTGCGGCCGCATTGGCGGCCGCACGGCGGTTACCGCCTGGCGGGCGGCACGGTCATAATGACCCCCACTGTGTGCAACTGAATTTGATACTAATAGATACATAAGTGCTCTCTGGTTATCTACTTGAATTTACAAGTTGTTTTTTCAGTATCTGACTTGGTGTATGAATTATTCCATGCTTTTTTAATTAGCTATATGATTTGTAATATATGTACTAGACTGCATATGTAACTAGGCACAGAGGTATCTAAGTCAGTTAAACTCTTAAGGACGCTACACCTTTTAATCACAACCCCCTGTCCTCCATGCCCTCCCTACAGGCCACCTAAGGGATGACTTGTCTGTGATAAAAGGGAGTGTGAACGTTTTCAAGCAGCTTTTCTAATGGCAACTCAAGTTGACAGTAAAACTATATACTCAGCGTAACCATTACTAGGCCCAAAAAAGCATTTAAGGTGTAGTTCTCTGCATAAGCAACTACGTTATTAAAGTACTTCATTACATATTTGAGTGACTGGAGCAGTTGCCAACCAGATCTCATACTGCAGCATATACAGCTGCTGTCTGCATGTGTACACACATATATGAGTAACTCTTTCTGTGTCTGACTGGTTGTGTGAGTGGCTTTATGCTTCTGTAAGTAGCTACATGACTGGCAGTATGGGTGAAACCCTGAATATATTAGTCAGCATAGGGGTCTACAAGTGCATGTTTAATGCAGTCATACTAAGAAGGACGTATTTCATATTTTAAGCACACCTCACCCTGCTGGATGGCATACATACAGTCTAACTGAGTAGTGAGTTTTGTTTAGTAAAAGGAAACTTTGAGGCTTTTTAAGCAAGTTTTCTAATACCAAGCCAAGCTGACAGTACACCTTCATAATTAGAGTTTGCAGTAGTATGCCTGAGGTATGTTTTAAAAGATACTTCTCTGGATGGGTAAGTGAGCTTTAGCACTACTTCGTAACTAAACCCAAACCATGTTTAAAGGACTGCGCCTGTGAATGAGAAACCAGATTATGTAAGTACATCACCCTATATTTTAGAGACTGTATCAGTACCCAACAACCTTTGAAACTGCTACACACATACCTGTTCACTGGTGTGTGCATCAAATGGTAATGGCTGTCTCTGTATCTAACTGGGTGTGAGAAAAGCTGCATCCTTTTCTAAATAGATATGTTACTTTCACTATGAGTTGGGCATTCATATATAACTGTCCGTGCCAGTGTGGACATGCACATCTATGTTTATAAAACTCAGTACAACTTATTTGATCTGGTCAGGGATATGTTTCCATAATAAAATAAGACAGGAAGACTCATCAACTAGCTTTTGTAATTCCAAGTAAACCCTTAAATTATTTATTTGAGGAGTTTTCTAATTTTCTTTATGTTAATAATCTTCTATTTATATTCTTATTTGCATTTTATCACTTTCATTCACCTTAAATACCCTCAAGCCTTTACTAATACATTTGAAAATAAACTGTATTTCACTACACATTCTTGCTAAGTGTACGTTTTGGAGTGTATATTTATCTTTCAGTATCAGTAGCATTTCTTCTCACTGAAAAATGCACAAAAAACAAGCATACGAATGGTACAGCACTGTCATTCAAGCCAACCATTAATGGCAACTTTTTCAACTTTGCTTTCAAGGTTACTCAATCACAAAGCGAATCAGAATCTCACTTTCATATGTAACTTATGCTATACATCTTCTGACTGGTTCTTATAAATAACCCTTTCCAACACTCCTTAAAAGATAGTCCAATTCTTTCAGAGTGTTGGCCGAATCCACTGATCCATCTGCAAGGCTCAGGGCGGCTCCCTGTGTTTCTCCACAGCAGATCTGCGGATTTACGAGAGAGAACAAAATTAGTTTTCCATATATATTCCAAATGTACCGTCATATATACACCTGTTTGTATTGAAACATAAAGTAATATGTTTTAACACAGTGATGTCAAATAAAAGTGTCAAATACATTTTCCCAACTAGAACTGTGATTAGAAAGTCACAGTCTAGTCTTTTTATAGCGTTCCTCCATGTTCCTGTAGTTGCGCTTCCATGGTAACATACGTTGCAACATCCTGCTGCAGCAGAAGGCCACAAGTTTATAACAGTTTCTGAGAGCACTATGCTTACTATTAAAACAAGTTTAACAGGTGTAGCTGAATTTCTCTAAAAACAAACATATCACAATCACCAATACTTTTTTCCAATTTCTCCAAAGTCAATCCAACATCCACTTACATTTCGCTCAATAGCAGAGTGTATGCCTGGGTGTGAGAGTGGGTTTGACAGTGTGTGACTGGTTGTGAGGGTGTCTGGGTGTGAGAGCCTGCACCTGGGTGTGAGAGTGGGTGTGAGATTGTCTGGGTATGAGAGTGAATATGTAAGTGTCTCTCTAGGTGTGACACTGAAGTGAGAGTGTGCATTTGGCTGTGAGTATGTGAGTGTCTCTCTGGGTGTGACAGTGAGTGTGAGACTATGGTGTTCATGCTGGCGGTCAGAACACTGACCGCCAGCATCCCTGGATCCCTGCCGGCCAAATAATGAACCTTTCTGTGGGCCGGCGGGTGGAAACATTGTTTCTGCCCGCCGGCCCACAGAAAGGCCTGGCCGGGACATTGACGGCGGCTCCACATGGAGTCGCCGCCAATGCCTCTGTGCGGCGGGTGCACCTGCACCCGTCGCACAGATCACAGCTACGGGGCACTGCACCGGGGCCCCTGCACTGCCCATGCAAAGTGCATGGGCAGTGCAGGGGCACCCCCTATGCCAGCCTTTCCCTGGCGGGATAACCGGCCACGGAAAGGCTGGTGGATCAGGAAACATTATCTGAGGGGTAACGCAGCTACCCTGTCGGATGGTGTTTCCACTCATCGCCAGACTGCCAGACTGCCTGACTGCGGAAGCCTGGTGGTGAATGAGGGCTGCCGATGGCGGCCCTCATCATGTTCATTATGCAGCGGGTTGGTCCGCCATGCCGGCTGGCGGTTTCAGCCACCAATGCCGGCATGGCGGGCCAACCCCCGTGTTCATAATGAGCACCTATGTGTCTGGGTGTAAGAGAGGATGTGAGAGTGTCTCTCTGGGTGTGAGCAGGGGTGTGAGAGTGTGTACCTGGGTGTGCGGGTGGGTGCAAGAGTGTCTGGGTGTGAGAGTGGTTGTATTTCTGGGTGTTACAGTGAGCGTGAGAGCGTGTGTCTCGGTATAAAGGAAGGGGTGAGAGTGTCTGTCTGGGTCTGAGATTGAGTGTGAGAGTGTATGTTTGGGTGTGAGAGTGAGTATGTGATTATCTCTTTGGGTGTGGCAGTGAGTGTGAGAGTATTTGAGTGGATGTGAGAGACGGTGTGAGAGTGGCTGCATGGGTGTGAGAGTGGGTGTGACATTGTGTACGTGGGTGTGAGAGTGGGTGTGACAGTGTCTATCTGGGTGTGAGAGTGTTTGTTTGAGTGTGAGAATTAGAGTGAGACTGTTGGTCTTGGGTTTTGAGTGGGTGTATATATGTATATATATATATCAAAACAAATCCCTTTCAGGGTTACAGTGACGTATAAATTATGCAAAAAGAAAGAGAAAATTCTGGGTAGTTCCCAAGTTTAGGTGGAGAGCAGCTTACTCTAACCCTGAAAGGGATTTGTTTTGACTTATACTGGGTGCTCCCTTTTGTCAGGACAAAGCTAAACCTCTTTGATGAGCTCTAATGAGAGCGAAACACGTGTCAGGGGTTGCTTTACTCGTTCCAGGTTGGCTTGGATGGTATTTGACCAGTCCAAAGCTGTAATACTGTGCCTGGAGTGGTAAATGGCTTTTGTCATTTTACAGCTCGGCAAGGATGACACTATGTCAATCCTATGCTTAAAGATTTTGCTGTACAAATGGCAAAAGACTTTGTCACTATCTAGCTCGGCGAGGATAGCACTGTGCTAATCCTATGCTTAAAGACTTTGCTAGATAAGCAGACATTTGAGGTGAGCAAATCTAGAGTGTCGCTGGTGTTGCAGGGTGCTCCTTACTAGAGCAGCTCTCCACCTAAAATTGGGAACTTCCCAGAGTTCTCCTTTGTTTTTTGCATAATTTATGCGTCGCTCTATCCCTGAAAGGGTTTTGGTTTGACTTATACTGGGTGCTCCCTTGTGTCTGGACAAAGCTATACTCCTCTGAAGAGCTCTAATGAGAGCGAAACACGTGTCAGGGGTTGCTTTACTCGTTCCAGGTTGGCTTGGATGGTATTTGACCAGTCCAAAGCTGTAATACTGTGCCTGGAGTGGTAAATGGCTTTTGTCATTTTACAGCTCGGCAAGGATGACACTATGTCAATCCTATGCTTAAAGATTTTGCTGTACAAATGGCAAAAGACTTTGAGGGTCATTCTGACCCTGGCGGCCGGTGGCCGCCAGGGCCACCGACCACGGGAGCACCGCCGACAGGCTGGCGGTGCTCCAATGAGCATTCTGACCGCGGCGGTTCAGCCGCGGTCAGAAGCGGAAAGTCAGCGGTCTCCCGCTGACTTTCCGCTGCTCATTGGAATCCATTCTGACCCCCCCTACCGCCATCCAGTTCATGGCGGGAAAGCCGCCATGAACAGGATGGCGGTAGGGGGGGTCGCGGGGCACCTGGGGGCCCCTGCCGTGCCCATGCCAATGGCATGGGCACGGCAGGGGCCCCCGTAAGAGGGCCCCAAAATGTATTTCACTGTCTGCCTTGCAGACAGTGAAATACGCGACGGGTGCAGTAGCACCCGTCGCACCTTCCCACTCCGCCGGCTCGATTACGAGCCGGCATCCTCGTGGGAAGGTCGTTTTCCCCTGGGCTGGCGGGCGGTTTAACTGGAACCGCCCGCCAGCCCAGGGGAAAACTCGTAATACCCGCCGCGGTCTTTTGACCGCGGCGCGGTAATTTGGAGGGCGGGATCCTGGCGGGCGGCCTCCGCCGCCCGCCAGGGTCATAATGAGGCCCTTTGTCACTATCTAGCTCGGCGAGAATAGCACTGTGCTAATCCTATGCTTAAAGACTTTGCTAGATAAGCAGACATTTGAGGTGAGCAAATCTAGAGTGTCGCTGGTGTTGCAGGGTGCTCCTTACTAGAGCAGCTCTCCACCTAAAATTGGGAACTTCCCAGAGTTCTCCTTTGTTTTTTGCATAATTTATGCGTCGCTCTATCCCTGAAAGGGTTTTGGTTTGACTTATACTGGGTGCTCCCTTGTGTCTGGACAAAGCTATACTCCTCTGAAGAGCTCTAATGAGAGCGAAACACGTGTCAGGGGTTGCTTTACTCGTTCCAGGTTGGCTTGGATGGTATTTAACCAGTCCAAAGCTGTAATACTGTGCCTGGAGTGGTAAATGGCTTTTGTCATTTTACAGCTCGGCAAGGATGACACTATGTCAATCCTATGCTTAAAGATTTTGCTGTACAAATGGCAAAAGACTTTGTCACTATCTAGCTCGGCGAGGATAGCACTGTGCTAATCCTATGCTTAAAGACTTTGCTAGATAAGCAGACATTTGAGGTGAGCAAATCTAGAGTGTCGCTGGTGTTGCAGGGTGCTCCTTACTAGAGCAGCTCTCCACCTAAAATTGGGAACTTCCCAGAGTTCTCCTTTGTTTTTTGCATAATTTATGCGTCGCTCTATCCCTGAAAGGGTTTTGGTTTGACTTATACTGGGTGCTCCCTTGTGTCTGGACAAAACTATACTCCTCTGAAGAGCTCTAATGAGAGCGAAACACGTGTCAGGGGTTGCTTTACTCGTTCCAGGTTGGCTTGGATGGTATTTGACCAGTCCAAAGCTGTAATACTGTGCCTGGAGTGGTAAATGGCTTTTGTCATTTTACAGCTCGGCAAGGATGACACTATGTCAATCCTATGCTTAAAGATTTTGCTGTACAAATGGCAAAAGACTTTGTCACTATCTAGCTCGGCGAGGATAGAACTGTGCTAATCCTATGCTTAAAGACTTTGCTAGATAAGCAGACATTTGAGGTGAGCAAATCTAGAGTGTCGCTGGTGTTGCAGGGTGCTCCTTACTAGAGCAGCTCTCCACCTAAAATTGGGAACTTCCCAGAGTTCTCCTTTGTTTTTTGCATAATTTATGCGTCGCTCTATCCCTGAAAGGGTTTTGGTTTGATATATATATATATATATATATATATATATATATTTGACGTTTCACGAAATCTGTGGAACCACTTGTGGATTAAAATTAATATATTGGTGGTTGATGCTTAAAATTCGCACATCTGAAACAAAAGAACAATGTCCAATAATGGATGCAGCGAGTCCTTGGAAGGGTGCCAACCTAGTAGAAATACCCAACCACCAAGGGTATTTTATTGCATAGATAAAAAAAGAAGGAAAACTTCCTTTGAGCCGTGCTGGAAAGTCAATTTAAAAAACAGAGATACCAGGGCACTCCAAATAATATTCCACAGTGAAGAGAAATCCAAAATCTTTAATTCCTTATGTTGAAAACATAGAAAACATATGTATGTAGAAACAATGAGTCGGAAAAGCCGATGTCGGCATGCGCGCGGTGTGAATTCAAAGTACTTTGGGCTTATCAGGGCCCCCTACCACGTACTACACGTAAGACTCATGGAGTGCTGGCTTTTATGGCCCAAACATCATACAAGACCTACGTTTTCTGTGACTAGGAAACACCATTAATCAATTCAGGAACCAATCCGTTCGCATGGTTCGCTTTGGATATGTCCCCTCTTAGTACAATTTTTGCCTTGAAAAAGTCCTGTTGGACGAAACACGTGTTGGCTGTTTCTACATACATATGTTTTCTATGTTTTCAACATAAGGAATTAAAGATTTTGGATTTCTGTTCACTGTGGAATATTATTTGGAGTGCCCTGGTATCTCTGTTTTTGCACTTGTGGATTTACACTGGGTGCCGCACTCACCCCTGCAGGTGGATCCGTGGATTTTGCAAATTATCCCAAATACATATTTTCATGTACTTTAACAACAGAGTTCATGGTTTTACCCCACCTATTCCCCCTCAGGGCATCAGGGACTCTCAACCATGACCCCTTCATCCACATTGCAGCCAACAATTGAGTCCCGGGGACCGTTTCACTGATCATAGAAAATGGCGGCCGCAACTCCTCTCTCAGACTGCGGACAGCCAATTAAATTCTTCCTGTGGCAACCAAATTCACGGATTGGTCCGCGGAGGATCCATGTCCCTAGATATCTACATTTTTTCCACTTTAATATCTCTAAAACTACTAAAAGTATTTACACCAAATCACAAAAAAGCACAATTGCAATCTGTGCAACAAGATCTAGCTTCCTGCAAAATTTGTTGTAATTCCATTCAGCGGTTTAGGCTGTCGGTGTGTCTAAAGACCCTAGGAAAATGAATGGTCAAAATGTGTTTTGGCACCCCCCCTTTTTCTCAGCCCCCTCATGAAGGATCACCCCAAACCATTGAAGACCGAAGCTGAACAAACCGTTGCATTAGTTTCGAACATTTCGTGAAGATTCGTCAAGCGGTGCCAAGGTTTTCGGCAAAACAAAAAACACTCTTCCTATGGACACTAAGTCCTAACTATAACTACTTACTAGCAACCAGTAGTTTATAATATTATTATATATATATATATATATATATATCCTATTCGCCCCACTTCAGCCACTTCACACGAGGTATGCTCATGGTGGGGTGGCGAACCCCAAACATGCCAACAAGCACGTTGCCTGCTCCCGAAGCGTATCTTACAATGCAGACCACGAACCACAGCTCAATTCACACAGCGTTTATTTAACTACTAATGACAGCAAAAACTCTGCGTTTCAGAGCATATTGCTCCTTGATCACAAGTACAAATCATAAAATGTATTCTTTGCCCGTCAACCATTCTTATTCAATAAACTCACCCACTTTTAACAATAATAAAAAAGGAACAAAAACATGTGCATATCCATCAAGAAAACGTGTCGGCCATCTTGGAGTGCCACTACTCTATATGAGTTCTTCGCAATCATTGAAAAGCATCTTATTTTATATGTCTAATTTCATTAATACTCAGCCACATAATAATTATTACAGATTCTAGATCACATTGTCACGTGATGTTAATCCTCAATCAACCACATGATATCCATAAATACACAATGCAATATACAAAACATATTTCACTAATTTATACTTAACATTCCAACTCCACTTAGTTGCACCTTCCGGACACCCAGAAGGCTTCAGATATAATAGCTCTCCTGCTCTCACCTAATCAGGCCTATCCAGATCTTCACCCTAAATTGAAAACAAAAAATACACATTAAAATTATAATTACATTATATATGTGTCATTTCTACCTGCATTATATGCTAGAAAAAAGGGGCAAAGAATACTCAATCATTATTACACAAAGCAGTTGAAACTATGCTCGCAGTTCCATATTATATCAACCAAGATGCACTGAAAGTTCTTCACCATATTTAATCCTCTCGGATGAAGAGTCTTGTATTTTATGCTTAGTCTGGTTTCCAACCTACGCAGCTCTTCTTCCCTGTTTCCACCTCTAATACGCACAGGAATACAATCCAAAACACAAACTTTTAACACATTTGTATTCTTTTGATGACAGCTTACGAAATGTCTAGCTACTGGATATTGTTTATCCTCATTATTGACTGCTCTAAAGTGTTCCAATATCCGTTTTTTTGCTTTATGAATTACTTTATGAATTGTACTGACAATGTAATACTTGTTACATGGACAATACAATGCGTAAACACTATATTCTGCGTTACAAGTCAAGTGCTTCTTTATTATAAAAGGTTTCATTTCTTGAGACAACTGCACCTCGCGACAGCTACTGCTAAATTTATGAACTTTACATGAGCCACAAGTAAAGAAGCCCTGTATAGATGTTTGTTGGTTCCCTTCTATAGATTGCACCAAACTCACACATAATTGATCTTTCAATGAGGGACTCCTTCTAAAAGTTATTTGTGGTTTATCTCCAACGAAACTCCCTACTTGTTCGTCCATTCTTAAAACATCCCAATATTTGTTTAAACAACGTCTTACTTCCCATGTTTGATTGTGAAAACTTGTGAAAAACCTAACTGGTTGAGGTGTATTAGTGCTTGTTTCCCGATGAGGAATTAACGCATCCTCTTGGTTAATTGCTAATACCTTATTACAAGCACTATCAATGGTTTTACTAGAGTAACCTCTTTCCAAGAACCTACTTCTCATAGTCTCCATTTCCTGAAACAAATCCTTATCTTCACTACAGTTTCTTCTTGCTCTGAGCAATTCTCCATATGGGATACTATCTATAAGCTTCTTTGGGTGACAATACTTTGCGTGTAATAAACTGTTGCCTGCTGTTTTTTTACGAAACAATGAAGTGACCAATTTAGAGCCTTGGACTTCCAATTTTAAATCTAAAAATTCTATCTTCGATGCATGGATATGAGATGTAAATCTTACATTTAGCTGGTTATCATTCAACATAACATTTTGACGAATGCCAAAGCTTGCGCTTCACTGCCATTCCAAATGCAAAAAATATCATCAATAAAACGAACCCAGAGAATATGTTTGTCAAAGTGACGGATGTTGTACACTATCTGCTCCTCCCACCAGCCCAGGTAAAGACCCACATAGCTGGGGGCGAAACAGGTTCCCATTGCTGTCCCCTGGGTCTGTGTATAGATCTTCCTATCAAAAATGAAAGAATTATTGGTCAAACAAGTATTCATCATATGCAGTAACATTTACGTATGTTGTAGATAAGATATTGACCTGGCTCTCACGAAATGTTGGATGGCTTTAATTCCAAGATCATGCGGTATAGAGGTGTATAAACTCTCTACATCCAGACATAATAATAAGTATTTATTTTCCCAAGTTATACCATTGATTCTTGTCAAAAAATCACTTGTGTCTTGAATATATGAGGTAAGGACTGTACAAATGGGCGAAGAAAATAATCCACATATTTAGAAGTATTCTCTAGACCACTACCTTTGGAGGAGACAATCGGCCTCTCTGGTGGATTAACTGGGTGGATTAACTGGGTCTTTATGTATTTTTTGTTAGCAGGTAAAGTACTGGTTACTACTTGCAAGGTGTCAGTTGTTGTACTATCCCCAGAGGTATTTGTTGCCCCACATCTTGTAACATATTGTTACTCCTTAAATGATAACATTTCCATCCAAAGGTCAAAATATGACCCCTTTCATAATACACTTCATCTCTATGAAATTTGCATTGTTTTTTGGTCATTATTTCCCCTTCCAATTTGTTCAAACGTTCATTCAGTCTTACCATTTCCTTTTCATATTCCTCAAGAGTACACTTATCTTTTAATATCGCCATACATTTGTCAATCTCTTGTGATAGTTTCTCCACATCTTTCCTAGCACACTTAATTAATATTTTGAGCATCCCCAAAGAACAATTGTGATTATAAATCATCCATTCCTCAATCATGTCAGGACCCGGATCAACTACATTGGGTAAAGTAAAGATTCTTAGTCCTCTTGGAATTCTATCACACTCAACATACTTGTGTAGTGTGGTGGCTTCCCACCATTTAGCTTGCTCACGCTTGGATATTTTCCACAAATTGTCCCACAATTGTTTTTTCATCAATTCTTCCTTTAAACCATTTCCCGCATCAGATCCTGATTTTTTATCAATTGAGGCTGCAAACAATTTCTAAGCTGCATCCATCCTTTTATTTTCTCTCTTTGCTGCCATTTTGTTAATGTCTGAGTCCAAGATTATAAATTTATATTAATTTGCTTATTATATTAAATTATATATTAACTTTTAAATAATGTGACAACTGACTAAGTATCACACACTTGAAAAGTCAGTGCCAATATTGAGTCACAATCTTCCTAACTTCAGAAGAGTAAGAATTGTAAGTAAGGTGGATAAGGTGATTAGATAGTCAGCCCTCACCCAAAAATAGTGTACAGAAAAAGCAGTTCTTTACAGGAGTTGTTAGTACATAGTTATCAGATGAAAATGAGGGAGACCTTTTTAGGTAGACAACAGAGCTTTTATAAATGTCCTGAATGCAAGCCCTGCAGAAATAGTGTGAGCTGCAAAATGTATACGTTACCTACAGGGAAGGAAGTGAAAATCAAAATATTCTTAAATTGTAATTCTGATTTTGCTGTTCATGTTATCATTTGTCCCTGTGGTTTACGATATGTGGGAAGCACGATTTTTCCTCTTAAAAAACAGATCTTAGAACACTGGCACGCCATCAAGAATAATGATGCAACTTATCCGGTGGCCTGTCATTGTAATTTGGTGCATGAAGGAATGTCTGATGAAATGTCATTTTTTGGTATAGATAGGGTGTTACCAACCCCGGGGGGGGGGGGTGATAGGGAGCACAGACTCAGGAGGATGGAATCTGATTACATAATTCGATTAAATAGTAGACACCCATGGGGATTAAATCAGGATGAGGAACTTTATGTGCATATTGGATAAATTGTGACAGCGTATTGATAAGGTTATGTTTGGTTATTATAGCAATTGAGCCATCAGGGGTTCTATAATTTTGTCTTGTTTTTTAATATTGGCCGATACTCCCGGGATGTATAAAGGAATTGATTTGCGATGTAAAATCTATATAAAACATAAAACACAAAAATTTTAAAAAATAAAAATTGAAAAGAGGGGACCTATTAGTATGTGGGCACCGATGGGTGGGTTGATGTTACCATGGGGTTTATTTAGATTTAGATTAGTTTAATAAAACTTTGAATGTATTTGTTTTGGTAATAGTATTCTAATGCAGAACGTTTTGAGAATAATGGTTAAGATAACTGTGGTCCCATTTTTTGATATTTTGATTTTGGGGTATTTATGTGTATATGTTTGGAGGTATTGAGGATTTCTTTCATGTCTATCAAGGTTAATGGTATATTTTCTATGGGAGGGGGGCTTCTGTAATGATCTGGGCCAATGAAGAAGACAACAAAGGTCGAAACGCCTCGCTTTTTGCATGCTGATACTTTGTTATTTTGATACAAAATGTATAAGCCTTAAGTAAATATCGAAGCAGTTTGGAGTGCCGTTTGTGAACTGTGTTGTTTTTTGGATATATATATACATACGGTCGGTGTGTTAAAGTGGCGGTCTTTGATGGCAGAGTTGGAGCAGCACGCTTACCATCGAGGGCAGGCAGGATGGGAATTGGAGCATAACACCCCATAGAGGGCAACAGTGAGACAATAATGCCATACACACAGAAAACAGAGGGAATGAGGGAGGGTGTCATGGTCAACAAGCTGAAGGCACAGGGCAGGTGGGAGGGGCTGTGGCAGCACAGAAAGCCATGCATGGCAAGCAGGAGGGTTAGAGGCAGCACAACTGCCATGGTAGGCAAAAGGGAGGGAGCAGGGCATACACAAAGGACCACAGAGGTCTGAAGGGATGGGTTGGGGCTGGGCACAGACAAGAGAGGGCAGGGGAAGAGCCTTTACAACAGACAATGCGGGGTAGGCAGGACGAGCAGTTGCAGCACAACAGAGCATTGAGGGCAGAATGAAGTGGCAACAAAATGGACCATGGAGGACAGGAGGATGGGAATAGGGACGTGGACCTGGGACAGGCAAGGTGGAGGTGGCAGGGACAGCTCAACAGATCAATCAGAGTATATAGAAGGGGCAGTGGCAGGTCCATGGAACATGGTGGGTAAAAAGGAGGGAGCCGGAGCGAGCACACAGCCATTATAGGACACAGGGAAGGAGGGTAGGGGAGCAAACTAAGCAAAGAGGCAAAGTAGGTTGGCAATGATGGAGCATAGAATTAGGCAACAGAGGGAAGGAGGAGTGGGCAGGTACATCAAGTTAAATGGAGGGCAGTGGCAGCACATCAGACCATGCAGGGCAGAAGGGAGCGGGCTGGTGCATGGACTCCGACAACAGTAGGTAGGGAGGAGGTGGATGGGGCAGCAAGCTAACTGTTCAGGGCAGGTGGGAAGGGATGTGGCAGAACAAGGGCCCCACAGAGCTGTAATGAGGGTGCAGGGGCACGGACTTGGACTATGGATGGCAGAGAGGGGGGCAGGAGCAGTAGGCTTGGGTGGGACAGCACAATGCCAGGTCAGGCCCTGCATCCAACTCCCCACCGTGCATTAGAATGGGCATATTACTTAACGTTAAAAAAAAACTCGCAATTTGCTGGAAAAAAACAAAGATTACAGGGGACAAAGGTTATAGGGATGTTATAGTTAGGTTCATATTTTACACGCCCAAAACCATATAAGTTCAGTTGTTGCAGTTAGCTGTTATAGTTAGGTAACTATAACTCGGACTCTCGCCATGCACTGCTAATTACCCCAGATATTACAACATTCATGACATCTTTCATGACATCATTGATAATATCACTGTAACATTTGCACTAAAATTATTGATGAGAAAGCTGTGCATGAAAAGGGCACGAGTTACAGTTACATTAGGGCACAAGTTATAGTTACTTGCAATAACTCTAACTATAAAGGGTGATGGTTTTGTACATTTAAAATGTGAGCCTAACTATAATGTCCCTGTAACGTTTGTTTTTTTAAGTGAACATATATATCTATACATCCAATTCCAAAAGAGTCGTGCTCACTCAGGAGAAGTAAATTAACAACGTTTTTTCATGCTTCCAGCCCCTGCAACGTGTTTCGGCCTCTTGACCGTGCTCACACATGGGAATACAAACATTACATCCAATCAATACAATTACCTCCCATTTCAAAGTGATGTTGCTATGGCAACCTTACTCATGCTCAAAAACAGACTTGATTCTACAGCAGATGAATATGCCTGAAATGCATCAGCCATGTTAGAGGAGTACGTCCAAAGTAAATAAATCATAGATAAATCAAACAAGAAACATCACAATCTCTAATTAACACTATACATAGGAAAACTAGTAGAGGTCACATATAATCTTAAATCAAATACAAATTGCTGTAAATAAAACAAAACTAGACATTCTTAAATACATCCCACCCATCTCTGGCATATCTCCCCCATTATTCGTGTTCAATGCTAGCATGCAAAATAGCAAGTAATAGATACTAGGGAGCCAATACTATCATGACCTGCTCCTTGCAGAATCCCAATCGCCTAATACTTCAATTTAAGGATTATACACTGCCCCTCTGCAGCTCAGGAATACACTTGTCACACGTTTACTGCCAATACAAATAAAGCCTTTAGTTGGCACAGCAGAATGAAGTGACTCAACCTGGATGAATTATGCTAATGTGGGCAAATGACAGCCCCTAATTAACTTAGCAACATGAGATCCCAAATTACTCAAGAGCTACCGACATGCCCCAAACTGATTAATACATGTTTTTGAGAAGACTACCAGTTCGTAGTAATGTGAAAAGTGCAGAACAAACCATAACACCTCATGTGTGTCCAAATCCTGGAAGAGTAGGGTAAAGCGCCCCAACCGGGGTCTCCTCTCCAAGCCAAGAACAGCAGGTGACAGTCCCTTCATCTCCTCCCTGAAAAAATAAAATTCAAAAATGACTGTACAGAAAATAAACTCCTGCCATCATCAAAGCGAGCAATCAGCGTACAAAAGTAGACTTCTGATGTTGGGATAATCAAATTAAACCAAATGTATAAATGAATGCACATCTCCTCATCTGAATTAAAACCTGAAAGATACTTGGTATTAAGCTCTATAATCCACTTTGACTCTCTTTTCCAGAGGGCTGTAACTCTATTAACTCCTCTCAGGTCTGGTCAAACATGTTCCACTCCCAAAAATCTAAGTTGATTAAGATCACTAAAGTGATTCATTTCAAAATGATGTGCCACCGGGTAAAACAACATAATCTGACTCCATTGATGTGGCTCATTCTTTCCTAACTTGAATGAGGAGCCATTGAAAGTAAAGGATTATAGACGGTGGTGATGCCAGCAAAACGAGTCCCAGTTTGGAGGCTTGGCACTTCATCATCTTCGTGGTTGGAGATACACACACACACAAACATATATATATATATATATGTATATATATATCTTTGTGGTAGGAGATACACACACAAACACACACACTATATATATATATATATATATATATATATATATATATATATATATATATATATATATATATTCACTGGAACAAAAGTTACAGGGTGGTTATAGTTAGGCTCATGTTTTACCCATTTACCTACACAAAACCAGCGGTTATAGTCATACTTACAGTTATATTTATGTTAATAAACTATAACTCGTAGGCTAAAGTTACTTTCCGGCATGAGTTATAGTTTCTTCAGATAAGTATAACTATAACTGCTGAATATCTATGGTTTTGTGTGGGTACAATGTGAACCTAACTATAATGTCCCTGTAATATTTGTTTTTTTGCAGTGAATTTCTATGCTTTTTTTTAACATAAAGTAATATTTAAACACCGTCCGTAAATATAACCAGCGTGCGCATCGGGGGTTGGCTGCAGGTCCTGACCTGTGGCCAGGCCCTGCAGCCAACCCTCCCCACATGCACCCAACCCCAAGCTGCGCATGCCTGGTATGGTGTGTTAGGTTTTTTCCCCATCGGGCTTCGGATCCATGGGTACCCGCAAATCAGCAAAGGATCCTTGTCCCTAAATATTTAGGTTTTTTTTCCATCTACAACTCTAAAACTACTGAACAGATTTGAATCAAATGACAAAAAGAGATCTTTTTGGACCAAGATCTAGCTTTCTGCCAAATTTGGTGCAAATTGGTTCAGCAGGTTGGGCTGTGGTCGTGTTCAAAAATTACAAAATCCCCATAGACATTGCATTTGCAAAAAGTGTTTTTTCAGCCCTTCCTTTCTTTTGGCCCCTGCATAATGAATTACCCCAAGCTTTTCCAGACAGCAGCTGAACTATAGTTACCATATGAGTTTTGAAAATGTCAAGATTTGTCAAAAAGCACCTAAGCCCTAAGTTATTAGCAAAAAGAGGAAATGCTTCATCTATGGGAAACATTGGGCCTAACTATACATATATATATATATATATGTATATATATATATATATATATATATACACATATATATATATATATATATATATATATATATATATATATTACACAGTCATTTTTGGATAAAAGGAAAAAGAAGGTGTCAATAGGTGGGTTAAATCCTTGTACACGATGTAAAGCTTGCAGGTACAGTTCAAAGATCAAGGAATTTGAGGTTCCTGGGGTAAGGAAAAAACAAAGGATCAACAAAGTGTTAAATTGTAATTCTGATTTTATCATGTACTGTCTACTTTGAAACTGTGGGAAGAAATATGTTGGAAGCACCATCCATATAGCTAGAAAACAAGTTTTAAAGCATATGAGGGCGATCACACACCATGATTTGTCTTACCCTATAGCTAGACATTTTCACAAAGAACATCATGGGGCAGTACCCAACTACAGTTCTTTTGCATTTATCAGCTAGTGAAGACAGAGAGATGTGGTGAAATGGTCAGAAAATGGAGGCAACTTGAGTCCCGCTACATTATCAGACTAAGGACAATAGTACCTCTGGACCTTAATAGGGATGAAGAGATGTGGACACACATAGGTATCTAAAGTTGAATTATGTTGGTTTGCACTTCGACTATGAGGAAATATTAAATGAAATAGATATAGTTAGAGAAGGTCTGCCCTCAAAAGACTGAGCCCTTGTTGTTGGCATGTTCTACAATATTTGTTAGATAGTAGGAAATACACAAAACCAGCTGCAACAGGGAAGAAATATTAAAGTTATGATTTTTTTTATGTTGTTAACAAATTAAATTGTGAAACTACAACAGAAGGTTAATATACAATTCAATTTTATTCCAAGGTTGCGCAGGGGTTCAGCCCATTCAAGGCTTGACAGTCAAAGGAGTAACAGGTTGCAGGACATGCATGAAACATAGTCATATTTTTAAGAAATGTTTTACATATATAAATTAGAATTGGTACTTTTTTGTTGCAATCATGAATTCAAAATATCATAATTATGTTTGATTTTGTTATAATTTGTGACCCAGATACAAGCATTGACCCAGATTATCAGTGTAACTCCATGTTAAGATGGCACTCATGTTATTTAGAAACAATACACTGTTGGGTGGAGAAGAGGCTGTTGTCTATGTTGATTAATGTTAAGGGTCAAAAGGAATTGAAAGTATGATGGCGGCTCAGCATTGCTCAGCATTGAGAAGGGCTGCTAGCCGAAATGCGCTTGCCTTCCTGTATTTTTCCTGATTGGTGGCACAATAAATTATCTCGACAAGTTGGAGTCCGGGAGTGCTACTCTTTGGGTGCAAGAAACGTATATCTATCTATCTATCTATCTATCTATCTATCTATCTATCTATCTATCTATCTATCTATCTATATATACATATATTAGTTGCCCTTGTATTGTAGCATTTGGAGATTTATGTAAGAACAATTTCATTGGGTGGTACCACTTGGCAGGGTAGGACTCACAGATGGCAGTGTCCAGGTGCTGGGTTCAATGTTTTTGGAGACTTCTGTCCCTGAGGCTCTAGTCAGGAGGCCAGCCAACTAGCCCTTGGAGTCACTCTCGGATCCTGCATTTAACAGATGTAGGCCCAGTCCATCTCACCCAGGCAAGAGGGCAGCAGGTCTGCACATCTGGGCAGCATTCCTTCAGAGTAGTAATCCTGCAGTGTGGCCATACTTTCAAAAGCACAGCAGTCCTTCTTGCTGGCAGAGTATCCACCAGTCCAGAAGTATACTGAAAACTTGGTGTCTGAGGTCCAATATTTATACTAGGTGCCTCCTTTAAGTGGGGGAAGCTTCTAGATGTTTCCGTTTGAAGTGCATAGGTTTCCTTCTTCACCTGCTGTGGCTCCAGACTAACTACAGGGGGCATGCAACTTTTTGTGTGGAGGCAGGACATTGCCTATTGAAGTGTAATGAGGGCTTCACTAGGCTAGTTCCTTCCTCCCATCCTGCCAGTGATAAGCCATCAAAAGCATGCTCTCTATTATCTGTGGATGTCTAGGAGGAATACACAAGGTCCAACTGTCAGCTACACCCAGCCCTGTAACCCAGAGACAAACTGAAGGCACTAAATGACTAAGGCACATACATGCCAACCCTCTAAAAGAAGCACTTTCAAAATTCGACTTTAAATCCGACTTCACCATAAAAAAAGGATTTTTCATTACAATTCCAAAGACACCAAACATGAGCTGGTTACCTGTTCCTGTTTTTAAGTTACAGCTTATTAAATTTAGTATGGTAACTTTAATGTTATCCTGTGGGAGAGACAAGCCTTGGAGTGGTGAAAAACAAGTTTAAGAGTTTTTCACTACCTGGACATGAAAAAAATTAAAAGCACATACCGATCTTTTTAGATACATTGCACCCTGCATCCTGGGCTGTCAGGGCCTTCCGTAGGGATGACTTTAATGTAAAGAAGGTCACGCTGGACAAGTGATTTGTTTTGCCAGGTTGAAATGGCAGTTAAAACTCCACACACAGATTGCAATGGCAGACCTGAGACATGTTTAAAAGGCTACTTAAGTGGGTGGCAGAATCCATGCTGCAGGCATATTAGTAGCAATTAATGTACAGGCCCTGGGCACATGTAGTGTCACTTTATTAGGGATAAGCTAATGTTAGCAGTGATAAAATGTGCTGAGTCCTAAGGCCAGTACAAACAAGATCAGCAGAAACAAGATGGGTGAAGGCAAAATTATTTGGGATGGCTCTGTAGGAGGGGCCAAGTCCAACAACCATGCAATTAACATGGTATTTCGTGGTACATTTTGATGACATGCATAACAAATCAGGTCAACTCCGTCTCTTCCTCCTGCTTTCTCATCCTCTAAATGCATCATAAGATATTCAAATGGCTACCCCACAGTTCAATACATACCATCACCCAGGCCACCTTCACAAGCCATCTGGACTACGGCAAAGCTCTCTATGCAGGAATTTCAGCTCAATTCCTCAGACTCATTCTAGATCTCCCTAGATAGACCCACATGGCCTCAGGGAACTCCACTGGCTTCCTCTAAGGGAATTGGCCAGTTCAAGCCCCAGACCCATGTATACAAGGTCCTACACAACTGCAGACCTACCTAATTGATCCATTGCCTGAACTTTTATCAGCCCACTGGACATCTCCACTCTGCTTCCCTTTCTATAACCCCCCCACATCCCATGTAGTAGTTGCGGAGGTCACTCCTCCTACCAAGCAGCGAAGACATGGAACAAGCTACCCTTTCATCTCCGGACTTCCCCATCGCTTCCAGACTTCCAAAAGTCCCTGAAAACCTGGCTATTTGGCTAATCAACTGGATTGTGCTAGCACCTCGATACCGTTACAGGTGTCAAGAAGCGCTCTACAAATCTGCTGATTGATGATTGATTAGAAAAGTAAAAGGCAACCATGTTCTTTTATGCACACTTTGGCTTTGTCCTGAGTTAGGACCTTAAATAGGGGTAAGTTTTATATTTTTCCCTACCTATTACCACTTTAGGAAAGTGGTAATACATAGGGAAAATGTATTATATTTTTTCATCTGTTTTTAAAAAGTTAGCGTACTCTGGTGCTTCCTAGAAGTTCTGTGGTACTTAAAAAAAGTTAATAAATTAAATATGGACAGTAATTAAAAAAACACTGTAGTACACTATATTTCACATATAATATTTTAATATAGTGTGCTACAGTGTATTATCCATTTTTAACATATTTAACTCTTTGCAAAAAAGTTTACTGAGTAGTGCTATAATACGTACAAATTACTGTGCTACTTAAAAGAAAATGGAAATAAAACCGTATGTTCAGTAAAATATGAAAAATACGCTGTACTACACTATATTTCACTATTATAGTGTACTACAGTGTACTTATACGTTTTTTACTTTTTTTATGAAACTACTGCAGTACTTTCTAGGTAGTAGCACAGTCCTCTGTAAACGTTTTTCAACATATATAGAAAAAATTAATGCATTTCACTACCTATTACAACTTTCAATACAAATCAACAGCATAAAGAGGTATAGTATGTAGGTAAGATGTATACAGTAATTCAATGGTCCTCACATGGTGAATACACCCTGCCATCCAAGGGTGGAATGAGAGTCCTAAAAACAAAAATCTAGGGCTACATATTTTGCAATACGTTTTTCCAAAGCACTCAATATATATTAGTCCAAAGAGTACAAATAAAGTTCGAGAATGTGCAGTATAAATACAGAAATACAAAGTCCATTTAATACTAATTTTACACTTTATCCTATAATCACCAAGAAGAAATTGTGTAACTTGTTAGTGTGTACTATTTGCAGCCTTGAAAAAGTCAAGTACATGAAATGTGTCAGCAGCCTTTGATCTACTGTATGTACCAATTTTCCTACATTGTAAGAATCAGAAGTGTGTTGAAAAGACTTCACTATTATATGGACTTTGGATTAATATATCCATACTGCACATTCTTGGATGATTTGTACTATTTGGACTACTCTATCTTGAGTGCTGTGATAAAAAGTACTGCAAAAAATTACCACTTTACAAAACTGGGAAAAGGTTGGGAACAACAATAAAACCCATTCCTTACCTATATCTAAGGGTCTAATGGAGAACACAGCTAAAGTTTGGTAAAAGCAAAATAGCTTTGTAAACGCACGCATGCCACTCCACTCTATGCCACTTTACTGTATGCCACGCTACTCCACTGTATACCACTCCAGTCTATACCACATCACTTTTTGCCCCAGTCCACTATGCTCTGTTCCACTGTATGTCGCTCTACTCTTTGCCACTCCACATTACTTCCCTCCACTGTATGCTATTCTATTATAAATCAGCATTCCAGAATGCAGCACACGTGTAAAGAGGAAATAGTAAAAAGAAATAAAGATATCTCAACTTGTTATCCCAGCCTCAGGTGTGTGCGCTATTTTGGTGAAAACCAATGTTTACAGGTCTTTATAAATATGGTTTTGTGTTAAAACAAATGGGTAAATGCACAGGAAAGTCAACACACCACACGTGTAACGCCTACCTGATGCAAGGTAATGCAAGGCAGCTCCATGTGCAGCCTTGCTTTACTCTTTTTTTATGTAGAACCATGTAAATCAACATTTGTGTGGTTATTTTGTTGTTTGTAGTTCTATAGGTTAAATTACTGTATATATGGAAATGTAAAAATTTTCATTGCACGCTTTGCTTTACAGTTTAGGCTATGAAGTGAACTTTCAAGAATGACACACTGTTTTTATGAGGTAAGTTTTAATTATTACAAGTAGTCATTTTAGTAACATATTGTGTATGTTATTGTATATTTATTTGCATACACTATGTATTAGCATTCATTAGTTGAATATAAGTGGCATGTACATACTTCTTTTAGCAACACAAATATTTTAAAGATATTTCTTTTGTATTAATTAATACATTCTTTTAACATCTGTTCAACATTTTATAGTTTTAGAAATGCTGTACATACATTTCTTTTTAACAAAGTTTTCACAAATATAACACATTGTTCTTCGTACATACAATTTATCATATATACTGTATATTCAGTAATAATTTACAGAAATTAAAAGTACTATATATTTTTCAGTTTTTTTATTCAAATTTCTTTTTAATATATGTTTAAATGTTTTGCTTTCTTTTCCATGTGGTAACTTTTTATATTTTTGCCAAAGATTTATATTATCCAAAAATAAGAAATAATAGTTTTAATGTTGTATTGTTTCCTGTGGGATTTGAGTCTTGCTTGTGTGTTTTGGGCATCCATTCTTTCCACTGTTTTAAATGTTTCATCTAGTATTGTTATCTTGTGCTGTTCCTACTTGTGTTTTGCCTTGTGTTATGTGAGTAGGTTGTGTGAGCTTCATCTACAGGTTTCTTGTTTGGCATGTTGGGCTTTTTTTGGATACTTTTTTACAAGTAAATAAATGTGGTTAACCATTGCAATTTTTAATTTTCTTGATTTTTTTAAATTTTTCTGGAGTGGTATTTGGAAATGTCAGTTTTTCAGGTTTTGGATGGCTTGCATTGAGTAGTATTATTTCTTCAGAATTTGCTCTTGACATTTTTGAATTTTTTGGGAAATTAAAAATTGTTATTTATCCATTATTTTTGCCTTTTGGTTTGTCAAGGAGTTTCCTCTCTTCCTGTACAAACCTGTAAGTAACGCTTTTCTTCATTTTTAAAAGGTGAGCTATGTTATTGTATTGTGTTGCATTATGTATTCATTATTTTACTGATGCTTTTGTGCTCTGTAATTTTTATATTGCCTTTTGTTTTGTGTTGTGTTTTTAGATTTGTTTTTTTAATGTAATATTTACTTCATTTTTATTCGAGCAGTTTTTTAAAGTTCATTCTTAATAATGACTTTTGTATGCTTATTTTTTACTAAGATTATATAGTAAAAATAGTAATATGATATTAGTAAATATATACATTGCTTTGTTATGTATTGGTTTCTGTAGGGGATTGTGGTTTTTCTTTGGATCGGTTATTTTAGAGTAAGGTTCTTGCTATGAAGTCTATGATTGTAGGCTTGAATTGTTATCAAAAGGTTGGACTTTGTAACATGTTGTGCATGTCTTTGGTTATTTTGAGACTTTAGGTTTTAGTTGGGTTAGTGATTGTTCCATTCTTAGGGGGTCTTTAGGAGTTTGACGGATGGAAACATCTGTCGACCAAACTCCAGATGAGGAGACCACCATGGTGCTGGCTGTCTCCCCATTGGCCCCATTACAACTTTCCCACTGGGCTGAAATGTTTTTGAGAGTAAAGTGACTCTATTAATAAGTTGTAATGTTTTGCTACTTCAATCAGATGGATATATCCTAGGGCAATACATTTGTTTTTCATTTCCTAGGCAGATTTGGCAATTCTGGATTATTCTACACTTCCTGTTGATTTTTGTAGTGTGGCTAAAATGGTAGTAACATCGTTGAAACGTTGTATGTGAGTATATGTTTAAAATGGCACAATCATTGGTCGGTCAAAGTCAATAATAATTTTTTGTGGATTGTAATTGTTGGTTTTGGATTTTATTTCTTTTAATTGTTCTTTGTATATTGCACTTTGTTTGTTTGGTAAAAGTGCATTGACTAGGGAAATGTTGGTGTTTTGGTATTTTGCATGGCTTGTGTAAATTTGTGTGAATGGTCGAGGGCACATTTTGAGCTTACTGTCCATCATCCAAGTATATCACCCATGCTGTGTGTCTTAGACCCCGGGCTTCTCCGAGGGAAAACCGCAATATGAGAGGGATACCACAGGATGTCCGCGGCACAAGCAGGTTACCAGTAATATTCAGCAAATGCCCTTGGTGGAATTTTAACTTACATGCAATCCTTGGGGGATGGGATCTTGTGAGTTCTGTGTGGGACCCCTGGCTGGCTGGTCTTTTGGCTGGCAGCCTGTAGCATTTTGCAGCTCTTCCTCTCTGAGTGGAGGAGGAAGGCAGGTCAGTACTCATCACCTACGTTTTGGCATTACTGGAAGAGGAAGGCTATCACTTGCCCAGGGCTGGAGAAATCATTTAAGGAAGTGAAGTCCAGTCCTGATTTTCCAGGATGAATATGCTCTATTTTTTATGTTCCAATGGCTTCTATCGTGTGAATTCTGTGTCATTTCCTTTTTCTGTACATACACCATTTAAGGACTTCCCCCCTTATCACTGCGTTGCAACACAACAGTATATTTTTTGTGGGTTTCATGTCCCTCTGTTGTGATTTTTTTTGTCCCTGATGTTCTGTCGAGGTTTTGGAGCATCTCCAGTGTGGCCTTGATCCTGTCTAAACCACCTTCATTGACTTCAAAGTTTGCAGCCTTTAGTCTTCCAACTACTCAAGATTTTTGTGCAGCTGGTTTTTCATCAAGCTGGTTCCCTTCCTGTTGACACCTGTCTTTCACATGTGAGCTATTTGAGGAAAGGTATTGTGACTCAAGAAATTTTGGGAAAGTGGGTCATTGGTAAGGGCAGGTAGGTACCTAAACTTAGCAATAGGCCACAATCACCCACTAGGTCCTGTCAAGGTCTCAATATATGAATCGTTGCTCAACCCTTCGTAGCTTGGAACCACGAGCAGTTAGGCTTAGCTTAGGAGACAGGTGTGTAAAGCCTTTAATATCAATAAAACGATAAATAAGTAAAACAAAAATCTGACACCAATTTATAAGAATAGAAAATACTTTTATCACTAAAATGACACCAAAACAACATAAATCCAGTGTAGGAAACCAGAGAGATTAATTTCTAAAGATTAAATGTAAAAATATGCTTTCTAGTGCCTGAAAACAAAAGTGCCAATCAGGACCATCTGGTCACAACCGTGATGGAGCCATGCTCAAATACACTTAGTGGGAGGCCTCAAAGTTTTACCTTTGCACGTAGAAATCTTTCTGGAGCTGTTCTCTCTCAAAGTCGTGTGATCCTCTCCAGCAAGCTGATTTTGATGCAACATCGGTGGATTGCCTTTTTGTGAGACACAGGCCAATTCCTGGAAGTCTGGAGCTCTGGAGTTTTTAGTTGGCCGAACCTGAAATTCAGGCCGGGTCGCGGTTGAAGGCAGTCTGCTTGATTCACGACCTTGGGTTGGTCCACTTATGGAGCTATTTTACAAAGTTGATCCAAACTTCTTCCAGAAGTCCTTTTTGGGTCCTTGAAGTGTCCACAACTTGATCCAAAGTTCCAGAAGCTCCGAGTTACTCCTTGGGAGTTGGGACTCCAGTTCGCAGAATGCACGTGGTCAGAATACTCCAATGGCCACTGGATGCTTGTCAGCTAGACTCTTCTTGCAGGACTTGATGCAGGGGACTCTGGTCAGCTCCTTTGTACCTGTAGCTTACAGGGAGTCCACTTCTGGAGTTTCAGAAGCAAGGCAAAGTCCCTCTTGTGGTGAAGCCCAGAGTGTGCAAGTGGTGCAGTCTTTGTGGTTGAAGTCTTTCAGGTGCAGACCAGGGGTTCAGTAGGGCAGTCCTCTAGTACTTTCTTCCAGCAGGGATATGAATCGCTGGGAAGCTCTACCATATTTATCCTTGCTCCTGGGTTGGCAAATGGGGGGCACCCGTGACCAATTGGATGCAGAGTGCCACCATCTGGGGTGACCACTTGCTGTGAAGTGTGGCAGAAATCAGTCCATGGAAGCAACATTCTTTAAAAATCCAACATGGGGGGCGTGGCTAAGATGGCCACTACGTAGGAGCGTCTTTTCAGAGCTCCACCAATGGAAATGGCCGGATCGGGCACCCATAACTGAAGTTGGGTGACGTGGTGGCACTTGCTGGCTCTCCCGGAGCCCTGGGGTTTGGCTGGAGGGAGGGAGCTGTGGGGCGGAGTGCTGTTGCCCCAGGTTGGAGCCCGATAGAGAGCAAAGACAAGGCTGCGCCAGGCCGTGCACGTCATCCAACGAAAGAAGAGGCCTGCCAGTCGGAACGGGGAGGGCGTCCACGAGGAGGCATAGGCATGCTGCATGCCAGGGACCGGTGGACGCGTGGCAGTGGCAGAGGCAAGCAGGAGGGCCTAAATGAGGAGAGGGCCTGAGTGCGCACAGACAGGAGTTGCGGGGGACCAGGGTGGCCTCAGTGAGGCGCGGAGAGGTGACAAAGGCCTGAGGAGGGCGAAGAGCAGAGAACCCTGAGTGCTGTAGAGGCATCACCAGGTGCGGAACACAACTGCGACTACAGCAGGCCATGGAGGGAGAGCAACGGCCCAGAGTGGCCGGTGTGTAATGCGAGATAGCTGTCCCCGCCTGGCGGGTGGGCCCAGGGGCCCCGCGGGTACCGAGAGCCACGCAGGGGTGCGTGGGGGATGCCCGCTTGGGAGACCCAGAGGGTATACGGCCCAGGCCCAACGGTACTGGTCCTAGCGGATGCCTGGGCGACTCACTGGAGAAGCGGACCAGCTGCCTGGGCACTAGAAGACAAGCATTGGAAGAGGCCCGAAACTGGACCACATGGAGAACGGAGAAGAAACTGAAAAGATATAGCATCAAGCTCCTCTGAGGGATTGCTGGGAGAGGCTGGTGGGAACCTGCGCCTCTTTAGACATTAAGCGCAGGAGGGTAGTGGGCCCAGTTTCAGGTGAAGATAGGCTTGTGCCTATGAGGCAGGACTCTGGGGGTAGTGAAGCAAGTTCACCTGGCCCGGCGAGCGCCCCCTGCAGAAGCGACAACGGATGGGGGTAGGCCACCCGTCCCACACGCTGTACTCCGGAAGACTCGCTGTCCATAAGGAGGGGTCTCCTGCCCCGGACACCTATAGGGGCTCCAGCGCTGGGACCTATTGGGGGTCAGAGTGGCATTCATAGACACCAGTGGAATGCACATTCCCGGGGCGGTGGACCCATCAAAGAGAGTGAACCGAGATGGGGCATGGGCCGGCGGAAATGGTGTCCCAGAGATATAGCAAAAAGGAGGGCTCCCTTAACGACCTCTTCATCAACACACCTCTCAAGAAAACAGTTCTACCAGGGACCCCTGTAACAGAGGGAGGAGAGGTGGCAGAATCGAGCTAGTCGGAGGGTGGAGAAGCGCCTCTGACAATAACATTCATGGAACAGCCTTTTGGATCCCTTCGTGAGGATTTTGCCAAATTGAAGCAGGAAATTTCAGCAGAAGTCAAGGACCTGGAGAGGTGATCAACCTGGGTCAGCGTGTGGACACGCTGGAGCAGACACACGATGCGCCAGTGGAATAAGTAGACTGTCACAGACGGGAACTCCTCGTCCTACAAGATAAGAACCAGGAACTGCAGTATCAATTAGAGGACTTGGAAAATAGATCCCGTCGATCTTATATGCACATAAAAGGGGTTCCAACAGGCAGTAACCGGCTCTCTAGAGGACTTTGCAGTGCAACTCTTTCAACATGTGGCCCCTGCACTGAAGGACCAGACCATCATACTAGACAGAACACAATGAGTTGGCGCCCCGCCCGCTCGCTGGGTCAGGCTCAAGATATACTGACTTGTTTACACTACTATAGACAACGGGAGATAATAATGGCAGCTGCTCGCGACCAAAATGCGATTGAATTTGAAGGGCACCGGATTGGCTCATTTCAGGACTTCAACCGATAACGGACTTCCTAAGAGAGAAAGGCATCAGATATAAATGGGGCCAACCCTTTTGTCTACGCTTTGTCTGGCAGAATGCAACCCCTGGCATCTGCCACTGGAAGAAGCACAAGGCCTTGAGGGGATGCTGCCAAGCCTCGGGGACCAGCCCCAGCAGTCGGCGTCACAGGAACAGCTACCATGAAGAGATAGGGGCCACTCAAAACCCTGTACCAGACAGAATAAATCCCATAACCAACAACAGCTGAGAGCCAAATGGTAAGAGCAGCTTTTCTTCGAAGTCTACGCGGCCAAGCATTTCGGAAGTGGACTCAGACCAATGATAGGGCATGATGAACCAAAGGGGCCCTCCCCAAGGTGACCTACCTGTCGCCTGGGAGATAACTGAGCTGGGCGACCATGACCCGGTAAAGGCAAGTGCAAACCAAGCGGCGGAGCTCCGACCCCTTTGGAGAGGAGGTTGATTGAAGTCGAACTGAGGACCAGGCTGCCCCTAGACATGTCTAGGTTAGTTCCCAGGTGGGGAACATCTTGAAATGTTCATCCCTGGCTGTTGGTTCCTTTTCCCCTTGTTCTTCTCTCTTCCTACTTTGCCACAGGGGAGTTAGCATACTGCAACCCCATCGAGCACGGGTTAGTATGCTGGGTCATCTTCCTACTGACTGAATCAATGGACAGAACCATACAGAATTACACTAGCCTCACCAATGGTCACCATTCTTTGTTTAAATGTCCGGGGACTTCATGCGTCTGTGAAGAGACAATCCGTTCTTTTGCAGCTTAGGGACCCGAGGAATGATCTCTGCCTACTACAGGAAACCCACTTACTCCGACCAGACTGGAAGAGATTGCGGTCACGCTGGTTTGACCGCCAACTCTTTACCTCAGATCCAGGGAGGTGGACGGGAGTAGCAATTTTGCTAGCCAAGAATGTTCCAGGGAAGGTAACACAGATACAGGAGGAGATTCCAGGGAGGCTTCTCTCACTTCATATTGAAATTCAGGAGTGTAGACTAACAGAAGCCATTATCTACGGGCCGAATGAGCGCCAGGAGTGCTTTCTAAAAGGCGCATTGGGTAAGATAATGACAACATCAGACGAGGACATTGTGGTGGGCGGAGACTTTTACCTAGTTCCGGACCCCCAGCTAGATAGGTCCTCGCAGAGATATGGCCAAACAGGAGCTTTCTCAAGGGGTTTTCAGGAGTGGCTGGAGGGGGCAGGGCTGACTGACATCTGGTACTGGCAGCACCCAAAGCATAGGACATACTCCTTTTTCTCGGCCCCCCACCAGACATATGTGTGCATAGACCTCTTCCTCACTACTCCCCATATCACTACTCTGGTTACCAGGTCTGAGATAGGGGTGGCTTCTATTTCAGATCATTCCCCGCTCACACTGAGTCTCACAGTACCATCCCACAACCCACGTAAAAGACAATGGCGGCTTAATACGCAGTTCTTGGCGTATGAGGATATCCTAGCGGAAATCAGGAACACAATAGCCAACTTTCTAGACACAAACGATACCCCCACAACAAGTATCACAACCCTATGGGAAACACTCAAAGCAGTCATCAAGGGCCAATTTATAGCGATAGCAGAGAGACTGAATATCACCGCAGTGAGGAGCGTCAACAACTAGAGGACGAAATAAGGGCCACGGAGGCTGCACTTAGCAGGACGTGATCTCTGGCGGTGAAGAGACAGCTCGCCACCCTTAGAAACAGTTGCGGGCCATAAGGAAGATAAGGCGGGCCGCCTCCTGGTCCTCCGCATGCAGACCGCGAGCCGTAGAGTGGCGGAGGTGCAATTACCGGATTGCACCCTGACGTGCCAGGAATAGCTAATTCTTCAACAGTTCAAGAGGTTTTACTCAGACTTATACTCCGCGGAAGAGCTTGACAGTCAGGACATAGAAGACTATCTGGACTCCATCACCCTGTCCTACATCCCCCCCGCAGACAGTGCCATACTAGAGAAGGACGTTGTTCCTATGGAGGTACTAGCGACTGTACACTATCTGCAAACCGTAAAGTGCCAGGGCGGATGGCTTTGGAGCAGAGTTCTTTGGTGCCCAGCTGGCCCCAGTGTTGGCTCAACTGTACAACACGCTGGCCCCAACCCACCCCACTCCTCCGACAATGCAATTAGGCACAGTGATAGTTATTCCCAAACCAGGGAAAGATCCTCAATTGTGCTCCTCCTATCGACCCATAACTCTACTGAATGTGGACACTAACATCTTCATGGGAATTCTGGCCCACCGACTCAACCCGTATATACAGGGATTGGTCAACTCAAATCAAACCGGGTTTATCCCTGAGAGATCTTGTAGCGATAACACTAAGAGACTATGGCTCTCATTACAAACCTGGCGGTCAAAGACCGCCAGGGTTGTTTTGGCAATTGTACCGCCAACAGGCTGGCAGTACAAATTGCCATATTATGACCGCGGCGGTAGCGCCGGGGTCGCACCACTGGGACCGGCGGTTTCCCGCCATTGTTGTCCCGGCGGTTATAATCCACCAGGGCAGTGCTGCTTGCAGCGCTGCCCTGGGGATTATGACTCCCCTTCCCACCAGCCTGTCCCTGGCGGTAGGGACCGCCATGGAAAGGCTTGTGGGAAGGGGAGTTGCGGGGCCCATGGGGGCCCCTGCACTGCTCATGCACTTGGCATGGGCAGTGCAGGGGCCCCCAGCACAGCCCCACCCTGCTTTTCACTGTCTGCATGGCAGACAGTGAAAAGCGCGACGGGTGCAGCTGCACCTGTCGCACGGCCGCAACACCGCCGGCTCCAATAGGAGCTGGATGCAATGTTGCAGCCGACATCCCCGCTGGGCCAGCGGGGATGTTGTAATCTGGCCGGCGGGTTTGCGGCTGCGTCTGCCACCTGCCAAGGTTGTAATGAGGGCCTTGGTCAATTGCTGGATAAGGTCCACCGGTCCCAAATTCCCACCCTCCTCCTCTCCATTGATGTGGAGAAGGCCTTTGACCAAGTAAATTGGCTGTACCTTCATGAGGTCCTGCGACACTTTGGGCTAGGACCCAGATTCCGCGGGTGTATCGGATGCAGCTATGATAGGTCCAGAGCCATGGTTTCCGTGAACGGAGAACTGTCACAGCAATTTACCATTTCAAGGAAAACACGAGAGGGATGCTCTTACCCCTGCTGTTCGCTGTGTATATGTGCCTTTCGCTGAGCATATTAGCATTCAGCAAAGCGTTGTGCTTTAAAACCAACCTCACTAAATCAACTCTTCTAAATATCACTATCCCTGAGGTCGAAAGGACCGTGCTGGAGACTAGTCTCCCATTCCCATGGGCTTAGCATGGCATCATGTACCTGGGCCTCTGGATACACCCCACACTCGAGGCGACAGTAGCTCGCAACTATAATAGGATATTTGATACAGTGTGCTCCGAACTCACGAGATGGAAGGCACATTGACTATCATGCCTGGGCCACCTAGGGGCGATAAAGATGACACTCCTGCCTAAAATACTCTACCTTATGTAGACCCTGCCAATGCAACCGCCACCTAACCTCTTAGACAAACTGCAAGCCCACATATGGGAGTATATCTGGGGCGTTAAGAGGGCCAGAATGTCAAAGACCCAGGCATATCTGCCACAAACAGACCGGGCCTGGGATTCCTGCATCTGTTGAGCTATTATCATGCGGCCCAGCTGCGGTACATAGTTGAATGGTCCCGACCTCTACTGAGAAATACTGGTGCTTTATTGACCAGGCAGTCGAGGTGCAGGTGGGAAGCGGAATGCGAACGCACCTTCACAGATAGAGAGTGGCACGACGTACTTCACTGGGTATGAGTTACAGCGCGTGCCACAAACACCAAGGAAATGTTCCTTAAAATAGCCCATCACATGTATTATACACCAGTGCAGATGGTCGGGGGGGGGTGCATGGAGATGGGTGTTGCTGGTGTGGGTGCAGACAGGATTGACGAAATTGACGATACTAACATACCACGGTTCCCTAACTATGTCTTACTGTGCCTCCCCAATCCCCTCACATATCCGCTTCACTCACTTCAGGACCGGGCTATGACTTTGGCATTAGGGGCAGCAAAGATCCTACTACTCTCCCGCTGGGGTTTGGAGACCATTTCTACTCATACCGACTGGTTACATAAATTGTGGGACCCCATGGGTATGCAAAAATTGACAGCAGCAGCGACTGGCTTACTGCCCCCCTTTGATAAAACAAGGGGCCCATATATTCGATAGACGTCAGAGGAAATCAGGGAATTATCATGCCCGTCGTACCTCCGCATCCTCCGATTGACAAACCCTACAGACATCAGCCGATCAAAATAGTAGACACCTCCCTGACACGAAAGTCCCAGCAATACCACACACCCAAGGCATACACACGGACTGGGGAAGCATTGTCCATGTGCATAGTGGCCTTATCGCTTCTCCTTTTCTTTCTCCCTCTTTGAACCTTTCTCTCCTCCCTCCCTCCCAGTTATCCCCCCCACCAGCCAGTGGTTGTAGGTGGGCGATGTTGTATTGTTGCATCCTATATTCAACCAAAAAGATTTTCATCGTGAAAATCCAACATGGAGAAAATCTCTTGTTGGAGGTTACATGTGGTAGAGCCCACCCACTGGTGTGGATACGTTTCACTAACACACCCCTTTCAGTCCCTCTCCTAATCTAATTAGTGGGGATCCCACCTGGCTGAGGAAGCAGGAAACGGGGGACATCTAGTTTCTATCCCAGATGGCTTTCCTTCCTTTTAAAACCAGTTTGGCCACTTCACCCCCTTCCTGCTCTGCCATCTGCTGCAGCAGTTCTCCTCCCACCTGATGCTACCTTTGTTTCAGGCCAGGCCACTTCACACCTTATTAAGGTAGCTTGGCACAGCTGCCAGAGACTGACCAGTCAGTTAAGGGCACTACAGGGTTGATTTTGGTAACTTTCAGAGAGCATTCTAAAACTCTTTCTCTGTACTAGTTATAAGAACCCAACCTTGGCAAGTTGTTGGATTTATTCTAACCTTTAATTTGCTACCAAAGTTAGCAGATTTAGCTCTCTTCTAGTGGAAATGAGACTTCATTATTTTTAAATAAAGCCTCCCAGTGTTAGCCTGTGGAGCTAATGCACTACAATGGGGACAACAGATTTGGCTGTTTTTCCCTCGCCAGGGCTTTTTAAACATCTTTTATAAAGTCCCTCTTTATATTTACACTGCACTCAACCCTTGGGGCACCTAAGGCAGACCTTAGGTGTGACTTATTTATAAAAATAAGGTAGTTTGGGACTTTGAAAGTACTTTTAATTCCAAACTTGAATTTGGGGTTAACTTTAATGTAAAAGAAGCGAGCAAAGCAGGCCTGATTCCACGACACCAGAGACCACAGCAGTGTACCCATGGGTGCCCTAACTACACTAGGGTTCCTAGTGCTGTACCACATACCAGGGACTCATAGGTAGGTTGTCAGGACCAATTATAATTATGGCTAATTTGCATATTGCATTTTAATCAGAGCACAGGCCCTGGGTCAGAAAACACCAGTATCAGTTAAAAGGGGGGGGGGGGCAAAAAGTGAGGAAGTCTTCTGCAATCACCCCAGTTTTCTCACAAGAGGGAATAATCTTTACCTCGGACAGTCTAGAAACCAGAATTGGAACAAAGGTCTAGGTCGAGTCTTTGACAATGTGTTGCTAAGGGTAAGTTTTAGTCAGTTGTTATCAGTGACATATGTATTTATTTTTCTCTCTCTCTCATCATTGTCATGTAAAATGAAATTGGCATTTCAGTGTGTTAAGTTTAAGCTTTCAGTGATATTTATGTCCTTACATCATTTTGGAGTGGCAGGTGTTTCTCTGGTTGCTTTTCTATTTCTGGCTAGGAGTGTTTTGAAATTAGGAATTTCAGGGACATGGCCTCTAGTATAATCTGGAACATTGCTGTATTACACAGAAACCAGAAGCCTAAATTCGCAACATAATTGGAATAAAATGAAGGGCAGCTGCCTACAAAATATCTCAGGCCTCCCCCCAGCATTTCTGTTAGATGCTATCCATAAAGAAATTGGCGTAATCTCGGAATATTTATCAACTAATATAATTTAACAGTTCTGGCAAAGAATGCAAGTGTGTTAAAAAAAAAAGTGTTTTTGCTTTAGATTAAAGAAAATTGCTGAAATGAACTGTATTGGGCAAGAGGCACAGGGATTTGGCGAAATGAACTGGCTCTTTTGGTAAATTTAGAAGGTTTTAGTTCTGATGCTTCAATAAAAAAATTGCAAAAAAGCACTTAAGGGAAAAAAGTATTGTAAATAAGAAACTCTTGGCAGGAAGGTACAAACCTCCCTTAACTCCCAGCACTCCTCAATCCAATTTGGCGAAGAGAGACTATGAAATTTTGGGTGTGGTTAAATCCAGAATTATTATACTCAGTTGAGGTTGATAAATGATGAGCGCATATGTGAGTGCGATTGCAACATAAAAAGCACCAGCGTTCATATTTTAATAGACTGTCCATATTTCGTCAGCCTCATATATACTACCATAATTTTATAAGGTTACCCAACCTCACAAATTAACATTTCCATGGATTATTATCCCAAATATGTTGTTAACCATCATACATTGAATTTTACAGACTTGCATGCCCATATTCGGGTAGAACATACATTAACAATAAACAGAATAAACAATACTTTACTCCAGAAATGTATGGCAGTAACCGAAATTATCATTTGTAGCTCCATCTTGAATTGCCCCCTTTTAAAGATGATGCCAAGATTGATCATTGTGGCTACTGCCATATATTTTTGTGTGTAGGAGGTCCAACAACATGATAGAGTTAAAAATGCATGAAAATGTTTATTTGTGAGGTCGGGTTACCTTCCAAAACGATGGTAGTATTTATAGTGAGGTGATAATATTAATAACATTGTAAAGTGTAGGTGTTTCTTTTTTTTCTTTCCAGAAATGAATTTTTAAAATGACTTTTTGAAAACTAATAGTCAATAACGGCATTTTTTTTACAAATGAGTAAAGTAAAGTGCATGAATACATCATTGTTTAAATTAGGGAATAATCAAAAATGCATGACAATATATGAAAATTAGTAGAATGATAAATAATTTGGAAATGCAGACAGGACGTGCCCCTTTGATTGTAAATAATATATGTTAACTGATGTCTCATACAGAAGATTGGGATAATTAGTTCTCACAGACTAGTAGCATCCACTAAGGTTTTGCTTAGGAGTTTGTGAGATCATGCTGGTTCATTTGAAGATTATGATCACTCGCTTTGTATGATTGTATGGTTTAATTTGATGGGATGTTTTAAGTGTTTTATTGTAAAGGAAAATGTATGTATGTGTTTTTATAGGCGGGAGTCTCATGGTAGGGATGAAATGCGTTGGCTAGGCCGCTGCCTTCATGTTTGAAATTAAACAGAAGGTTGGGCAAGCAGTTTGCTTGTTTGCAATCCTAAAGAAGAAGCAAGAATAACTGAAAGCATCCTTGGCCTGGATGGTCTATTTTGAATGATGGACTGAATGTGGACAACATTGTTTTCCTTGATATTTGACATACACTCGAGGAATGTGCATGCTTCCTCTTGTGGCTGGATTTATTCTTGTATGCTTTTCTATCTCCTTTATTCATCATAGAGACATTCAGCAAAAGCATATCTGGCTTTAATGTGCTAATACATGAAAACACAGACATACACAAATGCGTCCTTCTTCACAGTGAAACCAGACACAATAGGATTATCAATGCTCATTTCTTTGCTCTACGTGATATTTTGGAAAATATTCTTTTAGATTTTTAAAGTAGCGCACGCCTCCTCTTTAAGATGTTTTTGCCAACGCTTGTCTAAATCACACCCCAAGCAGTACTCTTGATATCTGAAATGGCAGCTTTCATCTCTCTGCCAGCGGCAGGAAATAAGTAAAGCTAGATACTGTGTGAGAGAATGTGTGTGCCAGAAAGCTCAGTAAAAACGTCTGTTGGCGAAAGAAAAAAAAAAGTGGTCCATGAAAGGATACAGGTGGTGAATAAGAATCAAAAGAAAACTTTGAGATAATTACTGCGAGGCCTGCAATACACTCAGTGGAAATGTAGCCATAGCGATGCAACAGCGAGACAGGACATTGTGTATGGCCTGTTATGTTAAGGGCAAATAAGGACGTCCCCACGGCATACATCAGCAGATGTATGTCCTGGGATATTTGACACCATTCTCTCGCCTGACAGGGTATAGAATGGGCTCAATGCTCAAGATGGAAGCCACTGTCCAGAGATGAGCACTGATGTCTTTGCATAACAATTCCTAGAGCTGACCACGAACCCACTGTAAGAATATTCGACTCTCACACTGGTTGGCAGACGATGACCACAGCACACGATTGGTGTTCGATGCACTGTGACATGCGCATCCATTTGTGGATGACTCAACGTAGGGCCAGCTGTGCTCAGTTTTTACCGACTGGAAACATGCAATGGATGTTCCATTGCTTAAAACCCCATAGCTGATCCTTCTATTTTGAGTAAATTTAGGGCTGTCCCTTTGCCTCATTTTCCTACAAAGAACCTCAAGAACACGATCAACTTTCATTTGGTAGCTTTTATGGAGTCCAACAGTATTTCAGACGAAGTTCAGTCTGGTGTATGCTTTTGCAAAGCACAAACCATCCTTGATGACCTTCAACTGCTCCTAAATCAGGGTGACTAAGCTGCTCTGGTCTTACCCAATCTCTCTGTGGCCTTTGATACCGTCTCCTATTGCCTTTTACTCCACCATCTCTTTCAGGTGGCAATTTGGAGAATGCCCTTGAGTGGATTGCCTTTTAGTTGAAAGATGAACTGGCAATCAATCCATCATCCACATTTCAGGCCTGATTTTATACCCTTGACCTATGGAATGCTGCAGGGTTCTTCTTTAAGACCTACTCTTTCAAATATCTGCATCTAACGACTAGCTCAACTTATTCATTTATTCAGCGTTACTTGCATGTGCTATGCTGATAACACCCAAATTCTGATGAGTGGACAAGCACCCCCCAGTTCACACAAATTTCCACCAATGCCTGTTAGCAGTGGTATCTTGTATGAGCCGTCATTCTTCTCAACTCAATGCTTACAAAAAGGACATTTTGTTGATCAGTGGTAGAATCACTCTCACCATCTAGTTGAGCTGGTTGCCCTCACATTCAGTATGGGATCCTACTTTGATCATAATTTTACTGTCTCTGCACAGATCAGCAAAATATCCTTATTCTGCTTAATGCATATCTGGCTTTTATGTGAGAGCCACTTATTCTAACAGCTTCTCGGATTGTGGTTGTGCAGATGATAATTCCCACAGCCTGAACTAATGCAACTTTATAGTTCTAGCTTCCCATTTGCTTGCTCGTTTTGTTCACCTTCAGTCTATTGAATTGTGTCTCATCTTCAATGTCTCATTAGGCTGAAATACCTTGCCCTTATGAGCTTTCTCGATTGTCTCCTCGTACCTCAACATGTGATTTTCACAGCTCTCTCTGCTGGACATCCGGCTTACTATAAAAGTGGGCCCCTCTGTTTGTAACCATGTTCAATCAATACAGTCCTGAATACTTAACTCGAGACAGAATTTGAATTATCCCATCATTGTGCCTCAATCACATGAATCGACAGTCTTTCTTGTCCATATACTGGAACTCAGTCCCTCAGGATGTTTGTTTGCCGTTTCAGTGCATGCTTTTGCCAGGCATGCCTTTACCATACATTCTTTTTAAAAACGCATGCATTTACCACACATCTGCATTTACTAGGCGGTTAAGTATAAATATGATAAGTGAAATATATATATTATGTTGACCCCTGAGGTCGCGAGGCAATTCCACAGGTTCCCCTGGGTTTCTTTATAGGCACACCCCCTAATTAGATGGTCCTTGTGTTTCCCACTTTGCGGGAGGGCTTGCCACCGCTTATATTGTCTAATAGATTCTCTGCCCTCTCAAATTTGGAGGTTAATGACTGACTGGTAAGAAGGGGTGAGCTTTTCTGGCCAGGACGGGATTTACCAGGTAGATCCCTCAGGGTCCACATCTCTAATTTTGGGTGCGGTGAGGGTGAGAGAGATGTCGCCTCTCTCTCCTTTAATTTCTTGGAATGTGGCTGGGTATGATGCCAAACTACAAGACACGCAATGGGTAGGGTTTATTTCTAGTTTTGATTTTATCCTACTCCAAGAGACATGGTCAGCAGAATGAAATGGATTTCAAAGGTTTGCTGTGCCTGCTGTGTGGGTGCCCAGCCACCGCTCTAGAGGAGGCCCAGTTACCTTGGCCATTATCTCCAAGATTTATAGAGCGTATCATCTTAAATGTAGCCATCGGGAAACCTCTTTATTTGGGTTGTGTTTCACATTAAGTATAATGTTCTCATGGTAAATTTGTATAATGCAGTGTGGGATTCTGGTTGCCAAACTATGGCCCTTTGTTCTGTCTTGCAGACATTAAAGGGGAGGTTGGAGGCCTGTTTAATTTAATTTCATGTGAATGTAGCTGGAGATTTCAATGCAAAAGTAGGTAGCTATTCCACGCTGATAATCCTTTTGAGCAGGACTAAGGTTTTCTGTATGTGAGGGTCTTCAGGATTCGAGTGGTGGGACCCTTATTAAGGGGCTGCAAAAGTTGGGGCTGCTTCACATTTTTGACTTAAGAATTGTCTCTGTTTAACAGGCCCCAACCTTTGTGGATAGGGGCGGTGGGGTCTACAATTGATTATGTTTTTGTGTCAGCCCTAGTGAGAAATTGGGTCCCACAAGGGGGGTCCTACAGCAGTATATTAGTGATCATAACCCCCTTACAGTATTTCTGAACTTCCTTTGCAAGAGGTGCTTATCGGTGGTTGTAGCAAAAGATCAGGGATGCGGGGTCTGTTGGCAGCAGGCTAATATCCCAAAGATCGGTGAGAGTGTGGTGAGCAACAACTATAATCTCATAGTAGCGACTCTCCTGACAGAAACACCTTTAGTGGTGGAGTTGATTGCGGCCGCTGATAGAATAAATGGTTCCATTAGAGCTATTCTGAATAACAACGTAGGGACCTCTCTTAAGTATCAGGGCGGTTGGTTTGACAAAACCTGTTGTGTGGCGAGGAAAACCCTGCAGAGGGCTCTGAAGATCCAGCCTAGAGATAAGGTTTATGTGAGTAGTGTGAGAGCACAGTATAGGCTTGCATTGAAGGTGAGGAATCAGCAGCCTAAAGATCAAGCATTGGGTGGAATTGGAGGTTGGGTGTCGCACTAAGAATTCAAGCTTATTCTGGAAGATTGTGAACAGGGGTGCCCTTGACGCTGGTACACTTGAGGGGTTGGGTTGTAATATTCCACCCGACGTGTGGGTGAGTCATTTTTGTAGTGTCTTTTCAGGAGAGACCCTTGGCAAGGAAGTGGTTGAACTTGTTGATCTTAGCCCAAACCTGTCCATTAGATTCACGTTGGAGGACTTGGTGGTTGCCCTGTAGGAAATTCCGAGGCACAAAACGCCCGGGCCTGATGCGATCCCTATGGATCTGTATAATTGCAATTTGTACTTGTGGGCACCTATTATTGTAAATGTCTTAAATGCGGCAATGAGTGTAGGAATCCCCCACTTCTGGAAATCCCCCTGTATTGTTCCTGTGTTCAAAAAGGGAAATCGTAGTGACCCCAATTCCCATAGCCCTATTCCACTCCTAGAATCTCTAGTGAAAATTCTGGCTGCATTGTTTTACGGGGCATTGAGTAATGGGTGAGAGAGCATGATTTGATGAGCAGGGTGCAGTATGGGTTGAGGGAAGGGCTGGGAACTCAGGAGCAGTGTTTGAATTTACTTTTGTTGATTGGTAAATACACACAGGCAAAGGAGGGACCCTTTATCTTGCTTTTATGGATCTTAGCAGTGCGTTGGATAAGGTAAATTGTAGTAAGCTATGGGGACTGCTATCCACAATGGGTTGGGAGAGTCCAATCGTGGAGTTTCTGCGATACCTTCTTTCTGGAACAAATGCTCTATGAGATACGGGTTCCAGTGGGAATGCACGGAACCTTTTAATTTAAATAGGGGTATGAGACAGGGCTGTATTCTTGCTCCAATCCTGTTTCTTTTGAATACGAATGGCCTGTACAATTTTTTGGTATATAGATGCAAGGATGTCCCCAAAATTAACAGATTGAGCATGCCGTCCTTGATCTATGTGGATGATGCAGTGTTATTGGCCCGTACTATGAATGGCCTCCGTGTGGAGGCCAATGCTAATGTTGACTTTATGTCTGACCTATACTTGGAGGTCAATATCAGTAAAACCCATTTTATGGTGTGTGGCAAACCACTGAGTACAGTAGGGGTAATGGCGATTACGGCCTACAAATTAGTCATGAGCACAAGTTTCCTTTCATGAGAAAGAGTCGTGGGTGCCATGTATTGCAAGGCGGTGTGCGCAGTTTAATGCAGCTGTAGGTCCTACATTTGATTTTGCAGCCAGGGTGGGAAATAAGCCTATATTACTACTGCTTGAGGTGTATAGGCGCAAATGCCTTCCGGTCCTTTCGTATGGGGCCTCAATTTGGGGTTATCCCGTATGTACGGCTCCCCAAATAGAAGAAAATCGCTTCTGCAGGAGGTTACTTGGAGTCGGGCTAACACTTCTGGGTATTGTCTGCATGAGGAATTGGACTTGGAGTTTGTGGGTGACAGTACTAAGATTGCGCCCCTTCTTTTATGGATCTCTGTGTGGACCAATGACTGTGCATCTCTGAATAGGGAGGTGATCTGTGATTGCCTGGCTTGCGACCGAGGTCTGGATATCCCTTGGTTAGCTTATATCAAACAGGCTGCCACGCTTCTTGGTCGCCCGGAGATCTTTAACACCCCACAATGTCTAAAACGCTCTGATAAGCATTGGATGAAGTAGAACTTTTTTTAAATTATGAAAAGAAATAGGGAGGTGGAGGAATTATTGAAACAGACTGTGAGGGATATTCTGTCTGAGGTTGCAGGCGAGCCCTGTGGTGTACATTTTGGTGGTCCACAGTGTCTGGAAAAGGGTGCTTATTACTCGCTTTTGGCTAGGCTCAATCAGAAGTATGATCCTAAATCTATACAAATTTGCCCGTGTGACTGGGCTTCTCCACTAAAACTAATTCATTTTACTCTTTTTTGTGAGTTTTATGCTCCTTTTAGACAGAGATTTTTATTGCAGTTACCGAAGAGTAAGCAATGTTGTCCAGCTTATCTTTGGCTATGTATGGTTCCTGATGCTGTTGTGTGTAGGGGCATAGGTTCTTTTTTAAAAGGGGCTAAATGCTGGAGGAATTTTTGAATCTGTTTAATATTTATCTCATGCTAAGAGTGTAGATGATTTTGAATTTTTACATTTTAACAACTTTTGTTTTGTAAATTGTTTTTAAATTGATGTATTTATGTGTTTTATAGTTGTCTTTCATATAACTGAATAAAGATATATATATATATATATATATATATATATATATATGTATATATATATACGTATGTGTTCACTGCAAGAATTAAAGTTTACAGGGACATTATAGTTAGGAAATAGAATTTACAAAACCTTACAAATTCACTTACAAAATCACCAGTTATAGTTATATTTATGTCAAGAAACTATAACTCATGCCCTAAGGTAATTATAGCTCACGCCCTCACCATGCACTGCTAATTAGCCAACATATTACTTCAGTCAGGACATCTTCTATGACACCATGAATAGTATCACCACAACATTCTATCCATTTGTGTTTGGCTGCACTGTAATGAATAAAAATATGATGCCTTGTATGTATGATAGTTTAAAGAATAGATAGAATGGGGGATATGAGGCAGTTGAGAAGGACTTTTTATTTGCACATTCTGAGTACCCTCTAAAATATCTAGCTGATTTATTCCCTAAGGAAGCATGTGATCAAGAACACTAGGGTGTGATAATACATGAACACAACATAGTGAGGAATTACATGATCAATAGTACTCCTGTGCTGGAAGGGGATTCGATGTGAAGCATCAGTATTTACCCTTTAGCGCATTATGCTAAGTGCGCTTTAGTAAAATTCATCAGTTTATATATGAGGAGGCACTTTGAGAAAGCATCAGCACTTTATATGTGATGGGGATTATTAGTAATCACCCTATAGCGCATTATTTTAAGTGGACTTTAGTAAAATCTAGCACTTTATATATGAGGAGGCACTTTAAGAAAGCATCAGCACTTTATGTGATGAAGATTATTAGTAATTACCTTTTGGTGTATTATGTTGAGTTGTACTTTAATAAGGCACCAGTACTTTACATGGATCTTGTGAGGATGACCAGCAATTGCGCTTTGGGGTATTTTAACATATGCATTTTGTGAAAATAACACTACCCCACATGCCGGTCAAGTATGGCAAAAAATTGTTGATGAGAAACGTTTCCTTTAGGAATATATGTCCAGGTATGTGAATAATTATAAATGGGTAGATTACTGAACTCATTATCAATTTTAGGAACACCTATTAGATGTTTAAAATGTTAATTTACTCTATATGTTACTTTATGAAGAGTTTTTGTAACCCTTGAGAGTGTAAACATCATTAAAGGGGTTGTGTATCTGGCAGGAAAATGAAGGATTAATTCAGCTATGTAATAATATGGATTAGAGGTCTATCACTGTGGGCTGAAGAAATGGTGAAAGGACAATGTATTGTAATGGGGCCAGTTACAGAGTATGCATAGGCCCTGTTGAAGGCATCATGCCGAAACACATCGGCCATGACTACTTTTATGTTTGTTGTGCCAAAATGTAATAAAATTTCTTCTGTTAAAGAAAAGCCAAATCCATGCAGCTGGTCACTGGTTGTAGAGAAACTGAGTAGTGGATATTCATAACTAAAGTTTACAGGGACGTTATAGTTAGGAGACAGAATTTAAAAAGGCTTAGAAATTCACTTAAAAAATCAGCAGTTATAGTTATACTTATGTCAAGAAACTATAACTGGTGCCCTAAGGTAATTATAACTCATGCCCTCACCATGCACTGCTAATTATCCAACGTATTACATCAGTCATGACATCTTCTATGACATCATAAATAATATCACAGCAACATTTGTAATATAATTATGGATGAGAAAACTGTGCATGGTGGAGGCGCATGTTTCAGGTACCAACCCATGCATGCACCCAGTCCCATGCCGTGCACAGCCTTTGGCCCTGTGTGGTAGAGGGTTGGCTCCCCAAGGCCCTACACCCAACCCTCCACGTGCTGCCACCCCCGCTTGCATCCAACCCACGCCACACATGACCGGGTTTGCTGCTGTGATCAAGCCCCGTAGGCACCCAACTCTGCACCACGCACAGCCTTTGTATCTGTCTGGGTGTGTGAGTGGGTGTGAGAGTGTCTGTCTGGGTGTGTGAGGGGGTGTAAGAGTGTCTGTCTGGGTGTGTGAGTGGGAACAAGAGTGTCAGTCTGGGTGTGTGAGAGTGTGTGAGAGTATCTGTGTGGGTCTATGAGTGGATGTGTGGATATATATATATATATATATATATATATATATATATATATATATATATATATATGTGTGTGTGTGTTTTTTAATTAGCTATGGGCTCCACGGATCCATTGCGGTTTCCCATGGGACCATTCTGTGAGTGGATCTGCAGATCTTGCGTGTGTTCAAAAAAACATTTTCAGGTACTTTGTGCCCATTACACATACTTTTGCCACATCTATTTCAGACACATAGGGGATCATTATGACCCTGGCGGTCTTGAGGCTGCCAGGGTCACGGTGGCGGTCAGACCGACCGCCAATGTGGCAGTCCGACAGCCACATTACGACCGTGGCGGTCGCGCCACGGTTGGACCACCGGCACTGCCAATTTTCCTCCACAGGAGGGACTAGTGGTGCTAGCGGTCCAAGTGCAATGCTGCCCTGGGGATTCCAAGAGTGTGAACTTCCCGACGGATGCTGGTGCCCCCTACGCACTACAGCAATTCCGCTGGCTCTATTATGAGCCGGTGTCAATGTTGCAGGCCATTTCCTGCTGGGCCAGCAGGCAGAAACAAAGTTTCCACCCCCTGACCAACCGGGAAACTCTTAATGGGACCCGCGGGATGGTAGCCGCACTGGCAACAACCTGACTGGCAGGACTTCGGCGGACAGCCTTTTCCATCCACCAAAGTCGTAATCGACCCCATATGGTCATTGAAATGCCACTCTGACCCCTTCATTTGATTTACACCCTACTTTTCAGCCCCAGGACCGTTTCCCAATACATAAAATAGTGGCTGCAACTTTTCTCTTGGGTTGCGGCTAGCCAATCAGGGCCTTTCTGTGACACATGGGTTTGCAGATCCACTGTGGCTGGATCCGCAGAGGAGCCACCTCCCTACATATATAAACTTCTTCTTTTAATATCTTAAAAACTACTGAACAGATATACACCAAATAATTTAAAAAAACACGCTTTCTAGACGAAAAGCTAGCTTTCTGCCAAATTTGGTGTCATTCCGTCCAGCGGCTCGGGCTGTAGTCATGTTCAAAATCCCTATGGGAAATTGCAAGGTGAAAACATGTTTTGGGACTCCTCTTTTTCTCATTCCCTGCTTAACAGAAGCTGAAGTGAGTGGCAAACTAGTTTTGAAAAATTCATGAATATTTGTCAAATGCCGTCAAAGTTATTTGCTAAACAAAAAACAAATTCCTACAGAAACTAGATACTAACTATAACTACCTACTGGTGACCGCCGGTAGGTTCTCTCTATCTATATACCTATCTATCTATCTATCTATCTATCTATCTATCTATCTATCTATCTATCTATCTATCTAGCTATCTATCTATCCATATATCTATCTATCTATCTACCTATCTATCTATTTTTGTAGGAGAGACCCCTAAATCCCACATTGATTTAAAAAAATATATATATATTTTTCTTAATGAGAAGAAACCCCCAAACTCCCCTTTACTCATTACTTTTACAGCTCTATGCCACTATTCACCCCAAAACCATAAAATACCCTTACCACCCAGTACCTTTACCCACCCCAAAACTCTTAAATACTCTTTCCACCCAATACCCTTACACATCCCTAACCTCTAAAAATATCCTTTCCGTCCAATACCCTTACACACCCCAAAACCTTAAAAATACCATTTCAACCCACTACCCTTACCCACCCCTTAACCCTAAAAATACCATAACCACTGCATGCCCCATCCCCACTGCTAAACCCCAAACTACCCTCCCCACCAAATACCCTTACCCACCCCTAAATCATAGAAATACCCTTACAACCCTATATTCCTACCCACCCATCCCTTAAAAATATATATATATATATATATATATATATATATATATATATATATATATATATATATAAATATACATATTGCAGAGTGGCAGTACCTACTCTGTAGTTATAGTTAGGGTCACCAGAGCTAGGGATTGATTTTTTGGGATTTTTGTCCCTTAATAACTTTTGACAGGTTTCAACAAATGTCCGCAAAACTTTGCAGACCTGCTGCCTCTGTTTTATTGTTGGAGTACTGAAGGCATTTCGTAAATGGGATGCAAAGGAAAACGGGGGATCCCAAAGCAGGCTTGAAATCAATGCATTTTACTCAGACCAATGTATTTCATGTAGCACAAAAACAGTCATTTGGATTTTGCAGAAATTTAGCAGCATTAGATATTAGGGTGCTGCAGGTTTATTAACTATCTATTTTTATGTTATAAGGTTTTTCAACTTAAGTTGATTGTGTAGTACAATACTCCTAGGAGGAGCAAGGAAGCCCAAAAAATAAATAGGCTGTATATGTAAAGATTTACTACATACACTACTGAAAGACCCTTTATGGTCATATGCTAATGGAAAACTATAAACAAATACACAACAGATAGATTACATCTCAATATACATAAGTTTTCTGCACATGCTATTTGACTCACAAAATAAAACTGGCCCAACAAGCCATACAAAAACCATCTTTCTTATGCACCCTTGTGCAACTAAATGAAACATTGACCTACCAGTCAGCCACACAAACTACTATTTGGAGGATATGATTATTGACCACTTGGAAAAAAATAATCTTATTTTTTTAACAGTAACAATTTTTGCCTTTCATTCACTTTGGCCTCCATATGAAGCACAATCCTACTAAAAGTAGCAAGGAAGCCCCAAAAATAAACTAAACTGCATATGTAAAGTTTCAGATTTACTACATGAACAACTGAAAGACCTATTTATGGTCACATACTAATGGCCATCTATAATGAAATTAAACAAATACATAATAAACAGACTACATCTTAATCTACATACGTTTTCTTTGCATGCTCTCTGCCTCACAAATAAAACTGTGCCCAACAAGCCAAACAAAAACCATCTTCTTTATGTACTCCTGTGCAACAAATTGGAAAAGTGACCTAGCAATGAGCTACACAAAAATTACTATATGGAGGACATGATAATTGGACATTACAAAAAGAAAATAATCCTATTTTTATAACACCAGTCCTTGGTTTTCATTCATTTTGGGTATCATGTGTAGCACAATCCTACCAAAGGTAGCAAGAAAACCCAAAACATAAACTAGACTGCTTATGTAAAGTTTCAGAATTACTACCTGAACAACTAAAAGAAACATTTATTGTCAAATGGTTATGTACCCCGAAAAGCAAATACACAACAAATACAATAGATAAAAAGAAAGAAATCACATTTAATCGGATTGCCACTGTGTAGTTATAATATGTATTCCCAAATGTAAACCAATAAGCAAATACATAACAAATACAATTGATAAAAAGAAAGAAATCACATCAAGGGCCTGATTACGAGACTGGCGGTCACTAGACCGCCAGACTCGCGGTGGTGGTCAGGACCACAGCTGCTATGGCGATCTAACCGCCACATTACGACGCTGGTGGTCAGACCACCAGGGTACCGCCGAATCCGCTGGGATCACTGATCCCGACAGGTTGACGGCGGGTGCAGGCCGCAATCAGCCAGGGCGGTGCTCTATGCAGCCCTGCCCTTTTGATTACAACCTGGTTCTCCACCAGCCCTTTCATGGCGGTTTTGGCAGAGAACAGATGTTGGGGGCCACCTGCCCAGCATGGTGCTTCCTGCGGATAGCAGCATTACAAGCAGGTGACAATGCTGCTGCCACTTTTCCGCAGTGCTGAAACTCTGGTCCCCTCCGTCAGCACAGCAGGAAAGTCGTAATGGGCCCAGCAGGGAGGTAGCCAATAAGGCAGCAAACTCCCTGTCAGATGTTCAGTGGACAAACTCATAATCAGGCCCTTAATCTGATTGCCAATTTCTAGTTACAGTTAGTATTCCCAAATGTAAACTAATAAGTAAATATAACAAATACAATCGATAAAAAGAAAGAAATCACATTAAATCTGATTGACCCTTTATAGTTATAGTTAGTTTTCCCAAAGATAGGAAGTCCTCGGATATTAGTTCCCTAATAACTTTCCACCCATTCGATGAATCACTACAAAACTTTCCAAACCTATAGCATTTTCTACATTTTGAGATGATGTAAATTTTTGTTGTGAATCTTTAAGAGAGTGCAAAGATACAAAGGGGTCCCAAAATGCGTTTTTCCACCACTGCATTTTCCACAGACTATTCTATATGACATAGCACAAAAATAGCTGAATGGATTTACATTAAATGTGGCATGATTATACATTAGGGTGCAGAGATTATGCTTTTTGGATACTGCAGGTAAGTAGGGTAAGTAATTTTTAAGTTATAAGGCATTTAAACTTAGTGATATCAAAGTTTGTGAAACTACTGTGGTACATGGCTGCAAAATAATTTAAATATATATTTTAAAAAACATCCCTACCTAGTACCATTTAAATAAGGTTGTACTAGATAGGAACCTTATACTTACCTATATCTAAGGCCCTAGCACTGAACACATAAAAAGTATAGTAAAAACAGTATGGCTGCCTTTTCATTCTCTAACAACAGCCATTACCCAATTATATACTGGCTTGTCATCACCATGTTCCATGGTCTACTGCAAAGTTATCACAATATACTACGGCCCAAAATATTACTAAGTTCTAACTATTGTTTGATTACATTACCCTTGCATCTCTCATGGTTTTACATGGGCAATGCAAAACTTAAGTCAGGTTTACAAAGGAACACAAGACTGTCATGCGTGGCCCTGTGATGATTGGCAAATTTGGAGAAATGCAAGGCAGCTCAATTAACTGTTTTGCTTTACTCTGCACACCATAATTTACATTGCTGCTAAATTTCACATTCATCCATATGCCACACAATTGCAGCCACGCCACTATATGTTACTCTACTGTGCACTATTGCACTCTACGCCACTCTCCTGTACAACATGCTGCACGTCGCCACACTACTTTACAGTATTGCACTGTACACAACTCCACGCTATGCCAGTCCACTCTGTTATTACACTGTACATAACACCACTCTACGCCTATTCAGTGCACTACACTCCAATGTATGCAACTCCGCTGTATGCTACTCCATTATACAGTATTCCGCTCTACTCAAATCACCTACATGCTACTCCACTGTTCGCTATTCCACTGTATGCCACTCCACTGTATGCTATTCCACTCTACACCACTCTAGTGTATGCCGATCCAGTGTACCCCACTCCAATCTACCCTATTCCATTGGACACCACTCCACTGTATGGCACTCCAGTGTAAGCAATTACACCCTACATCATTCCAGTGTACACCACTCCAATCTACACCACTTCACTGTACAACAGTGCACTGTATGCTTCTCGACTATATGCTATTCTAGTCTATGCCACGCTACTGTACACCACTTCACTCTACGCTATTCCACTGTTTGCCATTCCATTATATGCTACTCCATTCTACACCACTCCAGTGTATACCACTCCCCTCTATGCCACTCCATTCAACGTTAGTCCATTGGATGCCACTCCACTCAAGACCACTCCACTCTATGCCACTCCACTATATGCTACTTCACTCTAACCCACTCCACTGTACTCTACTCCAGTCGAAACCACTCCACTTTACGCCACTCCACTCTCTGCTATTATACGCTACGCTAATCTACTCTAAGCCATTCTACTCTACACCACTCCTTTTCACTCCACTATTTGCTATTCCACTGTATGCCACTTCATTCTACACTATTACACTGTACGCACCTTCAGTCATTGCTGCTCTACTGTATGGTATTCCACTCTGCCCCACTCCCCTGTATGCTGCTCACCCTACCCTAACTCACAATACCCACTCTAGTGTAAACCACTTCACTGTACGTCACTCCACTCTATGCTCCTACACTATATGCTATTACACTTTGTGCCACTCCACTCTAAGCTACTACACTATACACTATTACACTCTACGCCATTCCACTGTATGCCACACCAGGCTTCCCTATTCTACTCTATGCTATGCCAGTGTACTTTCCTCTATTCTATATAACTACACTGTACAAAACTCTACCACACTGTGTGCCACCCTACTAGACTGTACTCCACTCTATGATCGTATACTTCACTGTCCAAATTTGCACTCATCTCTATGCCTGTACACTCTGTTGTACAACAGTCTACTCCACTCTGTACGACAAAGCTCTCCACTCTACTGTATGAGACACCACTTTAATATATAACAGTTTTGTCAACTTTACGCTACGTCACTTCAGTGTATGCCACCCCACTCTAATCCACTCTACCCTACTCCACTATACTCCATTGCACTCTACAGCACTACACTCTACGCTATTCCACTCTACGCCACTCCAGTCTTCTACACCCCACTGTAAAGTATTCCACTGTATGCTATTGCACTGTATATTATTCCAATTTATGGTAATCCACTCTATTACACTACAGTGTATGGCCCTCCTCTCTACGTTGCTCAATTTTATGACACTCTCCTCCACTCTATATAACTCCACTCTATAAAAGTGTACCACATTTTATAGCACTCAACAACATTCTACTCCACTTTATCCCCATACACTCCACTGTCCAACTCTATACTCCATTTCATGCCCATACACTCCAATGTACAACACTCTATTCCACTACACAGCACTTTTCTATATCACACAGCACTACACTCTACTGTACAAAACCCACCCCAATTTATAACAATTTACAACCTACACTACACCAGTAAACTCCACTCCATGCCACTTTACTCTACGACACACCAATACTTTCTATTGTACTTTATTTAACACAATGTTACTCCACTCCACTGCATGTGACTTTACCTCACTCTACGCTACTATACAACAATACACTCTATGCAGCTCCACTGTTTCGCACACTACTGTACTCTACGCAACTCCAACTCTACTACAATACTATTAGTATGCCACTGTCAGACACTTCACTCCTGTCTATACAACTTCACTCCACTGTACAACACTGTACTATACTGTATGCCACTGTGCAGCACTCTACTCCATTCTACTCTACGATACTTTAGCCCACTATACAACACTGCATACAACTCTTTGGATGCTACTGCATCCCACTTTACTCCACTCTACTCTGACACAGTACTCCACTGTACTCCACTACTTCACTGTACGCCACTCAACTCCATGCCACTTAATGCCATTGTGCTCCATAACACTGGATGCCAATTCACTTTACCACACTCTATAACACTGTAATGTACTGTACACCACTTCACTCTACAAAAATCAACTAGACTATATGCAACTCTACTTTACTGAAGCCTACATCAATTTCCAATACTGTACGATACCCCACTACACTCTACTATACAACACAGTACTTCAGTTTATGACACTTCACCCAACTGTATGCTCGTCACTCCACTGTACTGCATTCCATGCCACTACAGTCTACAACACACCACTCTACTCCATGATGCTTTATTACACTCTACACTACCCCACTCCAGTGTACTCCACTCCACTACACTTTATCCCACCACTGTACTATACTCAGCTTTATGCTGCTCCACTGTCTAACACTCTACTCCACTGTATGGAACTCCACTCTATAACACTGTACTACACTCTAGGACACTCTACTCCACTCTATGCCCATCTACACTGCGCCACTGTACTACACAGTATGACACTGAATGACACACCATCCTTCTCTCTATGAAATGGCACTTCACGATATGACACGGCATTCCACTCCACGCACCCTCCTCCATTGTACTTTATGACTCTCCACATGACGATGCTCCACTCTATGACACTTTACTTAAACCTACTCCTCTCTGGAAGGTTTCCGACTATTTGGTTAATCACCAAAAAACTGAAATAACGGAATGGAACACTCACTGTAATAGCCCTCTTGTGAAACAGGAAATAAGATACTTAGGAATCCAGGTGATTGAAGACCTAGATAACATGGCCCAGTTCATTTTCGATAAAATAATGATGGGAACCAAGAAATTATTGAAATCATGGGGATTCCTCACACTTTCCTTTATAGGACGGTCTAACATTCTAAAAATGATGATACTGCCAAAATGTACTTTCATTTTCAACGTGATACACTTAGGCCCTCATTACAACATTGGCGGTATTGACCGCCTCCTGCCATGGCCACCAACATACCGCCACCGTGGCTACCAGCAGTCTACGTGTATCATGACCGCCGACTGTATTCCGCCAGAATGCTGGCGGAACACCGCCAACGGTCATGGCGGCGGACAGCGGTAAGGCGGCGCTGCTGACAGAAGCACCACCACGCCAGCAAAACACCACCGACCATATCATGACCAATGATACAGCCAGGCGGTGTTTTGCTGGCGGACCGTCTCCGGCCAGAGGACCCCCTGCAAGCAGGTAAGTTGGGTTCTCCAACCGGAGAGTGGGGTGGGGTGGGGGGTGTTTTCTGTATGTGAGGGGGGGATGTGCATGTTTTGGTATGCGTGCATGTGGGTGTGAGTCACGTAGGATGCATGCATGAATGAGTGATTGTGAGTGTTGTGAATGCATGTGTGTGACAAGGTATGTTGGTGTGTGTTGCTGTGTGTGCGTATGTATGTGTGCTTGCGTGGGTGGTGGTGGGTATGCGTGTGTGCATGTGTGTATATGGGTGCGCGTGTGGGTGTGTATATGTGTGGGGGGAGCAGGTGAGGGAGGGGAGGGTGGGGCAGGACTCTGGGGAGGGGGAGGGTGGCAGGGGAGACCCCTATCAGTGCCAGTGAAGGGATTCCCTGGCACTGATAGTGTCTACCGCCATGCTTTTCGTGGTGGTAAGATTGGCACGAAAACCATGGAGGTAGGCCGAGGCCGTAATCCCGAGGGTGGGATTGTGACAGCCGCCAGGCTCGAGACCGAAGTCTCCAGTCCAGTGGCCATTACCACCCTGGCGGTGAGTGTATTGAAGTGCCAGTCTTGGATGGCGGTAACCGCCATGGTCAAAATCCCATTTATTTTACCGCCGGCCTGTTGGCGGTATTACCGCTGCTTTAACACTGACCGCCAGGGTTGTAATGAGGGCCTTAGTTTTCAAATTAGAGTGGTTTACGAAATTGCAGTGGGAGATAAGCTGTTTTATATGGTTGTCCAAGGGGGTGAGAATTGCACGGAGGAAACTACATCTTCCATGAATCCCCTGGTTTTATGGATCTCTCTCTCCCCTCCCCGCACCCCCTTTCCCCAGATTTCTCCCCCCACCACTCCCCCAACCTCTCATCTGGACCCTGCATTCACTGGTGACTGTCCTCTTCATTTCGCTTTCTCATTCTTCAATTAATTCCAAATTCTTCGTTTCTCTTCTCTGTCACGTCTTGCAGCAATGCATCGCTGGACAGGCTTCCCATCTCTCCATCTCGTTATAAGTTATCTGTCTCTCTGGTGCTTATTTGTTTATATGTTTTATTAAGCAGTGTCTATACCTCGCCGTTAATTCAAAGTGGTGTTCACTACAAAATGCAGGTCCATGAGGGTGGCCAAACAGCAGTCGAGTATTCTGTGCATCGTGAACTGTGCCCGCTCTTTCTCACTTGCTGCGCGTACTTCTGAGATCTATTGAAATGTTGGTCGCAAAACTTTAATTTTAGGAGCATCCACAGTAGAAAATAGTGCCCCTCCCGTACTTCACCCACAGCCACAAAAAACAACACTACCCTGCAACAGTGATACTGATCCTGTTTACATTTCACGTTTTGCTTACTCTCTCATTCCATAAAACTATTTACGTTTTCTAGACTGGTGTGTTTCTGTATTGTTTCATCCAACATATTACTCATGTATTTTAGGTACTGTGAAGAGTCCCATCTTTGAGTCAGTGCGACTTCAAATTGTAGGTGGGTAAGTATTTCTAATGGGGCACGGAGATGGGAACTGTGGAAGGCAGTGAGAGTTTCTCACAGTGCCTGTCAGTGCATCAAAAGTGGTTCAGAATAAATGCTCATCCTTGGCCTCTCTGCAAAGCTTAGACAGCAATGGTCAAGTGTGCAATTCTAACTGGGATCCCATGTGTAAATGTGTAAAAGAATGACCAGCCAGTCGCAATATTAATGGAGTGAAAGTTAACAAAATGCAGTGCTTACAGGTGTGTGGGTGTATTTTGTGTGTGATGGGGGGTGGTGAAATCAAGGAGATGTGGGTGTTGAAGAGGTGAGGTGTACTATAGCAGAGAATTATGAAAATTGCAATAAATCTCAAAATATAGGCAGTATATAGGCACCGGGACCATAGCTTGGGGTGTAGACCAGTGCTTTAAATGGGCCGGTACTCACAGGTACTGCGTACCGGCACTTCTTATTTTTCTCACTCTGAGTACCGGCACTTCTCTGCTGCCAAGTAGAATACCGGTACTCATGAAAGGTAGTCTCATTAGCTGCTAGTGCTGCTGAGTACTAGGCTGTCAGAGTTGAACCCGCCTCTGACAGCGAAGGTGCTGCTTTAGCCCTGAGCCGACCCCACTGAGCTATTCAGCAGGAATTATCTGCCTAATGTCTGGGTATTCACTATCACGCTGTGTTTGACAGAACAGGGCCCATTCAGGCCCTGTGCTGTCAATCACATTCACACTACTGTATGCATTTCTGCAAACACAGGAATGGAGGGATCCCCGCTAACAGCGACATCTAAGAAAGCCATGGGAGAAAAGAAGTTTAAAATGGCTTTAATTCCTCCTGAGTCTTTTGAACGAGGGTCTGCTTATGTCTGTGTGTTTGCCTGCTTGTATGCATGTGTTCTTCTGTGAGAGAAAAGCGAATGAAAGAGCGAGAGAATCGGGACACTTTAAGGAGGACTGTGTGGAATGCTTTGTGAGTGCGTGTCTGCTTGTTTCGTTGTGTGTGTGTGTGTTTGTTTGCTCAAGAATATACAGTATTGTGCAAAACGACAGCAAATAACAGTATGGCATTAGGAAGCTGCAAATATTACAAAACAAAACAAAATGTTAAAATATAATTGTGCTTCGCTTTCATTTTGTGTAACGAGTTAACTTGTTTTATTTAAACACATTTCTCCTGTGTCTTGGTATGTGCTGCAACTGGTATATACGTCATAACTTATCCTCATGTCTTGCTCTTAGCCCCACCCCTTGCCCCACCCACCACACTACAAGCTCATGTTCATGAGTACCAGCACTTATTTTTTCCCATTTAAAGCACTGGTGTAGACTGAGGGCCTGTCCCCTCTCCTTGAATTCCCTCCCCATTACAGAGTATCCCTACCACTTTTCAGGCCCTCAGTCTGCGGAGATGAGCCTCCTGCACTCAACGATAATTGAAGCATCTGCGTTAATTTGGACTTCGCTTGCTCGCGGCGCTGGAGCTAGTCGCGCGTGCCTATGTTTGCACGCGGCCTAATTAGTTCCATTATCACTCCTGCTAAATGCTCCCTAATGAAGAGCAGGCCGTTCATTAAAGACCACTCGGCGAAGCTCAGTGACCCACTGGCGCTAAAAACCACCACATCAGGGCCCATACTGGAAAACAAGCCGTGGCCGTAAATCGAAGCCATTAAAATGTCCTACCAGCAGCCTGCGGCCTCGTTTGACTCCTCGTGTCGTTTCATGGCGACGTTCAGCTATTTCTGTCGGGTTCCACATTTATTGTCCGTATTGTTGAAGGCCAGCGGAATGCCAACCCAATTTATGAATCGTAGTTATTCTGGGACATTCCAGGCAATTTGAGAGTTTAAAAGTAACCACAATGTACTTGCGGTAGGGAGGGACACTGGGATAGTACATTTTTGGTCATTTCCCCCAAGCCCTTCTCCTAAAGGATTTTTCCCTCCTGCTGTACTCTTCCCTTCAAACAGGCTATTAAATGTTTGCCATTAATTCCTTTTATACACAATCTTATGGCACCATGAGCTATGAGATTCTGCTTATTAAACACACATTGGCAAAGCCAATCGGTGTGGCATTAGCTGCCAGCTTTTTGGAAATTATTGTTTGTTTTGTCATAGCTTTTACAAAACTTTATTGTTCTGGAAGCCGGTGACCCTTCAACAATCTAAAAAATGGCTAAAGGCAAAAATGTAGGTGGGTAAGTATTTCTAATGGGGCACGGAGATGGGAACTGTGGAAGGCAGTGAGAGTTTCTCACAGTGCCTGTCAGTGCATCAAAAGTGGTTCAGAATAAATGCTCATCCTTGGCCTCTCTGCAAAGCTTAGACAGCAATGGTCAAGTGTGCAATTCTAACTGGGATCCCATGTGTAAATGTGTAAAAGAATGACCAGCCAGACGCAATATTAATGGAGTGAAAGTTAACAAAATGCAGTGCTTACAGGTGTGTGGGTGTATTTTGTGTGTGATGGGGGGTGGTGAAATCAAGGAGATGTGGGTGTTGAAGAGGTGAGGTGTACTATAGCAGAGAATTATGAAAATTGCAATAAATCTCAAAATATAGGCAGTATATAGGCACCGGGACCATAGCTTGGGGTGTAGACCAGTGCTTTAAATGGGCCGGTACTCACAGGTACTGCGTACCGGCACTTCTTATTTTTCTCACTCTGAGTACCGGCACTTCTCTGCTGCCAAGTAGAATACCGGTACTCATGAAAGGTAGTCTCATTAGCTGCTAGTGCTGCTGAGTACTAGGCTGTCAGAGTTGAACCCGCCTCTGACAGCGAAGGTGCTGCTTTAGCCCTGAGCCGACCCCACTGAGCTATTCAGCAGGAATTATCTGCCTAATGTCTGGGTATTCACTATCACGCTAATGCACTAATGTGCAAAGCCAATCGGTGTGGCATTAGCTGCCAGCTTTTTGGAAATTATTGTTTGTTTTGTCATAGCTTTTACAAAACTTTATTGTTCTGGAAGCCGGTGACCCTTCAACAATCTAAAAAATGGCTAAAGGCAAAAATGTTTATTTGGTCTCAAAAAGCACACATTGCCATCGTACTCCCTTGCTATGAGGGGAACTACTTTGTGTGTTGGTGTGCTCCTTGTGGAAGGGCCGCACCCAAACAGTCATAGTTAAGGCAGGCAATGGCTGAAGCGGCCTGACACATTGCCCCTTGATGTGTGCTGGAGTGAGTGAAAGAGCAATGTAAATCACACAACCACAGACCAATGGGTGAAGTCTGCCTGGAAATCCCTATAAGTAACTATGTAACATGCATAATGTTAGTCAAAGCAAGAGGTCTTGCCTAACACTGGCTTAAAATAGCCAATTGATTTGCCACTGGCTGCCAGCCTTCTGCCTTTGAGAAATAAGGCAAGGAAGGCAAAAGGGCTAGTTCTCATCATTTGCTGTCATTCAAGAATACTACTCAATAAATGATTGTCCAGTCTGTGCCTTTTCTTTTGAAAAAGGAAAGGTAAATTTTTTACACACACACTACTCAATACTACGCAGTAATTTGCAGTTACAAATAAGGCTGATAAAAATCCCTATTGATGACATTGCATAATCACCTCTGATGTCCTAAGGGGTCGAGTTCAACACACCACATGTTAAAAAGAATCATTTTTGGAGTAAATGCAGTAATTAATAATAACCCTATGTAAATATTTTTATTGATGGTAATAAAGGATGTACCTTTTGATGTACATTTTGATCACTGTCAACATGATGATTTAAATAAAGCATTTACACATGAACTTCACATGTGTCTGCATGATATACTTTCAAGCAGTGGTAATACTCTTATAAAAACAGCCCCTAGAGGGCATCACAATATGATCACACAGTATGTCACCACAGACTTCTCCACTAGAAGATGTTGCACTACATATACATCCTATTGGTCACAGAATGACTGTGACCATAAACTTAGCTCCTAGAGGGTGCAGCACTACCGGCGGAAGAGCACATGCTCCAGTCTAAGAAATGCTTAAAACGAATTAACATCCTGACTTGGCCCTTCTTTTGGAGGCTAAACACACCAGTCAGTACATCCAAAAAGCACCTCTTGGGCCATTGGAGGGAAGCGGTGGCACCTCTTCAACTCCCTATGCCCTTTTTATGTTGCTAGTGATGAGCCTGCTGTCCTGGGGCCACCACAAGCGGTGGACATTGTTAAATCAATTTCAAGCCCCACAGGGCATTATTGGGCGCTCCTCAGGGAGTGTGAATATTTGATGCACTTCTCTCCTGGTGCCTCGGGGGGAGCCGCTGCCTTTGTTTCCTTTTTTGCTTTTTGTTTCCTGCCACCCGCCCAGCTTTTCTTCTTGTATTGTGGGTGTTGGGGGAGAGTGCCAGCTCCCACCCGGGCTCCCTGAAAACAGTGCTTCATCAGGGCAGTCCTTGGAGACCACCCCGGACTGCCCCAGCTGCCTCCCTGTGCGGTCCGCATTCCCGGACAGGGTGTAGAGTTGTGTGGCATATGCTCACTCCCCCCAGACACGGGCACAGGGAGGAGGGGCAGGACCACCAGAGATGGTCGGGCCCAGAGTTGAGGATTCTGGGGCCCTGGAAGACTTCTTGGGAGGTGTGACGTGCTCCCTGCATTTTGGTGTTGATGGGGGGACAGAGTTGGGGATCCCGAGCCTCCATTGATGAAATCCAGCACGGGTTTAGGATCCCCTGGCCCACTCAACCCTGGAGAGGAGGCCCCATGCATGCCCCCTGATAGGAAAAACTAGTACTTTCTGGACTACCCCGGATGTAAAGGATCTCCCAGCAGTGGTGCTCCACATGCTCCAAGGTTGTGCTGGAGGGGGTCAAAGGTCAAATCCTTCTCCTGCTCATATCTCAGGCCCCGTTGGCCCGTTTTACATGGATTTTTGGGCTCATTCTGCAACTGGTGGTGAGCCCTAACTACCTGGAGTGATTTAATTCAGCCTCCTGGCCTCTAAGTTGGCAAACCTTGTATGGGGCTGTTTCCACTAGCTCCCTGCACCAGTCATTGTCCTTTAGTTTCTCTGGGTTTCTCTCCTCCTTGGTGATGAAGCCCAGTTTTTCCCCCACCTTGTCATCAGGAGATGTAAGCGGACCAGCTTCCTTGGTCCTGGGGAGAGTCCCACTGGTCTTATAGTCAACTGAAGATAGAGTCCTTAGTCCAGATGGCATTAGTGGAATATTCCTTCCAATTGTCCATGGCTTCTGCCTCCAGTCCCAGTGTCCAGCAGAAAAACACAACCAAGAGAAAGTTCTCCCCTTGTGGAAGACCTTTTAAGTTGGAGCAGAAGGTTCCAGAAGTAAGGCACCTCTGGCCTACCATGGGGTGCCAGATCACCTCTATGCCCCTGTCCCAACCTTCTTGCACAGCCAGCTGGGGAATTTCAAAAAGGTGTCACACAGGAGTTACTAGTCACATCTGTCCTGAGGGACTCAGCTCTGCCCCTTGCTGACATCACTGCCAGGGCCTTTCCCACCAAATCTTCAAAGGGAACCGCCTCCTGTGTTGGCTCCAGACATCTGGGCTCCCTCCTTTGTTCAGTGTCCTTGGGCAGGCCCGTCCTTGGTACAGTGTGACAGCTGATTGATTGGTACAGATCATTCAACCCCACCGCTTTCCTCCTCAGAAGCTGAGTGAAGCACTGTTATTTGCTCCCTTTGTGTGGTGATGCCTTTGTTCCTGCCACTTAAAGAAGTGTAATTCACTTGGAACAGCAGGGTGACAAAAGGCCTAGGCTATGATCCTGAGCTGAGCCAGAGAAATGTGGCAACTCTGGATTACCTATAAGCTGTATATATATCTTTTTGGAACTTGCAGAAAAGATTTTGCCACATAGGTTATGCCTCAAATCGATGTGTTACTGGTCTCTATAGGTCAAAGGGAAGTGAATCTACACCCTAAGACAGCCCTCATCAAAGGGGTATAATGAAGTGTCACTGCAGACAAGACAGTAAACCACACTGACTTTCGCTATGAGGGTACACTAACATCATGAGACCTACCCGCAGGTCAATATCCAATCCTGCAGCGTCCGATCTGAGCCAGAAGACCAGTGCCCAGTTACTGGGCTGCACATGACAGGAGTCTCCCACGTTCAGCTGTTACACGTGTGCACATGTGTTCACATGTATCCAGCCAAGTGCACTTTTCCCTTGCTGCATCACAGTGGCCTTACCTTATAAGGTGGACACTGCAGTCCATTTACCATGAATTTACCATGGATGAGTCACCACGTATGAGGCTCCCCTACAGTGAAAAGACGAAAACCAGGTGATCAAACAACAACAAAATCTGGGCGGATTAGATGGGTAGAACCCATCATCTCACAGGACATGTAAAAGTTTAATGTAAAACTTGTCACTCTAGTGACAAGGCTCCAAAAGCATCTAACACTGTAGCAGGATTAGTTGTACCATAGGAAAGCACGGGGACATAATATTTAAGTTAAGTAATGTTATCTCCATCCAGGAACCAGCTAAAAAGATGATTTGGCTTTTTATAATATTTATTACAAGACCAACTCATTGATAACATCGGATTTGTACTAAATATTTTACAAAAGGTACTTTTAAAAAGTCACCTTTTACCTGCCTAAAGCCTCTAGAAGCCAATTTGCATGAGCTTTCAACTGTCACACAGGAGCTGAATAGCTTCCTGATGAGGTGTGAACTTGCTTCCAGGGCTCAGAAAAGGCTTTTGGTGTGGGGAAGTGTTCTGTTCCTCTGACAGGACGACCATCTTGGCAGTGCCCAGGAACTTAATTATCTTCAAAGAAGCCTGCCCTTTGTCAGACAGATGTAGCTAACACCTAACTTTCCCCCTTCTTTATTCATCTAACCAGCCAGGCACCAATCTCAGTGAGAGAGGGGCTGCCCTCGGAACTGGCTTAGAATGATCACAGAGAAAGTGTTGCTCAGTACCCCAGCCATGCCTCTAAGAGAGGTACCGGAGCGCTGCACAGAAGAAGGAAGGTTCTACCATGTTGAATAGGAAGAGGGGGCACTGTGACATTTTTTGCAGTAAGGTGCACAGGAACTGCTGTAAAAGTAAGTAGGTTACCCTGAGGAACGCCTTCCCTATTGGATAGGGAGGTGAAAGTAGCTACCACTACACACAGGCTAAGGTCAGGTATGAATGTGGCACCCCTGGGCACCCTCTTCAGAACACTATTGGAACTGTGGAGGGTAGAATAACGACTGCACCTGATGTTGAAACTTGTGAGGAGAACCCTAAGGACTGGACCTGCTCCCACTTGTACCCAGGACAAAGAAGTACATTCTGAGGGTCAGTTGGTTGGCTTCCTGTTAAGCATCAGAGACACAAAAACTACAAGAAGCCCACCTTCTTGGAAAAGCCCAGCTGACCAGTTCCCACTAGACTTCCCCTGGACTTTGCTGGTGGCGTCTGTAGTGTAAGTCCTGATCCCTAAGTTCCTGTTCCCGAGGTCTTGGATTGCTTGGTTGGTGTCAACGTTTACTCCTCCTGCCTAACCCTAAAAACTGGGGACTTAGAACCTTTTTGCAAATGTTTTGCCTGGTGTACCTCTGAGGGACAAGTCTGCCAGCAAGCCCCTGAGGGTGCATCACTAGTGAGCCTGATTTTGCCATAGCTTCCAGTACGTTATTTCCTGGATGCCTGAATCTGTCAACGCTGATGCCATCCTTAGTTCCCAGCCTCAGTTTCATCTCTGTCGAAGTGGAAGGAGACTCAATCAATGCCAGAGACCGGCTGGGCACAAAAAAATTAAACTGCTCTCACCCAAGCTTTGCCTGCCTAAACCAACGGTTTTGTTAATGCTCCATCTCAATGCCAGAATCTGTCGACGTTGAGCCCCCTTCTCTCGGCACCAGCTCACCGTCTGCTTTCACTGAAGTCTGTCTAGATTGTGAGGTACTTTTACCACCGGGATGCACCTGGTCCTTGCATTTGCTCCACAGTTCATCAGAAGAAGCCTGAAAATGTAGCCTTAACCTGGTCTAGTGCGACTAGTTGCCAGCCTTTGGCACTATGCATTTTTGATGCTATTTTTATGTAAACTCACAAGTGCGCAGAGGTGGTGCAGAAGAGCAAAAGCAGGGGAAGGCCCTTACCTGTGAAAATAGGAAACATAGATTTGGAACAAGACGTTGGGCCATAATAGCCACAGGGTATGGAGCACCATGTGCTAGTGCACATTCAAAGGAATGGAGCACCAGCAATTGAGCGCTGTGTACAAAAGATGACAATGACGAAGACTGAGGTATATTCCTTATCCCATTCCTAGATCAAAGAGGACGAAGCAAACACCCATCCTCTCCATGGGTGAAGGTACAATCTACGGAACAAGGATCACAGCACTCATTATCACAGGGGCATCAGTCAATGTAAATGAGGATCATAGCACTGATGATCAGGATGCAATTCAACAGGCTCAAACGCCAACCTGAGCTCAATCCGACCAATACCTTCATCTTTGCCTACGGCAATCAAAAACAATTTTCAATTATTTGCTCCTTCAGGGCCCACATCAAGCATGTTGATCACACAGTGTCTTCAACACTGTGTAACTAGTTTTGCACAGTGCCTAACCCTGGGTACTTTCAAAAGAAGAAACCAATCAAACCACGACAACAGCCTTGTGCATGCAACTGGAGAGGGCAGCACTGCTAGAAAACAAGTAAAAGTCTTTTCTCAACATACATGAGGCAAGAGATGAGAAAATTCACAAATGCTGATAAAGCTTTGGAAAGTTAGGAACAAACTGAGGGAGAAAGCTTGGTTCCTACTGATGGACAACCTCTTGCAATCCATTTACAGCACTTCTCCTCTGCCAAGCTGCAGAAACAGAAACCTCACCAGCATCTATTATCACAGAGGCACAATGCAAGGAACCATGGAAAATGATGAGGACTGACCTATGCAGCAGCCTAGATGGATAACAACTGCTAGGTCTGATGGTCACATACTCAGAGTATTCGGTGATAGAAATTGTGGAGTTCAAGGCATTTGAAAAGATCATACCCAAATTGTAAAAAAAAAAATCTGCATATGAACTCTAACAACAGCTGAAACAGACAGTGGTCTGCCCTCCTGCAGACAAGACCTTAAGGTGTTCGTGCAGGAGCTGCATATACTGCATCAGAAGATAATGCCTTGCTGGCCCCAGATGAATATGGGAACACGGCAAGCCAGCAGCGATCCGAGCATTGCATGGGTCCAATGACTTTTGTGATGATGCAGCCCCAGCTCTGGATAGAGATCCTGAGGGCAGAACTGGAAAGGTTCTTACTTCGCGAAGTCAGCAGACTAGACATCCCCTTTTAGCTGCTTACGACCATCTCAGATATTAAAAACGTTTGTGCAACACTGAGAGACTAGAGTGATTTTGTTTGATAACTCTGTTCCTGATTTGTGTGTCAGTTACACCGTTGCAAACATACACCGCCAGTACAATGTAAAGGATCAGTGCGGTCATTGCATTGGTATCCAAAATTGATACAGTGACTCAGGTGAGTCTGTGGTCCCTGCACTACCCCACCACAGGGGAGGTGGCTTCCCAATCCTGATAGTTAGTTTCAGTCCAACATAGGAGAGGGGCAAGGAAGAGGACGTCTTTTCTTCCTCTTGCTTAACTCTTCAAAAAAAGTTTCCATACTGTTGAAATTTATAAACCTAACATGCACCATTTGTAATAAAAATAGTCACAACCAGCAAGAATACTTTAAAAATAGTCATATCATTTTAACCTGAGATTTAGAAGCAAGAGGTATGTGGGTATCTCTTGCGACATGCTGGCAAAGCTCAGCTCACAAAGGGAGACAGCACATTAGGGAGTAGTGTATTGTTCCGAGGAGGTCCACAAAGGTGTAACAAAAGTATAAAGTTTGGGGTTAGTAGAAGTACAGACAGAATCCCAACATAACTGCATCAACACACAAAAAATAAATAAGAACAATTGTGCCCATCCGGGAGTAAAGCTTCTCCTGGCAATAAAAACTAAATTATAAACCCAAAGGGGTCACCAAACAGTTGAAGGACATAGGAACACAGTAGTACATACAACCGGCGGTAGCCCGAATCACTCTTTACTTGTGATATTAGTAGTGACAAACTGACAGGGACAAAGAAACAAACACTATAAATCATAAACATATTTTAATTATATTAGACACAAATAGTCTATAAACAACGTCAAGTACAGTAAAGTATTAAAATAGTTTTTGTTGGGAAGCATAGGCTGGAATAGTGTTTAATACATTTAAAAGCAGCCTGCACATACACTAGAGAGAGATCTGGTCTTACTAAGAATATTCTCTTAGAATCAATCCCCTCATTTTTGCATGCTTTTCAGTTATAAGGTGCTTGAGTGAGAATTCTTTGAAAGTTGCTATTGGCCCAGGATCTGTTCAAGGAGTGTGTTGACCGCTCCTAGTAGGTTTCCTCCTTCCCTTTTCTGCAAGACCACCATGATGGTCCTTCTGGCATTTCCATCATGGAGTTCAAAACTGCTTTCCCATGGTTCCAGTATCCTGACCATTCTGAATGATCTCGACGGGCAGATGGTAAGTGTTTAGGTCTGAAGTGTCCACTTATCAGTACTCCTTCCTGCGTCAAACTACTGCTGTGCCAGCTATGGGTACTGATGGTCTCTGGCCTGAATGAGATGCTTCCTTTGGACACAGAATCCTTGAGTCACTGATAAGGAAGCAGTACAATTTGAGGTCTGGGCGTCCTCAACTGGCAACTGGACTTAGAGGCATGTAGTCCATGTTTTGGGTTGGCACGCCTGCACCCCATTTTCACTCTTTCCCCTTCTCACTTTTTTCCTATTTTCCTTTTTTTCTCCCTATCTCTGTATTATATTTTGAAATTACAATTTCTCTGGAACTTTTAAAGCTTGAACATTAAAATTGAATTTCTAAGCAACAATTTCTAAATGCTGAGGTAATGCCATTTTACCAAACTTGTTATGTATACAGAGCCTGAGCCTTCCTTCGGAAACCCAGTGATTCACAAAACCGCAAGGTTGTTGCTACAAAATCACACTTCAAATGTATTGCATCCATTTTATTATTCGGAAAGGCTTGTCTGGATCCTAGCATTAATTTACAAACTCATTCTAAATTGCAGTTAGGAAGGGAATCGCAATGAGATGTATCAACCATTGAAAGGTTAAATACTCTATTACTGAGTAACAGATTTGCACTGGGGGAACTGCCCCTACTAAATAGCTAGAACACTTCCTCTTCAGGAATCCAGTCAGACAGTCTCAAGGAGAGCAGGCAATGGTCACTTTGACCATTACATATTCCAGTTGATGTCTTTCCAAACGCGTTTTTAAATCAGAACAAGATCCATTAAGAAAAACACAGGGTACTTTTAAAAAAAAGTTTCCAATGTGGGAAAGGAAACAAAGGCATGGTGGTCTGTAGTTCCCTGTTGGCCACCATTCCAGTTTCACAGAGGATTTTAAAGGCCCACCTGGATAATTAATATTCATTAGGGAGGCCGTTCTGCACCCCACTGCGTCCTGAGATTGATTGTGTGACATGTCATATTGGTACATAGGTCACATCGGACAAGTTGTAAAAAGGTAGTGCACCAATTGCAACCTGTATCATTGTAGATGTCCTGGTCTGCAGACAGCACTTACATGTACAACAGAACTGGCATGGAGAGGCACTCCAAAGAACTTCACTGGTACCCAATTCTTCAGAGGCAGAAGGTTCAGCAGTGCACACAAAGTGTGGGCGCTGTTCTGTGTGGAACTTTGTGCCGGCACTGCACTCACTACAGAAGAGACATGGATAGAGTAAGAATAAGCTACAGGTATCCAGGTGCCACAGGACTCTCAGGAGACTTAAAACGGTGGTAGACATGTTCCATGTTCCAAAGCTTTCTTTTCTAGGCAACTAAGATACATAGGTGGTCATTACAACCCTGGCGGAAGGTGTTAAAGGTGCGGTAATACCGCAAACAGGCCGGCGGACAAAAAAAGGGAATCATGACCCTGGCGGAAACCGCCAACAAAGACAGCCACTTTAACACACCGTCCGCCACGGCGGTACAGACAAGCAGCGCGGCGGTTACCGCCAACAGACAGGCGGGAGACAATGTACCGCCCACACTATTACAACCCGCCAATCCGCCACCTTTTTCGGGGCGGATGCACTGCGGATAAAAACACGGCGGAAACAGCTTTTGCAATGGGAAAACGCTCACCTCAACACATCCCACGAGGAAGGAGGACACCATGGAGCCCGAATTATAAATCCTACCTGCCCTTGTTTTTCTGCTCCTTTACGACCAACAGCTACGTAGGCGCAGAAGATACCGGTGAGTACTGCACCTACGACACGGGGGAGGGGGAGGCAAAAGTTAGGGGGACACCCACCAAACACCCCCACACCCACCCTCGCATATCACAACATACACACCAATGCAATTACAAAAATCACAGTAACAACCCACAATTCCCCCGGAAGAATGCAAAGACAATGCGAAAATCGGGCAAACATTGTAATGTGCCAATATACATGTCATACAAAAATATACAGATATACATATCTCAAAATCACTCTTATTTACATATACAATCCGAGAAGTAGTGCAGATATGTACACAACAATGTCCGTGCGCCAACAGTCCAAAAAAGCATGGGCGAGGCCCACAATAGATACCTGACCAAAATCGGAGAGAACACTGCCGGGGCATCAGATAGAAACACTGCAGGCACCTCAGGGGGAAGGGAAGGGGGGGGCACCTCAGCCAGATGAATGCGAAGCCAGATCCACGATGGGGCTCCATGCCCATTGATGTATCCTGGGGAGTGCAAAGCCACAGTCTCACAAGTCACTACAGTGGGTGGTTTGCCCACTGTGCCATCCTGGGGAGTGCAAAGCCACAGTCTCACAAGTCACTACAGTGGGTGGTTTGCCCACTGTGCCATCCTGGGGAGTGCAAAGCCACAGTCTCACAAGTCACTACAGTGGGTGGTTTGCCCACTGTGCCATACGGGGGAGTGCAAAGCCACAGTCTCTCAAGTAAATGCAGGTCTCCACTGGTTCTGGAGGGGGACTGGTGCCCAGACTGGATGAGTCTCCACGTGAAAGTACCTGTCCTGTCACTGTCCCAGCTGCACATGGGATAAGGATGCCTGATGTGGCGGTCCATTCATTCCTAGACGGTGCATGCCCTGTTCAGCGGTGCTTTGCCATGGCGGACTTTGCCCTGTTCAGCGGTGCTTTGCCATGGCGGTCTTTGCCCTGTTCAGCGGTGCTTTGCCATGGCGTTTCAGGACTGTTCAGCGGTGCTTTGCCATGGCGGTTTTGCCCTGTTCAGCGGTGCTTTGCCATGGCGTTTCAGGACTGTTCAGCGGTGCTTTGCCATGGTGGTCTTTGCCCTGTTCAGCGGTGCTTTGCCATGGCGGTCTTTGCCCTGTTCAGTGGTGCTTTGCCATGGCGTTTCAGGACTGTTCAGCGGTGCTTTGCCATGGCGGTCTTTGCCCTGTTCAGCGGTGCTTTGCCATGGCGGTTCTGATACGGACATTGGTGTGTGGCATGACGATCTCTACACTGGGCATTGGTGTGTGGCATGACGATCTCTACAATGGGCATTGGTGTGTGGCATGACGTTCCATCATTGCCCAGCGGGGCTGTGGCATCCTGGCCCCTCATGGGCTGTGACTCTGGCGGTGGTCTCTGGACCAGTGACGATACTTGGCCCCTCCTGGGCTGTGACTCTGGCGGTGGTCTCTGGACCAGTGACGATACTTGTGCCCCCCTGGGCTGTGACTCTGGCGGTGGTCTCTGGACCAGTGACGATACTTGTGCCCTCCTGGGCTGTGACTCTGGCGGTGGTCTCTGGACCAGTGACGATACTTGTGCCCTCCTGGGCTGTGACTCTGGCGGTGGTCTCTGGACCAGTGACAACGGTGCTGGCGGTTGTGTCTGGACCGCTGGATATGATGGCGCACTTCTCCGCCGTGACACTCACAACAGGCTGGGCAGACTTCCTCTGGACCTTCCACACCTTTGTTGGAGTTACAGCTGACTCACCAATCGCCTTCGATCCCATGTCACTTGTTGTCCCACCAGGAGTCTTAAGACGGTCCCGTCGTCCACTCTCCATTTTCAGAGCCTTTACAGGGGGTGGGCTGCCACTGCCTTGGCTCCGGGTCCTACTGCCTGCCCTGGTGGACGGTGCACTCTAAAAACCTGGAACACGCACCACTGGTACTGGAGGCTTTTTGGCTGAGGCGCTACGGCGGGACTGATGATTTGGAGGGGGGGGGGGGGGCAAAAAGGTCAATTTGACAGAGGAACAGTTTCTGACGAACACTGGGATAGGTAGCTGGAGGGGGTCTGGGAGTGGAGGAAGAGGAGGTGGTTGTAGGAGGTGTCACTTTAGGTGTTTTGGGTGCAGGTGCAGGTACTGGAGGCTGTTGTGAGGTGGATGGATGTTGGGTGAGTGATTGCCGGCGTTTGGGTACTTTGGGAGGGGGCGTCACAGACACATTGGGAGAGGACACAGGGGACGTGTAAATGGCAGTGGAGGTGGTGAGTGCAGGTGAGCGGCTTGTGGTGCTGGGTCTGGGTGGAGGAAGTTGGAGGGGGGAGGCTGGACACAGGGACAATGGCTGCCATCAGTGCTGAGGCCAGAGATTGCAGGGTTCGCTGAAGGACAGCCTGACCAGAATGAATGCCCTCCAGGAATGCATTACCGTGTTGCAACTCTCGTTCTACACCCTGGATGGCATTCACAATGGTAGACTGCCCAACAGTGAGTGACCTGAGGAGGTCAATGGCCTCCTCACTGAGGGCAGCAGGGGTGACTGGGGCAGGGCCTGAGGTGCCTGGGGCAAAGGTGATGCCCACCCTCCTGGGTGAGCGGGCACGGGACGAACGCTGAGGGGCTGCTAGGAGGGCGGTGCTGGTAGGGGGGGTGGCGGCTGTACCTGTATAAGGGGGGCGCACAGGTGGTGCCGCCACCACAGGGGAGCTCCCATCGGCGGACGAGTCCGTGTCGCTGGTTGGTGATCCGGTGGCCGACGTGAAGCTCCCCTCACCCTCCGTCCCACTGGTGCATTCAGAGTCTGTGGTGTGGCCCTCCATGGCCATGTGGGATGCAGCTCCCTCGTGCTCCGGTGCCACTGTACCTCCGCCTGATGATGCTGATGTACAAAAGGACAGGGAGAGCAGGAAAAGGGGGGGAGACAGAACAAAGAGAGTTTTAGTGCATGGCATACCGCTACCGTTGGCGGACAAGACAGACGCAGCAGCCCCCTGCATTACGCCGTTCTCCTGCCCTCTGCACATGCAATTTCTGGGACATGGCCTACATGGCAATGGTGGGAATCTGCGCACATTGATGCCACAGGGGCAACTATACCTCAACTTGGCACTCTGCTGAGGTGGGGTTGAGTGCCACATGGACTACATAACGGAGGGGCCTTGCCTACCTAACTCGCCCTGGCCTAGTGACACCCACAGCCCACCTCCCCCACCCAGACACCTCCACTGCACGCAAACTCCGCTGAATGAGGTTGTACTCACCCCCTTGTGTCTGCTGTGATGTCCTCAAGCGCCCATCCAACTCCGGGTAGGCCACCGCCAGGATCCGGAACATCAGGGGGGTCATGCTGCGACGGGCACCCCTCCCACGTTGGGAGGCCATCCCCAGCTGAGCCTCCGCCGTCTTCTTGCTGCAGCGGCGGATGTCCTCCCATCTCTTACGGCAGTGGGTGCCCCGTCTCTGGTGGGCCCCCAGGGTCCGGACCTCCTTGGCGATGGCACGCCAAATGTCCCTCTTCTGGTGGACGCTGACCTACATGACATGCACAAGGAAAGAGGAACAGTCATTACCAACTGCACCGTCAATGTGAGTGGCCCCCTCCCTACTCTGGACATGTGGCCCATTCATTCCCATGCATGACTGTTCTATGTACTCTGCCCCCTTCCCTCTTCCACCCAGCCCTCTCCACCCAGGCCTAGCCCATACAACGTGCTCCCTTGGTACTAACCTGTTGGTCTGGAGGACCGTAGAGTAGCGTGTACTGGGGGAGGACCCCATCCACAAGTTTCTCCAACTCCTGTGCAGTGAAGGCAGGGGCCCTTTCCCCAGACGCAGCAGCCATCGTCGCTTCCAGACCGAGGTCACAGCAGCACTAGCAGTGTAGGTCCTCTCCTGTCGAAGGTCAGGTATCTAGTGATTGAACAGATAGAAAATGGTGGTCACGTCCGCGGCGGTGACGTCCGCGGCGGTGCGCATCATCACCGCCGGCGCACCTGTTCATTGGCTCCTGGGACCCATAGGGTCCAATATTACCCAATGCAGCATTGCGCCGCGGTCTTCGACCGCCTACCGCGACAGTGTGCAACGCCAGCGCAGTTACCCCACAATCCCATTGTCCCAGTTTAGAGGTCAGGCAGCCGCCATTTCAGGGGCCCACCTGCCTTCATTTACCACTGCGTCACGCATAGCTAGGCCTATACTCAACACACATACAGGAAGGCTTTTTTGTCATGTGTAGTCTTGTGTGTAACTGTGGGTACATACCTGGAGGAATAGTGACTGGTTCTTCGCTGTTGTCCTTCTTAGGCACCGTCAGCTGGGACATATGAGAAGATGGCGGAATGCTCCGGTGTACCGACCGCTGGTGGACCTGTTGACAATGGAAGAAAGACATATCATCGTCACCTACCGGTTTGACCGTGCCACAATCCAGGAACTATGTACCCAGTTGGAGCCAGACCTGATGTCACCAATCCGCCATCCGACTGAAATCCCCCCTGACGTGCAGGTGCTGTCAGTGCTCCATTTCCTTGCAAGTGGGTCATTTCAGACAACAGTGGCCATGGCATCAGGGATGTCCCAGCGTATGTTTTCCAACGTGCTGTCCAGAGTGTTGTCTGCCCTGCTGAAACACGTAAGGAGATACATCATTTTCCCTGAGGTGGAGGATTTGCCTACAGTGAAAGGTGACTTCTATGCCCTTGGACATATCCCCAACGTCATAGGTGCCATTGATGGGACCCATGTAGCTCTGGTCCCCCCCGCAGGAGTGAACAGGTATACAGAAACCGGAAGAGTTATCATTCCATGAATGTCCAGATGGTCTGTTTGGCAGACCAGTACATCTCGCAGGTAAATGCAATGTTCCCTGGCTCTGTGCATGATGCATACATCCTGCGGAATAGCAGCATCCCTGATATGATGGGCCAACTCCAGAGGCACCGTGTATGGCTATTGGGGGACTCTGGTTACCCCAACCTTTCGTGGCTATTGACCCCAGTGAGGAATCCCAGGACCAGGGCAGAGGAACGGTACAATGATGCCCATGGGCGGACTAGGAGGGTAATCGAACACACCTTCGGCCTTCTTAAGGCCAGGTTCAGGTGCCTCCATTTGACAGGTGGATCCCTATTCTACTCACCGAAGAAGGTGTGCGACATCATCATCGCCTGCTCCATGCTCCATAATTTGGCATTGCGACGCCAGGTGCCTTTTCTGCAGGAGGATGATCCAGATGACGGTGTTGTGGCAGCTGTGGAGCCTGTGGAGCCAGTGGACAGTGATGAGGATGAAGCTGAGGATGAAGAAAACGACAACAGGGAGTCAGTCATACAGCAATATTTCCAGTGACACACAGGTGAGAACATTTTCTGGTTTAAAATTACATTAACTTTCACACGTCTACCTCTATCCTGTACCTACATTTCACTCACTATTTGTTAATTGAGTTGTACCCTTCCATTTCAGTTTCACAAGTGTGGTAACCTACGTGTCAAATGCTTGCATTCCTCAAGGGCTTGTGATGTGTGACATTGGTATGTTAGCCTTACAATGGGTAACCCATTATGACACTGTAATTGATAATACAAAGTTCCAAATCATAGACTGACTCAAGATTTTTTTGGCTTTCAAGGGTGTTTATTTAAGTGCTAAAAAAATCAAGGAAGGTTGTAAAATGGTGATGGGTGATGGTGGAGGAATGTCCATGGCAGAGTCCAGTCTATTCGTCTCACAGGTGCACTGCCCATCTGGGCATTGGAAGTGGAGCTGGGGCAGTTCCAATCTGGACAGGGTGACAAATTGGGACGGTGGTGGGACAATCAGAGTGGTCTTATTTCCTGGCGGGGGTCTTGCCATCTTGCTCTGTCCTGTTCCTGGATCTCAGGGACCGCTTGCGTGGTGGTTGTCCGTCTGCAGGGGATGGGGTGCTGGTGTGTTGGTCCTGTGGCGGGGCGTCCTGTCCACTAGCGCCGGCGGAGGTGGTGGGCAGTTTGTCGTCCTGGCTAGTGTCAGGGGCCCCTTGGAGTGCCACGTGTCCCTCAAGGTCTTTTGAATGTCCGTCAGCACCCCTACGATGGTGCCCAGGGCGGAGCTGATGGTCCTGAGCTCCTCCCTGAACCCCAAATACAGTTCGTCCTGCAGACGCAGGGTCTCCTGCAACTTGTCCAGGACCGTGGCCATCGTCTCCTGGGAGTGGTGGTATGCTCCCATGATGGAGGATAGGGCCTCGTGGAGAGTTGGTTCCCTTGGCCTGTCCTCCCTCTGTCGCACAGCAGCACTCCCAGTTTCCCGGTGTTCCTGTGCCTCCGTCCCCTGGACCGTGTGCCCACTACCACTGCCCCCAGGTCCCTGTTGTTGTTGGCGTGGTGGGTTAGCCTGGGTGCCCTGTAGTGGTGGACACACCGCTGATTGACCTGTCCTGGGTGGGAGGTTTGGGCCTGCTGGGTGGGTGCTGTGCTGGTGTTACCAGAGGGTGGCAGCTCAGTGTTGGGCTGTGGCTGGGCAAGGGGAACCGACTGTCCTGAGGCCCACGATGGTCCGGGCTGGTCATCAGGATCCAGTGGGGCAGAGCTGCTGTCGTCACTGTGGGCCTCTTCTGGGGGTGGAGTGGTGTTGTCTGGACCCTCTGGTGTGGTGACGTTCCTTTGGGTTCCTGCAGGGGTATAAGCACATGATTATTGCATCTGTGTGTGTAATGGTGTGCAATGGTTGGGTGTGCGTGATCCCCAGTGCAGGCATTCCTGTGTGGGGGTTTGTGTGATGATGGTTGGGGGGTGTTCTGGGTATGTGCAGTGGGCATGCTTTGGTGAGGGGTGCCCATGCTTAGTTGTGTCATGCAGGGCTTGGTGTTGGGATGGGTGCTTGGTGTCATGTGTAGATTGGTGAGGATTTGGGGTGATAGGGGAGGGTGTGAGGGTGGGGGTGTGTGATAGCATGCAGGTAGGGTGGGGGATGTGATAGTTAAGATTTGACTTACCAGTGTCCCATCCTCCACCGACTCCTCCGAGGCCCTCAGGATGCAAGATGGTCAGGACTTGCTCCTCCCATGTTGTTAGTTGTGGGGGAAGAGGTGGGGGTCTGCCGCCAGTCCGCTGCACCGCGATGTTGTGCCTGGACACAGTTGAACGCACCTTCCCCCGTAGGTCGTTCCACCTCTTCCTGATGTCCTCCCTACTTCTTGAGTGCTGTCCCACGGCGTTGACCCTGTCCACTATTCTGCGCCATAGCTCCATCTTCCTGGCTATTGATGTGTGCTGTACCTGTGAGCCAAATAGCTGTGGCTCTACCCGTACGATTTCCTCCACCATGACCCTGAGCTCCTCCTCGGAGAAGCGGGGGTGTCTTTGGCGTGACATGGGGTGTTATGTGTGATGTGTGGGGTGGTGTATGTGTTGATGAGTGTGGTGAGTGTAGTGGTATGTGGTGTTTTGTGCGTGGATGTTGTCTGGGTGATGGTGTTGTGTGCCTCTGTGTGATGGGGTTGTCAATAGCTGTGCTGTCTCTCTGGCCTTCTCTCAGAATTTCTGGTTGTAGGGGTTTGTGTGTGATGTGGGTGTGTATTTTATATTGTGTTGGGTGTGTGGGAGTGGTGTGTGTATGTGTATCAGGTGTGTGTATTTCGAATTGTCCAATGTGGCGGTGTTTTGGAGATGTGTGTGTATTTTGAGCGCGGCGGTGTGTACCGCCAATGGAATACCGCGGTTGAAAGACCGCCGCGTGGATTCGTGGGTCGTAATAGCATGGGTGTGTTTCTGTTGGCGTGGAGGTGGAGGATTTGTTTCCGCCAGTTTATCGCTGACCTTTGGTGTGGCGGTGTTGTGTGGGTGTCTGAATTTCGGAGGATTCCATGACGTGTGTCATAATAGCTGTGGCGGTCTACCGCGGCCGCGGCGGTGTATTGGCGGTCTTCTGCACGGCGGTAAGCGCCTTATACCGCCAATGTTGTAATGACCCCCATAGTTGCTTCAACCCGATTCCTGTTGCCAGACTTGAAATACACATGGTACGCCTAGAGTTATCAAAAACGTTCATATTCAGAGAGGTATTCTGGGATAGCATTACTTTCAAGGATTTAGACATCATGGGCCTGATTACAACTTTGGAGGAGGTGTTAATCCGTCCCAAAAGTGACAGTAAAGTGACGGATATACCACCAGCCGTATTACGAGTCCATTATATCCTATGGAACTCGTAATACGGCTGGTGGTGTATCTGTCACTTTACCGTCACTTTTGTGACGGATTAACACCTCCTCCAAAGTTGTAATCAGGCCCAATGTCTCTGTCCCATTCTTTCAGTCCACTTCCTTTTCCAAGGGTCTACTTCTGACTAACCTATTCATCCTTATAAGGTTAGCAGTTGGTAGGAAGACGTGAGGAGCTTGATATTGCTCCTGTCAGATCCACAATGTAATTTTTGTTTTGTGAAATATCTCTTTATTGAATTTGCAATGTTTTAACCACACAATGCATATATTTCTGGCCCCACAACTGGAAATCAATGCTTCTGGTCGGCCTCACCCACCTGAGCACAGTTTTAATGCGGTACCACCTTCCCTGATTCCAAGACAGGCCCTCCCATTTCCCCAAATAATAATTACTTAGGGGGTCATTACAACCTCGGCGGTCTGCATGGCAGACCGCCGAGGTTGCGGGCGCCAGAATACCGCCATTGCTGGCGGTATGGCTGGCTCCCTATTTTGACATTTCCGCTTGGCCAGCGGAAAAGTCACATCAACATTGCCGCCAGCTCGTAATTGAGCCGCCGGCAAAGCTGATGTGCAGCGGGTGCAGTAGCACCCGTCGCACATTTCACTGCCCGAAAGTGCCAAGTGCATGGGCAGTGCAGGGGCCCCCAGGGGCCCCCTGAGTCCCCTTACCGCCAGCCTCTTCCTGGCGGTGCAAATCGCCAGAAACAGGCTGGCTGTAGGGAAGTCATAGGGCAGTGCTGCCCTGGCGGATTATCACCGCCGGGGCTAAAATGGCTGTATACCGCCGCCACCCCCGGCGGTGCGACCGCGGCACTACCGCCGCGGTCAAAATACGCCGGGAGGCACCGCCAGCCTGTTGGCGGTGCTCCCGTCGTTTAGGCCCTGGCGTCAAAATACGGCAGGGTCATAATGACCCCCTTAGTCTTTCATCCATTACATGGGGTGGGACACGTAGCATCTTAAAAGTAATAGAGGTACACCGAATGCCCAGTGCAACCAACCAAAAAATAACAAAGAAACCCCATAACTGACCCCTCAAAACATACCACCATCTACAAACTCGCTCAGATAGCTCTTCTAATCCAGAGAGTTTTCCCCTTCTTGATTCTACTATATTATCCCCGTTCAGGGCCCTCCTCTCTTCCGACCTATCAATTTTGTGCTGCCCCAATAAGCCTAATGCTGTCATTCCCTTCTGTCCTATTAGACCTCTGCGGTCCTGCTCACCCCCTGTCAGCCTCTTGAGAAGAGACTTGGGACTGTAAACTCCCAGGCCAAGTGATCCATCATGTACCCCCCTTTCCAGTTTGGCAATATACTGATACACCGATCCAATTTGGCCATATAAATTGCCCACATTGTTACACCCATCACTTGACCCACGGTCTACAGGAGGTTGTGATGGCTGTCTGTCCCGCTTTCGCCCATTTCAGTAAGTTATGGCACTAGATCAACAACAAGGGAGTCTTTTCCGCCTTTGATGCCATTACAAATTGGCGTTTATACTATACCAGTGCTAAGTCAATGATACTGCATTCTAGTCTATGCGCTTTGGGCCTGGGCATCCATCGCAGGAGGCAAAGTTCAGTTTGGGGCTCTAAGGCCCTACCTACAAGTTCCGCAATTTCTCTCAATGCAGCGCCCTCCTAGGTGTCACTACTACTGGGCATGCCCACACCATGTGGTAGATGTGCACATCCAGTACATCCGGCCTAGGGAGCTTGATGTTCGCGCCGGGGAACAGGTGACTCACTCCTTCCAGGTCAGGCACGTTTGGTGTGGAAGTATAAACTATAGAAGTGAAACTGTAGATGTTTGAGGCTATTGTTCCACAACACCATCTTTATATATTGAGAGGTTACCGCCAACTGCCTATCAGAAATGTTGCAATTTATTCACTGCACCTACTTGGCCCAGGCGATTTCAAAGGGACACAACGGTTATGTCAATAGGGCAAAACCAAGGGCTGTTAGGGCTTTGAGTCTGCTGTCATCTTCTTTTAAACTTTGCAGCACAGCATCCCATGGCTCCTCTTGTCCCCATAATAGGCTCAAATTGCACCACATTGCCTCATGCAGCATGAAATGTCTAGGGCCCAGGTCGAATTTATTCGGAATGGTCTCGTATGTACTTAGTCTATCCTGTTCGTACAAGTCTCCCACAAGCAAGATCCCTGTCTACGTTCACTGCCTAGTGTTCAAACCCCTTGTGTCTCTGGCAGCAACCACAGTGGGAGTTGGCTGGCATCTGGTCGCAAACCACCTCTCCTAGTCAACTAGTTGATTCAGCAGGCCTTAGTGGTCCTGTAGGGTCTGGCCAAGCCTGAGTACCATTGATCGAGGACAAACATCTATTCCACATTTCTGCTGTGGCTGGGTGCATGTGTTAGCACTTTGAGCGAAGGCCCCCAGACTCCATCCTGGAACAAACTCATTGGCCACTGCAGCTGTGCTGAAGGATACTACCATTAATATTGGGGGCCCTTAGGCCTCCCTCCAAAAGTGGGAGCGGCACCTTAGAGAACGCCGCTATCTTTCTCTTGCCACCCCAAATCAAGTTCTGCAACATAGCATACAGGTCTACAAAAACTGTTGGTTTCAGCTCTACTGGGATTGCTTAGATTAGAGAATGTAGCCTGGGGAGGGCCAACATTTTGGCTATTGCCATTGGGCCAGCCGGGAAAAGGGAAGGCTGCACCAAAAGGTGAGTGAACTTTTCATTGCCTGCAGTACCTTCCTTAAATTGCCATCAGTTAGCTCTTTGTCCTATATGCTGAAATGTTTAAGTCCTCTATGTCAACCTAGAGAGAGGGTGAGCCAGTCCTCATGTTGCCTGTATCCCCATTGCCAGGTTAATGCAAGATCCACAGTATATCCATGCTCTTATTTTCTTCTGTGTGCTTGTTAAAATTTGGTGTAATTCCTTTTCATGTTGTTTGTAAATTTCCCTGAAGATCACACCAAACCAAAAAAAATCCATTAAGGGGAACCAGAGACATGATTTTTTAAAGTTTGAATTAAATTTGTGCACCAAAAATCATAAGAAGCCAACCACTGGCAACAAGTTGTGCTGGACTGGAAAGGTTTGAGGCTGAGCCCAATGGAGCAAGGAGGCCAAGGTAGGTCCTGGCCAAAGAGTTCTCTTTAGATGTAGAAAGCTGGATCAGAGTCAAGGTTTGATGACGGTAGCTTTCTAAAGTGTGTGGTCACAGTGCGTTTATTGATGGCGGGAAAGCTCAGAAAGGGCAAAGGCCAGGATCCATGCCCAAGAATATCTCACCGTCGATCGGCTTCGGTTCAGTGCCATTCTTGGTAAAACCTTCTAAGCTTGGACTTACAAACTCATGTGAAAGTTATCTCTCCTTTAATGGGGCAAACCAGCAAGTTGAATCCAACAAGCAATTCAACGGTTTCTGATTGATGGCCGTCCCGGTCTCCAGTTGTTTTGTGCCAGAGGAAAAGTTGACAAAAAGTTTCTAAGTCCCAGCTTTTGCTATTATGCAGGAAGAGCACACTCTGACACTTATCGAAGTGCCCCAGGACTTTAGGGACACCCCTTATGGGTCAGGACATAGGGCCAGATGTAGCAAACTTTTGTGAGTCACAAATGGCCCGAATCGCAATTTGCGACCCCGCAAAATCGGAAATGGGATGCAAAAATCCCATTTCCGAATCGCAAATTGCGACGCGAGCCATTACCGACTCGCAAAAATAGCGACCCCATTTTGCGACCCGCAAATAGGAAGTCGCAATTTGCGAGTCGCAAACCATATGAAATAGCCACTGGCAAATTGCGACTAGTTGCAAAAAGCCCATTTTGCACTTCCAATTTACCACTAACTCAGAGCAGGTGGTAACCAGAACCAAAGTATAAAAGGGGACCCAGAAGGCACCTGGGTCACCCAAGATGGTGGAGCTATATGTGATAGCAAGGAGGAGGAGAGCCCACGCCGCACAGCAGATGAGGAGGAGGAGCCTATACAGGAGAAGATATACAGAACCAGACAGACACTTTTCCAACAAACTGAGGAGGAGATATATGATAAATACAGACGTAGCAGTGCAGCAATATTAGATTTAATAGATCTACTCAATCCGCAGCTGCAATGCCAGACTGTGCGCGGCAGCGCCATCCCCACACATGTGCAAGTGCTATGCTCACTGCACCTCTTGGCCTCGGGAAGCTATCAGGGGGTCATTGCCGTGGCAGGTGAGGTATCTCAAAGTGCACTCTCACGGTTCTTCAGATCATTCCTAGATGCCTTACTCACACACATGTCCAGATACATATACCTACCCAGGAATGAGGCAGAAATCAACAGCTCCAAGTTGGAATTCTACAGGATTGCCAACTTCCCACATGTAATAGGGTGTGTAGACGGGACACATATACAAATATGCCCTCCTGCAAATCTGGAATATCTGTTCCGCAACCGGAAGTGTACCCACTCACTGAACATCCAGGTGGTATGTGACGCCCATTATGTCATCACTGACATGGTAGCCAAATTTCCAGGGAGTACACATGACTCTTACATTTTCAGGCACAGTGGGATACACCAACGCCTAGAACGTAGGGAATTTGGAGACGGATACCTCCTAGGGATAGTGAATACACCATGCAGACATACACACAGGTCAATGTGGAACCCATCTATGCCCAGCTAACATTGTACATTTTGTGCCAAACAGGTGACAGTGCATTTGCACTACGACCATGGATACTTACCACGTACTTAATACCCAGCAATGAGACAGAGAGGCGATACAACAGTGCACATAGGAGGATCTGAAATATTATAGAGAGGACCTTTGGACTGTTGAAGGCAAGTTTCAGATGCCTCCACAGAAGTGGAGGTGCCCTCCAGTATGCCCCATAAACGGCATTCAAGATCGTTGGCGCATGCGCTATACTGCACAACATTGCCACCTGACATGGGCTACATCTCACCCCAGAAGACCCAGATTCGGAGGATGACGAGCAAGAGGTACCACATCGCCATCATGGGGATAGAAGCATTGCAAATCAAGGCAGACAGAGACGGGACCACATTGTAAACCAATACTTTGGAAGGTACGTGGTAACTGTCACCACACACACGAATGTCACACACAAAGAGCCCAGGTGTGAAGTGGAACAAACAAGAACTTTAATGATGTGAACCAATAAACTATTTACAGAAACTATTGATCAGGGGCTGTAAAAGTCCACCTGCTATGAGGACACATTAACCTCATGTGCCCCCATTGTATGTCAGTGCGTAGCTCACACCCTACGCCTGGGATGCCCAGCATGGCTGGTTCCGGGAGCGTCTGCAGTGCCCTGCTGTGCACTTCCACTACGCAACACCCTGGTGTCTGTGGCAGATGCACTACTTATAGTAGAGCCCTCCTCACTGTCTTGCGGCGTGTCTGCAGCACCCCTAGCCACCTGTCGTGCCTCCATCATGTCGACTGCGTGGCTTATGCGTCCCAGCCCACGAGCCACATCGCTGGCAAAGTGGCCCATGTCCACTTGTAGGCTGACTGTGCGGCGTGACAGCCCAGTGGTATTTACCGCCAGGCGGACGATGGAGGCAGCCATGCGGCCTAGGCGGTGGATTCGCTGCCCGTCACAGCGCCTTGCACCCTCTCTCTCCGTGACAAGTTCAGCCACTAGTTGTCTGACTGAGAGCGCAAGGTCACCTACATTGCTGTTCAGGTGTTGTAGCTCTGTGTGGACCTGTTGCAGCCCTGTTGTTTGATTTCTTTCCATGCGCCGCATGGCCCCTGAAATCAGTCTCATTTGCCTTGTCTGCAGGCGCTGACCCCTACTTCTCCCTGTGATACTGTAGGGACATTGACATGTCGCCTGCGACGCGGTGGTGGATCTGTGTCCTGTACGCTGGCACTGTGGCTGGGACCGGGTGCTGCCTCAATCTCCAGTATGGCCACTGGTGCATCTGGAGGGGACTGTGGTTGGGTGGTGCAGGTCCCTGTGGTGGCTGCTCCTGGGTCCTGTGCTGCCTGGTGGCTGACCTCTGGCCCCTGGACGCTTTGGCTGGAGGTGGTGTCTTGTGGGAGACCTGTGGGACATAGGGAACACACTGTCATCATCTACCATCTGTTGTATGCTTCCTAATACACTGTTGCCTATCAGCTGCCTACTTGACTACATTGCCCATAATGCACCATTCCAGTGGTTGCTACTCTGAAATGGAGCTATTTTGGTTGTGAATGCTGCTGTGTACTAGGTGGGTGGAGGTATGGCAGATATGGGTGTACATGCATGTTTCATGGTACTCACTGGTTGATGGTCCAGGCGCTGATGTGTCCAGCTCTCCTATTCCGGACACTGCCTCTGGCTCCAGGGTCTCTTCCACTCTTTCCTCCAAGGGTCGCAACGACTCGCAATTTCCGACTCGCAATTTTATATCTACCTACATCTGGCCCCTAGTGCTTTTCTGCAGGAGAGTCATCCTTGCCATAGTGAAACATGACTTTGGACGATTTTCCCTTACAGGACATGTAAAACATAAAATGTACACACCATGCATTTTAAATACCACTAACCCTGCCCTGTGGGCATTTAGGGTCTACCTTAGGGGTAACACATAAGTATTAAAAGGAAGATTAAGGCCTGGAAAACATGTATTTTGCCAAGCCAAATTGACAATTTTAAAACTGCCTACCCAGTCTCCAGGGGCAGGCATAGAGACATGCTTTGCTTTGTCACTCTAGTGGTGGCAGAACTTGTGCAGCCGTTCACCAGTAGCATTTAGCTTACAGGCCCTGGGGTACACTTTGTTACCAAATACTGGAGATTTACATGTAAGTTAGATATGTCACTAAAGCACTTTAAATGTATCGGAGAAAGCTGTATGGAATGTTCCAAATTTTGTCCATTAAAACCGATCTTGGAAAGTTGGACACAAATTTGTGAGGTAGTTGTGGGCAGTCTGAAAAGTTGTGTTTGCCATTGAAATTCTCCATAGGAATTCCTGCACATTGAGAATGCAAAATGCTAACATTTTAGCCCTAGTACCATGACTAGTTGGTAGTGGTCCAGGATGTGACTGAAAGTCTGTTCCCAGTGCTTGCTGTGCAAGGCCAAAGGCTGCGCTCAACAGGTAATGTGGCAGGTGAGAGACCATTTATGTCTACTCTTAACAGTACTGTGATTGCCAGCACCATTTTGTTTGCCCTTGTTAACCATTGTTGTACAGGTCATGCAACTTCTGTCGTATGTAGCCTCACTCTCATGCTTGGAAGCGCTAACTAAGAATTCACAAGCAGTGAACACAGTATCTAGAGGTTTACATATTGTGCTACTTTTATGAAGGCCATTGGCCCCTTACTCGTGAGAATTCTGTACATCTGCAGTGATTTAACTCAATGTCTGTGATGTGTGTTCAGTTGGTGCTTGGATGCAAAAGTCTCCATGTATTGGGGTGACGTTCAGATTTAGATGCTCACTGTGTTAAGGGGGAACCTTTGTAACTTCATCTTGTCTAATCATGATTTTCATGGTTATGCCTAATAAATGTTCTCTGAATTGTGTGAGAGAATTCTTGTTCAACAGATCATGGTATCTCTGCCAGGAACCCACCTACACTTGGCTGAGGTCGGGAGAGAACTGGATCAGGCTCTACATCATAAATGCAGGTAAGGAAGAGACTTCCCCAGGGGAACTCAAGAAGAGAACAGCCCAGAAATCAACCCACCAATAAGAATAAGGTCAAACAATGTTTGCACAGTTATAAATATGAAATATAAATTCTCTTTTTGCATTTTTTTTCATTTGGGTAGGAGATGAAAAAGGGGTAACCTGGTTTGGGTGTGCAGGTACGGGTTGTCCTAGGAGTTAAGAGTGTGAATGTAAACTATGGTATAGAGCTAGTGGGCAGTAGAGGGAGTGTCAAGAGGGGTATGCCACAACCCAAGTAAAGAATCTGTAAAGATAAATGTATGTGAAAGAGGCTCAGTGATCTAGCCACCATTGGATCTCTGCAAGCTTCACAGCTGGGACTGGAGAGTTCTAAACATAAGTAGACCAGTGTGCTTGAGTGAAGTTCCTTTCCTCACTTTATGCACGATAACAGTTAAAGAAATAACTGTAAGGCCCCTCCCTTACCCTGTGTGAGAAATTGGGTTGTTGGTTGACTGGGGTGTGAGCCCTGGTCAAGCAACAGCCACAATCCCTTGCAGGGTTAACCGCAAAAAGGCACTCATCTAACCTGTGCTTAACCCTGGGTAGCTAGGCACAAAAAGCACTCAGGCTAAACTTAGAGGCAATGTGTTAAGTATTTATACAGTACACAAACAGCAACACAGTGAAAACACAACACAATAAAAATCCTAAACCAATTTAGACAAATAGAGAAAATGTTAATACATTATTTGACACCAAAACCAGAAAAATCAAATTAGTAGAACTGGAGTCATGAATTTTAAAATTTGTTAGTGTAAAATAGCACTTAAAATGCCTGCTGCGGACACCTGGTCGCTCTAGACTGGGGCAAAGTCAAAAGTTATTACCACCCGCAACGGAGCACGGTTCAGATACGCATAGTGGATTGGGCTCGGTCAGTGCTTACCTTTTGACTTAGCAAACGTTTGAAAAAAGTCTCTGAGAAGGTAGATGTTCAGCGGGTCAAGGCTGCAGCAGTGTCTGAGGAGGTAACTGTGGAGCAAAGCTGCAGAGAAGATTTTTACCTTTGGACTTAGCCGTCTAGACAGAAGTTGAAAATCTCCAGCAGGACGAGGCAGAAGGCTGTAGCTGAAGACAGTTCCACAGGGTCAGATAACCCTTTTGCGTGGAGCTGCTGAAGAGGGTTTGGTGCTGCAGAGGAGAATATAGTGGGAGAAGCCTCAAAGTCAATCCGACTCGTGATGCACCTCAGGTGGATAGGTGAGCAGGTTGGACTCAGTCTCCTCCTGGTTCTCAGAGCACTCTTAGGCCAAATTTAGTCTAAAGTCCTCAGTTTTGGAAATTGGTCATCTGGGTACCTTCAACACCACAACCAAGGGTCCAGAAAGGGATGGAGACCACTTGGGATTCATTCTGGGTCCAGGTGTGGGCTCAAGATGGAGCCAGCCTGTTATGTCCCTATGGCTCTAAAGAGGAGACCAACTAAACTAGCCCTTGGAGTCACTTATGAAGTCCTGGGTGCAGGTGTAGATGCAGGGCTCTGCAGCAGGGCTGGCCTCTGAAGCTTCAAAGCAGGCTCCAGGCTGCAAAGCAGTCTTTCCAGGTATAGCAGCAGTCTGGCAGAATGCATAGCAGCTCACAGCAGCAGGCAGTCCTCTGACAGTCCTTCCGCAGGTCCAGTAGTGAACTGAGGAGCAGGTCTGACAACCCTCTTTTTATACCCTGGTGCCCTACTCCTAGAACTTGGGTGAAGTTTCCATAAGGAATCTATAAAGTTCCAGGAATTTCCTGCCTCCCCTGCCCTGGCTCCTAGCTGGCTACACTGACAATGCAGTTCCCGTTAAACCTATCTGCCTACGGCAGATCTAAGCCCATTCAGATGTGAGTGGGGGTGTGCTCAGCTCTGCCCCCCCATCCTGCGAGTGGAAAAGCATTTCAGGCCTTGCTAATCCCACTATTGTGTGACTGTCCAGGATGAATTCACAACGTCACAACTGTCAGTTACACTCAGTCATGTGACCTAAGGTAGGCAGCATGTGCAGAGGGCTAAGGGCAGGAAAATGCCAACTTTCTAAAAATGGCATTTTCAAACTTGTAGTGGTAAATCCGACTTTACTGTTAAAGAGAGTCTATCATTACAAGTTCACAGATACCAACCTTGGCATATCTACCACCTCTGGTTTAAGAATTATAACTTATTAATTTTAATAAGGAATCCCTTACCCAATAGGAAGTTTAGGCCTCAGTAGTGAGAAAACAAATTTGGGAGTTTTGTCACTACTAGGACATGTAAAACTAGTAGCATTTAGTTTACAGGCCCTGAATATATGGATACCACTCTACAAGGGTCTTACATGAAAATTAGATATGCCAATCAGATATATGCCAATCAAACCATGTTTAGGGGAGTGAGTAAATGCACTTTAGCACTGGTTAGCAGTGGTAAAATCACAGAATCCTAAGGCCAACAAGCAAAAAAAACACAAAAAGTAGGTGGAGGAAGGCAAATGTTTGGGGATGACCCTGTAGAGAGGGCCATTTCCAACACTCTGCTATACTTCTACCCTCCTTCCATCCAAGTGATAATCCGCAGCACAAGACTTGCAGATAGCTCAGCATTTTCTTAAGTGTGATAAACAGGAATAGCCCCAACAAAAGAGACTCCTGCCCAGGTGGTATTCCACCAGTATGCAAAGAACACTTGCAAGTATTTTAAAAAGTGCTGGAATTCACTTATGAGGATGGAAAAGACTGCTTCTGGAGGAAGGTGTGAAATAAGTACCCAGGCTATTAGGACAGCCCAAGAGGTATCAACTGTATAATACATTAATCCCGGTTGATCAGAAAAGTCCTTTTGGGAAATTTGTGAAACGTGTAATAATGGTAAACTAACCTCCTTCCAATCAACTCTGCAAACCTCTGCATTGCACTGTGTATTGTATTTATGACGGTGTCTACTGATTGTTCCCAGGGCAAATGAAAATAGGTCATTTTTAATGAATCCGAAGAGTGTGAAGCAAAATCTGAAAAGCCTTTGAATGAATTAGAGTCTGTTAATGTAATACTCAGAGAGGTTTCAACTACTCTGTGGTGTGAGCATGATGTCTGTATTCTCTCAGCAAAACCTCAGAAGATCAAAATCACCCTCATCAGGAAACTACCCAATATTCCACAGTACCTTCTACGTTTGAGGGTACATTGAGGATGGACTTAGGGCTTCATTACAAGTCTGGCAGTCAACAGACCGCAAGACTCGCAGTGGCGATCATGTCCGCCGCCTGGAACAATGTTCCTGATGGGCTGATGGTGGTGCAGGTCATAATCAGACAGGCCGACCTGTCGGAAAGTTCGGTGGATGGGTCTTCCCGTTCACCAATCTCATAATCGGGCCCTAAATGTTTTGGTTTTTGTCATGTGTGTTCTGTTGCTGCTCGCATACAAAAGTATATTTAAATTCCATGTAGTGGGTTGGGGTTCAGTATTATATCCTCACTGCAGTCAAGGGGGACCCATGTTATTTTATCTTATGATATAATACTTTTCACACTTTTCCTTAATAAAAGTACCCACACTACAAATAGGGGTGGGAGAGGATTCTTCTTCTACACGAGGTATGGGAGCAGGTCGCATTTGTAATCACCAACTGCTAGGCTTGGCTAAGGTGGTGTCTTATTGACACTTCTTCCAGTACTCGCCGCACATAGACAAAGTTGTGTAGGGCATGGCACTGCTAGTAGGATAATATCAGTGGGGGCTGGAGTTAGGTAACCTGCATATAAAATATGTCCAACTACTATTAACTTTTTCGAGAACCCCAGGGGTACCAGGGACTAAATGTACAGGAGTAATCCATGTGAAAATCTCACATACTGCAACATTGCTTGTGGGTTGTGGCAGAAAGCCATACTGATTGAATGTAAGAGTGTTATACTGGATGCACATAGTGCATTTCTAGGTACTAGAAGACTGAGTGCATGGTGTTGCAAAGACAACGCCCAGTGCTCTCTGACCACCAGGGACCATTGAACTGGTCTCTTGACATGACCTAAGGCAAAAGTCAGACTTGAGTTGCTTGTGTTCTAGCTCAGTGAAGACTTTGCTTGGCAGCTCAGGCTATACTGTTCCTATTGTTTAATCTTATTACAGCTACTTGAGATAGTGCATGTTCAACAGGCAGTTTCTTGACAGGGAAGCAGGATCAAGCATTCCAACATGACCTTATTTGTATTCTACAGTGCAACCCCTTGAGTGGCCAAGGGTATGCACAGATGTGGATTATGTTCTTACTGTGCCACTGGAGCCAAAATACACCAAATTGAAGAGGTCCAACTAGGCCAAAAACAGTCTTGGGTTGGTTCAGAGAAGACCTGGCTTGGAAGTTGGGGCTGGTCTGTTCCTACTGGAGCAGGATCAAGGCTGATTTGTATATGGGTGAGTCTCATCTGAGGTGGCAATGTGGGCAATAAAACGATGGAGTGTGATGCAGCCCTGAGTTATTATAGGTGACTCAGATTAATTCCAGCATTCCATCTATCACACGTTTTGTATTCCACTTGGCAAATGGCCATGGCAGTACCCCAGCAGGCACTTTGGGTTGGAAGTGAGTGTAGGGCTTGGACTAAAGGCACATCCTGTGGCTAATAAACACTGTGTCCAGCTGAAAGCTATGACCAGTGGCCTGGAGCCAAAATTATTGAAATGTTATTATTGGGAGTTCAAAAGTCAAGCATTTCTAACTTAACTTTCTTGCTGTCATACAGAGACACCTTAAGGGCTATGAGTACACCCAGAAAAGGTGTCTTGCACTGTGTGCCATTAAGACTCAAGATGTACCCCACTGATACTGCCTACCAATGTCCGAACAGTCTCGAGTTTCTTCTATTTGCATCCAGTGGGTATGTGGTCTTGCTATTTGTCAGACTGTTCCTATTGGAGAAAGATCAATGTATTTAATATTGACTCCCACTAGCTTTGACCCCTATGGACACTCTCAAGTAGAAAAATTCTTCCCATGCTGAAAAAGCTTAACCACAACCAAAGTTATCTAGCCAACATCCAGCATTTAGCACTTACCTAAAACCCAACCTGACCAAGACAGAATTTCTCCTGTCTGTCAATAGCACAAAACAATCTCGAATTCAACCTGACTCTCTGAAAGGAACGTGGATTGGTTCATTGGCAACTGACATCAGACACAAAATCACTTGGCTTCACACTTGACATTTACCTCTCCTTCAAAGGACACATTGCAAAGAAAACCAAGACAGGATGTTACCAACTCTCCATTGTGAAGAGAAGGCAAATTCGTATCTCCAATAAATTTACTTTAGAACAACGTTCCAAGCCTTAATCCTCTTGCATCTAGTTAGAGGCAACACTGTTCTCTGCGGTTTTCCTGACTACAACGTGGCACTCCTGAAAGGCATCCTACTTGCAGTAGTATGCCTCATCAGGAGCCTTAAAAAGTTCCACTGTATCACTCCAGGCCTGTTGGAACTACAGTGATCTTTCTTCAAGCCTGCATCATCTTCAAAGCAAGATGCATTGGAAGCAAGGCCATCCAACCTGTAACCCTTCTGGAACCTGCATAAAGCAGGACTCTAGAGATGCACAGTGGGCAAAAAAACAATGGACAGGAATAAGGGCTAATTGATCATCAGTGGCTCAGATTAATTCACATATTCCACCCATCATTGTGTTTGTTGTACCCCTACATACCTGGCTGTGAAAATAGATAGAAGATAGGAAATCCCCAGAATGAAAACAAAACACTACAAAAGAAGAGAGAACAAGATGACAAGCCTACTTATCATGCTCCCCTGAGCTGGTATAACTTTGACATCAAGATTAGAAGTTCCTTAACCCTTATGCAATTCAGAAAGTGGCAGAAAATTCACCTTTCCAGAGAACACTACATCATCACACACTCCTTTGCTCTCCAGATTGGTTTGTGCACCACAAATACCTATACAGGCATGCATAGAACTATAGTTTTGATTAGTGTGAGTGTGCAACTTTAACTGTTAATAAAAGGCAAAAGTTACAAAAGAGTTCTTGTTAATAAACTATAGCTGCTAGAAATGAGGCTCAGCTCTATTGTCATAGTAAAAGGAAGTGTATAAGTGTTGACACCCCAATAAAACTCCTAACTATTCACTACCATCATGTCCAAGTGCAATCTATACATTCAACAGTTTCCTACTCCACTGGTGCCCTTCACTGGGCTACTACTGTTCAAGGCCTGGCACATCAAAATAGTGTTGCAGGCGCTCCACGTTAATCACACCAATGTCTTGACCAAGAATGGTTTCAGAAGGAGGGGTGTCAGCAAATAGTTTTTCTTTTTCAGCATCTTTTCAGACAAGTCTTTATGCTGCTCTGCGTGTTCATCTACCAATATATTTTTTCAAGGAGTGTTAATGTTAGCCCATTAGCAGTGAGAGGCTCTCATTTGCATTTGAAAGGTTATGTCTGCTCTCTCAAATTTCTAACCCTTCACTGCTTACAAGAAAAAAAAAGCCAGAGAGGAACTTGTGCTGTGTGCCATAACACGTAACATAATAGCTGCTCCTCTGTGATCCTCACATACGACATGGAAATGCTTCCCACAAAGACATCCTTCCAGCAACACTCCCTACACAGTGTAGCATGCTGCCCAGTCAGCGAAGCATTTCAGCACCCCACAAAGAGGCAGTAAGCAGTATTTGTAAATGTTACCATACTATACAACTGAGTTTTAATTTGTAGCTGACAAGTCTGCTAAGTGGCAGTAAAACACATACACTATCAGCTTTTCCTGGCTTTTCAGCCAACAGTATGAGGCATTGTGGTTTTACTTCTATCACTGTCATTATGGACTCAAAACGTATCAGTGACATAATATCGATCACAACAATATCCTGATACATAAATATTGTGTCAAACATATTGATGACAAAATTATCGCCTACCTATACTTAAAATGTTAAGTACAAAAATATCGGAACAAAAATATTGCTCACACTAATATTGTTAAAAATAATACAAAAATATTAATTCTCATTTTATATATATATAGAATAAAATAGTAAATCTTAAATATTTAACATATAACATTAATGTAATGTAAATTACATAATTTTAAATAATATTTTATATATATATGGATATATATATATATATATATATATATATGGATATATATATGTATACTCATACAAAATACACACATATATAATCTTATATGTATGTATTTAATGTAACACTAATAATAAAAATATTTATTTTAATGTATATATTTTTTATATATATTCCTAAAAAAAGTATAAATATATATATATATTGGTATTTATATATTTAAATTAACCATAAAAATACTAAAACACAAGTACAAAATATGTAAAGAACAGTTGGCTAAAATGTCAGAATTGACCGATGGTGTCATATATGACATGAAGCCAGGGACGTACATTAGGATGATGAAATGATTGGCTGTATTCTCTTAAGTGTCCACCGGTGGCAACGTAGTTTAATGCTTACGCGTGCACAGTGAAAGTTAACTCTCTTTGGCAAATGTTATTGTTTACCTACCAAGATGTGTTTTAGCTTACATGGGCAAAATGAAAGTAAACTCTTTTCAGCAATTCTTATTCTTTACCTATCAGGATATTTTGGTTAAATGGCTACTAAATATATCTGGTACTGTTATTTAGTAAATGCTGAAGGAAAATAGGCATAGCTCTGATCTGCTGAGGGATTATGGGTGATCCATTGCCACTGAATCTATTCAGGAATGTATCAGTAGAATGTATTAGTATTGTTCCAGGTAGGAAATGGGGATAGGGATTTTCTACATATGTATGATGGGAGTTAAATGGCTATTACATATACCTGGTACTGTTATTTAGTAAATGGTAAAGAAAAATAGGCATAGAAGTGTCCTGCATAGGGATAGAGATTTTCTACATCGGTATTGATTGGTGTTAAATGGCCCTGACAAATACCTACCACTGTATTTTCATGATTATTGTAAGGAAATGGTAATAGCTACTTTACTCTAAGAGGATTGTGGGTGTTAAACAGCTGTTGATCACAGTTTCCTCTATATTATAACAGTCCTGTTATGAAAATAGAAATAGAAAATGTTCGGATGAGGGATTATGAGGGGTACATGGCTGCTACATACCCTGGGCATGTTATTTTACATAGCTCTCTTGGGATAATGATTTCTACCTTGGGTATGATGGGTGTTAAATGGCTGTTTCATACAACTGTTACTGTAATGTAGTGCTGTATGTTGAGGAAATAGGCATAAATTATTTTTTAAATGGGGAAGGTGGGGTTTACATGGCTATTTATCCAGTGCTGTTATTTATTAAATGTCGAAGGTATGTGGGCATAGCTGTGTTCTGGATGGGAGACTATGGGTGTCACATAGCCATTGAATATGTTTGGAAATATACTAGGAATGTTCAAGGTAGGTAATGGGGATAGAGATTTTCTAAATCGGGGAGGATGGACGTTTAATGGCTTTGATATATACCTACCACTGTATTCTCATGATTATTGAAAGGAAATGGTAATAGTTACTTTACTCACAAGGATTTACAGGCTTTAAACAGCTGTTGAGACATTTCCCCCTATATTATGATGGTCCTGTTAGAAAAATGTAAATCGATAATGTTTAACAAGGGAGGTACATGGCTGCTACATACTGTGGGAATGGTATTTTATGTAGTTTTCTTGGGATAATGCCCATTATGAGTTCTACATGGTGGGAGGATGGGTGTTAAATGGCTCTTGCATATGCCTGCCACTGTAATGTAGTGATGTGTGTTAAAGAAATGGGCGTAAATATTATATTTAAATGGGGATGGTGGAGGTCAAATGGTTGGTACATATACCTTGAACTGTTATTAAGTAAATATTGAACGTAAATGGGCATAGCTGTGTGTTACATGGGGAATTATGGGGGTTACCTGGTCATTGAATATTTTTGGGACTGTATTAGGATTGTTCCAGGTAGGAAATAGGGATAGGGATTTTTATTATCAGGGATGATGGAAGTTAAATGGATTTTACTTATACCAGTAGCTGTATTTTCATGATACTGTAAGGAAATGGTAATGGCTATTTTACTGACATGGGTTCATGGCCTTTTAACACCTGCTGAATACAATTTCCCATATATTATATTGTTCCTGTTAGGAACATGGGAATAGATAATGTTTACTTGGGAGAATAAATCAGGGGGTAAAAAGACTAATACTTATCCTGGTCGAGGTATATTATGTAGCTCTCATAGGATAATGGCCATAATGGTTTCCACATGGGGGATGATGGGTGCAAAATGGCTATAACATGTACCTGTCACTGTAATGTAGTGAGATATGTTGAAGAAATGGGCATATATTTTTCTTACATGGGGATAATGGCAGTTAAATGGCTGGTACATACGCCTGGTACCGTTATTTAGTAAATGTTAAAGGTCAGTAGGCATTGCTGTGTTCTGTATGGGGGCTATGGGAGTTACATGGCCACTGGATATACTTGGAACTGTATTAGGATAGGTCGATGTGGGAAATAGGGATTGTTTTTTGCATCAGGGATGATGGATGATACATGGCTTTTACAAAATACACACGAAAGTACGGGGTTCTCTAAAAGCGGACGTCGCGGATATTAGCGTACTTTACTAGTCCGTAAAAGGAAATCCCTTTCTTCCCACCCCTCGCTGTTCCACTCGGTAATTTCCAACTGACATTCCACTGACTTTACCCTTCCAAATAGGAATACATGCAACCCAGGGCTACGCTAATATCCGCGACGTCTGCTTTTAGAGAACCCCGTACTTTCGTGTGTATTTTGAATTATAGGGAGCTAAGTACGGAGTGTTCCTCCATATTTATCCCCCCTCCTCCCTCTTCCTCTCTCCATGTGTAATGACATGGCTTTTACATACACTGTTTTTCCGGGAAATGGCCATAATTATGTTACTCACAGCGGATTATGGATTTTAAACAGCTCTTGAACACAGTTTCCCCTGTATTATAATAGTCCTGTTAGGAAAATGAGAATAGATAATATTTACATGGGGGATTAAAATCTTTATGTCATGTATTCTCTGTTTCAGTTGAGAATACATACTGTCAAGATTTTTGTCCGCCCACCAATTTTGAAAGCAGCCAGATCTTAGGTTTAATCACAGAGGAGATTACTCAGTTCTTACTGTGATTAAACACCTCCAACGACTTTGTGGAGCAAGGTTTGTTGGAGGCAGACCTCTAATTCCGCCCACCTAATTTAACATTTAGCATGTTTAGCATGTAAGCATATAATTTGTTATTTGTTTCAACCAGACAAAGGCCCTCATTACAACCCTGGCGGTCGGTGTTAAAGCAGCGGTAATACCACCAACAGGCCGGCAGAAAAAAAAATGGAATCACGACCATGGCGGAAACCGCCAACATAGACAGCCACTTTAACACTCCGACCGCCACAGCGGTAGAAACAAACACTCCGGCGGTAACTGCCAACAGACAGGCGGAACACAATGTACCGCCCACTGTATTACAAGAGGCCTATCCGCCATCTTTTCCGGGGCGGAACCAACGCTATCAAAAGCACGGCGGAAACAGTACACAGAAGGGAAACCACTCACCTCTCGACACCCAACGAGGAACCAGGACGCCATGGAGCCCGAAATACATGTCCTGCCCATGCTGGACTTCCTCCTTCTGTATCAGGAGCAGGAAAGACGCCGTCGACGACCACGGTGAGTACTGCACCTACAACACAGGGGAGGGTGGGAGGGAAAAGAGAGTAAAACACACACGCAACACGCAAAACCCCCACCCGACCCCCACCCTCACCCACAACACCATACAGACAAATACATGCAGCAACATTACATATACACCCCCTCACCTCCTGGAAGAATGCAAGGACAAAATGAAATGATTGTAACAAGTGTAATCAATAAAAATCAGAAAGTGCAAGTTCAAAAATCAGTATATACAAATAAGTACACCAACTACACAAGTCTGGATATTACTCAAACATCGTCCGTGGATCAGTGTCTCAAAATGCATGGGCAAAGCCCACACAAGATACCTGACTCAAAACGGAGAGAACACTGCAGAGGCATCAGATTGAAATTAAATAGGCACCTCAGGAGGGGGGGATGGGGGGAACCTCAGCCGGATGAACGTGCGACGCCATTGCTCCACGAGGGGGCTCCATGCCCACTGCTCTATCCTGGGGAGTGCAAAGCCGCAGTCTCTCAAATCTTTCCAGTGGGTGGTTTGCCCACTGCTGTATCCTGGGGAGTGCAAAGTCACAGTCTCTGAAGTCTTTCCAGTGGGTGGTTTGCCCATTGCTCTATCCTGGGGAGTGCAAAGCCACAGTCTCACAAGTCTCTCCAGTGGGTGCTTTGCCCACTGCTCTATCCTGGGGAGTGCAAAGCCACAGTCTCACAAGTGGATGTCAGTCTCCACTGGTTCTAGAGGGGGCTTGGTGCCCAGAGTGCTTCATCCTGCCAAGGACTGAGGTAGTGGATGTGAATCTCCACTGGTTCTGGAGGGGGCTTTGTGCCCAGAGTGCTTCATGCTGCCAAGGACTGAGGTAGTGGATGTGAATCTCCACTGGTTCTGGAGGGGGCTTTGTGCCCAGAGTGCTTCATCCTGCCAAGGACTGAGGTAGTGGATGTCTTTCTCCACTGGTTCCGGAGGGGGCATGGTGCCCAGAGTGCTTCATCCTGACAAGGACTGAGGTAGTGGATGTGAATTTCCACTGGTTCTGGAGGGGGCTTGGTGCCCAGAGTGCTTCCTCCTGCCAAGGACTGAAGTAGTAGATGTGAATCTCCACTGGTTCTGGAGGGGGCTTGGTGCCTAGAGTGCTTCACATGCAGTGTGGCAGGTCCCATTCCCTCAACTGGGGGTGGGTGCCACGAGATTGCCTGGGAACAGGTAGCATGATACACCATGGAGGCAGAGACACACTCCACCCTTCTGCGACTTTGCCTGCCACCTGCAGATGCAAACAGTGCTGAAAGTCATGCCTCATGGTTGCTGGGCAGGGTCCAGTACGTCTCCTGCAGCCTAGGACGTCTGCTCACTGGGGATGATTGCCATGTCAGCTGTGGTGGCACTGTCTGAGCATGTCGCGGGGCTGGTGGCGGGGCTTGCGGCGGGGCTTGCGGCGGTGTCTGTGGCAGAGGTGCTGGCTGTGGTGCATGTGTCTGCACCTGTTGAGGGACACAGCAGGACGTCTCCTGCAGCCTCGGATGGCTGCCCACTGGGGATGATTCTGGGGACTGTTGTTGAGGCAGCAGACATGCAGGTGGTGGTACTGGTGGTGGTGCTGGTGGCGGTGCTGGTGCAGGTGGCGCTGTCCACCGCCGTACAGGTTGGTGTAGTGGTTGACAGAAGGGGTGACTCTGGTCCCTCAGTCGGAGCCACTGTGCCCTGTCCTGACCTGCTCTTCAGCTTGTGTCCCTTCTTGTCAGAGTCACCAGATCCTCGGGTTCTGTGAACGTTCCCAACACTTCCACCACAAGACAGCTCCAATACTCTGATTAGAATTGTCACAGAGTCTAAGAGAGTCCAAGTGGGGAAAAGGGGATTAGGAAGGGAACAGCTGGGAAGGAGACCTGTAGGAAGCAAAAAGGTTAAAACACACAATATCAAGGTTATATCATATTAATCAATACTAGGCTATGACTTTAAGCATTGTCATTCTGAAAACATGGACAACCTAAGCATGGACTTAAATGACTAGGCTTCAAGATGACTGGATACCTGTGAGGGAATCAAGAAAGGTTAAATGCAACTTTCAAATTCAAGTATTATCTTTTGCATGAGGATCAGGAAATAATCTAAATGATTTCTAAACCATACTATGAATCGTGTTTGAGAAACATATTATGTACATACAACATTACATCTAGAACTCTAGTTTTTTTGTTCTCTCAAAATTGCCGGAACATGAATTGCGCACATTGCAGATTTGTACAAGGGTTGTAAATACCATAGAATGATTGTGCACCATGAATAACATGAATTAGACTCGAGAAATAAATCACGCATCTTGCCAACTCGAAAGCCACCAAGTAAATGCCTTAAAGTGGTAGCGTATAATGAACACTGTGATTTTAAACACAGAAAAGGAATTGCGCGGCTTGCTGATTCGAAGGTAACCATATGAATGTCAGAAAACAGTAGCATACAATAAATAACATGAATTACACACAAGAAATGAATCGCGCGTCTTGTCGATTCGAATACCACAATGTAACTGTCACGAAATGTTAGGACACAATGAATATCAAGGGTTAAAGCATGAGAAATGAATCGTGTATCTTGCCGATTTGAATGCAACCATGTAACTGCCAAGGAATGGTAGCGCACAATGAATGTCAAGGGTTAAAGCACGAGAAATGAATTGCGCGTACTGCTGATTCTAATGCCACCATGTAACTGCCAAGGAATGGTAGCGCACAATGAATATCAAGGGTTAAAGCACGAGAAATGAATCGCGCGTCTTGCCTTGTCGAATGCCACCATGTAACTGCCAAGGAATGGTAGCGCACAATGAATTTCAAGGGTTAAAGCACGAGAAATGAATCGCGAGTCTTGCCGATTCGAATGCCACCATGTAACTGCCAAGGAATGGTAGCGCACAATGAATATCAAGGGTTAAAGCACGAGAAATGAATCACGCGTCTTGCCGATTCGAATGCCACCATGTAACTGCCAAGGAATGGTAGCGCACAATGAATATCAAGGGTTAAAGCACGAGAAATGAATCGCGCGTCTTGCCGATTCGAATGTCAGCATGTAAATGCCATTAAATATCAAGTGCACTTTCACACGTGCAAGAGCAAATAGATTTATCATATTAATTAGGCCCAAGAACTCGAATTACTTCAAGAACGGGATCGGGGGCCCAGCCCGACCTCCGCCTTACCGCCCTGATCAAGAATCACCTAGCCAAGTGAAAGGGCGAGGCCTGGAAGATCAAGGTAGGCCTCCGGAACAGGAGCTCAGGCAGTTGCTGCTGCTCTGCACCGGGACCTCTGAATAGTGAGCACGTGGAGCTGGGCTGGCTCGCTTTTTATAGAGTCTTAGCCCAGCCCACCAACCACATCCAGGCATGCTGCATGAGAAGCTTCTAGAAGGCCCTGGAAGGGGACCACACCCTGACACAGTCTGAAAGCCTGCAGCAGTACATTACATGTGAACAGTATTTATATGCATGCTGAACATAAGTCTTCAGGATTAAACTCTGCAATGCAAAAGGTTAAACAACATCATATCAGCACAATGCATAAATTATGTTAGCTTGAAATTGTTAGGTTTTTGCATTCTAGTCGCCCGTAGAGAGCACACTGCCCTGATGTTGACACTTCCCCACCTTTGTTGTTGCTGCTGGTGTCTTGCCACTGTCCCCTTTTGGTTTGGAGGAGCCCTTGCTTGCTGGTAGGTGCGGCTTCGCCCTCGAGCATGTGGGCACCTTCTTCACCTTGGCAGGTGACGGAATGGCCTGCTCCTTGGCCTCGCTTGGTGGCACACTGGCAGCCCTGATGGGTGGCGCACGCGATGAGACCGGAGTTGCTGGCACCACTGTGCTTGGGGATTTGGTGGCTGAGGTGCTGGGCTGGGACCTGGAAAGCCTGGCCCTAGGGGAAGGACGGGGGGAGGTGTAGGGAAGAGGTCAGTGTTAGCCAAGAAAGGTTTCACACTGGGACGGGAAGATGGAGGGGGTTTGGGAGTGGAGGAAGAGGTAGTGGTTGTAGGAGGTGCACGTTTGCTGAATTTGGGTGAAGGTGCATGGGCCGGAGGCTGTTGTGAGGTGGATGGCTGTTGGGTGGGTGTGTGCCTGCGTTTGTGTACTTTCGGAGGAGGGCTCACAGACACACTGGGAGAGGGCACAGGGGATGTGTGAATGGTAGTGGGGGTGGTGATTGCACGTGAGTGGTGTGTGGTGATGGGCATGCTGGTGATGGAGGTAGTGGCTGAGGATGTAGTGCATGCAGGTGTGAGTGGAGACGAGACAGGGAGGGAGGAGGACGTGGAGGAGGGGGACACAGTGGAGGCAGTGGATGTTGCTGTGTCTGCATGGGTGTGGTGCTTGTGTGAGTGCCTGTTGGATGTGTGGTGCTTATGTTTGCCATGTCCACTCTTGTGTGTTGATGAGTGTGCATGCTGGTCTGATGGTGTGCTTGGGATAGGGTGAGGTACAGGGGATTAGGTCTGGGTGGAGGAAGTTGGAGGGGGAGGCTGGACACAGGGACAATGGCTGCCATCAGTGCTGAGGCCAGAGCCTGAAATGCTCTCTGTTGGGCCGTCTGGCCAGAATGAATGCCCTCCAGGTATGCATTTGTTTGTTGCAAATGCCTCTCAACACCCTGGATGGCATTCAAAATGGTAGATTGCCCAACAGTGAGGGATCTCAAGAGGTCAATAGCCTCCTCACTGAGGGCAGCAGGGCTGACTGGGGCAGGGCCTGAGGTGCCTGGGGCGAAGGAGATGCCCACCCTCCTGGGTGAGCGGGCACGGGACACACGCTGAGGGGCTGCTGGGAGCGCAGTGCTGGCGGCTGTACCTGTTGACGCGGTGGGCACAGAGGTGCATGGCACCGCAAGGGAGCTCCCATCAGAGGAGGAGTCGCTGTCGCTGGTGTATGCTCCTGTCCCTGTCGGGGAGCTCCCCTCGCCCTCCATCCCACTGGTGCCTTCAGACTCTGTTACTTCACCCTCCAGGTGGGATGCAGCTCCCTCCTGCTCCGGTGCCACTGCTCCTCTGCCAGATTATGCTAATGCATGCGAGAACAGGGTTACAAAACAAAAAGGGGGTGGGGGAGACAGAAGAGACACATGGTCATTGCATGCAACACCACTACCGTTGGTAGACACAACACACAGGGAGCAGCCCTATGCACTAAGCCATGCACTAACAGTTCTTAGGAAAATCACCTGCCCAGGGGGGACGATGCCTAATCCCATTTGCTGCACACCTGGAAACCACAGGAGCCTGAATAGGTGTAGATGGCTACTACCACTATTGGGGTTGGAGTGGCACAGAGCCTGCCTAACAAGGGACCTACCCTACCAAGTTCGCCCTGGCCTAGGGGAACCCACAGGCCACTTCCCCCACCAGACACCTCATAAAGCGCGCAGTCAGCTGAATGAGACTGTACTCACCCCCTTGTGGCTGCTGTGATGCCCTCAAGCGCCCATCCAACTCCGGATATGCCACCGCCAGGATCTGGAACATCAGGGGGGTCATGGTGCGACGGGCACCCCTTCCACGTTGGGAGGCCATCCCCAGCTGGGCCTCCACCATCTTCTTGCTCCAGCGGCGCAGGTCCTCCCATCTTATCCAGCAGTGGGTGCTCCATCTATGGTAGACCCCCAGGGTCCACACATCCTTGGAGATGGCACGTCAAATACCCTTCTTCTGGTGGGCGCTGACCTAGAGGAAAAGTGAAGGAAGAATAGATGTTACTATCCCGTACAGTTCTTCTCACGCATTGCCTAAACACCTCCCACCCTGGCCCAGACATACATACACACACACTATCCTCACATGCGGGCCTGTCCACCTCCCCACTCTCTTCCATCCACGACACTCCATACAATCATGTGCCATCCACCATGCTCACAGTGTACTCACCTGTTTGTCTGGAGGACCTTACAGTTGCGTGTACTGGGGGAGGACCCCATCCACTAGTTTCTCCAACTCCTCCGAAGTGAAGGCAGGGGCCCTTTCCCCAGACACTGTAGCCATTGTCGCTTCCAGACACAGGTCACAGCAGCACTTGCAGTGTAGGTCCTCTCCTGTTGAAGGTCAGGTATCAAGTGAGGGAACAGTTAGAAAATGGTGGCCATGTCCACGGCGGTGCATACCGTCACCACCGGCGTACATCGTCATTGGCTCCTGGAACCTATAGGGCCCAATGTTAACCGATGGTGAATTGCGCTGCGGTCTTCGACCGCCTACCGTGATGGTGTACAACGCCAGCACAGTTACCTCATTTCCCCTTGTCCCACCTTACAGGTCAGGCAGCTGCCATTTCAGGGGGCCACATGGCAGGCCAATTAAATGCGTCACACCTATTTAGGCCAGGAGTACGGCCAGACAAAGGCACATGGAGAAATTGTAACGTTTTTGCAAAAAACATAGTGATACCTAAGTGTTGTATGACCCTCTGCTCACTGTTCTCCTCCAAAGGGCAAGTCCACTGGGGCAGGTGATGAGATGGCCGCATCCTCCGGTGCACAGACCCCTGGTGGACGTGTCGACAATGGAAGAGAGACACATAATTATAACTTACAGACTTAATCGTGCAACAATCCAGGAACTGCGTGCCCAGTTGGAGCCAGACCTGATTTCAGCTATCCGCCATCCCACAGGAATCCCCCTCTAGTGCAGGTCCTGTCTGTACTCCATTTCCTGGCCAGTGGGTCTTTTCAAACAACAGTGGCCATGGCATCAGGTATGTCCCACCCAATGTTCTCTAACATGTTGTCCAGAGTGTTGTCTGCCCTGCTGAAACACATGCGCAGCTTCATTGTTTTCCCTCAAGTGGAGGATTTGCCCACAGTGAAAAGTGACTTTTATGCCCTGGGACATATCTCCAACATCATTGGTGCCATTGATGGTACACATGTGGCATTTGTCCCGCCCCGCAGGAATGAACAGGTGTACAGAAACCGGAAAAGCTACCATTCTATGAATGTGCAGATGGTGTGTTTGGCAGACCAGTACATCTCCCATGTGAATGCCAAGTATTCGGGCACAGTGCATGACGCTTACATTTTGAGAAATAGCAGCATCCCTTATGTGATGAGGCAACTCCAGAGGCACCGTGTGTGGCTAATAGGTCAGCCTAAAGCCCCCACACATTTCTATTTGGTGTCTGGGTATGGGAGATTCCCTAATGTTTGGAGGATGTCTAACTGTTGTCCCTCGATATTTGCAGGTGACTCTGGTTACCCCAACTTGTCATGGCTACTGACCCCAGTGAGGAATCCCAGGACAAGGGCAGAGGAACGCTACAATGAGGCACATGGGTGAACTAGGAGGATTGTAGAGCGCACCTTCGGCCTCCTGAAGGCCAGATTCTGGTGCCTCCATCTTACAGGTGGATCCCTATACTACTCACCGAAGAAGGTGTGCCAGATAGTCGTGGCCTGCTGTATGTTGCACAACCTGGCTTTGCGACGCCAGGTGCCTTTTCTGCAGGAGGATGGGCCTGATGTTGGTCTTGTGGCAGCTGTGGAGCCTGTGGACATTGAAGAAGAGAAGGCAGAAGAAGAAGATGTAGACAACCAAAACAACATCATCATGCAATACTTCCAGTGAGACACAGGTAAGAAGATGGAACTGCTTCCCACGTCTCATACTATTGTAGGAGCTAGCATAAGTCTGCCTTTTTCACTCTGTATGGACCCTGACTTGTCACTTTGGCTTTCCATTTCACAGATCTGGGTCCCAATTTGTGCCCTCTGCTATGTTTACTGCTGGCCTACAGCTGTGTAACATTGGTATGTGAACAAGTACATTGACATTGCTATATTCCAGAGATGTTGCAATTACACATTTGTGAAAGCACAGACTGACTCCAGACTGTTTTGTGATTCAAGGGTGTTCATTTCTGTGCAAATAAGTGGAGGGGGGTGTGAAATGGGCTGGGGTGATGGTGGAGGAATGTCCATGGCAGAGTCCAGTCTATTTGTATCACCGGTGCATTGTCCAATGGGACATAGGAACTGGAGCAATGGCAGTTGAAGGTGGACAGGAGGACAAAATGGGACAGAAGGGTGACATTCAGGAGGGTCTTATTTCCTGGCGGGGCTCTTGGCAATGTTCTCTGTCTTGTTCCTGGATCTCAGGGACCGTTTGCGGGGTCGTTCTCCTTCTGCAGGGGGTGGGGTGCTGGTGTCGTGGTCCTGTGGCAGGGGCCCGTTGGTGTGCCACTGTGTCCCTCATGGTGTTGACAAGGTCTGCCAGCACCCCTGCTATGGTGACCAGGGTGGTGTTAATGGACTTCAAGGCCTCCCTGATCCCAAGGTAGTGTTCCTCCTGCAGCCGCTGGGTCTCCTGAAACTTGGCCAGTGCCGTGCCCATGGTCTCCTGGGAATGGTGATATGCTCCCATGATGTTTGAGAGTGCCTCGTGGAGAGTGGGTTCCCTGGGTCTGTCCTCCCCCTGTCGCACAGCAGTCCTCCCAGCTTCCCTGTTATCCTGTGCCTCTGTCCCCAGAACCATGTGCCCACTGCCACTGACCCCAGGTCCCTGATTGTCTTGGGTTGGTGGGTTTGCCCGGGTTCCCTGTAGTGGTGGACACACTGCTGATTGACGTGTCCTGGGGACAGAGAGATGGGCCCACTGGGTGGGTGCTGTGCTGTTGTTTCCTGATAGGGGAGGCTCTGTGGTTGTTTGGGACTGTGTCAGGGGAACCGACTGTCCCAAGGTCCCAGATGGGCCGGGCTGGTCATCTTGATCCAGGCGTGCAGAGCTGCTGTCATCACTGTGGGCCTCTTCTGTGGGGAGACTAGATATGTCTGACACCTCCTGTCCGGTGACGTTGGGTATGGGTCCTGTTGGGGTGTAAATGCATAATTTTAATATATGTGTGTGCCATCTTGTGCATTGGGTGCGGTACCCTCTACTCCTGTGCTTGCATAATTGTGTTTGCCATTTTGTGATAGTTGTTTTGGGGTCTGTGTGGGTATCTGTACTGGACATGCTTTGGTGACGGTGGTCCATGCATAGGTGTTGCGTGCAGGGCCTTGGTATTGAGATGTGTGGGTTGTGATAGTGGGACATATGGAGTTGATGGTGTGATGGGGTGAGGGTAAGAGTGGGAGTACGTGATGGCATGCAGGTGGGGTTGGGAGGATGTAGTAGTAAAGATATGACCAGAGTCCAGCCCTCCGGCTACTCCTGCGAGGCCCTCAGATGCATGATCGCCAAGACTTGCTCCTCCCATGTTGTTAGTTGTGGGGGAGGAGTTGGGGGTCCACTGCCAGTCTGCCAGTCCAGCAATCTGGTGTCTGGATACCACGGAACGTACCTTCCCCCGTAGGTCGTTCCACCTCTTCCTGATGTCATCCCATGTTCTTGGATGCTGTCCCACTGCATTGACCCTGTCTACAATTCTTCGCCATAGCTCCATCTTCCTTGCAATGGACGTCTGCTGCACCTGTGATCCAAATAGCTATGGCTCTACCCGGAGGATTTCCTCCACCATGACCTTGTATGTGTATCAGGTGTGTGTATTTCGAATTGTCCAATGTGGTTGTGTTTTGTAAATGTGTGTGTATTTTGAGCGCGGCGGTGTGTACCACCAATGGATTACTGCGGTTGAAAGCCTGCAGCGTTGATTCGTCGGTCGTGATAGTGTGGGCGTATTCTTGTTGGCGTGACAGTGTGGGTTTTGGTATCGCCAGTTTATTACTGACCTTTGGTGTGGCAGACTTGTGTGGGTGTCTGTATTGTGGCGGATTCCGAGCTGTGGGTCGTAATACATGTAGCGAAATTCCGCCGCCGCAACGGTATGTTGGTGGTCTTCAGCATGGCGGAAAGCGGGATTTACCGCCAGGGTTGTAATGAGGGCCAAAGTGCGCCACAAGCTAAGAATGGCCGTGCACCACCACTCACAGAACCGAAAAAGAGCTATCAATCTGTCAATTTTTTCCATGTCCCAGCCGGGTGAGTTTTCCATGTTGAGTCAATTGAGTTACAGGCTCCACTCCTGGTGGTACTCTTCCATCTATTGCTTTAAGTTTCCGCTTTGCAACCAACTCCCCCCGGAACCCAAAGACTTTGGTTTTCCAGAAGCTCCTCAGCCGGTCATGGCAATAACGCCGATGGATCACCAGTTGGCAGCATTTATGGTCGTAACTACGATGGTATATGATCATCTTCAAACCTCCAACTTTTGTTCTTCATTAATGAAAACATTCTTTGCAGGTACTTTCGCTTTGATTCGTCGTGTGACCGACCAAGAAGTTCACCTTTAGTGGCACAAAACAAATGCCCCTGTCGTCCCGCTTTATCCTGGCCCCTGCTCCGAAAACCAACCAAATAGACCCGGAGTCCTATTCTATTACTCCAAGCTGAAATATTCAGGTGACCAGCCTGCTTTGAACACTTGAATGATTTCGAGGTAAATGCTTCAGCCCCCCAAGGCACTCAAGTAAAGAGCATCAAGGGGGCACAGAGAGGCAAGGCTAGTGTAGGTTGTAGCTCATCTTGCGGCGGACTGCATGTTCAATCCCAACATCCAAATACAAGTTTTTTCACTGGAGAAACTTTAATGTATGTTATTGGAGCTGGAATTACCTATGTTGCTGTCACCAGACCTGCACTCCAATGGATCCTCTTTAAAGGATTTTAAAGTGTACTCATTCAAATTACAAGGCCTTGAAAGAGTTCTGTATTATTTGTCATCACTACCTCCCTGGGTTGGGAGTGGGTAATTTTCACACCTGCTTCCTTCCTTGAATGTGGTACTCTTTCTCAAGCTCCCTGTTACTTGTGGTCACCGCGGTAGGTAAAGAAAGTACCATTAAAAGTTGATAGAGCAGGCATCTTAAAGTATTGTTGCCATCATGGGAACGTGTAGGCGGGGTCAGCCCAGATTGATCTTGGTCTGTTAAATGCATGCAACCCAGGTGATCAGCACTCATTGGCATACATTAGCTCTAGAATTACCATATTTATCTGACTAACAGATTGAGCAATCAAATTAGCCATTATTGATTTAATGAGCCATTTACAGTTTCACTGTACTGGCCGTGTTTACTTACATGTGCATAGCTTAATCTTTGAGACAAGCATATGCTACTGGTAGGATCAACCAGGAGCTGAGGAGCCAATACAGTGAAGCTACCATCTATGGGATTATGATTGAACACCTCTAAGTCAGAGTCTCCCCTTAACCTTAATGATACCACGGCGGCATTGAGCCTAGGTTGGCCTGGGATAACTGGCCACTGGGCCTGTGCATAGGGCCCCTCATTTAGGGACCACAGCACAGATGGAAGGGGGCTGCCTTTATCGCCCATATTGCATTGCATGTTCGTGGGTGTTTTGTGCAGGCCACTCACCTGATTTCCAGGTGTTCCGATGTGGTGATAATAATTCCCCAATCCTGGTGAGGACTAGCATGACCACAAGGACGAGTTCATTGCCCTCTCGCACGTCCTCAAGGGAAAGGGGGCTTTGGGAAGAGAAAAAGAGAAAATACAAGCTTATGCTTTGTGGACTGCAGAAACGGACTGCTGGACCCTGGTCTACATGTCATGTTGGGTGTTTTTAGGATTCTGGGCTGCAAAAGAATTACTTCATTAATACATTGAACTTGCATAAACTATGGTGAAAATAAACATTGTTGACACATTATACATATGTTTCTATAAGGCTGAACACGTCTCTTCCTCTTTATACAGTACTTTCAGAGTCTCTAAAGCAATGCCCAAAATCAAAAACAATTAAATTGACTAAAGAGCTTCTTTGTGTTCTGGCGTAATCTTGTGCCAATAATAGTTTTGATAAACTTGCTTTATTTCAAAACTCCTAATTCTCAGGGGAGCACTTGTTGCACAAAATACATTGTTCCTTCATGTCTGTTTAGCAGTGTCTTGGATACCCACCCAAACGATAAATCACGCTAGTTCTTATTGTCATAAATTATTTAAAAGACAGATCTCTGTTTTGTTTCATTTAAACGATTGATCTTTCTTTACCTTGAAGTGAAGTTACTTGCTTGAAAATTTCAGAAGAACCCAAACTGGGTTTTTTCACCTTTCTTATTTTCTCTCTTTTACAGGAAATACGGGATCATCTTCCAAAGACAGAAGAGGAGAGACGAAGCTCTGCAGAGAGCCGATTGGAGGGCGAGGATCGCCGGAACTCGACTGGAGGCTGTCCGGAGGACAAGGAACTTGACTTTGCACTGGAACTTGAATGAATTAATGCAAGCTGGAGGACAAGGAACTTGACTTGACTGGAATCAGGGGAGCAGAACAATAGGTACGAACCCAGGCAAGGCCTCAGACTCACAAGCCTCCTTAAATAATCAAATATGCTTATGTGCCTTTTAGCAGTTGATTGCTTGTTAAGGAAAAGAGCAATTATTCTCCTGATTGTGGCATATGTTCAATACAGGTCGCATTGTGAAAAGCACATATTTTGGCAGTTGCAGTTGGAGCAGGTGGAAAGGCAGTTGGTTGCTGCATAAGGAAATGAACAATTTTCCTCCTGATTGTGGCGCATGTTCAATACAGATCACATTGTGAGGAGCACATGTCTTGGCAAATGCTGTTGGCACAAGTTCAGCAAGTGGGATACAATGTGCATAATCAACAAGCATTGGTTATAATAAATGAGACATTAAATAAGCATTGGTTATCAGTATACCCCAATAAGTTGGAATGTTGCAAGCACCAACACCTTACTGTAATTGACCTCTTGGATGTGCTAGTGTACCCACAAAAGTGAGGCACCTGGTGCTAAATCATTTGTAGTCTACCTGATTTTGCATCAGGGTTTTCTAAGTATCAGAGCAGCTACTTCGCTGTGATCTATTGAAAGTCATCATTGGAGCCAAGCATTTGTCTCCGTCCATGATCGCTCAGCCACCCCCTATACCCGGGAATCCCTCTGCCGCCAAAGAGGGAGAGGGAAATAGTGCCCATGAGAGGCGGCCTCCACAAAGTGCCACCTAGCACGGGGGTCTCCCCCTTCCACCCTGCACAGTAGGGTGCTAGGACAGGGGGCATGATCCCTTGCAGGTCAGCAGGGTGACTGGATGGCCAGAGCGGAATCACCCCTCCCAGAGGAGTTGCTGGGAGACAAGTAGCCTCCTGAGTGCTTGTCTCAGAATGCACGGCCACTCGTGCCATTGCCAGACTGCTATGTGCCTGTGGTTTAGGTCGCTCTGGTCGGCCCGGGCCATCCGGTTGCTGGGTCGGCCTGGGCCATCTGGTTGATGGGTTGGCCCAGGCTGGTCACGGGGCTGGCTGAACAGATGGCTGGAGGGCTGACCTGGGGACTAACTCTGACTTTTGTTCCCCTGGGATCTGTAAGCCCCCACTTTGCGGGGGCTTACTAGTCAAGGAAAATCAGCTCCCGGGCAGGCCACTCCAGGTCTGGTCTATAGGAAGGTGGAAGGCACCCACTCAAGGCAGCACCCTTATGCCACTTTATGGTGGAGATAGTCATTACCCAGGGCAGGGTGGTTGCAGATGAGTAAGCACTCTCTTGCTCCTCTGCTAGTTTTGGGCCTAGACCGGAGACCAGCCCTGCATGAAGGCCCAGTCCCCCCAGAGCTCCAATGTGGAACACGGGCCAAGGAGTGCTGTGAGAAGCCCTCAGCAGATGCCTGGGGCCAGTCTCAAAGGCAGAGACTGTCGATGTCGCGCACCACCCACGAAGTACCATCAGCAAGCACAGGAAGCCCTTTCCCCATCCTCCGGCAATGATGGAAGACGTGGTCATGCTCTTGGTCAGAGATCCAGCAGAGCCCAGGGTCTAATTGTGAGCCCTCTCTTCCGCAAAGTTTGGGAGCAGGACTCCTCAGTCCCAGACAGAGAGGACTCTGGTGGCATACTTAGGCCTATTTGGCAACAGGTAGCTTTGCTGGAAACACCTGATTGTGCCTCTGTCCAGGGCTTCTGAGTCACAAAGCATACAGGATGGGGTTGTACAGGGTCAGGGAACCAGCAGGCCTGGAAGCCATTGAACCAACAGGCCTGGGTCTGCAAACCCACCAGGGCCCCAGGCTCTTTTTTCTGGCCTTCTGTGTTGCACTGTGCCCAGGATTGTTGGGGAAGAGAAGTTCTGACTGTGCACTGCGTCAGAGCTATGGGTTGACATCGGTAGAAACCTCTGCCTACCCCAGTTTGCCGGTCACAAAGCAACCAGGACAGGGTCCTGTGGTCCTGGAGAGGTTTCCTCTGCTGTGCCTGGGCCGGAGCTTAGCCCTAGGGTAGATACCCCCTTCTCCTGGGATCAGCCCCCAGCCTGGCATGTCACTAAAGACCCAGGACATGGTCTTGTTGGCCCTCAGAGGCTTTCCCTGTTCGGCTAGGTTCAGGAGGTCTGGGCGGGTTCAGGAGCTCTGACTGGTCCCCGGGGTGGGCTCTTGTGGGCTCAGGGTCGGGAGCCCCCTTCCTGGGCTCTGTTTTCTGGCTCGCCACATGGTAAAGTGCCCAGGATGGCATCCTGTGGGCCCAGGGAGCCCTACCCTTGTGGCCCAGGTGGAGAAGCTCTGACCAGGCCCCAGGTAGAGTCCCAGTTTCAGGCCTCCTTTTTCTGGCTCATCGCATGGCAAAGCATCCAGGATGGGGTCCCACAGGACCCTGGAAGGCCTCTCCCATTTCACCTGCATGTAAAGGTGACTCCAGGCCCAGGGTCAGAGCTCTGTCAGGCCCTCCTTGCCGGTAGTCCAGCTGGGGTTGCGGGGATCCCACCTCAGAGTCCTTGTCTCCTCCAAGGGCGTGCAGACACCTTTTTGTTAAGGGACGCAATGACCTGATGGCTGTCCTTCACGCCTGCCCATCTGGTCGATCTGAGCCCTCGGGCATCTGGTCATGCGCTGTGCATTCCTATGGTGTATACAGATGGCCGAAGTGCCCTGGAAGTCCCTGTGAGGGCCCATTTGCTTCTTCAAGCCCAGTCAGGGCTCCAGGAGGTTGGTGCATTTGTGCTGAGTGTCCCCTCTGTCATTCAGTGTGCACAGATTACAAGAAATGGGGGGTAGCCTTCCTCTAACTTATTGTTAACAGGTACTCTGAACCTCCGGCTCGATGTTCTCGGCTGCCTATCAGTCTGAAGGGCCTTTCCTCAAATCCTGGCCCCATGGAGAGCAGACATGGTCATGAAGCCGACATCCCAGCACAGGTTGGGCTGCACGGGAAGGGGCAGCCAGCACCATACTTCAATCGATTGGGCACTTTTGTTCCATTTATGGATGAATTGCTTGGCCAGCCTAGGTTGTTGTTTCAAGCAAAGAGCTTCCACCTCCCCAGATACCATCCAAATCAAGGGCCTATCTTTAACAAAGGCCCTACCCAGCAGAGCGAAGGAAGAACAGCCTGGCAGCATCCATCCCCCAGTGGCCCAACCAGAAGGGAAGAGGTCAGGCTGCACCAGGACTTGGATGCCACCTGGTGCACCACATCTACAACCCACCACATTTCCATAGTAGTTCAGAATGAATATTCAGTGGGGTGTCCCTAGCACCCCTTCATCTCGCTCAGTCTGTGCCTCAGCCCGCCTCTCTCTTCCATCATCACTGAAACAGCCAAGCCCACTGGTGCCCATGCAACTGACCTTTCAATTTATACACAATTGGCATATTTATTTTACTTGTAAGTCTCATGTAAAGTGGTGTACCATATACCCAGGGCCTGTAAATTAAAAGCTACTAGTGGGTGTGCAGCACTGATTGTGCCATCCACTTCAGTAGCCCTTAAACATTTCTCAGGCCTGTCACTGCAGAGCCTGTGTGTGCAGTTTTACTGCCCCTTCAGATTGGCTTTTATTACATTATATGTCACCCCTAAGATAGGCCCTAGGTAACCCATAAGGCTATGTAGGTAAAATGCAGGACCTGTACTATTAAATTTTACATGTCCTGATAGTGAAAAGCTCCCAAAGTCGTTTTTTCACTAATATATTTTTAAGCTGTAATTCCTAATCAGAAAGAAGTAGCTACATCATGTTTCATATCATTGGAATGGTAATGATACAACCTCTTCATTGGTCAGGTCAAGTTTAACATTACTATTTTTGAAATTCCACTTTTTGAAAGTGGGCATCTCTCCACTCTTACTGCTCTGTGTGCCTGACAGCCTGCCTCCAGTACAAGTCTGGGTTGGGCGAGTTGACAGCTAAATTTGTGCTTTCGCTCTAGACAGCCACAGCACAGGACATTCAACTGCATCTTAATACTGATGGGTCTTCCTAGCCAGGAAGGATGGGAGGGTCTCACACTTACACTTTAGAGAGTGCCTTTTAAGTCAACACGTACATCAAAGGCACTTTTCGGTATAAGTACTGGGGTTCTGAGACCACCAAATCAGTACACTTCTTCACCTGGGAAGAACTCAGCTGGAGTAAAGAGTGCTGTGTTGTAATGACTGTCACATTGCCTTGAATGAATGTTCCAAGGGACTGCTTCTCTGCTTTGCTGAGCTACCCTGCTGCCTGCTGATCTCTTTCCTGCTGAGAACAAGGACTGGACTCAACCCACTTGAACCCAGAGTGATTCAAGGGTTTGCTGGCTTGCCTCCTGTTTTCTGAAGCCTCAGGGCCATCAAAGACTGCCCCTTTTTGCAAACATCTGTGGGACTCTGCCATTCAAGAGCTGGTTGCTGACAAGATCATAATACTTCTGATTATGACTCAGTCTGTGCACCTCACAGCCCAGTTTCATTCAGGAGAGCATGTTGCTCCCCTGACCAGTAAAAGGGGCCATACAACGGTCTAAGCATTCCACTTTTGACCTGCAGCTGTCACATTTGAAGGCCAGAACCTCGCACTGATTGGGATTGCTGCCTCAGAACTCACCGCTAGCACCAAGGGAAGCCCTTGTTGCACAGACCCCCCGGTGTTGCCCTGGTAACTGGAGTTGCTCCAGCGACGCTGCGCCAGCGACGCTGCGCCAGCTTGGCCCACCAACCTCGGCTGAACTGCTTTAAGGCAAAAGGAACCACATTTTTTTTTAATAGGTCTTTATTGTTTTAAGAAACAAGATGGGTGCATAATACAGGAGAAAATATTTGCTATCATTGTCACAGAAGCATACAGGTCAGGTGATTTACAGTCACATTGTTTTTGGTCTATTAGCGATATACATCACATTTGTAATACATATAACATAACTTCCCACCATATCGGTGCGTGCTGTAGCGCTGATTACGACAGTCTTACCTATATATTTACAGTTCCCTTAACAACCTGTATAACAAATATTTACAACCTTAAACTCTGGAGTATGTCTGTCAGGGGTAACAAGTGCACAATACTGTGTATATAATGCTGTGGCATGGAGTTGACGGTAAAAGAGTTGCTTCATGTTGTGTTAGGTCTCCTGTGGGATGCGCCCACCCAGTTCACTTGCGTGATCGAATGTCTTTCGACTTCTTCTAGTAGTCTCTGCCAGTCCAGTAGCCTGGTCGGGGTTGCCGTGTGGGCTAACTGTGTGAGCCAGTTGCTGTTCCGCAAGTATCCCTGTCCGTAGGTCAGATAACCACAGTGTGATAGGTGAGTCCATGCTTGATTTCCAGCACATTTCTAGGCGGCGTTTTGCCAGGATCAGCACCAGGTCTATAAATTTGTTAGTAGGTTTGCGTTGTGCTGTGCGGTTCGTGATCCCTATTATGTAGAGTGGCCCAGCAAAAGGAACCTAATTGATGCAAATTGTCACCCCGTTTTCCTCGTTGTCCATGGATCATTAACTCCGGCCCAAGGATAGTTCAGCGTGACCCGCTGCTGCACCTTCTTCCAACCCACAAACACAGTGATGGAAGACATGAGGCTGCCACCCCGCAACTTGAAGGTACGGTGAACTCGAGGCGATCCGAGCTGGCCTCTGCAGCTGCCTCGCGCGTTCATGGGCTGCTGGTTATTTGCCTGAGAACAAATCTGTCTTCAGGGACCGACATCAATTAACTTAGTAAATCATGTAGGGAGCACTGCTTTGGTTCTCCTACCACCAAACAACTTCTGGGCCTTGCACAAAGAACTACTGTATAGATTACAAAAGAAAAATATGTGCTTGCTTCAGCACTGTCATTCCTGGTGTATTTATGGAGATAACGAGAAATACTTATGTGATATTTGACTCTAGGTCTTATTTTACTCAGATAAATATTCTCTATTTTTCTAAACTGGTGTGGTGTCTTTTGTGGTGTTTTCAGTGTGTTACTGTAGTATAAGTGTTGCACAAAAACTTTACACATTGTCTCTTAAGTTAAGCCTGACTACTCTGTGCCAAACTACCAGAGGGTGAGCACAGGTTAATTTAGGGTATGTGTCTGACGTACCCTGACTAGAGTGGTGGTCCCTACTTGCCCTATTGCTAACCAGAGACCCCATTTCGAACAATCAGTTATGGCTCCTTTGATCATTCCATCTGCTACTCTGATAACAATAATTCTAGAGCTAATACATGCTGATGAGCGCTGACCGCCCAGGTTGCATGCATTTAACAGACCAAGACCAATTAAGGTTCACCTATTCGCTTTGGTGACTCTAGATAATCTCAGGCCAATGATAAGAACCTGTGATGGCGACAATAAATTTGAATGCTTTCCCTATCAACTTTTGATGGTACTTTCTGTGCCTACTATGGTGACGACAAGTAACAGGGAATCAGGGGTCAGTTCCAGAGGAGGAGCCTTAAAAACAGCTACCACATCCAAGGAAGGCAGCAGGCATACAATTTACACACTCCCAACTCAGGGAGGTAATGACGACATAAAAAAATGCAGAACTCTTTTGTAGCTCTGTAATTGAAATGAGTACACTTTAGATCCAGCTCCAATAGCATATATTAAAGTTGATGCCATGAAAAAGCTCATATTTGGATCTTGGGACCAAGCTGGCAGTCTGGGCGAGATGAGCTGCCATCTGTGCTAGCCCCTGCCTCTCTCCTCCCCCTTGATGCTCTTTACTGAATGCCCTGGGGGTCCAAAGCATTTACTTTGAAACAATTAGTGTTCAAAGCAGGATGGTCACTGAATATTTTCAGCTCGGAATAACAGAATAGTACGCTGGTTCAATTTGGTTGTTTTTTGGAGCTGGGGCCATGATTAAGAGGTAGGTCGGGCATTCGTATTGTGCTGCTAGAGGTGAAATTCTTGGACCGGCGCAAGATGAACCAAAGTGAAAGTACTTGGCAAAAATGTTTTCATTAATCAAGAGTGAAAGCCAGAGGTTTGAAGACGATCAGATACCTTCGTAGTTCAGATCATAAATGATACCAACTGACAAGTCCGGCCACGTTATTCCCATCACCTACCGAGGAGCTTCTGGGAAACCAAAGTCTTTGGGTTCCAGGGGGGAGGGTCTGGAGAGTACAGTTGCAAAGCTGAAACTTAAAAGAATTGATGGAAGAGCACCACCAGGAGTGGAGCCTGTGGTTTAAATGACTCCAAATGGGAAACCTCACCCAGCCGTGAGACAGAAAGAATTGACAGATTGATAGCTCTTTTTCGATTCTGTGGGTGGTGGCGCATAACCATTCTTAGTGGCTGTAGCCATTTGTCTGGTTGATCCTGATAACAAATGAGACACCTCCATGATAAACATAGAGGTCTGCCTCCAACAGCTCTTCCTCTACCAGCCGTTGGAGGGGTTTAATCATGGTGGGCACCTAGTGCCTAATTCAATGGAGTATCTAAGTCCACCTGTTCACCCTCCATTTTTGCCTCCTCAGCTAAATCCAGAATTCTGGTTAAAGGAACAACTAAATACAAAGATCTGTCCTGGCAGTTCGACCAGGCTCTATCAACCCCTTTTTTGGGGTCTTTACCAAACTTGGTGAAAAGTAGACCCGAGGCTCATTATAGGCTTGTTTGAAGCAAAAATATAACCAATTCAGGTGGATGAGCAATTGGTTTACATTAAAATGTTCTAAATGTGTTAACATTTGTCCAATCTGCAGATCTGAGAATATTGTGTAAACCCGCCCCCACCCACAAAGCCCAAGAGGCCATAGCCCCTCTGGCTGAATGGGTGCCAAAGGAATCAGTGTTAATGCCAGCCCATCCAAGGACATGATCCATCTCACCTAATGGGTCAAAGTAGAAGAGGAAACAGGTTTGTGTTTTTTTAAAAAGATATGAGGAGTTGGGCCATGGAGAGAGAGCTGAGATCTGAAGTTCACGAAAAGTAAGATTTCAAACAATTGCCAAACCACAACTTAGGTTGAGAAGGGAAAAGGGATAATGTACTGACATCAAATTAGTTTTAGTGCATCTAGTAACGTGAAAGTAAACACCTAGAGAGGAGAAATTAAAAGGTGAAACGTCTAGTGCATTAACATCAGAAACACGTTTGAACGACACCAAACACAAAAGCATAGTTAACTTTGCAGATAAATGTTTGAGAGTAATATCAGTGTTGTCTGACCATGAAATGAACAAACGTAAAACCAAATTAACATTCCACATGTTATTTTACTTGGGAATAGGAGGGCTGGTAAAATGTACTCCCTTCAAAAGACGGCAAACCTGAGGATGTTCTCCAATAGCTCTTCCATCCACTCTTACGTGTTCTGAAGAAATTGCTGATCTCTATGTATTAACGGTGCAGTAAACTTTCCCTTGAGAAGCTAAGAAATTAACCACCAAACTTACATTAGCTGAAAGGGGATCGGAACCCCCTCTCCAGACACCAGCCACACCAGACCAACCAGGCTGACTTGTGGACCATGCTGTGCCAGGGGCCCAGGATTGTTAAATGAGCTGGTTAGCTTCCCCCAAAAGTCCCAGGGTTCTCCAGGAGTCCTGAAGTCCTCCAGGCAATGAGGGAAAGCTAGCCCTCTTGAATGAGGTTTTGTCAAAGACCCTGAGGGTTGAGAAGCAAATTGGGAAAGGGAGGAATACAAACTGGGAAATGCAAAACCAGTTGTAGAAGATTTGGATACCAAGGTTGGGCCTGCCAAAGGGGGGTGATTAGAACCAGAGATGACTGTTGACTGCGAACCTCAGGGAGAACTCAGGCAATGAAGAGAAAGGGGGAGGCAAAAAGAAGAAGAGACTGAGGCCAAGATTGGCGGAAAGCATCACTAGCCAGAGCTAGATGATCTCATCTCAAACTGAAGAAGGAAGAGAGTTGGGAATTGAAACAGGAAGCAAAAAGGTCTATTGACATAGTACCGAAGATTGAAGAAAGACGACTGAAAACTGAAGGATGATGCCTCCAGTTGCTTGAATTGTGGAAGTGCCTGGGAAACCAGTCTGCCACCACATTCAATTTGCCTGAAAGATATTCCACTCTGACAGAAAAGTTCATTTAGAGGCAGAATTCTCAAACACCTTTGGCAAGAACTGCCAGAGGTGTGGACCTTGTGCCTCCAATATGATTTACGTACTTGACAGCTGAAAATGTGTTTATCCGTAAGAGGACTGTGCATTTTGCTCTGTCTTTTACATAGGTCTCAATAGCAAAGGAACCTGCAAGCATCTCTAAACAGGTGATGTACAATGATGACTTCTGAAGTGACCATGTACCTTCAGTCAAGATTTGACCACATCTTGCACCCCATCATGTCTGACTGGCATCTAATTCCAAGACAAGACCTGGGGCGGCAGAGAAAATCATTTTCCTGTTCCAGTCATCTAAGTGACTCAGCCACCAGAGGAGTTCTTTGCTGGGTTCACCAGGCTTACTGGGCCCCAGAAAGCCAGACCTTTAAGAAGATGATGAATCTTCAATCTCTGTAAGGCCCAATAAAAAAGGGGACCAGGAAAGATGGCTTGAATGGAGGAAGCTATCTGACCCACTAGCTGAGCTGGAGATATGAGGGAATACTAGGACAGAGATAGGCCGTGACACATCTCTTTTTTTGATTAAGGCGACCTTTTGTTGCGGAATTTGGACAATTGACAGAGAGGTGTATATTACGAAGCCCAGAAATTCCAGACCTTGATGAGGAATCCCAGTCTTCAGAGAAAATCTTGACACAGGTGTAAATGAGCAAGGAGACTGTTCTTGTCTTGTGCCGTAAGCAAAAAATAATTGAGGTAAATGTTGAGTCTGACTCTCTGAGCCCTGAGAAAGGCTACCACTGGTTTGAGAATCTTGGTAAAACACCAAGGGGCTGAAGAGACTGCTGAAAGGGAGTGTTTTGAAGCAGAGAAAGGACTAGCCCCACTGAAACTGTCGATACGTCCTGAAAGATGGGTGAACTGGAATCGTCAAGTAAGCCTGCTGGAAATCCATATGCACCAACCAATCGTCTTGAAGGACTAGGTCTCTGAGATGGAGAATATTCTCCATCCTGAAGTGATGATAAACAACAAAACTGTTGAAAACCTTCAAATTGACGACTGGACAAAATAGTTTGTTCTTTTTGAGAGCTAAGAAGATGGTGCTGAGGAAACCTGAAGGATCAAATGAGGTTTGTTCCATAGCCTGCTTCGAAAGAAGCGATTGCACCTCCTCTTGAACTAGAAGGAACTGCTCCTGTGAAAAACAAAGAGCGTTGGGCAGATGAAGTTAGAGCTGGAATTTGGTAAAGATCTATGTGATAACCCTGGATGACTGGAATTACTCAGGGATCTGTTGTGAGAGACAACCAAGCATTTAGACACACAGCCAATCTGCCTCCTATGGGAGGAAGGCCAGAATTGAAATTTCTTACCTGAGTACTGATCTCCTTTGTTTTAATAATCTCTGTTCCAGAATCCACGGGAACAGTGGGGGTAGGAATTGGATTTGTAGTCTTGATAGCATTCTTGGGAGCCTTGATTGTAGGAACCTTTATGGAGGGTTTGGCCTCTTAAGGGGTAACGGCTGGCAAAGCAACTTCTTCCTTTGCTAGACCTGCCAAAAAAAAGTGAACAGAAAACCTTCTTCAAAGAAAATTGGGCCTTGTCAATGATAATGAAGGTGGTACTTTCCAATACTTTCCCATTGCCTTGATAATGGAGTCTCATAAAAGAAGTCCATTGGAATGTTGACCCTCTTCTTCAGTTATCAGGCTACTTAGCTTAGGGTCTATTTTTAAAAGAAGGCTTTTCTGTCTCTCTTGGGAGATATATGCATGGTATTACCCAACATAAAATAGCACCTAGTGCCCAATTCAATGGAGTATCTAAGTCCACCTGTTCACCCTCTATTTTTGCCTCCTTAGCTAAATCCAGAATTCTGGTTAAAGGAACAACTAAATACAAAAATCTGTCCTGGCAGTTCGACCAGGCTCTATTAACCCCTTTTTTGGGGTCTTTACCAAACTTGGTGAAAAGTAACAACATATTGGGATCTGTGACTGGATTATTTGCTACTTTATTTGAAAGGGAAGGCCGAGGGTATTCAAACTTAAGTTTGTTTTTGGAAGATTTATCCAGGGCATTATGTAAAAAAGGAGACATAATCAGAAACGTGTTCCGAAGGGAACCATTCAGTGGAGTTGGGTTGGTGAATTAAGGTTGGGACGAACATAGGTACTCCTAAACGATCCATAAGATCATTGGACACTGGGTGAGGAACACTACCATCAAAAGGAGAAATGTTATGCCTTTTCTCTGGAGGCCTATCAGCAAGGTCAGGAATGAGATTTAAATTAGACCTTGCATCACTTAAGACGTCGTCATCATCGTTGTCAGTGCCCTGTAAACTAGTAATGTTAAAGGGGGGATCGGGATAGCCCCGTAAAAGAACCCTCTCAGGTGAGAGGACCAATAAACTGAGAAACACCTTTAGATGGCACACTATTAGGTGCTGCATGTTTCTTTACATTTTTAGAAGGAATGTCAGAGGAACTGTGCAGCAATTTTGAGAGTAAAAGCCTCAAGAAATATCCAGCATAGAAACTGATTTTGCTTGTTGTACAGAATCCTTAATGAAGGATCTTAAATTGTCTTTCATTTTCTGAGACTCCTCATCCTCAGACATCATGAGCAGGTAAGTGTTCAATACCAAGTAGAAAAAAGGGTAAAAATAACTGGGGAAAGAAGGGTTGAATTTTAACCTGAAGGAGAAACTCCTTTGTAGGGGAAGGACCTAAGGGAAAGACATGATCTAAGGTGGGGTCACAAGCCGGGGTGGGGGGTCTTACCTGCACAAGGAGAGAGCAGGGAGCTCAAAAAGCGAGCGTAACAACAGAAACAAATTATTGAAAACTAAAGTTGTCACGCATTAGGCGAAATGCTTCAATGCGGTCTGAGAAAGCAGAAGAATATCCCCGCAGCAGGAATCAGGAGCGAGGCACGTGGCGCTGAGAGAAAAGAAGCGCACACTGAGAGAGAGGACTGTTGAACTGAACGTTCCATGGAGCGAGGGATGAAAGGAGCGAGTGCGCTACAATGCAAACAGTAAATATACTGTGCAATGATCTCAATATAAGCTATAACAGTGTAAACATCACAACTGCTAATTAAAATGAATAAAGTTTTGTAAAATGAGTACAGCACTTATCTTGACTGCGAGTAGCAAGAAAAAAGGAATTGTTGCTCTCAGCCAAGAAAATTATTATGGTTTTCGATGTCCTGTGGTTTATCCCATTATGATGTAATGTCAGTTGTTTTTTCCCAGGGTTTCTGGGTAATGTTTTTATTTTTTTTTTGGCTGCTGTTGAATAAATGCAAGAAAAGAAAAGCTTAATATGAGCCTTCGTTCTTGTATAGAATCACTGACTTGTGATCCACACAGTCGCCCATTCTAAAGAGAAGACATCAGAACTAGACTATTATAAGTTATTACAGTTGAGTTCTGATGTCACAGTGCCTGCTGGCAGAACCAGCAGCTGAGGTGAAAGGAAGATCAGATCAGAGAGCATAATTAAAGCAGCTCTTTAAAGCAACAAAAACAGAATGTTGATTTTCTTTGTTCTGCTCTATATTTTAGCTTACAGTGAGAACCAGTGAGACCATGTTCATATTCTTGCATTCCTTAGATAGAAAAAAGGTTGAATCTTTCTGCATGTTTCTACACATTCTGAGCTAGGGCAGCTGTTTTTTAAACAAAACTGACTTCTAATGAACTGTTTCGAATATTTGTTTGCAACAAATAACTAACAGGTTTTTGATGCGTTTAATTGTGCACTATAGGTTTTATTTTTTTTCTTCATGCTTGCAAACATACTCACTCTTTCATACGAAAGAGATACACACCAAGTTTGTAAGTGGTTTGTGTGAATGGTGAGGATGTGACCATGTCTTATATGGGATAATGTACCCCCTGGCATTCATGAGAAGGTTATTGTGAGTCGACTCGGAGTTCCATAGCCTTATAAAGCAACTCTGCCTTTGGCCTCATTCTTCTATATGGTTATGGAATTCCTTGTGACTTGCAATACCCTTATAATGTACAGCAGGGGGTACTTTATCCCTTATATGTAAGCCACTTTAATAGCATTATTTTGACATGTATGTGCCCCTGAAAGTTCAAGCTCAGGCAGTTAAATAAACAATGATATTGAAGCACACAAAAGTCCAATATGTAAGAGTCCATAAGACTTTTAGTGCCAAAGGTTCCAGAAGTATTTATTCCAAAGTCAGTCCAAATTTTCACCTATAGCTGGATTGTGAACCTTATTGCACATCAAATGGCTGCGACACATGTTTCTTTACACAACAACTTTTTCAAGGCTGAAGCAGTTTTCAAGAAAGAATACAAATATATAAACTCATCTTAGATCTCACCCATAAGAATATGGCCAAATTATATAAGACGAAAAAGAAAGACAAAGCAAAGATATCAAGCATGCATGCACCTGCACCAAGAGGATGCTTGTGAATATCATGTAGAAAGGAGTGATCAGAAACACCAACATTTCAACGCAGAGTGAATTAAAAGAGATACATATCTATTTGAACTCCCATCATGTTCAAGAGTGAATATACGTATAACATCAATATCTAAACTGTTCTAAGATATATTCTTGAACCAAGTAGTGTCCTTGCTCCAACTCTAACAAACAACCAGAAGGGATGACACCCATTGTATATTAGTTTAATTTAACTGGATAAAATGTCAAAACTATAATCCCAAAGGGTAAAGCTGACAGTCCGATACCACTGCGCCAATAACTGTGTGCAACCAGAAACTCTATTTTAAAAACAAACTTCCGTAGTTGTTACAAGTGATTGGTAGATTGGTAAAATATCACTGAAAGGAAGTCATGAGCACCTTAAAATTGATAAGTAACAAACATAATTATAATGGTAAATAAACTCTCACCACCCATAGGTAAAAAAAAGTACCAAAAAAAAACGTACTCGTAGGTAATGTTAAGCGTGGCAATTCCAAAGACCTTAGTAAAACGGTAATAGGCAGCTGTTGATAATTTTCCCCACTGTAGTCTGCTCTATTCATGACAACTGTATTATTCCGTTTGTCACTTCTGTCAACTTTGCAACCAAACCTCACCCTTGGACATGTTGTGAGTTCACACAGATACATATCTCTTCTAATGCACACTGGGTTGAAACATTGGTGTTTCTGACCACTCCTTTCTATACAACGTTGGAATAAATGCTTCTGGAACCTTTGGCACTAAACAGCTTATGAGCTCTTACATATTGGACTTTGTATTTGTGTGCTTCTGTATCACTGTTTTCTAATTAAGTGATTATAAACCTTTTGTTCTTGATCCCTACACACCCTAACGTAGCATTGTTCAAATACCATGCGAGTACCGTCATCTACTACAGGTCATCACTGATAGTTGATCCCTAAATTGTATGTTCTGGATGTGCAATTGCTTCACCACTGCTACCAAATTATTGTATTGTAGATAAGTAACCAAATTAATCGCAGCTGTGTGGAGGGCAAACACTTTTTTGAGGAAGCCCACAGCTTCTTCCCAAACAAAACATGCACTCCTGGCTCCTAAAATATGGGCGGAGCCAAAGCCCCCCTCTAGTGATGCTCACATAATTGCCTGGCCTTGACATACATTTGGTGATTGTGAACTATCTAATTCACACCGTGGAGTAAATCAGGATGAAACATGGATATTTAGTCAAGAAAAGTGAACATGATTAAGGTTTGAAGTATTTTACAAATTGCTGGAGCTTGTGATAGTTGTTTGGCTTTCCATGTATTGAGACATTGCTGTAGCCTAGTGGGTCATTGTTATTTTAGAAACCCAAACACATCCTAAGTGGCTACACTCTAGACAGAGACAGAGTGCCAACCAACAGGTGCTGTGCAATTCCAGACTTGGTGTTGCACCAAACAGCTATCATGGGTCAGGGTGCCGAGTAGCAAGGCTGCGCAGTCTTTATGCCACCTCATGCCTCCAAGGCCATACTGTTTGTTCTGGGCATCGGGCATTTCCCCAGGAGGCTGGAAGGGTGGAGGTCCACTTTTATTACTGGGGTCAGTTTTATAGTAGTGCCGCAGTTTTAAAAGTACTGCAGAGTATATTCAACAGTTTTCAGGCAACAGTAAAAGCGGCAAGATAATTCTGGTAATTAATGTAGCTGCTGGAGAGAGATCTGGTTTTGTCTACTGGCAGTTTTGGCTAATCTAAGGAAGTGCAGCGGGTTAATGTGCCTGCTGCAGAGAATGTATACTAAGTAGATCACAGGATAATATTTTATCTGCATAGCTCAGTGGGATAATGCTTTTGTTACAGGGCTCCTTTTGTCACTGTGCAGTTCATAAGTTACAATCAGTCTAGCACAGTGAGCTATGAACTGCCATCAAAGTGCTGCATGCAAACTGCATGGGACAGGTTAGAAAGTTATGTTTTTCCCAAGTGCTTGATTATCCTAATTTTGATCCTAAGATTTTTTGGGGTAGAAATAAATTATTAGTAAAGTCAACCCTAACCACTGTGTTAGTTCTGAGTCCTGAGTTTATGCCTCCCCAGACCTTGCCCTCTTAAAAAATACCTACCAGTATGGACGGCATGAGAATCATACACCTTGTAGTCCCTTTTGTCAACATGTTCTCTACACTTATTTACACACATTTGATTCATTGTCTACGTGTGTGTGTGTGTGTCATATAAAGTGCTCCAACACCCTACACTGTTAAGAGAGGCGCTATAAAACAAATTAAATATATGTGAGAGATGGGCTATGGAGAGATGAGAGGCATTGATAGAGGGTGATAGTGAGGCAATCATTTAAGAACCCCAATAAAGATTGCTGTATCCTGGTGCACCGTAAGGTCATCATTTACTATGCTTTAAAAACAAAACAAAAAATCATATATATAAAATGAAAAATGTGTTGTAGAATGCACTGTTTTTGCCATTGTTTCCCAAACTTTCTTGGAAGGGGAAGAACACCCCAACCGCCATTGCAGTGGTCAGGCTCGCTCTCAATGACCCTATGGGGGCTGGCCTAACAAAATTTGCCAGGGCAGCTTTAAGTTCTCAGTCTGGCCTTGCATGCCTCCTTCATCCACCAGGACACCCCATACCTCTTTACTGTACTCTCGCAGGTTTTCATCCCTACTTTCTCCCTTTGTCACTGCTTTCCTGCCTTTTGCTTCCCCTTCCTTTCTGCCATTTGAGTTTTTCTCGCTCTTCCTCTGAGTCAATTTCTGATAAGGAAAGTCACAAGGCTCAAACTAAGCTCTGGGTTGTACCTATTCCAAATGTTGCGTCCGCCACTTTGCCACATTAAAATTTTCTTAAAGTGCACTTGACTGAGAGTGCTAGGACAGATCCTCTGGGCTTAGCCTGACAGGCTTCGTCCACAGAAGCGAATGACAGTTGCACGCGACCACGTCTACAAGTGTGTCTCTGGGAAATGTCTGTTTGCACAGCCTGCGCGCGCCAGCCTGCTGTTAGTCCACACATTTCCCAGAAGCAATTGAATGCTGCCCCTGGTCACAGCGGCGTGATTTCCCCGGTTACTGTCAGATACGGTGGGAATGGCGGCGGTATAATTGAATTATACGAAACCACGTTCACTTGATTGGTTCTGTTGCAGTTCTGTTGTGGGGACATCTGAACTGAAAGCTCCGCAATTCAGAAAATAACTATACCAAGTCCCAACAATCTTCATGTCGATGAGAGCTGTTGTCATAAGAATAGCAAAGGCGATGTATATACAGGAAATCACTTTATTTTTAGTCCCCAACCTTAGCCAAGACATTTTGATTTGACTAAAAACACACAAACCAAATAAAAAGTTTGCTTTTAGCCAATACTTTTGTAACTATTATATGTATACAACAGTAGCGCTTTATTCAGTGATGCACAATTTAACAGCTTTAGAATGTCAAGCGCCAGCAAAGGATCTCAACACAAATCATAGGCTAGTTCAGCGTCTCCCAACCTTTTGACTTCTGTAGACCCCACTTCATCATTGATGGAACCCAGGGACCCGCACTGAATCATGATTGGAACCCAGGGACCCCCCATTGAGTCATTTTTGGAAGCGGGGGACCCAGGTCCGAACATTGTAGATGATTTGAAGCGCAACAATGTACACAATAAATACAGAAACCGACATCCCATAAAACACATACACAAAACAGAAAGTGGTGCAAAGGGCAGAGACGCGTTAAAGCGCTTTCAGTAAAAAACGCTTGGACAAATAAAAGTATAACTGGGGCTTGCCTGTGCCTCAAGAATACTGGTAACTTAAAACAAACTAAAGTAATCTTGTGCAAGTTATAAACCATAAACCTAAAAAAAAGCAATTAAAAAGGCTATGGGAACCAGGCACCTCCCAAGACGGCCCGAGAGGCCCTACAAGGAAAGAAAAGTCACTTTTGTGAGTTGAGTATCCACTAGACACAGCACGGACGTGCTTCTCTTACAAGGGCTGTGTTTGAGGCTAGCGGCTGCATACATGTTGGATCAACCCACAGGAGTATTTTTAGTCTCACTGTCTTTGAATTGGTTCTTTGTGTGTATCCTTCCACCTCTATTGGGATGCATTAATGACTATTTTGCAATGTGAAGGTGCACTAAAACATTATGCAATAAATGGCTTTTCTCATACATGCTGTGTATACAGAAAGCACTTTTTTTCAGGTCTGACTGGAGAAAGCTTGCATCTGCTAGTTCTCATGTTACCAACACTCAGAAAGGGGTTTTGAGTCAGCCCTTTCAGCCAGTGCTTGGTTTGACATTGACCACATTAGTTTCTTCGGTAAATCATTTATTTGCTGCATGACATTACCAAGTGTAGGGGACAGTTACACAATTTGATTAGGTGCTTTAGATTTGGTGAGTGGTGAAAACTAGAGACTGTCTCAGGATCACAGCTTCTGTTTATTTTTTTACTTTTCATAGCTCTGTCATTTTCAGGTATTTTTGCCCAAAGCAATGGAACTCCCATTCGTATTTACACATCGTATTTGTGATTCAGTACTTGTATTCCACCCTAACCTTCCATGCATTCACCCATTTAATCATTCTCACATTCATTTGGTCACCCATCCAGGCAAGTGAATACACAATATAAAAGAAGCACTTTCACTTATAAGCCGTACCTATTGGCTTTGCCATTGCTGGTTTATACAAGGGTCAAAAGAACCCTACTCCATCATTTGATAGCTTTCCAGT